>NC_138772.1:255283383-256624184 GCF_965119305.1 Pelophylax lessonae | reverse complement strand
AAGCAGCACAGCGAATCTATAGGGCTATTGATCACATATCAGTGAGAGTATTGTTAATCGGTCACTTGCGTACATCCTATAAGAAGCACGGCTCATCTATAGGGTTATTGATCACATATCAATGAGAGTATTGTTAATCGGTCACTTGCGTACATCCTATAAGCAGCACAGCTCATCTATATTTTGATCACATATCAGGAGGGTATTGTTAATCGGTCACTTGCGTACATCCTATAAGCAGCACAGCTCATCTATATTTTGATCACATATCAGTGAGAGTGTTGTTAATCGGTCACTTGCGTACATCCTCTAAGCAGCACAGCTAATCTATAGGGCTATTGATCACATATCTGTGAGAGTATTGTTAATTGGTCACTTGCTTACATCCTATAAGCAGCACAGCTCATCTATAGGGCTATTGATCACATATCAATGAGAGTATTGTTAATCGGCCACTTGCGTACATCCTATAAGCAGCACAGCTCATCTATATTTTGATCACATATCAGGAGGGTATTGCTAATCGGTCACTTGCGTACATCCTATAAGCAGCACAGCTCATCTATATTTTGATCACATATCAGTGAGAGTGTTGTTAATCGGTCACTTGCTTACATCCTATAAGCAGCACATCTCATCTATAGGCTATTGATACTCTCATAGGACAGTGTGTGCTGGATAAAAAAAAAAAAAAAAAAAAAATTAATAAAAACAGTAGGTGAGTGACAATATTGTAGAATAGATTGACAATTCTACAATATTGTCACTCACCTACTGTTTTTATTAATTTTTTTTTTTTTTTTTTTTTATCCAGCACACACTGTCCTAGAGCACAGTTTATTTCATTTATTTTTTACTGGCACCCTGGCTTCTCTCTTTGGTCTAATTTTCACATTCCATATAGTTATAACTTAACACTACATCACTTGTTCTCCCACATACACTTCACCTATATATTATTTTACTGCTTCTTGGCCAAAAAATTCTAAATACCATCATTTAATTTTTAGGAAACAGCCCTTCCATCTCTCTTATACCTGAGCCTGCCTTTGTTTTGGACTCCAGCCGCACACAGCTTCATATGGATGGGTCTGTGTTAGTCTTACACAAAATCCGAGAGAGGTCTACCCCTCTAGATACAGGTCTCTTTTTTGACCTACGCACCTGTCTATGATCCATACCCCCCAGTGGACACACAGGGATAATGCCGAGCCTGCCGAACTGATTTTAAATTCATGCATGCAGAATTTCTTTTTATACAGACAGAGACCTTACAAGTATGTATTCACTCAGAACCTTTCCTTTAATATTATGTAAGAACTATACGTATTCTCTAAAGAAATTTGTTGAGTTATACTATACAATGTATTGTTTCTAACATACTTCTATGTTTCTATTATAGAAATTTATGTGCAATACTTTTCATTACCCCTGAAGAAGAAGCGAATAGCTTCGAAACGCGTTGGGTATTTGGTTGTGAATCTAATTGCACGTCTCTGTAGCTGTACTGTATTGCATTTTCTGTAGGTGCATTTTCTATGTTTAAAATTTGCTGTTTTTAGACTCTTATGGTTGTTTAAATAAATAAAATTTTGATACTTTTTCAAACTTACCCTACTATTCATACTTGTTTCACACCTATTTGAGTGCCTTAAAAGTCCCAACCCCTTAGGGGAACCCCTTTCTTTTGTTGCACAGCTCATCTATAGGGCTATTAATCACTAGTGATGTTGCAAACCTAAAATTCGCCGTTCGCGAACGGCGAACGCGAACATCGGCTAATTTTCGCGAACAGGCGAACCGGGCGAACCGCCATAGACTTCAATAGGCAGGCGAATTTTAAAACACACAGGGACTCTTTCTGGCCCCAATAGTGATGGAAAAGTTGTTTCAAGCGGACTAACACCTGGACTGTGGCATGCCGAAAGGGGGATCCATGGCAAAACTCCCATGGAAAATTACGTAGTTGACGCACAGTCGGGTTTTAATCCATAAAGGGCATAAATCACCTAACATTCCTAAATTGTTTGGAATAACGTGCTTTAAAACATCCAGTGTGTGAATACGATCAGGTATGATGTTGTATCGATCAAGTAGTGTAAGGGTTACGCCCGCTTCACAGTGACAGACCAAACTCTGACAGACCAAACTCCCCGTTTAACAGTCAGTCAGTCCATTTGCACAACCGCAAACTCCCCATTTGCACAAGGTTGGATACCAAGCTAGCCATGTCCCGTTCCTTGTCCTCACTGACATCATTGAAGGTCTCTTCCTCCACCCAGCCACGTATAACACCAAGGGTCCCCGAAAGGTGACAACAAGCCCCCTGGGACGCCTGCTGTGGCTGGTCTTCCACCTCCTCAAAGCCACCTTCCTCCTCTGACTTCTCTTCTTCAGACTCCTCTCTCTGCGTTGCCACAGGTCCAGCAATTGACAACGACAAGGCTGCTTCTGGTCGTGATGGGGACCACAACTCTTCCTCTTCATGCTCATCTACGGCCTGATCCAGTACTCTTCGCAGGGCACGCTCCAGAAAAACGCATATGGGATGAGGTCGATGATGTTGCCTTGGGTTCGACTGACCACCAGGTTTGTCACCTCCGCAAAAGGACGCATGAGCCTACAGCCATTGTGCATGAGCATTCAGAAACGCGGCCAAAAAATACCCAGCTCCGCAGAAAGAATGAAAGAAAATGAATGTTTTTTTCTATGAAAAATTATCCCGCGGATCGCTTTTGGTCTGTTCACAATGAAGCAATGACCTTATCATCTGGGGTGGGCCAACACACTCCTACAGGTGATCGCTTCATTGTGATACGCAAGCCCCTTCACCACGACAAGGTAACGATCACAAAGGGGAATTGACACATGTATGTGCCTTTTTTTTTGTTTTTTTGCAGCCACAGTGTAGCACCAGAGGCCAGAAAAATTAGGCATGAACACATGCATGAAAAAGTAGGTATTGTTGCAGCCGCTGCTGTAGCAGCGGCCTGAAAAATTTAGGTTTTCAAGGCAGAAAGTGCAATAAAACATTGCGGCTTGAACCGTAGTTGGTGGCGGAGACGTCACGTAAGTCATCCGGCATGTAGAGAATGATTAAATACAGCAGCGTGTGGACCATTTTTAGCCCAAGGCATCTCAGTCATCACCAGGACTTTTTTAGGCAAATGCATCCCCCACTGTCAGTTCCTTGGGGATCCATGCCTCATTCATCTTAATAAACGTGAGGTAATCAAGACTTTTTTGACCTAGGCGACTTCTCTTCTCAGTGACAATACCTCCTGCTGCGCTGAAGGTCCTTTCTGACAGCACACTTGAAGCGGGGCAGGCCAGAAGTTCAATGGCAAATTGGGATAGCTCAGGCCACAGGTCAAGCCTGCACACCCAGTAGTCAAGGGGTTCATCGCTCCTCAGAGTGTCGATATCTGCAGTTAAGGCAAGGTAGTCTGCTACCTGTCGGTCGAGTCGTTCTCTGAGGGTGGACCCCGAAGGGCTGTGGCTATGCGTAGGACTAAAAAAGCTCTGCATGTCCTCCATCAACAAGACGTCTGTAAAGCGTCCTGTCCTTACCAGCGTGGTTGTGGTAGGAGGAGGATTACTTTCACCTCTTCCTCTGTTGGATTCCCGTTGTGCTGTGACATCACCCTTATATGCTGTGTAAAGCATACTTTTCAACTTATTTTGTAGCTGCTGCATCCTTTGCGACTGCCGGTAATTGGGTAACATATCAGAGACTTTCTGCTTATACCGGGGGTCTAGTAGCGTGGCCACCCAGTACAGGTCGTTCTCCTTCAGCCTTTTTATACGAGGGTCCCTCAACAGGCATGACAGCATGAAAGACCCCATTTGCACAAGGTTGGATGCCGAGCTACTCATGTCCAATTCCTTGTCCTCACTGATGTCATTGAAGGTGTGTTCTTCCCCCCAGCCACGTACAACACCACGGGTACCAGATAGGTGACAACGAGCACCCTGGGATGCCTGCTGTGGTTGGTGTTCCTCCTCCTCAAAGCCACATTCCTCCTCTGACTCCTCAGACTCCTCTTCCAGTGTTGCCGCAGGTCCAGCAAGCGATGGTAAGGCTGTTTCTGGTGGTGATGGTGACCACAACTCTTCCTCTTCCTCTTCACGCTCATCTACGGCCTGATCCAGCACTCTTCGCAGGGCACGCTCCAGGAAGAAAACATATGGGATGATGTCGCTGATGGTGCCTTCGGTGCGACTGACTAGGTTTGTCACCTCCTCAAAAGGACGCATGAGCCTACAGGCATTGCGCATGAGCGTCCAGTAACGTGGCAAAAAAATACCCAGCTCCGCAGAGGCTGTCCTAGCACCCCGGTCATACAAATACTCGTTGACCGCTTTTTCTTGTTGGAGCAGGCGGTCAAACATTAGCAGTGTTGAATTCCAACGTGTCAGGCTGTCGCAAATCAAGCGCCTCACTGGCATGTTGTTTCGCCGCTGAATATCTGCAAAGTGCGCCATGGCCGTGTAGGAACGCCTGAAATGGCCAAACACCTTCCTGGCCTGCTTGAGGACGTCCTGTAAGCCTGGGTACTTCTGCACAAAGCGTTGTACAATCAGATTCAACACATGTGCCATGCACGGCACATGTGTCAACTTGCCCAAATTCAATGCCGCCAACAAATTGCTTCTGTTGTCACACACCACTTTGCCGATCTCCAGTTGGTGCGGGGTCAGCCACTGATCCACCTGTGCGTACAGGGCGGACAGTAGTGCTGGTCCGGTGTGACTCTCTGCTTTCAGGCAAGTCAACCCCAAGACAGCGTGACACTGTCGTATCCGGCATGTGGAATAGCCCCTGGGGAGCTGGGGGGGTGCAGTTGGTGTGGAGCAAGACACAACAGCAGAAGAGGACTCAGCCGAGGAGGTTAGCAAAGAGGATGGATTAGGAGGAGTAGAGGAGGTGGCAGCAGGCCTGCCTGCAAGTCGTGGCGGTGTCACCAACTCCTCTGCAGCAGAGCCACGCATTCCATGCTTGGCAGCCACCAGCAGGTTTACCCAATGCGCAGTGTAAGTGATATACCTGCCCTGACCGTGCTTTGCAGACCAGCTATCAGTGGTCAGATGGACCCTTGCCCCAACACTGTGTGCCAGACGTGACATGACTTCCTTTTCCACAATAGAGTACAGTTTGGGGATTGCCTTTTGTGAAAAATAATTTCAGCCTGGGTACCTTCCACTGCGGTGTCCCAATAGCGACAAATTTTTTGAAGGCCTCAGACTCCACCAGCTTGTATGGTAAAAGCTGGCGGGCTAAGAGTTCCGACAAGCCAGCTGTCAGACGCCGGGCAAGGGGGTGACTCTGTGAGATTGGCTTCTTACGCTCAAACATTTCCTTAACAGACACCTGACTGTGGGCAGATGAGCAGGAACTGCTGAAGGTGAGAGGCGGAGGGGCGGGTTGTTGATAGGGGGCATGGAGGACAGCAGTGGTTGACGTGGCTGAAGATGCTGGACCAGGAGGAGGATGGTGGCTTTCAGTTTGTGTGCTGCTTTTACTCATGTGTTGATCCCATACGCATTTGTGATGTGAGATCATGTGCCTTCGCAAAGCAGTTGTACCTAGGTGGGTGTTGGACTTCCCACGACTCAGTTTCTTTTGGCACAGGTTACAAATGGCATCGCTGATATCAGAGGCAGACCCCGGGTGCCGAATCTACATGCTGTCTGACTGCGCCACTAGCTCCTTGCGATGACCTCCTCCCCCTGCTTCCAACTCGTCTCCTCCTCCTCTCTGTCTCCCCATCTGAACTTACCCCCTCTTCTTCTGCTCTTCGAGCAGGCACCCAGGTGACATCCACGGACACATCGTCATCATCAGCCGCTTCACTTGACAACTCAGCAAAGGCAGCAGCAGCAGGTACAACATCATCATCATCATCATCACAATGTACGTCCATGTGTATAATGCTGCCTGACTGAGACATATCCCCGTTATCTACATCCTCTGGCACTAATAGTTGTGTACAATAGAAATATATATATAAAAAAAAAAAATACTCAATTACCAGCCCTAAAAAGGGCTTTTGGGGACACTAGATATATATATATATATATATATATATATATATATATATATATATATATATATAAAAATTACACAAATACCAGCCCTTAGAAGGGCTTTTTGGGGTGCTGTCAGGATGCTGTCCTTACAGCAGTAGTGGACCAAGAACACTGACTAGCAAGACCAGGAACACTGACTAACAACTGTCCCTAGCTATTAACAGCAGCAGCAGCAGCACTCTCCCTGCTCTCACTAACACACTGCTTCAGAATGATCTAAGATGGATGCTGCCCTTGCTTATTTATAGGAGGTGGGAGGGTGTGGGAGGGAGGTATGCTGATTGGCTGGAATGTGCCTGCTGACTGTGAAGTTCAGGGTCAAAGTTTGCCTCAATGATGTATTATAGGGGGCGGACCAAACATCGCATATGTTCGCCCGCAGCGGCGAACGCGAACATGCGAAGTTCGCCGGGAACTGTCCGCCGGCGAACAGTTCGGTACATCTCTATTAATCACATATCAGTGAGAGTATTGTTAATCGGTCACTTGCGTACATCCTATAAGCAGCACAGCTCATCTATAGGGCTATTGATCACATCATATCAAGTCATTGAGTATGTATTGGTCAGTTGCATATACCCTATATTGATCTGTATCAACATCATGTCCGAAAGGCAGACAAGGAGAAGCCGACGCTCACAGGCCACGATAAGAGGGCAAATAGCCTCTGTGTCCAATGTTAAAAGTGGTGGTCACAGTCCACATAGTGCATCCTCTGCAGGCGGGGCACGCCCGTCCTTTATTTCCGGTGCTGCCCGTGCTATTCAGCCACAACATGTGGAAGAATTGGTGGAGTGGATCAATAAGCCGTCCTCATCCTCCTCGTCCTCTGACACCCACGCTCACAGTAGTTTGCCTCCCAATGCAGCTGACAAAGTGGCCCGTTCCATAGGCTCCTTTTCCACAGCTACTCGCCCCACCATCATGCACAGAGGAATCACCTGAACTATTCGATCATAGTGTCAGTGACATGCTGCTGGAGGATGTGCAGCAATTTTAAAGCTGTGATGTTGGTTCCCAGGTTGATGAAGGGAATAACGTGAGCCTAGAGAGAGGGGGTGACACTGACAGACAAGAAACCAGCAGTCATGTTGCCACAGCTGATGCATATTGCCAAGTTTGCTCCAGTGACGAGGAGGGAGGGGATGATTCACTGACTGTACTTGGGTGCCTGATAGAATGGAGGAGGGGGGAGGAGGAGGATGCACAACTCCAATGAGGCAGGATGGGCTCCAGGGGCCTCCATAGCAGTAGCCAACCTATTGCGTCACAGCACAGAGCTCCACAGGTGCAGGGTGCAGCAAACTCCCCACAGACTCACAAAAGTTCATTGGTGTGGGCTTTCTCCAGAACATGTGCAGTAGACCGCAGCATTGCGGCTTGCAACACCTGTCTGAAGCGGATCAAGCATGGCCAGAACACCAGCCACTTGGGCACCACATGTTTGACAAGGCATACGACGACCTGCCATGCAGTCCATTAGCAACAGCACCTGAAGAGTCACCAGATCAAAACAAGCATACTTCACCTTGCTCCTCATCTATGATCTCTAACCCTACTATACCTCGTGCCTTCTCAAATACCAGCATTGAGAGGGATGATGGTATAGCAATGAGTGGCACAGAGATTTTCACCCAATCTGCTAGCAGTACACCACCGCTTGATTTGAGCAGCAGGCAAATTTCACTACCCCAGTTGCTGAACCATAGAAAGAAATACTGTCCCAGCCTTCCACATGCTCAGCGTCTTAATGCTAGCTTGGCCAAATTGCTAGCATTACAATTGCTGCCTTTATATCTGGTAGACTCGGCTCCCTTTCACAAATTTGTGGAATGTGCTGCACCACAGTGGCAGGTCCCTAAAAGGCATTTCTTTTGTCACACCGGTACAGAGATTCTGTCAGCTCTGCTGGGCAGGCTCAGAGATGGTTGACACCACGACAGCTTGAGCCAGGAATGGTTGTACGTGACAATGGCACCAACCTTCTCTCCGCCCTCCGACAGGGACACTTGACGCATGTTCTGTGCTTGGCACATGTTATGAATCTGGTGGTGCAGCATTTCTTGAGCAGATACCGGGGCTTCCAAGATCTCCTGAGGCAGGCCAGAAAAGTCTGTGACCATTTCCACCCTTCGTTCAATGCCAGTGCTCGCTTATCTGACATTCAACGGGAATTCAACCTACCCACCAACCTCCTCATTTGTGACATGCCCACCAGGTGGAACTCAACGTTGGCAATGCTACAGCGGCTGCACATGCAGAAGAGGGCCTGTGTGAGTATGGCACAAGGACAGGGTCAGGGGAGCTTGTCTTTTTTTGCCACACCAGTGGCTTTTGATAAAAGGATGCATGCATAATCCTGTCACCATTTGAGGAGGCCACAAGGATGGTGAGCCGGGAAGATGCATGCATCAGTGACACTATCCCTCTAGTCTACCTGCTGGAGCACACGCTGTGTGAAATCATGGAATGGGCACTTGAGGCAGAACAGTGGGATGAAGGGGAGGACTTCCTTTCCTCACACAGCCCCCTTTATGCAGATATCATTCCTGCAGGGCCACAAAACACACAGGAGGAAGAGGAGGAGGAGGAGGATTTTGGCAGCATGGATGTAGAGGATAGCATAGAGCAGTCTTCAAGGGGTGGTTTTGATTCCCCAGAAACCCCAGGAGTTGTACATGGTTGGGGAGAGGTTGCTCCTGCTGGCCATGTCATCCTTAGTGACCCAGAGGACTCAAAAGCTCATGCCTCCCCCAGCTTATGTTACATGGGCTCCCTGATTCTTCAAAGCCTGCAAAAGGACCCAAGGATTTGTGCTATCAAGGAGAGGGATAATTACTGGTTGGCAACCCTTCTTGATCTACGTTACAAGGGTAAAGTTGCAGAGCTCATCCTGCCTTTGCAGAGGGAGCAGAGGATGAAACATCTCGAGGAGGCCTTGAAAAAAAATTGTGTACCGCCTTTTCAGACATTGGAAGGTCAACATTCTCTGGACGTGTTTCTGAGGCATCGTTCAGCCAAAAGAGGAGTGGTGAAGAAGGCTGACCGATGCCTTTAAACAGTTTTTTTGTCCTCAGCAGAACCCAGGGCTGTTAGTTTTAAGCAACCATCGGCAGCGTCTCCATCATATGGTGCATGATTATCTAGGCGCAAGAGCAGACTTGGGGACCTTTACAGCTGAGCATCCACTGGATTACTGGGTCTTAAGGATGCTCAATATGTAATGGAGCTACTGGCCTGTCCTGCTTTCAGCATGCTTTCCGAATGGACGTTCAGTGCTGCTGGAGGTTTTGCCACGGACAAAAGAGTGCGTCTGTCCACAGACTCTGTTGACCTGCTGACTTTTATTAAAATGGACCAGTCCTGGATCAACAAGAGCTATCAAGCTCCTGATGCTGGTGTAACTGATTGAATTGAATCCTATTCCTCTACCTTGGTTCTGCTAGCTTCCAACAATGTTTTTGGTTTAGGTCACTACCAACCCCCGAGGCCTAATTTTTCTGCACTTGTATGACAGGTGGATACAATTTAAATGTCGTATGTCATTTTTAACAGCAGGCCCTGTCCCTGTGCCCTGCTAACTGTGAGGGGTTATGGTGTTCAGGCACCACCAACACCAAAGGCCCAATTTTAGGCACCTGTATAGTACATGCAATTTCAAGTTTGTATGGTATTCTTACCAGCAGATCCCGTTCCTGCACCCACCAAGAGTAACTGTGAGGGCTTGGGTACGGTGTTCAGGCACCACCAACAGCAAAGGCCCAATTTTTGGCACCTGTATATGTGACGGTATCACTGTATCTCACCGCCTTGTAATTCCTTAATCCCCAATAGTTGAAGAATCCCCAATTCGCCAAATACGAAGTCGCTGGTTTTGCTGAATAAATCCACACATGAGCCAAAGCTGAATGCTGGAACGCACTTTACTGGAAACAACCACCGGCATTTCAAACTACAATTTCTTTTATCCCCTGCCCCCATGCAAGGGAGACACCCACAACAAATACACATTAACCAATAACACAAAGGTTACAATCCACATAAAATCCCCCCCCCCTCTGTCTGGGAGGTAATTATGGTACACAATGGTTAACATAATTATCACAGGCAGGAAAAATGCAGTTTTACCCACATGCTGTAACTTTAAAACTATAAATCCAATCTTTATACAAATACATATTCACAATCAATCCATTCAGGGGAACAACATATTAAAAAATGGCAAAAATCGGACCATGGGTTCCAAAGTTAGTACAAGTCTCTATGGCCTGGCAGTACACATTGCTTGTCTACCCAAAACTGGTTCTGCACAGTCTTTTGTCCTGGAGACAATTGAGAAGTGATCCACTCATCTCCCAAGGACAGCAAAATACATGAAACTATATAACTATGCAGCTTATTGCATAAAACAGGTACATTCAACATATCCCCAGATAGTTTAATTCTGAGCGCACATTATTACTGAATGGTGCTCAGATCACATACATATGGATTCAACAGCAGGGGAAAAACAAGTGTTTCAACATGGGACCATAATCACATGGTAAGAGGCTGACAAGTAGTCCTCTCCAGGTATTCGTGGCAATTTAAAAGAGGGGAGTTTGTCACAGACATATAAACTAATCCTCAATATAGTTTTTTTAAGCAGGGAGAGGAAACATGCGGACAGACATAGAAGGGCATCCTTTCCAATGGCCCCCCTTTTTCTCCCTGCCCCGGCAAACCCGGTTAGACCTTTCCTGGTCTAGTAGGGGCTGTCGGTGCTCCAGGCCTAGTCATATAGTAAGTCAGTTTGCCTTGACAGCCCATCCGCATTGCCGTTTTGCTTGCCAGGGCGGTAATGGATGGTGAAATCATAGGGCTGGAGGGCAAGGCTCCACCGTAACAAACGAGCATTGTCTCCAGCGACCCGGTTGAGCCAAACCAAGGGGTTGTGGTCAGTCATGAGAGTGAAGGCATGGCCATACAGATGGGGGGTGAGTTTTTTTTTGAGGGACCAGACCAGCGCCAGGCACTCTTTCTCAATGGCCGCATAACTGACTTCCCTTGGCAACAATTTATGACTCAGGTAAATCACTGGGTGCTCCCCTCCATCCTCACCGACCTGGCTTAGTACTGCCCCCAGTCCAAACATTGAGGCATCTGGGTCTCAGTTGGTTGTGGGTGACTCTCGGCAGCACGAATTTGGGCTCGGGTGGTCACGGCTTGTACTTCTTGTGGAGAAGTGGTTGCAAAAGCGGAAGTCAAAAGGTAAATATCATTGCCCAACACTACCTCGGCGGGCAACTCTCTCATTACCCCAACCTGTACGTTGCCTGCTCCGGCACCCCAGTCCAGATGTACCTGAGCGGTAGGAATCCGGTACACTGCCCCCCCCCTGCCACTCGCACAGCAATTGATTTCTCCGGTCTCTCTTTGTTGTCAATGAGGTGCCTTTGTACCAAAGTTATGGTAGCGCCACTGTCTCGTAGTCCTCGGGCAGTATTCCCATTAATCATCATAAGCTGACAATGATGTTTGCAGTTGTCCGTGACGGTGGATTGAACACTAAGGGCTTCATACAAATTACCCAGGGGTTCTTCCCGTAATTCTTTGGCATCCCAAACCGAGGGTACTGGATGATCCACATAGTGAACTGCCGCCTGGGGTTGAGGGAAACCAGGTCGGGTCCAGCCGGTTCTGGGAGGCTCCAATGGACAGTTGTTCCGAATATGCCCCACTTAGTCACACCTATAACAAATGATGCCGTTGTTGGGTGGCCGGGAATAGTGAGGTGTAGCTGTCACCGGCCTGCTGGGCTGTTGGTACCTGGGGGGCACTGAAGCTGTGGGTACTGTGGGACGTGGAGGTTGGGTTCTTGGAGTAGGTGCTGTAGCTTTCCGAGTATCTGCATACTCGTCTGCCAATTTGGCAGCCTCAGGTAGGGAAATGGGCTTGCGGTCTCTTACCCACTCTTTCACCTCTGCTTGGATGTGGTCGTAAAACTGTTCCAGTAGTACCAACTGCAGGACGTCACCCAGGGTTTTAGCTTGGCAGCTGGTAATCTAATGGGTAGCTGATTGTTGCAAGTGACAGGCCCATTCTGCGTAAGAGTCCTTTTCCAGCTTACGTGAATCTCTGAACTTTTACCGGTATGCCTCTGGAGTTATTGCATACCTGGTGAGGAGGGCTTCCTTAACCCGGGCACAGCTGTGAACGTCTTCCCGGGGTACCAATCAGAAGGCATCTGCTGCTTTGCCAGATAGCTTCCCTGCGAGTATGGAAACCCGGTCTTCTGCTGGTACTCGATGTAGGATACACTGGCGCTCAAAGTCTGCCAAGTACCCATCAATTTCACAGTCCTTTTCGTCAAATGCTTTAAAAGCACTGAAGGGAACCTTTCTGGAGTCCCCAGTGCTGCTGGGCCTGCTCGGGGAACTTAAGGCTGCTTGCTGTGTCTCTGCCAGTTTTAATTGTAGCTCCAGCTGTGCTTTTTGTGTATTTTCCTCCGCTATGATTTTCATCACCTGCATAATGATCTCCGGCGTTGGGTTCGGTCCAAACCATGCCAGTCTCTCTCGCATCTCCTGGTTTGTGGGAGATTCAGTTTCCCGAACCGTCGGTATATCCATCTCCAGAACGGCCGGTATTTCGGTTGCCTGACCGATCGTTACTGCCTCAGCCATACTAACTTGGTCTAGCTCCATCAATTCGGCTATAATGACACGCTTAGCCTTGTAGCCTGCACTTTTCCCTCGAACTTCCAATAGTTCCTTTAATGTGCTGCGCTTGAGCCGTGTGTACCAGCTCTCCATTCGCTGTACACCCGCTTCCTTTGGATTCTTCGTTTAGGGAAAAAAAGGAAAATCCCGCTGCTGCCAACCAGTTGTGACGGTATCACTGTATCTCACCGCCTTGTTATTCCTTAATCCTGAATAGTTGAAGAATCCCCAATTGGCCAAATACGAAGTCGCTGGTATTGCTGAATAAATCCACACATGAGCCAAAGCTGAATGCTGGAACGCACTTTACTGGAAGCAACCACCGGCATTTCAAACTACAATTTCTTTTATCCCCTGCTCCCATGCAAGGGAGACACCCACAACAAATACACATTAACCAATAACACAAAGGTTACAATCCACATAAAATCCCCCCCCTCCCATCTGTCTGGGAGGTAATTATGGTACACAATGGTTAACATAATTATCACAGGCAGGAAAAATGCAGTTTTACCCACATGCTGTAACTTTAAAACTATAAATCCAATCTTTATACAAATACATATTCACAATCAATCCATTCAGGGGAACAACATATTAAAAAATGGCACGAATCGGACCATGGGTTCCAAAGTTAGTACAAGTCTCTATGGCTTGGCAGTACACATTGCTTGTCTGCCCAAAACTGGTTCTACGCAGTCTTTTGTCCTGGAGACAATTGAGAAGTGATCCACTCATCTTCCAAGGACAGCAAAATACATGAAACTATATAACTATGCAGCCTATTGCATAAAACAGGTACATTCAACATATCCCCAGATAGCTTAGATCTGAGCGCACATTATTACTGAATGGCGCTCAGATCACATACGTATGGATTCAACAGCAGGGGAGAAACAAGTGTTTCAACATGGGACCATAATCACATGGTAAGAGGCTGACAAGTAGTCCTCTCCAGGTATTAGTGGCAACTCAAAAGAGGGGAGTTTGTCACAGACATATAAACTAATCCTCAATATAGTTTTTTTAAGCAGGGAGAGGAAACATGCGAACAGACATAGAAGGGCATCCTTCACAGTATAGTACATGCAATTTCAAATTTGTATGGTATTCTTACTAGCAGATCCCAATCCTGCACCCAGCAAGAGTAACTGTGAGGGCTTGGATATGGTGTTCAGGCACCACCAACAGCAAAGGCCCAATTTTTGACACCTGTATAGTACATGCAATTTCAAATTTGTTGGGAATTCTTACCAGCAGGTCCCATTTCTGCACGCAGCAAGAGTAACTGTCAGGGGTTGGTTTACGGTGTTCAGGCACCACCAACAGCAAAGGCTCAATTTTTGCCACCTGTATAGTACATTCAATTTCAAATTTGTTGGGAATACTTACCAGCAGGTCCCATTCCATCAAGAGTAACTGCGAGGTGTTGCGGTGTTCAGGCACCACCAACAACCAAGGCCCAATTGTTCTGCACCTGTATGACAAGTACATGCGATTTCAAATTTGTATGGATTTTTTAGCAGCAGGGCCCGTTCCTGCACCCAGCAAGAGTAACTGCGAGGGGTTATGGTGTTCAGGCACCACCAGCAACCAAGGCCCAATTTTCTGCACCTGTGTGACAAGTACATTTGATTTGAAATTTGTATGTATATTTGTATATGACATTTTTTGCTTTAGAATTGTCAGTATTGCTGCAGCAGGCTACATACATCATAGAGATGCACTACTTTACCGACACATTCAGAGGACCCCCCAGGCACGATATTTGAAGGAATTTTTCATTTTTATAGTTTCACTTTAAGCCTCATTAAAATCAGTAAATCACTGCTCCTTTAAAAACAATCATTTTTAAAAACTTTCTTTTTTCATTGCTACATGTTCCCCAGGTCAGGACCCGGACTCCCATACACTTTTTTGGGGCAATAACTTGCATTTAAGCCTTCAAAATGAGGCCATTTGATTTTCGAGGTTTGAGTCCCATAAACTTTTCCTCTGTTTGCGGTGTTCTGGTGCAAACCGAGCCGGAGGGTGTTTGGCTCATCACTATTTATAAATAAGGATACATTCAACTTCCTGGGGTGTGTTTATTAACCCTAAAAAATACACCCTCATTGTGATCTCATTATCTGAAATCGCTCATACATATGTCCTAATAAACTTATTGTGTCTTATTTCTAATGAAATTACAAATAGTTGTTGTTAACCACTTCTGGACTGGAGGGTTTTACCCCCTTAATGACGAGGCCATTTTTTGCAATTTGACTTTAACTGGTAATTGCGCAATTATGCAATGCTGTACCCAAACAAAATGTATGCCCTTTTTTCCCCCTCTTTTCTTTTGATTGAAAAAAATGAAATTTTCTACTTTTTCTTATAAAAAATATCCAATAAACTAAATTTTGTCATACATTTAAGCTAAAATGTATTTTGCTACATGTCTTTGATAAAAAAATCTCGATAAGCATATATTTAATGGTTTGCGCAAAAGTTACTGTGTCTACAAACTATTGTCTATATACTGGAATTTACGCAGCTTTTACTTTCTGACTGCCTATCTCATTTCTTGAAGTGCTAAAATCGCAAGGTAGTACAAACCCCCCCCCCCCCCCCAAATTACCCCATTTTGGAAAGTAGACACCCAAAGGAATTTCCTGAGAGGCATGTTGAGCCCATTGAATATTTTTTTTTTTTTGTCGCAGGTGTTTGAAAAATGACAAAAAATTACAACCCAAAATACATTCTGCTGCTTCTCCTGAGTATGGAGATACCCCATGTGTGAGACTTTTTGGAAGTTTAGCTGCATACAGGACCCAGAAAATCGATTACTGCAGGCTTTCTAAGGCCGTAAATTGTTGGTTTCACTCCTCACTGCCTATCACAGTTTTGGAGGCCAAGATAGCACAACCCCCCCACCCCCCCCAAATTACCCCTTTTTTGGAAGGAGACAACCTAGGCTATTTGCTGAGAGGCATGCTGAGTCCATGGAATATTTTATATTTTGCCATAAGTTTTGGGAAAATTACATTTTCTTTTTTTTAAACAAAGTTGCCACTTAAATGATATATTGCTCAAACATGCCATGGGTACTGTATATGTAAAATGACACCCCAAAATACATTCTGTTTCTTCTTCTGAGTACAAAGATACCCCATATGTGTGACTTTTTGGCAGTCTAGCCGCGTGCAGGACACGAAAACCAATCACTGCCTTCAGGCTTTCTAAGGCCGCAAATTGTTGATTTCACTCCTCACTACCTATCTCAATTTTGGGGCCCAGGATATGCCAAGACAACACAGACCCCCCTCCCCAAATGACCCCCTTTTTGGAAAGTAGACACCTAAGCTATTTACTGAGAGGCATTTTGAGTATTTTACAGATCTCGCTTTTTTTGTTTTTGTTTTGAAAATTAAAAAAAAATAAAAAAAAGTCCTTTTCTTTCTTTATTTTCCAAAACAAATGAGAGCTGCAAAATACTCACCATGCCTCTTAGCAAATACCCTGGGGTGTCTACTTCCCGAAAAGGGGGCATTTTGGGGGTTTGGTGCTATCTTGGCATTTCATGGCCTCCAAAACTGTGATACAATTTAGGCCCTTAGAAAGCCTGAAGGCGTTGATTGGTTTTTGGGGTCCTATACATGGATAGACTGCCAAAATGTCTCACACATGTGGTGTCCACGTACACAGGAGAAGCAGCAGAATGTATTTTGGGGTGTAATTTCACATATACCCATGGCATGTTTGAGTAATGTATCATTTAAATGACAACATGTGTAAAAAAAAAATGTTGCCATTTTCCCGATACTTGTGGCAAAATATAAAATATTCAATAGACTCAACATGCATCACAGCAAATAGCTTGGAGTGTCTACTTTCTAAAATGGAGTTATTTGGGGGGTTGTTCTATCTTGACATTTCAGGGCCTCCTTAACTGTGATAGGTAGTGAGGAAGTAAAATAAGCAATTTATGCCCTTAGAAAACCTGAGGGCGGTGATTGGATTTCAGGGTCCGGCACACAGCTAGGCTCCTAAAAAGTCTCACACATGGGGTATCCCTGTACCCAGGAGAAGCAGCAGAATGTATTTTGGGGTGTCATTTCACATATTCCCATGGCATGTGTGAGAAATATATAATTTAGTGACAACCTTGTGTAAAAAAAAAAATGTAATTTTTATGAAACTTGTGGCAAAATGTAAAATATTCTATGGACTCAACATGCCTCTCAGCAAATAGCTTGGGGTGTCTAATTTCCAAAAAGGGGTCATTCAGGGGGTGTTTGAACTGTCCTGGCATTTTATGCCCATTATTAGAATCTTATGCCACACATTACCCACTCTTCTAACCTCTTGAAGACCAAGCCTTTTCTGGAAAAATTATTATTTTTTTTATTAGAAAATTACTTTGAACCCCCAAATATTATATATTTTTTTTAAGGCAGAGGCTTTGCAGAACAAAACAGTGGGTGTTACAATTTTTTAACCTTTTTTAAATTAAATGCACAAATACAATATATGTTGCTCAATATTTTAGTAAGATATGAAATATAATGTTATACTGAGTACATAGATACCAAACATGACATGCTTTAAAAGTGTGCATGCCCTTGCAGCAGCAACAAATTATGTATTATTTTAAAATCATTTAAAAGCCTTTACGGGTTACCATTTTAGATTTACAGAGGAGGTCTACTGCAAGAATTACTGCCCTTGATCTGATATTTGCGGCAATACCTCACATGCATGGTGCAATTGCTGTGTACATATGACACCAGACCGATGCTTGCGTTCGCCTTTGCACGCAAACGCGGGGGAGACAGGGGTGCTTGAAATTTTTTTTTTCATTTATTTTGACAACTTCCCTTACTTTTTTTTTTTTTATTGTTTTTATTGTTATCACAGGAGATTTAAATATCCTCTATGATAGTCATAAGTAGTGACAGGTACTCCTTTTTAAAAAATTGGGGTCTATTAGACTTTAGATTGGTGCGATAAGATGCTTTCCCAATGATGCTGTTTATATCTGGTATCTTCTGCCATAGAGATGATTGGAGCCATTCTGATCTCCAATCAGCTCTATGGTCAGCTTATGGAACCACCGGCTGCAGTCTGGGACAGGAGAGCCAGAGAAAACCTTGGAAGGTGGCAGGAGGGGGGTAGTCTCCTCCCACTGCTTGTAAAAGCAGTCTAGCAAAAAATTATCTGCTAGGATTGCTCTTACATGAAAGCCGACCGCTGGCTGTAAAAAACAGTGCCAGAAAGTGGTTGGTATGCCCACCATTAGACCTCCCAGCATCCACCCACTTCTAATGATGAGCATACATGCAATGTTCTATTTTTTTGTTCGATTCCTCCATTTGCATTGATCGATGTGGATGAAGAAATCTCTGCCAAGAAAATGTTAAATAATATATGGCGAAGCATAGGGGAGATCAACCCTCTGTGTCCACCCCATCCCCTATGCCTCGCCATATATGCTCTTTTTGTAACTGCGGAGGTAAATTAACCTCCTACAGTGCTGCAATAATTTATTACATATATGTGAGAGCAAACGCTGTTGCTGTCAGAATAAACAAATCAATGCTGCAGCTGATGGGTGTACCTGCAAAGCAAACAATGGTTAACAATAAGATACAGTAACAATAAAACATTACAGTATAACAGTATATTATAAAGTACAGTAAAAGTAGAAAGAGTAGAAAACTAGAGTAAGAACAGAAAATTAACTCAATAAAACGACAACTATTTTTGGCTTTTTTATTTATTTATTTTTTGTAACTTTTTTTTTACACTTTTTTTGTAACTATAAAAAAACTGTTCTAGGCTAAGGGTCTCTCAAAATGCGATTTTTCGAGAAGCGTGTTTGAAAAAGTGTGCCCTAGACTGTGCTGTACCCTATACTAATAATCTACTAGTGTGTGGTAGTGACGGAAACAGTCCCCAATGCAGAGACCAGGTTGGCCAGGACAGGAGGGACAAAAATAGTGGATGTCATGCTTATATCCACATTTTCTACAGACACCACATCTTTTTTGGGGTGCTTCTTGGGTAGGGGTACCAGGAAGGATCCAAAAAATATCTCTCATGCAGCCAGCCCACTGCATCTGGTTTGTGAATTTGGGCCACAGCACCTTCTGGATACAGAAGGGCTGTGATGATCTCTTTCTGGAATTTTAGGAAGGATCAACTTTTTCCTGACGCTTTGTATAGCGCGTTCAACAGAGCCAATTGGAATAAGTATACAGACATTTTCTTGTACCAGTGTCTAGCCTTATGGGAAATTAAGTACAGTACCATCATCTGGTCATTGAATTCCACCCCTCTCATGTTAGGGTTGTATTCGTGGACACAGAGGGGCTTCTCAACTACACCAGTCGCCGTTGCACTTTGGACTGTCGCATCGTTGTGAGTGGAGGACAGAAAAAAAACATTCTGTGTGTCCCTCCACTTCCCTGCAAGCTTTTTTTTACACTTTAAGCAGACTCTCTCCCCCATATAAGTCGGGAATCTACAAGCCATTGGGGAAAGCCCGGGCGATAAGGTCGCACGGTGCCACATGCGCCAATTCCAAAATCAAAAAGGTGACTAAAAAGTGGCACGCTTGTGTAATAATTGTCCACGTATAAATGGTACTCCTTTCTGAATAAGGGTGACACCAAATCCCAAACAATCGTGCCGCTGCTCCCCATGTCGTCTGGGCAGTTGGGGGGGGGGGCTCCACATTGCCATCTTTTCCCTTGTAAATCCAGAAACTACATGTATATCCTTTTGCCCTGTCACAGAGCTTATACATCTTGACCTCATATCTGGCACGCTTGCTGGGGAGAAACAGTTTGAAAGCATGGCAGGCAGAAAATGTAATCAGGAACTCATCAACCCAGACAGCTTTTTGGTCCATATATAAGGCTGTAAACTTCTGGTTGAAGTGATTTACAAGTGGCCGAATTTTGTGGAGCTGGTCATATCCAGCCACACCCCAAGGAAGACAGAGTTCATTGTCATTGAAACGCATGAACTGCAAGATTTGTTTGTATTTAGTCCTGGCCATGGCAGCAGAGAACACAGGCATATGATGAATTGGGTCAGTGGACCAATATGACTGCAACTGACTCTTTTTAGTAATGCCCATTAGGAGGGATAGGCCCAAAAAGGTTTCAATTTAGGAAACAGTGATACGTTTCCATGCAAATTCTCTGGCAAGGGTCAAATTTGGATTTGCAGCGATGAATTGTTTGGCAAATAAATTGCTTTGGTCCACAATAGATCGGTAAAGATCTTCCATGAAAACAGCTCATAAAAACCAAAGGGAGTAAAATCGTCTGTTTCCACCTAAATTGGCCAAGTTGGCCAGTGAATGAGGGAAGTGGGGGCATCGCAGAAGTGGTGGGATCCCAATCAGGATTTGCAAGCGCTTCAGTAAGGACACTATGGGCTCTACGGCCTGTCTTTGAATTCTTGGTGGCTGCGAGACACTACTTGCCTAGCCACCGCACCAGCTTGAACTGCACTTATGGGACTCGCCACATCACCAAGTGTTACTGCAGTGCTGGTTTGACTATGACCAGGATGTACTAGGCCGCTGGTGCTTGCTGGTTCACCAGAAGGTTGAGTGCCACTAATACTGACACTCTGCTGCATATGAGAATCCTGCGATTATTGCTCCTCAGCAACAGAAGAACAGGCCTGACTCTGCTATTTTAGTGCCATTTTAGTGTGCTGTGTATTAGAAGTGACAGTAATCTGCTGATTCTGCACTTCTTAAGGGGGGGTGGGAATGGGCTAAATGCAGGTGCTTGCAGGTGTCGGGGATGATCCTGCTAACGCTGCATTTTGGGAACACTATACTAAACTATTGGGGACGCTAGTATAGCTCTGATCAGAGCAAATATATTGATCCTTTCAGACACTATACTAGTAATGAAAATGTTTAGTGTGTGTGTGTGTGTGTGTGTGTCACTGGCAATCAAAGGTTTAAAATGTATTACTAAATATGTGGCGGGCAATCTGATGTTGTCCTGGATTGACGTTAACTAATGATAATGTTAACTGATGTCATCTGTGACACTAATACAGTGATCAGAAAAAAGATATGTACACTATAATAGTGACATTGTGCCAGGGCAATAAAGGGAATAACTGGGTGTGATCAGGGGGTTAAATCTTTATTAGGGGATATATGGTGGGCACCCTAAACCTATCTGGGACTCCCTCTAACTACAACTAACTGCCTCTCACACTAACTGAAGTCACAATTGACACTAATACAGTGATTAGTACATTTATCTGTATACTGTATATAGTGTACACTGTGACAGGGAGTGAAAGGGTTAACTGGGGGGGGTGATTAGGAAGTGTGTGCCTATGTGTACTGGTGTCAGTGTAGTGCTTGTGTACTGTACTCACAGTTAATGTTCTCCCTTCTCACGCTGGAACCGAAAAGAGCTCCAGGAGAGAAGATTGCATCATATCCTGTGCCTGTGTTTACATTACACAGGCACAGGACGTTCTGCAATTGGCCAGAACCGATCACCAGGTCCAGGCCAAAAATCATTGGCCTGGGCCTGGACCTGATGACCGATCAGTTCTGAACCGAATCCGAACATCATGGGGATAGCGGGGGCGCCAGGTCACCTAACCTACTTCACCTTTCTAGATGTCATTTTTGAAATCATACACATGACAAATTTGATTGTAAAGTATACAAAAATTAGTAGATGACTACATTTCAATTGTCTAGCAAAATGTCCATAAAAGATAAAAGAGGAAAGGAATGTGACAGTCTTTAGGTTAATAAAAATAGTCCTCAGCAAAAATAGAAAAAGAACATAAAAAAGACTCTCCTGTTTTGCTTGCAAATGTCCAAAAAATATTTCCAGATTACAAAGTCCACATTATTTCACTCCTTAAGTTAATTTCCTAAACTTCTACAACACTTCCAAAACTTTGATTCTGTACCCACTCATGCAATAAGAAGGTTCTCCACCCCATCAAAACTTTCCTCTTGGTAAGGGTCAGAACAGAACTTGACATTCACAGACAGACTGGCAAAGCAACAAAGCATCCTCTAGGCTAGGTGTTCAGGCTGGTACCTCAGATCTATCTTGTGGTGTTCACTGGAACTCTCGGGCCTTGGGTTGGCATCATGGTTCCTTCTTCTAGGCTTTCCCAGGAACATTTTCAAGCAGGAGTCCTCCCTTAACCTTCAGCACTGAAAAGTGGAGACTTTTCATACCAGGATGATGGCTTTGCAAAGCTACTGGAATCATCCTAGGACCTCCTGTGTGGCTTTAGAACAACAAGGATTTCCATGTAAAAGGGGCATGAAGGGGGAGGGGGGGGGTAATTTCTTCACATGAATGTGGCGGAGTGTATACTCTCCAGTCAACATAAATAGCCATAGAATCACCTAAACTGCTAGATAAAATATTTCTTAACTCTGGAGGTGTTAAATGTTCTGGTGTTCTAATAATTCAAGCATAAATCCATAAGTCCATTAATCATACAGAAATAAAATCTTTCCTAGCAGCAATTTCCATTACTAGCCATATATAGATTCAATATATATTCAACAAAACATCTTTCTCAAACCCAATATTGCAGCAGGAGTGGAATCAGGGATCCCAAGACAAAATACCCTACTTAAACACATATTCTGACTCAGAACTTAGTTTCCTAACTTTGCAATATATGACTATCATAAGCTAAATAAAAATGGTAATCAATATAAAGAACATGACAATTGAAAGGAGAAAAAATATCCAAAAAGGTAGTCACTTTAAGACCGTTTTCAAACAAACTTCCCCACTAAGAGACCTATGGCATCTTCACACTTGCAAAACATTATAGGTATAAGGCTTAATATTCAATATAAGTAACAGGGGCTTAGCAACATTTTACTCCCAAAGTAAGAAAACATAATATGTTTCATAAGGTAAACACCTGTTTGTTCACATTTTTTAACCACTTGCCGACTGCCGCACGACTATTCACGGCGGTAGTCAGCCCCTCACAGGCAAAGTGTGAGCCTCTAGGAGGCGCGCTCCCGCCCCCGCTCACTCCCTAACATGTCCGCGTGTGTGACCGGCGAACCCAATGTATTGCGATTTTTTTTACCAAACATATGTAGCAGAAAACAAATTGGCCTAAAATGTTAAAAAAAATTGATTTTTACATTTTTTTGGGGGGGGGGAATTTCATATAAAAAACTTGAAAAATATTGTTACTTTTGCAAAATTGTTGCTTTTTTTTTGTGCGCATGATCAAAAAATCGCACAGGTGATCAAATACCACCAAAAGAAAGCTCTGTTTGTGGGAAAAAAAGGACATCAATTTCATTTGGGTACAGCGTCGCACGACCGGGGAATTGGCCGATAAAGTCATGCAGTGCCGAACCGCAAAATAGGGCCTGGTCATGAAGGGAGTAAAATCTTCCGGGGCTTAAGTGGTTAATAACCACTTTACCACCAGAGGATTTTGCTGTCTTACGTCTGGGCCACTTTTTGCGATTCGGCACTGTGCGACTTTAACTGACAATGGCGCGGTCATGTAACGCCATACCCAAACGAAATTTACGTCCTTTTTTTCCCACAAATAGAGCTTTCTTTTGGTGGTATTTGATCACCTGTGCGATTTTTACTTTTTGCGCTATAAACAAAAAAAGAGCGACAATTTTGAAAAAATAACAATATTTTTCACATTTTTTTATATGAAATTCCCCCCCCAAAAAATTTAAAAATCAAAATTTTTTATAATTTTAGGCCAATTTGTTTTCTGCTACATATTTTTGGTAAAAAAAATCGCAATAAGCGTATTTTGATTGGTTTGCGCAAAAGTTATTGCGTTTACTAACTAAGGGAAAGATTTCTGTCGTTATTGGTGTTTTATTTTTTAACGAGTAATGGCAGTGATCTGAAATTTGTTTTGCGGGACTGCGACATTGCGGCGGACAGATTGGACCCTTGACTGACATTTTTAACACTTTTGGGGGTACCAGTGACATTACTACAGTAATCAGTGCTATAAATATGCACTGTTACTGTAAAAATGACACTGCCAGGGAAGGGGTTAATTTTATTGGAGAGGGAGGGGTTAATGTATGCCTGGTGATTACTGAAATGTGTGGGGGGAGGTGACTGAGTGACACAGGGACAGATTGCAGGTTCAGCTATGCTGAACCCTGCAATCTGACACTGCCTGTCACTTAGGATCTCCAGACTCGATTCCCCGACTGCGATCGCCGCTGCTCCTCCCCTGGCCCAACTCCCGTTGTGACTGAATACAGCGGGAGCGAGCCTCTGGCGGCGCGCGAGCGCCGCCGAGAGAGGGGTATGTCTGCCGCATAGGTCTACATCGCCAGACGTTATAGAACAACTTTGCCGCAGTAGAGCTCTAGTGAGCAGCAGTAAAGTGGTTAAGGCATTCACAGAAAACCCTTGCCTTAGGTATTTAACTGAATAAATAGCAAATCTTGTGCATTCGTTGAATATAACCCAACACTGTTGAATTGTTATTCTGCCTTGATTTTTGTTTTCCTTAACACAATAAAACACCTCATTCCTTCATTCATTGGCCATTCCATTTTAACAGTTTCAAACAATCTCATATATTTTTCTTAAAACACCTTCTCCTTTTCTATATGTGTAAAATCCATATTATTGAAAGGCATATTTTGTTCTTCCACATTCAATTAAGACAGACATTAATTTACTTTCTCTTTTCCTTTCCTATCCACCACTCCAAGGCAATATGCAAGAAAAATATTTCCACATTTCTTGCTACATTTATAATCAAGCCTTATCCCCCCCCCCTTTTTTTTTAATCAGCTATATTTAATTGATCACATAAACTTTATCTACTTCATAATTGTATTATTGTAATATTACTAAATGGGCCTATTGCAAATTCTAGTGTAAAGAGTAAAAATAAACACTTTGCAATCCTTACGCACTGTCACAATTATTTCAAACATATAATTCCTCTTAATTAAACCCCCTCAACAACTCACAGTATTTTCATTTCAATAGTTTTTATTAGAAATTTTTCAAACATACAACAAACAAATCCGTCAGTAAATACAAAGATCGGGATATACAAATATAGCAAAACATAGCATATACCTTAAATTGTATAAAGTACCTCAAGTCGTAAGGAGAAGGAGAGGGACCCGAGGGAGAAACCATGATCTCACAACAAGGGCGCCAATCAAGGCTGAGGGGAGTGTGCCACGACGCCAGGCACCCCACTGGGAGCATACTGTGCCCAGGCCCCATGACATGGTCCCCCCCCACCCCAACCAGCCCCCCCCCCCCAGTCAACTCCCCGGACCCACCCAAAGACACATCTCAAAAATGGTACACTCGCAACCTTCATATCTTCAAAGATGGTAGGTATCTCAAGGACTTGAAGTGCGTGATAAGAGAAAGAAAAGTAGGAACATACAAAATATAAAACTGGTAGACTATCAACAGGACAGTCCGAACAGTGCCTCCAAATAAAAGTCATCATTCAGGATATACATTCAGTAGTCAGATATGCTCAAATTCAGCTAGGGTACAGCGTCTGCCAACGTCCCCACTGCTTCTGGAATGCCGGAAGGGCATCTCTTGAAATAGCAAAGAATTTTTCATAAGAGTGGTTTGCCATTACTCGGTTGATAACATCATAAACGGTAGGAGTCCGTGCCGATCTCCACGCTGCTGAAATAGTCACTTTGGCCGCCGTTAGTATATGCGAGAGTATACATCTATGCTCTTTCGGTATTGCACGGATACCCAAATTGAGCAGCGCCAATGAAGGTGACATAGTGAGTTGCAGGCCCGTTACAGATGTTATCAAAGCGTAAATTGCAACCCAGTAGCTTTTCAAACGCCTACACTCCCAAAATAGGTCTATTAGAGTACCTTGGCCCCACAATCCCGCAACATCCAATCCAACATAACATAAGGAGTCTTTAAACATTTTTACCAACCTTGATGGGGTAAGGTAACTCCTGTTAAGAAGCTTAAGCGCCCCCTCCCAGTGATAAGTACAATGGGTAAATTGATAACAGGATTTAATGGCATCCTGCCAGTCTGTGAAAGAGTATTCCGATTTAAGATCCCTTTCCCACTCCAGCATACACTTTGACTTAGTCTGACACCTAGGAGTAGTCAGTAGTTTGTAGAACCATGACAGCCCTTTAGATTGCAAGGCCCCGGAGGTGAGATATTCCCACACCTCCTGGGACACAAAAACACGTGTGTTAGGAAATTTAACATGGTAGTGATGCATTTGTGCTAAGAAAAAGAAATCCGGTTAAGGTGAGGAGGATAAAATTTGGGCATATGTAAACGAGCGTGGAATTGCATGGCGGGGACATTTTAATGAGGGTAGGAGGTATTTGTACGAGGCAAGCGTAAGTTCCTTAGAGAGGAGGGGGACTCCAGAGACAGTCCCCAGGGACCCCCATTCAGCCACAGTAGCCTGAATGGACGGGATTTCAGGAAAGTGGAGATCTCGACCAGTCTGTGCCACTAACAGCAGGGAGGGAAGATCTCTATTCGCTACCAAGGACCTTTCTAAGTGCACCCATAATTTGTCAGATGTGGGGTTGAACCACTCCCTTGCCTGATCCAACACGGCCACAGTGTGGTATTTTTGAAGGTCCGGTAATCCTACCCCCCCCCCCCCATGCCTAGGTTTGAGGAGTGTGGAGTAGGAAATCTTGGGCATCTTCCCATTCCACAGAAATTTCCTGAACAGTTTAACAGTTTATCCAGCTTAGAAAAAAAGGAATCGGGGAGGACTATAGGAATCGTTCTAAAATAGTACAGGATTTTTGGTAGGACAATCATTTTAGGCGCCGCAATTTTACCTATCCACGAAAGCTTGTGTAGAGCTATACGAGATAGATCTTGATGTACTATGTTAGTGAGCGCTGAAAAGTTAATGGAGTAGGTAGAGGCAGTCGGGAAGGACAATTGTATGCCTAAATTTTAAGAGAGACTTAGAGGCCCATTGAAAAGGGTGATCCTTCTTCAACACGCCCAAAGCTCCAGGGGACACAAATATAGAGGGGTGCTAATGACCTATGTTGAGGTGTGCCACATCCCTATCAACAATGCAAAAGGAAGGAGTTCCCCTAATTGGGACTTTAAAGGCACATGGAGATAGATAAATTGGTGTATATTCAATAATAGCTTTATTAGGTACAAAAAATGAAAAACAATAAAGTTAAAAACATTGTACAAGCGTGGGGCAGATACAGAAAAAGCTTATGGCGCTAGAACATGAAAACCCGACATGTTTCAAAGACAAATGCTTGCTCCTTCTTCAGGGGTAGTTCATAGCGATACTCTAATGATACAAACATATGCATGTAAGAGTCATGGATTGTAAAATCTGCACATACAAAGATAATTTTGTAGTTCTCAATGTATATAGTGTACATAGTGTGAGTACTTACATAGCTGATCATATCTGAGCTTTACATGCTTGTACAAACATTTAAAAACATCTGGTTGGACTGGATCTTGTCTTGCGGTGTATGGCAATATAGATTTTGATCAAGTTTGTAAGGCCACTGGGAGCAGAGTCAGGTGGATGCCTCACATATGAATGGCCATCTGAAGTCCTAAGGGGAGGAAGCCAGGAGCAACACCATATAGGTATATCGTCCAGTATAAATGCCACCAATCTAAAGGGATAGGCAAAAAAATACTTATAAAGACGTGCCCTGATTCAAGGGGAATAGTAGGGAAATTGATGCAAGGCTGTTTAAGCCGAATAGAGCAATGAAAATGACTGAAAACCAAAGGTAGGGGCAGCCAAAGTAGTAAATAGATGTTGGAGTTACCTTGAGATGGTGAAAAGCAGTGTGCACGTCCTCTCCAGCCAGCAACCAGCAGACAAATGGATTGTCTGTGTGCTGGGAGAGGTGTGCTTTTACCTTATCTAAATCAGCTGAGATGGAAGGCAGCTGGCATCCAGGAAGGGCTTCCTGGATCACCCGGTGCCGGGCCCGCCCCCAACCCTCGTGTGTGTCACGAAATAGCATGACGAGGTGTGGGCGGGACCGACGCCTGCGTGCCACCGGCACGGTGATCGAAACCGGAAGTGCAGATGCACTTCGGTTTACGATTGGTCACACGCCGGCCTGGGCAGGCTCAGCGTGAGATGGAAACAGACCAATGGGGTACATCGCTGAGCAAGCGATGTGTCTCACCGTGCCGGGATGGCCAGAGACAGGAGGCAGCATATTGACCTGCGGATGGTAGAGGGCGCTGTGCCAAGCATCCTTATGCAGAGGATCAAACATAGAATTCCAATGCAGCGGTATGCTATGTTGTGGCTGAACACTATTGATAAGGAGAAAAATGAGGGAGCCATATATGTTAATGTATAAAATGAAGCCATATATCGCCAGCAAGTTTGCAACCAGGTGTTCGGTAGCATCAATCACTAGAAACACAACAACAACAAAGACAACAATGGAAAGAGGGAAGAAAAACAGAGCAATTAGAATGGCAATATCACAACCAATTATTGCATATCAAATCATACAGGCTGCAAAGAATATGTTGACAGAATATATCACAACCAATTAGTGCACATCAAATCATTTAGGCTGCAAAGGATATATTAACAGAATATACAAATAAGGCATATATGAATATAACAACAGGTGTAATCCATGGAACCAAATACTTGGGTACATGTAATACAACGAATTGTCAATTCCATATATGATATTTGAGGCATATACATAGACATAGACAGTTGAAAAATTGAGTAGCATAAGGAAAGACAGTAAATGTTCTGGAGCAATGGAGGATTTAACCTTACGTTTCCATCCCTACAGAGCTAAACCCATCAAGGAAGGGCTTGAATGATAGTGTGCCGTTTAAACCTGGGGGTTCGGTGGCCTTGAGATGGTAGATCCACCTTAGCTCAAGTTGGAGGAGAACTTTGTTCCAGTCTCCTCCTCTAGAGCCTGGGTGGATACGGTCCAAGATTAAGAATTTAATCTTGGGCATTTTGCCAAAGTGTACTGTGGCTACATGCCTGCCAAGGGGGAGGTCTGGGTCGGACTTCCTCATACTCAAAATATGACGGTAAGCCCGTTGACAGAACTCCTGTTTAGTTTTGCCAATATAAAAGCACTTGCAATCGCACAATAAAAGGTAGATGACACCGATGGTACGGCAATTGGCAAAGTGTTTGGCTTTATGAATGGTTCCATTAGGTAATACTGGACTCTTCTGTGTAAGCATGTAGCCACAGTATTTACAGCTGCCACACATAAAGGTCCCTTTATATTTGCAGCAGGTGAGTGAAAGCCTATCAACAAATTCACTGCGGACCAACTTGTCTTTGAGTGCAGGCGCTCTTTTAAAGGTAAAGTTGGGTAAGTCTGAGAGGTGTTGACTCAAGACTGGATCAGAGGACAGAAGGTGCCAATGTTTAGACACGATCTGTTGAATCTTGCAGTGTTGATGTGTATACGGGGTGATGATTCTCAACTTGCCACTATTATCTGGATTTTTGGCTGTTGTGGGAGCTAAAAGTTTTTTCCTGTCGCTAGATAGAGCTCGTTGGTATGCTTGTTTCAGGGACTTTTTAGAGTAGCCTCGCCGTAAAAGGCGCTTCTGAAGTTCATCAGCTGCTGTCTGGAATGATTCAGAATCCAAACAATTTCGTCTAAGCCTTAAGTATTGGCTAATTGGGATGGACCGAAGGAGAGCCGTTGGATGGAAGCTTGATCCATGAAGGATCGTGTTTCCTGCAGTCGGCTTCCGGTAAAGTTTACTTTGTAGAGTATTGTTTTTACTTCGCATGATCTCAACATCTAGGAAAGTAATGTGGTTGGGGTCCACATTCATGGTGAATGATAAATTGAAGTCATTTTTATTCATTCGAGCAAGACATGCTTGAAGTGACTCTATGGGGCCATCCCAAATGAGAAATACATCGTCTATGTATCTAGCCCAGAGATTAATATGGTCAGTATATGTCGACAATGTTTCATCATTCAAGAATGATTGCTCCCACTCCCCCAGGTACAGGTTGGCGTAGGATGGAGCACAGCATGTACCCATCGCTACTCCCTGTACCTGGAGGTAGTGGGAGCCGTTGAACGTGAACACATTGTGGGTGAGAATGTGCTGAAGTAAGTCCAGAATAAACTCACTATATGCATCTGGTTGTCCCTGACAGGATATGATGTGCTTGACAGCTGCAATACCTCTGTGATGGGGTATTGAGCTGTAGAGGGCCTCTACATCGATGGTGACTAGAGAGGCAGTGGGAGGTATCCACATATCTTCAATTTTATTTAGAAATTGTATAGTGTCTTTTGTAAATGAGGGCAACATCTGGACGAAAGGTTGAAGATAAGCGTCCACAAGTTTGCTCGCATTATCCGTAATGGACCCCCGGCCTGAAATAATGGGTCTCCCAGGTGGATTGGTGGTGCTTTTGTGCACCTTTGGGAGCCCATAGAAGGTCGGGGTGATGGGGAACTTGGTCCTAATGAATTCCCAGGTCTGTTTTGGGAAGACATTGTTTAAATAGGCAGTATCGACTAGATGATAGAATTCTAGATTGAATTTGGAAACTATATCAGGTGTTATCCGCCTATACCAATTTGAATTTTTTAGGATATTGGTGCACATCTGTATATACTGGACATTGTCCAAAATAACGATGTTGCCACCTTTATCCGCCTGTTTGATGGTAATTGCTTTGTTAGTGGACAATTTGTTGATTGCTTCCCTCTGTCCTTGGGAGATGTTTGATTGAAAAGTGGGACGTGAGTTCAACTTTTCAATATCTTTGGATACAACTCTCAAAAATGCGTTTATATTCGCATTTTGAATTGGAGGATATGCATCCGATTTTTTGCGAAGGTCATTTATTGCTGTCTTGTGTTCTGTAGAATCAGTGGGAATACCAGCCAAAAGGGAGGTGAGATCCACTCGGTCTATCAGATCTTCATTCTCCTCAAGGAGGGAAATTAATGTGTCTAGAATTGGGTCTTGTTTGTCTGTTTTTTTTATTCTCTTTATAATAGATGTATTTAAAGTTAAGCTTTCGTGCGAACAAGTGGAGATCTTTTATGATTTCAAATTTATTGATGTAGGATGTGGGACATAAATTTAAGCCTTTTTGAAGTACAGAGAGTTCTGCTTCAGATAGCTCATAATTGGATAAATGAATAATGGAGAAATCTACAGAATCATGGGAGGTGGAGTAAGGGGGATGAGCTAAGTGAGGGAAGGCAACGAGGGCGGTTGGGGTGTGAGTTTGACACAAATATTGACAAGCATTGAGATTTAGTAATGTTTAATTTGTAATAGGAGATAGCACTAAAGGTGTCCAGGACTTTGGTAAGATTCCGCAGTGAAGTCACCGGGGAGGTAAGGGTAAGAATAACATCATCTGCGAATAAGCCTATTTTATGTTCCATGTCACCCACCCTGATGCCTGAAATAGATGGGTCACTTCTAATGGCCTCCGCCAGTGGCTCCATTACTAGGGAAAAGATCAGAGGTGATAAAGGACACCCCTGGCGGGTGCCATTCGTAATATTGAAGGTGTCAGACATGGCATTACTCGTATAAACTCTCGCCGAGGGTATGGTATACAAGGCCGATATGGCAGAGCAGACAGGACCCAGAAGGCCAAACTTAAAAAGTGTAGCGCTCAGGTACCCCCAGTGAACCCTGTCAAACACTTTTTCAGCGTCGAGCGTCAGGAACACCGAGGGCACCCTACGATTCTCCACCACTTTCAGAAGATTAAACCTCCGTCTGGTTCCATCAGGGGCCTGCCTGCCCTTAACAAAACCAACCTGGTCCGCTCGTACTAGAAAGGGGGTGACCCATGCCAATCTATTAGCCCATATTTTAGCGTAAAATTTTAAATCCGAGTTCAATAAAGATATGGGGCGGAAATTTTGCGGGACATCAGGGGGTTTCCCGGGTTTGGGCAGTGCTACGATTATAGCTTGAAGCATCTCTGTGGGGAAGAAGGACCTAGTCATAGCAGTAATATACACTCGGCATAGGTATGGTGTGACTAGGGATCGGAAAGTTTTATAATATTCGGCCGAAAAGCCATCCGCCCCCGGTGACTTGTTAGGAGGTAGAGACCCAATAGCAAGATCAATTTCCTGCTCCGTTATGCAGGCATTCAACCGATCTAGCATTTCCTCTGAAACTGTTGGCAGATGGAGCCTATCCAGGAACCCCCGGATACCCTCCTCTGTCGGCTGTGGCGTGTCAGTATCAACGTTTAAATTATAAAGGTCAGCATAGTATTTAGCGAAGGCATTAGCTATTTCAGATGGGTGGTGGACAGTGTGGTTGGTGTGAGGGTCCTTCAGGGATGACAATTTGGATTGCTGCTTCCTCTTCCTAATATAATTAGCCAACATTTTACCCGCTCTATTGCCTTGGGCATAGAGCGCCTTAGAGCGGAAAAGTAAAGTCTGGTGTTCCTCCAGTAATTTGGTCCTGACAAGTGATCTACACTCATTAAGTTCCTTCAAAAGGGCCGCAGTGGGGTTGGATTTATGCTGAGTCTCTAAACCTTTAAGCTTAGACATGAGAGAGGACATAGCCCTTGCCCGTTCCCTCTTTACCCTAGTGGCAAACTGAAGTAGGAGACCCCTAGTGTAAGCTTTATGAGTACACCACAGAGTAAAGAAATCAGTATCATTCTTGTCATTATGCAAAAAAAAGTCTCGGATCTGACCATGCAACCACTCCCCATGGCCCTGGTCCCGGAGAAGAGAGACGTTGTTGCGCTACAGGTGCACTGGAGTAGTATTATTAGACTCCGCAACCACCATTGAGACCGGGGCGTGATCAGACCAAGAGATTGTGTGGATAGAGGCTGACTCCACCAAACACAACATAGACAAATCTGCTATAAAGAGATCCAGCCTAGAGTAGGATTGGTGGGGGGCCAAGTAATAAGTGTAGTCCCTCTCTGTCGAGTTAACGCACCTCCACAAATCATAAAGATCAGAAGTGTTTGCAAGAACCGCTGTAGAGCGGTACGTGCATGCTTCTGAGGAGGGGAACAGTCTAAAGATGCATAAAGATGACCCCTTTTGACTCGATCCACTTTTTTGGTCAATGACCGCAAAAATCTAAACTGGCGTTGATTAGGGGCATACACGGTGACTATAGTATACGTAACCTTATTAATGTCACAGATCAATATCAAGTATCGACCCGCTTCATCAGTGATGGCTTCGTGCAACTGAAAAGCTACAGTTTGGGCAACAGATATGAGTACCCCATTTTTTTTTTTGTTGGACCAGAGGAAGTGAATACATGTGGGTATCATCTATCTGAACATTTAGGTTGTTTGGGTCTCACAAAATGGGTCTCCTGTACACATACAACATCCCCTCTAAGACTACGGGCCTCTCGCCAGAGAGAACGTTGCTTAAACGGGCTGTTCAAACCATGGGTATTTAGGGTCACAAACCGTATGGTCATGGTGTATCAAATAGCAGAGGAATAAGGCCCATCTCTAGGATGGGGCCGTAGTTGTAAAAAAGAGAAAAACAAAATAAAAACCCCAAAGTCGCTAGGTGCACCTGCACCACAAAAAGTGGAGATGTCCGCAAGAACAGGTCTAAGGCAGATTCCAGCAGAGAACAAAATTGAAGATTGGTAAGTGGACCATATACTTCAAGCAGTTCGTAGCTCTTGAGGAGGCTGAGAGAACAGAAGCAAAAGAAAAACAAAAGTCCAAAGAAAATACAAAACTCAACATAGGTAGAACATGGGGTATACCCCATCATGCTAAACAAATCGCAGGTAGTGAGTAGGGGGGGAACAGCTCCCACCCTCCAATCACCTCCAGGTCACCAGCCCAAGAGTGAGCCGAGAAAGATCACCTTCATGATATCAGTTTCAAACAGGCGTAAAGGACAGGTTCAAGATGTCTTCACTTGTTTCCATTCAGGGTCCAAGTAAGAAGGAGATTTAGACACAGACGGGGATGCATCCGAGTTTGGCAACAGACCCATGTCTTGGCAAGGCGGAATCCCCCCTCTTCGGTGCGGATGACATGTGTATGACCTTCTCTGACAATCAGCAGCTTAATAGGGTAACCCTAAGAGTAGACGATCTTATTATTTCTGAGCAATTTAGAAAGAGGCACCAATTTCTTGCGGGCGGTCATAGTATATTGAGAGAGGTCCGCATAAACAGAGATCCCATGATAGGGTTCTGGTAGGGGGGAATTCTTCCTGGCGAAGCGCATAAGGTCATCTCTCACATGAAAGAAGTGGATACTGGCTATTACATCCCTGGGAACCTTTTCAGGCAGGTGTTGCGGCTTAGGCAAATGATGAGCCCTGTCCACAATAACTTCACCGGTCAAAGTGTCGGGCAGTAGGGCCATTATAAAGGCTTGAACATAAGAGCGCAGCTCAGTAGGGGGAACCGTCTCCGCCACACCCGTAGCTTAACATTGTTCCTACGGTTCCTGTCCTCCAAGTCGTCCATTTTAGCCTTTAGGGCCTCCATCTGATCTGAATTATAAATATGGGCATCCACTAATTCATTATGGGCCACAGAGAACTCAGCCATTTTTGTTTCAAAGTGGTTCACCCAGCCTCCCAGGACATTCACATCAGTTCTGAGATGCGTTACACAGGCCATGAGATCCCTGTGGAGTGACCCTGTCAGAGTAAGCAGTATTTCTTTCATCCTAGTGTCTTTGAGGGGCTGCCCTGTAGTAGGGAAATCTTTTATATGTTCATAAAAGTCCAGGGTACTGTCCTGAGAAATATCCCCCGCCGGCGTGTCGTCCACATAGTGGTGGTCCGAGGAGCGCCGTGGGGCCGCTTTCCACGGGCTATTGGTCAGGGAAGGCCCCAGGGAGGAACAGCTGCTGGAACCTGGTGAGTGGGGAGCCTGAGGTGGTGAGTGCCCCGAGCCTCCGCTATGAGATGCAGAGGCTCCGTTCCTCTGCATGCAGGCCTCAGCGCCATTTTGAGAGCGCGGCATGCTGGCAGACACGAAAAAGTCAGTTAATTTGCTGGGCCCCCCGTGATTTTTCCTCTTCCCCATGATCGCAGGGTGTGGGAAGAAGGTGAGGGTCGTCAGAAGTGCTGGTGTCGCTTACCCACGTCGCTTGCGGAGCTGCGGAGGGATCGTAGGAGACGGAGCTAGACTCTCACGCGGCCATCTACCTCGGCTGCTGGCCGCGCCCCCCCAACTCACAGTATTTTCAACTAAACATTCTTCATCTTGCCTATTCATTATCTTCTTTAACCTTTTGTAAGTAGTACAAACCAAATAAATACCATAAAACAGCACAAGCATAATTGTAACCACAGCAAGTGAAAACATGATGCGTCCAATGCTGCTGTCAAATGTTTTAACATTTGTTTATCCGCTGAAGCAAGTCTAAAGTCCAGGGAAAAGGTAGTTCAAATTAACCAATATGTATTCTACGGTGATATATGTACACTGAAGTGCATTGTCATAGGATTCAGACAAACTAGAAAACTTTATGTAAAACTCCACATATAAAATAATAATTGATAATGATATACTCAATTTAAATTCTACTTTAACTTCTATTTAACTTCTAATATTAAATGTAAATTTTAAACATGGCAATCTTATAGGTACTAGAATTAAGTGCTTTTTATTTGTAAAATAAGTAGAATTTATAGCCTAAATCTTATTTATGCACCACCTTAGATTCCTTTTAAATACAAAAAAGAAAATACCATAATTCCATTTAATGTATACATTGGAGTTAGTCCAGGGCAATTATATCATGCCCTCAAAACTTGGAACAATGTGAGCATAAACAATTCCAACAAAAAGTTATTTATTAGGGGCTTAAATGCAGATCAGACTCAGACAATTGAAGTATGACTGTATTTCACTACAATTCACTACATTATATTCAAAATCCCTTTTGTTTCCTCTAGCCTTGCAAATACCGGTATATTGCAAAAAATGATATGTGCATTCTGAGCATTCTTGACACCTTAGCTCAGAATCTTCCAACTTCCCTTGTGGTTTCAGAATGACTGAACTAAACTAACTTCTGCAATTTCAAAAACATTTTAAACAAATAAAGACATTTTTTTTTAAGGCAGAACTCTACACCTCCATTAAAACATTATTTTACACTTAATTTCTCATTTAAATTTCAATTTCAGTTTTCTTAAGATTTAAATCTATCTGAACAGGTTGCTCAGGAGAGGAATTTTGGTATCATTAAATACTTGTAATTTAGTAGTGACGTCACTTCCCTACATATAATTCCAATTAAACAGTGTCTTTGGCATGGGCTTAATAATATGTGCCCAACACATTCCATAAACTTACAAATAGTTGTTGGAAACCTCTCAACTATCAGGCAAATTATACCATGTAATAAAAACACTCTAAATCTATAAACACATACAGTATATATATATATATATATATATATATATATATATATATATATATATATATATATATATATATATATATATATTTATATATATATATACACACATATATATATATATATATATATATATATATATATATATATATATATATATATATATATATCATGTCCCTATTATACAAACCTGTTTTAAAACCATAAGCTCTGCTTGCTAAACTGTCACTCTGTTCCAGACACTAGCATTTGTGGTTTGGTTTGCACAAAACTACAACAAGACTTCCTCTTGCTATATAGAAATCTTTACTTACTAAATTTCTGACTCTACAAGCAATACGATTTTTTAAGGGGTACTCCACCTTGGCTTTCAATACTAGTACAAAGCAGTGTAAATATTATTCCGTTATTTTATTAGTTGCTGCACTGCTCTACAAATATGTCCTGTATCCCCATAGGTATCGCTGTACTTCCTCTAAATCATCCTTGACAGACAGAGAATTGCAAAGGGGATTTAATCTCCAGAAGCTCTTAAAGAACAACTTCTGGCATCCTAAGCCAAAGAAGGAAACACTCCATATGTCCTAACATGCAATCATCTATGGAAATACTGACCAATCCTGGGGTCATGGGTACATTCACAAATGTGGTTAATTTGAGGGCTTCCAATACCTCAACATATTCTTTACACTGGGCAAGGGAATCCCCAGGTGTATTCAAAAGGACATTAATTTCATTCTGTACTAATGGTAGCTGACGGTTTACTGCGCAAATCAGGATTTTTATAATGTAATTTAATTCCTCACTGTCCATTGGTTTTATTACAATGTCATTACCCATAGCAATATTTGGGAATTAACCTTTTGGAGCAGCAATCAGCTGTGTCTGTGTGCATCACTCTTCCACCATCCCGAGACTGATCTCGCCTCTCAGCTCTGCGAGTCCTGTCTGACAGAACTGTACTTCCCTTGTTTAAAATTTCTTTATGTTTGAGTGTTTTAGCTGCACAAACAGCTGCCTGCTGCTAAACTTTAGGTTGTGCAGAGAAAGAGATGGGACTGAGTTGAGTTGGGACTGGAGCAAACTGAATGCATCAGAGGACGGGGGGGGGGAGGTAACTTCCATTTCCCTTATCTCAGGGGTATTCATCACAAGTTCGGAATCAACCTGGGATGAGTCAGGTGAGTGAACTGGATCCGGACTAGCTGCCTGTCTTATAGCGGCTACAGGGACCTAAGGATTGACAGCCTCACCAGGGGCTGCTGGAGCTAGTCTTAGCTGTTGCTGACATTCCCTATACGATTTCATGATTTCATCCAAATCTTTCACCCTCGATAGGTTGGGATTCACCGGAGTACATGGGGGGTGTCTGTTTAAAGCAGTTAGTGGGACTAAACATGGGCATGGAAACTGAGGAAACAGGAAGGCTCACACCCTGGAGCATAGGTAAACCAATTCTCTCTTCCCTCGCTCATGTACTCCATGTCCCAAGTTGGATCAAGGTCAAAGAAAGGAAATAGCTTCTTTTCTCTAAAACATAAACCTCTGATCATGTTCATGTGAAACACGTCATTAGATCCATCATGGGAAAATGGTTTGGAGAACCCCATACCTTCACTCCACCCCACCCCACCAGAATGTCCACCCATGGATTAATATAATAATAGTCATAAAGGGATAGTCTTACAACAAACTCCTTGCATGTTTCATTTCTAGCAGGCGGAGCTGTCTGTGCTGACTTAGAGAGTGATGTTGCCTTAAAGCGGAGTTCCACCCTAAAAACTATCTTTGCACCTTGTTTTTAATGAAAGTATACTTACCTCTCTTCCTCTTCCTCCCTCTGCGGCCGCGACCCACGACGTCACTTCCTCCTTGGAGACTCCTAGGAGATGAGCATCATCGATCCCAGGAGTCAATGCGCCTGCACTGGCGTCACTCGTCACTTCCGGGGGCAGGCGCGTCATTCTCTGCTGAACAGCTTCTGGGCATGCCCAGAAGCTGTTCAGGGATGAGGTGTCTGCCCCGGAAGTGACGAGCAGGGCATTCTGGGACTCCGGCGTCACCAAAGAGGACACGAAGAGGGACGCTCTGGCTTCAGCTGCCCACACCTGAGATGGCAGCACTGGACAAGACATTTTCAAGGTAAGTATTTCTTCTATCACGTAAGTGACACAGGGGACAGTTCAGAGGCTATTATTGCTTAAATGCTCTAGCCCTGACTGTCCCGGGGGTATTTTTAGGTAAACAAAAATGTTTCTGCTCGGAACTCCGCTTTAAGCAATCTTTTGGCTCCCCACTTGTTTTTCCATAAAATGGTTCTGCATCTTTAGTAGGGATGAGTTTTAAGTTTGAGTCGAATGTAAGTTTGACACGAACATTGGCTGTTCGCTCGTTCGTCGAATTGCGAACAAATGGGCTTCTTCGCGGGAACTTTGAGTTCCCACATTATCATCACCTCTGATTCCAATAAATTACCTGCTGGTCAGATGAATCGAACCCACAGCCATCTCAATTGAAAGCCTGGTATTCTACCACCTACGCCACCGTTAAGCCTGCGTAAGTTGTACACACTGTCCCTAACTTTTATCTCATCCACTGTGTGTAGGGTGAGATAGGAGTTAGTTAGGCAGGGAGAGTATGTTCAGCATAAGCGTGCTAGATGGTGGCGTAGCTGGCACAATACCAGGCTTTTTACAGTTTGTTGAGATCAGATAGTGCAGTGTATACCACAAAGTTTTATATATATTTACATTGCTGAAAAAAATAGTCTGGGGTCCCCCCAGTCCATACCAGGCCCCTTGGGTCTGGTATGGATTTTAAGGGGAACCCCGTGTCAAAAAAAAAAAACGGCGTGGGGTTCCTCCTAGAATCCATACCAGACCCTTATCCAAACACACAGCCTGGTTGGCCAGGATGGGGGTGGGGGCGAGCAAGCGCCCCCCTCCTGAACCATACCAGGCCACATGCCCTCAACATGGAGGGTGGGTGCTTTGGGGCATGGGGGGCTCTGCCCCCCACCCCCAAAGCACCTTGCCCCCATGTGGATGGGGACAGGGGTCTCTTCCCGATAACCGTGAACTGTGGTTGTGGGGGTCTGTGGGGGGGGGGCTTATTGGAATCTGGAAGCCCCCTTTAACCACTTCTGGACAGGAAGGATTTGCCCCCTTAATGGCCCTATTTTGCGATTCAGCACTGCGTTATTTTAACGGACAATTGTGTGGTCGTGCGACATTGTACCCAAACAAAATCGATGTCCTTTTTTCCCCACAAATAGAGCTTTCTTTTAGTTGTATTTGATCACCTGTGCGATTTTTTATTTTTTGAGCTATAAACAAAAAAAGAGCGACAATTTTGAAAAAAAAAAACAATATTTTTCACATTCTGCTATATGACATTCTCAAAAAAAAAAATGTAAAAATCAAAATGTTTTAACATCTTAGGTCAATTTGTTTTCTGCTACATATTTTTGGTAAAAAAAAATCACAATAAGTGTATTTTGATTGGTTTGCGCAAAAAGTTATTGCATCTACTAACTAGTAATGGCGGCGATCTGCGATTTTTTGCGGAATTGCGACATTGTGGCAGACAGATCAGATCCCTAACTGACATTTTTGACACCTTTGGGGGTACCAGTGACATTACTACAGTAATCAGTGCTAAAATATGCACTGTTACAGTAATAATGACACTGGCAGGGAAGGGGTTAACAGTATATGTGATCAAGGGGTTAAATGTGACCCTAGGGGAGTGATTATAACTGTATTGGGGTTGGACTTGTGAAATGATCACAGAGACATGCGATCCTATATAGCAGGATCGCATGAGCTCTGATCATTGCAGGGAGAAGGACAGTCGGCTGTGTTTACAACAGCCGACTGTCCTTCTCTCTCAGCGGGGAGAGATCAGGGCTGTCAGGTGGCAATCGGAGCCCCCTAGCGGCCCCCAGATTACTGACATCATGTCATTTATTCACTGCACCTGAGCAGTGCATAGTGGGGCAGCTTGTGGCATCAAATCCCTATAAAATAGCTGTCAAACCCAAAACAGCTCATAGCACGTGAGGCGTCCGGAGAAGCAGGAGATTTTTTTTTTCTATTTTTCGGGCAGGCGGGCGGGCAGATGGCGGGCGGGTGGGCGACTTGATCGGGGGACACTATTTTTTTATTTTTATTTTATAATAAAGAACTTTTCCTAAACTGGCTTTTGTTTTTATTTTTTTTGTACACTTTTTTGGTGAATGGGTAGTGGTACCCAATATCCATTCACATAGGGCGGGGGCCTGGATCTGGGGGTCCTCTTGTTAAAGGGGGCTTCCAGATTTCAATAAGCCTCCCCCCCACAGACCCGCATAACCACAGCCCATGGTTGTTGGGAAGAGACCACTGTCCCCATCAACATGCCCCAAAGCACCCACCCCCCATGTTGAGGGCATGTGGCCTGGTATGGTTCAGGAGGGGGGGCGCTCACTCGCCCCCACCCCATCCTGGCCAGCCAGGCTGTGTGCTTCAATAAGGGTCTGGTATGGATTTTGGGGGGGAAGGCACTGTGGGGAAGGTAATATTGGGCGTATGCCATAGGCCCCCCAACCAGAGGGAGGAGGGGGAGGTGGACCTCCTTTTACAGATAGGATTGGCAGCAAGGATGGGAAATGTCATTATAATGGGGGACTTTAATTTTCCAGATATAGACTGGGCAGAAGGAACCGCGCATTCAGCCAAGGCTCTGCAGTTCCTAAATGTTTGGCAGGACAATTTCATGGGTCAGGTGGTGAATGCACCGACAAGAAACAATACGGTACTTGACCTACTGATTACCAACCATACAGACCTGCTCACGGATATAGAAATACGGGGCAACTTAGGAAACAGTGAACATAGGTCAATTCGTTTCGGTATTAATCATAGTAATAGGAAACATAAGGGCAAGAAGAACACTGAATTTCAAAAGAGCCAATTTCCCGAAACTGCGCTCTCTGCTAGAAAATATCAAATGGGATAGAACCCTGGGAACAAAGAACACGGAGGAAAAATGGGAGTGCTTCAAGAGCATACTAAACAAAGGGATTGGCCAGTGCATTCCAAAGGGAAATACATTTAAAAGAGCAAAACTAAACCGTGGGTGGCTAAACTCCAAAATAAAAATGCATATTAATGCTAAAGGAAAGCCCTTCAAAAAATACAAGAATGAGGGGTCATTGGCAGCATTCAAGCATTACAAAGAGTGTAATAAGAAATGTAAAGACGAAATCAGGGCGGCTAAAATAGAACACGAGAGACATATAGCGGAAGAGAGGAAAAAGAACCCCAAAAAATTCTTTAAGTATATAAACAGTAAGAAAGCGAGGCCAGAACACATTGGCCCCATAAAAGACGATCAGGGAGTTTTGGCCACAGAGGACAGGGAAAAGGCGGTAGTGTTAAATAATTTCTTCTCTTCAGTCTTCACAAAAGAATTGGGTGGCTACACTAACCCAGCTTGTAAGGCCAAACTAAACAAACAACCTCAGGAAATACCGCCATGGCTAACAGAAGATAGACTTAGAACTAAACTAGAGAAACTTAACATAAATAAATCACCGGGACCGGATGGCTTGCACCCGAGGGTTCTTAAAGAGCTCAGCCAGGTGATTGCAGGACCATTATTCTTGATCTTTAAGGATATTTTACAGACGGGTATGGTGCCAGCTGATTGGAAAAAATCCAACGTGGTACCAATATTTAAAAAGGGGCCGAGATATATCCCGGGTAACTATAGGCCAGTCAGCCTAACATCAGTAGTCTGCAAGATTTTGGAGGGGATGTTAAGGGACCACATACAAGACTTTTGTAATGAAAATGGTATTATTAGTAGTAATCAGCATGGATTCATGAAAAATCGTTCTTGCCAAACCAATCTATTAACCTTCTATGATGAAGTGAGCTGCCACCTAGATAAAGGTGGATGTGGTGTACCTGGACTTTGCAAAGGCCTTTGACACCATTCCCCACAAACGCTTACTGTTCAAACTAAGGAAGGTAGGTATGGACCATAAGGTGAGTACCTGGATAGAGAACTAGCTCCAGGGGAGGTTGCAAAGGGTGGTGATTAACAGGGAGTACTCAGATTGGGCGGGTGTGGAAAGCGGGGTCCCCCAGGGTTCTGTCCTGGGGCCAATCCTGTTTAATTTATTCATAAATAATCTAGAGGAGGGAATATCGAGTAAAATCTCAGTATTTGCGGATGATACTAAACTAAGCATGCCAATATCTTCTATGCAGGATGTGGAAACCTTAAAAGCGGACCTGAACAAAATAATGGGGTGGGCAACTACATGGCAGATGAGGTTTAATGTTGAAAAATGTAAAGTAATGCACTTGAGTGCCAGAAACCAGAAAGCAAGCTACTCATTAGGGGGGGAACCTCTGGGTGAGTCTAGGATGGAAAAGGACCTGGGGGTACTGGTAGACAACAGGTTTGGCAGTGGCATGCAATGCCCAGCCGCTGCAAGCAAAGCCAACAGAATACTGGGATGTATAAAAAAGGGGATTTACTCCAGAAATAAAGAGATTATTCTCCCACTCTATAAGACTCTGGTCCGGCCACATCTGGAGTATGCTGTCCAGTTCTGGGCACCGGTCCTCAGGAAGGATGTGCTGGAACTGGAGAAAGTCCAGAGAAGGGCAACAAAAATAATTAGGGGAATGGAGGACATCAGCTATGAGGAAAGACTACAAGCACTGAACCTATTCTCTCTGGAGAAGAGACGATTGAGGGGGGATATGATACAAAATACTGTACTGGCAACCCTAGCATATGGAAAAATTCATAGAGAGGGAATACAATAAGACATGTGGCCACTCAAACTATGTGACCCCACGCTGTTTTTTTTAATTTTTTTATCTGTATTGCTGGGAGCCGACAATACATACATACAATACAGTCTCAAGCAAGTTTAAATGACATTTTTTCCTTTATAAATGTCAGTATTGCTGCAGCAGGCTACAAACATCACACACTACTTTATAGGCACATTAAGGGGGGCCCCAGGCACGTTATTTAAGGCTACATTCACACCTGAGCGTAGCGTTTTTCGCGCGTTTTTTACCGCGATTTTACCGCGATTTTTGCGGCGTTTTTTACCGCGATTTTACCGCGATTTTTACCGCGATTTTTGTGCAGGCGTTTTTAGATTGAATAGAGATCAATGGAAAACGCCTGTAATCTGCCCAAAAAGAAGCTCATGTACTTTTTTGAGCGTTGGGCGTTTTGTATACAGCGTCAAAACGCTCAGATGTGAACAGGGGCCATTGAAATGAATAGGATTTGTCTTGTTGGGCGTTTTGAGAGCTGATCCTAGAGCAGAAAAACGCCCCAAAAACGCCCCAAAACGCCTAGATGTGAACGGAGCCTTAAGGAATTTTTCATTTTTATTGTTTCACTTTAAGCATTATTAAAATCACTGCTCCTGTAAAAATGATTGTTTTAAAAAAACATTTTTGCATTGATTCATGTTCCCCAGGTCCCCATACACTTTTTTTGGGCCAATAACTTGCATTTAAGCCTTTAAAATGAGGACTTTTGATTTTTCATGTTCATGTCCCATAGACTTTAATGGAGTTCGCATTTTCTCTAGAACATTTCCCCTGTTCAAGATGTTCTGGTGCAAACTGAACAGGAGGGTGTTTGGCTCATCACTAATCTTTAGAGCGTCCAGAGGCTTTTAATACAATTACTTGGCAATTCTATATTCATGCATAACATAAGCAACTATCCCTTTAAAATTGCAAAGCAAATCATGTACATGAAATTGTTTTCTCTGAGTATGCTGAAGAGAGTTCCCTAATCCTACACTGACACTATGTTTTTTGTTTATTTTTTTTTCCTATAGTCTTGTTCCCTACCTACCAAAACCTGTACCCACAAGCTCCCTATGCTACCAGTGGTACTACTTGTGTGCACACATTTCGAAGCATCTGTCCTAGTAGGAGGGCAACCCAGGTACAATTTAGTAATTAAACAATTTAGCCACTTTGGGCGGCCACACCCCACCCCAAAATATTCCAGCAAAACTACTTTTAAGTAACAATTTTCCGAACATTATTTCTGACACCATTCTTGTAATATAACGTGTTTATATCACCTCCTAGTCTCTCTATTAACTCGTTTCAACCTTACTTCAATTCTGTATTAACTTCTTATCTTCAATTCAGCATTCTCAGAAACCACGCGGGGAGCATCATACACACACACTGAAATCAATGTTGGTAAAATACTCAAAGGTTTATTTCTGGGTTTGAACATTTTAAAGGGTTCACAATACAGGAAACAAGAGCAAGATATGATAAGCATAAGGGTGTCACTTATCCACATGATATTTCTAAATAAGGATACATCCAACTTCCTGGGTTGCATTTATTAACCCCCAAATATACACTCTCATTGTGATCTCATTATCTGAAATCACTCCCACATATGTCCTAATAACCTTATTGTGTCTTATTTCTAATTAAAAATAGTTGTGGTTAAGCAGCACTTCCCTTTTTTCTATGCAAGCCATTTCCTGAGTACAAAATGTACCACTATTTGTGAGTTTAAAGCAGTCTCCTAGCCTTAGTTTCATAAAGCATTACCAATACATGTGAATGATTACTTTGTGCAGAAAATCAATATTCAGAGAGATCAATATCCTATCACTTGCCATCTCTTCTTTATCTCTTTTGCTTCTGTCAGGTCCTTGCCTTTTTTGTCCATTATCATGTCCATCTTTGCACAAAACGTTCCCTTGATATCTCTAATTTTCTTGAAAAGATCTCCAGTCTTTCCCATTCTGTTGTTTTCCTCTAATTCTTTGCATTGATTGTTTAAAAATGTGTTTTTGTCTCTTCTTGCTATCCTCTGGAAGTCTGCATTAATTTGGGTATATTTTCCCTTTTCTCCATTGCCATTGCCTTCTTTGTTCAGCTATTTGTATGGCCTCATCAAATAGCCACTTTGCTTTCTTGCATTTCTTCTTCTTTGGGATGGGATTCATTGCTGCATCTTGTACAATGTTACACACATCCTTCCATAGTTCCTCAGGCACTCTGTCTATCAGATCTAAACCCATAAATCTGTTCACCTCCACTGAGTATTCATGAGGGATCCAACTTAGTTCATATCTAAAATGTCTAGTGGTGTTTCCCACTTTCTTCAATTTAAGCCTGAATTTTGCCATAAGAAGCTAAAGTTTAATATGGCTGCCTTTGTAGCTATCTTTTGGGTTACTTCCTGTACACGGGTCCCGAGTTGCCGCCAGGCAACGGTATGTATTGGACGTGATAGCCGCAGTCTAGGTATAAAAGTGACGTCCGATCCTCCTCCCATAACGCTAAAGAAGTCCCGCCACAGGGACGTAACGTGTGCGGAGGGGGGAGGAGTTGCGTGACGTCACCCGCAGTCCCGATTGGAAGCTATAGTATCGGCGTTCAGGACGCCAGCTGCTTTACACAATTGTTTATGCTAACATGCTGTTATGCTCATCAATGCAAGTAAGAGGCTTTTAAGCACTTCAATAAAGGTAACTGTTTTCAACAGTATTACACTATGGTATGCCTTTTTTTGCATTTTATGGGGAACATATGATCTTCTGAGTGGCAAAAGGATTAAGGAGTCCGTGGAAAAGGGGAGATCCGAGCAATTGCTATCCTTGTGTTTCACATTTAGAAGCTGGCTCGTGGTTGTCATATGTTATATGCTGTTTATATACAGCTCTCAGGTGAGAGGCTGGTACCACTGGTGGAGGATTAGCACTTTTATCATTGTTTTCAGCACTGTGCACTTTCTTTGAGTCTCATAACCTGGATGGACTTTCCCCTTTTTACATAGAAGACTTATACAGAAGATTTTATGCTGTGTTTTTATACTATAGCTACCATGGACTTTTAACATTTATAATTTTTTACCATTTATTATTGGTTTAATTTTTACCCTTATTGACAATTGTAGCGCTGCACTGTTTTTATACTATATTATTCCTGGTGTTGTTCTTTGTACCTTGGTGTCCAGCAGCTTGGATTTACTTAAAGCGGTAGTATCCCGCTTTTTGACACTTTTACCTACAGGTAAGCCTATAATAAGGCTTACTTGTAGGTACAAATAATATCTCCTAAACCAGCACGGTTTTGGAGATATTTACAGTGCATGCAGCCGCTCGCGCGAACGGCGCATGCGCTCTGAAGGTCCGGGGGGGCCTTCAATTAGTTTGCTGGAGCTTGCCGGAAAAATCACTCCCGCGCACATGCGCGGGAGTGACGTCATCGCGGCTCCGGCCAATCATCGCGCCGGAGCCGTCTCTTCCGGCCAATCAGCGCGCCGGAGCCGCCGAACCCGGAAGAGACTGCGAGGGATCATGGCAGCGCCCGCAGCGATGTCCGGGGGTCCGTGGCGGGGCTTCGTTTTAAGGTAAGTTACACATAATGGGCTAGTATGCGATACTAGCTCATTATGCCTTTGTCTTGCAGGTTTTTTTTTTTTTTTTTATAGGGTTTACAACCGCTTTAATTAGTGTTTGCGCTAATATATTTTTTCCCTAATGCTTTTAAATTGTGCATGCCCGTGCAATGGCAACAAACTACGCACATTTTTAAAAGCCTTTAAAATCCTTTTACAGGTTACCAATTTAGATTTACAGAGGAGGTCTATTTCAAAAGATAGATACTTCACATGCATGCTGCAATTGCTGTTTACATATGACACCAGACCAATGCAAACACGGGGATACAGGGGTGCTTGAATTCATTTATTTTTAATTATTATTTTTTTTATGTTTTTTGACACCTTCCTTTTAATTAATTAATTCATTTATTTTTTTTTTTTATAATTTCTATTGTTATCACAGGGAATTTAAATATCCCCTATGATAGCAATAAGTAGTGACAGGTACTCTTTTTTTTTTTTTAAAAATGGGGTCTATTAAAATCTAGATCTCTCCTCTGCCTGTAAAGCCTCTGACCACTCCAAGATTGGCATGATAAGATGCTTTCCCAAAGGCGTTGTTTATATTTGGCAAAACCAAAGTCATGAAATGCTCGTAGCTTCCAGTATCTTAGGCCATAGAGATGATTGGAGCCATTTTGGTCTCGAATCTACTCTATGGTCAGCTGACGGAATCACTGGCTGCAGTCTCCGGTTACCCGGTGGGATAGGAGAGCCCAAGAAAATCGTGTCCCCTCCCACTGCTTGTAAAAGCAGTCTAGTGGATAATTATCCGCTAGGATTTCTTTTACATTAAAGCTGACTGCTGGCTGTAAAAAACTATACCAAGAAAATGCCTAAATCTGCAGGCATCATCTTGGTATGACCACTCAAAGTCCAGTGACGTACCAGTACCAGTACGTTGCTGGTACTTGCTGGGCATATATTGTAAGGTTAATTTTTTTTCATGCAGCTTGTGGGCTAAACCAAAAAAGATAACCTAAAAGATTCCTCTATTCACATCGATTGATGTGGATGAAGAAATCTCTGCCAGAAAGTGTGTGGTATGCCCACCATTAGACCTCCCAGCATCCACCCACTTCTAATGATGGGCATATATGCAATGTCCGTTTTTTTTCCTTCAGCCCACAGGGGCTGAAGGAAAAAAATAACATAGCAGATTCCTCCATTAGCATAGATCGATGTGGATGAAGAAATCTCTGCCAAGAAAAGTGTTAAAAAATAAATGGCGAAGCATAGGAGAGATCATCCCTCTGTGTCCACCCCATCCCCTATGTTTCACCATATATGCTCTTTTTTTTAACTGCAGTGGTGAAATCACCTCCTACAGCACTGCCATCATTGATTTACATATATGCTGAGAGCAAACGCTGTTGCTGTCAGAATTAACAAATCAGTGCGCCAGCTGATGGTCGTACCTGCAAAGCAAACAATGGTTAACAATAAAACACAATAACAATAAAACATTACTTTATAATAGCATACAGTACTGTAGAATGGTGGTATCTGAAAAGCTAAATATGGTTAACAATGAAAAACAATAACAATAAAACATTACAGTATAACAGTATATTATAAAGTACAGTAAAAGTAGAAAGAGTAGAAAAGTAGAGTAAGAACAGAAAATTAATTAAATAAAATGATAACTATTTTTGGCTTGTTTATATTTTATTTATTTTCTTTAATTTTTTTTACACCTTTTTTGTAACTGTAAAACGTTCCAGGTTAGGGTCTTTCAAAATGCAATCGCCATCTAACATTTTTCGAGACCCTGTCTAAAAAGTGTGCCCTAGACTGTGCTAATATTCTATTAGTGTGTGGAAGCGACAGAAAGAGTCCCCGATGCAGAGACCAGGTTGGCCAGGACAGGAGGGATAAAAATAACGGGTGTCATGCCTATATCCCTGTTTTCTACAGGCGCAACATCTTCTTTGGGGTGCTCTTTGGGTAGGGGTACCAGGGAGGAAAATGCCTCTCATGCAGCCGGCTCACTGCATTTGGATTGTGAATTTGGGCAACAGCACCTTCTGGATACAGAAGGGCTGTGATGATCTCTTCCTGGAATTTTAGGAAGGATCCAGTTCTTCCTGACGCTTTGTATAGCACATCAGCGTTCAGCAGAGCTAATTGGAATAAATATACAGACTCTTTTTTGTAACAGCGTCTGGCCTTAGAGGCAATTGAGTACAGCCCCATCATCTGGTCGTTGAAGTCCACCTCTCCCATGTTAAGGTTGTATTCGTGGACACAGAGGAGCTTCTCAACAACACCAGTCGCAATCTTATCGCAGTCGTATCTGCGTGAATGGAGGGCAGAATGAAAACATTCCGTGTGTCCCTCCACTTCACTGCAAGCAATTTATTACACTTCAAGCAGGCTCCCTACCCCCGTCTAAGTCGGGAATCTACAAGCCATTGGGGGAAATCCCGTTGAGTAAGTCACACGGTGCCACATGCGCCAATTCCAAATTCAAAAAGTTGTCTGAAAAGTGTTACGCTTGTGTAATAATTGTCCACGTTTAAATGGTACCCCTTTCCGTATAAGGGTGACACCAAGTCCCAAACAATCTTGCCGCTGCTCCCCATGTAGTCTGGGCAGTTGGGGGGCTCCACATTGCTTTCTTTTCCCTTGTAAATCTGGAAACTACATGTATAGCCTGTTGCCCTGTCACAATGCTTATACGTCTTGACCCCATAACTGGCACACTTGCTGGGGAAAAACTGTTTGAGAGCAAGGCAGCCATAACATTTGATTAGGGACTCATCAATGCAGACAGCTTGTTGGGGCGTATACAAGGCTGTAAACTTTTGGTTAAAGTGATTTATGAGGGGCCGAATTTTGTGGAGCTTGTCATATCCAGGGTCACCCTAAGGACAACAGGGTTCATTATCAATGAAGTGTATGAACCGCAATATTTGTTCATATCTAGTCCTGGACATGGCAGCAGAGAACACAGACATATGATGAATTGGGTCAGTGGACCAATATGACTGCAACCCACTATTTTTAGTAATGCCAATTCAGAAACAGTGATACGTTTCCATGCAAAGTCTCCGGCAAGGGTCAAATTTGAATTTGAAATGATCAGCATATAAATTGCTTTGGTCCACAATAGATGTGTACAGATCTTCCGTGAAAAACAGCTCATATAAATCAAGGGAAGTAAAATTGTTTGTTTCCATCTGAATTCTGTGTTGGCCAGTGAATGAGGGAAATATGGGCGCTGCTGCAGAAGTGGTGGGCTTCCAATCAGGATTTTCAAGCGCATCAGGAAGGACACTATGGGCTCTACGGGCCTGTGTTTGAATTCTTGGTGGCTGCGGGACACTACTTGTGCCAGACACCACACTAGTACCGACACTCTGTTGAACACGAGAACCCTGCGATTGTTGCACTTCAGCAACAGAAGAATGGGGTCGGGTACGCCTGACCTTAGCAGGGACCACTACTCCATCATCAGAGCTATCTGTCAGGGTGCCGTTGCTCTCTACAGGTTTGAATACTGAGCTTGATTCTGAGAGTGAGACTTCCCAATCGCTCTCATCTGTCATGCTCAGCATCGTGTAGGCCTCTTCACTAGTGTACTTCTGTTTGAACATTTTGGCCAATAAATTTATAGGTACCTAGTGTGACTCACAGGTAAAAAAGCACCTGGTTGTCGAAGGACTGTTTGAACCGCTACTAAAAAATGTAACTGCTAGTGCTAGCAGAGATCAGGCTTGACTCTGCTAATGTTGCAGTTTAGTGTGCTTTGTATTGGAAGGAATAGTTAACTGCTGATTCTGCATATTTTGGACGGGGGGGGGGGGGGTATGCAAAGGGGCTTAAAGCAGGTGCTGGCAGCTGTCGGGGCTGATCCTGCTAATGTTGCGTTTTGGCAATGCTAGTATAGTTCTGATCAGATCAAAGATGTTGATCTATTCAGACACGATACTAGTAATGGAGGTGTTTTGTGTGTGTTTGTGTGTCACTGGCAATCAAAGGGTTAAAATGTATTACTAAATATGTGGTGGAGATCTGACACTATCCTGGATTGACGCTAACTAACATTAATGCTAACTGATGTCACCTGTGACACTAATACAGTAATCAGAAAAAAGATCTGTACACTATAAAAGTGACACTGTGACAGGGCAAAGAAGGGGTTAACTGAGGGTGACCAGGGGATTCAATCTTTATTGGGGTGGATGGCAGGTACCCTAAACCTATCTGGGACAGAAACTAACAACCACTAACTGCCTCTCACACTAGCTGAAGTCACAAGTGACACTAATACAGTGATCAGTAAATTATCGGTATACTGTATATAGTGTACACTGTGACAGAGAGTGAAATGGTTAACTGGGGGGTGATCAGGGGGTTAAATGTGTGCCTATCTGTACTGGTATCAATGTAGTGCTTGTGTACTCACAGTTGATGCTCTCTCCTCTCAAGCTGGAACCGAAAAGGGCTACTGGAGAGGAGATTGGATCATTTTTTGATGAAATGTAAACACAGGCACAGGACATTCTGCAATTGGTCAGAACCGATCACCAGGTCCAGGCCAAAAATCAGTGGCCTGGACTTGATGACTGATCGGTTCTTAACCAAATTAGCACATCCCGGGGACGGCGCCCCAAGTACAACCGACGTACTGTTACGTCGGTTTGCGCAGCCGAACCTCCTTGCCGCAGTAAATGTGCAACGGGTGGTCAGCAACTGGTTAGAATCCCCAATTATCAGTATATTCTGAGCCCCATACTGTAACACGAGCTGCATAATACTGTAAAGAAAGATAACATCAGCTGGAGGATGCAGATAAAGCCCCACTAGTACATTTGTTGTAGAAGCGATGGTTGCATGGATGAGAACAGATCGGTCCTGATGTCCATGAGTTGAAAAGTAAGGGACCTATGCACCAAAATGCTCATTTCCCTAGAGTAACTGGAGCAAGTAGCTTGATAGTGACAGCTTACCCAAGCCTTTTTAATACCAAAAATGCGAGAACCCACCAAATTAGTCTCCTGAAGAATGCATATCTGTGGGGAGTATTTTTTACGGTAAGTGAATACAAGGGAGCACCTAACTGCTGAGTTCAAGCCCCGGACATTTCAGGAGAGAACTGAAGACTTAGCCATGATATGTAAAAATAAAAAATATTCTTAGGTATACTGATGCATCTTCACAACCAGCTAGAAGCCCTAGACCCATCCAAGTGGAAGACCGCTCCCCTCCCAATATAGTACACCATACCCCGAAGTGCTTAAAATCGTAAGTAGCAAAGACCGTTGCATGAAATAGTTTTGCCTAAGCTATAAAGAGTACCGTAAAAAAACAACCAAAACAACAAAAAATAATAAAAGTCAGCAATGGTTGACCACCCAATGACCCCTCCCCCGCCACCCCGCAGATCCTTCAAACTGGAACCGTGCATAGAATCCAAAACAAATCTCATAGGATAACCAAGTAGAGGAGGCATATGCCGATCAGCAGGAGACAGTGAGTCACCCCTCTATGTGAAACTCACAAAGGGGAAACCATAGCTGCCAGTGATATAGGGCACTCACCATTAGTCCCAATAAGAGGTGCTAGAGGTACAGGACAAACAAATGATAAAGTTCACCTGGACAAGCCAGGGGCAAAAACTTGAGAGTCTGTTGCTTGAAAACCTGGAACAGTGCAATGAGTCTTATATGGCTGGGTGAAGTCTTGGAGCAGGCATGACCATGTACCCTAATGATAACATAAAAAGCATAAGGGTCACAAAAGAAGTGAGGATGCAAGCAAGTATGCCGTAGAGTAAACATCGTCCCTTCTGTGTAGTCGCAGGACCACAGACAGTAATAGACGCTCAGCTATCACCTTTGGCACAAAACAGAATAAACATTCCTGTCAATGAGAGGAGATAAACAGGGAGCACAATAACCTCAAAGGTGGCAGCGATTCCAGCCAAGAAGCAGCATCCTTTGGATTAGTGAAGAATCTGATGGTTTCCCCATTCACCACATGCAACTTTGCAGGGAACAGGATACTGTGTTTGATTCCTTTAGCCCACATGGCTGCCTTGTCAAATGATCTGCGTTGTGTCTGCGTCTCCATAGTGTAATCTGGGAATAGGAGCAATTTATTATTTTGATAGGAGAGTTCCCCCTCAGCCCGTGCAGCCTGTAGAATCTCATCTTGGTCTCTAAAATTCAGCAATCTGAGGATTAGTGTGTGGGGAGGGGAGCCCTAAGGGCCTGGTTGTGGCAGCACCCTGTGAGCCATCTCTACGGTAAAATAAGGGGAAAGCTGAGCCAGAGATAGTATAGAGCGCAGCAGATCCTCTACAAAAACAGTGGGATTCTTGCCCTCAGCCCCCTCTGTCAGGCCCCCTCAAGTTATTCCTCCTACTGCAGTTTTCGGCATCTCCAGCCCAATATTTTAAGGCTCTCACCTTGGTTTGTAAGGTGCGAATCACTGTGGTATGCTGCTGATAGATGTCCTCCACTTTGGCTGACTCATTGCTCGGCATTAGTGAGCCTGGTACGGATCTTGTCCAGGTCCTGTCTAATGAGGCCAGTGTCCAGCTGCACTGCCTCTATCTTCCCCGTCAGGACAGACTGGCAGATCGTTATTGCCACCAAAACTTCAGGAATGCCTAGGAGAGAAGGAGCAGCTGTGTCATCCACATGTTCCGTCTGGGTAGCCATATTGGAGCGCTTCCCAGGGCTTCCCGCCACACATGGGACAGGACTGGCTGGATAAGGCACACACAGGAAAAAACAGAGTTTCTTACCACCCCTCAACTTACCAGATGATTTGTAAGGCATAGGGGATAAAATCACCCAATGCGGGATAAGGGCAAGCCAGGTAAGGTGAAAAAGAATGGATTCACTCCGGGAAGCACAACTGCTCATGCCGCCATCTTGGACATGCCCCCGACACTAAAACTTTTGCGTAAATAAGTCAGTAAGGGCTTATTTTTTTTTTTTCCAAAAACATGTAGCAGAATACATATTGGCCTAAATTGATGAAGAAATTCATTTTTTTTTTTTTTCGTTTTTTTATTGGACGTGTTTTATAGCAGAAAGTAAATAATATTGTTTTTTTTTGTTTTTCAAAATTGTTGATATTTTTTTGTTTTATAACGGAAAATAAAAACCGCAGAGGTACAAATACAATCAGGATGTGCCCATCGCCATGGTGATTAGCGCATCGGATGTCTCAGGTGATGGCAATGATTAATGAGGTGAATTGTGGGCATGATACTGTATATCACCACCACCCTCCTCTGTATGAATTGTGTATTCCACTGAGAGGGTGGTGATGGTCTGGTGGCTGCACAGGATGGATGTATTCTGATCCACAGGTAGGACTCTGCAATAACTTGTTTCACTACTGTATGGTAATCTTCCCAACATTAATTTAATATCTAGTATGTATTACTATCTCTTAGGTTCTATAACAACATCTATTGGAATACAATGAATATATGGTTTTGTAAATCCTTTGTTAATATAGTCAGGGACCCTCCCGAAGCATTCCCTATTTACCCAATTTTGAGTCTGTACCTCTAATTACTAGTCTATACCCTATTATATTTATTGATTTGCAGATCTGACGGTTGGCTACAGGGGTGTATACTCACCCTTTGGGGTCCTTGTGTTCCAGCCCCCATTCCATGAGGAGCGTCTAATTTTTCCTGCACACATGGGGAGATCCTGATTCAATCCACTTTCCATGCACTTTTTTCTGCAATCCCTCATTATCAAATGCTCAATGGTGATCAATTTTGTGAGTATAACAATAGTTCGCTATACAGTGTATGTACTAGGTCACTATGTTTTCTTGTTACGGAATTATAAATATTCTACAGATATTGTCATATGATTACTAAAAGTTGATACCTATGTTCCAGAAAACAATCAGTACCCTTCGAAATAAACATCTCTGAAGAAAGACTTGGCAATTTTTAGTCCGAAACATGTCAGATGTAAAGGATATCTACCCATCTCAGTCTGCCCCTGCGACTTGCAAGGCTGCGGCATAACTGGGATAATGTTGAATGATATCAAATGGGTACTTCTTCAATTGTAACTTAGCCCCATATGGGGCTCTTTGTGATTGTATTTGTATTTCTGTTTTGAATTTGATATTTTTATTATGTGTATTTGATAAAATGCCTTTTATATTTACTATCTCGGTCCATCTCCTATAGTCCATGAGCGGTATCAACGCAAATTTCTGTGCCTATTTGCTATTAAATGTTCAAAGGACTGGACTGACACTGATTTACTTTTTATACATATATCAATACCTTACCTCAAAAATTTATTCTAAATTGCACCCCAAATGCAGCCAGCGGATGTGCGTTTTCACACATGGCAAAATGCGCAGCAAAAGCATCAAAATATATGGTAAATAAACCATGAAGCTCAGTGCCTAAAAAGGTGCAGGAGCTACCTTGGCATGTTTGTCATGCATAGGGCAGCCCATTCAAATGAATAGGTGCCCAATGCATGTTGCATGAAAACGTGCTTAGGAAGCATTCACATATAGGCGCAGTGTGAATGTGTGTGTTTTGTGCTTTTTTTGCACATTTTACATTTATTTTATTTTAAGAAAAAATAGTTTACGATTTACAAAGTTTTAACAAACTAAATTGGATTTCTTTAGGGTTTACATAATTACACACCAGGATAAGGATACTGTCAGCTATTCTCCAATGAGATTTAAAAATTACAATCATATGGCCTTATCCTTGTATAAAACCTTCACGTATTTAGCCTCTTGCACTAAAGCAAAATATATGTCATAATTTTTTGTAAAATTATTATTATTATTATTATACAGGATTTATATAGCGCCAACAGTTTGCACAGCGCTTAGATAATTTTATTTGGTATTTTTAACATTTGGAAATATATAAATAAAAAACTGTGTGTTTGCAACACATTCGTTGTCAGTATTGCATGAAAAGTACAATTGGAAAAATGCATTTCCAGTATCAATTTGTATTCTGCTGTTACCTTTTTTTTTTTATTTAAATAATTGCCAGAAAGTGACAGGAGTCAAGCTACAATGGGTATATAGGCATGCAGAGATAATGACATTTTTACAGCTTCTGTGCCCTCTGTTTGCAGAAATAAATCCAGTGTGTTTGACATGGAAATCATATATTCACTTCAGTCCACAGTTAGCAGCTCAAACTAATCAGTGGAGAATGTTCTTGGTAGACTGCAGGAAGAGGTTTCAACCCGCAGGGAGTCTCAAGATGAATGTATAACTGCTCCCTTTTCTGAGGTCTCACTTACAGCACTGAGGTTAAGATAGCAGCTTACAGTGTAATAATGCATGCTGTTTTGATCCCCATTCTTAGAGAACTGAGCTTGCAGAAAAGAGGCTGTTGTGATAAAGGACTATTCAGCTTGTGGTTATGACCTGCTGAGATGCAAAGGACTAGCTAGAATAAGCCTAGTGCACCCCCTACAGTTCAGTTGCAAACAATGCTCCTATTATACAGCTGAAACGATTAACTGAACAAAACATAAAATGAAAAGCTTTTTTCCACGCTGGAATATTTTATTATTGTAATATAAATATATTAAAAAAATGCATTTTGCTATTAATCCAGGAGATTAATTCTCAGAGCAAGTATAATTTTAGATATACTTGGCAAAGTCTTATACAAAATCTCTTTACATTTTAACTGTCTAACTATATATAAACTCTTCTGTCAATACCAGATTTGAATCGACCGCGTTTATTGACAACTACTACCTCCCAAGACAAAATGACAAAAAAAAAACTGAAATTAATTATTTTACAGCAGTCATTCTTACTTTCTGTCATGCCCTTTTTTGTTAACCCCCTTCACGCCAACGTAACGCAAATATGCGGCCTTCTGCTTGAAGGTGCAGGCATTACCCCACTACCATTTTTTAAAGCCGACGGTCGGCTTTCTTATGATGACAATCAATGTGGCTGAGCACCCGTTCGATCATTATTACAAGCGGCGAGAGGGGATTACATTATTACAAGTGGCTCACCCAGGCTCCCCCGTCTCATCGGCTTGGATCGGGTCTCGGATGTAGTACCCTGGAAGCGACATCATGACATCACTTCCGGTTACTGGAGCCTTAAAGATGCCAGATTTTAAAAAAATGGCAAAGGAGGGATTTGAGGTCTTCTCGACCCCTCCATGAAGAGTACCTGTCACTCCCTATTACTGTCACAGGGATGTTTACACTCCTTGTGACAGCAATACAAGCGATAAAAAAAAGGGACAGTGAAAAAATAAAAAATAAAATAAAATAAATAGGAAAGAAAAAAAAATTAAAACGCCCCAATACTCCATGCTCACGTGAAGAAGTACGCGTACGTAAGTTGCGCCTGCAAACATAAACAGTGTTTAAACCACACATGTGAGGTATCACTGCGATCGTTAGAGTGAGAGCAATAATTCTAGTGCTAGAACCCCTTTATAACTTTAAACTGGTAACTGTTAAAAAATGTTAAAGCGTCGCCTATGGAGATTTTTAAGTAGTTTGTTTCCATTCAATGAGTGTGCGCAATTTTAAAGCCTGACATGTTAGGCATCTATTTACTCGGCTTAACATCATCTTTCACATTATACAAAAAGATTGAGCTAGCGTTATTGTTTTTTTTTATTTTTTTTTTTAATTCATGAAAGTGCATTTCTTCAAAAATAATTTATTTGAAAGACCGCTGCGCAAACACCACGTGACATAAAATATTGCAATGACCGCCATTTTATTCTCTAGGGTCTCTGCTAAAAAATATATATAATGTTTTTTGATTCTAAGTAATTTTCTAGCTAAAAAATAGGGATTTTTCTTGCAAGCAACAAGTGTCAGAAAAAGGCTTAGGCATGAAGGGGTTAAAGCAGTTAAATGTTTTATGGATGATCCAAAAATCTGTAGTGGGAGAGTGGAATGTTTCAAACGGGAAGTATTAGAGGAAAAAAAATGTACCAGTCAGCAAAGCTCCAAACTATCCCTCATTTGGAGGAACTGTCCCTCTTTTAGGATGAAATCCCTTTTCAGCTCAGCCAGGCTATTGCTTGGTGCCCATGTCTCCTCCCCACCCTCCCATTTTAGGAAGCTCTAGTTTACAGGTAGATTACAGTACAGATTATGTCAGCAGGTTTGTTTCTTCAAATTTCCTGTGTGGGAAGTATAAACATTTTAAATTGTAATAGAGGTCCGACCATGCTCCTGTGTCACTGACAATCAGGGATGAGAACCACCACTCCCCAGCTCTTCTATGGCAAAACAATACGTACTTGCTGTCTCAGAAGTCAGTACAAGACAGGATGAAATCTCACCTTATGGAATGATTGTTCTCAAACGAATGTATTTAATGTATGGTGGGCACATAAGGCGGTCAGTAGAGGACTGCTAATTCAAATTACAGCAAGGGAAAAGAGGAGGAGGATGTTAGTTCTTTTTTGTCGCAGATTAAACGATTGGAACAGCAAACTAAGGCTAATCCCACTCAGAAGTTATTGTCGGACCTTTCACAAGTCAGGCAAACACTTTGGTTGCATCTTTTGAGGGAACATGAACAAAGCCGAATTTTATTCCTAAGGGAAAAAGGCTGGCAAACTGCTGGCCACTCTTTTGAAAACCCATCAACTGAAATCCAAATTGAGCTCCATTAAGGACCTTGTTAGTGGAATGCCAGTTTATTTTCATAAAGAGATTGCTAATGCTTTTCAAAAGTATTACCACTCTTTGTATAATTTGCAGGATGATGTTAACACACCACAGCCTACGTCGACCATTATAGAAGACTTTCTGAAGCCTATCTGCCTTCTGTGGCCAACACATCAGGACTTAAGTAAGCTTAATGCACCAATTACAACCTTAGAGGTCAGACGTGTTATTGCATCTTTGTCCGCTAACAAGTCCCCTGGTTCTGATGGATTTTCAGCGGAATATTACCAGACATTTGCGGACATTCTAGTCCCTACTATGGCAGCAATGTTTAATGAAGCTGCTCACTCCTCCACTTTCCTCCTGAAATGCTCCAGGTGATTATTGTCGCTCTTCCTAAACCAGGGAAGAGGCCGGATCACCCACAAAATTTAAGGCCAATCTCATTACTCAACTCAGACTTGAAGATATACGCAAAGGTACTAGCCAATAGATTAGCGGAAATTACCCCTTCTCTAATGCAAGCTGACCAAGTAGGCTTTGTCAAAGGCAGGCAGGCCCCGGAGGGCATGCGTAGAATGTTTAACCTGCTCAATTTAGTAGAAAAGAGAAAAGTGCCTGCTGTCTTCCTTGCCTTGAATGCAGAGAAGGCCTTCAACAGAGTACATTGGGGCTATCTAAGGGCGTTACTGGATACGTTCGGCCTGGATGGGTTTGTCAGCTTGGTGGTAATGGCTCTCTATACCTCCTGTTGATCCCTTTTTTTGTGTATTCATTTTAGGGTGTATCAGCACAGGAGATATATATTTTTTTAGTTGCATCTCTGTATCCCTTTGGATGGGATGCTCATAGATAAGCACCTATGGCAGGTTGACCCCAATACAGGAACAGCATATGATGTATTTTATACACATGTACTGTTTGATATATTGCTCTTGATGTGGCTACTTATGGCTACAATGATGTAAACCCTTTTTTTGTCCTGCAGGTGGTCCCTAGATTGCAATATATTTTTTTGACCTCATAAACACCCGTCTAGCAGCCCCCCCTTTTTGTTGAATACAAAAAATTCAGGGTGACGGCGGGTCTGTGAAATTTGCCCCATGCACGTGTTCTCAAATTACAAATTTGAAATGTTTTTGTGTTTGTCTAATTGTTTTATTAATATATGTTTTTTCATATTTAACAGAAACAAAGACTAATCTACAGCCTGGTCTTGATAAAGCTAAGGTCTGAAAAACGCGTCGACCCATTGGCTGTATCAACTTTCTGTCACTGGAACGTCTCTCCACCAGAAACAAGTGTCCTTTGTTCCAGTTCTTTTTCACATGTCCTGTTTCACTAGTTTTATATTCTGTATATTGTGATTTTCTTTTCATATGTTCATTGTGGAAATATTTTCTATATGTCGATATATGTGTTTTGTCCTTTTTTTAAAAAGTTTTGAATAATAAAATTTATACATATTTTTTTACTATTTGGTCACTTGGTCGTGCCAGTAAAGTCCGCCTTACGAAAGGCAGTGCTGGGGTTCTGCCAATTTTTTGCATGGCTCCCTATACCTCTCCCTCAGCCCAGGTCTACACATCGAGTGCTCTGTCGGACGCCTTCAATATATCCAATGGGACTAGACAGGGTTGCCCCCTGTCTCCCATCATTTTTTCCTTTCTCATGGAGCTCTTAGCTGCCAGTATACGTGATAACCACCTCATCAAAGGCATACAAGTAGCAAACTATACCCACAAAATTGGCTTGTTTGCAGATAACGTGATCCTTACCCTTACAGAGCCTGCCTTTTCCCTAGCGGAAGTGCAAAAATAATTACATCGCTTTAGTATGGCCTAGTATTACAAACATAATGTGACAAAATCATCTATATTACCTGTTAATGTCCCTAAAAAAGATGTGACAAATTTTAAGCCACAGTTCCAATTTCAATGGTCCAATGGATCTTTATCTTACTTAGGTGTAGAGCTGTCAGTTCCCACCCACAAAACCTATGAAGCTAATTACCCGAAACCGCTCGCAGAATTTAAACTCAAATACTTACAGTATCTTCTTTTGAGATTTATTGGATAGGCCGCATAGCAGCATTTAAAATGTTGCTCCTACCCCAACTACTTCATCTATTCTGCACTATCCCTATTGCTATACCCGTCAATTACTTTGTGGCACTTGATAAGGAACTGCGCACATACAGTCAGGTCCATAAATATTGGGACATCGACACAATTCTAATCTTTTTGGCTCTATACACCACCACAATGGATTTGAAATTAAATAAACAAGATGTGCTTTAACTGTAGAATTTCAGCTTTAATTTGAGGGTATTTACATCCAAATCAGGTGAAAGATGTAGGAATTACAACAGTTTGTATATTTGCCTCCCACTTTTTAAGGGACCAAAAGTAATGGGACAATTGGCTGCTCAGCTGTTCCATGGCCAGGTGTGTGTCATTCCCTCATTATCCCATTTACAAGGAGCAGATAAAAGGTCCAGAGTTCATTTCAATTGTGCTATTTGCATTTGGAATCTGTTGCTGTCAACTCTCAATATGAGATCCAAAGAGCTGTCACTATCAGTGAAGCAAGCCATCATTAGGCTGAAAAAAAACAAAACAAACCCATCAGAGAGATAGCAAAAACATTAGGCGTGGCCAAATCAACTGTTTGGAACATCCTTAAAAAGAAAGAATGCACAGGTGAGCTCAGCAACACCAAAAGACCCGGAAGACCACAGAAAACAACTGTGGTGGATGACCAAAGAATTCTTTCCCTGGTGAAGAAAACACCCTTCACAACAGTTGGCCAGATCAATAACGCTCTCCAGGAGGTAGGTGTATGTGTGTCAAAGTCAACAATCAAGAGAAGACTTCACCAGAGTGAATACAGAGGGTTCACTACAAGATGTAAACCTTTGGTGAGCCTCAAAAACAGGAAGGACAGATTAGAGTTTGCCAAACAATATCTAAAAAAACCTTCACAGTTCTGGAACAACATCCTATGGACAGATGAGACCAAGATCAACTTGTACCAAAGTGATGGGAAGAGAAGAGTAAGGAGAAGGAAAGGAACTGCTCATGATCCAAAGCATACCACCTCATCAGTGAAGCATGCTGGTGGTAGTGTCATGGCATGGGCATGTATGGCTGCCAATGGAACTGGTTCTCCTGTATTTATTGATGATGCGACTGCTGACAAAAGCAGCAGGATGAATTCTGAAGTGTTTCGGGCAATATTATCTGCTCATATTAAGCCAAATGCTTCAGAACTCATTGGACAGCGCTTCACAGTGCAGATGGACAATGACCCAAAGCATACTGCGAAAGCAACCAAAGAGTTTTTAAGGGAAAGAAGTGGAATGTTATGCAATGGCCGAGTCAATCACCTGACCTGAATCCGATTGAGCATGCATTTCACTTGCTGAAGACAAAACTGAAGGGAAAATGCCCCAAGAACAAGCAGGAACTGAAGAAAGTTGCAGTAGAGGCCTGGCAAAGCAACACCAGGGATGAAACCCAGCGCCTGGTGATGTCTTTGCATTGCAGACTTCAGGTTGTAATTGACTGCAAAGTATTTGCAACCAAGTATTAAAAAGTGAAAGTTTGATTTATGATTGTTATACAGTTAAAGCACATCTTTTTTGTTTAATTTCAAATCCATTTTGGTGGTGTATAGAGCCAAAACGATTAGAATTGTGTCAATGTCCCAATATTTATGGACCTGACTGTATATCTGGAATGGTAAGAAACCCAGGATCCCGTATAGTACATTGATTAAACATAAGACCAAGGGGGGAGTGGGTCTCCCTGTATTAAAAAATTACCATATAGCAGCAATTTTAGATCAGCTACAAGCTTGGTTTCACCAAGATTTGGACAAATTGTGGGTACAAATCAAAAAATGTGTAATTGGTAAATGGGGTCTTCACTCATTATTGTGCACCAGTGCAACAGGGCAACCAGTACGGGTTCCACTTGTCCCTTCCATGCAGGTGTCTATAACAACCTGGAAACACTTAATTAGCTCCTTACCAGGATCCAAATAAACTAGAAAGGTTCCTATCCCGTTGATGGCTTTGAAATGCCTTATCCCATCATTGCAGACTTCTACCTGGTCTGTGAAGGGCCTCACCAACATAATAGACGTGTTGCAAGACTCTTCCCTGCCAAATACCTATAGTTTACTTCAACTACCTTCTTTTTATAAGGCTCATCCTATTACCCACATTTCAGTACCTGAAAAGGTGTGGAACTTTTTGTCCACTGGACCCAACAACAAAAAGGATATATCCTGGTTCTATAACATCCTTCAATACCCACCGGATCCTCATAAACCGGCCTTTATCCTTAACTGGGAATCTGTTCTGAAAAACCTATTTCCATTGGAAATGTGGAACAAGGTCTTTCACTGTAATTTTTCCCTTACACATTGTACTAATCACTGGGATATGACTTTGAAAGTATTACACAATGGATACCTGACTCCCACTAGCATACCGCCTGTTGGGGGTTTCTAGGCCCCAAGGGACATTGAGGGCGGGCCGGGGACCTATGGGCGGAATCACCGGCCCCTGGGCGCAGATTGATCCCAGTAGGGTTGCTCGGGGGCTGGGGGCATCTCTGTGGAGCCCTGGCAGGCCATATTATCCTTTGTTTATTGAACAACTGCATTATAAAGCTGATTGACCGTGTTCTTAAAGGCCTCCTGCAGAAGTCATTTACGGAAATTGGTTTTCTATCACGAGTTACAATGAGGGCGATGGGGGCCCTTTCAGCGAGGTCCCCAGACCCCTTCTGGTTATTAATGTTACTGGTTCTTTGTATTCCTACTGTATGCTTCTCAAAGTTTGTATGTTCTGTTTCTTTTTAAAAAATCCTAATAAAAACTATTGAATCATAAATTGCAATAGAGCTTATGTGTGAAAACTGTTGATAAGAAACATTGCTATTGCTCATAGTAACTTCTCAAAAGGTTTGTTTCCATTTTATATTTTACACACATATATATATATATATATATATATATATATATATATATACATACAGTATCTCACAAAATGTGAGTATTTCACATTTTTGTAAATTACACTTTGCTACAATGTAAATTTGCTGTCCCCTCAAAATAACTCAACACAGCCATTAATGTCTAAACCACTGGAAACAAACGTAAGTACACCCCTAAGTGAAAATGTACTCTTCACCTGATTGCCGCCACACATGCTTGACACCATCTGAACCAAAAAAGTTTATCTTGGTCTCATCAGACCACAGTACATGGTTCCATTAATCCACGTCTGCTTGTCTTTTTTTTTTTTTTTATTTAAAAATTTATAACATGACAAGAAAATTTCAACTTCAGAAAAGGTATACAAAGACAATGTACAAGTTGAAGCCATTCGAAAGGGGGTGGAATGAAATGGGAGGGGGCAGGACAGGAGTGATGGGGGGGGGGGCACATCATCAAAAGTCTATTACCTCGAGGGGGGAATGAAGCAGTGGGGGAAAGGTCCTGGGCGAGTCCTGGAACTTGAAAGTGTAGCAGTCCACCGAGGAGTCGGTCTGTAGGGAAGAGAAGACGAGGTAGGAGTCCCATTTCTGCCGTGAAGAAGGGGCCGTAAGGTCCATGTTGAGACGATCAATATCAAGGAGTTTGGAAATCTCTGATCTAACCCGGGAAATTGAGGGGGGGGAGTTGTGGAAATCCAATTAGCCAGAATTGTTCATCTGGCTATCAGTAAGCAAGTCAGAATCCACAGAGGATATGAGGAGGCAGGAGTGGTTGACCACCTTTGCAGGCGTTAGTCCCAGTATCCGAACAGTAGTAGAATAGGGTCTTTGGGTATGCTGAATCTTGTCACCTCTTTGATGAAAGAAACAATTTGATCCCAAAACAAGGAGATGGAGGGGCAAGACCAGAATTTGTGGCAAAGAGATGGTCTCTCCGCAGCGCATAAAGGGCATTTATGGGCATCCGGAATCGTTTTATCCGAGAGAAAAGGGATATGAGCTCGGTGGAAGATTTTCAGCTGGGTTTCTTTCCATACTGCATTAGGGGTGAGTTTGAGGGTGGGTAGAGTGTCCTCTCCAGGGAAACCCTTGAGCCAGTTTGAAGCTGTAGAGGTAAATAAAGCCAGTGGACATAGCTTCAGAAGGGGCTTGTAAATTGACGAAATTGTATAGTTAGCAGAGTCCAGTAAATCGTCTATGATGGATGTCCTAAATCTATCGGCCTGTTTAACGGCAGTGGTAGCAAGGAAATGTATGCATTGCGTCCAATAGAAGGAGTCAGCATCCTGAAGGCCATATTTAGATGTGGTGAGTTGGAGGGGGTAATGAGACCCAGAGTTCAAGTCACACAGGTGTGCAAAATTTACCAGACCCCTCCTTTCCCATAGTTGATAAACTGCATGTTCCAGGCCTGGAGGAAAGGTAGGATTGCCCCAGATCGGAAGAAACTTAGAGAAGTGCAAGGGCAGTTTCAGAAGTTTGCTTACCTCCCTCCACGCAATAGCAGTGTCACACAGGAGTAGATTATGACGGATGTCGGGGCCAAGTTGGACCCATTTAGTATGAAGGAGAGCTGACAAAGAGAAAGGACTGGACATCTGGGCCTCTAGCTCGTAGTTGGAATAATGAGAGGTCTGAGATATCCAGTCCAAGGCCACTCTGAGTAAACATGATAAATTATACAGTCTCAGGTTGGGGAAGTTAGTACCTGCGTCGCTCCTGGGGAGATGGAGTTTTATGAAAGAGATTCGAGGTCTCTTCCCCCGCCATAGGAAGCGGGAGAACGCCCGTTCCAGAGTCTGCACGTCTTTATGTCTGATCAGCAGGGGGAGAGTTTGGAGAAAATACAATAGGCGGGCAAAGCTCACCATCTTGATTAGGTGACATCTCCCCAAGAGTGACAGCGGTAGTTCCATTCAGTTGTCCAGTTCCCTCGTAATTTTGGAGAATAAAGGGGGGTAATTCAGGGTGTATATAGAGGCTTGAGTTCTCCCTCTCTTAATTCCTAAGTAGGTGATATGTTTGGAGGCTATCATAAATGGTGATTCCCCCTCCCAGGGCCGGACCGTAGTTCCCCTTAGCGGGAGTATTTCACTTTTAGAGTAGTTAATTTTGAGGCCCGAGCATTTTTTAAAACTGTCAAAGGTAGAGACTATCACCGGAATATCGGCCGAGGGGTCAGAGGTGAACCGAAGGACATCATCGGCAAAAAGGGATAGGCGGAGCTCCTGAGAGCCCACACATATCCCATGAAGGGGAGCTTTGGTTAAGAGATAGTGGGAGAGGGGTTCGATCGCTAGGTTGAAGAGGAGCGGCGAGAGAGGGCAGCCCTGGCGGGTACCTTTATAGAGCCTGAATTCGTCAGTGAGGGAACCCCCAACACATAATTTAGCGGATGGAGAGGAATACATCGAGGTAATGAGGTTGACAAAGGGTCCCTGGAAGCCCATGGCGTCTAATACTCTGCAAAGCCAAGTGAAATTCACATTATCAAAAGCCTTCTCGGCATCAAGTGTCATTATGGCCATATCACGGTCAGGGTGGATTCGAGCCTGGTCCAGTGCTACCAGCACTTTTCGGATATTGGCGATGGCTGAGCGACCCTTGGTGAACCCCCGATTGTGCAGGATGTATGAGTTGAGGCATGATATTAGCCAATAGGGAGGCCGTTATTTTTGAGAGGATTTTAACATCCAGGTTTAACAGGGATATATGGGGCGATACGAGCCCGGCTCCAAGGGATCCTTCCCTTTTTTGGCTAGCAATTTGATAATGGCTTGGTTACCCGTCGGAAGGTAAGGACCACCGTCCCATATAGAAGAGTAAAGGTCGACGAGCGTGGGAATTATACTAGGTGCGATGGCTTTATAAAATTCCCCAGAAAGACCATCGGGGCCGGGGGCCTTGCTGGAAGCAAGTTGTTTAATTGTCGACGATACTTCCTCAGCTGTGATCGGGGTGTTTAACGCATCGAGATGGTCGCTGGTGACCTTGGGGAGCCCAGTACCAGACAAAAAGAGGTCGGCCATATAACCGTCCACCTCGTCAGGAGCATAAAGAGAAGAGTAGAAATCCCGCATAATCTGCTGGACCCCATTGGGAGTGGAGTTAATAGCTCCTGTTTTGTCTTATAGCGAGCCTATATGTGTTGTGGATAGCGGGCCTTTGCACAACCTAGCCAACAATTTCCCCACCTTGTTGCCGAACCTGTGCAAAGTCGCGGATAGGTGGGCCTCCAGTTTATCAGCCCAGGCATTGAAGTCATGTTTGGCTGCGAGCCAGGATGTCCAATTGTCATGCGTATCCGACTGAACAAGCGCACGCTGAGCAAGCCGCAGTCGTTCCCTAGCAGTTTTGTACCCGCCGTTTGCATGACGTTTAAAAGCCGCCGCATAAGAAATGATACGGCCTCTTAAAAATGCCTTGCTGGCCTCCCAAAAAAGGAGAGGGGAGCCGCAGTGTTGTGAATTAGCCGCAGAGTATTCTTCCCAAGCACGGTGTAGATAAGACACAAAATCAGTGTTGTTTTTGAGATAAGATGGAAATCTCCAAATACGAGGGGTGGCAGGGACATCGGAGAGTGTCAGGGAGACGGAAACCGGGGAGTGGTCTGAGACCGCTATATCATGTATCGTGGCCTCACGTAGATGGGTGAGAAGGGAGTCAGTGCAGAAAAGGTAGTCAATTCTAGTGAATAATTTATGGGGATGAGAGTAAAAGGAATATTCACGATCCGTGGGGTGTGAGTACCGCCAAACGTCAGTCATAGAGAGCGAGTCCACCATCGACGCCAACAAAGTAGGGCAGTCAGAGGCGCGAGAGTGCGACGAGGGACAAGGAGAGGATCTGTCCATGATAGGATTAATGACTGCATTAAAGTCGCCACCAACAAGGCGGGGGACATTTGGAAGAGTCAGAAGACGCGCCGAGATCGCCGCATAGAATGATTTGTCCGAGACATTAGGAGCGTAAACGTTTGAGATGATAAGTTCCGTAGTATGGAGGCGCAAATGAACTGATACGTACCGACCGTCAGAGTCCGAGTCAGTGGAGAGGATTTCCACCGGGAGGCGTTTATGAAAAAGGATCAGCACTCCAGCATTTCTGCCAGAGGCGGTCGAGCCGACTACTTTCCCTACCCACAATTTCTCCATGCTCTTCATATCCTCTGCAGGAAGATGCGATTCCTGGATGAGAGCGATGTCCGCCTTAAGGCCATTTAAGGTGGCGTAAGACTTTCATCCTCTTAGCCAGGGATCGAAGACCCTTAACATTCCACGTCACTACCGTCATGAGGTGGAGAGTGTAGATTTAAACCAGACAAAAAACATGTGAAACCTACCAATACCCGTGAACCGAACGGTAGACATCAAACTCGATGGGACCCGACCGACATGGAGTTACAGACCCAGGAAGTCAGTGAAATTGAGATTGACCTAAGTACAACGCAGGCAGGGAAGAGGGAGGGATAGACAAGGAAAACAGGATGGAACCATGAACAAATGAAACATGCAACAAAATGAAATACAAACTGCATTAACCTCTCTTTTTTCCGCATGTGTACAACATGGAGCGCAGCCCTCCAAGCTAGGACTCCGGGATAGGGCACAAGAGATATCATGGCCCATACGTCAGCAGTGGAACCATAGTATCATGGGTCTCGGCCCACCGTTGGGAATAGGGCAACCAAGGTGTACACGAAGAAAAAGGGAGAGGAGCACATAGTATCACAAATACAAAGCATAATGTAGTCAAGGCGGAATAATATACAGTGCAGATATTAGTAAGGTAACATAGAGAGTGAACCTGAGAGAAGCACCATAAAAGCGTGAGAGACCCTCCAGGCTCTCGACCCAGAGGTGTTAGCTCCAGGGTATATCCTTAGGCAAAGCAAAAAGATCCGGGGTAGAGGGGAGATCAGCGCGGGACGCCCGGGCGACCAGAGCTAACCACTTCAGAGTACCTTTGATGTTTAGGAGATTTCTTCCTAGGGCTCCGTTGAACCGATGGCCTGGAGAAGGGAAGGGATTTGGCGGACGCAGGAGGACCCTGATCGCCATGGTGGAGGGTGCGGACAAAGGCCTCTGCTTCCTCGGATCCTGGAAATACATTTGGATGCCGTTAGGTTCACGAAGGCGTAGTGTCGCTGGATAGGCCAAGGTGAACTTTAAGCGTTCCTGGTGCAGTTTTGAACAAACGGCCTGGAAAGCTTTGCGTCTTCTTGCGACATCAATGGAATAGTCCGCAAAGATAAGAATTTTTATGCCTTCAATATGGAAATTCGATGTTTGGCGGAATTTTTGCAGGATAGCAGACTTGTCCGCGTAGTTGAGATATTTAGCGATGATGGGGCGAGGGGTCTTGCGTTCTTAAGAATAGAGACCGTTCCACCAGACACGTGCCCTGTAGGCCCAGAGCTGCAGGGATTCTTTTTGCACAGAGTTCAGGTATGGCAGACAGGGCGACATTTTCAGGAACCCCGATAAACTTCAGGTTGCTCCGTCGCGACCTATTTTCTAAGTCCTCAAGCTTTTCCATAATAATGCGATTTAGTTTCTCCTGTGATTGTTCAGTACCCTGGAATTGGTACAATTCATCCTCCACATTAGAAAGGCGGGATTCCACCTCATCAAGCCTGTGGCAGTGTGCGTCCAGCTCCTTTTTAATGCTGGCCATGCCAGCAGCCACTGCTTTTTCTACAGAGGCCACCATGGAAGCGGTTAATAATGCCACAACAGCCTGGGCAATCTTCTCTGTAGAAGGGTCTGGAGGCAATGTGGCAGGAGCGGGCTGCTGTGTGAGGGTGCCGGGTTGTGCTTGAGAGGTGTCCATAAACAGTAAAAAATATGGTACCTGAGCCTCGGGAAACTGATACAAAGTTTTGCCTGTAATACTGTCTATTTTAGGCGCTGGACCCTGGGATCCAGACCCTTGGAATACCAAACCCCAGAGGTGCTCAATGCAGGGTGCTTTACAGGTCCAAGGCCGTGGCCCCTCTAAAACAAGGGGACCCAGTCCTTGAAGGTCGCCAAGATAAAGCTTGCCGTGATGGGTGAAGATTGCATTCCTGTTTCAAAACAGAATCCTGTGGCAGAACTGGTGAGTCCAATTTAAAGTATTAATACATACAGCAAACTTTGAAGGTAAAAATTCCTGGCATAATTGCAATTTGTAAATATTTTATGTACTGATAACAGAGACCAAGTGTCATGTGTGTCTCTGCATGAGACTATGGATATTAAGCCTAGGCAAAAATACATCCTGTTAAGCATTATTTCTGTGCTTGTTTTTCTGACACACTGTTTTCACCCTGTGCTGATAACCTGGTAGGTATCAGCTGTGACAAACCAATGTGTGCATGGGGCTGTGGATGTTAAGCTATGCAAAATACATCTCTGGCTTTTCCTTAGGGATTAAATGTGCCATTTATATCAATTGTGATTATATGAGCTTGTGCAGTTGTGGGATTGATGCAAAGTTTAATTAAAACATTATTTCTTTGCCTATTGTTATCAAACTGTTTTCTTGCCCTGGGCTGATCATCCTGAAAGGTATCAGCTGGGACAAACAAGATTCAGCCTAAGCTGCTCTCCCCCCGTGTTGTTGTTTTTTCAAAGGCCCATTCACACGTGCGAGAGAATCTTCGCCGCATGGAGGGGGTGTTTGAACGCAATTGGAGTGGATGTCATGTGCTTTACAGCATATATGGGCGCAATTTAGAAGGAGCTGTTTCCAATGTGCTAGCCTCTGTCAGAGGCTGAAGGGGACACAGAGCAGCAGCAGCTGGGTTGCGTGTGTCACTGTGTGGGTGTATGTTACTGGCACAAACAGGTTCTGTATAGTGATGTCACGAACATAAAATTCGCTGTTCGCGAACGGCGAACGCGAACATCGGCGAATGTTCGCGAACCGGCGAACATTGCGAACCGCCATAGACTTTAATAGGCAGGCGAATTTTAAAACCCACAGGGACTCTTTCTGGCCACAATAGTAATGGAAAAGTTGTTTCAAGGGGACAAACACCTGGACTGTGGCATGCCGGAGAGGGATCACACAAAAAAAAGTTCTTAAAAATTGTAATTTTTTGATAGAGAGCCAATTATTGGAAAAATTAAAAAAAATAAAAATAAAAAATTTCTTTGGATTTAGCATCTGGGGGGTCTAAAAAGTGTACCTGTGAAGTTTCAGCTCTGTAGCATGTCCGGAACCAGAAAAAATTACGAATTAGGGTTAGGGCTAGGGTTAGGGTTAGGGCTAGGGTTAGGGTTATTTTTATGGCTAGGCTTAGAGGGTTAGGGTTAAGGTTAGAGGGTTAGGGTTATGGTTAGAGGGTTAGGGTTAGGTTTAGTGTTAGGGGCTAGGGTTAGGGATACGGTGAGATACTTAGGGTTAGAGTTAGTAGCCCTACCCCTACCCCTCTAACTTTAACCCTAAGCACTAAAAATAACCCTAACCTTAGCCCTGACCCTAGCCTTAACCCTAACCCTAACCCTAGCCCTAACCCTGATTCTATTTTTTTTCTGGTTCTGGACATGCTACAGAGCTGAAACTTCACAGTTACACTTTTTAGACCCCCCAGACAATAAATCCAAAGAATTTTTTTTTTTTAAGTTTTTTTTTTTTTAAGTTTTCCAATAATTGGCTCTCTATCAAAAATGACAATTTTTAAGAACTTTTTTGTGTGATTTAGTGTCTAGGGGGTCTAAAAAGTGTACTTGTGAAGTTTCAGCTCTGTAGCATGTCCAGAACCAGAAAAAAAGATAATTTTTCAGTAGAGCAGGGATGGTGGGAACCCCTTTTACACCTATATGATCTTTTTTTTCTGGTTCTGGACAGGCTACATATATATATATATATATATATATATATATATATATATATATTAAAAAAATACTCAAATACCAGCCCTCAAAGGGGCTTTTGGGGACAATATATATATATATATATATATATATATATATCACAGAACAAAAAAAATTACACAAATACCAGCCCTCAAAAGGGCTTTTGGGGACAATAGATATATATATATATATATCCAAAAAAAACCTCAAATACCAGCCCTAGGAAGGGCTTTTTGGGGTGCTGTCCTTACAGCAGGAGTGTACCAAGAACACTGGCTAACAAGACCGGGAACTGTCCCTAGCTATAACAGCAGCAGCAGCACCAGCACTTTCCCTGCTCTCAGTAACACAGAAATGATCTAAGATGGATGCTGCCCTTGCTTATTTATAGGAGGCGGGAGGGTGTGGGAGGGAGGTATGCTGATTGGCCTGGAATGTGTCTGCTGACTGTGATGTTCAGGGTCAAAGTTTGCCTCAATGATGATGTATAGGAGGCGGACCGAACATCACATATGTTCGCCCGCATCGGCGAACGCGAACGTTCGAAGTTCGCCGGGAACCGTTCGCCGGCGAACCGTTCGGTACATCTCTAGTTCTGTATCTTGGGATAATCAGTGCTGTGTACGATAAGCTGTATAAATAAAGTGATAAATCTCAAAGCCACACACTGACTATAGAAATAACTCTGTGCTCCAAGAGGAGACAGCTACTAGCTGATTAAAATTCAATGGATGCTGCTACTTGAACAAATAACGGAAATATTTGATATAAAACATGTAAATAAATAATAGTAGCGTAAGATACAATATAAAATTGTCTCTACAGGTCTAAAAGGTGAAGGTAACCAGTGAGCAGTGTATAAATATAGCATAAAAACAATATAAAACATTTAAAATCACTAGAACGTCCCACAGTCCTTTCAGGCAAAAGTGCATGTAGCAAAATAGTCCAATAAACGGCCGGTAAATCGTGCAGTCTATAAGGATCACTTAAGTTTCCACCACCAAGTGTCAGGGATAATAGAAGGAATGGCAACTCACCAGACCCCAATGCTCATTTACTCTCATAAATGAGCAGAAATCGCATTGGTTAGCTGGACCAGCAGGAAAAAATGAAGCGTGTAGCATGTATGGACCACTTTGATCTGACTCGCTGTCCCCTCCACCTTAAATACTCCTCCCGATCACCAAAGCATGTAAGGACAAAAGATAGCCTCCACTAGTGCAATATGTCTTACTTAGGCTTTATTGGTACATAAATACAATCAGGTTGCACTCACTTTTGGTAGAATACAAATAGGCACAAAAGTAGAAGCGGCGATGAGGTAAAGGCAACCGATACTCCTGAAAACTGGCTCCATGCCAGAACAGATAGCTCCGGAAGTTTCCTCCGCCTAGCTCGTGTAGCCAGCCCCCGGCGTGACCAGACGATGCACCCGGCTACACGAGCTAGGCGGAGGAAACTTCCGGAGCTATCTGTTCTGGTGTGGGACGTTCTAGTGATTTTAAGTGTTTTATATTGTTTTTATGCTATATTTATACACTGCTCACTGGTTACCTTCACCTTTTAGACCTGTAGAGACAATTTTGTATAGTATCTTGCGCTACCATTATTTATTTATTTGGCACAAGTCTTGAGTACACTTAAGTTAGTACTTCAAGTTTGTCTTGCTATAAAGCAATATCTGCCCAAAAAAGGGCGGGTGGGGCACAGTTGGAAGAGGCACTGTGATGCTACCATCAGGCCTTGAAGGTCCTAGCCATGCTTCCTCTGTGTCTACTCTCCCTGAAGAGCCAGAGGCGACTAGCCAATCTGAGCCATTACGGTTGTCAGGCATAGTAGCTACTCTAAGTACTTTGGATGCAACTTATGTCACTAAGGACAATTTGGAATCGGCATTAGCTAGCCTTGAGGGTAGGATTGCTGGCACGATTGCAGCATCACAAGGAGGGGGGAAACGTGATAGATCCCCCTCACCTGTGCCACCCCTTGAATCAGTTCAGGGTTGTGCAGAGGATGTGGAAGAAGTAGCTGACAGTGACCCTATGGAAGATCAAGCTGAGGTTTCCACTTCTGGGGAGTCAGTGTCAGATGAGTCTCTATCAGACTCTTAAACCCAGAGATTGTTAATTCAGTCTCTTACTGAAATGGTCCTGTCTGGATACAAATTTCCTCCCTTAGAGACAGCTGAAGTCTCTTTTTCCTCTCTAGGCTCATTGCGCCCTCCTCATAGTCCTCAACGTTTCCCATATATCCGCTCTTGGAGCAAGAAATGTATAATGATTGGAACCATCCTGATAGGATTTTTGTTCCTCCTAAAGGGTTTTCACTATTGTATTCTATGGAGGAAAAGCTTACTAAGAAATGGAATATACCCACTGTGGATGCTGCCATTCCTTCACTTAACAAGAGTTTAACCTGCAGGTTTTTAAAGATCCAGCAGATAAGAAGTTGGAATCTTTATTGAAAGCATCCTTTGTGGTTGCAGGATCTGTGATACAACCAGCAGTAGTGGCCATAGGAGTTTGTCAGTCTTTAAAAGACCGTATGAAGTGAGTGTCCAAGACAGTTCCTTCTCAAGGAAAGTCTGTGGAAGATTTGTCAGATCTACCTCGCACTTTATGTTTCGCAGTGGATGCTCTTATGGACTCCATAAGGCAAATGTCACGAGTTGCTCTGATGACTGCATATGCACAGAATCCTTTGGGTAAAGAGCTGGTCTGCAGAATTACAATGTAAAAAGTTGCTTGCTGGCTTCCTTTTTCATGAAGAACGCCTTTTTGGTGATTATTAGGGATGATTGAACGGTTCGGGTCGACCATCGGTTCGACCCGAACATTGGCTGTTCGAGGTTCGGCCGAATTTAGAACTTTTTGCCCAAAAAGTTCGGAATTCGGCAACCAGAACCGACCAAAATGCAATGGGACAGGAAATGGGCTTTAAAAGCCCATGATTGGACCAGAACCATTAGCAAAAGCCAATTGAGGGGGCAGTAGAATGCTAGGAATGTGATTGGAGTGACTAGGGGGTCCATAGACCAATCATTAGTGAATACGCCCCCCAGTATATAAGATAGCCCCCGCCAAATTCCTAGCATTCTTATACGGGACATGGAAGAGAGTGGAATGCTGTTCTGTTACTTCTGTTACAAAGTGTTACAAAGTGTCATTTAGCAATTTTTAGTGTGAGGAAAGGGATATTTAGTGTAGTTAGGGTGCTCTTTTACACTTTAGTTAGCTTTAATTTATTCAGTTTCTGTAGGGAAAGTGTTAAGTGTAAGGGGACCGTAGTGTAGTGTAGGGTTAACTGACAGTGACTGCTATGGCAGGGTGATAAAACCCTTCCATATCATGGTGACCGCTATAGAGAAAAGCTATTTTCTCTTGTGTCACTTTCGCTGCAGTAATATGGCTTCGCCGCCGTCTTTTTGGCTGCAGGCATCCATAGGGATCTTTTGAGCACATGTTTGGAGTCAGACATGACATCTGAACATGTGTCTAGGGGGGTATATATACACACCCATGTATGTATATATACATCTAGACAAATAAAGGTGTGAAAGGAGCAGAAAAAACTACTTGCGCTAATGAAATAATTAACACCAATATAGTTACGCTCCTATCACACCTATATATGTCTAAGTGTAATATACATATAAGTATGTGTGTATATAGACCACTATACACAAGTTCAGATGTTTTGCCTGCCTCCAAAAACCCCCAAAAAATGCCTGCAACAACACACCTGGGCGGTTTTTTTTTGACGCTAGCGTTTTTTTGGCCATTTTTTGGGGTTCTTTGGAGGCAGGCAAAACATCTGAACTTGTGTATAGTGGTATATATACCACTAGGGTTGAGCGAACACGGACTGTATTATTCGTGTTCGTACCGAATAATTAGATTTTTGTTACCCGAACACGGACCCGAAAACTTTACTGTATATTCGGGCAAAAATCCGTGTTCCGTCATTTTATTTCCGGGTTTTGTATGCATTGGCGCGCTTTTCATGGCGGGCTTTCAACAGCCAATCAACAAGCGTTTAACTGGTGTGCCTTAAGCCATCCCAGCCATGCCTACAAATGTATTAGTAGCTGTGATTGGCCATCCGAAGCATGTGACCAAGTCTTTATAAGTTCGAGCCAGCGCCGCTGCGTCATTCTGCTGTGTAGTTCAGGGAGAGAGCACACATCATACGTGCTGGCTGCTGATTAGGGACAGACAGGCAAAAATCATTTGTGTCCGGATAGAATTGAGGGACAGGTCGGAGTGTGTTAGGCAGGGCGAGTTGTAGGGCATTTTAGGGCGAGGCTGCTGATTTTTAGGGTCAGTGTTCTACAATCGATATTGCTGTGTGGGGGGGGGGGGGTTGCAGTGACCGATCTTATCAATCCTTTTAGGGAGAGGCTGGAGATAGGCAGGTGTCAGTGGTCCACATCGATTTTGCTGTGTGTGGGGTGCAGTGAACACAATCTTTTTTGCCCACTGAGGAGGAGGGAGAAAAGTCTTTTTCTATCAGTCACTGTGTGCAGCGTTTTTCCTTCAGTGCTGTGCTGTGCTGACTGTGATAATACACTGCTGTGTTCAGTGTTCACATGTGCTATAATTGAGAGATTTCAAAAGTTATACACTTTTTTCTATTCCACTATTCAATATACACCCTTGGGTTAAAAAAATTAAATTGTGGCATAGTCTGTACTAATCTAGTTAAAAATTACAAACTTAAAAGGGGAATTTTTTTTTTCCCTCCATAGCCTGCAGCAGTCCTGAATGATATAAGACACTGCTGTTCACATGTGCTATTGATAAATCACACCAATTTTATATCATATTTTCTATTCCGCGATTCAATAAAAACCTTTGGGTATAAACAATTAAATTGCGGGATAGTCTGTGTTGGTACGTGTGAGATACACCTTTCCAGTTTTTGGGGTTCATCTCATACTTCTGAAGATTTGAGGGTGCTGCCTGTTCCATACACCTCCTACTCCTCATCCTGCCTTTGGGGGTACAAAAAATAGTAATTGGGGCCTAGTCTGGTTCTGTACGTGTGAGATACATACACTTTTTTTGATAATATTTTCTATTCCGCTATTCAATAAAAACCTTTGGGTATAAACAATTAAATTGCGGGATAGTCTGTGTTGGTACGTGTGAGATACACCTTTCCAATTTTTGGGGTGCATCTCATACTTCTGAGGATTTGAGGGTGCTGCCTGTTCCGAACTCCTCCTACTCCTCATCCTGCCTTTGGGGGTACAAAAAATAGTAATTGGGGCCTAGTCTGGTTCTGTACGTGTGAGATACATACACTTTTTTTGATAATATTTTCTATTCCGCTATTCAATAAAAACCTTTGGGTATAAACAATTAAATTGCGGGATAGTCTGTGTTGGTACGTGTGAGATACACCTTTCCAATTTTTGGGGTGCATCTCCTACTTCTGAGGATTTGAGGGTGCTGCCTGTTCCGAACTCCTCCTACTCCTCATCCTGCCTTTGGGGGTACAAAAAATAGTAATTGGGGCCTAGTCAGGTTCTGTAGGTGTGAGATACATACACCGTTTTTTGATAATATTTTCTATTCCGCTATTCAATAAAAACCTTTGGGTATAAACAATTAAATTGCGGGATAGTCTGTGTTGGTACGTGTGAGATACACCTTTCCAATTTTTGGGGTTCATCTCATACTTCTGAAGATTTGAGGGTGCTGCCTGTTCCGTACTCCTCCTACTCCTCATCCTGCCTTTGGGGGTACAAAAAATAGTAATTGGGGCCTAGTCTGGTTCTGTACGTGTGAGATACATACACTTTTTTTGATAATATTTTCTATTCCGCTATTTAATCAAAACCTTTGGGTATAAACAATTAAATTGCGGGATAGTCTGTGTCGGTACGTGTGAGATACATACACCTTTTGATATCATATTTTCTATTCCGCTATTCAATCTACACCTTTGGGTAAAAACAATTAAATTGTGGGATAGTCTGTGTCGGTACGTGTGAGATACACCTTTCCAATTTTTGGGGCGCATCTCATACTTCTGAAGATTTGAGGGTGCTGCCTGTTCCGAACTCCTCCTACTCCTCATCCTGCCTTTGGGGGTACAAAAAATAGTAATTGGGGCCTAGTCAGGTTCTGTACGTGATACATACACCTTTTTTTGATAATATTTTCTATTCCGCTATTTAATCTACACCTTTGGGTAAAAACAATTAAATTGCGGGATAGTCTGTGTCGCTACGTGTGAGATACATACACCTTTTGATATCATATTTTCTATTTCGCTATTTAATCAAAACCTTTGGGTATAAACAATTAAATTGCGGGATAGTCTGTGTCGGTACGTGTGGGATACATACACCTTTTGATATCATATTTTCTATTCCGCTATTCAATCTACACCTTTGGGTAAAAACAATTAAATTGCGGGATAGTCTGTGTCGGTACGTGTGAGATACACCTTTCCAATTTTTGGGGCGCATCTCATACTGCCGAGTGCTTGAGGGTGCTTTAGTCTGCCTCCTGCCTGTTCCGAACTCCTCCTACTCCTCATCCTGCCTTTAGGGTACAAAAAATTGTAATCGGGGCCTAGTTTGTGTTTGTACGTGTGAGATACACCGTTTTGTAAAATTTGTCCTATTCCGCTATTCAATATACACCCTGTTTGAGTGTAAAAAATTAAATTGCGGGATAGTCTGTATCGGTACATGTGAGATACACCTTTTTAAATTTGTTTGGCGCATCTCCTTCTACCGCCGAGGATTGCAGGGCGCTTCAGTTTGCCTCCTGTTCCCAACTCCTCCTACTCCTCTTCCTCATCCTCCCTTTAGGGTACAAAAAAATTTAATCGGGGCCTAGTCTGTGTTTGTACGTGTGAGATACACCGTATTATAAATTTTTTCCAATTCCGCTATTCAATATACACCCTTTTGGAGTGTAAAAATTGAAATTATGGCATAGTCTGTATCGGTACGTGTGAGATACACCTTTTAAATTTGTTTGGCGCATCTCCTTCCACCACCAAGGATTGCAGGGCGCTTCAGTTTGCCTCCTGTTCCCAACTCCTCCTACTCCTCTTCCTCATCCTCCCTTTAGGGTACAAAAAAATTTAATCGGGGCCTAGTCTGTGTTTGTACGTGTGAGATACACCGTTTTTTATCCTTTTTCCTATTCCGCTATTCAATATACACCCTTTTGGGGTAAAAAACATTAAATTGCGGCATAGTTTGCATATTTGACTGCGAGATACACCCGTGCGATACTGTTGTTGTTTTGTTCCGCTATTCAATAAACACCTTTCTAGGACAAGATCATAAATTACAGAAATATGAGGAGACCGTCAAATAGGGGCCGTGGCCTGGGTCGTGGTGCTGCTGGTAGAGCTCCTGTTGCAAGGAGAGGACGTGGTCGATCTGTGCCAGCTACACGCACAAGTGAAACACCTTCCTCAAGTGTTAGTAGGCGACAGAACCTGCATCAGTATTTGGTAGGGCATCATACGCCTCTAGAAGTGATGATGCCAGAACACGTAGAGGCGATAGTAGATTGGTTTGCTGCTGACAGTGCCTCCAGTTCCTTCACATTGTCTCCCACCCAGTCTACTGCAGAAAGGTCAGAGTTGGCACCTACAGCCGATGTCCAACCGTCTTTCACCTCACCCCCTTGCAAATCAGGCAAGCAGTCTGAGCCCCAAGCCATACAGCAGTCTCTTCTTCTTTTTGATGACTCTGTCAGCAGGGTTTCCCAGGGCCATCCACCTAGCCCTGCCCCAGAAGTGGAAGAGATTGAGTGCAGCGATGCCCAACCACTTATTTCTCAAGATGAGTACATGCAAGGACCATCGCAGCCCGTCTCCGATGATGACGAAACGCAGGTGCCAACTGCTGCGGCGTTCAGAATGGTGGAGACTGACAAAGAGGGCAGGGGTGAAGACTGGGTGGAAGATGATGTGGAGGACGATGAGGTCCTCGACCCCACATGGAATGAAGGTCATGCAGGTGACCTGAGTAGTTTGGAGGAAGAGGCGGTGGTCGCACAGAGCCACTAGCACAGCAGAAGAGGGAGCAGGGTGCAGAAGCGGAGCGGCCGTGCCCTAGACACTACGCCTGCTACTGCCCAACGCAGCAAGGGAACGAGCGCAGCAAAGCCAGCTCAAAGGAGTTCTCTAGCGTGGAAGTTCTTTAGAAAATGTGCTGATGACAGGACCTGATCACAGCCTGCAAGATCAGGCATCTAAGTGCAAAGCACGAGCTGCAGTGGAGTAGACACCTTCAAAACCAAGAAACGTCTCTGGCTCATCCTGCCTCCTCTTATTCTGCAGTCTTGGCCGCTCCATCCACATCTGTAGTGATACCGGCACCTGCCACCCCCGCAAACAGACGATCTGTCAGCAACACCACCACCTGGGTCACCAACCATCTCCACAATGTCCCGTGGAAGCGTTCAGCTTTCCATCTCCCAAACACTTGAGAGGAAGAGGAAGAGGAAGTACCCCCCTAACCACCCGCGATCCCTGGCCCTGAATGCCAGCATTTCAAAATTCTTGGCCTTTGAAATTCTGTCATTCCGTCTGGTGGAGACTAACAGTTTTAAAAACCTTATGTCGGTGGCTGTCCCACAGTACGTCACGCCCAGCCGCCACTACTTTTCCAGGCAAGCCATCCCTTCCCTGCACAACCAAGTGGGGGAAAAAATCAGGTTTGCACTGCGCAACGCCATCTGTGGCAAGGTCCACCTAACTACCGATACGTGGACCAGTAAGCACGGTCAGGGGCGTTATATCTCCCTAACGGCACACTGGGTAAATGCAGTGGCGGATGCGCCTGAGGCGGATAGCAATTTGGCGCATGTCCTTCCACCACCAAGGATTGCAGGGCGCTTCAGTTTGCCTCCTGTTCCTAACTCCTCCTACTCCGCTTCCTCATCCTCTACCGCCTCCTCATCCGGACAGCGTAACACCTTCACCACCAACTTCAGCACGGCCAGGGGTAAACGACAGCAGGCAGTTTTAAAACTTGCCTGTTTGGGGGAAAAAAACCACACACCGCGCAGGAGTTGTGGAGGAGCATGGAACAGCAAACAAATGAGTGGTTGCAGCCAGCGAGCCTCAAGCCCGGCCTGGTGGTGTGCGATAACGGGCGAAATCTCATAGCAGCTCTGGGCCTAGCCGGTTTGACGCACATCCCTTGCCTGGCGCATGTGCTGAATTTGGTGGTGCAGAGGTTCCTTAACCACTTAAGCCCCGGAGGATTTGGCTGCTAAACGACCAGGGGGTATTTTGCGATTCGGCACTGCGTGACTTTAACGGACAATTGCGCGGTCGTGCGACGCTGTACCTAAACAAATTTGACGTCCTTTTTTTCCCACAAACAGAGCTTTCTTTTGGTGGTATTTGATCACCTGTGCGCTTTTTACTTTTTGCGCTATAAACAAAAAAAAAGCGTAAATTTTGCAAAAATAACAATATTTTTCACATTTTTTTATATGAAATTCCCCCCAAAAAAATGTAAAAATCAAAATTTTTTAACATTTTCGGCCAATTTGTTTTATGCTACATATGTTTGGTAAAAAAAATCGCAAAAAGCGTATTTTTATTGTTTTGCACAAAAGTTATCGCGTTTACTAACAAAGGGAAAGATTTTTGTCATTTTTGTTGTTTTTTTTTTAACGCGTAATGGCGGCGATCTGCAATTTTTTTTGCGGTACTGTGACATTGGGGCGGACAGATCGGACCCTTGACTGACATTTTTGACACTTTTGGGGTTACCAGTGACATTTCTACAGTAATCAGTGCTATAAATATGCACTGTTACTGTAAAAATACACTGGTAGCAAAGGGGTTAACTTTATATGAGAGGGAGGGGCTGTGTGTGTCCCTAGGGGCGTGATTCTTACTGTGATTGGCTGTGACTTGAGGTGTAAGGACACTGATCAACGGTTCTACATAGTAGAACCGTGTGATCAGTGTTTTTACACCGAGGAGAATGACAGGTGGCTTGTTTACACAAGCCGCCTGACTTTCTCCCTCTCCCCCGACGATCGGCGAGTGACCAGTGGACATCGGGTCCACCGTTCACACGCGCGGGGGGGTCCGTGACCGCGCGGGAGCAGGAGCGCAACTCCGGCGGCGCGCGCTCACTCCCCAGACCCTCCCAGGTTAGTGACGTTAATTAACGTCACTTTGCCTGTGAGGGGCTGACTGCCGCAGTAAATATACTGTGAGCAGTCGGCAAGCGGTTAAAAACTACCCCGATATGTCAGAGCTGCTGCAGAAAGCGCGGGCCGTCTGTGCGCACTTTCTGCTTTCTCACCCTGCTGCTGCTCGCCTGTCAGCGCTGCAGCGTAACTTCGGCCTTCCCGCTCACCACCTCATATGTGACGTGCCCACAAGGTGGAACTCCACCTTGCACATGCTGGAAAGACTGTGTGAGCAGCAGCAGGCCATAGTGGAGTTTCAGCTGCAGCACGCACGCGTGAGTCGCTCTGCGGAACAGCACCACTTCACCACCAATAACTGGGCCTCCATGCGAGACCTGTGTGCCTTGTTGCGCTGTTTTGAGTACTCCACCAACATGGCCAGTGCCGATGACGCCGTTGTCAGCTTAACTATCCCACTTCTATGCCTCCTTCAAAAAACAATTCGGGCGATGATGGAAGAGGATGTTGCACAGGATGAGGAGGAGGATGAAGAGGTAACATTTCCAAGGCTTTCAGGGCAGTCATTCACAAGGGGCTCCAAGGGTGGGTTCCTGCACACACAAACGCCAGGGACACAATTGTCCAGCAGGGGCACAGTTCTGGAGGATGAGGAGGATGAGGAGGAGGAGCTGGAGGAGGAGATGGAACCATGTTCACAGCAGGGTGGCACCCAGGCCAGCTCATGGCCATCACTGGTGCGTGGCTGGGGGGGATACAGAGGACACAGACGATACACCTCCCACAGAGGACAGCCTTTCATTGCCTCTGGGCAGCCTGGCACACATGAGCGATTACATGCTGCAGTGTCTCCACCATGACCGCCGAGTTGCCCACATTCTAACTTGTGTTGATTACTGGGTGGCCACGCTGCTGGATCCCCGTTACAAGGACAACGTACCATCCTTAATTCACAAGCGCACGCTGGTAGACGCGATGCTGCTGGCATTCCCACCTGACAGTGGGGCCACAGTGGAAGCAGAAGGCAGAGGAGGAGGAGGAGGTCGCCAATGCAACCAGGGCACCGCCAGCACCTCAGAAGGCAGGGTTAGCATGGCCGAAATGTGGAAAAGCTTTGTCAGCACGCCACAACAAACAGCAGCACCAGCAGCTCATATGGAACGTCTTATCAGGAGGCAGCATTTCACCAACATGGTGGAGCAGTATGTGTGCACACGCCTACATGTAGTGAATGACGGGTCTGCCCCCTTCAACTTCTGGGTCTCCAAATTGGGCACATGGCCTGAGCTTGCCCAGGTGTGTTGTTGCAGGCATTTTTTTGGGGTTTTTGGAGGCAGGCAAAACATCTGAACTTGTGTATAGTGATATATATACACACACATACTTATATGTATTTCACACTTAGACATATATAGGTGTGATAGGAGCGTAACTATATTGGTGTTAATTATTTCATTAGCGCAAGTAGTTTTTTCTGCTCCTTTCACACCTATATATGTCTAGGTGTGTATATACATATAAGTATGTGTGTATATATACCACTATACACAAGTTCAGATGTTTTGCCTGCCTCCAAAGAACCCAAAAAAATGCCTGCAACAACACACCTGGGCATTTTTTTTTTTTTTACGCTAGCGTTTTTTTGGGCATTTTTTTGGGTTCTTTGGAGGCAGGCAAAACATCTGAACTTGTGTATAGTGGTATATATACCCATATACACAAGTTCAGATGTTTTGCCTGCCTGAAAAGACCCCAAAAAATGCCCAAAAAAAGCCTGCTACTAAACCGGCAAGGTGTGAAAAGCGAGAAGCCACTAACCTGTTCTATAAGTGACAAAATACAAACAATCTTTTTTTATGGTTCTGGACATGCTACATAGCTGAAACTTCACAGGTACACTTTTCAGACCCCCCAGATACTAAATCCAAAGACATTTTTTTTTTTTTTTTTAATTTTTTCAATAATTGGCTCTCTATCAAAAATGACAATTTTTAAGAACTTTTTTGTCCCTGGGGTTTGACCCAGAACCCTAGGCACTTTTTAGAGGCATTTATTGGGTTTTAGGGCTTCAAAATGGTGTTTTTTGATTACCGAAGTTCGGGTCCTATTGATTTCAATGGGGTTCTGAAATCCGGGCCGAACTTTCAGGAAGTTCGGATGTTCTGGCCGAAACAAACTTTTGAAAAGTTCGATCATCCCTAGTGATTATCTGGATAAGTATATTCAAAAGATCTAATGGGGGAAGAGTATGTTGCTACCTGTGAAAAGGAAGAGCAAGCATCCTTCTTTTAAGATCCCCAGCACTCATATAAGGGAATACCTTGTGACTGGTGAGTACCTGGGAGGACTGGTGAGTATCTTAGTGACTGGTGAGTATCTTAGCGACCGGTGAGTACCTTAGGGTTAGTACCAGGGGAGATAGAGGTAGAGTAGGTAAGGAATAGCAGGTCGTTACTAATTATCCCCATAGAGTAGAGGGTAAATATGTCTGACAGGATTGGGGATGCCCCTCAGTGCACTTCTTGCTGCATGTATGCGTTCCTTGATGAACCAATCGAGGGCGAATACTGCTGTGCAAGATGTGAGCGACTAGTTTCTCTGGAAGCCCAGATCCTGGATCTAGAGAACAAAGTGGCAACATTGCGTAGCATAAACAACCTGGAAAGCAGCTTGGACATTACCCATCAGGTGCTGTCAGGGGCCGGCATAGAGGAGGGATAAGAAGAGGAGACGCAGGCATCAGAGGTAGGCAGTTGGGTGACCGTTAGGAAGGGTAGAGGGAAGAGTGCCAGGGAGGCCAGTCTTGAGTTGGAACACCCCAACAAATATGCCAAGTTGCATGTTGATGGGGATATCAGCTCAGGGGTGGCAGTGTTGGAGCATGCGCCCGCCCCCAGCTCAAGGAAAGAGGGGGGCCGAGACTCAGGAAAGGTTAGACAGGTTGTGGTAGTGGGAGACTGAAATGACCCAGCGGTCATGGTACATGTGGGCACCAATGACCAAGTAAGAGGAAGGTGTAGGATCCTAAAGAACGATTTCAGGGATTTAGGGAATAGATTGAGGAATAGGACCTCCAAGGGGGTTTTCTCTGAAATGCTGCCTGTCCCTCAAGCCGTACCAGAGAAGCAGAAGGAGATTAGGGAATTTAACAAGTGGCTGAGGTACTGGTGTAGGAAGGAGGGGTTTGGGTTCCTGGAGAACTGGGCTGACTTCTCAGTCGGCTACCGGCTCTTTAGTAAAGACGGGCTGCACCTTAATTGGGATGGTACAGCTCTTTTAGGGAGAAAGATGGCCACCAAGTTGGAGGGGCTTTTAAACTAGGAGACGGGGGGAGGGCTCAGAAGTAGAGTCAGTCAGGAGGGAGGAAAAGACAGAAGGTATTATTAGGGTCATCAGCGACAGTAGATCCAAAACGTCAATTGGGGGGTCTGTGCAGGCTAACCTCAGACCAAACAGGAATACAAACAGGAATACTTTGAAATATTTGCTTTCCAATTTTGGAGACCCGCATTGAGTGGATGCACTTATCTGCAGAGGTTTTCTGTTACTCACTATATTGCACCTATTTACGTGCTGATCTATGACTTCTGCTGCATCAGGTGCTACATGATTGCTACACATTTACTGGCCTCCGAAGTATATACTGGATTACTCTAAAGTGTTTGGGCTGTTCGATGGAAGCAAATTACTGAGAAGCACTCTCTGGCATGCAATTTTCCAAAGGTACCCTGCTGGACGGTATGGGCGGTATCAGTCTTCATCATTAATTGACTCTGTTGTGTCCTTTTCAGCTCCATAGCTCATTGGCTTTATCACTTGTGGAAGGATTTAATCTCTCCATGTGGGACATCGTTCTCTTCATTCCATTTAGAATATCGGTTCCTCGTTGTGCCTCTCAGGAGGAACTGGTTATATGAATACACTGTTTATTGCCTAGTTCACACTTACCCAATTAATTTATTTATTATATGGATATTGGAATTTTTTTTATGTAATTATGCTAGGCTCCTTTCTGTCTATCACTGTAATTGTTAGAGCCCCCTCTTTTTATGCCTTTTCTCTTTGAAATATGGCTTTGCTGTGCATTTCCTGCTTTATGAGGTAATGCTTTACTTCCAGTGTTAGACACGCTCCATCTTGTTGGCTGGCTTACCACACCCAGACATTACTGGTCCCTTGCCGAATTGGTTGGGATGCGCAATTTTGGTCTGCCAGTGTGTGTGTATCTATCCAGCGGCTATTCATTATCTTTAGCTCAGTGCCTGGATCCTTCACTGGTTTCAGCCGATGTCCATCCTTGCATGTGTAAGGGTCCTGACACTGATTGGCTTTGTGTGATAGCCCTGGTTTGACCCATGATTTTGATTTGATTATCTTAGTTATCTATTATTCTATAAATGTTCTTTTGGTGGTTTTTAATGACTATATAGTCTGCTTTTTACTGTGATCAAGGGGAAGGTTTGGTTCCTTTTTTTTTTCTTTCACATTGGATTACATTGTATTTCTAATAAATTATTGTCATTTTGATTTATTTCTGTGTCAGTATTTTTTGTTAGGGAACTATTTCACTTATACCCCGTTTACTCTTATATGGTGCTTTAGGGCCTTCCCCCTCTTTGGTTCTGATTGTCCCTGTTTTTTCTATATGCCTTTTACCATTAAGAGTATCACTCATTTGCGCTGTACAATTGACACCGTTGTGAGTTAAGGGGTTTACCAGGACACCTCTATTTACATAATTTCCTAATTCTGTGTCCATGGTACTGCTATTTGTGCCTGTGGCTTTCCACTTTTTTCTTTTTTTGTTAGAGAAATAAAAATAAGCACAATTCAGGGGTATATGCAAATGCCATGAGCCTAGCCAATAAAATGGATGAGTTGGAAATGTTTGTACATGAGGAGGACATTGACCTTGTGGGAATAATAGAAACTTGGTTCGACCCCTCACACGACTGGCTGGCCAATATCCAAGGGTATTCTGTGTACCGAAAGGACAGGGTAGGAAAAAGAGGGGGAGGGATATGTCTCTATGTCAAGAATAATGTAAGGGTGATAGAGAGGAATGATATTATGGAAGGGATGATTACGGAGTTCGAATCCGTGTGGGTAGAACTACATAGGGAAGAAGTAAAGGGAAAAGTAATTGTGGGGGTTTGTTATAGGCCACCCAATCAAAGGGAGGAGGTGGAGCTGGAATTTATATCACTGTTGGGTAAAGCGGCAAAGCTGGGATCAGTCATCATATTAGGGGACTTCAATTATCCCAACATTGACTGGGAAGAGGGGACTACACACTCACAGAAGGCCCGTCTTTTCATGGAAACCTTACAGGACAACTACATGTCTCAGTTGGTGGATTCTCCTACTAGAGATAATGCAGTGCTGGATCTATTGATCACTAATAACCTAGACCTAATCTTGGAGGTAGGAGTCCAGGACAACCTGGGCTCTAGTGATCACAAGATGATCACATTTAACGTAAATAGCAATATACAAGGCAAGAGAGGAACATAAGAACCCTAAACTTCAGAAGGGCAAACTTTCCCAAATTGTGCTCAATGATGGAAAGGGTAAACTGGGACCAAACCCAAGGAACACTGGCCATGGAGGAAAAATGGGAATGCTTTAGGAACATATTAAACAAATGCATCTTGCAGTGCATTCCTATGGGAAATAAATTTAGAAGAGACAAAGCCAAACCTGGCTGGCTGAACCGTAATGTTAAAAAATGTATTAGGGGAAAAAAAATGGCCTTCAAGAAATATAAATCAGAGGGAACATTATCAGCTTTCCAGCAATACAAGGAGGCAAATAAGAAAAGTAAATACAAAATCAAAATTGTTAAAATCAACTTCGAGAGATAAATAGCGAGGGTAGTAAAAGGAACCCTAAGAAATTCTTTAAATATATCAACAGCAAAAAAACAAAGGCAGAGCATGTTGCACACATAATTAACAATAAATAGTGTTGAGCGAACAATGGACTGTATTATTCGTGTTCGTACCAAATAATTGAATTTTTGTTACCCGAACGCGGACCCGAAAACTTTACTGTATGTTCGGGTTTAAAATCCGTGTTCGGTCATTTTATTTCCGGGTTTGTATGTAATGGCGCGCTTTTAATGGCTGGCTTTCAACAGCCAATCAACAAGCGTTTAACTGGTGTGCCTTAAGCCATCCCAGCCATAATAATGTATTAGTAGCTGTGATTGGCCATCTGAAGCATGTGACCATGTCTTTATAAGTTCGAGAGCCCCAGCGCGCTGCGCCATTCTGCTGTAGTTTAGGGACAGAGCACACATCATACGTGCTGGCTGCTGATTAGGGACAGACAGTGAAAAATTGTATTGTGTCCGAAAAGAATGCAGGGACAGGTCGGAGTGCTGCAGGTAGGGCGAGTTATTAGGGCATTTTAGGGCGAGGCTGGAGAATAGGCAGGATCAGTGTTCTACATCGATTTTGCTGTGTGGGGGGGTTGTGCCAGTAAACGATCTTATCGATCATATTAGGGACAGGCTGGAGAATAGGCAGGGTCAGTGTTCTACATCGATTTTGCTGTGTGTGGGGTGGTGCAGTGAACACAATATTTTTGCCCGCTGAGGAGGAGGGAGAAAAAAATCTATTTTTATCAGTCAGTTGTGTGCAGTGTTTTTGCTTCAGTGCTGCTGACTATGATAAGACACTGCTGTGTTCACATGTGCTATTATTGAGTGATGATTTTCAATTTTATACACTTTTTTCTATTCCACTATTCAATATACAAAAAAGAAAGGGTAAACTGGGACCAAACCCTAGGAACACTGGCCATGGAGGAAAAATGGGAATGCTTTAGGAACATATTAAACAAATGCATCTTGCAGTGCATTCCTATGGGAAATAAATTTAGAAGAGACAAAGCCAAACCTGGCTGGCTGAACCGTAATGTTAAAAAATGTATTAGGGGAAAAAAAATGGCCTTCAAGAAATATAAATCAGAGGGAACATTATCAGCTTTCCAGCAATACAAGGAGGCAAATAAGAAAAGTAAATACAAAATCGAAATTGTTAAAATCAACTTCGAGAGATAAATAGCGAGGGTAGTAAAAGGAACCCTAAGAAATTCTTTAAATATATCAACAGCAAAAAAACAAAGGCAGAGCATGTTGCACACATAATTAACAATAAATAGTGTTGAGCGAACACGGACTGTATTATTCGTGTTCGTACCGAATAATTGAATTTTTGTTACCCGAACGCGGACCCGAAAACTTTACTGTATGTTCGGGTTTAAAATCCATGTTCGGTCATTTTATTTCCGGGTTTGTATGTAATGGCGCGCTTTTAATGGCGGGCTTTCAACAGCCAATCAACAAGCGTTTAACTGGTGTGCCTTAAGCCATCCCAGCCATAATAATGTATTAGTAGCTGTGATTGGCCATCTGAAGCATGTGACCATGTCTTTATAAGTTCGAGAGCCCCAGCGCGCTGCGCCATTCTGCTGTAGTTTAGGGACAGAGCACACATCATACGTGCTGGCTGCTGATTAGGGACAGACAGTGAAAAATTGTATTGTGTCCGAAAAGAATGCAGGGACAGGTCGGAGTGCTGCAGGTAGGGCGAGTTATTAGGGCATTTTAGGGCGAGGCTGGAGAATAGGCAGGATCAGTGTTCTACATCGATTTTGCTGTGTGGGGGGGTTGTGCCAGTAAACGATCTTATCGATCATATTAGGGACAGGCTGGAGAATAGGCAGGGTCAGTGTTCTACATCGATTTTGCTGTGTGTGGGGTGGTGCAGTGAACACAATATTTTTGCCCGCTGAGGAGGAGGGAGAAAAAAATCTATTTTTATCAGTCAGTTGTGTGCAGTGTTTTTGCTTCAGTGCTGCTGACTATGATAAGACACTGCTGTGTTCACATGTGCTATTATTGAGTGATGATTTTCAATTTTATACACTTTTTTCTATTCCACTATTCAATATACAAAAAAGAAAGGGTAAACTGGGACCAAACCCTAGGAACACTGGCCATGGAGGAAAAATGGGAATGCTTTAGGAACATATTAAACAAATGCATCTTGCAGTGCATTCCTATGGGAAATAAATTTAGAAGAGACAAAGCCAAACCTGGCTGGCTGAACCGTAATGTTAAAAAATGTATTAGGGGAAAAAAAATGGCCTTCAAGAAATATAAATCAGAGGGAACATTATCAGCTTTCCAGCAATACAAGGAGGCAAATAAGAAAAGTAAATACAAAATCGAAATTGTTAAAATCAACTTCGAGAGATAAATAGCGAGGGTAGTAAAAGGAACCCTAAGAAATTCTTTAAATATATCAACAGCAAAAAAACAAAGGCAGAGCATGTTGCACACATAATTAACAATAAATAGTGTTGAGCGAACACGGACTGTATTATTCGTGTTCGTACCGAATAATTGAATTTTTGTTACCCGAACGCGGACCCGAAAACTTTACTGTATGTTCGGGTTTAAAATCCATGTTCGGTCATTTTATTTCCGGGTTTGTATGTAATGGCGCGCTTTTAATGGCGGGCTTTCAACAGCCAATCAACAAGCGTTTAACTGGTGTGCCTTAAGCCATCCCAGCCATAATAATGTATTAGTAGCTGTGATTGGCCATCTGAAGCATGTGACCATGTCTTTATAAGTTCGAGAGCCCCAGCGCGCTGCGCCATTCTGCTGTAGTTTAGGGACAGAGCACACATCATACGTGCTGGCTGCTGATTAGGGACAGACAGTGAAAAATTGTATTGTGTCCGAAAAGAATGCAGGGACAGGTCGGAGTGCTGCAGGTAGGGCGAGTTATTAGGGCATTTTAGGGCGAGGCTGGAGAATAGGCAGGATCAGTGTTCTACATCGATTTTGCTGTGTGGGGGGGTTGTGCCAGTAAACGATCTTATCGATCATATTAGGGACAGGCTGGAGAATAGGCAGGGTCAGTGTTCTACATCGATTTTGCTGTGTGTGGGGTGGTGCAGTGAACACAATATTTTTGCCCGCTGAGGAGGAGGGAGGAAAAAATCTATTTTTATCAGTCAGTTGTGTGCAGTGTTTTTGCTTCAGTGCTGCTGACTATGATAAGACACTGCTGTGTTCACATGTGCTATTATTGAGTGATGATTTTCAATTTTATACACTTTTTTCTATTCCACTATTCAATATACACCCTTTTGGGTTAAAAAAATTTAATTGTGGCATAGTCTGTACTAATCTATTTAAAAATTACAAACTTAAAGGGGAATTTTCTTTTTTTTTTCCCTTCATAGCCTGCAGCAGAGCTGACTGACATAAGACACTGCTGTGTTCACATGTGCTATTGAAAAATCACCAATTTTATATCATATTTTCTATTCCGCTATTCAATCTACACCCTTTGGGGTAAAAATAATTAAATTGCGGGATAGTCTGTATCGGTACGTGTGAGATACACCTTTCCAATTTTTGGGGCGCATCTTATACTGCCGAGGATTGCAGGGTGCTTCAGTTTGCCTCCTGCCTGTTCCGAACTCCTCCTACTCCTCATCCTGCCTTTAGGGTACAAAAAATAGTAATCAGGGCCTAGTCTGGGTCTGTACGTGTGAGATAGATACACCTTTTGATATCATATTTTCTATTCCGCTATTCAATCTACACCCTTGGGGTAAAAAGAATTAAATTGCGGCATAGTCTGTATCGGCACGTGTGAGATACACCTTTCCAATTTTTGGAGCGCATCTTATACCGCTGAGGATTGCAGGGTGCTTCAGTTTGCCTCCTGCCTGTTCCGAACTTCTCCAAATCCTCATCCTGCCTTTAGGGTACAAAAAATAGTAATCAGGGCCAAGTCTGGGTCTGTACGTGTGAGATAGATACACCTTTTGATATCATATTTTCTATTCCGCTATTCAATCTACACCCTTGGGGTAAAAATAATTAAATTGCGGCATAGTCTGTATCGGTACGTGTGAGATACACCTTTCCAATTTTTGGGGCTCATCTTACACTGCAGAGGATTGCAGGGTGCTTCAGTTTGCCTCCTGTCTGTTCCGAACTCGTCCTACTCCTCATCCTGCCTTTAGGGTACAAAAAATAGTAATCAGGGCCTAGTCTGTGTTTGTACCTGTGAGATACACCGTTTTATAAAATTTTTTCTATTCCGCTATTCAATCTACACCCTTTGGGGTAAAAATAATTAAATTGCGGCATAGTCTGTATCGGTACGTGTGAGATACACCTTCCAATCTTTTGGGGCGCATCTTCCACTGCCGAGGATTGCAGGGTGCTTTAGTTTGCCTCCTGTTCCGACCTCCTCCTACTCCTCATCCTCATCCTGCCTTTAGGGTACAAAAAAGTGTAATCGGGGCCTAGTCTGTGTTTGTACGTGTGAGATACACCATTTTATAAAATTTTTTCTATTCCGCTATTCAATCTACGCCCTTTGGGGTAAAAATAATTAAATTGCGGCATAGTCTGTATCGGTACGTGTGAGATACACCTTCCAATCTTTTGGGGCGCATCTTCCACCGCCGAGGATTGCAGGGTGCTTCAGTTTGCCTCCTGTTACGACCTCCTCCTACTCCTCATCCTGCCTTTAGGGTACAAAAAATTGTAATCGGGGCCTAGTCTGTGTTTGTACGTGTGAGATACACCCTTTTATAAATTTTTTTCTATTCCGCTATTCAATCTACACCCTTTGGGGTAAAAAGAATTAAATTGCAGCATAGTCTGTATCGGTATGTGTGAGATACACCTTCCAATCTTTTGGGGCGCATCTTCCACCGCTGAGGATTGCAGGGTGCTTCAGTTTGCCTCCTTTTCCGAACTCCTCCTACTCCTCATCCTCATCCTGCCTTTAGGGTACAAAAAATTGTAATCGGGGCCTAGTCTGTGTTTGTACGTGTGAGATACACCGTTTTATAAAAAATTTTCTATTCCGCTATTCAATCTACACCCTGTTTGAGGGTAAAAATAATGAAATTGCGGCATAGTCTGTATCGGTACGTTGAGATACACCTTCCAATCTTTTGGGGCGCATCTTCCACCGCCGAGGATTGCAGGATGCTTCAGTTTGCCTCCTGTTCCAAACTCCTCCTACTCCTCTTCCTCATCCTCATCCTGCCTTTAGGGTACAAAAAATTGTAATCGGGGCCTAGTCTGTGTTTGTACGTGTGAGATACACCGTTTTATAAAATTTTTCCTATTCCGCTATTCAATATACACCCTTTTGGAGTGTAAAAAATTAAATTACGGCATAGTCTGTATCGGTACGTGTGAGATACACCTTTTAAATTTGTTTGGCGCATCTCCTTCCACCGCCAAGGATTGCAGGGCGCTTCAGTTTGCCTCCTGTTCCGAACTCCTCCTACTCCTCTTCCTTATCCTCCCTTTAGGGTACAAAAAATTGTAATCGGGGCCTAGTCTGTGTTTGTACGTGTGAGATACACTGTTTTATATCCTTTTTTCTATTCCGCTATTCAATATACACCCTTTTGGGGTGAAAAAAATTAAATTTGCGTCATACTTTGCATATTTGACTGTGAGATACACCCGTTGTATTTGTATACTGTTTTTCTATTCTGCTATTTAATAAACACCCTTTTGGGGTAAAAAAAATTAAATTGCGGCATAGTTTGCATATTTGACTGTGAGATACACCCGTGCGATACTGTTGTTGTTTTGTTCCGCTATTCAATAAACACCTTTCTAGGGCAAGATCATAAATTACAGAAATATGAGGAGACCGTCAAATAGGGGCCGTGGCCTGGGTCGTGGTGCTGCTGGTAGAGCTCCTGTTGCAAGGAGAGGACGTGGTCGATCTGTGCCAGCTACACGCACAAGTGAAACACCTTCCTCAAGTGTGAGTAGGCGACAGAACCTGCAGCAGTATTTGGTAGGGCATCATGCGCCTCTAGAAGTGATGAGGCCAGAAGAAGTACAGGCGAAAGTAGATTGGGTTGCTGACAGTGCCTCCAGTTCCTTCACATTGTCTCCCACTCAGTCTACTGCAGAAAGGTCAGAGTTGGCACCTGCAGCCAATGTCCAACCGTCTTTCACCTTGCCCCCTTGCAAATCAGGCAAGCAGTCTGAGCCCCAAGTCATGCAGCAGTCTCTTCTTCTTTTTGATGACTCTGTCAGCAGGGTTTCCCAGGGCCATCCACCTAGCCCTGCCCCAGAAGTGGAAGAGATTGAGTGCAGCGATGCCCAACCACTTATTTCTCAAGATGAGTACATGGAAGGACCATCGCAGCACGTCTCCGATGATGACGAAACGCAGGTGCCAACTGCTGCGGCACTCAGAATTGTGGAGACAGACAAGGAGGGCAGGGTGAAGACTGGGTGGAAGATGATGTGGAGGATAATGAGGTCGTCGACCCCACATGGAATGAAGGTCATGCAGGTGACCTGAGTAGTTTGGAGGAAGAGGCGGTGGTCGCACAGAGCCACCAGCACAGCAGAAGAGGGAGCAGGGTGCAGAAGCGGAGCGGCCGTGCCCTAGACATTACGCCTGCTACTGCCCAACGCAGCAAGGAACCGAGCGCACCAAAGCCAGCTCAAAGGAGTTCTCTAGCGTGGAAGTTCTTCAGAAAATGTGCTGATGACAGGACACGAGTGGTTTGCACTCTGTGCAATCAGAGCCTGAAGCGAGGCATAAACCTTCTCAACCTGAGCACAGGCATCTAAGTGCAAAGCATGAGCTGCAGTGGAGTAGACACCTTCAAAACCAAGAAAGGTCTCTGGCTCCTCCTGCTTCCTCTTCTGCTGCAGTTTCGGCCTCTCCATCCACCTCTGTAGTGATACCGCCACCTGCCACCCCGCAAACAGACGATCTGTCAGCAACACCACCACCTGGGTCACCAACCATCTCCACAATGTTCCGTGGAAGCGTTCAGCTTTCCATCTCCCAAACACTTCAGAGGAAGAGGAAGTACCCCCCTAACCACCCACGATCCCTGGCCCTGAATGCCAGCATTTCAAAATTCTTGACCTTTGAAATGCTGTCATTCCGTCTGGTGGAGACGCACAGTTTTAAAAGCCTTATGTCAGTGGCTGTCCCACAGTACGTCGTGCCGAACCACCACTACTTTTCCAGGCAAGCCATCCCTTCCCTGCACAACCAAGTGGGGGAAAAAATCAGGTGTGCACTGCGCAACGCCATCTGTGGCAAGGTCCACCTAACTACCGATACGTGGACCAGTAAGCACGGTCAGGGGCGTCATATCTCCCTAACGGCACACTGGGTAAATTCAGTGGCAGATGGGCCTGAGGCGGATAGCAATTTGGCGCATGTCCTTCCACCACCGAGGATTGCAGGGCGCTTCAGTTTGCCTCCTGTTCCTAACTCCTCCTACTCCGCTTCCTCATCCTCTACCGCCTCCTCATCCGGTCAGCGTAACACCTTCACCACCAACTTCAGCACAGCCAGGGGTAAACGACAGCAGGCAGTTTTAAAACTTGCCTGTTTGGGGGGAAAACCACACACCACGCAGGAGTTGTGGAGGAGCATGGAACAGCAAACAAATTACATAGTTACATAGTTACATAGTTAGTGAGGCTGAAAAAAGACACAAGTCCATCCAGTTCAACCTATGATGTGTGTGTGTGTTTGCTAACCGTACATTGTATACCCCTGTATGTTGTGGTCTTTAAGGTGTCCATCCAATAGTTTTTTGAAACTATCAAGGCTCCCCGCTGATACGACTGCTTGCGGAAGAGAATTCCACATCCTTACTACTCTTACAGTGAAGAACCCCTTACGCACTTTAAGGTTAAACCGCCTTTCCTCAAGTTTTAGTGAGTGGCCACGTGTCTTATTGTATTCCCTTACTCTGAATAGTTTGTTCCTTATGCTAGGGTCGCCAGTACAGTATTTGTACATTGATATCATATCCCCCCTCAATCGTCTCTTCTCCAGAGAGAATAAGTTCAGTGCTTGTAGTCTTTCCTCATAGCTGATGTCCTCCATTCCCCTAATTATTTTTGTTGCCCTTCTCTGGACTTTCTCCAGTTCCAGCACATCCTTCCTGAGGACCGGTGCCCAGAACTGGACAGCATACTCCAGATGTGGCCGGACCAGAGTTTTGTAGAGTGGAAGAATAATCTCTTTATTTCTGGAGTGAATCCCCTTTTTTATACAACCCAGTATTCTGTTGGCTTTGCTTGCAGCGGCTTGGCATTGCATGCCACTTCCAAGCCTGTTGTCTACCAGTACCCCCAGGTCCCTTTCCATCCTAGACTCACCCAGAGGTTCCCCCCCTAGTGAGTAGCTTGCTTTCTGGTTACTGGCCCCCAAGTGCATTACTTTACATTTTTCTACATTAAACCTCATCTGCCATGTAGTTGCCCACCCCGTTATTTTGTTCAGGTCTGCTTGCAAGATTTCCACATCCTGTATAGAAGATATTGGCATGCCTAATTTAGTATCATCTGCAAATACTGAGATTGTACTAGATATCCCCTCCTCTAGATCATTTATGAATAAATTAAACAGGATTGGTCCCAGGACAGAACCCTGGGGGACCCCACTTTCCACACCCGCCCACTCAGAGTACTCCCCATTAATCACCACCCTCTGGACTCTCCCCTGGAGCCAGTTCTCTATCCAGGTACTCACCTTATGGTCCATACCTACCTTCCTTAGTTTGTACAGTAAGCGTTTGTGGGGAACGGTGTCAAAGGCCTTTGCAAAGTCCAGATACACCACATCCACAGGCTTACCTTTATCTAAGTGGCAGCTCACTTCATCGTAGAAGGTTAATAGATTGGTTTGGCATGAACGATTTTTCATGAATCCATGCTGATTACTACTTATAATACCGTTTTCATTACTAAAGTCTTGTATGTGGTCCCTTATCATCCCCTCCAAAATTTTGCAGACTACTGATGTTAGGCTGACCGGCCTATAGTTACCCGGGATATATCTCGGCCCCTTTTTAAATATTGGTACCACGTTGGCTTTTTTCCAATCAGCTGGCACCATACCGGTCTGTAAACTATCCTTAAAGATCAAGAATAATGGTCTGGCAATCACCTGGCTGAGCTCATTAAGAACCCTTGGGTGCAAGCCATCCGGTCCCGGGGATTTATTTATGTTAAGTTTCTCTAGTTTAGCTCTAAGTCTATCCTCTGTTAGCCATGGCGGCACTTCCTGAGGTGTATTATTTAGTTCGGCCTTACAAGCTGGGTTCGTGTAGCCCCCCGATTCCTTTGTGAAGACTGAAGAAAAGAAATTATTTAACACTTCCGCCTTTTCTCTGTCCTCTGTGGCCATTTTTCCTTTATCATCTTTTATGGGGCCAATGTGTTCTGGCCTCGCTTTCTTACTGTTTATATACTTAAAGAACTTCTTGGGGTTCTTTTTACTCTCCTCCGCTATATGTCTCTCGTGTTCTATTTTAGCCGCCCTGATTTCATCTTTACATTTCTTATTACACTCTTTGTAGTGCTTAAATGCTGCCAATGACCCCTCAGTCTTGTATTTTTTGAAGGCCTTTTCTTTAGCTCTAATATACATTTTTATGTTGGAGTTTAGCCACCCAGGGTTTAGTTTTGCTCTTTTAAATTTATTTCCCTGTGGAATGCACTGGCCCACCCCCTTGTTAAGTATGCTCTTGAAGCACTCCCATTTTTCCTCCGTGTTCTTTGTTCCCAGGGTTCTATCCCATTTGATATTTTCTAGCAGCGAGCGCAGTTTAGGGAAATTGGCTCTTTTGAAATTCAGTGTCCTTATATTACCCTTGTGTTTCCTATTACTGTAATTAATACTGAAACCAATTGACCTATGGTCACTGTTCCCCAAGTTGTCCCGTATTTCTATATCCGTGAGCAGGTCTGTATTGTTGGTAATCAGTAGGTCAAGTACCGCATTGTTTCTTGTCGGTGCATTCACCATCTGACCCATGAAATTGTCCTGCAAAACATTTAGGAACTGCCTAGCCTTGGCTGAATGCGCGGTTCCTTCTGCCCAGTCTATATCAGGATAATTAAAGTCCCCCATTATAATGACATTTCCCATCCTTGCTGCCAATCCTATCTGTAAAATGAGGTCCACCTCACCCTCCTCCCTCTGGTTGGGGGGCCTATAGCATACGCCCAATATTACCTTCCCCACCGTGCCTTCCCTTTGAAGCTCTACCCATAGGGATTCTGCTTCGTCCATAGCTCCATTATTAATATCATCCCTCATATTTACCTGTATACTGTTCTTAATATACAAACATACCCCTCCCCTTTTTTACCCTCTCTATCTCTGCGATAAAGGGAATACCCCTGAATGGTCGCCATCCAGTCATGAGAGCTGTCAAACCAAGTCTCAGTTATCCCCACAAAATCTAAGTCCTCCTCAAACATCAGCAGCTCCAGCTCTCCCATCTTGTTGGCCAGGCTTCTGGCATTGGTATATAAGCCTCGTAATTTTGATGTTTTTAGGCTGCTCTCTTGATTTTTCCCCGTACCCACCCTGGGTATAGGAGCTCCGAACACCCTACCGCTAATGCCCCCATTTCTGCCCTCTGAAGCTTGCTTTCCACTGGCTAATTCTACATCTGTACCCTCCCCCCCATTCCCTAGTTTAAAAGCCCCTCTAACTTTTTGGCCATCCTCGCACCCAGTACGGCTGCACCCACCCCATTTAGGTGCAATCCGTCCCTACCAAAGAGCCGGTGACCGACTGAGAAGACGGCCCAGTTCTCCAGGAACCCGAAACCCTCCTTACTACACCAGCTCCTCAGCCACTCGTTAACTTCCCTAATCTCCCGCTGCCTCTCTGGTGTGGCTCGAGGTACAGGTAGTATTTCGGAAAATACTACCTTGGAGGTCCTAGTCCTCAACTTAGCGCCTAAGTCCCTGAAATCGTTTAGGACTCTCCGTCTTCCTCTGCCTATGTCATTGGTACCCACGTGTACCATGACAGCTGGGTCTTCCCCAGCCCCACCCAATAATCTGTTCACCCGATCCGCGATGTGCCGAACCCGAGCGCCCGGCAAACAACAGACTGTTCGGCGCACACGGTCTTTGTCACAGATTACACTATCTGCCCTTCTAATAATTGAGTCCCCTACCACCAGCACCTGTCTATCCTTTCCCTTTCTCCCGGCCTCACTGGAGGAGTTCTTCCCCTGGCAGCTAGGGGTGTCGCTCTGCTCCAGCAATGCTGGTCCCTGACTGGTTTCCCCAACATCACACAACGGGGCGTATCTATTGGGGTGCTCCAGCCCAGGATCAGCCTCCTTGACTTGTCCCTTCTACCCCTCCTAACTGTCACCCCTCTGCTCTGCTCTGATGCCTGCACCTCCGATACTCCGCCCACCTCTGTGCAGGCCCCTGCCTGCACCTGATTGGTACAATCCTGGCTCTCCTCCGGTATGGACATTCGTCTCAGTGTTGCCAGCTGCTTCCCTAGATTCAGGACCTGAGCTTCCAGGGAAGCAACGTGCTCACATTTTGCGCATTTGTATTCGCCCTCGATCGCATGACCGAGGAACGCATACATATCACAAGATGTACACCGAATCGCATCTCCACACCCGCCGGGCATTGTACCTACTATCTAATCTAATGGGGATTCAGCGATTTAAGTCTATCCTATGTGGCTATTTCCTGGCTTCCTAACGCTACCTTCTCACCCTCTGGTATTCCGCTCCACTCACTTGACACCGGTCAGTCACCCAACACTCACAATCTCACAGCCCGGTCAGACGCACAACACTAAGTCGCACAGCCCGGTCAGACGCACAACATTCAGTCGCACAGCCCGGTCAGACGCACAACACCGAGTCGCACAGCCCGGTCAGACGCACAACACCGAGTCGCACAGCCCGGTCAGACGCACAACACCGAGTCGCACAGCCCGGTCAGACGCACAACACCGAGTCGCACAGCCCGGTCAGACGCACAACACTCAGTCGCACAGCCCGGTCAGACGCTCAACACTCAGTCGCACAGCCCGGTCAGACTCACAACACTGAGTCGCACAGCCCGGTCAGACTCACAACACTGAGTCGCACAGCCCGGTCAGACGCACAACACCGAGTCGCACAGCCCGGTCAGACGCACAACACCGAGTCGCACAGCCCGGTCAGACGCACAACACTCAGTCGCACAGCCCGGTCAGACGCACAACACTCAGTCGCACAGCCCGGTCAGACGCACAACACTCAGTCGCACAGCCCGGTCAGAAGCACAACACCGAGTCGCACAGCCCGGTCAGACGCACAACACCGAGTCGCACAGCCCGGTCAGACGCACAACAAATGAGTGGTTGCTGCCAGCGAGCCTCAAGCCCGGCCTGGTGGTGTGCGATAACGGGCGAAATCTCATAGCAGCTCTGGGCCTAGCCGGTTTGACGCACATCCCTTGCCTGGCGCATGTGCTGAATTTGGTGGTGCAGAGGTTCCTTAAAAATTACCCCAATATGTCAGAGCTGCTGCAGAAAGTGCGGGCCGTCTGTGCGCACTTTCGGCGTTCTCACCCTGCTGCTGCTCGCCTGTCAGCGCTGCAGCGTAACTTCGGCCTTCCCGCTCACCGCCTCATATGTGACGTGCCCACAAGGTGGAACTCCACCTTGCACATGCTGGAAAGACTGTGCGAGCAGCAGCAGGCCATAGTGGAGTTTCAGCTGCAGAACGCACGCGTGAGTCGCTCTGCGGAACAGCACCACTTCACCACCAATAACTGGGCCTCCATGCGAGACCTGTGTGCCTTGTTGTGCTGTTTTCAGTACTCCACCAACATGGCCAGTGCCGATGACGCCGTTGTCAGTTTAACTATCCCACTTCTATGCCTCCTTCAAAAAACGATTCGGGCGATGATAGAAGAGGATGTGGCACAGGATGAGGAGGAGGAGGAGGAGGATGAAGAGGGAACATTTCCAAGGCTTTCAGGGCAGTCATTCGCAAGTGGCTCCAAGGGTGGGTTCCTGCACCCACAAACGCCAGGGACACAATTGTGCAGGGGCACAGTTCTGGAGGATGAGGAGGATGAGGAGGAGGAGATGGAACCATGTTCACAGCAGGGTGGCACCCAGGCCAGCTCATGGCCATCACTGGTGCGTGGCTGGGGGGATCCAGAGGACACAGACGATACACCTCCCACAGAGGACAGCCTTTCGTTGCCTCTGGGCAGCCTGGCACACATGAGCGATTACATGCTGCAGTGTCTCCACAACGACTGCCAAGTTGCCCACATTCTAACTTGTGCTGATTACTGGGTGGCCACGCTGCTGGATCCCCATTACAAGGACAACGTACCGTCCTTAATTCACTCACTGGAGCGCGATCGCAAGATGCGCGAGTACAAGCGCACGCTGGTAGACGCGATGCTGCTGGCATTCCCACCTGACAGCGGGGCCACAGTGGAAGCACAAGGCCAAGGCAGAGGAGGAGGAAGAGATCGCCAACGCAACCAGGGCACCGCCAGCACCTCAGAAGGCAGGGTTAGCATGGCCGAAATGTGGAAAAGCTTTGTCAGCACGCCACAACAAACAGCAGCACCAGCAGCTCATATGGAACGTCTTAGCAGGAGGCAGCATTTCACCAACATGCTGGAGCAGTATGTGTGCACACGCCTACATGTAGTGAATGACGGGTCTGCCCCCTTCAACTTCTGGGTCTCCAAATTGGGCACATGGCCTAAGCTTGCCCTTTACGCCTTGGAGGTGCTGGCGTGCCCTGCAGCCAGTGTATTATCTGAACGTGTATTTAGCACAGCTGGGGGGCGTTATCACAGACAAGCGCAGCCGCCTGTCCAGAGACAATGTGGACAAGCTCATGTTCATTAAAATGAACCAGGCATGGATCCCACAGGACTTTTCCGTACCTTGTGCAGAATAGAGATGGATACCGACCTTACCCAGCCAATTGTTCTATTTTTGATCTTTCTCACTCTTTTGGGGTGTACCCTCATTTAAAATGACTGAAAAAAAGCAGTGTTGGCTACCTCGTCCTCCTCCACCGCTGCTTCCACCTACACCGCCCATAGGTGTGCGCAGCCTATTGCATTAGGGTGTGCACCCCAAACTTTAAATACACATGCATGTGTTTGCCTACATGAATATGGCCCCAGTACATTACTCTCCCTGCTGGCAAAGTGAAATAGAAGTGTGTGGCACTTCTCTTATGGCAGAGCAGGTCCGAGGGAGATCTTTCCCATCTCCTCACTGGCAAACAGAGCGATAATGCTATGTGCCCTAGGTGATTAGGGTGTGCCCAGGCACACCCGAAACACCCTGTGCACACGCCTATGACACCGCCACATCCACCACTACCTCAACCTCCCTCCAACTCCATATGGGCCTCGTCCTTCAAAGATGAAGAACATTGTTTTATTTTTCTGTTTTTTTTTGTTGTTTTAAGTTATTTCCCTATCCACATTTGTTTGTAGAGCACTTGGCATGCTCTTAACTACGTTTTGCTGCCATTTGCAGCACTCTAGCCCTTTCCACTGGTGTTTTAGAGCCATTTTAGTGCCTGAAAGTTCGGGTCCCCATTGACTTCAATGGGGTTCGGTGTCCGGGTAAAGTTCGGAAAAAGTCCGGGACACGGACCCGGACTTTTTTTTCAAGTTCGGCCGAACCCGCCGAACACGGACATCCAGGTGTCCGCTCAACTCTAACAATAAAGGGAGGATGGTTACAGAGGACACTGAAGAGGCAACCGTGCTTAATGCTTTTTTCTCCTCAGTCTTTACACAGGAAAAGGAGTGGTACACTGACCATGACTGTATGGTTAGCAGTAATTTACAGGACTTGCCGATATGGTTAACAGAGGGTGAAATCAGGGAAAGGCTGGATAAAATTAACACAAATAAATCACCAGGACCGGATGGCGTACATCCGAGAGTACTCAAAGAACTTAGTAAAACTATATCTAGACCACTGTTCCTGATCTTTGCTGACAGTATTATGACAGCAAATGTTCCCGGGGGATTGGAGGAAAGCTAATGTGATACCGAAATTCAAAAAAGGGCAGAGGCATGTCCCAGGAAATTATAGGCCGGTCAGTCTGACATCGATAGTATGTAAACTTCTGGAGGGGATAATAAGGGACTATATGGTAGAGTTTGATAAAGACAACAACATCATCAGAAGTAATCAGTAGGGATGATCGAACTTTTGAAAAGTTTGGTTCGACCAGAACACCCAAACTTCCCGAAAGTTCGGGTCCGGATTCCAAAACCCCATTGAAATCAATGGGACCCGAACTTCGGTAATCAAAAAGCCTTGAAACCCAATAAATGCCCCTAAAAAGTGCATAGGGTTCTGGGTCATGCCCCAGGGACTATTAATCACACAAAAAAAGTTCTTAAAAATTGTCGTTTTTGATAGAGAGCCAATTATTGAAAAAAAAATTAGATTTCTTTGGATTTAGTGTCTGGGGGGTCTAAAAAATGTACCTGTAAAGTTTCAGCTCTGTAGCATGTCCAGAACCAGAAAAAAAAAGATTGTTTGTCTTAGAATTGCAGTAGAGCAGGGATGTGGCTCCGCTATTTTCACACCTGGCCGTTTTTGTTGCAGGCGTTTATTGGGCTTTTTTGTGGACGTCTTTGGAGGCAGGCATGACATCTGAACTTCTGTGTAGGGATATATATACACACACACATATATGTATATATACACATATATAGGTGTGAAAGTAGCGGAGCCCTATGCCTGCAAATAATTTCATTAGCGCAGGCATAGGGTTCTGCTACTTTCACACCTGTATGTGTATATATACATATATGTGTGTGTGTATATATACCCCTATACAGAAGTTCAGATATTATGCCTGCCTCCAAAGACATCCAAAAAATGCCCAAAAAACGCCTGCAACAAAAACGCCCAGGTGTGTTGTTGCAGGCGATTTTTTGGGCATTTTTTGGGCGTCTTTGGAGGCAGGCATCACATCTGAACTTCTGTATAGGGGTATATATACACACACACATATATGTATATATATACACATACACACATATAGGTGTGATAGGAGCGGAGCCCTATGCCTGCAAATAATTTCATTAGCGTAGGCATAGGGTTCCGCTACTTTCACACCTATATGTGTGTATGTGTATATATACATATATGTGTGTGTGTATATATACCCCTACACAGAAGTTCAGATGTCATGCTTGCCTCCAAAGACGTCCACAAAAAAGCCCAATAAACGCCTGCAACAAAAACAGCCAGGTGTGAAAGTAGCGGAGCCATATGCCTGCTCTACTGCAATTCTAAGACAAACTATCTTTTTTCTATGGCGGTCACCCTGACATGGAAAAGTTTAGTCACCCTGCCATAGCAGTCAGAGTCAGTTCACCCTACACTACACTACGGTCACCCTGACACTTAACATTTTCCCTACAGAAACTAGATTATTGAATCTAACTATAGTGGAAAATAGTACCCTAACTACACTAGATATCCCTTTCCTCACACTAATAATTGCTAAATGACACTTTTGAAGCAGGAGTAACAGAACTGCTTCCACTCTCTTCCACAGCCCCTGTATTACAGTGTTAGAGATTTGGCGGGGCTATGTTATATACTGGGGGGCGTATTCACTACTGATTGGCCTCTGGACCCCCTAGTCACTCCAATCACATTCCTAGCATCCTCCTGTCCCCTCAATTGGCTTTTACTGATGGTTCTAGTCCAATCACAGGCTTTTAAAGCCCAGTTCCTGTCCCATTGAATTTTGGTCGGTTCTGGTTTCCGAATTCCGAACTTTTTCCGCAAAAAGTTCGGAATTCGGACGAATTTCGAACAGTCAATGTTCAGGTCGAACCGATGGTAGACCCGAACCGTTCGATCATCCCTAGTAATTAGCACGGGTTTACTAAAGGGCATTCTTGTCAAACCAATCTCTTAACATTCTACCAGGAGGTGAGCTATGAGCTAGATAGGGGGAGACCAGTGGATGTGGTGTATCTGGATTTTGCTAAGGCGTGATAAAGTTCCCCACAAGTGCTTAATTTATAAAATAAGGTCTACAGGCATCGACCACAAGGTTTGCTCTTGGATACAGAACTGGCTAAAAGGGCATGTCCAAAGGGTGGTAATAAATAGCGCATACTCAGACTGGTCTGGGGTGGTAAGTGGGGTCCCCCAAGGCTCAGTCCTGGGACCAACCCTGTTCAATTTATTCATAAACAGCATTAAGGATGGGATCAGTAGTTCCATATCAGTTTTTGCAGATGACACAAAATTGGGCAGGGCAATAACTGCACAGCATGAGGCAGATATTCTACAGAATGACCTGAACAAAATAACAGAGTGGGCAACGACATGGCAAATGAGGTTTAATGTGGAGAAGTGTAAGGTTTTGCACTTGGGGACTAAAAACATAAAAAGCACAATACACTTCAGAGGGGGAACCTTTGGGGGAGTCAAGAATGGAGAAAGATCCGGGAGTCTTGGTAGAGGATAGACTAAGCAATAGCATGCAATGTCAAGCGGAAGCTGCCAAAGCCGGCAGAATATTAGTATGCATAAAGAAAGGGATGTATTCCAGAGATAAATCTACAATCCTACCACTATATAAAACTCTGGTCCGACCGCATCTGGAGTATTCTGTCCAGTTCTGGTCACCAGTCCTCAGGAGGGATGTGTTGGAGCTGGAGAGAGTCCAGAGAAGGGCAATTAAATGAATTAGGGGATTGGAGGACCTTAATTATGAAGAGCGTCTACAATCACTTAATTTATTCTCCCTGTAGAAGAGACGCCTGAGAGGGGACATGATAGCAATTTATAAATACCTCAATGGTGATATCAGAATTGAAAAAAAATCTATTCATTCGCAAGGATTGCATGAGAACTCGAGGACATACAATGCGATTAGAGGAGAAGCGTTTTGACCTCAGGGGGTTTTTTACTGTTAGGGCTACAAGATTGTGGAATTCTCTACCACAAGAGGTAGTTTCTGCGGGAAGTATGGCTACTTTCAAAAGACTCTTGGACGTACATCTCAAGGATCAGAACATTAAGGGGTATGAGAGATGATTACGGCCACACGCGCCTACACAGGTTGAACTGGATGGTTCTTGTCTTTATTCAACCTCAACTACTATGTAACTATATTACCAGTGCTTATAGTTCCAGACGTTGGCGATGGCCTCAATCATCTGGGTCCGAAACCAAGCTTTCAGGGCAGGGTTAGAAATAGCCCTGGGCCCAGATATCAGCCAAATCTTCCTCTAAGCCTACTCTGTCAAGGGGCGCCCCCACTCACTTGGGTGGGAGGAAGGCTGCTGCAGTTCTCAAAAGTTTGGGTGGAAATGATCCAAGACAACTGGGTTATCTCCACCATTTGGCAGGGGTACAAATTGGAATTTCGGGTGTTCCCGTATCCTCGGTTTATAAGGTCAAGTATACAGACAGATCCCCTAAAAAGAAGGTCTCTCTTTCTGGCGTTGGACCAGCTGAGGGCTCAAAGAGTGATAATGGAGGTACCAGAGAACGAAAGGTTCAGGTGTTTATCCTCAAAACTGTTCATAATTAGAGTTGATCGAACACCTGGAAGTCCGGGTTCGGCGGGTCCGGCCGAACTTGAAAAAAAAGTCCGGGTTTGTGACTAGGGATGATTGAACGGTTCGGGTCGACCATCGGTTCGACCCGAAAATTGGCTGTTCGAGGTTCGGCCGAATTTAGAACTTTTTGCCCAAAAAGTTCGGAATTCGGCAACCAGAACCGACCAAAATGCAATGGGACAGGAAATGGGCTTTAAAAGCCCATGATTGGACCAGAACCATTAGGCAAAAGCCAATTGAGGGGGCAGGAGAATGCTAGGAATGTGAATGGAGTGACTAGGGGGTCCATAGACCAATCATTAATGAATACGCCCCCCAGTGCCCCCGTCAAATTCCTAGCATTGTTATACAGGGACATGGAAGAGAGTGGAAGCAGTTCGTGGACTTCTGCTACAAAGTGTCATTTAGCATTTATTAGTGTGAGGAAAGGGATATCTAGTGTAGTTAGGGTGCTCTTTTACACTTTAGTTAGCTTTAATTTATTCAGTTTCTGTAGGGAAAGTGTTAAGTGTAAGGGGACCGTAGTGTAGTGTAGGGTTAACTGACAGTGACTGCTATGGAAGGGTGACAAAACCCTTCCATATCAGGGTGACCGCTATAGAGAAAAGCTAGTTTCTCTTGTGTCACTTTCGCTGCAGTAATATGGCTTCGCCCCCGTCAGCATTCTTTTTGGCTGCAGGCGTCTATAGGGATCTTTTGAGCACATGTTTGGATGATCGAACGGTTCGGGTCGACCATCGGTTCGACCCGAACATTGGCTGTTCGAGGTTCGGCCGCTTTCCGAATTTTTTGCTGAAAAAGTTTGGAATTCGGCAATCAGAACCGACCAAAATGCAATGGTACAGGAAATGGGCTTTAAAAGCCCGTGATTGGACCAGAACCATCAGTAAAAGCCAATTGAGGGGGCAGGAGAATGCTAGGAATGTGATTGGAGTGACTAGGGGGTCCATAGGCCAATCATTAGTGAATACGCCCCCCAGTACATAAGATAGCCCCCGCCAAATTCCTAGCATTGTAATACAGGGACATGGAAGAGAGTGGAAGCAGTTCTGTTACTTCTGCTACAAAGTGTCATTTAGCAATTTTTAGTGTGAGGAAAGGGATATCTAGTGTAGTTAGGGTGCTATTTTCCACTATAGTTAGTTTTAATAATCTAGTTTCTGTAGGGAAAGTGTTAAGTGTAAGGGGACCGTAGTGTAGTGTAGGGTTAACTGACTCTGACTTCTATGGCAGGGTGACAAAACCCTTTCATGTCAGGGTGACCGCTATAGAGAAAAGATTGTTTCTCTTAGGTCACTTTCAGAACAGCGATATGGCTTCTCGCCTGTCAGCCTGCTTTTTGCTGCAGGCGTTTATAGGGCTTTTTTGAGGACATGTTTGGAGCCAGGCATGACATCTGAACTTCTGTGTAGGGGTATATATACACACACCCATGTCTGTATATATACACATACACATATATAGGTGTGATAGGAGCGGAGACATATTCTTGCGCTAATGAAATGATTAACACCAATATGTCTCCGCTCCTATCACACCTATATATGTGTATGTGTATATATACATATAAGTGTGTGTGTATATATACCCCTATACAGAAGTTCAGATGTTTTGCCTGCAAAGACCCACAAAAAATGCCCAAAAAAACGCCTGCAACAACACACCTGGGCATTTTTTTTTGGCGCAGGCATTTTTCTGGGCATTTTTTGTGGGTCTTTGGAAGCAGGCAAAACATCTGAACTTCTGTATAGGGGTAAATATATACACACACATGTATGTATATATACACCTACACATACATAGGTGTGAAAGTAGCAGAACACTATGCTTGCGCTAATAAAATAATTAACAGGCATATGTCTCCGCTCCTATCACACATATATATGTGTATGTGTATATATACATATAAGTGTGTGTGTATATATACCCCTATACAGAAGTTCAGATGTTTTGCCTGCCTCCAAAGACCCCATAAAAAATGCCCAAAAAAACACCTGCGCCAAAAAAAAAAAACGCCCAGGTGTGTTATTGCAGGGTTTTTTTTGGGCATTGTTTTGGGGTCTTTGGAGGCAGGCAAAACATCTGAACTTCTGTATAGGGGTATATATACACACACACTTATATGTATTTTACACATACACATATATAGGTGTGATAGGAGCGGAGACATATTGGTGTTAATTATTTCATTAGCGCAAGTATAGTGTTCTGCTACTTTCACACCTATATATGTGTATGTGTATATATACATATAAGTGTGTGTGTATATATACCCCTATACAGAAGTTCAGGTGTTTTGCCTGCCTCCAAAGACCCCATAAAAAATGCCCAAAAAAAACGCCTGCGCCAAAAAAAACGCCCAGGTGTGTTATTGCAGGGGGTTTTTTTAGGCATTTTTTTTGGGTCTTTGGAGGCAGGCAAAACATCTGAGCTTCTGTATAGGGGTATATATACACACACACTTATATTTATTTTACACATACACATATATAGGTGTGATAGGAGCGGAGACCTATTGGTGTTAATTATTTCATTAGCGCAAGTATAGTGTTCTGCTACTTTCACACCTATATATGTGTATATATACATATAAGTGTGTGTGTATATATACCCCTATACAGAAGTTCAGATGTTTTGCCTGCCTCCAAAGACCCACAAAAAATGCCCAAAAAAACGCCTGCGCCAAAAAAATGCCCAGGTGTGTTATTGCAGGCGTTTTTTTGGGGCATTTTTTGTGGGTCTTTGGAGGCAGGCAAAACATCTGAAATTCTGTATAGGGGTATATATACACACACACTTATATGTATTTTACACATACACATATATAGGTATGATAGGAGCGAAGACCTATTGGTGTTAATTATTTCATTAGTGCAAGTATAGTGTTCTGCTACTTTCACAACTATATATGTGTATGTGTATATATACATACATGGGTGTATGTATATATACCCCTACACAGAAGTTCTGATGTTATGCCTGCCTCCAAAGTCCCCCAAAAAATGCCCAAAAAAACGCTTGCTACAAAACCGGCAAGGTGTGAAAATAGCGGAGCCATATCCCTGTTCTATATTAATTCTAATACAAACAAACTTTTTTTTTCTGGTTCTGGACATGCTACAGAGCTGAAACTTCACAGGTACACTTTTTAGACCCCCCCCCCCCCCCCGCCAGACACTAAATCCAAAGAAATCTCATTTTTTTTTCAATAATTTTTTCAATAATTGACAATATCAAAAATGACAATTTTTAAGAACTTTTTTTTGTGTGATTAATAGTCCCTGGGGCATGGCCCAGAACGCTAGGCACTTTTTAGGGGCATTTATTGAGTTTTAGGGCTTCAAAATGGTGTTTTTTGATTACAATTGATTTCAATGGGGTTCTGAAATCCGGGCCGAACTATTGGGAAGTTCGGGTGCTCTGGTCGAACCGAACTTTTGAAAAGTTCGATCATCCCTACTCACCAGTACACATTAACAACAAATAAAATGGCCTCTGCCCCCACCTATTACTGGCCTTCATAGCAAAGAACACATGGAAGGGCAACGCACATGAAACAAACAAAAGTAAAATTCCCAGTTCAATTTGCTAGCCAGTTTGCTTACCAACCAAATTAACCTGTCTAACAGTTTGCGTCAAAACAGGGGTTTAGTTAGCACACATTTGCAAATACATGTGAAAGCTGCAGGGCCACTCCACGGCTCCCTGTGTTACCTGCAGTCCTAACTCTAATGAATTTATAAGAGTCTTCACAGTGGAAGCACATGCAAGCTAATGGATAGATAGGGGGCAGGTGAGCCTGGGGGGTGGCCCATCCCTCCTCTGAAAGGTAATTGGGGGCATAATGGAAGCCCAGCTGATGGTATTACAGCAAAGGCATCCAGTATTTCCACTCACCAGTACACATTAACAACAAAGAAAATGGCCTCTGCCCCCACCTATTACTGGCCTTCATAGCAAAGAACACATGGAAGGGCAACGCACATGAAACAAACAAAAGTAAAATTCCCAGTTCAATTTGCTAGCCAGTTTGCTTACCAACCAAATTAACCTGTCTAACAGTTTGCGTCAAAACAGGGGTTTAGTTAGCACACATTTGGAAACGCATGTGAAAGCTGCAGGGCCACTCCACGGCTCCCTGTGTTACCTGCAGTCCTAACTCTAATGAATTTATACTTTTGTTTGTTTCATGTGCGTTGCCCTTCCATGTGTTCTTTGCTATGTTTCATGTGCGGTATACGTCTATTCTGCACAAGGTATGGACAAGTCCTGTGGGATTAATGTCTGGTTTATTTTATTGATCGTGAGCTTGTCCACATTGGCTCTGGACAGGCGGATGCGCTTGTCTGTGATAACGCCCTCTGCCATGCTAAATACACGTTCAGATAATACACTGGCTGCAGGGCAGGCCAGCACCTTCAAGGCGTAAAGGGCAAGCTCAGGCCATGTGCCCAATTTAGAGACCCAGAAGTTGAAGGGGGCAGATCCGTCATTCAGTATGTCTAGGCGTGTGCACACATACTGCTCCACCATGTTGGTGAAATGCTGCCCCCTGCTAAGACGTTCCATATCAGCTGGAGGTGCTGGTTGTTGTGGCGTGTTGACAAAGCTTTTCCACATTTCAGCCTTGCTAACCCTGCCTTCTTAGGTTCTGGCGGTGCCCTGGCAGCATTGACAACCTCTTCCTCCTCCTCCCCTGCCTTGTCCTTGTGCTTCCACTGTGCCCCTGCTGTCAGGTGGGAATGCCACCAGCAGCGTGTCTACCAGCGTGCGCTTGTACTCGCGCATCTTCTGATCATGCTCCAGTGAGGGAATTAAGGGCGGTACGTTGTCCTTGTAATGGGGATCCAGCAGGGTGGCCACCCAGTAATCAGCACAAGTTATAATGTGGGAAACTCGGCAGTCGTTGCTGAGACACTGCAGCATGTAATCACTCATGTGTGCCAGGCTGCCCAGAGGCAATGAAACGCTCTGCTCTTTGGGAGGTGTATCGTCTGTGTCCTCTGTATCCCCCCAGCCACGCACCAGTGATGGCCATGAGATGGTCTGGGTGCCACCCTGCTGTGAACATGGTTCCTCCTCCTCCATCTCCTCATCCTCCACCTCGTCATCCTCCATAACTGTGCCCTTGCTGGACAATTTTGTACCTGGCGTTTGTGGGTGCAGGATTCCGAACCCACCCTCGGAGCCACTTGTGAATGACTGCCCTGAAAGCCTTGGAAATGATCCCTCTTCCTCCTCCTCCTCCTGTGCCACATCCTCTTCCATCATCGCCCAAATTGTTTTTACCAAATTGGTCAGTCACGGCCAGGATGCCATCAGTGACATCGTACCTTACGCCTTCTTTCTGGAGCGTGCATTGCGTTGTGTCATTGATCAAGCCATCGAGGAGCAGGAGCAGGAAGATGAGGAAGTCGCAATGTTGGTTGAATTCCCAGGGGTTGCTACTCCATCTGAGAGAAGTTAACAACAGGAGTCTGAAGAGGAGTCAGAGGAGGATGGTGCCAGGGCGGATGAGGAGGAGCAAGAAGAGCATGCTTTAAACCTGTCTGGGATCCCTGGTGTTGTCCGTGGATGGGGGAGGAGAATGAGGACGAGATTATCCTGGATGATGAGCTAGAGCCAGGCCACTACACCGCGTCCAGTTTAGTGCAAATGGGGGCCTTCGTGCTCCAGTGTTTTAAGGGGGACCCCCACATAAAAAGCATAAAGGGCAAGGACCAGTACTGGGTGGCAACATACTTAGACCCCCGGTACAAACAAAAAATGGGGGAAATGTTACCACCATCACAGAGGGCGGTCAGAATGCAGCACTTCCAGGCCTTGCTGCGAGAAATGCTGCATTCTGCTTTTGAGTGTGCTGGCAGGGGAATTTCCACTCACAGAGAAAAAGTTGCGGGTAGCAATCCAACAGCGCCTGCATGAAGAGGGCAGTTTGAAGATGTGTTGGTCACTTCAGATATGAGATCCTTCTTTCAGCTGACCCATCAACAGCTGTACTCCGGATCCAGCATCAGGGAATGCCTAGACCAATAGGTGTCCGACTACATCGGGTTAACGGCCGATGTGGACACTCTGAGGAGTGATGAACCCCTGGACTACTGGGTGGGCAGGCTTGACCTCTGGCCAGAGCTTGCACAATTTGCAATGGAACTGTTGGCTTGCCCCCGTCCAGTGTCCTGTCCGAAAGGATGTTCAGCGCAGCAGGGGGGATCATGACCGATAAGCGCACTCGGCTAGCTCATGACAGTGTAAACTACCTCATATTTATAAAAATGAATGAGGCATGGATCTCTGAGGAATTCAACACATGTGACCAGTAGACCATGCTTCATTTAAATTCCTCATGACAGGCCACAAATATCCGCCACACTGCCATCCACCCACAACAATTCATGGAAATAAACGGGATTAGTGGTAATCCGTAATGGGCCTCAAAATTACTGAAGTAAATGATATGCCTAGCCACACAGTACTGTGTATATTGACACGACTTGTGGGCTAAAAAGAGGCATTGAGTAGCCGTTGGATGGGGATATAAAATTGAAAAAACAAAAAGTTGTGGGGGTGGTCCAGGAGGGAACCCCCCACGGAAAACCAACTAAGGATACTCAAGCAATAAAGTGGTGAAAAAAAAGGTAAATTTTATTGAGGCTAGTATGCCTATAAAAGTAAAAATAAGACACAATGCAGGGCAATGGAGAAACACACTGCAATGACACTGTTTAAAACCATGAAATAAAAAGTGGCACTACACACATATGAAAATAGGACTGGAGCATGTCAAATAGCATGAGAATAAACCAATAGATTAGCTGAAATAGTTGATACACCCTAGGGGTGGTATAGGTCTAAGACCAGCTAATAGGTGAGTCACTCAAAATGACCTGACAAACCACGCGGCATATGTCGAATGATGAAGTCGGCACAATTGCCGGGTGGTATGTGGTAACCTCTATGGATGCATCCAATAACACAGTCTGAAAACGTACTCCAGTGAAAAGTTGACCCGCTGTCACCTCAATAACTCATAGTATTCCTGTGTGGGTATATGCATGAAACAGGAAAGACTGTGGATCAAACAGTCCTCTCATAGGAGAGATGTAAGGGGGCTGTGGGCTCCAAATGAAAAGGGACAGAGGATTGATCACAGGGAGTTGGCAAATGGATGTAATGGTCAGCTGCTTTAGTCCCGTGAAGCCTCGGATCCGCTGTCACAAGTGCTGATGAGGGGAGGATATCCTCATATGGTAAGTTTAAGTGCAGGAAGCAGAGGAAATGTTCCACAAGTATTTGAATATCTTGGTACCCTTGGTATCCTGGGCCCATTTGCTATATGTGTATTTTCACTACAGCTTTAAAATTTTGTGAATTTCTTCTATAATTGACACAATTCTTGAGGTAATTAAGTGACAACACTGCTTGACCACTATATACTGCATAATCATTTTTATTATTTGTGGATTGCCATCCGTGTGAACCATTAACTAGGCGGAGGACAAGATAGAGATCTGTACTATTAATATGGCATATTGTATTGACCTAGATATTGAGCAAGAGATCGAGGTGGCGTTTACTAATCAAGGTGATACCACAACCTCACCCACAGAACCCCTTTTCAACCTCTTTAAACAGCATTAGAAATTGGTGTTGAAATCGCTTAATCGGAAGTGGGATATAGCATCGCTTCAGTCCCATATAGCACATCGTATTATTCCGAGGGGTTTGAGAGAAAGATTACTCCCAGCTCAGCACCTCCACACCCCCAGATTTCTGGAGGTGTGGAAAAAAGATTGTGTTGAACGGGGGCTACATGTGATGCACCTAATTGTGGACGAAGAGAAAACACAGCTGGGTGAATTACAGATAGAAATTGAAGCCACTACAGCGGCCCTCGAACCCTTTAAGGAAAAAGAGGAATTCCAGAGACTAAACGAGAACCTTAAGAAAGAAGTCGAGAAAACTCAAAAAAATCTAAAATTGACTAAACAGAATAAGTTTAGACAGAATCTAGTTGATTGTGAAAGTGAGGGTCTATTTAATCCCACAATCACCAGGAACCGTAGCAGATCTAGAAGTAGATACAATAAAAAAAGAAAATCAAGCCGACATAGGGGACAGTCATCTGGTAGCGAATCTGATAGCACTGAAAAATCGGTCACTTTTTTAGTCCCGGGATCAGACCCAACTGCAGGGGAAATACACCCCCAACATACGGAACCTGTGGGGGGGTCGCAGAGGGGCAGGGGAAACCCCAAGAACAAATGCGGGGACACTCAAAACAACCCAGGCCCCCAAAGGGAAACCAGATCCAACACCCTGAGGAAATACCGCTAGAGACCACGTCCAGTGACCTCAGAGTGGTGAATCTCTCCACATTTAATCTACAGGAGAGACATATTAAATTACTCAGTAAGGGACTCTCTTTTGCACCCACCTCCTCCATGACAGAGTTTGATGTCTATAAAGACATTTGCTTGTTCCTTAGAAAGGTACTGTTCAGGATATGGCACAACAGGGAAGATGGCTCTCCGGACCAAAGTGCCCCTCCATCAGAGGAAGACGCCGAGGTATTGGAAATCTTGGCTTCCCTTCTTTTGGAGGGCAATGAAATGGAGACAGATGACTTATCCGATGAGCCCATACGTAGGGATGCTAACCTCCAGATCAGGTCCAAAAAGATGCCCTCCCTTTCCAAACATAAAAATATAAAAATATTCTTGGATTTAGTCCAACAAGATCTTACTAAAATAAAATGGACCAGGGAGGGGCAGGATAACCTTTCTAAGGCGGAGAGGATAGCCCTTAAGGAATTGAAAGAAGCCACCGGTGTGGTTATTAAGGGCAGTGACAAGGGAGGCAATGTGGTCCTCATGAGCGAAGAAATGTACACCCGTGAGGTGTTTAGGCAACTTAGTGACACCAACACACATTTAAAGCTCCAGGGGAATCCCTTTCCCTCCCTTGTCGCTGCCCTTAACCAGAAGATCCTCCTTGCCAAGGAGGCAGACCTGATTTCCAAGAGAGAGGCAGACCATCTGACTGTAAAGAGTTATAACACCCCAACTTTTTACATCATCCCTAAACTGCACAAATCCCTGAACAACCCCCCAGGTAGACCCATTGTCTCAGCGATAGGGGGACCACTCGAAAGGGTGGGCCAATTTATTGATGTGCTGATCAAGGAGATGGTGACTAACCTACCTTCCTTTGTACAGGACACCAGAGATGTCCTCTTAAAATTATCACAAACTTCCAATATGTATAACATCACCCTAGTTGGGATTGATGTGGAAAGTTTATATACTTCCATCCCACATGAGTGGGGCCTACAGGCAGTCACCCACTTCCTTGATCGGCATCATCCACACCTGGGGGCACATAATGAATTTGTTGTTGAGCTCCTTGAATTCTTACTCCAACATAATTACTTTCAATTTTTACATAACTACTACCAACAAATTAGAGGTACATCGATGGGGGCACCGTGGGCCCCGGCCTACGCGTGCCTCCACTTGGGACTCTGGGAGGAGCAGGTGGTCTATCCATCCCCGATGTACCTCAGCCACTCACGCATGTGGCTGAGGTACATCGACGATGTCCTGCTCCTCTGGGGCGGTACCCAATATGAACTGGAGGAATTCATGCATGAGCTCAACGACAACAATCGCAACATCAAACTGACATTTAATGCCTCTTTCAATCACCTCCCTTTCTTAGACCTGCTCATTTCCAATGAGAGTGGTAGGTTGAAAACAACCACATACCGTAAGGAGACAGCAGCTAACACACTCCTAGCGGCAAGCAGCCACCACCCCAGACCCCTGGTCCAGAGCATTCCAGTGGGTCAATTTCTCCGTCACAAAAGGAATTGCTCTGACCCAGAGGACTACCAAGTCGAAGCTAGGCAGCTCCATAAGAGATTTCATGAAAGGGGCTATACACACCAGACTATCAAACGAGCCCGCAAAAAAGTGGCCTTGAGACCCAGGACAACCCTCCTTGGCAAGGGTGACAACTCAATTCCTAAAAAAACTTCCAAAGAGACTACCCATCCCCGCATTATCACACCTTTCGGCACGCAATGGGAGCAGGTCAGGACAGTGTTGAATAAACATTGGCAGGTCCTTACAATTTCTCCCCCAATTGAACGCATTGTCGGACCACGTCCCTTACTTACAGCTAAACGGGCACCGAGCCTTAGGGACAACCTCTGCCACTCGGAGTTCACGCGCTCACGAGGGGAAGACACTTGGCTTTCCTCACTGCCTAGACTAAAAGGTATGTTCCCATGCGGAAGATGCACGATCTGCAAATCGGTCCTTAAATGTAAAACTTTTTCAAGCTGTGATGGACAGAGGGAGTTTACCATTAACAGTTTCATAAACTGCCAAACAGAGCGCGTTATCTACGAACTCATCTGCCCCTGTAAAAAGTCGTACATCGGCAAGACGAAACGACAGCTCAAAGTGCGGATTTTGGAACATATCTCTGACATCAGGAAAAAGGTAGATAACAGAACCGTGCCCCTCCATTTTTTAGAGCACCACGGGGCTGACCCGGAGGGCCTGAAAGTTAGGGGGATCTATGCATTAAAATTGCCAGCCAGAAGGGGGGACTTTGATAATGTCCTCCTTCAAAAAGAAAAGATGTGGATATACATGATGGGGTCCCGGGTACCCCACGGCTTAAATGTTGAATTCAACCTCCAGCCTTTTCTCAATGCATGATTTGGGCCCCCCTGGACACACCCCCTGGTTGCCCTGACGGGAGGGGTACGGTTCTGTGTCTATTCAGCCAAATTCTCGATATTTCCTCTTTTCCGTAAGTAGACATACAGTACCCATATTTGCTGTGTAACTTATAGTCCTGGATTGTTCAGGATAAGCTCAGTCCACAGATCTCCTCAATCATAGGTCATCAATACTGTGATTTTTTCTAGCCTGTCTAACATAGGTACTAGTTAGATTCTACATGATTATCATGGATAATCTTCTCTTTGCCCCCCCTTTTTTGTTTGAGTTCCCACGGTGGTGGCAATCACACAGACTATTAATTTTTATTTATATATTTTTTTCATGTTGTGTCTATAGTTTAATTATTCATGTATTATGCAGTATTTTTATCCTGTCTGTTCATTAATTTGAACGGGGACATTTCCTGGTGCCACCCTTTATGATTAGTACATTCACCTTAGTCAAAGATGCGGATACTTTTAATTCATTGAGGGGTTACTCTTTACAGGTGTCCCCTGAATGGGTTAAGCGCCGCAATGGTGACGACATGGTTAATTTACTGCCGCCAATTATGTCCAACATAAAGGCGGGCACCCTGGACAACACCACTAGCTCTGAAGAAACCGACTGTTTGTCGGTGAAACGCGTCAGCGTTGGTGTGGTGGCACCCCGCACACTGTGTCCCCCCGTGCAGCATCATCCACTTTGCTTGCCATTCCTATGGTCACCGTCAGCGGCTGTTCCCCTTACCAGGCACCCGGCGGATCGTACTAACCGGAAGTGACGTTTCCCACTCACACCAGGAAGCTACTGAATCCCTCATGCCGTGGTAGCCGAGACCCGGGTTGAACGCCGCACGGAAGAAGCCAGTGGACCGGACTGCACAGCACAACGGGACTGGGACGGAGCTTCATCCCTCCATGGATCCCATTTAGAGCCCAGTCGGACCGCATATCCACCCAAACATCTGCAGGTAAAGCTGTCCTTATTCAAATACTTGTGGAACATTTCCTCTGCTTCCTACACTTAAACTTACCATATGAGGATATCCTCCCCTCATCAGCACTTGTAACAGCGGATCCGAGGCTTCACGGGACTCAAGCAGCTGACCATTACATCCATTTGCCAACTCCCTGTGATCAATCCTCTGTCCCTTTTCATTTGGAGCCCACAGCCCCCTTACATCTCTCCTATGAGAGGACTGTTTGATCCACAGTCTTTCCTGTTTCATGCATATACCCACACAGGAATACTATGAGTTATTGAGGTGACAGCGGGTCAACTTTTCACTGGAGTACGTTTTCAGACTGTGTTATTGGATGCATCCATAGAGGTTACCACATACCACCCGGCAATTGTGCCGACTTCATCGTTCGACATATGCCGCGTGGTTTGTCAGGTCATTTTGAGTGACTCACCTATTAGCTGGTCTTAGACCTATACCACCCCTAGGGTGTATCAACTATTTCAGCTAATCTATTGGTTTATTCTCATGCTATTTGACATGCTCCAGTCCTATTTTCATATGTGTGTAGTGCCACTTTTTATTTCATGGTTTTAAACAGTGTCATTGCAGTGTGTTTCTCCATTGCCCTGCATTGTGTCTTATTTTTACTTTTATAGGCATACGAGCCTCAATAAAATTTACCTTTTTTTCACCACTTTATTGCTTGAGTATCCTTAGTTGGTTTTCCGTGGGGGGTTCCCTCCTGGACCACCCCCACAACTTTTTGTTTTTTCAATTTTATATCCCCATCCAACGGCTACTCAATGCCTCTTTTTAGCCCACAAGTCGTGTCAATATACACAGTACTGTGTGGCTAGGCATATCATTTACTTCAGTAATTTTGAGGCCCATTACGGATTACCACTAATCCCGTTTATTTCTGTATCGTTTTTTGGATCTACTTATGATCCCTTGGTATCCTGGGCCCATTTGCTATATGTGTATTTTCACTACAGCTTTAAAATTTTGTGAATTTCTTCTATAATTGACACAATTCTTGAGGTAATTAAGTGACAACACTGCTTGACCACTATATACTGCATAATCATTTTTATTATTTGTGGATTGCCATCCGTGTGAACCATTAACTAGGCGGAGGACAAGATAGAGATCTGTACTATTAATATGGCATATTGTATTGACCTAGATATTGAGCAAGAGATCGAGGTGGCGTTTACTAATCAAGGTGATACCACAACCTCACCCACAGAACCCCTTTTCAACCTCTTTAAACAGCATAAGAAATTGGTGTTGAAATCGCTTAATCGGAAGTGGGATATAGCATCGCTTCAGTCCCATATAGCACATCGTATTATTCCGAGGGGTTTGAGAGAAAGATTACTCCCAGCTCAGCACCTCCACACCCCCAGATTTCTGGAGGTGTGGAAAAAAGATTGTGTTGAACGGGGGCTACATGTGATGCACCTAATTGTGGACGAAGAGAAAACACAGCTGGGTGAATTACAGATAGAAATTGAAGCCACTACAGCGGCCCTCGAACCCTTTAAGGAAAAAGAGGAATTCCAGAGACTAAACGAGAACCTTAAGAAAGAAGTCGAGAAAACTCAAAAAAATCTAAAATTGACTAAACAGAATAAGTTTAGACAGAATCTAGTTGATTGTGAAAGTGAGGATCTATTTAATCCCACAATCACCAGGAACCGTAGCAGATCTAGAAGTAGATACAATAAAAAAAGAAAATCAAGCCGACATAGGGGACAGTCATCTGGTAGCGAATCTGATAGCACTGAAAAATCGGTCACTTTTTTAGTCCCGGGATCAGACCCAACTGCAGGGGAAATACACCCCCAACATACGGAACCTGTGGGGGGGTCGCAGAGGGGCAGGGGAAACCCCAAGAACAAATGCGGGGACACTCAAAACAACCCAGGCCCCCAAAGGGAAACCAGATCCAACACCCTGAGGAAATACCGCTAGAGACCACGTCCAGTGACCTCAGAGTGGTGAATCTCTCCACATTTAATCTACAGGAGAGACATATTAAATTACTCAGTAAGGGACTCTCTTTTGCACCCACCTCCTCCATGACAGAGTTTGATGTCTATAAAGACATTTGCTTGTTCCTTAGAAAGGTACTGTTCAGGATATGGCACAACAGGGAAGATGGCTCTCCGGACCAAAGTGCCCCTCCATCAGAGGAAGACGCCGAGGTATTGGAAATCTTGGCTTCCCTTCTTTTGGAGGGCAATGAAATGGAGACAGATGACTTATCCGATGAGCCCATACGTAGGGATGCTAACCTCCAGATCAGGTCCAAAAAGATGCCCTCCCTTTCCAAACATAAAAATATAAAAATATTCTTGGATTTAGTCCAACAAGATCTTACTAAAATAAAATGGACCAGGGAGGGGCAGGATAACCTTTCTAAGGCGGAGAGGATAGCCCTTAAGGAATTGAAAGAAGCCACCGGTGTGGTTATTAAGGGCAGTGACAAGGGAGGCAATGTGGTCCTCATGAGCGAAGAAATGTACACCCGTGAGGTGTTTAGGCAACTTAGTGACACCAACACATATTTAAAGCTCCAGGGGAATCCCTTTCCCTCCCTTGTCGCTGCCCTTAACCAGAAGATCCTCCTTGCCAAGGAGGCAGACCTGATTTCCAAGAGAGAGGCAGACCATCTGACTGTAAAGAGTTATAACACCCCAACTTTTTACATCATCCCTAAACTGCACGAATCCCTGAACAACCCCCCAGGTAGACCCATTGTCTCAGCGATAGGGGGACCACTCGAAAGGGTGGGCCAATTTATTGATGTGCTGATCAAGGAGATGGTGACTAACCTACCTTCCTTTGTACAGGACACCAGAGATGTCCTCTTAAAATTATCACAAACTTCCAATATGTATAACATCACCCTAGTTGGGATTGATGTGGAAAGTTTATATACTTCCATCCCACATGAGTGGGGCCTACAGGCAGTCACCCACTTCCTTGATCGGCATCATCCACACCTGGGGGCACATAATGAATTTGTTGTTGAGCTCCTTGAATTCTTACTCCAACATAATTACTTTCAATTTTTACATAACTACTACCAACAAATTAGAGGTACATCGATGGGGGCACCGTGGGCCCCGGCCTACGCGTGCCTCCACTTGGGACTCTGGGAGGAGCAGGTGGTCTATCCATCCCCGATGTACCTCAGCCACTCACGCATGTGGCTGAGGTACATCGACGATGTCCTGCTCCTCTGGGGCGGTACCCAATATGAACTGGAGGAATTCATGCATGAGCTCAACGACAACAATCGCAACATCAAACTGACATTTAATGCCTCTTTCAATCACCTCCCTTTCTTAGACCTGCTCATTTCCAATGAGAGTGGTAGGTTGAAAACAACCACATACCGTAAGGAGACAGCAGCTAACACACTCCTAGCGGCAAGCAGCCACCACCCCAGACCCCTGGTCCAGAGCATTCCAGTGGGTCAATTTCTCCGTCACAAAAGGAATTGCTCTGACCCAGAGGACTACCAAGTCGAAGCTAGGCAGCTCCATAAGAGATTTCATGAAAGGGGCTATACACACCAGACTATCAAACAAGCCCGCAAAAAAGTGGCCTTGAGACCCAGGACAACCCTCCTTGGCAAGGGTGACAACTCAATTCCTAAAAAAACTTCCAAAGAGACTACCCATCCCCGCATTATCACACCTTTCGGCACGCAATGGGAGCAGGTCAGGACAGTGTTGAATAAACATTGGCAGGTCCTTACAATTTCTCCCCCAATTGAACGCATTGTCGGACCACGTCCCTTACTTACAGCTAAACGGGCACCGAGCCTTAGGGACAACCTCTGCCACTCGGAGTTCACGCGCTCACGAGGGGAAGACACTTGGCTTTCCTCACTGCCTAGACTAAAAGGTATGTTCCCATGCGGAAGATGCACGATCTGCAAATCGGTCCTTAAATGTAAAACTTTTTCAAGCTGTGATGGACAGAGGGAGTTTACCATTAACAGTTTCATAAACTGCCAAACAGAGCGCGTTATCTACGAACTCATCTGCCCCTGTAAAAAGTCGTACATCGGCAAGACGAAACGACAGCTCAAAGTGCGGATTTTGGAACATATCTCTGACATCAGGAAAAAGGTAGATAACAGAACCGTGCCCCTCCATTTTTTAGAGCACCACGGGGCTGACCCGGAGGGCCTGAAAGTTAGGGGGATCTATGCATTAAAATTGCCAGCCAGAAGGGGGGACTTTGATAATGTCCTCCTTCAAAAAGAAAAGATGTGGATATACATGATGGGGTCCCGGGTACCCCACGGCTTAAATGTTGAATTCAACCTCCAGCCTTTTCTCAATGCATGAGTTGGGCCCCCCTGGACACACCCCCTGGTTGCCCTGACGGGAGGGGTACGGTTCTGTGTCTATTCAGCCAAATTCTCGATATTTCCTCTTTTCCGTAAGTAGACATACAGTACCCATATTTGCTGTGTAACTTATAGTCCTGGATTGTTCAGGATAAGCTCAGTCCACAGATCTCCTCAATCATAGGTCATCAATACTGTGATTTTTTCTAGCCTGTCTAACATAGGTACTAGTTAGATTCTACATGATTATCATGGATAATCTTCTCTTTGCCCCCCCCCTTTTTTGTTTGAGTTCCCACGGTGGTGGCAATCACACAGACTATTAATTTTTATTTATATATTTTTTTCATGTTGTGTCTATAGTTTAATTATTCATGTATTATGCAGTATTTTTATCCTGTCTGTTCATTAATTTGAACGGGGACATTTCCTGGTGCCACCCTTTATGATTAGTACATTCACCTTAGTCAAAGATGCGGATGCTTTTAATTCATTGAGGGGTTACTCTTTACAGGTGTCCCCTGAATGGGTTAAGCGCCGCAATGGTGACGACATGGTTAATTTACTGCCGCCAATTATGTCCAACATAAAGGCGGGCACCCTGGACAACACCACTAGCTCTGAAGAAACCGACTGTTTGTCGGTGAAACGCGTCAGCGTTGGTGTGGTGGCACCCCGCACACTGTGTCCCCCCGTGCAGCATCATCCACTTTGCTTGCCATTCCTATGGTCACCGTCAGCGGCTGTTCCCCTTACCAGGCACCCGGCGGATCGTACTAACCGGAAGTGACGTTTCCCACTCACACCAGGAAGCTACTGAATCCCTCATGCCGTGGTAGCCGAGACCCGGGTTGAACGCCGCACGGAAGAAGCCAGTGGACCGGACTGCACAGCACAACGGGACTGGGACGGAGCTTCATCCCTCCATGGATCCCATTTAGAGCCCAGTCGGACCGCATATCCACCCAAACATCTGCAGGTAAAGCTGTCCTTATTCAAATACTTGTGGAACATTTCCTCTGCTTCCTGCACTTAAACTTACCATATGAGGATATCCTCCCCTCATCAGCACTTGTAACAGCGGATCCGAGGCTTCACGGGACTCAAGCAGCTGACCATTACATCCATTTGCCAACTCCCTGTGATCAATCCTCTGTCCCTTTTCATTTGGAGCCCACAGCCCCCTTACATCTCTCCTATGAGAGGACTGTTTGATCCACAGTCTTTCCTGTTTCATGCATATACCCACACAGGAATACTATGAGTTATTGAGGTGACAGCGGGTCAACTTTTCACTGGAGTACGTTTTCAGACTGTGTTATTGGATGCATCCATAGAGGTTACCACATACCACCCGGCAATTGTGCCGACTTCATCGTTCGACATATGCCGCGTGGTTTGTCAGGTCATTTTGAGTGACTCACCTATTAGCTGGTCTTAGACCTATACCACCCCTAGGGTGTATCAACTATTTCAGCTAATCTATTGGTTTATTCTCATGCTATTTGACATGCTCCAGTCCTATTTTCATATGTGTGTAGTGCCACTTTTTATTTCATGGTTTTAAACAGTGTCATTGCAGTGTGTTTCTCCATTCCCCTGCATTGTGTCTTATTTTTACTTTTATAGGCATACGAGCCTCAATAAAATTTACCTTTTTTTCACCACTTTATTGCTTGAGTATCCTTAGTTGGTTTTCCGTGGGGGGTTCCCTCCTGGACCACCCCCACAACTTTTTGTTTTTTCAATTCATGGTCCTTGTCTTCGATAAATACAGCTGCATAAAAGGCATTTCATGTCCATTGAATGCCTAATTTTTGGGGCCTTTCATGGCCGACACTTACTTATTTATCCTGTGAAAGCCTAATGTACCTTTAGCCAAAGAATACAACGTTCTTAGCTGTCAGGTAAACCCATGTGGGCTAATTTTTGGGGCCTTTCATGGCCGACACTTACTTCTTTTTCCTGTGAATGCCTAATTTTTCAGACTGGAATTATAAATCAATGGGTCTGTAACCTGTAATCTGGGTCTGTAATTGGGACACTATTTTTTAAATTATTTAATAAAGGACTTGTCAAAAACTGTCTTTTGTCTTTATTTTTTTTGTACACTTTTTTGGTGAATGGGTAGGGGTACGATGTACCCAATATCCGTTCACATAGGGAGGGGGGATCTGGGGGCCCCCTTGGTAAAAGGGGCTTCCAGATTCTGATAAGCCCTGCACCCACAGACCCGACAACCACAGCCCAGAGTTTTCTAGGAAGATGCCCTTGTCCCCATTAACATGGCACCCCAAAGCAGTGCTAGTTTGACTATGACCAGGATGATTTTTAACCTGGACCTGGTGATCGGTTATGGCCAATTGCAGAATGTCCTGTGTCTTTTTAACGTAAGCACAGGCACAGGAATTTATGCAATCTCCTCTTCTGGAGTCCTTTTCGGTTCCAGCATGAGAGGAGAGAGCATCAACTATGAGTACACAAGAACTACACTAACACCAGTACACATAGGCACTATAGTTGAGCAGACACCTGGATGTCCATGTTCGGCGGGTTTGGCCGAACTCAAAAAAAGCCCGGGTCCGTGTCCCGGACTTTTTCCGAACTTTACCCGGACACCGAACCCCATTAAAGTCAATGGGGACCCGAACTTTCAGGCACTAAAATGGCTCTAAAACACCAATGAAAAGGGCTAGAGTGCTGCAAATGGCAGCAAAATGTAGTTAAGAGCATGGCAAGTGCTCTGCAAACAAATGTGAATAGGGAAATAACTTAAAACAACAAAAAAAACAGAAAAATAAAACAATTTTCTTCATCTGTGAAGGACGAGGCCCATATGGAGTAGGAGGGAGGTTGAGGTGGCGGTGGATGTGGCGGTGTAGGTGGAAGCAGCGGTGGAGGGGGACGAGGTAGCCAACACTGCTTTTTTGTAGTCATTTTAAATTAGGGTACACCCCAAAAGAGTGAGAAAGATCAAAAATATAACAATGGCTGGGTAAGGTCGGTATCCATCTCTATTCTGCACAAGGTACGGAAAAGTCCTGTGGGATCCATGCCTGGTTCATTTTAATGAATGTGAGCTTGTCCACATTGTCTCTGGACAGGCGGCTGCGCTTGTCTGTGATAATGCCCCCAGCCGTGCTAAATACACGTTCAGATAATACACTGGCTGCAGGGTACGCCAGCACCTCCAAGGCGTAAAGGAAAAGCTCAGGCCATGTGCCCAATTTGGAGACCTTTAAGTTGAAGGGTTCTTCTGAGGTGCTGGCGGTGCCCTGGCTGCGTTGGCGACCTCTTCCTCCTCCTCCTCCTCCTCTGCCTTGGCCTTGTGCTTCCACTGTGGCCCCACTGTCAGGTGGGAATGCCAGCAGCATCGCGTCTACCAGCATGCGCTTGTACTCGCGCATCTTGCTATTACGCTCCAGTGAGTGAATTAAGAACGGTACGTTGTCCTTGTAACGGGGATCCAGAAGCGTGGCCACCCAGTAATCAGCACAAGTTAGAATGTGGGCAACTCGGCGGTCGTTGTGGAGACACTGCAGCATGTAATCGCTCATGTGTGCCAGGCTACCCAGAGGCAACGAAAGGCTGTCCTCTGTGGGAGGTGTATCGTCTGTGTCTTCTGTATCCCCCCCAGCCATGCACCAGTGATGGCCATGAGCTGGCTTGGGTGCCACACTGCTGTGAACATGGTTCCATCTCCTCCTCCATCTCCTCCTCCTCCTCCTCATCCTCCAGAACTGTGCCCCTGCTGGACAATTGTGTTCCTGGCATTTGTGGGTGCAGGAACCCACCCTCGGAGCCACTTGTGAATGACTGCCCTAAAAGCCATGGAAATGATCCCTCTTCCTCCTCCTCCTCCTCCTGTGCCACATCCTCTTCCATCATCCCCCAATGCATTTTTTCAAGGAGGCATAGAAGTGGGATAGTTAAGCTGACAACGGCGTCATCGGCACTGGCCATGTTGGTGGAGTATATAAATATAAGTTGCGCTAAATAGTGAAAACATATATGATAATGTAAAAAAGTCCAGAAATAAAGTCCATATGAAGGCAAACAGCACGTCTGACGAAATTTTCTGTACAGGTACCGCTTACCAAAGGCTAATGATAAAGAGGCCCAAAGATTCTAAGTGATCCACAGGAACCAGATCTCAGACGGACTCCGTATGTTGAATGGATCTCCTCAGTGTTGAGTGATCATGTGAAATGAAATGAAAAACGCCATAGCGTAAAACCACAAACAAATAAATGTAACACCCCAAGTGATGGGAATATCAGAAAGGTGCTGTAGTAGTGATAGTAAAGAACATAGACACCTCCAATCCTGTGAATATACTCCTTACCAGAGTAATAGAAAAATATTGCAGAAACAAATAGTGTAGAGGACCTCCCCCAATAGGACTGCAGCTTACCAAAAGGAAAGTAAATAGAGCACATAAATCCCAATCGTGTCACCGAAGAGGGCTGACATACATATGCCCTTACCAGCTCCAAAATGATGCAAGGCAGAAAAGGGTCCTAATTCGCCTAAGCACTTCCGCTGCGAGCAAAACTCCAAATGCTGGTATCTAGATAATCCAAACCAGGCGCCTCAATGGGAACACTGATACAGGCTCAGCATACAGGTGGTAATGGCCATGAATTAAAAGAGAGGTAGACCATAGTGTAAAACCCACAAACAATTTATTAAAACAAAGGGCAAACACTTACAAACATGTAGATCAAAAAAGCCAAACGGAGAGATGTAGGGAGCCGCCGGCCGGACGGCTCTGCTCGCCCGTTCCTTCGTAGGACTGTAGCGTATGGGTGACGTCAGCACGCCGTGACCTGACGCGTTTCATCAAAGATGATGTTCTCAAAGGTACGGGCGGCGTGCTGACGCCACCTATAAATAGCCAATGGAACCGCCAAATCGATAACCGGAAGTTCCCTTGCCGCCATATTAAGTGTGGTGCTCCGGAACCGGAAGTAACTACACTACCTGGAACCATAGAGCGATCAATATCAATCAAAGAGTGGGCAACATATGACGAAAAAAAACCCGGATATCCGGAAAACACGGGTTATGTAAATAAACTAAACTGGTGCACAGTAAATGTCCAAAAAACAATACCGTAAACCAGAAGAGGAACATAACTAAATAGATGATGGAGTGAATAGCCCCTGATTAAATTTGGGATATACCATACAAATTTTTTTAGTCACGAATGACCAACTAAACGGGAAATTCCGGTGATGGACTCGCTCCAAATTATAGGTACAGCCCTGCAACACTAAATCGGTGTAGCCCTCATGACTAAACATAATAAAATGAAGCAATAATATGATGCCAATTAGACATCTCCCCACCAATGTGGGTCTTACAACTGTACCCCTAAATTAAAATTATAAAATATTAGTTTAGCCTAGATTGAGACTATAACAAACCAGGACAAAATAAATTAAATTGAATAACAAAGATCAAAGGTATTGAGATTACATGAATTCCAACAATTTAAGAGTTATCAATGAACGCATTTATCTCAGTATCGACATTCAACCCGAAAGGTGTGTAGGTTTTGGCCCTATAAATCCAGGACATCTCGAGGCGAGAGATGCCTCTAGTCAACGGTTCCCCCCTCCAATGGGGTGTGAATTTGTCTATTCCCAAAAACAAAGTATTTTTGGGGTTGCTATTATGGGCCTGTGCATAATGTTTAGAAACTGAATGTTTCGGGAAGGCCTTTCTAATATTGGCCACATGTTCGTTTAGTCTAACGTTCAGTGGCCGCTTGGTTCTACCAATGTATTGGTAGCCACAAGGGCACTGGAGCATATAGACCACTCCCTTGGTAGTACAGGATATAAAAGGTTCTATATCATGTATTTTACCAGTACTATGGGAGGTAAAGGTTTTGGTATTACGCTTTCTAATGGCGTTGAGGGAACAGATTTGACACCTATTACATCGATAATATCCAGTGAGTTGGTCCAAGAAGGTAGCTTTAGGTGGTGGAGGCTCTAATACATTCGGAGCTACCTGGTTCTTCAAGGACATTGCACCTTTGAAAATGACTCTAGGCTTATCGGGTAAAGATGAGCCCAGGACTGGGTCATTATTCAAAATATGCCAATGTCGACGGATTAGATTTTTTATGGCCATATGTTGGCTGGAAAAAGAGGTAATGAAGGGTGCGGCAGACACAGTGGGCACGGTATCAGAACGATCTACCCTTCGTGGTTTCAGAAGTTGTGCCCTATCCAGTGATTGGACCTCCATGAGTGTCTCTTGGAGGAATTCATAATTGTACCCCTTTTCCAAAAATCTCTTAGTTAAGACCTCAGCTTGGGACAAAAATTCTAGATGGTCAGAACAATTCCTCCTAATGGGGAGGTATTGTCCCTTCGGTACCGCTTTTAGCCAGGGGTCGTAATGACAGCAATCTACAGGGATGTATGCATTTCTGTCTGTAGCCTTAAAATAGGTAGATGTTACAAACTGATTGTCTTTGACAGAAATGGTTATATCCAGAAAGTGAATGGTAGATTGGCTACTCTCATAATTGAATTGTATACCTCTGGAATTAGAGTTTAGCAGTTCCATGAAGGCTATTAGATCATGCTGATGACCATCCCAAAGGAGGAGGACGTCATCAATATACCTGGCCCACAGCATCAGCTGCGGCCTATGATGGGCATAGATGACGTCCTCCTCCCACTGTGCCATAAACAAATTGGCAAGGGATGGGGCATATTTAGCCCCCATAGCCACCCCCGTTATTTGACGGTAAAACTGCCCATCAAACCAGAAGTAGTTATGAAGGGTGGCATACTCAAGAGGTCTCATGATGAAACAGATCTGCTGTGAGGGGATTTCAGAATCCCTCTCCAGGTACATCCTCACCGCATCAAGACCTAGGTGGTGTGGGATAATGGTATATAGAGATGAAACATCTGCCGTTACCATCCAGAGGTCAGTGGTGGGAGTTAAACCTGACAACAGATTTAAAATATGGGTCGTATCCCTGACATAAGACGGAGTTTTTTGAACAAGTGGCTGCAAATAAGAGTCAATGTACTTCCCCACCCGGGACGTCACAGAGTCTATACCACTGACAATGGGACGACCCGGGGGGGAAGTCAGACTCTTATGCAGTTTAGGTAGGCAATACATGACAGGGGTTCGAGGACATCTCGGAACTAGAAAGGCTTTTTCTTTCTTGTTGAGTATGCCCAACTCATGTCCATCTTCCACTATTCTCTCCAGCACCTTTTTATATTTGAACTTAGGGTCTGAGGGTAGTAGAACATAAGTGTTGTTATCACTTAGCAGTCTGTGTACTTCCGCCATGTAGTCGTCCCTATCTAGGACGGCTATACCTCCACCTGGCCAACATATGGCCATAAAAAATCTAATCCGTCGACATTGGCATATTTTGAATAATGACCCAGTCCTGGGCTCATCTTTACCCGATAAGCCTAGAGTCATTTTCAAAGGTGCAATGTCCTTGAAGAACCAGGTAGCTCCGAATGTATTAGAGCCTCCACCACCTAAAGCTACCTTCTTGGACCAACTCACTGGATATTATCGATGTAATAGGTGTCAAATCTGTTCCCTCAACGCCATTAAAAAGCGTAATACCAAAACCTTTACCTCCCATAGTACTGGTAAAATACATGATATAGAACCTTTTATATCCTGTACTACCAAGGGAGTGGTCTATATGCTCCAGTGCCCTTGTGGCTACCAATACATTGGTAGAACCAAGCGGCCACTGAACGTTAGACTAAACGAACATGTGGCCAATATTAGAAAGGCCTTCCCGAAACATTCAGTTTCTAAACATTATGCACAGGCCCATAATAGCAACCCCAAAAATACTTTGTTTTTGGGAATAGACAAATTCACACCCCATTGGAGGGGGGAACCGTTGACTAGAGGCATCTCTCGCCTCGAGATGTCCTGGATTTATAGGGCCAAAACCTACACACCTTTCGGGTTGAATGTCGATACTGAGATAAATGCGTTCATTGATAACTCTTAAATTGTTGGAATTCATGTAATCTCAATACCTTTGATCTTTGTTATTCAATTTAATTTATTTTGTCCTGGTTTGTTATAGTCTCAATCTAGGCTAAACTAATATTTTATAATTTTAATTTAGGGGTACAGTTGTAAGACCCACATTGGTGGGGAGATGTCTAATTGGCATCATATTATTGCTTCATTTTATTATGTTTAGTCATGAGGGCTACACCGATTTAGTGTTGCAGGGCTGTACCTATAATTTGGAGCGAGTCCATCACCGGAATTTCCCGTTTAGTTGGTCATTCGTGACTAAAATAAATTTGTATGGTATATCCCAAATTTAATCAGGGGCTATTCACTCCATCATCTATTTAGTTATGTTCCTCTTCTGGTTTACGGTATTGTTTTTTGGACATTTACTGTGCACCAGTTTAGTTTATTTACATAACCCGTGTTTTCCGGATATCCGGGTTTTTTTTCGTCATATGTTGCCCACTCTTTGATTGATATTGATCGCTCTATGGTTCCGGGTAGTGTAGTTACTTCCGGTTCCGGAGCACCACACTTAATATGGCGGCAAGGGAACTTCCGGTTATCGATTTGGCGGTTCCATTGGCTATTTATAGGTGGCGTCAGCACGCCGCCCGTACCTTTGAGAACATTATCTTTGATGAAACGCGTCAGGTCACGGCGTGCTGACGTCACCCATACGCTACAGTCCTACGAAGGAACGGGCGAGCAGAGCCGTCCGGCCGGCGGCTCCCTACATCTCTCCGTTTGGCTTTTTTGATCTACATGTTTGTAAGTGTTTGCCCTTTGTTTTAATAAATTGTTTGTGGGTTTTACACTATGGTCTACCTCTCTTTTAATTCATGGCCATTACCACCTGTATGCTGAGCCTGTATCAGTGTTCCCATTGAGGCGCCTGGTTTGGATTATCTAGATACCAGCATTTGGAGTTTTGCTCGCAGCGGAAGTGCTTAGGCGAATTAGGACCCTTTTCTGCCTTGCATCATTTTGGAGCTGGTAAGGGCATATGTATGTCAGCCCTCTTCGGTGACACGATTGGGATTTATGTGCTCTATTTACTTTCCTTTTGGTAAGCTGCAGTCCTATTGGGGGAGGTCCTCTACACTATTTGTTTCTGCAATATTTTTCTATTACTCTGGTAAGGAGTATATTCACAGGATTGGAGGTGTCTATGTTCTTTACTATCACTACTACAGCACCTTTCTGATATTCCCATCACTTGGGGTGTTACATTTATTTGTTTGTGGTTTTACGCTATGGCGTTTTTCATTTCATTTCACATGATCACTCAACACTGAGGAGATCCATTCAACATACGGAGTCCGTCTGAGATCTGGTTCCTGTGGATCACTTAGAATCTTTGGACCTATTTATCATTAGCCTTTGGTAAGCGGTACCTGTACAGAAAATTTCGTCAGACGTGCTGTTTGCCTTCATATGGACTTTATTTCTGGACTTTTTTACATTATCATATATGTTTTCACTATTTAGCGCAACTTATATTTATATATTGTTTTTGAGGTGATAGTCACACTTGAAGTTGCTGCTTATAATCTCTTTGGTTTAGCGCAGTTGTTCACTTTTTTCGTTTACATGTTGGTGGAGTACTCAAAACAGCGCAACAAAGCACACAGGTCTCGCATGGAGGCCCAGTTATTGGTGGTGAAGTGGTGCTGTTCCGCAGAGCGACTCACGCGTGCGTGCTGCAGCTGAAACTCCACTATGGCCTGCTGCTGCTCGCACAGTCTTTCCAGCATGTGCAAGGTGGAGTTCCACCTTGTGGGCACATCACATATGAGGCGGTGAGCGGGAAGGCCGAAGTTACGCAGCAGCGCTGACAGGCGAGCAGCAGCAGGGTGAGAACGCCGAAAGTGCGCACAGACGGCCTGCACTTTCTGCAGCAGCTCTGACATATCGGGGTAATTTTGAAGGAACCTCTGCACCACCAAATTCAGCACATGCGCCAGGCAAGGGATGTGCGTCAAACCGGCTAGGCCCAGAGCTGCTAGGAGATTTCGCCCGTTGCCACCATGCCGGGCTTGAGGCTCGCTGGCACCAACAACTCATCGGTCTGCTGATCCATGCTCCTCCACAACTCATGCGCGGTGTGGGATTTTTCCCCCAAACATGCAAGTTTTAAAACTGCCTGCTGTCGTTTACCCCTGGCTTTGCTGAATTTGGTGGTGAAGGTGTTATGCTGACCGGATGAGGAGGCGGTAGAGGATGAGGAAGCGGAGTAGGAGGAGTTAGGAACAGGATGTAAACTGAAGCGCCCTGCAATCCTCGGTGGTGGAAGGAGATGCGCCAAACAAATTGAAAGGGTGTATCTCACACGTACACATACAGACTATGCCGCAATTTGATTTTTTTCACCTGCATGGGTGTATATTGAATAGCGGAATAGAACAAAAGTATATAAAAGGGTGTATTTCACACGTACAGACTAGGCCGCAATTTAATTATTTTCAACCGCATGGGTGTATATTGAATAGCGGAATAGAACAATAGTATCTAAAAGGGTGCATCTCACACGTACAGACTATGCCGCAATTTAATATTTGTCACCCGCATGGGTGTATATTGAATAGCGGAATAGAAAAATAGTATCCAAAAGGGTGCATCTCACACATATAGACTGTGCCGCAATTTAATTTTTGTCACCTGCATGGGTGTATATTGAATAGCGGAATAGAACAAAAGTATATAAAAGGGTATATCTCACACTTACAGACTAGGCCGCAATTTAATTATTTTCACCTGCATGGGTGTATATTGAATAGAGGAATAGTTCATCCAGGAGGAAACTGCTTTGCAGGTTTTCTGGGAGTGCCCCTTTGCACAGAGCCTGTTTAGGGCCTTGGAACCTGAACTTAAGGACTTTGTACCACAGACTGCCATCACACACTTTGGTGTGCTAAATGGATTATTTGGTGGAACTTTTTCCCAAGAGGACATTGACAACGCCTGGCAGGTTCTGTGTTCCTTTAAGGACGCTTTATGGTGCGCCAAAAAGTGCCTTATCTACCAGCGAGAGGGGATGCCCATTGAGGACTGTCGCAGACTGGTCCATAGTCTGCTCAGAGACTATAACCTAATGGATCTCATGGAGGAAGAGGAGGTCTAGCGATTTCCCCTTCCCCAACGCTCCCTTGTGTGTTTTTGTCCTTTCATTAAAGCTTCGGACTTGCACTTCTCCACCTCCCCTTCCCCCACTCTTTATTGTTTGTGTGTTTCACGTTTGTCTTTTTGTAATGTGGCGGTACACTTTATTTGCACACATAATATGATTAGTAGGGTGTAGGTCCTTGGGACTGTCTCTGAACGTCTTGGGGGTGGGGGGGGGGGCTATGGATATGGCCTTTTGGCTTGGTTCACCCACCTAGTACTTTGCCAGTGTAAGTACACCAGTCCCTGTCAGCAGCCTTGCACCCCGGGGGATCAGGGTCAGGGTCCTTCCTCTTTCGGGAGGAGGACCATGTGTACACCCTGTGTACTTTTTTTTGCACCCGCCGGGTGATAGTCTGAGTGTGTTCACACACCACGGGCTTATAAAAAAAAAAACGGCTGGTGGTCCTGGTTTTTGTGGCGTGCCGACAAACCTTTTCCACATTTCATACATGCTAACCCTGCTCTCTGAGGTGCCGGCGGTGTCCTGGGTGCGTTGGCGACCTACTCCTCCTCCTCCTCTGCCTTTGCCTTGTGCTTTCAATGTGCCCCTGCTGTCATATGGTAATTCCACCAGCATCGCTTCTCGACCGTTTGGCTAAGATCAAGTGTAGTATCAGTTGTTATAAGTTATACAGTGGGGGCGCTGTGATGTCATTCTGCCTGACCAAGATTGGGTGGCGGCTATGGAAACCTGCTGGAGTGATGGGGGCTTGGAAGGTTTGATGTGTGGCCCTCAGGTTCCTTCCTCCTGGGGGGGGGTGGCGGTGGGGGGGTGGCTGGGGTGGGGGGTCTCTCTTCGGGAGAGCACACCTGACCTAGTATTCGAGATGGCTTCGGCTACCATGAAGAACGGGGTTCTGCCTGGCCTTCTGGCTAGGCAGATCATGGAAACCCTATGTCCCCGTCAGGAGACTTGCCAACCAGTAATCAGCACAAGTTAGAATGTGGGCAACTTGGCAGTTGTTGCGCAGACATTGCAGCATGTAATCGCTCATGTGTGCCAGGCTGCCGAAAGGCTGCCCTCTGTGAAGGTGTATCGTTTGTGTCCTCTGTATACCCCCCGCCATGCACCAGTGATGGCCACGAGCTGGCCTGGGTGCCACCCTACTGTGAACATGGTTCCTCCTCCTCCTCATCCATCATCCAGCAATTTTTCAAAAAGGTATACAAGTGGGATAGGAACGCTGAGAACGGCGCCATAGGCACTGTCCATGTTGGTGGAGTACTCAAAACAGCGCAACAAGGCACACAGGTCTCGCATGGAAGCCCAGTTATTGGTGAAGTGGTGCTGTTCTGCAGAGCGACTCACGCGTGTGTGCTGCAGCTGAACCTCTGCTATGGCCTGCTGCTGCTCGCACAGTCTTGCCAGCATGTGCAGGGTGAAGTTCCACCTTGTGGGCACGTCACATATGAGGCTGTGAGCGGGAAAGTCAAAGTTACGCTGCAGCCCTGACAGGCGAGCAGAAGCAGGGTGGGAACGCCAAAAGTACGCACAGACGGCCCGCACTTTCTGCAGCAGCTCTGACATATTGGGGTAATTTTTAAGGAACCTCTGCACCACCAAATTCAGCACATGCGCCAGGCAAGGGATGTGCGTCAAACTGGCTAGGCCCAGAGCTGCTATGAGATTTCGCCCGTTATCGCACACCACCATGCCGGGCTTGAGGCTCGCTGGCACCAACAACTCATCGGTCTGCTGTTCCATGCTCCTCCACAACTCATGTGCGGTGTGGGATTTTTCCCCCAAACATGCAAGTTTTAAAACTGCCTGCTGTCGTTTACCCCTGGCTTTGCTGAATTTGGTGGTGAAGGTGTTACGCTGACCGGATGAGGAGGCGGTGGAGGATGAGGAAGCGGAGTAGGAGGAGTTAGGAACAGGATGTAAACTGAAGCGCCCTGCAATCCTCGGTGGTGGAAGGAGATGCGACAAACAAATTTAAAAGGTGTATCTCACAAGTACCGATACAGACTATGCTGCAATTTAATTTTTTTTACCCCAAAAGGGTGTAGATTGAATAGCGGAATAGAAAATATGATATAAAAAGGTGTATCTCAGACGTACAAACACAGACTATGCTGCAATTTAATTTTTTTTACCCCAAAAGGGTGTATATTGAATAGCGGAATAGAAAAAATGTTATAAAACGGTGTATCTCACACGTACAAACACAGACTAGGCCCCGATTACAATTTTTTGTACCCTAAAGGGAGGATGAGGAGTAGGAGGAGTTCGGAACAGGAGGCAAACTGAAGCGCCCTGCAATCCTCGGTGGTGGAAGATGCACCAAACAAATTTAAAAGGTGTATCTCACACGTACCGATACAGACTATGCCGCAATTTAATTTTTTTAACCCCAAAAGGGTGTATATTGAATAGCGGAATAGAAAAAAGTATATAAAAAGGTGTATCTCACACGTACTGATACAGACTATGCCGCAATTTAATTTTTTTAACCCCAAAAGGGTGTATATTGAATAGCGGAATAGAAAAAAGTATATAAAAAGGTGTATCTCACACGTACCGATACAGACTATGCCGCAATTTAATTCTTTTTACCCCAAAGGGTGTAGATTGAATAGCGGAATAGAAAATATGATATAAAAAGGTGTATCTCACACGTACAAACCCAGACTAGGCCCCGATTACAATTTTTTTTACCCTAAAGGCAGGATGAGGAGTAGGAGGAGTTCGGAACAGGAGGCAAACTGAAGCACCCTGCAATCCTTGGCGGTGGAAGATGCGCCCCAAAAATTTGGAAGGTGTATCTCACACATACCGATACAGACTATGCCGCAATTTAATTTTTTTTACCCCAAAAGGGTGTAGATTGAATAGCGGAATAGAAAATATGATATAAAATTGGTGATTTTTCAATAGCACATGTGAACACAGCAGTGTCTTATGTTTTATGTCACGGTTAGCTCAGCAGCAGGCTATGAAGGAAAAAAAAAAAAATTCCCCTTTAACTTTGTAATTTTTAAATAGCAGATTAGTACAGACTATGCCACAATTTAATTTTTTTTTAACCCAAAAGGGTGTATATTAAATAGAGGAATAGAAAAAAGTATATAAAATTGAAAATCACTCAATAGCACATGTGAACACTGCAGTGTCTTATGTCGCGGTCAGCTCTGCAGCAGGCTATGAAGGGGAAAAAAAAAATTCCCCTTTAACTTTGTCATTTTTAAATAGCAGATTAGAACAGCAATCTTTAGTAAAATATAGCTGAACGCTGCACACAACAGACTTATAAAAATATATATTTTTTTCTCCCTCCTCCTCAGTGGGCTCAAGTGAGGGCAAAAAGATTGTTCACTGCACCACCCCCCACACTGCAAAATCGATGTAGATCGCTAACGGACGATTGTTCTGTCCCTGCCTAATCTCTCCAGCCTGTCCCTAAAATGCTCAAATAACTTTCCCTGCCTACACTCCGACCTGTCCCTGCATTCTTTTCGGGCACAATTTTTTACTGTATGTCCCTAATCAGCAGCCAGCACGTATGATGTGTGCTCTCTCCCTACACTACAGCAGAATGACGCACCGCGCTGTGTCTCTCGAACTTATAAAGACATGGGTCACATGCTTCAGATGACCAATCACAGCTACTAATACATTAGTAGGCAAGGCTGGGATGGCTTAAGGCACACCAGTTAAACGCTTGTTGATTGGCTGTTGAAAGCCCGACATTAAAAGCACGCCATTACATACAAAACAGGAAATAAAATTACCGAACACGGATTTTAAACCCGAACATACAGTAAAGTTTTCGGGTCCGTGTCCGGGTAGCAAAAATCCAATTATCCGGTACGAACTCGAATAATACAGTCTGTGTTCGCTCAACACTAATAGGCACACATTTAGCCCCTTGATCGCCCCCCAGATATGCAGCAGAGTGTCGGTACTAGTGCCGCTTAACCTTCCAATGAACTGGCAAGCACCAGCGGCCTAGTACATCCTGGTCATAGTCAAACTAGCACTGCAGTAACACTTGGTGACGTGGGGAGTCTTATAAGTGCAGTTCAAGCTGGTGTGGTGGTTAAAACAAGTAGTGTCCCGAAGCCTCCAAGAATTGGATAACAGGCCCGTAGAGCCTACAGTGTCCTTCTTGATGTGCTTGCAAATTCTGATTGGGAGCCCACCACTTCTGCAGCGCCTGTACTTCCCCCATGCACTGGCCAATTCAGGTGGAAACAGACATTTTTACCCCTCCCTTGATTTTTATGAGCTTTTTGTTCACAGAGGATCTGTACAGATCTATTGTGGACCAAAGCAATTTATATGCCCATCAATTAATCAGAGCAAATCCACATTTGACCCTTGCCAGGGAATTTGCATAGAAATGTATCACTGTTTCTGAATTTAAAACCTTTCTGGGCCTATCCCTCCTCATCGGCATTACAAAAAAAGTGTGAATTGCAGTCATATTGGTCCACTGACCCAATTCATCATATGCCCGTGTTCTCTGCTGCCATGGCCAGGACTAGATACAAGCAAATCTTGTGGTTCATGCACTTCAGTGACAAAGAACTTTGTCGTCCTCGGGGTGACCCTGGATATGACCAGCTCCACAAAATTTGGCCCCTCATAAATCTCTTCAACCAAAAGTTTACAGCCTTGTATACGCCCCAACAAGCTGTCTGCGTTGATGAGTCTCTGATTACATTTTCTTGCCGTCTTGCTTTAAAAAAAACCCTGAAAATTTCACGATCAATTATTGGAACTATATCCAGATGCATAGTTTTGTTCAAAACCATAAACAGAAAAAACCTCTAACGGCTTTTGAGAAGATCTGTAGGGACCAACTGCCTTTTTCTAAAACCACGTCTCAATCATACAAATGGATTTCGCACTCATCCACGTACCCGCCTGACAGATACAAAAAGATCTGGGAGCGTGATCTAGCATGCACAATCTCTGACAAACATTGGGAAAAGGCCTGTGTCTTTACCTATAAATGCTCCTTGAGTACGGAAATCCAAGAGACGGCATATAAAATCCATAACCAATGGTATATTACTCCAGTGAAATTAAAGGCCTGGTCCCCGCAGTATTCAGAGAGCTGTTGGAGATGTCTAGCACACAAAGGTACCTTCATCCACATTTGGTGACCTAATACAGACCTACTGGAACAAGATTATACATTTGATAAAGTTCATTACAGACACCTCTCTAGACTTAAATGCTGCTAGTTGTTTGCTACATGTCAATAACTTCTCATACAAAAAATACAAACAATCTTTGTCAAGACACTTTTGTTAATGCAGCCAAAGCCGTTATCCCATTACATTGGAATTTGCAAGCCACTCCTTCTGTTACAGAATGGGCTGATAAAGTGAAGTCAATATATGAAATGGAGGAGATCTTGGCTATCAAAAAAGAAAATGACACATCCTTCCACAAATTGTGGAGACCATGGCTGATATTTACACTTTCTGATGATTATGCAAAACTAATAACGCATTAACCACTACTGGCTGTTGTTACTGGTTGAGTCATAACCATGCATTATGTACCTAGTCCGTTATTTCATGGGTGCCCACTGTGAATTTGTGTATGTTTACTCCCCCTGCCCTATCCTTCCCTACCCATTTTACCCTCTTCCTTCACCTCTTTTCTCTCCCATTTGCACTCTACTTCTTCTTTCCTTGGGCCTCCTTGGCCATTTAGGGTGGTGGGACCTCCATGGGACCACACCTCACAACTGTTTATAATTGTTGCTGATCATAGACTGTGCTGTTATCACCTGAATATGCATTCTTTATGATGCTATGTGTGGATACTTCGTTATAGCTGGACACAGTAGACCACTATTTTTATTGTCTATGATCTACAAAGAATTGTTAAAACCTATAATGTTTACACTAGTTCTGTTAATGTTTGCACTGAATTCTCAATAAAAGTTTTCCTTCGGAAAAAAAAAGAAATCTGGGAATGCAAGACTCATGGTAATCAGGTTGTGGTCCGAAAGAACTTTAGGTTCAATTGAAGCAGAGGATAGGAAGGACACATCAGGTTGGGAAATAAAGAAATAATCAATTCTGGAGAACGTAGCATGGGGGGCAGAAAATAAAAAAGTGTAGTCTCTACCCGTGGGAATCAGCAGCCTCCATGAGTTGTGCAGACACAGAGACTATAGTTGGATGTGTATTTGGCGCAAGGCTCTATACGGAAAAATGGAGGATCCCGAAGACGTATCCACAAGGGGGTGGAGAGGAGTGTTAAAGTCTCCTCCGAGATTCCGCATTCCAGAAGCAAAATCAGACAGTTCTCTGCATATGGCACGGAAGAACGGGACCTGTTTGCTGTTGGGCGAATATATGTTTGCGATTGTCACCGGACAGGAGCCAAGGGGACCTTTAATAAAGAGGTACCTGCTCTCAGGATCCTTCTTGACATCGATAGGCTTGAAATCAGTATGTGGAGAGAAGAGTATCAACACTCCTTTAGTTTTGGATCCCTCAGTAGTGGCATGGAAACTGACTGCAAAGTGCCTATTGGCGAAGGAAGGTGCCTCCCCCATCCTAAAGTGGGTTTCCTAGACTAGTAATATCTGGGTTCGTAATCTATGAGCTTCAGCGAGGAGCTGCAAGCGTTTTTCAGGCACATTCAGCCCCTTGGGCATTAATGGATAAGAATTTTACTGCCTTCCGTGTTGAGAAAGAAGCGGGTTTCGGCATGGTGAAAAACGGGGAGTGGGATCAGGGGAGGAGAGGAGAGGAAAAAAAAAGGGGGGGGGAGGGGGGAAGCAGCAAAGCGTAGAAATAGAGAAAAGAGGAGCAAAGTACTCAGTAAAAGGAAGAGGAAGGAGAGGGCGTGGGGATTATGGGTAGATCAGAAATACGAAGACAAGGGGGAGCTGTGTGGAGATGTAGAAGTAATAGCACAAGGGTATGGATTGAGGGGGTAGGTGGGAGAAGAGGAGAGAAGCAAGGGAGAGGCCCCTACTAGGCCGATCAGAGTATCTGTTTGGGCCCTAGAGTATCGTGGGGAGAAAGATACACAAAGTGTATGAGGGGTCAACAGGTGCCACAGGCTACCATTGTGTTGGAGTAAGGGAAAGGTGAGTCGGTTCCAAAACAACCAAGAAGCTAGGGGGATTTCAGGGTAAGAGTAGAGTAGAGTAGAGTAGAGGTGTCCTCATCAAACTGACTAAGACTTACCAACGGTGGAAGGACAGTCATCAGCTAAAGCAAAAAAAAAAAAAGTTGTAAGAAAAGCATTAATGGTGGATAGGTTAAATTGCATTGACATAAAACATCATCATATGACATTAGTGCATAAGACCAACGAATGTAACAAAACGAAAATCAGCAAAAATAACTAAACCAGTTGAGGTCGCGATGGCCAATACATGTAAAATGCAATAACATATAGAAGCAGCCCCTGTGGACAAACTATAAAGGAGCGATGGGTTAGGCACAGTTCCCCCCTACAGCACACGCACCAGGGGCATTAAGGAAGAAAGCAGGTTATTGACGAGTACAGGGGACAAAAAGCCCACCCGCTTGGGAGGGAATTACCAGGCATTTAAAGCAACCAAGGGGTGAAGCAAAGTGGGTAGCAAGGCTAATACTGGTAAAGAAAGACAGAAGGGGAATTGGAGGCTGAATAGTGTGGGGGAGAGGGGGGGGGGAGATAGGGTATAAGGTAAGACATAGGGGAGGGAGGAGAGGGGAGAGGGAAAAAGAAGGGGCAGAGGGAGGGAGGGGAGAGAGAGGAAGGGGGGCCAGAAGGTAAGATGAGGGGATGATAAGAAGCAGAAAGTGCATCAGGAAGGGACAGCAAAAAAAAAGGGGAGTCAGAGTCTAACAGCACCCACCAAATCCTATACCCTGGAGATGAACAATAGTTACACACAATAGAATGCTGGGCAAAGTAATCCTTCAACTCGTGTCAGGGATTAGATAGTTTCTGGGTCCCAGAGGAGTGTAGAAAGCGTAGGCTGGCAAAAACAGTGCAACACAGAGAAGCATTGTGCTGAGGCCAGGCAGCTGCAAATACATTGGCTCACCCCCCATCCCCACAGAAGCTTGGAGCCATGCCGGCGGAATATAAAGTAAAGCTCCTTGAGGGTGTAGGTATAGCCAGAGAGTTACACTGTCCATGGCAATACAAACTATTGCATCGTAAAGGTAGCAATACCGTTCAAATAAAATAGGGAAAAAATCAGTGGGGTAATTGAGGCCGCTAGATACACAGCAGGGCCGAGTTCGCATAACTAAAAGTCCCTCATACCTCCAGAGGAAGGTTGTCAGGAAGGCTCTGGCAGAGGATGAGTTAAAACCCACAAGCCAATCCGGCTCCACCCTTCTCATCAAGAAAGAGCACTATATCAATCGCAGGATATATTCACTGAAATTCTGAAAAAAAAAGAGCATTATCAAAGCTGGATCAGCACACAGGTTCAGTGCTGTCTCGTCTTCAGCTTCCCTTGTTCTTCCTGCCTCTGGTACCTGTCTCCACCTGTGAAATACCGGCCCGGCTTGCTCTTGACCACCCCTGCCTCCTGCCTGCATTGACCTCGGCTTGACTTTGACCATCCTTCTGCACCACCGATTTCATCTGATCTGCTCTTCCTGTGTATGACCCGGCTTGTTTAACTCTGCTTACTTTCAGTTTCTGGAAGCTCCCAGACACACCCGCTGCCTTTTCTCCACTGGAGTTCTGTGGCAACCTGACGTCCTACTCTGCCATCAACCAGCACCAGCACACCATCAGGCACTCGTGTGACTCTGTACTCCCGCGCCTTTTGTTTACACTACCAGGGGCCCAGAGTCAAAGGTGTAAGAGAGGCCTTCCTCAGCATATTCAGGCTCCACCCGCCAGGTACGTGACAGTACGATACAGCCATGTCTGAGCCTGAGCGAGGAACCTGTCCCATGGATGAACTTTGCCAACACCTGGCTGGCCTCACACAAGCCATGAAGAGCTTACAGGAGGGTTATGTTCAACTGGAGGAACGGGTCCAATCCCTTTCCTCTACTACCACCGCTCTTAGTGCTGCTTCCTCATCCTCCACCGGAAGCCCTGCACATCCGTCAGTTGTGATGTTGCCTCCAGAACCCAGAGTGCCTACCCCAGAAAGATTCTCCGGTGATCGCAGCAAATTTAGGGCCTTCCGCACAGCTTGTGAACTGTACTTTGCCCTACAGCCTCGCATCTTTTCATTGGAAACCACAAAGGCTGGATTTGTGGTTTCCTTGCTACAAGGTGAGCCCCAGTCATGGGCCCACCGCCTATTGGAACAGAAGGCTGCTTCCCTTAATACTCTATCATCTTTCTTTGAGGACATGGCCCAGATTTATGAAGACCCTCAACGTACCTCACTGCAGAAACTGTGCTTTATTCTCTCCAGCAAGGCCGCAGAGCGGTCGAGGACTATGTCTCTGATTTCAGACGCTGGAGTGCAGATACAAATTGGAATAACGCAGCTCTCCGTTACCAGTTTCGTATGGGACTCTCAGAATCCCTAAAGGATGAACTTGCCAGAGTTGGAGTGCCACATTCCCTGGAAATCTCATCAAGATTTCTATTCAGATCGACCGGAGGTTAAGGGAGCGCAGGTCTGAGAGGTCTACCGGAGTTTATCGCCCTGTATGGATGCTTCCACGGGTCCCCAGTCCTCCTGGTCCCGCTCTCGAATAATCTGTGTATGTACTGCGGGGATCCAGGTCATTATGCGAGGAACTCCGTAAGTGCCTGTCTATCTCCCCTCCCAAGTCTTTCACTCAGCTTAACAACTCTTCTCATCTAAATCTCTCTGTTCTATTACAGTTCCCAGGAAGAGTTATTCAGGTTCCAGCTATCATTGACTCAGGAGCCTGTAGTTGCTTTATTGACCAAACCTTTGCTGCCAAGCATCAGATCCCTCTGCAACCCAAGACTCGGAAGCTTTATGTTCACCTTGCGGACGGATCCACTATTAAATCCGGACTAGTCTCACAGGAGACTATACCAATATCTGGCATCATTGCTTCTTGCCACAAAGAACTCTTATGTCTTGATTTCATCGCCTCACGCTTGTTTCCTATCATCTTGGAGATGCCGTGGCTGCAGGCTCATAACCCACACATCAATTGGATTACACAAGAGATCCAGTTCAACTCATCCTATTGCTGCCAGCACTGCTTAATCAGATTCCCCTGGTTCACCTTTGTTATGTATGGACACGGACTCTGAAGTTTACAAATCTGTTCCTACTGCCTACCTGGACTTTCTGGATGTCTTTAGCAAAAAGGAGGCGGAAACTCCTCCCCCTCATCGGTCTTATGACTGTCCAATCGAGCTACTCCCCGGGGCTGAGGTACCTTTCGGTAGGATTTTTCCCTTATCTGAACCAGAACTCTTGGCCCTAAAGGACTATATTGATGAAAGCTTGAAAAAGGGATTCATCCGCCCTTCTACCTCTCCGGCCAGAGCGGGCATTTTCTTTGTTGAGAAGAAGGATCATTCCCTGCGATCATGTGTTGACTACCGTGAACCTTACAAAGTCACAATCAAGAACCGAAACCCCTTACCCTTGGTACCCAAACTTTTTCAAAAACTCAGATCAGCAACGATCTTTACAAAACTGGATCTTCGAGGAGCGTATAACTTGGTCCGCATACGGGCCGGGGATAAATGGAAGACGGCATTTCGTACCCGATTCGGGCACTTTGAATACCTGGTGATGCCCTTCGGTTTGTGTAATGCATCTGCTACATTTCAACATTTTGTCAACGATATTTTTTGAGACTTTTTGGACCTTTTTGTTATTGTCTATCTGGACGACATTTTGATATTCTCTTCTTCATTGGAAATTCACAGGGAACATGTAAGGAAGTTGCTAACTCGTCTTTTTTTTTAAGAACATTTTATTGAAGTTCAACTCTGTACAACAAAATCAACATGTGAACCAGTAACAGAGACCATATACACGGTTTCAACAGCCAAAGAAGATCAGTCACACTACAATCTGAACGATTAGTGAGGAACTCCTTGTGTAGCAACAATGGTTGAAAAAAGAACGAAATATGCAAGTATACGAGATACCATTTAACACGCTTTAGGAGGGGGGGAGAGGGGAGGAGCAGGATGGGGGGTCTTTAGGGGGGGCGTCAAGGACTCAGCGAGAAGAAAGAGTAGGGGAAGCGGGCTGGCGGGGGAAGGGAGGAGAGAGAAAGGAGGAGAGATGAAGAGAAGGGAGGTGAGATGGGGGGAAACCAAGGGGGGTGAAAAGCATAAGTAGCAGGTGAAGGAGCATACATTTGCAATAGGGAATGTACTTCAATACGGCATTATGTGAGGCACCAGATATGATAATGTCAACTACCTCTGGAGAAGTTTGAGTCATACCGCAGCTAACAATGTTGATATACAACTATTATGCACAAATGGTTGGCTCTCATTGACACTTGACTCCTGTTAGGATTAGGGAGGTTGTTGGAGTGAAGTGTCAACCGTTTTAATTGGTAGCGTTCAGAGTATCAGGAAGACCAAAGATGAGGTCCTAGGTCACATTAGAAGGGGAGCAGCTGTCCCTGGTAGGGAAGTTGGACCATTTCTTGACGAAGCAGGTGTGGCTTTTGGAAGAGTTTTGAGTTAGTCCTGTTGCTTCCCGATCCCGCAGGAGATATAGATCATCAATCAGCTCGGTGAGCTTGGGTGGGGATGTATCCATCCAATGTTTGAGTATTAATCTTCGAGTTATCATAAGGCATGAGATCAGCCAAGGCATGTGGTTGAGTAGAAGTTTCTGAGACTGCTTTGGCAAGGCTAGGTTCAATTGAGATAGATTTCCAAACAACAAGAGATATATATCTTTCGGTAATGGCAGATCCGTGTGGTTGGCCACATATCGCAGCACTTTATCCCAGAAAGAGGATATGATGGGGCAGAGCCAGAGTTTGTGAAGCAAGGAGGGGTATCGTTCATTGCATAGTGTACAAAAGTGATGAGAGCTATCTGAAGACCACCGAATATGGGGGATATATGCACCATGCAGGATTTTAAATTGTTTCTCTCTCCAGAATTTGTTAGTGATATGTTTGCGGGTGGTTAAGTATCCTGCTAAGATTTGATGCTGAACGGTGTCCGAATGGAGCACCCTGTTCCAGGGTTTTGCTATCTGCTTGGCTAGTCCTTGGGAAAGTTCCATATGTAAAGGTTTGTACAGGTGCGATATCCTGTGCTTGCCATGTTGTATCCAGGTATCCAAGAGAGAATACTGGAAATGGTGGTGGGAGGAGTGGCAGATGGAGTCCACAAAACAAATGCATTGTCGGTAATATAGATACTGACCGGTCGGGAGACTATATTTAGCCGAGAAGTCAGCATAGGGGAGGGGTTTACCATCCTGGACATTGAACAGATGAGCAAATTGAGTAACACCCCGCTTAGACTATTCCCCATAAGCGGAGCACTGTTGGGCCTGTGGAAACATGGGATGATTGCAGATCGGTAGATATCGGGAAAGGCGCTGGGGAATGCCCAGATGCTTTCGTATCTCCCTCCATGCCATCACAGTATCCCTGAGCAGCAGATTATTGTGCAGGGGCAGAGGGAAGTCCCTGGTTCCACAGTGCAACAGCGCTGCCAAGTCATAAGGAACGGCCATTTGCGTTTCTAGGGCGTAGTTAGTATACCTAGATTCCCGGCTCAACCAATCCATTCAAGCCCTCAGTAGACAAACTATATTGTAAATACGTGTATTTGGGAGATCTAGACCCCCTTCTCGTTTGGACAAGTGCAGTTTGTGCAGTGATATTCTGGAGCGCTTCCCTTTCCAGAGAAATGATGAGATTGCTTTATGTAGCCCGTGGACATCGGTGTGTTTGAGGAGGAGTGGGATTGTTTGAAGGTGGTAGAGAAGTTTGGGGAAGGAGGCCATTTTCTACAAGTGACACCTGCCAATGAAGGGTAGAGGCAGATTTGCCCAGTTTTTCAATTCCGCTATCATTTTGTCGATAACCGGGGTAAAATTTAAACGGTATAGGGAAGACGAGAAATGCCCTATTTTAATGCCAAGATATGTGATGTGATCAGTGTTGACACGCAGAGTAGATGTGGAGGCCCAGTGAGGTGTGTGTACAGTGTTTAACGGGAGAATCTCGCTCTTAGCAAAGTTAATGCGTAAGCCCGAGCACAAACGGTACTCTGCAAAGATCTCTTGTATAATGGGCAAGTCATGTTCGGGGTCCGATGTAAAAATAAGTACATCATCCGCGAACATTGCTGTCCGCAATTCCTCTTGACCTACTTTGATGCCCCGTAGCCCAGGGTGTGCCAGCATGTATCTCAACAGTGGTTCCAGGGCCAGATTGAACAGAAGTGGCGAAAGAGGACAGCCCTGCCGGGTTCCCTTATACAGTTTGAATGATTGAGAGATTGTCCTGCTACCACAACCTGCACCCCGGGGGAGGCATACATGGTTCTGATCAAGTGGAGGAAGGGACCAGAAAATCCTAAGTGCACTAGCACTTTATTCAACCACTGGATATTGACATTGTCAAATGCCTTTTCAGCGTCAAGGGTGATTATGGCTGCATGGTCGTTTGGCTTTGATTTCGACATTTCGAGCGCCGCTAGGACTTTCCTGATATTGGAAGTGGCCGATCGGCCGTTGGTGAAGCCCGATTGGGCCGGATGTATGAGGGAGGGCAATATGGAAGCCAATCTGTCCCCCACAATTTTGGAGAGCAGCTTGGAGTCCACGTTCAGCAGCGAAATGGGTCTGTATGAGCCAGGATCTTTAGGGTCTTTTCCTTTCTTGTATATTAGTTTGATATGGGCCTGGTAGCCCGTGGGCAGGTAGGGGTTTCCGTAAATAATGTGGTTGAACACTAGTTGTAGAGTAGAAGCGATGTCTTCCAATGCTAGTTTGTAAAATTCTGGGGTGTATCCATCTGGACCAGGGGATTTCCCGGGTGTCAGGCATTGGATAGACGATCGTAATTCTTCTAGAGAAATTGGGGCATTCAAGAGTGTCATGGGAAATGGTTGGCAGGTCAACCAAAGATAGCCAGCGAGCAGCCGTAACATCGTCACAGGGCTCAAGGCTATATAGGGAGGTGTAAAATTTTTTGAATACCTTGTTTATGTCCGAGAGTCCACTACCTGGCCATCAGTATCCCTAAGGGTAGTTACATGTGTAGGTACCAAGGGGCCGCGGCATAGAGAAGCCATCAGCTTCCCCGGCTTATTTCCAAAGGAGTGATATTTCCAGTCTGAGTGCGATTTGTAAAGGCGCTCCCTGGTCTCGGCCCACTCGTCAAAGTTCGTTTTCTCCTTACGCCACAGATCCCTATTAAGAGAGGAGTTGTGTTGGTTTAGATTGGCCTGTGCCGTCCTCAAAGCGGTGCTGGCTGCCATGAAAGCTTTGGCTATATTCTTTTTATAGGCCGATGCATAAGAAATAATGCGACCTCGAAGAACTGCCTTTCCAGTCTCCCATAATAGAGTGAGAGAGATGGAGGGGGAGGCATTAGTTGCCATAAAGTCGGTCCATGTTTCTTTGACGAGCGAGACGACCCCAGGGTCCTTAGCTAGATAAGAGGGAAACCTCCAGTGTTTGAAGGAAGGGGCATTAGCGTAGATAGAGACATCAATGGATATCTCGGCATGATCAGATATGGCTATATCATGAATTTTGGGTGAGCTGGTATTAGGGAGAAGTTTATCATTGGAGAAGATATAATCTATCCTCGTGAGTGTGTGGTGAGGATGGGAAAAAAAAGAATATTCCCTGCCGGCCGGATGGGACAGACGCCAAACATCCGTGAGGTGCAGACTCTCCACCATATGTAGCAGCAATGGTGAGTAGTATGAAGATTTAGGAGGCCAGGTGCCTGCAGTCTGGGACCAGTAGTGGTAGATGTAGGTACGGTGCTAAATCGTGTGTAAGTATTTGGAAAAACGATGTGGACGGTGTGTTGGGAGCATATACCTCTGCCAACGCCCAGTCTTTTTGAGCATTAGTGAAATGCAGAATGGCTATGCGGCCCTCCTTGTCAAAGTAGGAAGAGTGGACCGTGGCTGGATAATTTTTATGGATCAAGATCAACACTCCCGATTTGCCCTTTACCACAGGTGAGCCATATACTTGCCCCACCCACAGTTTTTGCATGCAGTGGAAATCTTTCGTTTCCAGGTGCGATTCCTGTAAAATTGCAATGTCTGCTCTCAGACATTGCAGATGTCGGAGGACAGCCATTCGTTCATTTGGTGACCTAAGACCTTGAACATTCCACAATATGATAGTCATGGGGGATTATATGGTAGAGATTGAGCCGCGGGATATCTTAAGAGTACAGTAGTAGTGAGGCATTGTTGGGAAGTACATTTCCGTTAAATTGGGAACCATCTTGTGTGCAAAATAAGAGAAAGTACATTCATCAAGAACATTTGGGGGAGTAAGGAAAGCTTGGGCCCAACGGGGGCTCGGGAAGACGGGTAAAGGGTAAAAATCATAAAACACATTGATTTTGCTTTTTTCCTCATGTGAATATACATACGGACGGACAGCGTTACCGGATGCTCTATGATCGGCGTCCATGTCGAACAGCATTTACGCGGCAAAGCCGACTGCGGGACATAGCGGAGGTGCAGATCATATGAGTCTGGCATAGTGCCAGATTCTAGAGAACCGTAAGACTGCGTGTGGTAAACATAGGCAACAACCTGAATCGAGGGACAAGAACAGATAACTATATGCCAATAAGGTAATGGGGGCGTACGTAATACTGAATAACAATACAAATAAACATCGCTATACAATGCAGTACATACTGGTCAGAAGTGTGAGCATAGGTAAACCTGCAGAACAACAACCAAAAGGATATGACTCTGGTGGAGTAACAACCGCCATGGCCGAGTGTACCAATAGGATGACAGGCAACACAAGATGCCCACTGTTAATGTTCAGTGGTGTCTGTGGCGAGAGGAAGAGCCGTTAGTACGTTGTTTTTTTGCCGGATCTTTCCTTGGGCTCCGTTGTTCCCTGGCCCCCTGGGGGCACTGGGGGGAAGGAGTTGTTGGGGGTTCCACTTGAATGTTAAAGTGAAGTTGTAGAAATGGTGCAGCTTCATCGGGATGGGTGAAAGACTTTTGCTCCCCTGACAGATCTGACAGGCGCAGTGTAGCCGGATACGCTAGGGTAAACTTGATGGCCTTGTGGTATAGCGGTTGGAAGGCCTTTCTATGTTTGGTAACCTCCTGTGAATAATCAGCAAAAACCAGCAGTTTGTGGCCATCAATTTGGAACGATTTAGAATTCCGAATGATTTAAGAATATTCTGTCTGTCCAGGTAGTTAAGGTATCTCACTATGATGGGGCCCCCAGCCGATGAGCCCATTCCACTATACATGTGGTATTGATCCCCAGGGCCAGGGGAAGCCGAGTCATGGCTAAGTCTAGCAAGGTGTCACCTCCATAAGATTCCAGGAGGCCTATGATCCGGAGGTTATTCCTCCTGGATCGATTCTCAAGGTCATCCAACTTGTCCAGCAAATAATGTTGGGTCTGCCTGGCTTGTTGGTCCATAGAGAATGAGCCCTGTATTTCATCCTCCATATCAGAGACCCTATGCTCAAGGTCCTGTAGCCTGCGAGAGTGTTCCCCCATTTCTTATTGCAGCTGGGCCATCCCCATAGCAATGGCTTTGTCCACAGCCTCGTTAATGGTTGGAGAGAGAAGGCTGGCCACAGCCTGCGCCAGAGAGGCTATCTGAGTGTCAGGCAATGGGGATGGGGACTGACCTTGTGAAGCTGCCGGGGGAGGAGGGGCGGCGTCCGCCATGTCCGCCTCTGTGTAGGCCGGAGTAGAAGCCGCAGGCTTTATTTGCGGTGGGGGGAGGTGCCGCCGTGGTGAAGGAATCGATCCATTCTGCGCAGTCCCCAGGAAGAGAAGGTGAGGATCGCAGAGTCAGGAGGCTCGTCTGGACTGTGTGCAGCGGGTGTTATATGGGGGTAATGCCGGAGCCGCTCTCCCACGCAGCCTTTTCACATGGGCGCCGGAACCGGAAGTCCCGCTAGCTCGTCTTTGACAACATGGTCTATACGCCAAACCAGAGAAGTGTAAGTTAGAGCAGTTGAGCATCCAGTTCCTGGGACTGATAATTTATACTGGAGGCATAGAGATGGACCCTCAGAAGGTTGCTGCTATTCTGGACTGGCTTGCTCCTACTGATAAAAAAAGGAATCCAACGTTTCATTGGTTTTGCAAACTTCTATTAAAGATTCATTAGAGGATTTTCAACCATCATTTCCCCTAATATCCAATTAACCAAACAGGGCAACAGGTTCTCCTGGACTGCTGAGGCCCAGTCTGCCTTTGAAAACAACAAACAATTATTCACGTCAGCATCCATTCTTAAGCATACTGACCCGGCTCTACCATATGTTCTGGAGGTTGATGCTTCAGAAACGGCAGGGCCTTCTGCATCCTGTTGCGTTTTTTTCCTGTAAACTCTCTCCAGCCGAGAGGAATTACGATGTAGGGGATCGTGAACTTCTAGCGATTAAGGCAGCATTGGAGGAGTGGAGATATCTTCTGGAAGGGGAAGCTCATCCTATTCTTATTTTTACAGATCATAAAAACCTTGAATACTTAAGGACAGCAAAACACCTGAGGCCACGTCAAGCCAGGTGGGCATTGTTCTTTGCGAGATTCTGCTTCCACATAACATACAGACCTGGGTCAAAAAATACTAAACCAGATGCCCTCTCCCGAATGTTCGCAGAATCTGAAGAAACTGATCTCCCGGACACCATTCTATCTCCCGGAAATTTCCTCCTGTTGCAGGAAGACTTAATTTCTCAAATCAAGCAGGCTTCTGTAGGAATTACCTTGCTCCCTGAGACACCTTTACAAACCAGGGATGATCTATTATGGCACCAGGACAAGATCTTTGTAGATCTTTGACGTCTTCAGAGTTCACCGGAAGTGAGGAAACGCGTCAGTTTGGACCGCATAGTGTCATCACGTTACCCTAGGTGGAACGCAAGCCTGAAGCTAGCCCGTGATTCCGCGAGGAGGACGCGCAGCCCACACCACTGACCACCAGAGATAGTGTTTACTCTGCTTTTATTATTCTGAACCCTATGTAAGGGTAATAAAACTCTTTAAACTTGACTATATTACGCTATTTGGAGCCTTCTTTTCTCCTTCCCTACTACATTGGGTCGTCACACCCCGGAGTCCAGAGGAGCCATTACGAGCCCATAGGACCACCAAAAGGGGAACCCATTTGGCCCAGGGGGCCATTAAAGCTTGAATGGTCTTAATGTCATATGACATATAAGACCCACGATATCTGGTAAGTGACCCAATTTACTTATTCACTCGGGACAAGGAATCGATATCTTAGCCAACCAAGCCAGAGCACTTGCACCTTCCAATTGTGAAGAATCACTTTCACTAAGGACATTATCTTGAGCACAAAGTCACCGTTTACTATTGGACTGTCTTTTTATTGCTGAATTTTATTGCTGAATTTTTTATTGCTGATTGCAAAACCGTTTATTATTTGATATTTATACCTGGATTTTTTATGTCACAGTCACTTATGCACAAAGGACTATAATTTGAGAACACAATCACTGTTCACCTTATATTGTTCTTTTTATTGTGAATTTTATATCTGATATTTATATGTCATATATTGAGTCACATATGCACTTTATAACACAGGCCTAATCAAATATTGGGAATTTCTACATACATATTTTTATTCATCTTATTTTAAAGATTGGCATGGATAATGCTATCTAATTAGCAAGCGCTGTATTTGGCCTTTTCTAAGACCATTCTTTTAATACATTCACCTTTTATTGTACAGCAGCTGCTATACCTTTATTTATTCTCATTAGATTCCTTTATAAACACACCCACCATACACCTTATCTTTGGCAGGTGGAATATACTTTGTAAATTTTTTTCTCACAATTGATCATATTACATTGATACACCAAGAGATGGCAGTGTATTGTAGCATTACAGTACCCAACGCGTTTCAAAGCATTTTGTGCTTCTACTTCAGGGGTATACATTATTGCTACATACAGTTTCTAGAACAAAATGATAAAGTAATTAATATACATAATTCAAAATGATACAATAAAGTTCAAGTAGCCAATAGTCAAGAAACTTACATCATCTGTGTCAATGATCAGTTTGTGTTTGCTCATCAATAATAGATAAAAACACCCGCCTCAGGTCCCGCTGTCAGGTCTAGACCACATCAAAAAGGTTTAGACTATTGACTGCCGATGGTTCCCCAAGAAATACATCTAAGAGGAGCTTACATCCTGTGGCCCAAGGCAGTATAGGTGACTGAAGCCCATGCAGCAGCAAGGAGCCCTGTTAAGAAATGATATAAGGGAATTCCCAGATTGGGAATACTGGGAATTCCCAGTATTTCTGAAACTACTACCTTGGAAGTCCTTTATTTTAACTTGTCATAGGGGCAGGCATATCCAGCCTGTCTGATCTAGGGGTGTGGTAAAAGAAAATCAGAGAGGCATTCTATAAACACACCTTTGTTTTATTCTCTCCAGCTAGCTCCCCCTTTTTTTCTGTCTCTCCAGATTTCCCTGCTGGCACTGCCTATGTACGAGTCACTGACAGTCTGTCACTCAATGGGGTTGATTGACTAAAATTGAAGAGTGAAAAATCTTGTGCAGCTCCGCATGGTAGCCAATCAGCTTCTAACTTCAGCTTGTTCAGCTTTGACAAAAAAAACTGGAAACTGATTGGTTCCAATGCAGAGCAGATTTTGCACTCCCCAGTTTTAGTAAATCAACTCCAGTGTGACAGAGATGCAGGAGACCAGTATTCCCTGTTCGCTTTCTTCTCTTGTGTACCACAAGTCATGACCTGGAAGTAATGTCTAGCATTAGTGCTGAGGTAGTGCAGGAGTGAACAGGGTACGCTACTTTCCTGTGTACCCACGTGGCTTCAATGAAAAGTGTATGTGTTAGGACAACATTTTTCAATCTTTAAAACTATGTAAAATCATGAGGCACCCCTGTCCTGACCTGTATTTATTTGGCTGAAGGATGATGGTGTTTGACTACTGGGTCATTCAGGTTACTAAGTGAATGATGGTGTCCCCCATCCTTGACACCACCTCTCCCCACTTCATATCAGCACCCCTCCTTACTTTCAGAGTTTCTCCTTTCACAGAGTCCCCCCTTTTCACATCATCCAAGCCCCCATTTTACATTAGGTCCAGAGAAATATTCTCAACGCACAGGCTCCTGGAAATGGCTGCAAGGTAAATGAGTGCTGCAGCGACCACCAGTTGGGGACTGGTAAACAGCACATATTAGAAGATATGTCACCAGCACACCAAGGATCTCCAAAATAATGTCCTAATAGTTTTTAAAATTATCACAGCATAAATAAACATTTTTCAGAGCCATAAGGAATTCTTTCCTGTATGTAGGCGTGTGAGGGCATGATGAATTTTTAACATATTCATTAAAATAAACTACACTGGCCATTCATAAAAAAAAGTTGCCACCTGGAATTAACTAAGCAACTAACTAAACTAACCTTGCAGTAACTATCCTATTGGATAATTACTGCATGTGTCCAAAGAATGAGGTCAGCTGACCACCTGAATATACTGAATGACCAGGTATTCCATCAATGGATTTTTTCTTCCCTGATGGCATGGGCCTATTCCAAATTAAAAATGCCAGGATTAATCGGGTGATTCAGGGAGTATGAGACATAATTTTCACAAATATTTAGCACCCTGTTGACATTTTCTCTGCAGTAGGTGCAACATTTGCACATTTGTAGCAAGGTGAATTAGAGTGCTTCAACAGAGTCTTCATATGCACAAACAGAGGGCATTGGAAAAACACAAAAATAAAAGTAAATCAAAAATAGTAAAAAAATAAATAAACAGTGCCCAAAAGCATGACCCATATCATTTTCCCTGGCTGTCAATATATAAAAACATGTCCTGTCCTAGCAACTTCTGGTATGCTTATCAAGAAAATATCATAAAAACTCAGTAGAGTGAACTGTATTGCCCAGCGATTCTTACAACACAGATAAGATATACTGTACATCTAAAATTCTGTGTGACACAAAAAAAGCGCTACATTGTACAGTGGGCACTGAAAAATATATTTCCTGAGTAAATAAAATGCTATCTTGTATTGCTTATGTTTTACAAAAAAATAATTTACAGTTTAATCTTTTGTTGTTGTTAATAATATTATGGACATGGATCCCTTAAAGGCATTATTTTATTGTTTGGTCACTAAATACTGCAAGTGGAGAGCAAAAGTGGTTTTGCTCTAACGTAATTTAAACTAGTATAACATAAAGAAAGGGTTATGATGGTTAACTTATAGTGAAGCAAAATGTCATAGGCCTTAGCAAGACCTTATTAGCAATAACTCAAGTCCAGTGAAGGGATATGACATTCAAAACTGATGAGCATTAATCCCCAAGGCCTACTTCGATCTAGCCACACTCAGGCCACTTGGTAACCTGAATGACCCAGGAGTCAAACAATGATAGCCCTCTTCAATTTAAATAGCTGCTTTTCCCATATGTCTAAGTTCTGACTCTGCACAATAAATTTCCCAAAGAGCATAAAGAGCCATCTAGTGTATATCAAATCAATATCTCTGTGGCTTGTAAGGATATCTAAAGCTACAGTTCACAAAATAAACTAGGCTAGGGGCTGGAATTCTGCCCTTGGCAATCAATCATACTTGCTGGCTCATAGATTTTATTGTACATTAACAAAGCTCATGTTGATGATATAATACAATACTTTCTTTTTGTCTATCTTTTCCTATAACTTAAAAAAAAAAGGCAAACAGTGGTTAACACGCTAAATAAAACTGTAAAGAAAACCTCATATATTAATTTTTATATGCTTTTAAAGTGTTTTTCCCCCCAAAATGTAAGTAAAATCTAAAATATTCCTGGAAATTCAACAACATTTAAGACACAGCAAGAAACTTCTAGCTTTAAAATCAATGCTCTATTAAAAAATTACCTAAGCACCATCATTTTCTATAAAAGAACAATGCAGTTTTGAATTTTTCATGTAAACATTTTGGCTTGTTTACAGTCAGTAAATAAGATGATGTTGTTTAGTACCCTTTTCTATGATAAAAATTACAGTTCTCAAAGGGTATTCCTAAAAGTAGCCTGCAAAGGTAGTTTTTTGATAAATGCATTTGCGAAATGTTATATTATGTTAGGAAACAAACTGTATCTCTGTTTTCAGCTGCTTGAAGCTTTCAAAGATAAGTGACTCATTGCATAAAAGATGGCCAATGCTAACTGCCTCAAAATATTAGTTGATTGGTTATTATCCTGACCCAATGGCTTCAGTACTTTAAGTCACTGATTTAGAAAAAAAGACTCGCATATCTAGTCAGAGAAAAAAAAGTCCGAGTTAGAGAAAGTCAGAAGCTCTTTTTTTACACGCTTGTTCCAGATCAGTGATGAAAATTACTAAAAGCAGAGAATCAAAATGAAAACTAGACAATTAGTATTTTAAGGAGAATAGCTTAGAAATTACAGGTTTTAAATGTAGGATACAATAGACCTACTTCTCACTGGCAAAATGTCTTCAGTGCAACAAAACTGCTTTATCCTTTCCATATACTGTATGCAATTTTCAACAACATTTCAAGGGTTAAATGATTTCATAGTTAGTCTGGTTGAAAAAAGACACAAGTCCATCTAGCTCAACTAAAAATAGGGAAAAGAAAATCATACAATCCCAAATACACAATCTTATACCCACAGTTGATCCAGAGGAAGGCGAACAACCCCAGCAAAGCATGGTCCAATTCGCTACAGCAGGGGAAAAAATTACTTTCTGATCCCCCGAAAGGCAAACAGATGTTCCCTGGATCAACTTTACCTATAAATGTTAATACCAAGGTATATTATATGCATTTAGGAAAGAATCCAGGCCTTTTTTAAAGCAATCTACTGAGCTGGCCAGAATCAGCTCTTAAAGGAGTCTATTCCATTTCTTACTGTAAAGAAACGTTCTGTATTTGGAGATGAAATCTGTTTTCCTCTAGACATAAAGAGTGCCCCTTCATCCTTCTGGTATGACCTTAAAGTGAATATCACAACACCAATTTCACTATATGGACCATTTATGTATTTTTACATGTTGATCATATCCCACCTTAATCTCCTCTTCTCAGACAGAATAGATTCAGTTCCTCTAATCTATCCTCATAGCTGAGCTCCTCTGTGCCTCTTATTAGTTTGGTTGCCCTTCTCTGCACTTTCTCCAGTTCCCTGATATCCTTTTTGAGAACTGGTGCCAAAATCTGAACTGCTTATTCCTGGTGAGGTCTTACTAATGGTTTGTACAGGGGAAAAATAATATATTTCTCTCTGGAGTCTACACACTTTTATGAAATCTAGATCTGTGTTGCTGGTTAGAAAATGTTAGTTTTAAAAGCTAGTACAATTATTAATGCCCATTAAAAGTTTTGGGTAAACTGTATATGAGAGAAATTTTATTACATTAACAAACAACCAGATTTAAGGCACTCTTACTGCTACTGTATCTCCAACACCTCTGTATCTCACTTGTCCAACATTGATGTCACCTATATCCAGCTGACATGCTTCATCTGAAGAGACTTTTGGGTTGAAGCAAATAGACTGTTCACTTTGAAAATGGAAGTTGCATTTTGCAAGAGAATTTGCCCCGTAGCTTAGTAAATTCGGTAAAAGTTCACTTTGGAATCACATGCACAAAAAAATAAAATAAAAAAATGGATTTTTGCTCTAAGATAATTCACTACTTCGAGGAAGGAAGTTCCACATTAGTGATGCTCTAAATGTAAAGAACCTTTTACACAATTTCTGTTTAAGGCCCTATTTATGCCTATACATTTTTTTGTTAATTTTAGGTGTAGTGTGTTAAAAAATCCTGCTTAATGCATCTTTTATGAAGTGAACTTTCATGAAGACTCATGTTATATAAAGTTCAATGGTAATTTGCCTAAAAAGCAAGTAAAACTTGCCTAAAATGTACCGCACCTAGAACCCACCACTCAGATTTCCTCGAGTCCTAAATTATGACCTTCTCATCAGGTACATAGGATTAATCAAAAACAAAATGGAATGGGAGTAACCATTCACAAGATAAGGCAATACCCACGTGGTGTGAAGGGTAAAAAGAAATACTTTATCCAAAAATTGAGAATTAAAGACATGTTGTCACACATATCTGCAAACACAAATCACAAGACATGACATTAACATGATTTAAACAACATCCCAATGACAATGCAGGGGAATGAATACAGGGGATATGTCACTCACAGCTGTAAAATAAGCAAATATCAAAACTCCGGCTATGCTGTGAAACACAATAGCAAAGTGATAGTTAGTATTAATTGCATGACTTGGAATCAATTTGAAAACGTGAATTGAAAACTAGAGATGGACGAACATCGGCCGGGGCGGTTCGCGAACATCAGCCGCAAATTTTCTCAAAAGTCCGCGAACCGCGAGTTCGCGGCGGGCCCCATTGACTTTAATGGGAGGCGAACTTTAAAAACTTTTAGGTCATATTTGCAGCCACAAAAGACGTACTAGCTGTGCACAAATAGTCCCAGCACATGGACAATGTCATAACAGAAGTATTGCAATTGAAAAAGTTGCCCTAATTTTTTATTTTTTTCATAAATCAGTCAGAACTGATAGCAACCAGTAAATACATTGTCTAATACATATAGGGTCCATTCACACATCTGTAAAATGGGTCCGCATCCATTCCACAATTTGGCGGAACCTTTACAGACCCATTGTTTTTCATTTCCAGTCTGAAAAATTAGGCATTAACAGGATAAAGAAGTAAGTGTCGGCCATTCCAGGCCCCAAAAATTAGCCCACACGCGTTTACCTGACAGCTAAGAATGTAGTATTCTGTGGCTGAAGGTACATTAGGCATTCACAGGATACAGAAGTAAGTGTCGGCCAGTATTGGCCCCAACAATTTGCCCACATGGGTTTACCTGACAGCTAAGTACGTAGTATTCTGTGGCTGAAGGTACATAAGGCATTCACACAGTATACAGAAGTAAGTGTCGGCCTATACAGGCCCCAAAAATTAGCCCACATGGGTTTAACTGACAGCAAAGAACGTAGTGTATTTGATGGCTGGAGGTGCAGTAGGCATTCACAGTATACAGAAGTAAGTTTTGGCCTGTATAGGCCCCAAAAATTTGCTCACATGGGTTTAACTGACAGCAAAGAACTTAGTATTTGATGGCTAGAGGTACAGTAGGCGTTCACAGGATACAGAAGTAAGTGTTGGTCCTGTATAGGCCCCAAAAATTAGCTAACATGGGTTGAACTGACAGCAAAGAACTTAGTATTTGATGGTTAGAGGTACATTAGGCATTCACACAGTATACAGAAGTAAGTGTCGGCCTGTATAGGCTCCAAAAATTAACCCACATGGGTTTAACTGACAGCAAAGAACGTAGTGTATTTGATAGATAGAGGTACATTAGGCATTCACACAGTATACAGAAGTAAGTGTCGGCCTTTATAGGCTCCAAAAATTAGCCCACATGGGTTTAACTGACAGCAAAGAACGTAGTGTATTTTATGGCTGGAGCTACAGTAGGCATTTACAGTATACAAAAGTAAGTGTCGGCCTGTATAGGCTGCAAAAATTTGCTCACATGGGTTGAACTGACAGCAAAGAACTTAGTATTTGATAGCTAGAGGTACAGTAGGCGTTCACAGGATACAGAAGTGTCGGCCTGTATAGGCCCCAAAAATTAGCTCACATGGGTTGAACTGACAGCAAAGAACTTAGTATTTGATGGCTGGAGGTACATTAGGCATTCACAGTACACAGAACAGTAAGTGTCGGCCTGTCTAGGCCCCATAAATTAGCCCACATGGGTTACCTGACAGCTAAGTACGTAGTATTCTGTGGCTGAAGGTACATTAGGCATAGAGTACCCTATTAGAAATTTTATTTCCTGCCATACAAAAAATACAAAAAGGGTTGTATACCTTTTACAGTGTGAATGCAATTACCAGTATGTTGGAAGAACCATACGTACTGCCGCCATACGTATTGGAGAACATCTGACCAACATACACAAAGCTTTTCCTGGGCATAGTGTATCCCAACACTTCGCCCAATGTCACAGAAAAAATCCCAAGAGGTTAAAAATCATCGTTATTGAGAAATATACACCACACTGGAGGGGGAGCAATCTGAGGAGGTCTATATCCAGGAGGGAAACCTTCTGGATATATGAGCTCGGCTGCTCCAGACCCCGGGGACTCAACATAGAGTGGGACATAAACGCACACATTAATAACTGTTGATCCCCACATATATTTTAGCAGGTTTTATATTTTAGTTATCTTTTAACATTTATTTTATATTTGTATTGGAGCATATGGTTTAATATAGTTCAATACATTTTATTATACACATATTTCCGGTGTCACCCCTTTCCCACTACGCTCCTAAAGCAGTGTGTTGTGGGACAGGAAAGTGTTTACTTCCGGTGTCACCAGCATGTGCTATAGATTGATGTTTTTATACATTTGTTTTTAACAAATAATAAAGTATGTTTTTATACATTCCTTTTAACATAAGGAAAGTTACCCATATTTAAGTAATTTGCCTTAAATTGCTATCAGCCAGAAGTTCCAAAGCATACCTGCTCTGCAGACACCTGCTCTGCAGACAGGAAGTAAAGTGTTTACTTCCTGTGTCACCAGGATGTGCTATAGATCGATGTTTTTATACTACCTGCTCTGCAGACACCGGAAGTTAGACAATTTGCTTCCACCTGTATAAATAAAGCGGAAGTGACGATGCGCCAGTACTCCTGTCTCAGTAGAAGTCCTATGGGAAGAAACCGGTCAGATTAGGAGGCGCACACGTCACACACAACTTGCGGTCCGTGCTGCAGCTGGCCGCAAGCCTTTGCAGGAATTTGTATGCCTATGTTTATGCTGAATACAAGACATCTAATTGTAAGTGCAATATCAACTGTTTTTTTGAATAAATCTCAAGGGTAATACACTATTAGTCCTCCTTTTTCCTTTAATACACGGTGGTTTTGTGAGCTTGTGAAGAAGGAGGAGGCTGTGTTTCTTGCTGGTACTCGTTGCCATCTAGTGGAGAAAGAAAGGTAGAGCGGTTCTACATCCCACTTCAGGATTTTAAAGAGGAAGCATGGCGTGGTTTCACTGAACAAGTGCATACCTATTACCATCTGGTAAGAGGCTAATTCTTGGTTATTTACACGTGGTGTTTGTTCACAAGGAGATTGGATATTTTTTCAGCACAAGAAAATATAGTTGCACCTTATTTATTTCCGTTTGGTAAGGATGAATTTCACTCGGTGGTGGATACACGTATTATTTGGATAGAATACAATTCTACTCACCTGCACAATATTTATGGGCACTTATGAACTTTTATGTTTATGCACCAATTGATTTGTATTATTAATTGGCTTCACAGATTGATATATGTTATATATATTTAATTTTGTTGATTTGGTTCACATATAGATATATGTTATATATTCATTATTTATTTGTTGTTTAGCGCACCCCACACTACATATACATTTATCCATATTCAAAAGCACTGAATACCGGGAGCAGCTTCAACACACTATCAGCGCACCCATCCCCCCTTACAACATTAGGCATTCACACAGTATACAGAAGTAAGTGTCGGCCTGTATAGGCCCCAAAAATTAGCCCACATGGGTTTAACTGACAGCAAAGAATGTAGTATTTGATGGCTGGAGGTACAGTAGGCATTCACAGTATACAGAAGTAAGTGTCGGCCTGTATAGGCTGCAAAAATTAGCTCACATGGGTTGAACTGACAGCAAAGAACTTAGTATTTGATGGCTAGAGGTACAGTAGGCGTTCACAGGATACAGAAGTGTCCGCTTGTATAGGCCCAAAAAATTAGCCCACATGGATTTATTTGACAGCAAAGAACTTAGTATTTGATGGCTATAGGTATATTAGGTGTTCACAGGATACAGAAGTGTCGGCTTGTATAGGCCCCAAAAATTAGCCCACATAGGTTTAACTGATAGCTAAACCCACATGGGTTTATTCTGTGGCTGAAAGTACATTAGGCATTCACAGGACACAGAAGTGTTGGCCAGTAAAGGCCTCAAAAATTAGCCCACATGGGTTTACCTGACAGCTAAGTACATATTATTCTGTGGCTGAATGTACATTAGGCATTCACACAGTATACAGAAGTAAGTGTCGGCCTGTATAGGCTGCAAAAATTAGCTCACATGGGTTGAACTGACAGCAAAGAACTTAGTATTTGATGGCTAGAGGTACAGTAGGCATTTACCGGGTACAGAAGTGTCGGCCTGTATAGGCCCCAAAAATTAGCCCACATGGGTTTAACTGACAGCAAAGAACGTAGTGTATTTCACGGCTGGAGGTACAGTAGGCGTTCACAGGATACAGAAGTGTCGTCCTGTATAGGTCCCAAAAATTAGCCCACATGGGTTTAACTGATAGCAAAGAACGTAGCATTTGGTGGCTGGAGGTACATTAGGCATTCACAGAAAAAATAATTGTCGGCCCTGAAAGGCCCCAAAAATTTGGCATTCAATGGACATGAAATGCCTTTTATGCCGCTGTATGTAGCGAAGCCAAGGAACAGGAATTGCTGTGGGTGGATGACGGTCTGGCGGATATTTGTGGCCTGGCATGAGGAATTTCAATGAAACATGGTCTACTGGTCACATGTGTTGAATTTTTTTTACAAAAAGGAGTGCTTTATTGTGAAAAAATCATAATTACAAGGCAGGAAATAAACAGTAATAATCAGTACAAGACAGAGGTCAAGAGTATTACAACACAGCAAAAGGAAATACAAAGCAGGACCAGTTAACAGAAGAACACCCAGTGGCAAAAAATCAAAACCATAATAACCCAGATAAAATTAAAGGAAGGGATGGAGGGGGGGGAGAAGAGGGGGGTAGGAGAAAAAAAGGGGGGGGGAAGAAGGGGAAGGGAACACAATGTTCAAAATCAGTTAGCTGTCTAAGGTGCCCAGACCTTATCATACTTCCAAGGGCAACCCCTGTTCATGTAAGTAATTTTGTACATAGGCAGATCCGCATCTACCAATTTAAGCCAGGATGCCTCATCCGGGGGGGAGGGGGCAGCCCATTTAAAAAGTATACCCTTTTTTGCATAATACAAAAGGTAGGAGATCAGCAGCTTGGAATGATGCGAGCGCTGATCATCCTCGTGGATACCCAACAATGCCAACTCCGGGGAGACCTGCAGAGAGAGCCCCAGCCTGGCGTTGATAGCCCCGAAAACAGCCGCCCAATAAGCAGCTATAACCGGGCAGTCCCAGAACATGTGAAGATAAGACCCCGGGTGGGAACGACAACGAGGGCAAATATAATTCCTGTCAGAATAGATACGATGCAACCTCTCAGGAGTATAGTACACCCTATGAAGGAATTTCACCTGAATCAATTTGTCCCTGGAGGGGATGACCAATAAGGATGATCGAACTTTTGAAAAGTTCGGTTCGACCAAAACACCCGAATTTCCCAAAAGTTCGGTTCGGATTTCAGAACCCCATTGAAATCAATGGGACCCGAACTTCGGTAATCAAAAAACACAATTTTTAAGCCCTAAAACCCAATAAATGCCCCTAAAAAGTGCCTAGGGTTCTGGGTCATGCCCCATTAACTATTAATCACGCAAAAAAAAGTTCTTAAAAATTGTAATTTTTGATAAAAAAGCCAATTATTGAAAAAAAAAAGAGATTTTTTGATTTTTACTTTGGATTTAGTATCTGGGGGGTCTAAAAGGTGTGCATGTGTAGTTTCAGCTCTGTAGCATGTCCAGAACCAGGAAAAAAAAAAAGATAATTTTTCAGTAGAACAGGGATGTGGGTCGGGACCCTCCTTTAACTTTAACACCTATATGATCTTTTTTTCTGGTTCTGGACATGCTACAGAGCTGAAACTTCACAGGTACACCTTTTAGACCCCCCAGACACAAAATCACACAAAAAAAGTTCTTAAAAATTGTCATTTTTGATAAAAAAGACAATTATTGAAAAAAAAAGAGAGATTTTTTGATTTTTACTTTGGATTTAGTATATGGGGGGTCTAAAAGGTGTGCATGTGAAGTTTCAGCTCTGTAGCATGTCCAGAACCATGAAAAAAAAAGATGATTTTTCAGTAGAACAGGGATGTGGGTCGGGACCCTCCTTTAACTTTAACACCTATATTATCTTTTTTTCTGGTTCTGGACATGCTACAGAGCTGAAACTTCACAGGTACACCTTTTAGACCCCCCAGACACAAAATCATACAAAAAAAAGTTCTTAAAAATTGTAATTTTTGATAAAAAAGCCAATTATTGAAAAATTAAAAAAAAAAAAAAAGAGATTTTTTGATTTTTACTTTGGATTTCAGATCTGGGGGGTCTAAAAAGTGTACATGTGAAGTTTCAGCTCTGTAGCATGTCCAGAACCATAAAAAAAAAGATTGTTTGTATTAGAAAACTTTCTGACAGGGGGTTGGCTTCGCTGCTGTAACACCTTGCCGGTTTAACAGAAGGCATTTTTTTGAGTTCTTTGCAGTCAGGAAAAACATCTGAACTTGTATATAGTGGTACTGCCTCCAAAAACCCCCAAAAAATGCCAGCAAAAACACACCTGGGCATTTTTTTTTTTTGACGCTAGCGTTTTTTTGGCATTTTTTGGGGTTCTTTTGAGGCAGGCAAAACATCTGAACTTGTGTATAGTGGTGTATATACACACATCCATATATTTATATACACACCTAGACATATATAGGTGTGATAGTAGCAGAAATATATGCTTGCGCTAATGAAATCATTTATAGTAATATATTTCTGCTACTTAAATATGGGGATGTGTGGCGCGCTTTCAGAAGAAGAAAATTAAATAAATAAATAATTGCTGTGATTAAATTATATGGTGAATAAATATTGTGTTGTGTTCTCTCAATTCCTTATCCTCGTGATTTGTAAAAATTTATAATAAAAAAAGGCTGAAATAAGGTACAATCAATCTTCAAGGTGTTAAAACCCAATAATATAAACTATAAAGTGCTTCAATCCAATAAATATATTACATCATTCAATAAAATCTTTAAATCAAACTGGGTGTTTTCAATCTTCAAAAATATTCAATAAACCGTGTCAATAATTATCAATAAAGTCAATAATGCAGTCTTCAATAAGTGCTCGTGCTTTCTTTCCACCTTAAATGATTATAAAAGATCCAATTGTGTGTCTCCAACTTATATCCTAAAGTGCTTCTGTGCAAATATAAGGTGCTGTGCCTTGTTCCTCCACTAGGTGTCACCTCTAGGTGTACAAAACTCTCACCTTCATACAGTGATTAAATCGCCTGAATGTGTGTAATGAACCCCCGATTGGGTGTTGGTAAGCCTGGATTTACTGCCTGCGGCTTCCTAGTCCTTATCCCGAAATCCTTCTCTGGGTCCGCCTCGGTGTATTATGGTCCTCAGGGGTCCTAGTCTCCTAGCGCAACCTCAAGGCTCATTTAAACATAAAGTGCCATCATGGTGCAGTATTTCTTTAAAACCACTTTATTATTAAAACATATCATTGCACTTACAATTTTTCCACTTGTTATAAGCGTAGTTTTTCCTCTGCGTAGCATTTGGAGAACTTGGCTCCGGTCCGTAACGTCACTTCCGGTTACTTTGGCTTGCTCCTCCTACGCGTTACGTCACATCACGTGACTTCCTCAGGGAGTGGCCTAATAGCGGATGTGACGTTTATTTATACTCGTCGGGCCGGAAGTGTCATCTCGGCCATTTTTTTGGAGTTTGTATTATAGTTCCGGCTGATGTAAACAAACCGCCATATTGCTAGATGTTCCGATCTTAATTATACTTATTGTTTTTCCTTTATATTTATCCCGGAAGTGAGGTTATGGGCAATATTTACTAAAACAATATCTGAACATTACAAACATTAAATACATTGTTTAAATGTTGAATGTTGCTGAATGTTAAATCAATACTTAAAACATATACAGGAGAGAAAACATATACAGGAGAGATTGCTTAAAATAGTAAAAACTAGATGCTTGTTCATATTCTACATATTCCAGCATTTTCTTATTTCTACTGTATAAAACTTCCTAATAATGTTAATTGGTTTATTTGGGTTTTGAAGTCGAGAAGAGGGGATATTAATACTCTATTATCATTAAAATAAGGATAAAAAACTAAAATTGTTTCTTAAAATTATTAAAAACTTTTATGCTGCTTATATATTTCGGGGTTTAATGTGGACCTATCATTTAAAAATCACTTAAAAAACAGTTCAAGTCGAAGTCCACATTAAGACCGTTAGGCGTGAATTAGAGGAGAAGCGTTTTAACCTCAGGCAACGTGGGGGGTTCTTTACTGTTAGGGCTACAAGATTGTGGAATTGTCTACCACAAGAGGTGGTTTCTGCGGGTAGTATGGTGACTTTCAAAAGACTCTTAGACTTACATCTCAAGGATCAGGAGATTGAGGGCTATGTTAGATGATTACAGTCACACACACCTACACAGGTTGAACTGGATGGACTATTGTCTTTATTCAACCTCACCTACTATGTAACTATGTAACTATGTGAAGGAGTCCATTTTAAAAATCCATTCCGATTCTAGTCTGCTCAAGGTGCTCAAACACCCAGTTTGATTTAAAGATTTTATTGAATGATGTAATATATTTATTGGATTGAAGCACTTTATAGTTTATATTATTGGGTTTTAACACCTTGAAGATTGATTGTACCTTATTTCAGCCTTTTTTTATTATAAATTTTTACAAATCACGAGGATAAGGAATTGAGAGAACACAACACAATATTTATTCACCATATAATTTAATCACAGCAATTATTTATTTATTTAATTTTCTTCTTCAGAAAGCGCGCCACACATCCCCATATTTAGATTTCACTAACTGGGTTCTGGTACCAGTCCAGTGGTGCAGCAGTCGGAAGGGATCAAAATCACCTCCTTTGATAGCGCAGGAACCACCTACACATATACAATATTTCTGCTACTATCACACCTATATATGTCTAGGTGTGTATATAAATATATGTATGTGTGTATATATACCACTATACACAAGTTCAGATGTTTGCCTGCCTCAAAAGAACCCCAAAAAATGCCCAAAAAAACGCTAGCGTCAAAAAAAAAAAGCCCAGGTGTGTTTTTGCTGGAATTTTTGGGGGGTTTTTGGAGGCAGGCAAAACATCAGAACTTGTGCACAGTACCACTATACACAAGTTCAGATGTTTTTCCTGACTGCAAAGAACTCAAAAAAATGCCTTCTATTAAACCGGCAAGGTGTTACAGCAGCGAAGCAAACCCCTTGTCAGAAAGTTTTCTAATACAAACAATCTTTTTTTTATGGTTCTGGACATGCTACAGAGCTGAAACTTCACATGTACACCTTTTAGACCCCCCAGATCTGAAATCCAAAGTAAAAATCAAAAAATCTCTTTTTTTTTTTTTAATTTTTTCAATAATTGGCTTTTTTATCAAAAATTACAATTTTTAAGAACTTTTTTTGTGTGATTTTGTGTCTGGGGGGTCTAAAAGTTGTACCTGTGAAGTTTCAGCTCTGTAGCATGTCCAGAACCAGAAAAAAAAGGATTGTATGTATTTGAAAACTTTCAGCTCAGGGGGTTAGCTTCTCTCCACACCTTGCCGGTTTCAAAGCAGGCATTTTTTTGGGTTCTTTGCAGTCATATGAACTTGTGTATAGTGATACTTTTTTTGACGCTAGCGTTTTTTTGGCATTTTTTTGGGTTCTTTTGAGGCAGGCAAAACATCTGAACATGTGTATAGGGGGTATATATAGACATATATGTCTGAATATATACCCCTAGACATATATAGGTGTGATAGTAGCAGAAATATATTACTGTAAATGATTTCATTAGCGCAAGCATTTATTTCTGCTACTATCACACCTATATATGTCTAGGGGTATATATTCAGACATATATGTCTATATATACCCCCTATACACATGTTCAGATGTCATGTCTGACATCAAACATGTCCTCAAAAAAGCACTGGCAGTGGCAGCCCCTGCAGCATAAAAAATGCTTGGCTGGTGAGAAGCCATATGGGTGTGCCGAAGCTATTCAGAAAAATGATCTTTTCTCTATAGCGGTCACCCTGCTATGGAAGGGTTTTGTCACCCTGCCATAGCAGTCACTGCCAGTTAACCCTACACTACACTACGGTCCCCTTACACTTAACACTTTCCCTACAGAAACTAAATTTTTGAAGCTAACTTAAGTGTAAAGGAGCACTCTAACTACACTAGATATCCCTTTCCTCACACTAAAAATAGCTAAATGACACTTTTAAAGTAAAATTAACAGAACTGCTTCCACTCTCTTCCATGTCCAGTATAACAATGCTAGGAATATGGCGGGGGCGATCTTATATACTGGGGGGCGTATTCACTAATGATTGGTCTAGGGACCCCCTAGTCACTCCAATCACATTCCTAGCATGCTCCTGCCCCCTCAATTGGCTATTGCTAATGGTTCTGGTCCAATCACGGGCTTTTAAAGCCCATTTCCTGAAGCATTGCATTTTGGGCGGTTCTGGTTGCCGAATTCCGAACTTTTTGGGCAAAAAGTTCTAAATTCGGCCGAACCTCGAACACCCAATGTTCGGGCCGAACCGTTGGTCGACCCAAACCGTTCGATTATCCCTAATGACCAACCTGGGACCCGCTTCTAAACATTCCTCCCAGACCTCCCGCTCTAAGCCAGGGAAGTCAGAACGCCACTGTAACCAGAGTCGCTCAAGTTTAGGGGAATCCGCACCCAGGAGGGAGGCATACAGAGTAGACAGAGGTTTTTTCAGATCCCCAGGGGCCAATATTTTTTCAATGGGATCCAATTGGAGGAGAGGAGGTTCCCAAAACTGCGTCCGCAGGGCATGGCATAGCTGAAAGTACCGAAAGCTCATCCACAGAGGCAGCCCAAATTTCTCCCGCAACTTGGAAAAGGGCAGCACACCGCTCGAGGACAGGACATCGGCCAGAGTCTTAACCCCATATTGCGCCCACACCTGTGGATCCTGGAGCATACGCAAATGGGGCAGGAAGGGGTTCCCCCACAGGGGATGCTCCGGGGACCACTGGCCGGGCTGAAGGAGTTTCTTGAAGGCCGCAACCCAAACATGCAAAGTAACCCAAGACGGGCCAGACACAACCTCATAGGCCCTCGGACCTCTATAGACAAAGTTCCGCAGATCGGTCAGGGAGCCCAGGTGAGCCGCCTCCAGGCAGGTGGCAGCGTTCAAAGTGGAACTCTGAAACCACCAATGAACCGTCACCAAAATCGCCACCCAAAAATAAACCTGAAAATTTGGTAGACCCCCCAGGCTAGGAGGCAGCCACAAGGTGGATTTGGCCAAACGCGTGACCGAGTCCCCCCAAATAAAGGATCCCACACACTTATCCAAGTCGCGAAAAAAATGACCCGGAATCCAACAGGGGGTATTACGAAAAATATAGGTGAATTTAGGTAAGATCATCATTTTAAGGAGAATGATTTTCCCCAAGAGATTCAACGGAAGGCTAGCCCAGGAGGAACAACGCACCCTCAAATCAGCAAGCAGAGGAAGTCAATTTTTGTCCATAAAATAATCGAGGGGCTTAGACACCTGAACCCCAAGATAGCGGAATTCAGTCACCCAACGAAGGGGGGTCTGCTGGGCCAGCTGCACCACCGAATCATGAATCGGGAAAAGCACTGATTTGGTCCAATTAATACGGATGCCGGAAAAATCCCCAAAAGTATCAAAAATATTGAGCGCTGCCCGAAGAGAGGGACCCGCATCCTGAAGGTAAAGAAGGGTATCATCCACATATAGAGATATCTTCTCTTCCAGGGCACCTAGGCGCGACCCCCGCACCGCATCCACCGCCCTGATCAATATAGCAAATGGCTCCAGGGCCAGAGCAAAAAGGCTGGGGGACAAGGGGCACCCCTGCCGAGTACCTCGGCGGAGTGGGAACAAGTCAGAGAGGTCACCATTAGTGCGAACTCGCGCTCTGGGCTCACGATACAGCTGCCGCAGGCCATGGAGAAACTTAGGGCCAAAGCCAAATCTGCGCAGAACCTCCCAGAGATATTCCCACTCTACCTAGTCAAATGCCTTCTCAGCATCCATCCATGCCTCATTAATTTTTATAAATTAAATTAAATTATAAATTAAATTTTATAAATGTGATTCTTCACTGTCACTGTCATGAGCTAGGCGAGTGCTCTTATCAGTCACGATCCCCTCTGCTGCGCTGAACGTCCTTTCGGACAGTACACTGGATGGGGGACAAGCCAACATTTCCATTGCAAATTGTGCAAGCTCTGGCCAGAGGTCAAGCCTGCCCACCCAGTAGTGCAGGGGTTCATCACTCCTCAGAGCGTTCACATAGACCGTTAACCCGATGTAGTCGAACACCTGTCGGTCTAGGCGTTCCCTCATTCTGGATCTGGAGTACAGCTGTCGATGGTTCGGCTGAAAGAAGGATCTCATATCTGCAGTGACCAAGACATCTTCAAACCGCCCTCTTCTTGCAGGCGCTGTTGGATTGCTACCTGCAACTGTCTCTCTGTGACTGGAAATTCCTCTGCCAGCGCACGCAAAAGCAGAATGCAGCATTTCCCACAGCAAGGCCTGGAAGCCCTGCATTCTGACCGCCCTCTGTGATTGTGGTAACATTTCCGCCATTTTGTGTTTGTACCGGGGGTCTAATTACATTGCCACCCAGTACTGGTCCTTGGCCTTTATGCATTTTATACGGGGGTCCCCCTTAAAACACTGCAGCATGTAGGCCCCCATTCACACTAAACTGGAATTGGTGTAGTGGCCTGCTTCCAGCTAATCATCCAGGATAATGTCATCCTCGTTCTCCTCCCCCCATCCACGGATAACACCAGGGATCACAGAAAGGTTTAAAGCATGCTCTTCTTGCTCCTCCTCATCCCCCCGAGCACCATCCTCCTCTGACTCCTCTTCAGACTCCTGCTGTTGATTTGTCTCAGATGGAGTAGCACCCCCTGGTAATTCATCCAACATTGCGACTTCCTCATCTTCCTGCTCCTGCTCCTCGACGGGTTGATCAATGACATGACGCAATGCACGCTCCAGAAAGAAGGCGTAAGGTATGATATCACTTATGGTGCCCTGGCCGTGACTGACCAGTTTGGTGATCTCATCGAATGGCCGCAGAAGTCTGCATGCGTCCCGCATGAGCAGCCACTGGCGAGGTGAAAAAAACCCAAGCTCCCCACAACCTGTCCTGCCGCCGAGTTCGAACAGGTAGTCGTTAACTGCACGTTTCTGCTGGAGCATTTGCAACGTTGAGTTCCATCGCGTCTGGCAGTCACAAATAAGACGCCTGAGGGGCATGTTGTGTCGCCGCTAAATTTCAATTAGTAAGATCTTCAGAAATGGCCCGAGATTTTCCTGGCCTGCCTCAAGACGTCCTGGACCCGAGGGTATTTGCCAACGAATCGCTGCACCACCAAGTGCAGGACGTGTGCCATGCATGGCACGTGTGTTATTTTGCCCTGTTTCAGCGCACTCAGCAGATTGGCACCGTTGTCGCACACCAGGTTACCAACTGTCAAATTCAGCGGTGTCAGCCACTGATCTGCCTGTGAACGCAAAGCTGAAAGGAGTGCAGGACCAGTGTGGCTCTTGGCTTCAGGGCCCAACAGATGCAGCACAGCATGGCAACGTCTCACCTGGCATGTGGAATAGGTTCTGGGGATCTTGGGCGGCGCAGGAGAAGAGACGGTAGCAGCAGAAGAGGAGGAGTCAGCCGAGGAGGAGAGGGAGGATGATGGAGGAGGAGGAGAAGAAGAGGCAGGCCTGCTTGCAATATGTGGCGGTACAACTAAATCTACATGGGTGCCACGGGTAACATGCTTAATGGCCATCACAAGGTTCACACAGTGGGCAGTAAAAGTGATATACCTTCCCTGCCAGTGTTTGCTAGACCATGTGTCTGTGGTCAGATGTATCTTGGTACCAACACTGTGTGCAAGAGATATATTCGCTTGCCGCTGAACATGGCCATACAGCTCTGGAATGCCCTTTTGCGAGAAATATTTCCTGCCTGGGACCTTCCATTGTGGTGTTCCAATGGCCACAAATTTACGAAAGGCCTCCGAGTTCACCAGTTGATATGGCAGTAGTTGGCAGGCTATTAGCTCCGACAAGCCAGCAGTCAAACGTTGGGCAAGAGGGTTATCCGGCGTCATCATTTTTTTCCGCTCTAACATTTGGACCACAGAAGCCTGCCTTTTTCCAGAACAACGTGACGACGGCATCATGGAAGGTGGAGTGGAGAGCAAATGTGAGGAGAGAGGAGAAGGAGAAGGATAAGGGGCTGGACAGTCAGAGCCTGGAATGTGGCTTTGTGGGTTCTGACGGTGTTGCTCCCACTGGGCTCTGTGATGGGAGTTCAGGTGCCTTCTTAAGGCGGTTGTCCCTAGGTGAGTGTTGGGCTTACCACGACTTATGCGTTGACTGCAAAGGCTGCAGATGGCAACACTGTTGTCAGCAACGGACACATTAAAAAAAGCCCACACTGCGGAGCCATGTGCCAGCGTCCTGGGAGCACCAGATGTGACTGCACATGGTTGATGGCTCGCTCCTGATACATTTGCAGTCTGCTTTGTACCTCTTGTGCAATGCAAGTTCTGCCTGCCTCTCCTCCCTATCTGCCGGTCCGTCTCTCCCTCTGAGCTCCCTTCCTCTTCCTCTCTTGTGGCCACCCACATGAAGTCCATGGACTCGAGTAGACAGCAACAGTGGGGACCAACCTCCTTGGGCTGATCTGGGTACTGTCGTCAGACTGCTGAGTGGCGGCTGTTGCTAGATCCTCTTCCTGATCCGATGACAACAATGGCTGCGCATCGCAAACGTCTTGTGATGGATCAGAAAATAATTCCAGTGACTCAAGCGGAGGGTATGTGGTGGTGTCGGTGTCTTTGGGGGTGCACACAGCAGAGCGTGAAGAGTGTGCAGATAGAGAGGATGAGGAGGGTGCAGAAGAGGAAGGCTGAGTGACCCACTCAATCAAGTCTGGTGCGTCCTTTGACGTAATTGCACGCGGCTTTTGAAACTTCACAGTTAGGCTCCGGCCTACTGCTCCTGCCCTACCCCTACCACCCCTGCATACGTCTCAGCCTCTTCCTCTGCCTGTCATGTTTTTTAATTACCCTGTGACAAAAGTCTCTAGAGAATCGCAGTATATCTGGAAAAAGGTAGATAACACCCCGCTTCTATCTGTGGTATTGGGGGGCCACAGGTTTATCACACCAGTTCTACAAATAATTGGCCAGTAACTGTTGTCACTGTGTGTAGCACAGTCAACACAGCAAGAGAGGCCAAATTTTTGCAGGACTAAAATACACTCTTAGAAAAGTATACTGTTAAATAACACCCCACTTCAACATGTGGTATTGGGGGGCCACTGGTTTATCACACTAGTTGTTAAAAAAATTGGCCAGGCAGTTTGGCACTGTGTGTATCAGACTTAACTCAGCAAAAGAGGCAATATTGTTGCAGGACAAAAATACGCTTGTAAAAATATACTCAGATAACACCCAACATTAATCTGTGGTATTGGGGGGCCACTGGTCTATCACACCAGTTCTACAAATAATTAGCCAGTAACTATTGTCACTGTGTGTAGCACAGTCAACACAGCAAGAGAGGCCAAATTTTTGCAGGACTAAAATACACTCTTAGAAAAGTATACTGTTAAATAACACCCCACTTTAATATGTGGTACTGGGGGCCCACTGGTTTATTACACCAGTTGTTGAAAAATTGGCCAGGGAGTTTGGCACTGTGTGTATCAGACTTAACTCAGCAAAAGAGGCAATATTATTGCAGGACACAAATACACTTGTAAAAGTATACTCAGATAACACCTCATTTAAATATGTGGTATTGGGGGGCCACTGGTCTATCACACCAGTTCTACAAATAATTGGCCAGTAACTGTTGTCACTGTGTGTAACACAGTCAACACAGCAAGAGAGGCCTCATTTTTGCAGGCAGGACTAAAATACACTCTTAGAAAAGTTTACTGTTAAATAACACCCCACTTCAATATGTGGTATTGGGGGGCCACTGGTTTATCACACCAGTTGTTAAAAAAATTGGCCAAGGAGTTTGGCACTGTGTGTATCAGACTTAACTCAGAAAAAGAGGCAATATTGTTGCAGGGCACAAATACACTTGTAAAAGTATGCTCAGATAACACCCCACTTCAATCTGTGGTATTGGGAGGCCACTGGTCTATCACACCAGTTCTACAAATAATTGGCCAGTAACAGTTGTCACTGTGTGTAGCACAGTCAACACAGCAAGAGAGGCCAAATTTTTGCAGGCAGAACTAAAATACACTCTTAGAAAAGTATACTGTTAAATAACACCCCACTTCAATATGTGGTATTGGGGGGCCACTGGTTTATCACACCAGTTGTTGAAAAAATTGGCCAGGGAGTTTGGCACTGTGTGCATCAGACTTAACTCGGCAAAAGAGGCAATATTGTTGCAGAACACAAATACACTTGTAAAAGTATACTCAGATAACACCCCACTTCAATCTTTGGTATTGGGGGCCACTGGTCTATCACACCAGTTCTACAAATAATTGGCCAGTAACTGTTGTCACTGTGTGTAGCACAGTCAACACAGCAAGAGAGGACTCATTTTTACAGGCAGGACTAAAATACACTCTTAGAAAAGTATACTGTTATATAACACCCCACTTCAATATGTGGTATTGGGGGGCCACTGGTCTATCACACCAGTTGTTGAAAAAAATTGGCCAGGGAGTTTGGCACTGTGTGTATCAGACTTAACTCAGCAAAAGAGGCAATATTGTTGCAGGACACAAATACACTTGTAAAAGTATACTCAGATAATGCCCCACTTCAATATGTGGTATTGGGGGGCCACTGGTCTATCACACCAGTTGTTCAAAAAATTGGCCAGGGAGTTTGTCACTGTGTGTAGTATTGCTGCAGCGATGCTCATTTACCACACCTGTCACAATGCTGCACAGCGCACATTAATACTACTAATCCACTATAATATGCTTTCTACAAAGTATATTATACTGTGGATTACCCCCCCCCCCCTTTTTTTTAGTGCACTGCACAGCAATACCAAAAAATTTTCAGCCCTTTAAATGACTTTTGTGGACATTAACAGAGCAATTTGTGTCACTGTTGACGATCTCTAACTGCCCCTACAGCACAGACTGGATACATGTCCCTATAATGCAGAGACTGTAATAGACCCTCTACCGACATTGCAGCCCTTTAAATGACTTTTGTGGACATTAACAGAACGATTTGTGTCACTGCAGATGACGATCTATAACTGCCCCTACAGCACAGACTGGATACCTATCCCTATACTGAAGAGAAACTGGACCTCTACCGAAATGCCAGCCCTGAATAGGACTTTTGTGGACATTAACAGAGTGATTTGTGTGACTGCAGCCGATCTCTAACTGCCCCTAAAGCAACTACTGGATACCTGTCCCTAAACTCAAAAGATACTAGTAGACCTATACCAAAATACCAGCCCTGAAAAGGACTTTTGTGGATCTTCACAGAGCTATTTGTGTCTAGCAAACTCTCCCTCATGAGCACAGCAGACCTCTCCCTACACTGGCAGAAAGCGGAATGTGAAATGCCCGACAGCTCAGGTCTATTTATAAGGTAGGGGGCATGTCCATGTGCTGAAATGTTTCACTTGGCTGTCCCGTTCCACCTGACGGCTGTGTCATGGGTCAAAGTTCTCCCTTATGTAAACTAATATGGCGGCCGCGAACGACGCCATGTGTTCGCAAATTTGGCGGGTAGCGAACAAGCAAAATTTGCCGCGAACCAACCGCCGGGCGAACCACAAGGCCATCTCTATTGAAAACCACAGTAAATTGACTTCCGGTTCCGGCGCCCATGTAGGAAGCAGCGCGGGACAATGGCTCCAGGACGAATCGGCTAATAACCGGCATATATAGCCCATCCGAACTTTAAACGCTGCCTATCACCCTCAGCGCACCCCGGGGACCGAGCAGCTATGGACAAACTTCTCCATCACGGAGCTGCCCCGGCGCCAGCTCAAATCAAGACCGCGGCTTCACTTGCGGCCTCCAGCGAAGCGGCCATGGAGGACGCCGCCCCCCTTCAGACCTCCGCAACACCCAGCACTCCATCGCATCCCATACCGGAGGCACAGATTGTTACCCTGGCTCAAGCGATGGCCTCTCTCTTGTCCCCCACGATTAAAGACGCCGTGGACAAGGCCGTCTCTGAGGGGATCTCACAGCTCCGGAAGGAGCTCGGTGACCATGCCCATAGACTGACAGACATGGAACACAGGATGTCTGACCTGGAGGATGAACTGCAGGGATCTTTTGCCTTGGACCAGCAGGCCAGGCAGATGCAAAGGTACCTGCTAGACAAAGTGGATGACCTGGAGAACAGGTCCAGAAGAAATAATCTGCGGATTATAGGGTTACCTGAAACCTTTGGCGCCAACGCTCTCTGTGACCTGGCCTCCACTAGACTGCCCCAGGCCCTGGGGATCCAGTCAGCCTGCTCGGTGGAACGAGCCCACCGCCTGGGAGCCCCTTCCAACGACAGACGCACTCCTAGAGCAGTGATAGGGCGATATCTCAGCTATATGGACAGACAAAATATCCTGAAGTCTTTCCGCAACGCTAAAAGTCTGCAAGTCGACGGCCACAAACTGTTAATTTTTGCCGACTACTCCCAGGAGGTTTCCCGCCGCAGGAAAGCATTCCAGCCTATTTTCCAGGCTCTGTTCCACAAATCTGTGAAATTCACTTTGGCTTATCCTGCCACTCTACGCCTCACTGACTCTGCTGGTGAACAGAAATCCTTTACCATCCCGGACGAGGCTTGTCACTTCTTACAGCGCCATTACCACATCACCCTGGACCCACCCTCCACGCCTTCTCCCCAGCGCTCTCAAGGAGCGAAGGAGCAACGGAGTCCAAGAAGAGATCCAGCCAAAAGACAACGAGTGTCCGGCCCATCCTATCGCCAGAGAAATTGTTGACTATGAACCGACGGTGCCCTACGGGTTTGTTGCACGTCACTTTGGTTGATTTCAACGCGCATATCCTGTGTTCACCCTAGATCCAAGGCAGTTGGCCTTGTGGTAATTATAAGTTGCTCATGATAGCACATGATTTTATCACACCAGGTTATGCTATGTTGTAAAAAGCTTCTTACGATGCCTTCGGGGGGCGCTGTTGTGGGCGGACATTTTTTACTGCCCGCAATGGCGCACCGCGAAGTATTATGTTTAGCACGGTTGTGCACAAGACATGCTTGCAAATGTTGTTATACTGAATGATGTTATAGTTACTTACAATGGTGTTACGGTTCTTTATCTTGATCAGCACGCGGTCGCTCGGCCCGCACAACTTTACCGGTATGAGACGGTGTACCACATGGAAGTGCGGGACCCCTCCATCTATATGGGATCATGCGCAGCGTTTCACCTCACTGCACGCTTGACTACCCTTCCAGATGGGCTACTCGGCTGCATCCCGGTAACGCTGTCCTATGCGTGTGCGATCACACATGAGGAAAAAAGAGAAGTTCGAGAACTTTTTTTGTTATCCTCACCCCTGTTACCCTACTACCCCTTTTGGTGTTTCCTTACTGATCCTATTTACCCTAATGACACTTGCATCCCCCGGACCCACGTTAGACTTACTACTCGTCGCTCCCCAGGCGTCCGTACCAAATTGTACACTTATAGCTCACAATCTTAGGAACATTGACCAACACCTTTTGCCTTTCTCCTGGTTCCCGCCATGAGCGTGATCTCGTGGAACGTCAAAGGTCTCAGGTCCCCCAATAAGAGAATGGCAGTTCTCAGACACCTGAAGCGTCTGAGGGCCGACATCGCGGTTCTCCAGGAAACGCACCTCGAAGCAAATGATTTCCACCGCATGCGCAAGCTTTGGGTTGGGCTGGTTATAGGTTCCCCGGCAGTCAAGGGCAAAGCAGGAGTACTGATCCTAATTAACAAGAACCTCCCCACCACACTGATTTCTTCTACCACAGACGTTGACGGACGGGTGGTGGTCGCACGACTGGCGACAGCCCAACGTGAATGGGCGCTAGCAGGCATCTACGCTCCCAACGGCTCCTCGGAACCCTTCCTCCAATCGGTCACACGAACACTGGCCCCGTATATACATCTCCCCCTTCTAATGGCTGGAGATTTCAATCTCCTCATGCATCCTACAGAGGACAGGTCATCGGGGAAAGGTCCCCTAGCATTGCATCCTCCACGAGGTTCCTCACTGTTGAGTATCTCTCGGACGTATGGCGACTAAATAACCCTGATGGTAAAGAATACTCCTTTTACTCACCCCCTCACCAAACGTTGACCAGAATAGACTATATATTTGCAAACCCTACTATGCTCCCCTTCACGGTACTTCCTCACATACATGAAATAGCGGTATCAGACCATGCCCCTGTTTCAGTGAAACTCACGCTATACTCACAAACAGCAGCTAACCAGTGCTGGAAATTCCCATCCTTTTTGGCTAAAGACCCGGGTATCTCCTCTCTCATCAGGGAAGCCTGGTCGGAATTCCTTGCCACTAACTATTCGCCCGAGATCTCTCCCACCCTTCTCTGGGAGTCTGGGAAAGCAGTGCTCAGAGGCCGTATCCTTTCCTATGCGGCAGCATACAAGAGGAACATAGCCAAAGAATTTGTGGCGACCAGCTCACTGCTGAGAGACGCTCAAGCGGCATTGCACGCTTGCAATTCAGCTGAGAATAGGGACCGGTGGCGAAAAGCCAAGGCTACTTTTGATGACTGGGCTGACAGACGAGAACGGCTCTATAAATCCCACCAGGACTGGAAATATCACTATTACGGAAATAAACCAGAAAAATTGCTAGCCTCTCTTTGTAGAGGACCCTTCTCCCCGACGCAGGTATCAACCCTCAAGGACACAGTCGGCAAAAAAGTTGAGGACCCCCAAGATATAAATAGGGTATTTGCCCAATTTTATCAGACATTATATGGCCGTGAACCCATGAATGAGGCAGTGGCATCGGACTGGCTCTCGAAAGTGTCCCTTCCACAAATTACTGAGACACAATTTTCCCAATTGAATGCGCCCATTACCCTGGAAGAAGTCCTAACAGCAATTAAATCCCTCTCTCCCGGCAAATCCCCTGGCCCCGACGGGTATACCCCAGAATTCTACAAACTAGCGGCGACTTCAATAGCCTCGACGCTACAGGCGATGTACAACTACATCCTTGACGGCAACCCATACCTTCCCACAGGTAACCAGGCACATATCAAACTTATTTACAAAAAAGGTAAAGACCCTACGGAACCAGGCTCATACAGACCGATCTCACTTCTAAACGTGGACTCCAAAATGCTATCAAAACTGATGGCGGACAGATTGGCGTCCATCTGCCACTTCAAACATTAGGAAAGTCCTTCTCGCTCTTGAGGCATCCAAAGCAGACCCGACCACAGACGCCGCAATTATAACCCTTGATGACGAGAAGGCTTTTGATAATGTAAACATTCAATGGCTGGATCGAGTACTCACTACGGTAGGGTTCACGGGCAGATTTCTGCATTTAATCAGAATGATGTATGCCCAACCGGAGGCCCAGGTGGTGATAGGGGGCATAACTTCACAGCCGTTCAGACTATTCAAGGGGACGAGACAAGGATGCCCGTTCTCCCCATTGTTGTTTAACCTAGCTCTTGAACCGCTATCTAGACTCCTGCTGTCCCACCTCGACATACACGGCATCAAGGTTGGAAACAAGGAAGTGCGAACCGCCATGTTTGCGGATGACGTGCTGATCTTTACATCTGATCCAGGTCAGGATCTTCCAGTGATCCAGGCAGTATTTGCCGAATACCGGCTGTGTTCGGGCCTTCGCATAAATTTCCACAAGAGCGAGATCCTGCCCCTAAACACCACACGTACCCCACTCTGGGCCAACTCCTCGAAACTCCGCATAGCTACACAACACATTACATACCTAGGGGTTAAAATAGGCTGCTTCCCTCACTCAATATACCACCTAAATTACACGCCGGTAATAGACAAGATGCTGACAGAACTTAAGACCTGGTCGGGATTACCCCTCTCATTTATGGGCAGATGCCACCTATACAAGATGGCCACTTTCCCGAAATTACTGTACCCGCTGCAGACGATACCCTTACTGCTGAAACACAGCAATGTGAAACGGTTGTACAAAGGGCTCTCGAATTTCATCTGGCAGGGCAAGAGACCCCGGATCTATCTCAACAAGCTGCATTTACCTAGAAAGGAAGGGGGGGTAGATCTACCAAATGCTAGAATTTATAACCTATCCTGCCTCATGAGAGGTTGCCTAGACTGGATAAGTAGGGAGTCCTGATACACTAATTACTCGCTGTAAACACAAATGGTGTACCCGCATGATCTGACTGCTCTGCTGCACTGTGGGACGGGGGATCTCCCACCATCTCTCCGCAACAATATTTTAATTAGAGACCCGGTGGCCGCATGGAGGGAGGTGAGGAAGAAACTGTGCTCTCCCCAACGATTATGGTTTTTCACCAGGTTGGAATGTCTATGTTACTCTGGATCCCGAAATTCCTCGACATTTTGTTTCATGATGCCAGAGCACCCTACTTATGTTATGTGCGCTTAGCGTACGAGGTTTTCTAGTTTGTACCCTCTTAATGTTGCTCATCAACTGTCTTTCTACTTCTGTACTGAGTTGAATTTTAATAAAATATTATTAAAAAAAAAAAAAAAAAAAACCACAGTAAGTGTATCACATTTAAAAAAAAAACAGATTCAATATTGCAGGTGTGGATCGCTCTTCAGGTGTGAATTGCTCTTCAGAGTGCTATATTTCTGATAAGGCAACATGAGCATAGTAAGAGGACACACCTAATGAAACATTTGCTGGTGTAAATACACAATCCAACCAAAAGGAGATTCTGAGACTGACTATGGGTGAATGGAAAAAACGGTATATTCCACTGATGTCAGATATTCCAATCAAGGACTATAATGAATGGAAGTTCAAACAAACATCCACATTTGATAGACAGTTCAGTGCAGATATCAGAACTCCCACTATGTAGTGAAGCACAGTAGCAATTATCGGCGTATAACACGCGCCGGCGTATAACACGCACCTAAATTTTAGGACAGAAATTTCAGGAAAAAAACTGAAATTTAAAAAAAACAGCTTTGAACTCAGAAAATTTTTTTTAATCAAATGCAGTCTCACCAGTGCCCACAAATGCAGCCTCCTCATCAGCGCAGTGCCCACGAATGCAGCCTCCTCATCAGCGCAGTGCCCACAAATGCAGCCTTGCCAGCGCAGTGTCCATCATTGCAGCCTTGCCAGCGCAGTGTCCATCATTGCAGCCTCGCCAGTGCAGTGTCCATCATTGCAGCCTTGCCAGCGCAGTGTCCATCATTGCAGCCTTGCCAGCGCAGTATCCATCATTGCAGCCTCACCAGCGCAGTGTCCATCATTGCAGCCTCGCCAGCGCAGTGCCCATACTTGCAGCCTCGCCAGCGCAGTGCCCATACTTGCAGCCTCGCCAGTGCAGTGCCCATACTTGCAGCCTCGCCAGCGCAGTGTCTATCATTGCAGTCTCGCCAGCGCAGTATCCATCATTGCAGCCTCACCAGCGCAGTGTCCATGATTGCAGCCTCGCCAGCACAGTGCCCATACTTGCAGCCTCGCCAGCGCAGTGCCCATACTTGCAGCCTCGCCAGCGCAGTGGCCATACTTGCAGCCTCGCCAGCGCAGTGCCCATACTTGCAGCCTCGCCAGCGCTGTGCCTATACTTGCAGCCTCGCCACCGCTGTGCCCATACTTGCAGCCTCGCCAGCGCTGTGCCCATACTTGCAGCCTCGCCAGCGCTGTGCCCATGATTGCAGCCTCGCCAGCACCAATGACACTATGTGAGTCACGGAAGGACGCACGCGCGGTCATCGGAAGTCCCGGGGCCTATGATAGACGTTGGCATAGGAGGCGGGACTTCCGATGACAGCGTGTCCTTCCATCTCCTCTGCCCTGCCTGCCCCCTTCTACCTCTCGGCGCTGCTTCCTGGACTTTTTTTTTCATATCGGCGTATAACACGCACTGCTGCTTTTTCCTCCATTTTTAGGAGGAAAAAGTGCGTGTTATACGCCGATAAATACACACATTACTTGAAGTCAACTTGAAACATGAGTTAAGAACCACAGTGATAAGTGTATCACATTTAAAAAAGTCCAATTCAATGTTGGAGGTGTGGGTCGCTATTCAGAGTGCTATATATCTGATAAGGCAGCATGAGCTGATCCAATTAATCAGCATTGTAGAGGAACACACCCGATGAAACATTGCTGGTGTAAATACAAAGTCCATCCAAAGGGAAATGCTGAGACTGACTATAGGTGAATGGAAAAACAGTATATTCCACTGATGTCAGGCATTCCAATCAAAGAGTATAATGTCTGAAAGTTCAAGCACACATCCACCTTGTATAAATAGTTCAATGCAGATACAGGGGAGCCTAAGCAGGATAATACTATATCACCCAAACATGGGGAGTGTAATACTCACTGCTCCTTGTCACTTGTGCCCCCAATATAAAGTTCCAAAGTTGACCGTGACCAGGCTGGTGATTAAGAACTTAGGAACAAGTTTCAGATTGTCCAAAATAAGTATTTGTGTTAGCAAGGGGAGATGAGGCTGAAGAGGGTGATACCATGAGCTGGCTTCTCCTTTTTCCAATATAAAGTGCTGTGAGTACGGCAGCTACTGCCAGTCAGTGTCTCTCCACACACATCAGTTTGTAAGGCTTCACGAAAAGCTCAGAGCACACCTGCCTGTCATCTGGGAGTAACAGCCATCACTGGATGACGTGTTTTGTCCGCCACTCTGTGACTTTTTTCGGATCTTTGTGTCAGGAACCATGAATCAGACTGAGACAGAAAAGTAAAAATCACACCTTTAATGTAATAATAAAAATAGTACAGATAAGGAATGTTGTCAAAACATAAGCCAGGGTTTGGAAGCCAAAACAGGAAATCAGAGAAGCCAATGATCAGGGAACCAGAAATCAGCGTATTTGAAAGCAGAATGTCGGAATCAGAAACCAGAAGGAACGTCAGCCAGGCAAAGTCTTTAAGAGGAACACAGCAGAGACACACAGGATATCTTGACCAGGCAAAGGCAGAAAATCAATGAACAAGTCAGGTTAAATAGCCAGAAGGGGCTGAATGTAGGTGGGACTGACGAGCAGATAATGATAACCAGGTGAGCCACTGAGGAAACAATGAGTGCTGACAACTATCTGACAGCCCAGCCCTGACAGTACCCCCTCCTCAGGGGCACCAGATTTGAGGGAAAAAACATCTGTAGAAAGCATGGAGGAGGACAGGAGCATGTATGTCCGAGAACCAAGAGCGTTTTTCCGGACCGTACCCTCTCCAATGAGCAAGGTACAGTATGTGCCCATGGAACCTAAGGGAGTCAATGATCAATTGTTTCTCATACTTCTCATCATTCTCAACCTGAACCAGGTGAGGACGTGGTACAGAGGTGGTAAAATAGTTGCACACCAAAGGATTTAATGAGGAAACATGAAATACATTAGAAATAAGCATGTTAAAAGGAAGTTATAATGCGTAAGCCACAGGGTTGATCCTATGGAGAATACAGAAAAGCCCAATATACCATGGTGTCAGTTTCAATGAGGGAACACGGAGTTGGAGGTTACGAGATGACAGCCAGAACCTTGCCTTAACCTGGTAGGAAGGAGCAGGTAGGCATCGGCGGCGGTAAGCATGAAGCTTGTACCTCCACTGGCATGTCGCAAGGACTTTTTGACCTGCACTCAAGTGAAACAGAGATCACGGAGATGCTCCTCTAATGCAGGAATTATTTGAGGAACAAATGTGTCAGGCAACATGGATGGCTGTAAACCATAATTCACCATAAACAGAGACAATCAGGAAGTGGCATTGACGGCACTATTGTGAGCAAACTCCTCCCAAGGTAAGAGGTCTGACCAGTTGTTGTTATGGTGGTCAGAAGTATAGCAATGAAGGAAGTGCTCAAAGGCTTGGTTGGCTCGTTCTGGTCCCTCATTGGACAGTGGGTGATATGCTGAGGAGAAGGAAAATTGAATTCCCAACTGTGCACAAAAGGCTCACCAAAACCTGGACAAAAACTGGCTACCCTTGTCCGAGATGATAACCTTGGGTAGCCCATGTAACCGAAAGATCTCCTGAGCAAAAACAGATGCCAGTTTTTTGGATGTAGGCAACTTCTTAAGTGGAACCGGTCAACCACCATAAGATTAACTGTGTTGCCCTGGGAGTTAGGTAACTCCACAATAAAATTCATAGACAAATGGGTCCAAGGCCTCTCTCCATTGGGTATGGATTGTAGGAGGCCCACTGGAAGGTGTCATGGTGTCTTACTCTGAGCACACACGGAACAAGCGGCTATGAAGGCGGTTACATCAGAGCGGAGAATAGACCATCAGAATTGTAGAGAAATAGAACCAGAAGAGCTGATTTTCCCCAAGGTGACCAGCTGAGTTGGGAGAATGGTATGTCTGGAGCAAAGCAGTGCAGAGATTCTTGGGGACAAACAGCAGTCACAAGGTTTTTCAGCAGAATGAATCTGAGCAGCAAGAATTCTGTCACCCAAAGGTGAAGTGAGACTAGTGCGAATAGTGGCTAGAATGCAATCTGGAGGTAGGGAACCGACTCCATCTTGGAGGAGGAGGAAAATTGCTGTGCCAATGCATCAGCCCTTACATTCTTAGTTCCAGATAAGAAGGAGACTATGTAATTAAAGCTTGACAGAAAAAAAGCCCATTGTGCCCTTCTTGGAGATAAGCATTTAGCCTCCGACAAGAATGTTAAATTATTATGGTCAATCAAAATGAGGACTGGCACACTGGTATCCTCAATGAGATGCCTCCATTCTTTAAGAGCTAAAATTATAGCTAGCAATTCTCTGTACCCAATCTTGTAATTGCATTCTGCAGGAGACAATTTCTTAGAAAAGTAGTCACAAGTATTCATAGTGCTCTCAGAGGTAGGACGTTGAGACAGAAGGGAGCCTACTCCAGTTTCAGACGCATCAACCGCAAGAATGAAGGGTAAATTAGTATCAGGATGTGCCAGCAAAGGAGCTAAAACAAAGGCAGCCTTGAGAGACTCAAGGGCTTTAATGGAACCTGGAGACCAATTCTTTGGGTTGTCCTCCTTCCTGGTCATATCAGTCAGGGGTTTGACCAGAGAAAAGAAGTTATGAATAAATGACTTATAATAATTGGCAAATCTAAGAAAATGTTGTAGCTGTAGTTGACCTACGGGTTGAGGCCACTGTAGAATTGCAGGTTTTTCTGGATCCATCAAAAAACTGGCAGTAGAAATGACAAAACAGAGAAATGTAACCTGTTCACGATGGAACTTGCACTTCTCCAACTTATAATACAGGTTATTATCTTTCAAATTCTGTAGCACACGGGAGACATCTGTGTGGTGGCATTCTAGGGATTTTGCGTTGCAGGGACCAAACAGCATTATGAGGTATTTGTAATGTCCGGTCCTGGTAATAAATGCAGTTTTCCATTAGTCTCCCTTCTTGATCCTCATGATATTGTATGCCCCTCTCAAATAGAGCTTAGTGAAAACCGTGTCTCCCTTGAGGCGGTAAAATAATTCCATAATCAATGGAATCGGATAAGCATTCCTAATCATGATGCAATTGAGGCCCATATAATTGATACAAGGTCTCAGTTCACCACTCTTATTTTTCACAAAGAAGCCAGCACCGGCTGGAGACATAGTCCTCCATGGCTTTAACCTCCGAGTCAGACAAGGGGTAGACCTGGACACGAGGAGGCATGGCACAAGGTTGAAGGTCAATTGTGCAATTATACAACCAGTGTGGAGGAAAACGAATGGCTTGACCTTTGTCAAAGACATTGCTTAATTTGCTGTATTCCTCTGTCAAGAAGGAGAGTGAAGAGGCACACAAGACCTTAACCGCTTTCTGAAAACATGTCTTACTGCATTGTGGCGACTAGGAAAGTACCTCAGCATGTTGCCAATCGAAATAAGGGTTGTGCCTTTGTAATCAAGGATAACCAATGACTACAGGGTAATGAGGTGAGGAAATGACTTGAAATTAGATTATCTCATGGTACAGAGCCCCTATGGCCATGGTCAATGAAGCAGTCTCATGAGTCCCATGGGCAGACTGTAAAGGCCTCCCATCAATAGCCTCAAGGGCAAGTAGAGTGGCACTCTCTATGAACAGGACCCCAGCCCCAGAATCGATTAAAGACTGTGTATCGGTGGATGAATCGGACCAAGAAAGGGTAACCAGAATTAGAGGTGTATCCTTGTGGGGACACAAAATGCCACTTAAGGTCTGTCCCCTACAGGACATAAGGTGCGGGTGTCCCCCTGGATGGGTAGGACAAGACTTCAAAAAATGACACAAACTCTCTCCTCCTAAAGGCCCTCTCTTCAGCAGAGAGACTTCATGGGTTCCTACTTTACTCGCGGACTCGGTACCAGGGGGCATGGGAGGTGAGGGAGGCAAGGGTGGGAATGCAAAGCTTGGAGCCAAACATACAGGAGGCTTCTCAAAGCGCTCCTTAAAGGAAGGTCTCTCAGAATCTGGAGTCAATGAGAATGGAAAACATGATTAACTTCTCCAGATCCATTGGTATGTCACAGGCTGCTATCTTATCTTTAATGTTATCCGAGAGACCATGAGAAATAGCAGCCATGGAGGGCCTCATTGTTCCAAGCAACCTCTGCTGCCAGGATATGGAATTCAATGGCGTAATCGGCAACAGTTCTTGTACTCTGTTGGATGGACATAAGGCTCTTGGCAGCAGAAGTGGAGCAGGTGGGAACGTCAAATACCCTTTTAAAGGAAGCCACAAACTCAGGGTAACTCAGGACAATGGGTTTTTGCATCTCCCATAGAGGGTATAGAAAAAATGAAGCCTACTTTGCTTCTGTCCGTGGGAAACACCTGGGGCACCATCTCAATGTCTATCTCAATCTGGTTGAGAAACCCTGTGCATTGAACTGGATCACCCCCAAAATGCTGGGGAAGTGGAGGGGAACCAGTCATACCTCTTACAGAGGTAAGTTTCGAGCTAGGTGCATGAACAGAGACTTGAGCGGCAGCAGGGACGGCTTACAACACTGGTTGTACCAGATCAGCCACAGTGGGAGGATCCAGGTGAGCAGTATTAATCAGGAGCATCTGTAACGCTATGATCCATGCAGTGATCCTGCTCATTCAATCTGGAAAAAATATTGCCACTAGGTGGATTGCCTGCATCTTCTGAATTCATGTCCTTTCCCTAATGTCAGGAACCATGAATCCGACTGAGACAGGAAATGCAGTAAAAATCACACTTTTAATGTAATAGTAAAAATAGTACAGATCAGGAATGTAGTCAAAACATAAGCCAGGGTTCAGAAGCCAAAATGGGAAATCAGACAAGCCAGTGATCAGGGAGCCAGAAATCAGCATAGTCAGAAGCAGAAGGTCTGGGATCAGGAACCAGAAGGGACGTCAGCCAGGCAAAGTCTTTAACAGGAGCACAGCAGAGACACACAAGATATTTTGACCAGGCAAAGGCAAAAAAGGAGTGAACAAGGCAGCTTAAATAGCCAGAAGGGGCTGGCTGTAGGCGGGACTGAGGTGCAGATAATGATAACCAGGTGAGCCACTGAGGAAACAATGAGTGCTTACAATTATCTGACTGCTGAGCAGCCTGAGCACAGATAAGAGAGCTGCTGTGAGCCCAGCCCTGACATATTGTTCAACAATTGCTAGGTCTCCAGCCATCTTTTATTTGTATCCAGATCTTGCTTTAAATGTTGATACATCCTGTGCTGAAGCCACTTCTCAGCAGAATTTATATTATTATCAAATATAAAAATTCCAACCTCAATGTCATTTATAAACAAGTTAAACAGCATTGGCTCTGAGATAGAGGCCTAAAGCATACACCCTTACCACTCACAACCTTAGAACACTCATTAACCACTACCCTCTGCACACGCTTGTGAAGTCAACCCTCTATTCATACACATATTCTTCCACTCACTTCACTTCAAAAGACCTTAGTTTATAACATAAGAGTTTTTTTTTTTTTTCATTCAGCTGTCAGCAGGGAAGCCCATGTTTTTGAGGACACCAGGGCTGGCTTCCTGGCCCCTGTTCCCAACAACCTATTGACTGTGCACTCACCCGGAAAACCTCCCTCTGAGCGATCGGTGCTCAGCCCGAACTGTTCACCCCTCCCTACTACTGATCGGTTTCTTGTAGAGTGTTAAGGCTCGGTTCACACTAGGGCGACCTGTGAGGCGACCTGGTCGCCTCACAGGTCGCCGCAGGTCGCCTCCCATAGGGAAGCTGCGGACCCGTTCTAATAGGAGTGACACAAGTCGCTCCGACCTAGAAAAAGGGTCCGGAGCTTCTTTGGGGCGACCAGGAGGCGACCGCCATAGACTTCAATGTTATGAAGTCCGTGGCGGCCGCTCCGAGGTCGCGGCGCGCTGCTCGCACCACGATCTCGGAGGTCGCCACCCGAAGTAGCGTCACGGTAATGTGAACCGGCGCTAACTGGTTGGCCTGGCAAGAGTGGCCCTAAATAAATCAATATTGATTGTTACTCTTAAAATTCCCGCAAACACCTTGCAAACTATGGAAGTGAGGCTGGCTGGTCTGTAGTCCCCTGGCACACAAATCAGAAAGAGTGGGTATACTAACTCTTAACCCATGATATTGTTACTTATATTTTATTTAGTCATCCACTTTGTATGTGGTTAAGAAAACTGCTAAAACATTTTGCATTTAACATGGTCATAATAGATATTACCACTATAAGTGTAGAAAAACTAGAGCCCTTTTTAATGTGTAAATCCTGTGTGTGGCCAAGTAAAAAACTTGGTTCCCATGCAATGCAAGCGGTGCTGTCATTAGTATAATGTGAAGAGGTGGGCACAGCTACAAAACATTTGTAGAGTATAATACACTGTATATTTGCTATAGAGTATAAAGACAAGGAAAAAGAACTCCAAACTTATATTACCAAATATGATTCAGCCATACAACAAAAGAAACAAAAGAAGTACAGTAGGGATGTCACTGACTATAAAAACCTAAAGGTTTACAAATGGCAAGCAACAATGGAAGAGATGGAGGTCCCTGCCACTCCAAACGCCTTTGATTCCAGAGACACCTCATTGGATGAAGAGGAGTATGAGGAGTCTATAGCAACTCCAGCCCCTAGGACCCCACAAGTGTTCACGTTTAGACCTAATAGAGATATAGGGGACAACCAAACATTAACACAAGATAACCGTTATGTACTATCGAGAGAATTACCCAGGCCACAAGGCAGAACAATTACTCCACCCAGGGACCGTCCTAATAGGTACAATACACCTAACCAAGAGAGATACAATCTCCCCACAAATAACAGGTTTTCCCTTTTAGCAAGGATGGATACCTATACACCTATTAGGAATAATAGGGGTAGTAACTATTATAACGGACCCAGGGATTTTTTTCAAGGGGGACAACAGAGGAGACCCCCCCTACAGGCAACAAGGCTGGCACAGACCACAAGGAAGAACAGGATGGAGAGGCCCACAAGGCCAACAGAACAGATGGAACCACAACTACCCTTCAGACAGAAGACCAACCATGTACAGAGGAGGAGATTACCAAGGACAATGGAGAGGACCGCAACAGGGTGGACATATGAGACCCCAATATCAGAACCAATATTGGGACGAAGGAGACGTACATGACGCAAGAGAGGAGGTAGGAAGAAAAAGAAGGCGAGAGTTTTAGGTCAAGGCATTTTTAATCTTACAGACATCGTTTTTAGTGAAGAAAAGCTACAGGTTTTAGATTATGGTCTTAAATTTGCCCCTACCAAGGACATTGATCCCTTTGAAGTTTTTATCGATTTACAGAAATTTTTAAGGAAACTTAACATTAAAAAGTTTTTTAAACTCAAGGGACCCATAACTACCATCCCAGACCCTTCTTTTATCCATTCAGGTCTTAGAAATCACTCCATTTTTAATCCACAAGTACCTGGAGGGGAATGTATTGGAGCTTATAAGAAAATGGTTGAAGAAAACCTACGGAAAATCAAAATACCACCAAAAAAATACAACAAGACCAAACAAGCTATAAAAGAACTGGAGAATAGAAAGGGAATAGTCATCTGCCCAGTGGATAAAGGAGGAGGATTGGTCATCCTGAATAAAACCGACTACGAAGAAGAAATGGGTAATTTATTAAACGTTGAAGGGACGTATGAGAAATTGAAGGGGAATCCAACGAAAACTTACAAGAAAAAATTGAAAGATTACATTAATAAGGGCAAAGAATTAGGGATATTAGATAAGAAAGAAGCACAATATTTATTACCTGAAGCAACCAAAATTCCAGTTCTCTACTATCTGCCGAAAATACACAAAGATGCTGCAAAACCCCCAGGAATACCCATTGTGAGTGGGGTGGATTCATTATTCTCAAGACTGGGGGAATATTTAGATGGTTACCTACAACCAGCAGTAAGAATTGGAAAATCCTACTTGAAGGATAGTGCAGACCTGATTAGGTCATTGAAGGGACTACACATCCCAGAGAATTGTATTTTAGCCACAATAGATGCCAATTCCCTATACACAAGTATCAGACAAACTGATGGCCTTAAAGCGGTAGAGAAAGCTCTACATGAACGCACTCAACTGAAACATGTACAAATTAAGTATATTTTAGAAGGATTGAAACTTACTATGAGCAGTAAATTTTTCTGGAATAAAAATGATTATTATTTACAAAAGAAAGGGGTTGCAATGGGAGCTCAATATGCACCTATTTATGGATCTTTTAGAAGAAGAGGCTATTTATACTCAGAATAATTCAGAATTAATTTTTTATCAACGTTTTATTGATGATATTATCATTTTATGGGAGGGCACTGAAGAGTCTTTTAACAATTTCTTTTTAAAATTAAATGATAATCCCTATGGGATAAAATTCATGGGCGATTGGAGCCTGAACCAAATCAACTATCTAGACCTACTCATTTTTAAAGAGAACCAACGATTAAAGAGTAAAACATATTTTAAACCAACCGATATCAATGGCTATATATGTACATAAAGTTGTCACCACCCTATCTGGAAAGATAGTATTCCAAAGAGTCAATTCGTTAGAATTAGGAGAAACAGTGATGACCTGGAAGATTACATACAACAAACAGATACCCTTATGGCCAGATTTGAAGAGAAAGGATATAACAAACAGAAACCAATCAAGACAAGAAATGAAGTACAGAATATGAACAGAGAAGATCTCCTACACAAGAATGGGCCCTCATCCCGAAAATTTGTAAATTTTGCCTTCGTAACAGGATTCCACAAAGGTTTTAGACAGACGGAAAAGATTGTGAAGAAGTACTGGCCTATTTTGAGGTCAGACAAAACCTTATCAAAGATGTTACCAAAACAACCCAAATTCATCTATAGAAAGGCCCCTACATTACGAAACCAACTCGTACATAATGCTATAGACCCTACAAAACCAGTCAAAATGTTTCCAGACCTCAAAGGTTTCATTAGGTGCAACAGGTGCCTACCATGTAAGACAGTCAGAAATCAATCCAAGAAGACACTGAATTTTAAATCCAGATGGAGCGGGGAAGAATTTCATATTAATAAGCTAATTACATGCCAGACTACACATCTGACATATATCATAGAGAACATACAAAAACTTTTCAGATTGAGGTTGGTATAGTTTGCCACTATCCCTAGTTATATATAAGAGAAAAATGATTAGTCTCCTCAGTTTGGGATTTTGGCGGCAAACAAATACAAAAACGTATAAAAGTCATTGGTTTTATTCAAAAATACATGAGTGAAATTCAAAATTATACATATATTACACAGCATAAAAATACATGTCATGGAACACTGGAAGAATGCTACCATACATGAATCAATGATATTGCATGGAGTAAAAAACCCTTTAGCAGAGTACAAATCCTGATCGAACGCGTTTCAAACATTTTTTGGAACTAACAGTTCAGTTCTTCATCAGGGAAAGGTAAATTTAAACTCTAAAGAAAGAATTAGAAAAACACAATAAAACAGCTGCATACAAAAAGCAGGCATGTCCCCATGTGGATAATCTCAACATATGTGTGGATGTAACTGCCAAATTCAAACTGACCATAAAAGGGGGAGAGGGAAAACAAATGAAGATCCCCATAAATCATTTCTCTGAAAAACATGCATAAAACAGCTTGTCTACTCAGGATGAATTCCAAGTGTCTGCATCCAAGTTTCTCTAGGATAGGTACTGTAGGCCCCATGCTCTCCTGTAGGGCCGCAGGAGGAATAACAAATATTCACCAACCGACCGGCAAAAGCACTGAAAAAAAAAATATATATGTGTATAATAAAAAGGACAGTGGTTGCAACTCAAATCACTGTACAGTATCTTAAATACTACAAATCTCTGGGTCACTAGTTCAAAGCCAGCTTATCAACTGATGCATCTTAATAAAGAGAGGGCATCAAAAATTCTGTTATAAGTATCACATTAAATGCATAGCCTATCGATCTGTCAAGGATCAACTATGCAGTAAATGTACTTACATGGTATCCCAGAGGGAAAAAATGATGGATCCAACAATAGGGGCATAGGTCCAAAGACCAAGGGTCAGTTTCTGCTAATTAATTGCAGCTAGACTCCAAAGAGGCTCCGATAAAGGTACCCCCAATTGTGTGCTGATAAGTCCCCACAGAGTGGAACACCCCTTCTGCGAGGGGGCTCCAAGAGACTAACGCCAGTCACGGACCTCGGCGTCCTAAAAAGGGCGCCAACGCGGGAGAAGCCGCGCTGGAAACGCCCCCACTTCCGCCGGAAGTGATGCCACACACGTGGCGCCGGACCGGAAGTGACCGAAAATGTCGGAATCGGCAGGCGCCGCAAATCCGAGGCTACCGCCGATTGCCGAACATTAACATAAGGAGGACCAATGGCCGCCGGCGCGGGTGCTGGTTGTCCCCCAGACTAAGGAGGGAAAAGAAAACAAATCCCCCACAGAGATCTGGGCGATCTTAATCACCCCTCCACATCGAAACATGGAAGGGCGAAATACCAGCCACCCGCGCCAGACAGGAGAAACATGGGACAAAAAACCCCATCCAAGAAGAAAATACAAGGAGCAAGTGTTCACCACCTGGAGATGAAGAAAAAAGGGGGGAAAAAAGAATAATAAAAAATTATTATGGTAATTAGGAGGCTTTCCCTAAGAACCCCCTCAAAGTGGTCCAACCAAGGATGAAAAAAAATAATTTGGCAATTAAATGGCCATGTCCCCTGCATCTCAGCCCAAGAGAAAAGGGGGGGGCGGGGCATTGCATGATAGAAAAGTGGGGTAAAATGTTGCTTTGGTGGACACCACACATACGATGCCCACAAGTGGTATGCAGCTGTCATGTCAAATACAAATAAATTAAATTAGCATACATGTAATTGTGTTAATTGAGTCACAATAGAGCAGCGGTGTCCACCCCACATGTCGGGATGAACTCGACACATGGCGTGAACACAAATGTATCCACTTGCGAGTCAAAGGAGATACCCGTGTGGAGATACTTAGGCGTAGATGTAGCACCCAAATTCCCCACCCAAAATTTGGGAGGAAAAAAGGGGGGGGGAGCGCCTTGGGAGTATCTTCCTGAGAAATCAGAGGGGTACACATCCCATCTGCCACACCTGGATCTACTGAGAGAACATGGTTTAAACACCGAATGCCCATATATGCATGGAAAAACATATTTCAGTACATGTGTACATACATATATACATATACATATACACAACAATTAATTAAATTAATTTAATTACATTAAATTAAACAACCCTGCCTAATCCTGAAATTCAGGATTATCATAAATGACAAGCTTACAAACAGACAAACAAACAAACAGGAGAAAAAAAAAAGGAGGAGAAGGAGAAGGGAGGGGGGGGGGAAGAAGATGACTGGTGTATCTCTAGTCTGTCTTGCCCGAGCTAAAGCCAGACAGGAAGGATCTGAAACTCTCGGTCTCATTGAGGCTGGGAGGCGTGGTCGCTCTCAGGGTCCTGATCCAGCGTGCCTCCTTCTGCAGGAGGACGTTGTTCCAGTCGCCTCCCCTTGACGGAATGTGAGTGCGGTCCAAAACAGTAAAGTTCACAGTGAGCATGTGGTAGCCATGAGTTCCAGCTACATGCCTGCCCAAAGGCAGGTAGAGGTTGCTGATTCTCATTCTTGCCAGATGTTTTCCTACCCGATCATGAAATTCCTGTTTTGTTTTGCCCACATAAAAAGAACTGCACTCACACTCCATCGAGTAGACGACTGCCCTGGTCTTGCAGTTGGCAAAATGCCTTAATCTGAAAGAACTCCCATTGGGCAAGGTGAAGGTGGTTCTCTGTCGGATAAAGGGACAACAGACGCAAGATCCACAGGGGTAGGTACCCCACACCCTGCAGGGGTCTCGGGGTGAATCACCCCTGTATTCACTATGCACCAGCCGTTCTCCGATAGATCCAGCTCTGCGATGTACTACTGAAGGTCTTTCGGTAACAAATTTCAAAAGAGTGGCATCCTCCGTCAAGATATGCCAGTGTTTGTTCAAAACTCTGAAAAATTTTTGATGTTCGTTAGAGTATACTTTCCGTACCCACTGTATACATACATGGGTGTGTATATATACCCCCTATACACATGTTCAGATGTCATGTCTGACTCCAAACATGTGCTCAAAAGATCCCTATGGACGCCTGCACCCAAAAAGAATGCTGACGGCGGCAAAGTCATATTACTGCAGCGAAAGTGACACAAGAGAAACTAGCTTTTCTCTACAGCGGTCACCCTGATATGGAAGGGTTTTGTCACCCTGCCATAGCAGTCACTGTCAGTTAACCCTACACTACACTACGGTCCCCTTACACTTAACACTTTCCATACAGAAAATGAATGAATTAAAGCTAACTAAAGTGTAAAAGAGCACCCTAACTACACTAGATATCCCTTTCCTCACACTAAAAATTGCTAAATTACACTTTGTAACACTTTGTAACAGAAGTAACAGAACAGCATTCCACTCTCTTCCAGGTCCCATATAAGAATGCTAGGAATTTGGCGGGGGCTATCTTATATACTGGGGGGCGTATTCACTAATGATTGGTCTATGGACCCCCTAGTCACTCCAATCACATTCCTAGCATTCTCCTGCCCCCTCAATTGGCTTTTGCTAATGGTTCTGGTCCAATCATGGGTTTTTAAAGCCCATTTCCTTTCCCATTGCATTTTGGTCGGTTCTGGTTGCCGAATTCCGAACTTTTTGGGCAAAAAGTTCTAAATTCGGCCGAACCTCGAACAGCCAATGTTCGGGCCGAACCGATGGTCGACCCGAACCGTTTGATCATCCCTAGTGCAGATAATGATAACCAGGTGAGCCACTGAGGAAACAACGAGTGCTTACAATTATCCGACAGCTGAGCAGCCTGAGCACAGATAAGAGAGCTGCTGCGAGCCCAGCCCTGACATATTGTTAAACAATTGCTAGGTCTCCAGCCATCTTTTATTTGTATCCAGATCTTCCTTTAAATGTTGATACATCCTGTGCTGATGCTACTTCTCAGCAGAATTTATATTATTATCAAATATAAAAATTCCAACCTCAATGTCATTTATAAACAAGTTAAACAGCATTGGCTCCAAGATAGAGGCCTAAAGCATACACCCTTACCACTCACAACCTTAGATCACTCATTAACCACTACCCTCTGCACACGCTTGTGAAGTCAACCCTCTATTCATACACATACTCTTCCACTCACTTCACTTCAAAAGACCTTAGTTTATAACATAAGAGTTTTTTTTTTCATTCAGCTGTCAGCAGGGAAGCCCATGTTTTTGTGGACACCAGGGCTGGCTTCCTGGCCCCGTTCCCAACAACCTATTGACTGTGCACTCAGCCGGAAAATCTCCCACTGAGCGATCGGTGCTCAGCCCGAACCGTTCACCCCTCCCTACTACTGATCGGTTTCTTGTAGAGTGTTAACTGGTTGGCCTGGCAAGAGTGTCCCTAAATAAATCAATGTTGATTGTTACTCTTAAAATTCCTGCAAACACCTTGCAAACTATGGAAGTGAGGCTGGCTGGTCTGTAGTCCCCTGGCACACAAATCAGAAAGAGTGGGTATACTAACTCTTTACCCCTGCTATTGTTACTTATATTTTATTTAGTCATCCACCTTGTATGTGGTTATGAAAACTGCTAAAACATTTTGCATTTAACATGGTCATAATAGATATTACCACTATAAGTGTAGAATAACTAGAGCCCTTTTTAATGTGTAAATCCTGTGTGTGGCCAAGTAAAAAACTTGGTTCCCATCATAGGTGTGCGCAGCCTAATACATTAGGGTGTGCACACCAAAGCTCAAACACACACTACCGATTACTCATGATGTTTATTCAGAAAGGGAGGGGGCCGGCAAATTATATATTTACCGGTCCCTTTCCCCATTCATCCTAAAACATCCCCACAGCCACAGTCGGCTGGAGAGGAGAGGAGGGAAGCCGGAAGAGCTGTGGGGGTAAGGGGGAGTGGAGCCAGGGCACTAGGGGTAATCTGTGCTGCACAGGGTGATTAGGGTGTGCCTGGGCACACCTGGCACACCCTGTGCGCACACCTATGGTTCCCATGCAATGCAAGCGGTGCTGTCATTAGTATAATGTGAAGAGGTGGGCACAGCTACAAAACATTTGTAGAGTATAATATACTGTATATTTGCTTTTCCTCCAAAGCACAAAATGTGCATACATTGTTTACTGGTTGATAACATTCTGCTAATAAAAACAGACCAGAGGCTTTTGTTAATTATATTTTACTGAAAAGTGCAAGCAAATTTATAAGGTGTTATGACAGGTATTTTGGGTAAGACATGTATATAAAAGATGTAAAAGAAAGAAATTGCTCCTGCACTTGAGGGATTGTCATGCGACTAGTTTCCTGGAGATACAACTCCACTGTTATGGTCGTCGTTCCAGTTGTGCTGCCACTCTCAACAGGTTGTGGAAACCCAAAATGAGATCCAAAAAAGAAAACATACAGAGGGCGCACCAGCCTAGCGCATTATCTTTAAAACAATTTATTAAATGAGACAATTTATACATCATACTCACAAAGTGGATGTGAGATACAAGCAAGATATGTAACAATCGGTCCACCGGAAATGCCCACTGAGCCTCAGTTACAAATACAGACCGTGATGAGATGTAAACCTCCAAAAAAAGCTTGCGCGTTTCGGGGGTGTCCCCCTTCCTCAGAGCTAATTCAAGGTGTGGGTGGTTAAACTTTTTATATATACTCAAAGTGTCACATGTCTTGCAGCGTGTTCTGCCCCCTTAGTGGGCGGGTCACAAGAAAAACATCACATGGTTTCAAAATACACAATGACAAAATACAATCAAAGATTAAAAGTACATCCCTGGTGTTTTGTATGACCAAATTTAGTGCATAAACTAAAATCCTAAATGCCATCTAAATGTGATTAAAAATAGAAGGGGAGGGTATATAAAAGACGCCCAGCACAGGAACATGCTAGAATACTTGGTTACTGATTATCAAATAAAAACTGTGAAAAGACTACTGAGCAATGTTCAGAATGTACTTTGAATTATAGTACATATCTTAAAAAATTTGTATTATTCCATGACATTTTGTAAATACATTGGGACCAAATTTTATTACATAAACAAAAACACATTATTTTAGGGGTCAAACATTTAGGTGTTCTTTTTGCCAATAGAAAAAAAACCTTGCAGTGATCAAATACCACCAAAAGAAAGCACTATTTTTTTATGAAAATACTGTGATACATTTGTGTTAGGTACAGGGTTGCATGACCGCGCAATTGTCATTCAAAATGCAACAGTATAAAAAGCTGAAAAATGGCCTGGGCAGGAAGGGGTGTAACTGCCCTGTAAGGAAGTGGTTAACTATTGAAACATGGGAATAAATATTCCAGGGGGTAATCATGCTCAGCTCAATGGTTTAGTGGTTAGTGTTCCTGGCTATAAACACTGAGAGCATGAGTTCAAATCCCAAGTGTGCCATCACCTTCTTAAATTTTAGACAGCTATAAATAAATACTGAAACTTGGCAAATGCATAATTGCACCCTGCACATATGCATGTTTGTTTCTTGAATATACATGGCCATTGACATGCAATTTTAGGTGATGTAGCCAATGTATTACTATGTGGCCAAAAAAAATTATGGCACACAGGGTGTTATCATGGTCTGGCCTTGAACTCATGACCTAGCAATCTTTAGCTGTGAGCTTAGCCCACTACACCAAAGTGCTGAATACAATCAGATATGCCTGAAAGTTTCAGATGAATAAAGAATGAAGACTGCTAATTAGACAGCTGTGTAGTCTGCTATTAGAAAATCTAAAAGTTAAAACACATAACATACATAACTATACCTTAAAATTAAAATAAACCATAATAGATGACATTGCTGTGTAATAGTGATTCAGAATAGACAAATTTCCTTTTATGAAAAACACAAAGGGAATTTGGTTAACTCCAAACTCAAATTCAGCCTAAGTTAACTCCAAACCCGAATTCAGTCTAAGTTAACTCCAACTCCGAATTCATTAAAGCATCTAGTTGATGGTTTAACTCCAGCCACTTACCTAATTAGGATGCAATGAGTTTAGGCTGGAGTTATTTCTGGAGAAGTGAGCAGCTCTACTCCAAACTTAAGCCCCGTACACACGTACCGATCGTCGGCCGACAGAGCGTCCTACAAATGTTCGCGGCTGGTGTGTTTGTTGTTTGTCTGTTGAAAAGTGCTCAAAACTTGCCCAGGACATTTGTCTTCCGACAGAAAATGACGTCACTACGTTCCACGCACGTTCGCCGCTACAAAAGAGGAAGTGAGTGTTTGGCCGTGACCCTTCTGGGCATCTCGCGCTGATTTCGGTAGCATTTGTTTGGTTGACGACATTTCGCTATTTTCCGAGACATCGTTCGAGAATTTATTATGGCGACCGTGAATTCGTCCGTTGCTGTCGTTAGTGTTGGAGTTTTGGCTCTGAGACGACGTACGAGCAATAGAAAGAAGAAGCGGACCTCCTGGACGAAAAATTGGTTGCTTAACCGTGATCAATTTTCTCATATGTCCTTGCTGAGGGAGCTCCAGGAAAATAATCCTGATGACTTCAGGAATTATTTGAGGATGACGGATCCCATCTTTTACCGTCTTCTTGCCCTGGTGTCCCCCTATATTCTGAAGCAGGATACTTGTATGCGGCTTGCAATTACTCCTGAGCAAAGGTTAATTGCGACGTTGAGGTATCTTGCAACAGGGAGAAGCCTGCAGGATCTGAAGTTCACCACAGGCATCTCCCCCCAAGCTCTTGGAGTCATCATCCCTGAGACCTGTTCTGCCATCATCAAGGTCTTGCAGAAGGACTATATCAAGGTATGTTTGATTTTTTACATTACATTACATGTATTACTAGTTTCACCCGAATTATGATGTTTTTGGATGTACAGCAATTGACACAGGCCATTATTTGTAAACTACCCTCTGTCCGCATGCACATAGTAGTAAAGATGTAGATTATCTTTAACCATTTGTAAAATTACCCACTAACCACCCCACCATTCTCTCCTATGTGTCCCTAAATGCATTGCCTGTTAACAGTATGTCGAATTTTTCAAATTTTATTGCTTTCCCTCAAACAATTATTCCTTGGCCAATGTTTTAGTACCTAGTTAATGATTTATCTAAAATACATCAGTCCATCCATTCCCACCTATGATTCTGTATGTTTATGTAATGATGTTAAAACCTTCACTGACCACAAGCCCTTATTGATGTATAAATGCCCAGTTTTACTTACCCATCCCCCACCCACATGCTAAATCTCAAAGTCAGCATATACCAAAGCTCAAGTTCAGAGGTCTTCAAACTATGGCCCTCCAGTTGTTCACGAACTTCAATTTCCATCATGCCTAGTCATGTCTGTGAATGTCAGAGAATTACAAGGCCTCATGGGATGTGTAGTTCTGCAACAGCTGGAGGGCCGTAGTTTGTAAATCTCAGCTCTAGCTGGTGAGTATAATGGGCCATACACACTAGAAGATTGTCAGAACAATTTATCCTTCCGATTTACCAAAACCAAATAATATGAGGTCCAACAAACACTTTCAAATCCTATGCAATCTGGTAGGCCCTTGCACTACATAGAAAAGGTAAATCTGCACGAAAAAGTCTTCAGAGAATCTTCTAGTGTGTATGGCCCTTTACAATATAAGAACAATAGGAGGTTGAAAATAAATGTATGTAGATGTTACATCCCCATATCCAAACCTTTGCCTTCCTGTTGTTTATTTTTTTAGCAAGTTGCATAAGCATTTAACAGACAACTGTGTGTGTAATTAATAATGTGATGTGCTCAAGCACTAATTTTTATTTTTTTATTTTTTCCCCACAGTTTCCTTCAAACGCAGAGCAATGGCTGGAGATTTCTGATCAATTTCTGGAGAAGTGGAATTTTCCCAATTGTGGGGGTGCTATTGATGGGAAGCACGTCCGCATTGTCCCCCCTCCGAATTCCGGCACATTTTATTATAATTATAAAGGTTTTTTTAGTATAGTCATGCTAGCCATAGTTAATGCAAACTATGAGTTTATTTTTTTGGATATCGGCAAAAATGGCCGCAATTCGGATGGGGGAGTTATTGATCAGACGGAGTTCGCTCGTCGTCTAAAGAACGGCACTCTGAACCTGCCATCCAGGGAGCAAACTGTTGAGGGTATGAGCTTTGTGTTTATCGCAGATGAGGCTTTTGCGCTTGGGGAGCATCTCATGAAGCCCTACCCTCAGAGGAACCTCACCCCAGACCAAAGGATTTACAACTACCGGTTGTCCAGAGCTCGCAGAGTTGTGGAGAATGCCTTCGGGATAATGGCCAACCGGTTCCGGATATTCCTGACGTCCATAAACCTGGCACTGTACAAAGTGGATAATGTGGTCTTGTGTTGCTGCATTTTGCACAACTTCCTACGCAGGAATGCACAAAATTATGTATTGCAGCAACTGGATACTGACCCTGCTATGCCAGGTACAAGTGGAGAGGCCCAACCTTCTAACCAAGTGGAGTCCATGACGTCAATGGAAGTTGGACGGTCAGCATTGGCATCACACAGGGCCCGTCAGATCCGCCAGGAATATCTGGACTATTTCGTGGGGAGAGGAGCTGTGTCCTGGCAGCAATCACTGTCACACACCCATTAATCTTGTTAAAGATTGGACACACAAGATAAATGTCAGAGATATATTATTTTTCAACACATTAAAAAAAAATTGCAGTGATTCAGTATTGTGGATTCTAATCATTTGGGCACATATGCCAAACACAATTATTTGGGTTAATCATGTGTTATATATGTGTGACTTTGGAAGGGTTAATACATTCATCAGTGTGTTTCTTTACTGTAGTCTCTCACCAGCTGATCCAAAGTGATGATGGCCATGTGTTATTTTTGAGCCAGTGGTGTAAATACAAGGGCCTTCTGCACCCCACAAAATCTACACAAACCCTGTCACATTGAGAACTAGGTCACACCCATGGTTCATCTAATGTCACCTTACATTGGTGGTTCTTGTCCAGAAGTTGCCCATAGTATATATTTAATATAATACATTAGGGTATTAACAACGTACCTACACCTGTTATGTTGTGTTCATTTATGACATCCTTCTCACTGCCCACCAATGTTAGGATATGTCAGTGTTATGTGAAACTTGATCATTGTTCATCTCAAAGTGTTATATATATAAGTAATGGAAAGTGAACTAGAGCAACGAACAAGCAATACACTATAGATTACACTGATCTCCCTACACTGCCAATATCAATGCCATATTGAATCCTAGGACTGCTAGTACCTTGAGTGTTGAGTCACACTTATGCAATGTGGGAAGTCTGCGACTTTGCATCCTTCCTGCATCGCATAAGGGTGACCCACCACTTACTTTTTCCACAGGATTGTATTACACAAGTCTGAAGAACTGTGCCATCCAATCCTGATACATCAGAAATAAAGGGTCATGTGCGACTTGTGTGCGTGTTCAGTGTGAATGTAGCCATACAAAGTGTATGTCTCAATTCGCACTACACTCGCACAAAAGTCGCACATGATGCATTTATTCAGCTGCATCAGGATAGGATTGCACAGTCCTTCACACTTGTATGATCCAATCCTGTATGAAATGTCAGATCGCACTGTGATATGCGTATAAACGGTTGGGATCTTTAACATTTCATTGACACCTCCAGCAACTCGCATATGGCAGTGTCCAAAATGCTTTCATTAACATGTAAATGTGGGAATAGGACAGCCATCATACATGTAATGCTTCTTTACACAGCTTTAGATCTCGACCCCCCCAACGAAAGTCAAATAAAGAATGGAACACACATTGTTGAATGTACAAAATTTTTTTTTCAAAACATTCACAGGGTTAGGGTTAGGGTTAGGGTTAGGGTGTTTTCAAGTTTTTTTCCCAAACGTGGGTACACTCTTAACAACTGCATCAAGATATCATAAAATATTAAAAAACTTTTGTAAGAAAAGGAACCAATAAAAACATAAAAAATGTCTTTAAAACTTTTTAAAATTTGGCAATCATGTCGACAAAATCTCGCATTTTTGATTGCAATGCCGTTGCTGTTTCCTTGATTTGCTCGAGGTCTGAGCAACATTGGAGTGCCTCACGGGTTAGTTTTGCTAAAGTGCAAGTAGGTAAATCATGATCTGTAAAAAAATATACAACTGAGTCAATGTGAATCACCTACATGAGGTCATAATCGAGAAACATTTGGTGTCCAGGTTATTTTTAATTACTCTCGAGTTAATACCTACCCTGTTCTTATGCTCTTTTGCCCTAGGCTCTTCTTCTTCCTCCTGTCCTCCTCTGATCCTGTTGCTGATGATTCTGCCGGTCTCCTGAGCTTACTATATATTCATTAGGGGTGTGAACACATGATGACGTCATTGTGAGGGCATGGTCGTAATGTATATATATTAAGCTGCAGAGACCAGAGACGGGCAGAATGCACGGCAACAGCATCAGATGAGGACAGGAGGAAGAAGCAGAACCTAGGGCAAAAGAGCAGACAACATAAGAGCAGAAGATTGCACAGCAGAAGAGTGGAGAGGAGAAGATCCAAAGAGCAGAGTGGAGAAGACCGGATGAAGATATTTAAGAACATTTCATAAACGTCTCCTGTCGTTATTCACATACACTTCCATTTATGTGGTTAATGTGTAGGGGTACTATGTACCCCATACCCATTCACACAGTGATTGGTGTCCGGGATCTGGGGGCCACCCTTTGTTGAAGGTTGCTTCCAAAGTCCTAGGAACCCCCTGGCCGCATGACCCCCCACCAAAACCACCAGACAGGGTTGTGGGGATGAGGCTCTTGTCCTCCTCTACATGGGAGTAAGGTGCTTTTGGGTGTGCGGTGCAGAGGCCCCCTGGCCCAAAGCAACAAAACCCCCCCATGTTGAGGGCATGTGTCCTGCTGTGGTCCAGGGGGTGTTTGTTCCGCTTGCTCGTTCTCTTTCCTGGCCTGACAAGCTGCATGCTTGTATAAGGGTCTGGTAGGGGTTTTGGGGGTAACCCACGCTGTTTTTTTGTTGTGGGCATACCCTCAAACTCAATACCACACACAAAAGGCCTGGTTATGAACTTGGGGGGACACCCACGGTGGGTTCTTCAATTTTTTGGTGTAGTTCCCCCTCAAAAATCTTCACAACACAAGTGGCCCCGCAAGTCAGAGCATCCTGATCCGACTTACGGTGCGACTTCCATTCAAATAAAGAGGCTCCCATAGGGAACTAGTGTTGTAAATTGGAGGCTAAAAATAACACTGATAAAAATCATTCTGAAAAAACCTACGTGGGCACACAATTGGCTCTTGGACACTTGGTCCGGGATCCTCAAGATTTTGGGAAGTGGCTTCCACGCTGCTTGGCAAGTTGCCAGGAGATCTGGGTTCTGAGCTGGCTGGGGATGCCACATCCTGGCATGATGCAACATCTGCAATGTAAATTTGTAAGGGAATACAAGAATATAAGGTTAAACAATCATTGCAAATACACATATTTCTATGATCCCACTACACAAAAATCTGTGACTACCAACCTTCTTGTTGTTCTGGTGTCTGGTCACTTGTTGGCTCCACCAGAATAACCTCAGGCATAATGTCTTCATCTACATAATACAAAATATTGGCCATATCATAAAAGTCACAAGAGGTACATTTGTTAGGACATGGTGCCCTGCTTGATAGCTCTTTCAGTAACAAATTTGAAGACATGTACATGGTTATCTACGAAAAATATGGTACATTAATGTTTGACAGTGCATAGGAACCAATTACCTTTAGTCGAATCTGTGCCACCATCTGGGCCCATGTCCTCCTCTTCTTCCACAACTGCCGATGGAGCTGCCAAACCTCTCCTCCTCCTTTCCCATTGTTTGGCACGGAGTTTACGTTTTTCTCCTATTTAAAGGTTTGAATAATAATCTGTGATTAATAGGAATGTTTGCTGAGAAGATTCGTGCAGGAAAGAACGTTCGTTGCAACACAATACATATATTTTTAACTATGGCTTCCTGACTTTTAATGTCATATACTAAAACATCAACAATAGATCGATCTAATCACGACATGACAACTAAAATGAGTAATCTAACTTTTTACATAGACATTATAATCTAGACATGTTAATACAACATACACCAAATTATAAAAAACATATTGCATGATTAAAAAAAAAAAAAATTAAATAAAACTTACTTTTTTTCAAAATCCGATGGATTTGGGAAAGCTGATCCTGCTCACGGTGTTTCAGGTCAGACCACCGTTTACGAATCTGATCTTTCGATCGCTCCACACCGAATTTTTTTACCAAACAGGCCACCACCTTATCCATGATGCCATCTTTCCTGGCATTGGGCCGATCGTAATTTGCCAACTTGCCATCATAGTCCATTTTTTCTAAAATGGAGACCATCTCCACCATTTCTGGCTTTGACATGGGTGTAGCCCTTGATTTTCTGGTGGCCCAATCACTTCGGCCCACACTAATTGAGCTCCCAGATTGTTGAGACATTATTCTTGATTACAAGATTTTTCCACTGCTTCAGGTGTGAGTGTCGCATGTAGGCCTGATCTTCGGCACGTACACACCCCTGCACAAGCCCGCCACTGGAGGAGGAGTTGACGCCTGCGCTGTATTTAAAGGACGCAAGTTCGTTCGGCCGACGATTCGCTAGCGGACATATCGAGGGTTGGAGCACGATCGAGTGGCGAATTTCCCCACAAACAAAGGTACGACTCTTTTAATAGAAAGTGTGTGTTTTGGGCCCTATACAGCTTTTATTAGGAATATCTTTATTATGTGCCAAAATACATGCTATTTTAATATGTTTTGTGTTGTGTTGTGTCTTGCAGGCATATACTGTCCTGCAATATGGTGGACAATTACACCACCCACAACTTTCTCATCAGTTTCATTGATGAGTACAGGCAACTGCCGTGTTTGTGGCAAGTGAAGTCGGCAGAATATAAAAATAAGAAACTAAAAAAACAGGCCATGGAACATTTGGTGGCCTTCTACAAGCCCGTCTGTCCTGGGGCAAATTTTGATTATATACGCAAAAAAATAAACAGCATTCGCACTGCCTACAGGCGGGAGGTAAAAAAAATAGAAGATTCCACCCAGTCTGGAGCAGGTGCACGGAATGTACATGTACCACGGCTGTGGTACTATGATAACCTGCGGTTCCTGGCAGACACCTTGGAATCCAGGCCGTCAATTTCTACACTGCCTTCGACTTCGGCAGAGGGCTCAGTGTCTGTAGATCCAAGCCAGGATGAGGATTTCCTGGAGGAGAGTTTAACTCAGGTATGGCATTTCACAATATATTGTCTGCTAAAATGTAATCATGTAACAAAATTATAAGCTAAACCATAATTGACCCTTTATGTAAACGGGCATAGCAAGGGGTTGGCATGACAGGCAACCGCCAGGGGCGCAGGCCAAGGGGGGTGGGTCACAAAAACATTGGCATTGTTTTAGTGTTTATTTTAACAATCCACTCAGCCTGCACACCCCAGAACCCCCAGTTTGCAGGCGGATTCATGCAGGTGTAAAACATTGAGAGCTGCTTCATGCAGGTGTAAAACATTGAGAGCAGCTGAGCCAAAAGACCAGGAGACTGAGACTGCCTCTCACTGCATCCCCAGCACACCTCCGGTCTTACAAACACTGCTGCATCCCCAGCACACCTCTGGTCCTAACAAACACTGCTGTAGCCTCAGCATTCCTCTGGCTCAACCTTTTTTAATACAAAACTAACAGCTCCTGCAAATGATCCATCCATCCTTGCTTCCATGTCTCTGGTCTCTCACTCTGGGTCAGCAAGGCAGGTGGCTTCCTTATTCCTGTTTCCCTGCACTGCTTCACCCTCAATGCCCTACATCAAGCACTCTGCAAGTTCAGGCCCCTCTCTCTCTGCAACCCCCTCCTCTCTCTCTCACACCCCCTCTTTCTCTCCCTCTCTCTAGCTCTCAACCCTCTCTTTCTTTTTCACACCTGAGACAATGATTGCCCACTAGAGAGCTCTACACTGGGCAAACAAGGGGCAAATTAGAAACTTTTAATGCCCTTTAATTTTTTTTGGGGGGGTGGGTTACAGTTTTACATTGATCTTGGGGGGGGGGGTTGTTGCCAAATACAGCTCCTCAACAAGGGCACTGGAGACCCTAGATACGCCACTGTATGTAAAGTCTGCTATTTGTTCACAATAATATAACAAACATGACTTTTTATATACACTATAACATTCTAATCAATTGTTCATTTCATCAACAGGGAAGTGTCACTGAGGAGGAGCCAGGTTGCAGCCAGGAGCCTGGGGAGCCTGCGGAGCCTGAGGAGCCTGTGGAACTATTTCCACCACCACCTCCTCCTGCCAAACGGAGGCAAAAGAGGAAGCACGTGGATGATATCACAGACGAATTTATCCAGGAGGCCACCATAGCCCTACGTCGGAAACCGGAGGCCAATGAGTCCTTCGGCAACATGACGGCAAAAATTTTGGATAAGGTGGACCTCAGGCAGTGTCAGTATGCCAGAAAAATTATCCTCGATGTGCTGCAAAAGGCTGAAAACGGGATCCTTAATGAGCACAGCCATGCATGCCAGGAGCACCCGTGCCCTCCACCTCCACCTCCACCTCCACAACACCCACCACCTCGCCAAATGCCACATGGCCAGTGGCAATATGGCCAGCAGGATCCAAACCTGCCCTCATGGCAACCTGATTTCAGTTACCAGCAACTTTAATTTTTGTAACCCCCTATTATTTATTTTACCCCTGTTTGCCAGTTTCTAGTTTAATTTTGTCCAAATGGACCTTTTTTATGTTTAGTTATACGGAAAGTATTGATGTTTTCTTTGGTTTTTTTTGCTGAGATACAAAAAATAAAGAAAATGAAAATAAAAAATGGCCTATCTGAATTTGTTAACATGTTTAATATTGTGCATAACCTGAAAAATATGTTTTAGACATTAATTCAGACAAGAATAAAGGGTCATATCAATAGTTAGATCTTTGCTGTTTACAAAATAATAATGGTGAAGAGTTCAAATTATTTAATTATAAAATTTGATAGAACAGATAGAATAGACAAACATTATCTTCATCATAACAGAACACATGCCTTTTGATTAGAAAAGTATGGCATTATGAGCAGCATCTTCCTTCTTCTCACATTTATCAAGATGAGCATGTGCTCCGCATTTCACCTATTTCTTGGACTGCCGCGAGCCGAAAGTTCTTTCTGAATAAAATGATGAGTTTACTAGAGAAAATTCTTCCGGGAACTCATTTGGTTTGATCATGCGTGTTGGGATTTGTAGCTGTGTGTCGGCCGAATTCTGTACTGACAGGCGAACAATCTTCCGTTCTGGTGTCCGCAGACAAAAATTTTCATGTTTGCAAGAAAGACTTTTGTCCGCGGATTGTGCGCAGACAGCTGTCGGAGGCACCATACTAACACGCGTACAATCGGCAGATCTTTCGTCCGCCGACGTTTGTATGCCGACGATCGGTACGTGTGTACGGGCCTTTATACTGAATTAGGCCCACAATCACACAACAAAAAGTTCTTAAAAATTGTCATTTTTGATAATAAAGCCAATTATTGAAAAAAAAAAAAAAAGAGATTTTTTGATTTTTTACTTTGGATTTCATATCTGGGGGGTCTAAAATGTGTGCATGTGAAGTTTCAGCTCTGTAGCATGTCCAGAACCAGAAAAAAAAAAGATTGTTTGTATTAGAACACTTTCTTTCAGGACAGGTAGTTAGCTTCTCTCCCGGTTTAATAGCAGGCATTTTTTGGGGTTCTTTGCAGTCAGGAAAAACATCTGAACTTGTGTATAGTGGTACTGTGCACAAGTTCTGATGTTTTGCCTGCCTCCAAAAACCCCCAAAAAATGGCAGCAAAAACACACCTGGGCATTTTTTTTTTTGACGCTAGCGTTTTTTTGGCATTTTTTTGGGTTCTTTTGAGGCAGGCAAAACATCTGAACATGTGTATAGGGGGTATATATAGACATATATGTCTGAATATATACCCCTAGACATATATAGGTGTGATAGTAGCAGAAATATATTACTGTAAATGATTTCATTAGCGCAAGCATTTATTTCTGCTACTATCACACCTATATATGTCTAGGGGTATATACACACATATATGTGTATATATATCCCCTATACACATGTTCAGATGTCATGTCTGACATCAAACATGTCCTCAAAAAAGCACTGACAGTGGCAGCCCCTGCAGCATAAAAAATGCTTGGCTGGTGAGAAGCCATAAGGGTGTCCCGAAGCTATTCAGAGAAATGATCATTTCTCTATAGCTGTCACCCTGCTATGGAAGGGTTTTGTCACCCTGCCATAGCAGTCACTGTCAGTTAACCCTATACTACACTACGGTCCCCTGACACTTCATACTTTCCCTACAGAAACTAAATTTTTGAAGCTAACTTAAGTGTAAAGGAGCACTCTAACTACACTAGATATCCCTTTCCTCACACTAAAAATAGCTAAACGACACTTTTAAAGTAAAATTAACAGAACTGTTTCCACTCTCTTCCATGTCCAGTATAACAATGCTAGGAATATGGTGGGGGCGATCTTATATACTGGGGGGCGTATTCACTAATGATTGGTCTAGGGACCCCCTAGTCACTCCAATCACATTCCTAGCATTCTCCTGCCCCCTCAAGTGGCTTTTGCTAATGGTTCTGGTCCAATCACGGGCTTTTAAAGCCCATTTCCTGAAGCAATGCATTTTGGGTGGTTCTGGTTGCCGAATTCCGAACTTTTTGGGCAAAAAGTTCTGAATTCGGCCGAACCTCGAACACCCAATGTTCGGGCCGAACCGATGGTCGACCCGAACCGTTCGATCATCCCTATTCAACATGGCATATGAGTGCTGCCAGCATTTTTGCAGAGGTTGAAGGGGTGGAGGGCCAGCCTGTCAGTGCTCAGACCATACGCCGCACACTGCATCAAATTGGTCTGCATGGCTGTTGTCCCAGAAGGAAGCCTCTTCTAAAGATGATGTGCAACAATGCCCGCAAACAGGTGAGGAGTACAAAGACAAGTGTGTCTTGCCTATAGTCAAGCATGGTGGTGGGAGTGTCGTGGTCTGGGGTTGCATGAGTGCTGCCGGCACTGGGGAGCTACAGTGCATTAAGGGAACCATGAATACCAACATGTACTGTGACATACTGAAGCAGAGCATGATCCTCTCCCTTCAGAGACTGGGCCACAGTGCAGTATTCTAACATGATAACGACCCCAAACACACCTCTAAGATGACCACTGCCTTGCTAAAGAAGCTGAGGGTAAAGGTGATGGACTGGCCCAGCATGTCTCCAGACCTAAACCCTATTGAGCATCTGTGGGGCATCCTCAAATTGAAGGTAAAGGAGCATAAGGTCTCTAACATATCTAATAAAATATATTATTATATCTTTTTATGTGACAACACTGAAGAAATGCCATTTTGCTACAATGTAGGTCTGGAGACATGCTTGGCTAGTCCACCACCTTTACCCTCAGCTTCTTTACCAAGGCAGTGGTCATCTTGGAGGTGTGTTTGGGGTCGTTATCATGTTGGAATACTGGATCCAAAGGGAGGGGATCATGCTCTGCTTCAGTATGTCCCAGTACATGTTGGCATTTATGGTTAGTCAATGAACTGTAGCTCACCAGTGCCGACAGCACTCATGCAGCCCCAGACCATGACACTCCCTCCACCATGCTTGATTGTAGGGCAAGACACACTTGTCTTTGTACTCCTCCCCTGGTTGCCACCACACACACACTTGACACCATCTGAACCAAATAAGTTTATCTTTTACCACAGGACATGGTTCCAGTAATCCATGTCCTTAGTCTGCTTGTCTTCAGCAAACTAGTTGAGGGCTTTCTTGTGCATCATCTTTAGAAGATGCTTCCTTCTAGAACAACATCCATGAAGACGAATTTGATGCAGTGTGTGGAGTATGGTCTAAGCATTGACTGGCTGACCCCCCCCCCCACCCCTTTAACCTCTGCAGCAATGCTGGCAGCACTCATATGTCTATTTCCCAAGGACAACCTCTGGATATGACGTTGAACAGTGCACTCAACATCTTTGGTCGACCATGGCGAGGCCTGTTCAGAGTGGAACTTGTCCTGTTAAACCACTGTATGGTCCTGGCCACCATGCTGCAGCTCAGTTTCAGGGTCTTGGTAATCTTCTTATAGCCTAGGCCATCTCTATGTAGAGCAACAATTCTTTTTTCAAGATGCTCAGAGAGTTCTTTGCTATGAAGGTGCCATGTTGAACTTCCAGTGACCAGTATGAGAGATTATTTTGGTTATTTTGAGGAGACAGCAAATTTATGTTGTTATACAAGCTATACACTCACTACTTTACATTGTAGTAAAGTGTTATTTCTTCAGTGTTGTCACATGAAAAAATATAATACAATATTTACAAAAATGTGAAGGGTGTACTCACTTTTGTGAGATACTGTAAGTGGCTCATATACTGAACTTGGTGTTGAGTAGTGTTGAGCGAACACGGACTGTATTATTCATGTTCGTACCGAATAATTGGATTTTTGTTACCCGAACACGGACCCGAAAACTTTACTGTATGTTCGGGTTTAAAATCCGTGTTCGATCATTTTATTTCAGGGTTTGTATGTAATGACGCGCTTTCAACAGCCAATCAACAAGCGTTTAACTGGTGTGCCTTAAGCCATCCCAGCCATGCCTACTAATGTATTAGTAGCTGTGATTGGCCATCTGAAGCATGTGACCATGTTTTTAAAAGTTCGAGAGCCCCAGCGCGCCGCATCATTCTGCTGTAGATTAGGGACAGAGCACACATCATACGTGCTGGCTGCTGATTAGGGACAGACAGTGAAAAATTGCATTGTGTCCGAAAAGAATTCAGGGTCAGGTCGGAGTGCAGGCAGGGCGAGTTATTAGGGCATTTTAGGGCGAGGCTGGAGAATAGGCAGGGTCAGTGTTCTACATCGATTTTGCTGTGTGGGGGGTTTGCAGTGCCAGTGACCGATCTTATCGATCATTTTAGGGCGAGGCTGGAGAATAGGCAGGGTCAGTGTTCTACATCGATTTTGCTGTGTGTGGGGTGGTGCAGTGAACACAATCTTTTTGCCCGCTGAGGAGGAGGGAGAAAAAAATCTTTTTTATCAGTCAGTTGTTTGCAGCGTTTTTCCTTCAGTGCTGCTGACTGTGATAATACACTGCTGTGTTCACATGTGCTATTATTGAGTGATTTTAAAATGTATACACTTTTTTCTATTCCACTATTCAATATACACCCTTTTGGGTTAAAAAAAATAAATTGTGGCATAGTCTGTACTAATCTATTTAAAAATTACAAACTTAAAGGGGAATTTTCTTTTTTTTTTCCCTTCATAGCCTGCAGCAGAGCTGACTGATATAAGACACTGCTGTGTTCACATGTGCTATTGAAAAATCACCAATTTTATATCATATTTTCTGTTCCGCTATTCAATCTACACCCTTTGGGGTAAAAAGAATTAAATTGCAGGATAGTCTGTATCGGTACGTGTGAGATACACCTTTCCAATGTTTGGGGCGCATCTCATACCGCCGAGGATTGCAGGGTGCTTCAGTTTGCCTCCTGCCTGTTCCGAACTCCTCCTACTCCTCATCCTGCCTTTGGGGTACAAAAAATAGTAATCGGGGCCTAGTCTGGGTCTGTACGTGTGAGATACATACACCTTTTGATATATTTTCTATTCCGCTATTCAATCTACACCCTTGGGGTAAAAACAATTAAATTGCGGGATATTCTGTATCGGTACGTGTGAGATACACCTTTACAATTTTTGGGGCGCATCTCATACTGCCGAGGATTGCAGGGTGCTTCAGTTTGCCTCCTGCCTGTTCCGAACTCCTCCTACTGCTCATCCTGCCTTTGGGGTACAAAAAATAGTAATCGGGGCCTAGTCTGGGTCTGTATATGTGAGATACATACACCTTTTGATATCATATTTTCTATTCCGCTATTCAATCTACACCCTTGGGGTAAAAACAATTAAATTGCGGGATATTCTGTATCGGTACGTGTGAGATACACCTTTCCAATTTTTGGGGCGCATCTCATACCGCCGAGGATTGCAGGGTGCTTCAGTTTGCCTCCTGCCTGTTCCGAACTCCTCCTACTCCTCATCCTGCCTTTGGGTTACAAAAAATAGTAATCGGGGCCTAGTCTGGGTCTGTACGTGTGAGATACATACACCTTTTGATATCATATTTTCTATTCCGCTATTCAATCTACACCCTTGGGGTAAAAACAATTAAATTGCGGGATAGTCTGTATCGGTACGTGTGAGATACACCATTCCAATTTTTGGGGCACATCTCATACCGCTGAGGATTGCAGGGTGCTTCAGTTTGCCTCCTGCCTGTTCCGAACTCCTCCTACTCCTCATCCTGCCTTTGGGGTACAAAAAATAGTAATCGGGGCCTAGTCTGGGTCTGTACGTGTGAGATACATACACCTTTTGATATCATATTTTCTATTCCGCTATTCAATCTACACCCTTGGGGTAAAAACAATTAAATTGCGGGATAGTCTGTATCGGTACGTGTGAGATACACCATTCCAATTTTTGGGGCACATCTCATACCGCTTAGGATTGCAGGGTGCTTCAGTTTGCCTCCTGCCTGTTCCGAACTCCTCTTACTCCTCATCCTGCCTTTGGGGTACAAAAAATAGTAATCTGGGCCTAGTCTGGGTCTGTACGTGTGAGATACATACACCTTTTGATATCATATTTTCTATTCCGCTATTCAATCTAAACCCTTGGGGTAAAAACAATTAAATTGCGGGATAGTCTGTATCGGTACTTGTGAGATACACCTTCCAAATTTTTGGAGCGCATCTTCCACCGCTGAGGATTGCAGGGTGCTTCAGTTTGCCTCCTGTTCGGACCTCCTCCTACTCCTCATCCTCATCCTGCCTTTAGGGTACAAAAAATTGTAATCGGGCCCTAGTCTGTGTTTGTACGTGTGAGATACACCGTTTTGTAAATTTTTTTCTATTCCGCTATTCAATATACACCCTGTTTGAGTGTAAAAAATTAAATTACGGCATAGTCTGTATCGGTACATGTGAGATACACCTTTTTATATTTGTTTGGCGCATACACCGTTTTATAAAATTTTTCCTATTCCGCTATTCAATATATTTTCTGTGCAATTTTCTTGAAATTTACCTTCAAGTATGTAGTACAAAGGCCTACCTAATTGGATACAAGTGAAAGTGTTGTTTAGCTTTGACATCACATTATGTGGTTTGTGGTTAATCTATCAGAAAATTGTACAACAAAAATTGAACATGTATGGCCATACACACTATAAGATTTTCCGAAGACTTTTTCCTTCAGATTTACCTTTTCTATGTAGTGCAAGGGCCTGCAAGATTGCATACAAATTGAAAGTGTTTAGGTTTGACCTCACATTATCTGGTTTTGGTAAATCTAAAGGAAAAAGTCTTCAGAAAATCTTAAGCCCCGTACACACGTACTGATCGTCGGCCGAACGATCGGCTGTCTTTTGTCCAGGGCTGTCCTGTCTGTTGAAAACTGCAAAAGACTGCACACGAATTTTGTCGGCCAACAACAGACGACTGCAGAAGTGATGTCATGTCATGGTTAACTTTCCCTGTGTTTTTTCTTTTCTGAGCATGCCCAGTCTTGCAAATCAGCCGATTGTCGGCCGAATTCTGTACTGACTGGCGAACAATCGGCCGTTCTGGTGTTGGCCAACAAAAATTTTAATGCCTGCACGACAGATTCTGTTCGGCCGAAAATGCGCTGTCGGCTGTCGGAAGCATCATACTAACACGCCTACAATCGGCCGATCGGTCGTCGGCCGAATATTTACGGCCGAAGATCGGTACGTGTGTACGAGGCATTATAGTGTGTATGGCCCATTAAGCTGGCCATACATGTTCAACTTTTGTTGTACAATTTTCTGGTAGATCTACCACAAACCACATAATGTGAGGTCAAAGCTAAAAAACACATTCACTTGTATCCAATTAGGCAGGCCTTTGTACTACATACTTGAAGGTAAATTTCAAGAAAATTGGACAGAAAATTGTAAGAAAATTGGAACATGTATGGCCAGCCTTAAGCCTCGTACACACGTACTGATTGTCGGCCGTAAACATTAGGCCGACGACCGATCGGCCGATTGTAGGCTTGTTAGTATGATGCTTCCGACAGCGCATTTTCGGCCGAACAGAATCTGTCATGTAGGCATTAAAATTTTTGTTGGCCAACACCAGAACGGCCGATTGTTCGCCAGTCAGTACAGAATTCGGCCGACAATCAGCAGATTTGCAAGACTGGGCATGCTCAGAAAAGAAAAAACACACGGAAAGTTAACCATCACATGACATCACTTCTGCAGTTGTCTGTTGTTGGCCGACAAAATTCGTGTTCAGTTACATATAGTATAGTAGGTGAGGTTGAATAAAGACAATAGTCCATCCAGTTCAACCTGTGTAGGCATGTGTGGCTGTAATCATCTCCCATACCCCTGAATGTTCTGATCCTTGAGATGTAAGTCTAAGAGTCTTTTGAAAGCCACCATACTACCCGCAGAAACCACCTCTTGTGGTAGAGAATTCCACAATCTTGTTGCCCTAACAGTAAAGAACCCCCCGCGTTGCCTGAGGTTAAAACGCTTCTCCTCTAATCGCATTGTATGCCCTCGAGTCCTCATGCAATCCCTTCGAATGAACAGCTTTTTTTCTAAGCTGGGATCCCCATTAAGATATTTATAAATTGCTATCATGTCCCCCCTCAGACGTCTCTTCTCCAGGGAGAATAAATCGAGCGATTGTAGACGCTCTTCATAGTCAAGGTCCTCCAATCCCCTAATTAGTTTAGTTGCCCTTCTCTGGACTCTCTCCAGCTCCAACACATCCCTCCTGAGGACTGGCGACCAGAACTGGACGGAATACTCCAGATGCGGTCGGACCAGAGTTTTATAAAGTGGAAGGATTATAGTCTTATCTCTGGAATGCATCCCTTTCTTTATGCATGCTAATATTCTGTTGGCTTTGGAAGCTGCCGCTTGACATTGCATGCTGTTTCCTAATCTATCATCAACCAATACTCCCAGATCCTTCTCCATTTTTGATTCCCCCAAGGGCTCCCCTCCTAACGTGTATTGTGATTTTATGTTTTTAGTCCCCAAGTGCAAAACCTTACACTTCTCCACGTTAAACCTCATTTGCCATGTCGTTGCCCACTCTGTTATTTTGTCCAGGTCATTCTGCAGGATATCTGCTTCATGTTGTGAAGTTATTGCCCTGCCCAATTTTGTGTCATCTGCAAAAACTGATATCGAACTACTGATCCCGACCTCAATGTTGTTTATGAATAAATTGAACAAGGTTGGTCCCAGGACTGAGCCTTGGGGGACCCCGCTTACCACCTCAGACCAGTCTGAGTATGCGCTGTTTATTACTACCCTTTGGACCCGCCTTTTTAGCCAGTTCCGTATCCAAGAGCAAACCCTGCTATCGATACCTGCAGACCTTATTTTATAAATTAAGCGCTTGTGGGGAACTGTATCAAACGCCTTAGCGAAATCCAAGTACACCACATCCACTGGTCTCCCCCTATCTAGCTCACAGCTCACCTCCTCGTAGAATGTAAGGAGATTGGTTTGACAAGAACGCCCATTTGTAAACCCGTGCTGATTACTGCTGATGATGTTGTTGTCCTTAGCAAACTCTACAATATAGTCCCTTATCATCCCCTCCAGAAGTTTACATACTACTGATGTCAAACTGACAGGCCTATAATTTCCCGGGATATGCCTCTGGCCCTTTTTGAATATTGGAATCACGTTAGCTTTCTTCCAATCCCCTGGTACATCTCCTGTCCTAATACTGTCAGCAAAGATCAGGAACAGTGGTCTCGATATAACTTTACTGAGTTCCTTGAGTACTCTCGGATGTATGCCATCCGGTCCTGGTGATTTGTTTGTGTTAAGTTTATCCAGCCTTTCCCTGATTTCCCCCTCTGTTAGCCATGGTGGCAAGTCCTGTTTATTACTACTAACCATACAGTCATGGTCAGTGTACCCCTCCTTTTCCTGTGTAAAGACTGACGAGAAAAAAGCATTTAGCACGGTTGCTTTTTCAGTGTCCTCTGTAACCATCCTCCCATCATTGTTAATTATGTGTGCAATATGCTCTGCCTTAGTTTTTTTGCTGTTGATATATTTAAAGAATTTCTTTGGGTTTTTTTTACTATCCTCCGCTATTTGTCTCTCAAAGTTGATTTTAGCCATCTTGATTTCTTGTTTACTTTTCTTATTTGCCTCCTTGTATTGCTCGAAAGCCGATACTGTGCCCTCTGATTTATACTTCTTGAAGGCCAATTTTTTCCCCCTAATAAGTTTTATGACGCTACAGTTTAGCCAGCCAGGTTTGGCTTTGTCTCTTCTAAATTTATTTCCCATAGGAATGCACTGCAAGATGCCTTTGCCTAATATGTTCCTAAAGCATTCCCATTTTTCCTCTGTGGTCAGGGATCCCAGGGTTTGGTCCCAGTTTACCTTTTCCATCATTGAGTACAATTTTGGAAAGTTTGCCCTTCTGAAGTTTAGGGTTCTTATGTTCCCCACTTGTCTTGTTATGTTGTTATTTACACTAAATGTGATCATCCTGTGATCGCTAGAGCCCAGGTTGTCCTGGACTCCTACCTCCGAGATTATGTCTGGGTCATTAGTGAGCAATAGATCCAGGACTGCGTTTTCTCTGGTGGGGGAATCCACCAACTGTGACATGTAATTATCCAGTAAGGTTTCCGTGAATAGGCGGGCCTTCTGTGAGTGTGCAGTCCCCTCTTCCCAGTCAATGTCGGGGTAATTGAAGTCCCCCAATACGATGACTGATCCCAATTTTGCCACTTTACCCATTAGTGCTAAAAATTCCAGCTCTACCTCCTCCCCTTGGTTAGGTGGCCTATAGCAAACCCCCACAATTACTTTCCCCTTTTCTCCTTCCCTATGGAGTTCAACCCACACAGATTCTAAATCCATGCTCATCCCATCCGTAATGTCACTCCTTTCTGTCACCTTTATATTGTTCTTGACATAGAGACATACCCCTCCCCCTCTTTTTCCTACCCTGTCCTTCCGGTACACCGAATACCCTTGGATATTGGCCAGCCAGTCATGTGAGGGGTCGAACCAAGTCTCTGTTATTCCCACAAGGTCTATGTCCTCCTCATGTACTAACATTTCCAACTCATCCATTTTATTAGCTAGGCTCCTGGCATTAGCATATACACCTCTTAGTTTTAAGGAAGTTAAGCGCAATTGGCGGTTATGTTTATTCCTGTTTGGTCTGAGGTTCTCCCGCACAGACCTGCCAATTGACCTTGTGGACCTACTGTCGCTGCTGACACTACAGCTGCCTTCAGTCCTCTGCTTCCTCCTGACTGACTCTACTTCTGAGCCCTCCCCCCCGTCTCCTAGTTTAAAAGCCCCTCCAACTTGGTGGCCATCTTTCTCCCCAAAAGAGCTGTACCGTCCCCATTAAGGTGCAGCCCATCCTTACTAAAGAGCCGGTAGCCGACTGAGAAGTCAGCCCAGTTCTCCAGGAACCCAAACCCCTCCTTCCTACACCAATTCCTCAGCCACTTGTTAAGTTCCCTAATCTCCTTCTGCCTCTCCTGTGTGGCTCGAGGTACAGGCAGTATTTCAGAGAAAACCACCTTGGAGGTCCTTTTCCTCAATCTATTACCTAAGTCCCTGAAATCGTTCTTAAGGATCCTCCACCTACCTTTAACTTTGTCATTAGTGCCCACGTGCACCATGACCGCTGGGTCATCCCCAGCCCCGCACAACAATCTGTCTGCCAGATCTGCGATGTGCCGAACTCGGGCGCCCGGTAAACAGCAAACTGTTCGGTTCACGAGATCTTTTTTACAGATTTCCCTCTCTGTCCTCTTGATAATTGAGTCCCCCACTACCACAACCTTTCTAACCTTTCCTGAGTTACGGCCCCCCTTCTTCCTGGAGCCGTCCCTCCCCTGGCAGCTGGGGGAGGGTGCATGCTCCAGCTCTGCCACCCCTGAGCTGATATCCCCCTCAACCTGCAACTCGACAGATTTGTTAGGGTGTACCAACTCAGGATTGGCCTCCCTGGCTCTCCTCCCTCTACCCTTCCTAACAGTCACCCAGCTGCGTACCTCTGCTTCTTGCGTCTCCTCTGTTCCTCCCTCCTCTATGCTGGCCCCTACCAGCGCCTGATAGGTAATGTCCAAGCTCCTTTCCAGGTTGTTGATGCCACGCAGTGTTGCTACTGTGTTCTGTAGGTCCAGGATCTGGTCTACCAGAGCAACAAGTTGCTCACATCTTGCACAGCAGTATTCGCCCTCGAATGGTTCATCAAGGAACGCATACATGCAGCAAGAAGTGCACTGAGTGGCATCCGCAATCCTGTCGGACATTATTACCCACTACTCTATGGGGATAATGTTAACAACCTGCTCTTCCTTACCTACCCTACCTCTAACTTCCCTGGTACTAAACCTGGGGTACTCACCAGTCGCTAATATACTAACCAGTCGCTAAGATACTCACCAGTCGCAAAGATCCAACAGACGCAAGATACTCACCAGTCGCAAAGATCCAACAGACGCAAAGATACTCACCAGTCGCAAAGATCCAACAGACGCAAAGATGCTCACCAGTCGCAACGATACTCACCAGTCGCAACGATACTCACTAACCGCAACGATACTCACCAGTCGCAAAGATCCAACAGACACAAGATACTCACCAGTCGCAAAGATACTCACCAGTCGCAAAGATACTCACCAGTCGCAAGGATACTCACCAGTCGCAAGGATACTCACCAGTCGCAAAGATACTCACCAGTCGCAAAGAATCTCACCAGTCGCAAGATACTCACCCGATACACACCAGTTGCAAATATACTCACCAGTCGCAAGATGCTAACCCTCGCAAGATGCTAACCAGTCGCAAAATGCTCACTAGTCGCTAAGATACTCACCAGTCTCTAAAATACTCACGGTCGATCAGTCAAGAGCGCCGTCGGTCGGTCGCAGAACAGTCTTGTCGGTCGCAGAACGGTCTTGTCGGTCGCAGAACGGTCTTGTCGGTCGCAGAACGGTCTTGTCGGTCGCAGAACGGTCTTGTCGGTCGCAGAACAGTCTTGTCAGTCGCAGAACAGTCTTGTCAGTCGCAGAACAGTCTTGTCAGTCGCAGAACAGTCTATCGGTCGCAGAACAGTCTTGTCAGTGGCAGAACAGTCTTGTCAGTCGCAGAACAGTCTTGTCAGTCGCAGAACAGTCTTTTGCAGTTTTCAACAGACAGGACAGCCCTGGACAAAAGACGGCCGATCGGTCGGCCGACGATCGGTACGTGTGTACGAGGCATTAGTCTAAATGAAAAAGCCACTTTGTGCTCATGCTGAGATTATTGAAAGCATTTCTTATGTGTGTTGAGTTGACTTGTAAGAAACTTGGATCATGGATGGCCAGCCAAACACTCATTCATTAGTGAACTGGTGATTTTAGTTTAGGAACCAACAGACCAAATTAATTACTTTGCTGGGCGTTTCTTATACTGGGTGGGTGTAGTTTAACCAAGGTTATATAAAGGGATGTATGAGATCATATCATTTGGCCTGTGGAAGGGCCACAGGTCTTTATGGCTTGCTTCTGTTAGGCATTACGCTGCCTGAAAGGAGTGGAGTTGATACCAGGAGAAGATGGAGCGAGAAGGAATACAGAACACCCTTCGTTTTCAGGTTCTGCCTGGTTATATTCGTAAAGTGAGCTTGGAATTTCTGGTGCAGGACTTACTGCAGAAGTCGGTCGGAGTGGAGTTGCGACATATTTTTTGTATTCAGGATCATGCAGCACCCAGGTATTATGATGTTTCCTTTGTGCACAGTTCCCTTTGCATGGATGTTTTTGAAAAGTGCAGGGAATTGGAAAAAGCAAATAATGAATCAATAAGACCTTTTATTGTGGAACCCCTGTATGCCATGGAGGAGAAGCCACTGGTTGTTCATCTTTTCAATCCTTTCACGGATATTGCTTTAGTTGTTGCTTTTTTGAGAAGGTACTGCTCTTCAGTGAAGGGGGGCTTCAGGCTGACTAACCGTTTAGGGATCTTTAATAGCAAATTAAAGTTCTTTGTTAAACTGAAGGTGGAACCCGGAGGGATTGGTGGGGTGTGTCACCCACCGGCCAACTTTTCAATAGCGGGTAACAGAGGCTTTCTCTTTTATCCTGGTCAGCCTGCATATTGCAGGAAGTGTTTTTCATTTGGGCACACCAGGGAAGACTGTAATGTAGAAAAGCGTTGCCGGAACTGCGGTGAAGAGGGGCATGAAGCCGGGGCTTGTCTGGTAAAGCGTGCTTGTGATGTTTGTGGTCAGCGTGACCACACAGTGAAAAATTGCTCAAAGGTCAGGAGGGCCTTTGTCTCATATGCTGAGGCTGTTAAGCGCACCTCTGAGAGTGGACGACCAGTGTCCACACAGGTGCTGTCTGACTCCCCGGAAAGACAGGAAGAGGAAGTGGAGATTGAAGATAAGGAAAGTGGGCACCTGGAAGTGGAAGATAAGGCAGAAGAGCCAACTACTAGCGCTGAGCCAGTACTTGTGGAGGATGGGGTGGAGGTGGAGAGGGAGGTGGAAGGGCCCATGGAAAACCTAACCGCAGCTTTGCAGTGGGAACCGGAGGTACAGGATGCACAAGAGGTGGAGGAGATGGAAACAATGGGGGCTAAGACAAAGGTGGACTCTTTGGACAGCCCCAAGCAGAAGAAGGCAAAAAAATTTAAGGTAGAGACACCTGGGTTTGAAATAAGTAACCCTTTTGAGGTCCTGGCAGTGTTGGGTGCTGACGTAGAGAAGGAGTCATCACCCTTGAGTCCTGGGTCACTTGATTCTTTCCAGCCAGCCATGTTGTCACCTAGCCTGGATTTTTTGGATGATGAAAGTGTTGTCGCTTTGAACAATGTATGTCATTTTTCTGGCACAGGTGATGAGACTGGGGGTAAATAACGCACATTATGTGAATGAGCATTAAGTTTGTGTCCCTCAATGTGAGGGGTTTTGGGTCTCCTGCTAGGCAAGCAGTTATTCTTGAAGATCTGAAAGTTAATGGAGGAGACATTTATTGCCTGCAGGAATGTTTCTTTAATCGGCCGCCCAAACTTCCGGACTGGGTAGTGGATTATATCTGGTTGCCAGTTGGGGACAATAGGAATGCTGGGGTGGGTATTATCATCGCAAATAGGAACATTCGCATCATATCACACGTTGTGTTAGTGCCTGGAAGACTACTTATGGCAGATTTAGTTTTGTTTAATCAGAAATTTCGATTATTTAATTTATATGCTCCCGCGAATAGACGGGACCGTCCTGAAGTATTTGAGGTGTTGAAATTGCATGCAGTGGGGAGGAGGCCTTGTGTGATTATGGGCGACTTTAATACAATCCGATTTTTGAAAGATCGAGTGGGAACAGTGGATGCTAAGCTGAATGCTAATAGCGCTATTTTGAATAGCATAATTCAGGATTTACATCTTAATGATGCACATATCGTTCTGGATTTGGTGGACCCCTACTTCACTTTTTTTTCTGAGAGTGGGCGAGCTAAGTCCAGAATTGATTTATGTTTGTTTTCAGAGGCTTTAAAATGCTCTGATGTCAGGCATAGACCGGTAGTTTTTTCTGACCATGTTGCAGTATATGTGGATTTGTGTGTGAGGGGTGACATTAACTTAGGGTCGGGAATATGGAAATTAAATAGCTTACTGTTGCAGGATGAGCATGTTAAAGCCCAATTTAATAAATTGTATAATAGATGGGTCCATAGGAAAAAGGACTTTAATGATATTTTGGGGTGGTGGGATTGGATTAAAAAGAAAATTAAGTTTTTTTTTCAAAAAAAAAGTAGGGATAAAAATATCAGTGAAAAGAGGAGATATATTAGTTTGCAAGCCAGGTTGGCTACATTATATTCATTTAGGAATATGGGTTTTGACATGGCAGAGGAAATTGAGCATGTTAGGGGAAGAATTAAGGAAGTACTAACCAGAAGGGGAAAACAAATTATTTTTCAAGCAAAAGTTAAATATTTGGAGCAGGATGAAAAATGCTCTAGGTTTTTCTTTAAGAAGGCTTGTGGTGAGAAAGGGGTGTTTGAGGCAGTGTATGATGAGGAAGGGAATGAATGTAAAGGGGATGATGTGTTGGATTGTGTGACTGATTTTTATGAAAGGCTTTATAAAGGAGTGTGTGTAGATGAGTCTGATTCAAGAGTGTTTGATATGTTGGAAGATAATCTAGATGAGGATGATAGGCTTTTTTTACAGAAAGAGGTGGAAGAGGCTGAAGTTTGGGAAGCAGTTGCAAGTATGGCGGCAAATAAAACCCCGGGGGGTGATGGCTTACCCAGTGAGTTCTTTAAAATGTATTGGGATATTGTTAAGGGGGAAGTAGTAGAGGTGTTTAGGTGTATAATGGGCAAAGGTACCTTGTCTGAATCTATGAAAATGGGGGTGGTGGTCTTAATTTACAAAAAGGGAGATAAAAAAGATGTTCGGAATTGGAGGCCTATTTCTTTATTAAATTCTGACTATAAAGTTTTTGCAAAAATGATTGCCAGACGATTGTCTAGAGTAATTAGTAAGATGGTAAGTGTGACGCAGACTTGTGCTGTGCCAGGTCGAAGAAGCTCAGAAAATTTAATCTTAATTAGGGATATAATTAATTTTTGTAAAGACAGGAATAGCTCGATTATCCTGACGTCTTTTGATTTAGAAAAGGCTTTCGATAAAGACAATCATGGCTTTTTGTGGGAGGTTTTAAAGCGGATGGGTGTGCCACAGCATCTGGTTAAAGTATTGAAGGGTCTGTATTGGGGAATTAGTAGTCGGGTTTTAGTTAATGGAAGGTTGGGGCGGGCTTTTTTTATTAAATCAGGGGTGAGACAAGGGTGTCCCTTGTCCCCTATTCTTTTCATTTGTTTTATTGACCCACTGTTGAGGATGATTCAGAGAGATAAGGTTGTGAGGGGCTTTTTGGTGCCTGGTAGTGGAGGGGGGACGGTGAAATGTTTGGGTTATATGGATGATGTGGTAGTAGTATGTCAGTCGGTAGTTGGTGTAAAGAGGGTGAAGCTGCTTTTGTCTATTTTTTGTATATGCGCAGGAATGAGTGTGAATTGGAGTAAGTGTAGCATGGGTGTGTATGGGAGACATGTGGAAAGTGTGGATGATCAGATTGGGAGAGCGGAGGATGGAGTAAGGATTCTTGGTATTGTTTTTGATCAAAGAATGAAGGGGGAAGTGTGTTGGAATGAAGTAGGAGAAAAGGTGGCTAAGAAGTTGAGGTTTTGGTGTCTGCGAAAGCTATCAGTTTATGGGAAAGTATTAGTTATTAAGGCTGTAATCTTACCTTTGATTTTATATACAAGTAATATTTTTCCTCCTGGGGAGATAAGAGTAAGGAAAATTAATAAACTATTGTTTACCTTTCTGTGGGGGTCCAAAATAGAAAGAGTGAAGAGGGAGTATGTGTGTAGGCGGGAATGTAATGGTGGTTTAAGTTTTCCGAATGTGAGAGTATTTTTGTTATTGCAGTATTGGTTTTGTGTGGTGAGGATTTTGGAGAATGGTGGGTTGTGTGCTGGGATGGTTGCATTTATGGGGGGTTGGTTGTTTAGGAGGTGGGGGTGGTTGGAAAGGGACTCAAGGTTGCCGGTTGCCTTTGTAGTGGCACGTGACTACTGGATATTAGAAAAGTTTAGGGTGGAATTTAGGTTGGCTGAATTAGGAGAAAAGGAAAGAGATAAAGTGAGGGTGAAAAAATGGTTGTTTGAGAGGGAGAATGTATGTAACCTTAAAGAAGTGAATGCATCAGTGGCTGGTGAAGTATGGAAGAAAATGAATGTGTATGGTGTGACTAATGTGCAGAGAGAGATAGTTTGGATGAGTCTGCATGAATGCTTAGCTACAAGGTGGTTTATGAGGGAAGGGATTTGTGTGTGTCTGATATATGTCCAAGAGAGAATTGTGGGGGTGTAGAAGATTGTGAACATGTGTTTTGGGGGTGTGAATTTGCGAAAGAGGTGATTAATAAGAGTCAGGACCTGGTGAAGGAAATAATAGGGGTGAGGGTGAGTGGATGGAAAATGATGATGTATGGGTTGGGGACTCTAGGAAAAGGTAAACAGAAGCTACTGTGGCTACTGTTATGTGCCCTAAAGGAGGTATTGTGGGAGGCACGTAATTTGTATGCGTATAAATATGTTTCACTAAGTAGCAAACAATGTATAGGTTTATGGCTAAGTAAGCTGTATTTCTTTTATATGCTGGATAAAAAAAGAGAGGAGATAGATGCCGAGGGCATCTGGAAGTTTAAGAAATGGAGAGTACTAATTAAAAGCTAAGTCTATACCACGATGATGTATGACATTGTTGGAGATATTTAATGAGCACCAAGCTGAATAGTCTCTGGATGGAAATTACTGAAGTGGTATAAAAAAAAAAATAAAAAAAAAAATTTGCTTTTGGGGTGGGGTGGGGGGGGTTTGCTGGCATGCCTAATGATCCATATTGCAGTAAGTGTATTCTGTTGGATGAATACTTTTCATGCTCTAACTGTTTGGTATAGTTTTTGCAAAGTGTGTCTTCATGTACTCTATACATGTTTTTTTTTATTTTCATGCCTCTGTGTAGCTGTATGTTCTACTGATTTGATGGTATTTAAATGAAAAGGCAGGCTCATGCAAACAATTAACATAAAAGTATGTTGGGTATGTTTTATGCTTAATACTAAGGTGTCTACAACTTTTTTTGCTTGACTTTTGGATATTGTAAGCTCTATCTATCCATCATATGTTGTATCTTTTTGCACTGTAATTTGAATAAAAATTACTTGATTTGGGGGTTTTGGGGGGGGGGGGGACATTTCACATTTCACATGCTTGCTTGAGTGATTACTGATGTTTTATACATGTTCAATAAAGCTTATTCATTTGTACACAGCTCCTGTTTTTTTGTTTTCTTTTCTTCATATTTGTCTAGATGTAATTCAGATACCTTTTGTGTCTATTGAATGTAATCCATTTCTTGTATTTTTTGTGTGTGTGTGCAATGGCAGTACAGTATGAACATGGGTAGGGTTTCTCCCTTTACTCCAGCGAAGTGTGTATGGGTGTGGGTGTGTATGGGCGGGGGGGGGGGTGTGTGTGGGGTGTGGTGGTGGGGGGGGGGCTAAATTGTAAGAAAAAATTAAAGTGTTTATGTATATATTTAGCTAAAAATATATAAATTAAGGAATAATACAAAATTTCCATTCATCCGCTGTGGATGAATGTAACCAAAACATTTAATAAAAAAATCACTAAAAATGATTACTAAATAAAAGATTGCTACAGCGCTCACTCGCCTTTTTAGTTGGCTTAGGTCAGTGATGATGAACCTTGGCAACACAGGTGTTTTGTAACATTTCCCATGATGCTCACCTACACTGCAGAGTACATGAGCATTTTGGGAAATGTAGGGCAAAAACATCTTGGGGGGGGGGGGGGGTTAAGGGTTACCATCACTGGCCTAGGTAAAACATTTTCAATACATTTTAGTTGTCTGTGTGCGCCATTTTTAAAATAAAGCAAAATCTCTTTACAATAAATTGCAAATGGCACATTGGCGTTCGCCCTGGACCAGAAATGACACCAAATTGGCTTGCACACATTCCAGCAAGTGGTCACAATCAACTGGCTAATCATGGTGAGGGCCACTTTCAGCTGTGAAGAAATGGCATTCATATGCAAAGTAAGTGTGTGTGTGTGTGTGTGGGGGGGGGGGTCTGTGCTTGTAATCAGAGCATTGATTACCAGTGCAGACCCTTGGGGGATGCCACCAGGGATGCCCACCCATGCCACCATTGATGCCAATCAGTGCTCAGGGAACCTGTTAGTGCCCTCCTCATCAATGCTGCTCATCATTACCATCTTTCAGTGCTGCCCACCAGTGCCAATCATTGCCCATCAGTGCCACCTATCAATGCCCATCAATGCTGCATATCAGTGCCACCTATCTGTCTATCAGTGCTGCATATTATTAGTGTCTCATCAGTGCCTGCCAGCGCAGCCTCTTCAATGCTCGTCAGTGCAACAAAAAACATATTGATTTACCAAATTTTATTACATAAACAAAAACACATTATTTTAGGGGTCAAACATTTAGGTGTTCTTTTTGCCAATAGAAAAAAAACCTTGCAGTGATCAAATACCACCAAAAGAAAGCACTATTTTTTTATGAAAATACTGTGATACATTTGTGTTAGGTACAGGGTTGCATGACCGCGCAATTGTCATTCAAAATGCAACAGTATAAAAAGCTGAAAAATGGCCTGGGCAGGAAGGGGTGTAACTGCCCTGTAAGGAAGTGGTTAACTATTGAAACATGGGAATAAATATTCCAGGGGTAATCATGCTCAGCTCAATGGTTTAGTGGTTACTAGTGTTGAGCGAACACGGACTGTATTATTCGTGTTCGTACCGAATAATTGGATTTTTGTTACCCGAACACGAACACGGACACTTTACTGTATATTCGGGTAAAAATCCGTGTTCGGTCGTTTTATTTCCGGGTTTTGCATGCTTTGGCGCTCTTTTCATGGCGGGCTTTCAACAGCCAATCAACAATCGTTTAACTGGTGTGCCTTAAGCCATCCCAGCCATGCCTGTAAATGTCTCAGTAGCTGTGATTGGCCGTCTGAAGCATGTGACCAAGTCTTTATAAGTTCGAGGCAGCCGCAGCGGCGTCATTATGCTGCTTAGATCAGGGACAGAGCACACATCAATGTGCTGGCTGCTGATTAGGGAAAGATAGGCAGGAAAAAAACATTTGTGTCCGGATAGAATTGAGGGACAGGTCGGAGTGTTTAGGCAGGGCGAGTTGTAGGCATTTTAGGGATAGAGTCTGCTGAATTATAGGGTCAGTGTGTTCTACAAACTACAATCGATATTGCTGTGTGGGGTGGGGTCTGCACTTAGTTCTCCTGATCTACGATCTCTTCTCAATCCTGTTAGGGACAGAGTCTGCTGAATTTTAGGGAAAGTGTGTTCTACAAACTACAATCGATATTGCTGTTTGGTGTGGGATAGGAGATAGGCAGGTGTCAGTGATCCACATCCATTTTTCTGTGTGTGGGCTGCAGTGAACACAATCTTTTTGGGGTGCAGTGAACACAATCCTTTTGGAGTGCAGTGAACAAAATCTTTGTGGGGTGCAGTGAACAAAACCTTTGTGGGGGTACAGTGAACACAATCTTTGTGGGGTGCAGTGAAGACAATCCTTGTGGGGTGCAGTGAAGACAATCCTTGTGGGGTGCAGTGAACAAAATCTTTGGGGGGTGCAGTGAACAAAACCTTTGTGGGGTACAGTGAACACAATCTTAGTGGGGTGCAGTGAACACAATCTTTGTGGGGTGCAGTGAACAAAACCTTTGTGGGGTGCAGTGAACACAACCTTTGTGGGGTACAGTGAACACAATCTTTGTGGGGTGCAGTGAACAAAACCTTTGTGGGGTACAGTGAACACAATCTTTGTGGGGTACAGTGAACACAATCTTTGTGGGGTGCAGTGAACAAAACCTTTGTGGGGTACAGTGAACACAATCTTTGTGGGGTGCAGTGAACCAAACCTTTGTGGGGTAGAGTGAACACAATCTTTGTGGGGTGCAGTGAAGACAATCCTTTTGGAGTGCAGTGAACAAAATCTTTGTGGGGTACAGTGAACACAATCTTTGTGGGGTGCAGTGAACAAAATCTTTGTGGGGTACAGTGAACACAATCTTTGTGGGGTGCAGTGAAGACAATCCTTGTGGGGTGCAGTGAAGACAATCCTTGTGGGGTGCAGTGAACAAAATCTTTGGGGGGTACAGTGAACACAATCTTTGTGGGGTGCAGTGAACAAAACCTTTGTGGGGTACAGTGAACACAATCTTTGTGGGGTGCAGTGAACAAAACCTTTGTGGGGTACAGTGAACACAATCTTTGTGGGGTGCAGTGAAGACAATCCTTTTGGAGTGCAGTGAACACAATCTTTGTGGGGTGCAGTGAACACAATCTTTGTGGGGTGCAGTGAACAAAACCTTTGTGGGGTACAGTGAACACAATCTTTGTGGGGTGCAGTGAACACAATCTTTGTGGGGTGCAGTGAACAAAACCTTTGTGGGGTGCAGTGAACACAACCTTTGTGGGGTACAGTGAACACAATCTTTGTGGTGTGCAGTGAACAAAACCTTTGTGGGGTACAGTGAACACAATCTTTGTGGGGTACAGTGAACACAATCTTTGTGGGGTGCAGTGAACAAAACCTTTGTGGGGTACAGTGAACACAATCTTTGTGGGGTGCAGTGAACAAAACCTTTGTGGGGTACAGTGAACACAATCTTTGTGGGGTGCAGTGAAGACAATCCTTTTGGAGTGCAGTGAACAAAATCTTTGTGGGGTACAGTGAACACAATCTTTGTGGGGTGCAGTGAACAAAATCTTTGTGGGGTACAGTGAACACAATCTTTGTGGGGTGCAGTGAAGACAATCCTTGTGGGGTGCAGTGAAGACAATCCTTGTGGGGCGCAGTGAAGACAATCCTTGTGGGGTGCAGTGAACAAAATCTTTGGGGGGTACAGTGAACACAATCTTTGTGGGGTGCAGTGAACACAATCTTTGTGGGGTGCAGTGAAGACAATCCTTTTGGAGTGCAGTGAACACAATCTTTGTGGGGTACAGTGAACACAATCTTTGTGGGGTGCAGTGAACAAAACCTTTGTGGGGTGCAGTGAACAAAACCTTTGTGGGGTACAGTGAACACAATCTTTGTGGGGTGCAGTGAACACAATCTTTGTGGGGTGCAGTGAACACAACCTTTGTGGGGTACAGTGAACACAATCTTTGTGGGGTGCAGTGAACAAAACCTTTGTGGGGTACAGTGAACACAATCTTTGTGGGGTACAGTGAACACAATCTTTCTGGGGTGCAGTGAACAAAACCTTTGTGGGGTACAGTGAACACAATCTTTGTGGGGTGCAGTGAACAAAACCTTTGTGGGGTACAGTGAACACAATCTTTGTGGGGTGCAGAGAAGACAATCCTTTTGGGGTGCAGTGAAGACAATCCTTGTGGGGTGCAGTGAACAAAATCTTTGGGGGGTACAGTGAACACAATCTTTGTGGGGTGCAGTGAACAAAACCTTTGTGGGGTACAGTGAACACAATCTTTGTGGGGTGCAGTGAACAAAACCTTTGTGGGGTACAGTGAACACAATCTTTGTGGGGTGCAGTGAAGACAATCCTTTTGGAGTGCAGTGAACACAATCTTTGTGGGGTGCAGTGAACACAATCTTTGTGGGGTGCAGTGAACAAAACCTTTGTGGGGTACAGTGAACACAATCTTTGTGGGGTGCAGTGAACACAATCTTTGTGGGGTGCAGTGAACAAAACCTTTGTGGGGTGCAGTGAACACAACCTTTGTGGGGTACAGTGAACACAATCTTTGTGGTGTGCAGTGAACAAAACCTTTGTGGGGTACAGTAAACACAATCTTTGTGGGGTACAGTGAACACAATCTTTGTGGGGTGCAGTGAACAAAACCTTTGTGGGGTACAGTGAACACAATCTTTGTGGGGTGCAGTGAACAAAACCTTTGTGGGGTACAGTGAACACAATCTTTGTGGGGTGCAGTGAAGACAATCCTTTTGGAGTGCAGTGAACAAAATCTTTGTGGGGTACAGTGAACACAATCTTTGTGGGGTGCAGTGAACAAAATCTTTGTGGGGTACAGTGAACACAATCTTTGTGGGGTGCAGTGAAGACAATCCTTGTGGGGTGCAGTGAAGACAATCCTTGTGGGGCACAGTGAAGACAATCCTTGTGGGGTGCAGTGAACAAAATCTTTGGGGGGTACAGTGAACACAATCTTTGTGGGGTGCAGTGAACACAATCTTTGTGGGGTGCAGTGAACACAATCTTTGTGGGGTGCAGTGAAGACAATCCTTTTGGAGTGCAGTGAACACAATCTTTGTGGGGTACAGTGAACACAATCTTTGTGGGGTGCAGTGAAGACAATCCTTGTGGGGTGCAGTGAAGACAATCCTTGTGGGGTGCAGTGAACAAAATCTTTGGGGGGTACAGTGAACACAATCTTTGTGGGGTGCAGTGAACAAAACCTTTGTGGGGTACAGTGAACACAATCTTTGTGGGGTGCAGTGAAGACAATCCTTTTGGAGTGCAGTGAACACAATCTTTGTGGGGTACAGTGAACACAATCTTTGTGGGGTGCAGTGAACAAAACCTTTGTGGGGTGCAGTGAACAAAACCTTTGTGGGGTACAGTGAACACAATCTTTGTGGGGTGCAGTGAACACAATCATTGTGGGGTGCAGTGAACACAACCTTTGTGGGGTACAGTGAACACAATCTTTGTGGGGTGCAGTGAACAAAACCTTTGTGGGGTACAGTGAACACAATCTTTGTGGGGTACAGTGAACACAATCTTTCTGGGGTGCAGTGAACAAAACCTTTGTGGGGTACAGTGAACACAATCTTTGTGGGGTGCAGTGAACAAAACCTTTGTGGGGTACAGTGAACACAATCTTTGTGGGGTGCAGAGAAGACAATCCTTTTGGGGTGCAGTGAACACAATCTTTGTGGGGTACAATGAACACAATCTTTGTGGGGTGCAGTGAACACAATCTTTGTGGGGTGCAGTGAACAAAACCTTTGTGGGGTGCAGTGAACACAATCTTTGTGGGGTGCAGTGAAGACAATCCTTGTGGGGTGCAGTGAAGACAATCCTTTTGAAGTGCAGTGAACACAATCTTTGTGGGGTACAGTGAACAAAACCTTTGTGGGGTACAGTGAACACAATCTTTGTGGGGTGCAGAGAAGACAATCCTTTTGGGGTGCAGTGAACACAATCTTTGTGGGGTACAGTGAAAACAATCTTTGTGGAGTGCAGTGAACAAAACCTTTGTGGGGTACAGTGAACACAATCTTTGTGGGGTGCAGTGAACAAAACCTTTGTGGGGTACAGTGAACACAATCTTTGTGGGGTACAGTGAACACAATCTTTGTGGGGTACAGTGAACACAATCTCATACTTCTGAAGCTTTGAGGGTGCTGCCTGTTCTATACTCCTCCTCCTCCTCCTCCTCATCCATCCTTTTAGGTGTACAAACAATAGTAATTGGGGCCTAGTGTGCTTCTGTATGTGTGAAAAACATACACTTTTTTTTGATCATATTTCCTATTCCGCTATTCAATAAAAACCTTTGGGGCTCAATTAAATTGCGGAATAGTCTGTGTCTGTACGTGTGAGATCCACCTTTCCAAGTTTTTGGGGTTCATCTCATACTTCTGAAGCTTTGAGGGTGCTGCCTGTTCTATACTCCTCCTCCTCCTCTTCCTCATCCATCCTTTTAGGTGTACAAACAATAGTAATTGGGGCCTAGTGTGCTTCTGTACGTGTGAAAAACATACACTTTTTTTTTATCATATTTCCTATTCCGCTATTCAATAAAAACCTTTGGGGCTCAATTAAATTGCGGAATAGTCTGTGTCGGTACGTGTGAGATCCACCTTTCCAAGTTTTTGGGGTTCATCTCATACTTCTGAAGCTTTGAGGGTGCTGCCTGTTCTATACTCCTCCTCATCCATCCTTTTAGGTGTACAAACAATAGTAATTGGGGCCTAGTGTGCTTCTGTACGTGTGAAAAACATACACTTTTTTTTGGTCATATTTCCTATTCCGCTATTCAATAAAAACCTTTGTGGCTCAATTAAATTGCGGAATAGTCTGTGTCGGTACGTGTGAGATCCACCTTTCCAAGTTTTTGGGGTTCATCTCATACTTCTGAAGCTTTGAGGGTGCTGCCTGTTCTATACTCCTCCTCCTCCTCTTCCTTATCCATCCTTTTAGGTGTACAAACAATAGTAATTGGGGCCTAGTGTGCTTCTGTACGTGTGAAAAACATAAACTTTTTTTTTATCATATTTCCTATTCCGCTATTCAATAAAAACCTTTGGGGCTCAATTAAATTGCGGAATAGTCTGTGTCGGTACGTGTGAGATCCACCTTTCCAAGTTTTTGGGGTTCATCTCATACTTCTGAAGCTTTGAGGGTGCTGCCTGTTCTATACTACTCCTCCTCCTCCTCCTCATCCATCCTTTTAGGTGTACAAACAATAGTAATTGGGGCCTAGTGTGCTTCTGTACGTGTGAAAAACATACACTTTTTTTGATCATATTTCCTATTCCGTTATTCAATAAAAACCTTTGGGGCTCAATTAAATTGCGGAATAGTCTGTGTCGGTACGTGTGAGATCCACCTTTCCAAGTTTTTGGGGTTCATCTCATACTTCTGAAGCTTTGAGGGTGCTGCCTGTTCTATACTCCTCCTCCTCCTCCTCTTCCTTATCCATCCTTTTAGGTGTACAAACAATAGTAATTGGGGCCTAGTGTGCTTCTGTACGTGTGAAAAACACACTTTTTTTTGATCATATTTCCTATTCCGCTATTCAATAAAAACCTTTGGGGCTCAATTAAATTGCGGAATAGTCTGTGTCGGTACGTGTGAGATCCACCTTTCCACGTTTTTGGGGTTCATCTCATACTTCTGAAGCTTTGAGGGTGCTGCCTGTTCTATACTCCTCCTCCTCCTCCTCCTCCTCATCCATCCTTTTAGGTGTACAAACAATAGTAATTGGGGCCTAGTGTGCTTCTGTACGTGTGAAAAACATACACTTTTTTTTGATCATATTTCCTATTCCGCTATTCAATAAAAACCTTTGGGGCTCAATTAAATTGCGGAATAGTCTGTGTCTGTACGTGTGAGATCCACCTTTCCAAGTTTTTGGGGTTCATCTCATACTTCTGAAGCTTTGAGGGTGCTGCCTGTTCTATACCTCTCCTCCTCCTCTTCCTTATCCATCCTTTTAGGTGTACAAACAATAGTAATTGGGGCCTAGAGTGCTTCTGTACGTGTGAAAAACATACACTTTTTTTTGATCATATTTCCTATTCCGCTATTCAATAAAAACCTTTGGGGCTCAATTAAATTGCGGAATAGTCTGTGTCGGTACGTGTGAGATCCACCTTTCCAAGTTTTTGGGGTTCATCTCATACTTCTGAAGCTTTGAGGGTGCTGCCTGTTCTATACTACTCCTCCTCCTCCTCCTCATCCATCCTTTTAGGTGTACAAACAATAGTAATTGGGGCCTAGTGTGCTTCTGTACGTGTGAAAAACATACACTTTTTTTGATCATATTTCCTATTCCGTTATTCAATAAAAACCTTTGGGGCTCAATTAAATTGCGGAATAGTCTGTGTCGGTACGTGTGAGATCCACCTTTCCAAGTTTTTGGGGTTCATCTCATACTTCTGAAGCTTTGAGGGTGCTGCCTGTTCTATACTCCTCCTCCTCCTCTTCCTTATCCATCCTTTTAGGTGTACAAACAATAGTAATTGGGGCCTAGTGTGCTTCTGTACGTGTGAAAAACATACACTTTTTTTGATCATATTTCCTATTCCGTTATTCAATAAAAACCTTTGGGGCTCAATTAAATTGCGGAATAGTCTGTGTCGGTACGTGTGAGATCCACCTTTCCAAGTTTTTGGGGTTCATCTCATACTTCTGAAGCTTTGAGGGTGCTGCCTGTTCTATACTCCTCCTCCTCCTCCTCTTCCTTATCCATCCTTTTAGGTGTACAAACAATAGTAATTGGGGCCTAGTGTGCTTCTGTACGTGTGAAAAACACACTTTTTTTTGATCATATTTCCTATTCCGCTATTCAATAAAAACCTTTGGGGCTCAATTAAATTGCGGAATAGTCTGTGTCGGTACGTGTGAGATCCACCTTTCCACGTTTTTGGGGTTCATCTCATACTTCTGAAGCTTTGAGGGTGCTGCCTGTTCTATACTCCTCCTCCTCCTCCTCCTCCTCATCCATCCTTTTAGGTGTACAAACAATAGTAATTGGGGCCTAGTGTGCTTCTGTACGTGTGAAAAACATACACTTTTTTTTGATCATATTTCCTATTCCGCTATTCAATAAAAACCTTTGGGGCTCAATTAAATTGCGGAATAGTCTGTGTCTGTACGTGTGAGATCCACCTTTCCAAGTTTTTGGGGTTCATCTCATACTTCTGAAGCTTTGAGGGTGCTGCCTGTTCTATACCTCTCCTCCTCCTCTTCCTTATCCATCCTTTTAGGTGTACAAACAATAGTAATTGGGGCCTAGAGTGCTTCTGTACGTGTGAAAAACATACACTTTTTTTTGATCATATTTCCTATTCCGCTATTCAATAAAAACCTTTGGGGCTCAATTAAATTGCGGAATAGTCTGTGTCGGTACGTGTGAGATCCACCTTTCCAAGTTTTTGGGGTTCATCTCATACTTCTGAAGCTTTGAGGGTGCTGCCTGTTCTATACTACTCCTCCTCCTCCTCCTCATCCATCCTTTTAGGTGTACAAACAATAGTAATTGGGGCCTAGTGTGCTTCTGTACGTGTGAAAAACATACACTTTTTTTGATCATATTTCCTATTCCGTTATTCAATAAAAACCTTTGGGGCTCAATTAAATTGCGGAATAGTCTGTGTCGGTACGTGTGAGATCCACCTTTCCAAGTTTTTGGGGTTCATCTCATACTTCTGAAGCTTTGAGGGTGCTGCCTGTTCTATACTCCTCCTCCTCCTCTTCCTTATCCATCCTTTTAGGTGTACAAACAATAGTAATTGGGGCCTAGTGTGCTTCTGTACGTGTGAAAAACATACACTTTTTTTTGATCATATTTCCTATTCCGCTATTCAATAAAAACCTTTGGGGCTCAATTAAATTGCGGAATAGTCTGTGTCTGTACGTGTGAGATCCACCTTTCCAAGTTTTTGGGGTTCATCTCATACTTCTGAAGCTTTGAGGGTGCTGCCTGTTCTATACTCCTCCTCCTCCTCCTCCTCCTCATCCATCCTTTTAGGTGTACAAACAATAGTAATTGGGGCCTAGTGTGCTTCTGTACGTGTGAAAAACATACACTTTTATTTGATCATATTTCCTATTCCGCTATTCAATAAAAACCTTTGGGGCTCAATTAAATTGCGGAATAGTCTGTGTCGGTACGTGTGAGATCCACCTTTCCAAGTTTTTGGGGTTCATCTCATACTTCTGAAGCTTTGAGGGTGCTGCCTGTTCTATACTCCTCCTCCTCCTCTTCCTCATCCATCCTTTTAGGTGTACAAACAATAGTAATTGGGGCCTAGTGTGCTTCTGTACGTGTGAAAAACATACACTTTTTTTTGATCATATTTCCTATTCCGCTATTCAATAAAAACCTTTGGGGCTCAATTAAATTGCGGAATAGTCTGTGTCGGTATGTGTGAGATCCACCTTTCCAAGTTTTTGGGGTTCATCTCATACTTCTGAAGCTTTGAGGGTGCTGCCTGTTCTATACTCCTCCTCCTCCTCATCCATCCTTTTAGGTGTACAAACAATAGTAATTGGGGCCTAGTGTGCTTCTGTACGTGTGAAAAACATACACTTTTTTTTGATCATATTTCCTATTCCGCTATTCAATAAAAACCTTTGTGGCTCAATTAAATTGCGGAATAGTCTGTGTCGGTACGTGTGAGATCCACCTTTCCAAGTTTTTGGGGTTCATCTCATACTTCTGAAGATTTGAGGGTGCTGCCTGTTCCATACTCCTCTTCCTCATCCTCCCTTTAGGGTAGGAAAAAATTTAATCGGGCCTAGTCTGTGTTTGTACGTGTGAGATACACAGTTTTTTATCCTATTCCGCTATTCAATACACACCCTTTTGGTGTAAAAAACATTAAATTGCGGCATAGTTTGCATATTTGACTGTGAGATACACCCGTGCGATACTGTTGTTCTTTTGTTCCGCTATTCAATAAAGACCTTTCTAGGGCAAGATCTTAAATTTCAGAAATATGAGGAGAGCGTCAAATAGGGGCCGTGGCCAGGGTCGTGGTGGTGCTGCTGCTAGAGCTCCTGTTGCAAGGAGAGGACGTGGTCGATCTGTGCCAGCTACACGCACAAGTGAAACACCTTCCTCAAGTGTGAGTAGGCGACAGAACCTGCATCAGTATTTGGTAGGGCATCATACGCCTCTAGAAGTGATGAGGCCAGAACACAGAGAGGCGATAGTAGATTGGTTTGCTGCTGACAGTGCCTCCAGTTCCTTCACATTGTCTCCCACCCAGTCTACTGCAGAAAGGTCAGAGTTGGCACCTGCAGCCAATGTCCAACCGTCTTTCACCTCACCCCCTTGCAAATCAGGCAAGCAGTCTGAGCCCCAAGCCATAGAGCAGTCTCTTATTCTTTTTGAGGACTCTGTCAGCAGGGTTTCCCAGGGCCATCCACCTAGCCCTGCCCCAGAAGTGGAAGAGATTGAGTGCAGCGATGCCCAACCACTTATTTCTCAAGATGAGTACATGGAAGGACCATCACAGCACGTCTCCGATGATGACGAAACGCAGGTGCCAACTGCTGCGGCGTTCAGCATTGTGGAGACCGACAGGGAGGGCAGGGGTGAAGACTGGGTGGAAGATGATGTGGAGGACGATGAGGTCCTCGACCCCACATGGAATGAAGGTCATGCAGGTGACCTGAGTAGTTTGGAGGAAGAGGCGGTGGTCGCACAGAGCCACCAGCACAGCAGAAGAGGGAGCAGGGTGCAGAAGCGGAGCGGCCGTGCCCTAGACACTACGCCTGCTACTGCCCAACGCAGCAAGGGAACGAGCGCACCAAAGTCAGCTCAAAAGAGTTCTCTAGCGTGGAAGTTCTTTAGAAAATGTGCTGATGACAGGACACGAGTGGTTTGCACCCTGTGCAATCAGAGCCTGAAGCGAGGCATAAACCTTCTCAACCTGAGCACAACCTGCATGATCAGGCATCTAAGTGAAAAGCACGAGCTGCAGTGGAGTACACACCTTCAAAACCAAGAAACGTCTCTGGCTCATCCTGCTTCCTCTTCTGCTGCAGTCTCGGCCGCTCCAGCCACCTCTGTAGTCATACCGGCACCTGCCACCCCGCAAACAGACGATCTGTCAGCAACACCACCACCTGGGTCACCAACAACCATCTCCACAATGTCCCGTGGAAGCGTTCAGCTTTCCATCTCCCAAACACTTGAGAGGAAGAGGAAGTACCCCCCTACCCACCCGCGATCCCTGGCCCTGAATGCCAGCATTTCACAATTATTGGCCTTTGAAATGCTGTCATTCCATCTGGTGGAGACGCCCAGTTTTAAAAAGCTTATGTCGGTGGCTGTCCCACAGTACGTCGTGCCCAGCCGCCACTACTTTTCCAGGCAAGCCATCCCTTCCCTGCACAACCAAGTGGGGGAAAAAATCAGGTGTGCACTGCGCAACGCCATCTGTGCCAAGGTCCACCTAACTACCGATACGTGGACCAGTAAGCACGGTCAGGGGCGTTATATCTCCCTAACGGCACACTGGGTAAATGCAGTGGCGGATGGGCCTGAGGCGGATAGCAATTTGGCACATGTCCTTCCACCACCGAGGATTGCAGGGCGCTTCAGTTTGCCTCCTGTTCCTAACTCATCCTACTCCGTTACCTCATCCTCTACCGCCTCCTCATCCGGACAGCGTAATACCTTCACCACCAACTTCAGCACGGCCAAGGCTAAACGACAGCAGGCAGTTTTACAACTTGCCTGTTTGGGGGACAAACCACACACCGCGCAGGAGTTGTGGAGGAGCATGGAACAGCAGACAAATGAGTGGTTGCTGCCAGCGAGCCTCAAGCCCGGCCTGGTGGTGTGCGATAAAGGGCGAAATCTCATAGCAGCTCTGGGCCTAGCCGGTTTGACGCACATCCCTTGCCTGGCGCATGTGCTGAATTTGGTGGTGCAGAGGTTCCTTAAAAACTACCCCGATATGTCAGAGCTGCTGCAGAAAGTGCGGGCCATCTGTGCGCACTTTCGGCATTCTCACCCTGCTGCTGCTCGCCTGGCAGGGCTGCAGCGTAACTTCGGCCTTCCCGCTCACCGCCTCATATGTGACGTGCCCACAAGGTGGAACTCCACCTTGCACATGCTGCAAAGACTGTGCGAGCAGCAGCAGGCCATAGTGGAGTTTCAGCTGCAGCACGCACGCGTGAGTCGCTCTGCGGAACAGCACCACTTCACCACCAATAACTGGGCCTCCATGCGAGACCTGTGTGCCTTGTTGCGCTGTTTTGAGTACTCCACCAACATGGCCAGTGGCAATGACGCCGTTCTCAGCTTAACTATCCCACTTCTATGCCTCCTTGAAAAAACAATTCGGCGATGATGGAAGAGGATGTGGCACAGGATGAGGAGGAGGAGGAGGAGGATGAAGAGGTAACATTTCAAAGGCTTTCAGGGCAGTCATTCGCAAGGGGCTCCGAGGGTGGGTTCCTGCACACACAAACGCCAGGGACACAATTGTCCAGCAGGGGCACAGTTCTGGAGGATGAGGAGGATGAGGAGGAGGAGGAGCTGGAGGAGGAGATGGAACCATGTTCACAGCAGGGTGGCACCCAGGCCAGCTCATGGCCATCACTGGTGCGTGGCTGGGGGGATACAGAGGACATGGACGATACACCTCCCACAGAGGACAGCCTTTCGTCGCCTCTGGGCAGCCTGGCACACATGAGCGATTACATGCTGCAGTGTCTCCACAACGACCGCCGAGTTGCCCACATTCTAACTTGTGCTGATTACTGGGTGGCCACGCTGCTGGATCCCCGTTACAAGGACAACGTACCGTCCTTAATTCACTCACTGGAGCGCGATCGCAAGATGCGCGAGTACAAGCGCACGCTGGTAGACGCGATGCTGCTGGCATTCCCATCTGACAGCGGGGCCACAGTGGAAGCACAAGGCAGAGGAGGAGGAGGAGGAGGTCGCCAACTCAACCAGGGCACCGCCAGCACCTCAGAAGGCAGGGTTAGCATGGCCGAAATGTGGAAAAGCTTTGTCAGCACGCCACAACAAACAGCAGCACCAGCAGCTCAGATGGAACGTCTTAGCAGGAGGCAGCATTTTACCAACATGGTGGAGCAGTATGTGTGCACACGCCTACATGTAGTGAATGAGGGGTCTGCCCCCTTCAACTTCTGGGTCTCCAAATTGGGCACATGGCCTGAGCTTGCCCTTTACGCCTTGGAGGTGCTGGCGTGCCCTGCAGCCAGTGTATTATCTGAACAGGTATTTAGCACGGCTGGGGGTGTTATAACAGACAAGCGCAGCCGCCTGTCCAGAGACAATGTGGACAAGCTCACGTTCATTAAAATGAACCAGGCATGGATCCCACGGGACTTTTCCGTACCTTGTGCAGAATAGCAATGGATACCGACCTTACCCAGCCATTGTTCCATTTTTGCTCTTTCTCACTCTTTTGGGGTGTACCCTCATTTAAAATTTGTGAAAAGAAGCAGTGTTGGCTACCTCGCCCTCCTCCTCAGGGCCAGATTAACGTAGGGGCTATTGGAGCTGCAGCTCCATGCAGGCCCCTACCTTTTATATAGGCCCCGGGTTGGCCATATTCACTGTGACCGCTCTTCTGTCACTTGTAAACACAGAAGTCTGGCTTCTATGCTCGCTTCCCCCGGCAGCACCCTCAGAACCTCCCCACACAGCGCGAAGGCCGGACAAGGAGGGACAGTTGCCGATGCATGGATGTGTTTATGGGCTTCAGAGACAGCATCCCATGTTGAATTAGGCATGCATGGCTGCACCCTTCCTCCTCTGGGTGCATGCCAAGGCACGGCCCTTAAGGCCCTTCAAAATCCTCAGCACCAAGACCATGATGCTCTTAATCCGGCCCTGGTCCTCCTCCACCGCTGCTTCCACCTACACCGCCCATAGGTGTGCGCAGCCTATTGCATTAGGGTGTGCACCCCAAAGTTGAAATACACATGCATGTGTTTGCCTACATGTACATGGCCCCGATACATTACTCTCCCTGCTGGCAAAGAGAAATAGAGCAGAGCAGGTGCGAGGGAGATCGTTCCCATCTCCTCACTGGCAAACAGAGCGATAATGCTATGTGCCCTAGGTGATTAGGGTGTGCCCAGGTACACCAGGCACACCCTGTGCGCACGCCTATGACACCGCCACATCCACCACCACCTCAACCTCCCTCCTACTCCATATGGGCCTCGTCCTTCAGAGATGAAGAACATTGTTTTATTTTTCTGTTTTTTTTTTGTTGTTTTAAGTTATTTCCCTATCCACATTTGTTTGCAGAGCACTTGCCATGCTCTTAACTACGTTTTGCTGCCATTTGCAGCACTCTAGCCCTTTCCATTGGTGTTTTAGAGCCATTTTAGTGCCTTAAAGTTCGGGTCCCCATTGACTTCAATGGGGTTCGGTGTCCGGGAAAAGTTCGGTAAAAGTCCGGGACACGGACCCGGACTTTTTTTTAAAGTTCGGCCGAACCCGTCGAACACGGACATCTAGGTGTCCGCTCAACCCTAGTGGTTAGTGTTCCTGGCTATAAACACTGAGAGCATGAGTTCAAATCCCAAGTGTGCCATCACCTTCTTAAATTTTAGACAGCTATAAATAAATACTGAAACTTGGCAAATGCATAATTGCACCCTGCACATATGCATGTTTGTTTCTTGAATATACATGGCCATTGACATGCAATTTTAGGTGATGTAGCCAATGTATTACTATGTGGCCAAAAAAAATTATGGCACACAGAGTGTTATCATGGTCTGGCCTTGAACTCATGACCTAGTAATCTTTAGCTGTGAGCTTAGCCCACTACACCAAAGTGCTGAATACAATCAGATATGCCTGAAAGTTTCAGATGAATAAAGAATGAAGACTGCTAATTAGACAGCTGTGTAGTCTGCTATTAGAAAATCTAAAGGTTAAAACACATAACATACATAACTATACCTTAAAATTAAAATAAACCATAATAGATGACATTGCTGTGTAATAGTGATTCAGAATAGACAAATTTCCTTTTATGAAAAACACAAAGGGAATTTGGTTAACTCCAAACCCGAATTCAGTCTAAGTTAACTCCAACTCTGAATTCATTAAAGCATCTAGTTGATGGTTTAACTCCAGCCACTTACCTAATTAGGATGCAATGAGTTTAGGCTGGAGTTATTTCTGGAGAAGTGAGCAGCTCTACTCCAAACTTATACTGAATTAGGCCCACAATCACACAAAAAAAGTTCTTAAAAATTGTCATTTTTGATAATAAAGCCAATTATTGAAAAAAAAAAAGAGATTTTTTGATTTTTACTTTGGATTTCATATCTGGGGGGTCTAAAATGTGTGCATGTGAAGTTTCAGCTCTGTAGCATGTCCAGAACCAGAAAAAAAAAAGATTGTTTGTATTAGAACACTTTCTTTCAGGACAGGTAGTTAGCTTCTCTCCCGGTTTAATAGCAGGCATTTTTTGGGGTTCTTTGCAGTCAGGAAAAACATCTGAACTTGTGTATAGTGGTACTGTGCACAAGTTCTGATGTTTTGCCTGCCTCCAAAAACCCCCAAAAAATGGCAGCAAAAACACACCTGGGCATTTTTTTTTTGACGCTAGCGTTTTTTTGGCATTTTTTTGGGTTCTTTTGAGGCAGGCAAAACATCTGAACATGTGTATAGGGGGTATATGTAGACATATATGTCTGAATATATACCCCTAGACATATATAGGTGTGATAGTAGCAGAAATATATTACTGTAAATGATTTAATTAGCGCAAGCATTTATTTCTGCTACTATCACACCTATATATGTCTAGGGGTATATACACACATATATGTGTATATATATCCCCTATACACATGTTCAGATGTCATGTCTGACATCAAACATGTCCTCAAAAAAGCACTGACAGTGGCAGCCCCTGCAGCATAAAAAATGCTTGGCTGGTGAGAAGCCATAAGGGTGTCCCGAAGCTATTCAGAGAAATGATCATTTCTCTATAGCTGTCACCCTGCTATGGAAGGGTTTTGTCACCCTGCCATAGCAGTCACTGTCAGTTAACCCTACACTACACTATGGTCCCCTGACACTTCATACTTTCCCTACAGAAACTAAATTTTTGAAGCTAACTTAAGTGTAAAGGAGCACCCTAACTACACTAGATATCCCTTTCCTCACACTAAAAATAGCTAAATGACACTTTTAAAGTAAAATTAACAGAACTGTTTCCACTCTCTTCCATGTCCAGTATAACAATGCTAGGAATATGGCCGGGGCGATCTTATATACTGGGGGGCGTATTCACTAATGATTGGTCTAGGGACCCCCTAGTCACTCCAATCACATTCCTAGCATTCTCCTGCCCCCTCAATTGGCTTTTGCTAATGGTTCTGGTCCAATCACGGGCTTTTAAAGCCCATTTCCTGAAGCATTGCATTTTGGGTGGTTCTGGTTGCCGAATTCCGAACTTTTTGGGCAAAAAGTTCTAAATTCGGCCGAACCTCGAACACCCAATGTTCGGGCCGAACCGATGGTCGACCCGAACCGTTCGATCATCCCTATTCAACACAGCATATGAGTGCTGCCAGCATTTTTGCAGAGGTTGAAGGGGTGGAGGGCCAGCCTGTCAGTGCTCAGACCATACGCCGCACACTGCATCAAATTGGTCTGCATGGCTGTTGTCCCAGAAGGAAGCCTCTTCTAAAGATGATGTGCAACAATGCCCGCAAACAGGTGAGGAGTACAAAGACAAGTGTGTCTTGCCTATAGTCAAGCATGGTGGTGGGAGTGTCGTGGTCTGGGGTTGCATGAGTGCTGCCGGCACTGGGGAGCTACAGTGCATTAAGGGAACCATGAATACCAACATGTACTGTGACATACTGAAGCAGAGCATGATCCTCTCCCTTCAGAGACTGGGCCACAGTGCAGTATTCTAACATGATAACGACCCCAAACACACCTCTAAGATGACCACTGCCTTGCTAAAGAAGCTGAGGGTAAAGGTGATGGACTGGCCCAGCATGTCTCCAGACCTATTGAGCATCTGTGGGGCATCCTCAAATTGAAGGTAAAGGAGCATAAGGTCTCTAACATATCTAATAAAATATATTATTATATCTTTTTATGTGACAACACTGAAGAAATGCCACTTTGCTAGGTCTGGAGACATGCTTGGCTAGTCCACCACCTTTACCCTCAGCTTCTTTACCAAGGCAGTGGTCATCTTGGAGGTGTGTTTGGGGTCGTTATCATGTTGGAATACTGGATCCAAAGGCAGGGGATCATGCTCTGCTTCAGTATGTCCCAGTACATGTTGGCATTTATGGTTAGTCAATGAACTGTAGCTCACCAGTGCCGACAGCACTCATGCAGCCCCAGACCATGACACTCCCTCCACCATGCTTGATTGTAGGGCAAGACACACTTGTCTTTGTACTCCTCCCCTGGTTGCCACCACACACACACTTGACACCATCTGAACCAAATAAGTTTATCTTTTACCACAGGACATGGTTCCAGTAATCCATGTCCTTAGTCTGCTTGTCTTCAGCAAACTAGTTGAGGGCTTTCTTGTGCATCATCTTTAGAAGATGCTTCCTTCTAGAACAACATCCATGAAGACGAATTTGATGCAGTGTGTGGAGTATGGTCTAAGCATTGACTGGCTGACCCCCCCCCCCACCCCTTTAACCTCTGCAGCAATGCTGGCAGCACTCATATGTCTATTTCCCAAGGACAACCTCTGGATATGACGTTGAACAGTGCACTCAACATCTTTGGTCGACCATGGCGAGGCCTGTTCAGAGTGGAACTTGTCCTGTTAAACCACTGTATGGTCCTGGCCACCATGCTGCAGCTCAGTTTCAGGGTCTTGGTAATCTTCTTATAGCCTAGGCCATCTCTATGTAGAGCAACAATTCTTTTTTCAAGATGCTCAGAGAGTTCTTTGCTATGAAGGTGCCATGTTGAACTTCCAATGACCAGTATGAGAGATTATTTTGGTTATTTTGAGGAGACAGCAAATTTATGTTGTTATACAAGCTATACACTCACTACTTTACATTGTAGTAAAGTGTTATTTCTTCAGTGTTGTCACATGAAAAAATATAATACAATATTTACAAAAATGTGAAGGGTGTACTCACTTTTGTGAGATACTGTAAGTGGCTCATATACTGAACTTGGTGTTGAGTAGTGTTGAGCGAACACGGACTGTATTATTCATGTTCGTACCGAATAATTGGATTTTTGTTACCCGAACACGGACCCGAAAACTTTACTGTATGTTCGGGTTTAAAATCCGTGTTCGATCATTTTATTTCAGGGTTTGTATGTAATGACGCGCTTTCAACAGCCAATCAACAAGCGTTTAACTGGTGTGCCTTAAGCCATCCCAGCCATGCCTACTAATGTATTAGTAGCTGTGATTGGCCATCTGAAGCATGTGACCATGTTTTTAAAAGTTAGAGAGCCCCAGCGCACCGCATCATTCTGCTGTAGATTAGGGACAGAGCACACATCATACGTGCTGGCTGCTGATTAGGGACAGACAGTGAAAAATTGCATTGTGTCCGAAAAGAATTCAGGGTCAGGTCGGAGTGCAGGCAGGGCGAGTTATTAGGGCATTTTAGGGCGAGGCTGGAGAATAGGCAGGGTCAGTGTTCTACATCGATTTTGCTGTGTGGGGGGTTTGCAGTGCCAGTGACCGATCTTATCGATCATTTTAGGGCGAGGCTGGAGAATAGGCAGGGTCAGTGTTCTACATCGATTTTGCTGTGTGTGGGGTGGTGCAGTGAACACAATCTTTTTGCCCGCTGAGGAGGAGGGAGAAAAAAATCTTTTTTATCAGTCAGTTGTTTGCAGCGTTTTTCCTTCAGTGCTGCTGACTGTGATAATACACTGCTGTGTTCACATGTGCTATTATTGAGTGATTTTAAAATGTATACACTTTTTTCTATTCCACTATTCAATATACACCCTTTTGGGTTAAAAAAAATAAATTGTGGCATAGTCTGTACTAATCTATTTAAAAATTACAAACTTAAAGGGGAATTTTCTTTTTTTTTTCCCTTCATAGCCTGCAGCAGAGCTGACTGATATAAGACACTGCTGTGTTCACATGTGCTATTGAAAAATCACCAATTTTATATCATATTTTCTGTTCCGCTATTCAATCTACACCCTTTGGGGTAAAAAGAATTAAATTGCAGGATAGTCTGTATCGGTACGTGTGAGATACACCTTTCCAATTTTTGGGGCGCATCTCATACCGCCGAGGATTGCAGGGTGCTTCAGTTTGCCTCCTGCCTGTTCCGAACTCCTCCTACTCCTCATCCTGCCTTTGGGGTACAAAAAATAGTAATCGGGGCCTAGTCTGGGTCTGTACGTGTGAGATACATACACCTTTTGATATCATATTTTCTATTCCGCTATTCAATCTACACCCTTGGGGTAAAAACAATTAAATTGCGGGATATTCTGTATCGGTACGTGTGAGATACACCTTTACAATTTTTGGGGCGCATCTCATACCGCCGAGGATTGCAGGGTGCTTCAGTTTGCCTCCTGCCTGTTCCGAACTCCTCCTACTCCTCATCCTGCCTTCGGGGTACAAAAAATAGTAATCGGGGCCTAGTCTGGGTCTGTATATGTGAGATACATACACCTTTTGATATCATATTTTCTATTCCGCTATTCAATCTACACCCTTGGGGTAAAAACAATTAAATTGCGGGATAGTCTGTATTGGTACGTGTGAGATACACCTTTACAATTTTTGGGGCGCATCTCATACCGCCGAGGATTGCAGGGTGCTTCAGTTTGCCTCCTGCCTGTTCCGAACTCCTCTTACTCCTCATCCTGCCTTTGGGGTACAAAAAATAGTAATCGGGGCCTAGTCTGGATCTGTACGTGTGAGATACATACACCTTTTGATATCATATTTTCTATTCCGCTATTCAATCTAAACCCTTGGGGTAAAAACAATTAAATTGCGGGATAGTCTGTATCGGTACTTGTGAGATACACCTTTTTATATTTGTTTGGCGCATCTCCTTCCACCGCCGTGGATTGCAGGGCGCTTCAGTTTGCCTCCTGTTCCGAACTCCTCCTACTCCTCTTCCTCATCCTGCCTTTAGGGTACAAAAAATTGTAATCGGGGCCTAGTCTGTGTTTGTACGTGTGAGATACACCGTTTTATCAAATTTTTCCTATTCCGCTATTCAATATACACCCTTTTGGAGTGTAAAAAATTAAATTACAGCATAGTCTGTATCGGTACGTGTGAGATACACCTTTTAAATTAGTTTGGCGCATCTCCTTCCACCGCCAAGGATTGCAGGGCGCTTTAGTTTGCCTCCTGTTCCGAACTCCTCCTAGTCCTCTTCCTCATCCTCCCTTTAGGGTACAAAAAATTGTAATCGGGCCTAGTCTGTGTTTGTACGTGTGAGATACACCGTTTTATATCCTTTTTTATATTCCGCTATTCAATATACTCCCTTTTGGGGTGAAAAAAATTAAATTTTAGTCATACTTTGCATATTTGACTGTGAGATTCACCCGTTGTATTTGTATACTCTTTTTCTATCCCGCTATTTAATAAACACCCTTTTGGGGTAAAAAAAATTAAATTGCGGCATAGTTTGCATATTTGACTGTGAGATACACCCAAGCGATACTGTTGTTGTTTTGTTCCGCTATTCAATAAACACCTTTCTAGGGCAAGATCATAAATTACAGAAATATGAGGAGACCGTCAAATAGGGGCCGTGGCCTGGGTCGTGTTGCTGCTGGTAGAGCTCCTGTTGCAAGGAGAGGACGTGGTCGATCTGTGCCAGCTACACGCACAAGTGAAACACCTTCCTCAAGTGTTAGTAGGCGACAGAACCTGCAGCAGTATTTGGTAGGGTATCATGGGCCTCTAGAAGTGATGAGGCCAGAACAAGTAGAGGCGATAGTAGATTGGTTTGTTGCTGACAGTGCCTCCAGTTCCTTCACATTGTCTCCCACCCAGTCTACTGCAGAAAGGTCAGAGTTGGCACCTGCAGCCAATGTCCAACCGTCTTTCACCTCACCCCCTTGCAAATCAGGCAAGCAGTCTGAGCCCCAAGTCATGCAGCAGTCTCTTCTTTTTGATGACTCTGTCAGCAGGGTTTCCCAGGGCCATCCACCTAGCCCTGCCCCAGAAGTGGAAGAGATTGAGTGCAGTGATGCCCAACCACTTATTTCTCAAGTTGAGAAGGACCATCGCAACACGTCTCCGATGATGACCAAACGCAGGTGCCAACTGCTGCGGCACTCAGAATTGTGGAGACCGACAAGGAGGGCAGGGGTGAAAACTGGATGGAAGATGATGTGGAGGACGATGAGGTCCTCAACCCCACATGGAATGAAGGTCATGCAGGTGACCTGAGTAGTTTGGAGGAAGAGGCGGTGGTCGCACAGAGCCACCAGCACAGCAGAAGAGGGAGCAGGGTGCAGAAGCGGAGCGGCCGTGCCCTAGACAGCTACTGCCCAACGCAGCAAGGGAACGAGCGCAGCAAAGCCAGCTCAAAGGAGTTCTCTAGCGTGGAAGTTCTTCAGAAAATGTGCTGATGACAGGACACGAGTGGTTTGCACCCTGTGCAATCAGAGCCTGAAGCGACGCATAAACCTTCTCAACCTGAGCACAACCTGCATGATCAGGCATCTAAGTGCAAAGCACGAGCTGCAGTGGAGTAGACACCTTCAAAACCAAGAAAGGTCTCTGGCTCCTCCTGCTTCCTCTTCTGCTGCAGTCTCGGCCTCTCCATCCACCTCTGTAGGGATACCGGCACCTGTCACCCCGCAAACAGACGATCTGTCAGCAACACCACCACCTTGGTCCCCAACCATCTCCACAATGTCCCATGGAAGTGTTCAGATTTCCATCTCCCAAACACTTGAGAGAAAGAGGAAGTACCCCCCTACCCACCCGCGATCCCTGGCCCTGAATGCCAGCATTTCAAAATTCTTGGCCTTTGAAATACTGTCATTCCATCTGGTGGAGATGTACAGTTTTAAAAGCCTTATGTCGGTGGCTGTCCCACAGTACGTCGTGCCCAGCCGCCACTACTTTTCCAGGCAAGCCATCCCTTCCCTGCACAACCAAGTGGGGGAAAAAATCAGGTGTGCACTGCGCAACGCCATCTGTACCAAGGTCCGCCTAACTACCGATACGTGGACCAGTAAGCACGGTCAGGGGCGTTATATCTCCCTAACGGCACATTGGGTAAATGCAGTGGCAGATGGGCCTGAGGAGGATAGCAATTTGGCGCATGTCCTTCCACCACCGAGGATTGCAGGGCACTTCAGTTTGCCTCCTGTTCCTAACTCCTCCTACTCCGATTCCTCATCCTCTACCGCCTCCTCATCCTGTCAGCGTAACACCTTCACCACCAACTTCAGCACAGCCAGGGGTAAACGACAGCTGGCTGTTTTAAAACTTGCCTGTTTGGGGGAAAAAAACACACACCACGCAGGAGTTGTGGAGGAGCATGGAACAGCAGAAAAATGAGTGGTTGCTTTCAGCGAGCCTCAAGCCCGGCCTGGTGGTGTGCGATAACGGGCGAAATCTCATAGCAGCTCTGGGCCTAGCCGTTTTGATGCACATCCCTTGCCTGGCGCATGTGCTGAATTTGGTGGTGCAGAGGTTCCTTAAAAATGACCCCGATATGTCAGAGCTGCTGCAGATAGTGTGGGCCGTCTGTGCGCACTTTCGGCGTTCTCACCCTGCTGCTGCTCGCCTGTCAGCGCTGCACGTAACTTCGGCCTTCCCGCTCACCGCCTCATATGTGACGTGCCCACAAGGTGGAACTCCACCTTGCACATGCTGGAAAGACTGTGCGAGCAGCAGCAGGCCATAGTGGAGTTTCAGCTGCAGCACGCACGCGTGAGTCGCTCTGCGGAACAGCACCACTTCACAACCAATAACTGGGCCTCCATGCGAGACCTGTGTGCCTTGTTGCGCTGTTTTGAGTACTCCACCAACATGGCCAGTGCCGATGACGCCATTGTCAGCTTAACTATCCCACTTCTATGCCTCCTTCAAAAAATGATTCGGGCAATGATGGAAGAGGATGTGGCACAGGATGAGGAGGAGGAGGAGGATGAAGAGGTAACATTTCCAAGGCTTTCAGGGCAGTCATTCGCAAGTGGCTCCGAGGGTGGGTTGCTGCACCCACAAACGCCAGGGACACAATTGTCCTGCAGGGGCACAGTTCTGGAGGATGAGGAGGATGAGGAGGAGGAGATGGAACCATGTTCACAGCAGGGTGGCACCCAGGCCAGCTCATGGCCATCACTGGTGCGTGGCTGGGGGGATACAGAGGACACAGACGATACACCTCCCACAGAGGACAGCCTTTCGTTGCCTCTGGGCAGCCTGGCACACATGAGCGATTACATGCTGCAGTGTCTCCACAACGACCGACGAGTTGCTCACATTCTAACTTGTGCTGATTACTGGGTGGCCACGCTGCTGGATCCCCGTTACAAGGACAACGTACCATCCTTAATTCACTCACTGGAGCGTGATCGCAAGATGCGCGAGTACAAGCGCACGCTGGTAGAAGCGATGCTGCTGGCATTCCCACCTGACAGCGGGGCCACAGTGGAAGCACAAGGCCAAGGCAGAGGAGGAGGAGGAGGAAGAGGTCGCCAACGCAACCAGGGCGCCGCCAGCACCTCAGAAGGCAGGGTTAGCATGGCCGAAATGTGGAAAAGCTTAGTCAGCACGCCACAACAAACAGCAGCACCAGCAGCTCATATGGAACGTCTTAGCAGGAGGCAGCATTTCACCAACATGGTGGAGCAGTATGTGTGCACACGCCTACATGTAGTGAATGACGGGTCTGCCCCCTTCAACTTCTGGGTCTACAAATTGGGCACATGGCCTGAGCTTGCCCTTTACGCCTTGGAGGTGCTGGGGTGCCCTGCAGCCAGTGTATTATCTGAACGTGTATTTAGCACAGCTGGGGGCGTTATCATAGACAAGCGCAGCCGCCTGTCCAGAGACAATGTGGAGAAGCTCACGTTCATTAAAATGAACCAGGCATGGATCCCACAGGACATTTCCGTACCTTGTGCAGAATAGAGATGGATACCGACCTTACCCAGCCATTGTTCTATTTTTGATCTTTCTCACTCTTTTTGGGTGTATCCTCATTTAAAATGACTGAAAAAAAGCAGTGTTGGCTACCTCGTCCTCCTCCACCGCCGCTTCCACCTACACCGCCCCTAGGTGTGCGCAGCCTATTTCATTAGGGTGTGCACCCCAAAGTTTAAATACACATGCATGTGTTTGCCTACATATATTTGGCCCCGGTACATTACTCTCCCTGCTGGCAAAGTGAAATAGAAGTGTGTGGCACTTCTCTTATGGCAGAGCAGGTCCGAGGGAGATCTTTCCCATCTCCTCACTGGCAAACAGAGCGATAATGCTAATGTGCCCTAGGTGATTAGCGTGTGCGCACGCCTATGACACCGCCACATCCACCACCACCTCAACCTCCCTCCTACTCCATATGGGCCTCGTCCTTCAGAGATGAAGAACATTGTTTTATTTTTCTGTTTTTTTTTTGTTGTTTTAAGTTATTTCCCTATCCACATTTGTTTGCAGAGCACTTGCCATGCTCTTAACTACATTTTGCTGCCATTTGCAGCACTCTAGCCCTTTCCATTGGTGTTTTAGAGCCATTTTAGTGCCTGAAAGTTCGGGTCCCCATTGACTTCAATGGGGTTCGGTGTCCGGGTAAAGTTCGGAAAAAGTCTGGGACACGGACCCGGACTTTTTTTTCAAGTTCGGCCGAACCCGCCGAACATGGACATCCAGGTGTCCGCTCAACTATAGTGTTGAGTTATTCACGTTAAGGTCATCACAGAGGACAAGAGGGCCCTTTACACCTAGAGGAAAAAATATTTAATCTCCAAATACGGAAAGGCTTCTTCACGGTAAGAGCTAGTAAATGGCAGAATAGACTCCCCCAATTTTGGCCAGCTCATTCGATTTTTTTTAAAAAAGTCCGTACATTTTTTTCTAAAAAAAACATATTATAACTGGATACTAATATTTATGACTAAAGTTGATCCAGGGACTATCCAACTTTCTTGGGGGATCAAGAAGGTTTTTTTTCCCCTGTTGGAGATTTTATTTTTGTGTGTGAGTGTGTATTTTTTTTGTTTTGCTATGTTGGTTGAACTGAAATGGATTGGTGTCTTTTTTTTAACCAGATTAACGTTGTAACTAAGTAGGATCATACCTGGACTACAGCTTTAAATATAATTTAATATTAAATCCAGCAAACACAATTTACTTGATATGATATATGGGGTTCCATTCACTAAAGCAGATTGCATGCGTTGTTTAGGTCATCTGACACATTTTTTCCCCACATATATACTGTAATATGTGATGTTGGCAATGTCAATTCACTATCCTTTTATGTGTATTTACCTCAAAAACCAAAAACACTTGGTAAATACCTCATAGAATGGCATTAAAGTTAATTCACTAGAGGATGTATAAATATTTTTCTGTGAACTGTATTGTATGTATATGGATACATTTTTAATGAATTTTGTTGTGTAATAAATTTATTTTTAACTAATAAGTGTCTACAAATGATGTATATTCTTTTAATTGGTCATAGTACTTTGCAAAAATGGTACCATTAAAGTCCCAAAAGTCTCCTCCTGGTTTGTCTCCTGGTCTGCCTTTGGCCCACCCTATATCCCCATACAATTGGGTGAGGTTTAGGCAGCCTGTGAGATATACCAAGTTGTTTTTTGTAAGTTTACTCGGGATGTAGGTATCCAACATACTTCCTATTAACTACAGCCACACATACAATTCACTAAAGGAAATAAATAAATGCATGCCGTAAATAGGTAATCCAGGCATGCAATATTTAGGGAGTTTAAAGATATAGTAGCCAATTTGGAGTAGTCTCTACCTTTTTGGATCAGCAGTCTCTCAACAGAAATGCATAGAAACCTAAATATGGATAAAAACACAGAAACACTGGGTTCGATATACTAAAGTCAAATATACTGTGCACTTTGCATGTGCAGTTGCTCCACAGCTTCGTAAACCAGGTAAAGCTTCACTTTACAAAGAATACCCGATCACATGTAAGGAAAATAAACAAAAACATATGGATGATAGAAGTCAGCAGACCCCCTCATTTACTAAGCTCTGGAGCAACTGCACTTGCAAAGTGCATGATCTAAATGCCTGTAGTAAATCAACCCTATTTCAAATAGTGAAATATATTTATTTTCTCCTGACATTTCATCAGATTTTCATATACTTTTTTGTGTATATACAAGCATATACAAAATTTGCTACATAAACCTCCCAATCACTTCAAACATAATACAATGTACATGCATATTTTTGGCAATTATCTTTTTTTTTTTTTGGCAAAACAGAAGTGGATTAGCAAAAGACAAGTATTCTAACAAAGATGTGGAACTTAAGCTGTTAGGAGAGGGGTATCATTACTTTGAAGGTTTAGCACATCTATACCAGACCAGAGTGACACTTTTGAGAACACTAGAGAATGATGACATAACAGACCTATCCAAAGATACAGCAATGACGTTTCAAAATATCACAGCAAAAAATATGTGTAATAATAATAAGTGTAATTAAAGACAAATCATTCTTTTTCATTTTGGATAATGTAAGGGTTTAACTCCTTTTTGCCATCTGTGTCTCATTGGGGGAGATTTCCCCACTATTAGTGTTCGATGTCAACTCGAAATGTGGGAATTTATTTTCCTTTTACTTTCTGTGATAAGGAGGAACAGTAAAAACGGAAAGAGTAAAGTTCCCTAATGGGAGCACAGACAGCAAAAAAAAAAAAAAACTGACAGGTGTTCTAATCTCTCTCCATTGTATCCATCCCACTGGATATGAAATTGCAAAAAAATGCATGCCTTATTTTAGTAGCGTTTTTTTCGTGAATTGCAAAAAATATTTGAAAAACACTATGAGCTATTTTACCTCTGATCTTAAAGTGTGGAAAATACCATTTTATGAATTTAGCCCATTATAATTAATGTATTTTACTTGTGTATTTTCAACATTCAACATGAATTCAGGTGACAGGAGTTATTACAGAAAAATGAAAAATAAAAAAGTAATATTAGTAAACTGTAACTTAGCATTATTGTCCATTTTCCAAAATATAGTGAGCATTGCAGGACACTAACAATTCAGTGCATACAGGTTATATTTTCCTAAAACACATATGAGAAATGAATAGCGATTTCTGTATCATAATAATGTACTGACAAGTGTGAAATGCACTTCCTGAATCAAATATTTCTATAAATAAAATGCATTACATTAATTCTCATTGTCGTTTTTCTTTCTTGAAATCTTTTTTTTTGCACAGTATTGCATGCATGTAATGCTAAATTGTAATCAAACTGCCTTCAGCCTGTCGGTCTTATGCCGAAAGGCAGAAGAAATACAACCGCAAATACACAAAGAAAACAGAAAGCTTTGAAAAGCTGAATAATTGGTATGCTTGCCAGTACTGATATATTATGCACTGAAGGTCATAAACAACAAGCAAATATTCTAAAAAGCAATAACTCATTTGCTTTTTAAAGAATCATAAAAAGCAGCTTAACTTAATTAAACTGTATACCATGAAAAAATCATTTCTAATTATTTTAAGTAATATTTAGATCAATTCATAGTAATCTCATTATCTTTCATGTTTAGGGTCTGAATTAGATTACTTTTTTGTTTGTTTAAGTTCCTTTGCTTCTTAGAACCCTTTTAGGATGTCAGCTTTAAAGATGGATTGAACATGATTTAAACTAATGAAAGTCCTTTGTTGATAGAGCAGAATATGCAAATAACATGTGATACAAATAGTGGTAACGTAAAGCCTTTTCTAGATTACAATGTATAAATATGCTCTTCGTCAAAAGCCTTTCATGTATATATTACTTTAAGTTTTTCCTTTTTTATACTTGTCTTTCATTTTTGTGCAGATTAATGTAATACATTCTTTCATTTCTACTATATAAATTACTCTGTAAATATGAAGAAATTAGGCTTTAGTCTTTTGGGAGATCTTTTTCTGTTTCTACTGTTATAGTAATTTTTTTTTTGTTTTGGAGTAACAGAGTGATCAATGTGTAAAAATCACAATAATTCTGGCTACAGCTGCCTATAGGCTTATTTCATAGGGCACAATACAGTACATAGACAACATGCAAAGTGCATTAACCCATAGAAATAAACTGAAATAAATATTTTCTTGACTGATTGACTCACTTGACTCAAGTGAATCTGAGTCACAGCTATGTGTTTCTGCCCTTTGCTTACAACCAAAGTTAGATTCCCATCATCCTCATACATCATGAGGTTTGTTCATTAAACCTGAAGTTAAGAAAACAAGAACTGAGGTGGGGGCAATGCCCAAAGTGTCCAAACAGAATATATATGCCTGGAAAAGTGTCCTGTCAGGAGACAGGAGGGAAGTTTTTATGGTACCATGTGAAGGGTTAAGGTGACAAGAAGGGTGACAAAAGCAGCCTGAGGGTGAGTGTGTGTTTTGTAGCCAGCAAAGTTTGTAGCCCCCTCCACCGAGCTGAAAGGCATCTAAGCAGGCACACATCATATCCCTATCTTCATAAACATTCCCCAAGCACTCTGTATGTCCAGATAATGTGTAGATTATTTTTGAAATTTCCATTTATCCTGTATTATCCAAACTCTGTGCTGTGAAAAGTGTAAACCCACCAAATAAACTTTACACACACACACGATATATATACAAAATAATAATCCCCAATAAACATATCATCAGGATTTTCAAGGCTATATGTATGAAAGTACAATGATATTTCTGTCTATTGTTATTTTTATGTACTCATGGTTTGGCTTGGTTCACAACTACAGGTGCGACCAGGTGTGAGCATGTTTTTCACACACAAGCAAGATGGAAAAGTCATGAGAAAGTCCAGTATGGAGCGCACATTTGCAGATGCATGGGGGTGCCCTTAACAATTATTAGAGCTGTCAGATCCCCGCTCTCCTCTATGGGAGATCGAATGATAACGGACCGCCTGTCCATTTGCATCCGATCCGATCCTCCAGATGGATGGAATATAGGGTTTCCATCCGTCCAAATTTCACGGACCACATCAGGTCGGATAGCAGCAGGTAACAGTGGACATGTCACCGCTGACATCCGCTGCTCCATAGAGGTACATGGAGCATCCGATCCGGTCCACCTGAAAAACTGACAGGGACCGGATCGGAAATCCCGTGTGAAAGGGGCCTGAGAGTGTTTACTTTATGTGCTGAGTTTACACTTTTTATTGAGCACAGTTTGAATAACGCAGGGTAAATACAATGGTCATAAAGTAACTTTACATTATTTGGACATACACAGAGTGCTTGGGGTTGCATATTATATCTCTTATAACAGGAGGTTGTTCTCTTTGAGCCATACTATTGTATTTTTCATTGTTTTATCTATTAGTGGATGAGCGCAGTAGTCTTTGATCATATCTGAATACTTCTCAGCCCCTAACTCCCCCCAGCTGGCATCACCCCCAAGCCACTTCATACATCCAGCTAACAGATATCACTTTCAGCTACTGCCTACCTCCCAGCTGAGAGACATCACTTTCCATTCTCTACTTTCCCAACATCCCCCACAGACACTGCCATTGAAAGAAATCCCTCCCCAACTGACTCACCCCCACCAACTGTCATCCCCCCACAACTGCCTCACACCTCCATCACACTGGTGCATGGGGGGGGCTGCAGTTACCCCCCCTACAGGAGGATGGTAAGTGGATAGTGCAGGTGATCAGTGTGCAGCAGGTGGGGGAAATAACTGGAACCAACTTTTTGTGGCTCTCACTGCAGCAGCTGAAAGCCAACATCTCCTGCTCCAGCTTCTACAGTGAGAGCCACAAAGAATCGGTTCCAGTTATTTCCCCCACCTGCTGCACTGATCTGAATTTCTCTCACTTACTGGGCCTCCAACCCCAAAAGCATTGCTGGAATCCCTCCTTTCCTCTCCCACTGGCAGTAGTTGGGGGTACACATTGAGAACCTCAGGATGGAGAGCCGGAAAGGGTCTGGAACATGTCATTTACCAGCTCCTTCTTTTTCTAAGTGAACACAGTGAGTGATTGATATGGATCACTCACTGTATTAACTGTGTTTACTATGCTTCAGTTTATGAATGGACAGTAGCCTCTGTCTCCTGTTCATTCATCTGCAGTGCAGCTGAGAAAGGGACTGGGGAATGTGTCCCTTTCTCTGTCTCAAAAGTGAGACTGATACCCCACCAAAGCCACCCACCAATGTTGTGAAAAACATTAAAAAAAATTATTAAATTAAATTTAGTTAAAATAAAAAAAAACATTTGTTTAAATCAGACTTACAATTCTAATCAGAATAAAAAGCTATGCCCAATATGTGGCTTTAGTTAGCCACACCCAATATGTGCCGCAATGCACTATGCACGCCACAGGCCACCTTTTCCCTGGTAGTGCATTACTTTGCCCATGATGCTGTTTAGGTGGCACTGCCCATGAGAGGCTCCTGGTACCTTTACTGGGTCACCAGCTTTAGGTCTCCTGACACTCTGCATGTCGCCAAGCTAGGTGCCCCTCCACTAGGGCCTGCCACTTTAAAGGATTGTAAAAGCGGAAGGTTTTTTATCTTAATGCATTCTATGCATTAGGATAAAAAACCTTCTGTGTGCAGCGGCCTCCCCAGCCCCCTTAATACTTACCTGAGCCACATCCCAGTCCAGCTATGTCCACGAGTCCCTCTGCCATCTGGGACTCTGCCTCCTGATTGGCTGAGACAGCAGCAACATCGCCATTCCCTTCTATGGCTCTCAATCAAAGTAAGTTGGACAATGAGGAGAGAGAGGGGGCAGGGCCAAACCACAGCTCTGCGTCTAAATGGACACACGGAGCTGCAGCTCGACTGGCCCCATAGCAAGCTGCTTGCTGTGGGGGCATTCAACAGGAGGGAGGGGCTAGGAGCAGAGAAGAGGGACCTGAAAAGAGGAGGATCGGGGCTGCTCTGTGCAAAACCAACTGCACAGAGGAGGTAAGTATAACATAATATACAAGAGTACAATTGAACATATATATAAATATATAGGATATTGTGAAATAAAGTCCAATACTGAAATAGGGCTTAAATAAAAGTCCCAAAGAAGTGATCCATCTTGTTGGTATACATATATAAATCCAAACTGGATGAAAAAAATCCCAACACCAAGTGAACAGTAAAAGTGAGCTCTCACCAGATCAAATGGGTTAAAACTGTTACCATGCGATTTTTGTAAGTGTGATTCCTTTTCTTTCATTAAAAGTTTTTAGCAATATTACGCTATGTGCACTCCTTTTTCTGGTTTTCATGTCATCTGGTTTTGAGAGACTTCCATCCCTCTGCCTACCACATTATGAGCTGAAAACTACTTCCATGGTAATGATCGCAGGAGGAATCAGGATCACCTTGTAAAGCCTGAACAGGTCTGTTTGCTATATGGCAATTCAGACCCATTTGATCTGGTGAGAGCCCACTTTTACTGTTCACTTGGTGTTGGGATTTTTTTCATCACGTTTGGATTTATATATGTATACCAACAAGATGGATCACTTCTTTGGGAATTTTATTTAAGCCCTATTTCAGTATTGGACTTTATTTTACAATATCCTATATATTTTATATATATATGTTCAATTGTACTCTTGTATATTATGTACACTCAATAGTGCTGCACTTTTTCTTCCACTTGTTATTTTATAATTTGTTTATCAATTATGTTGTGCTGGCAGCTTGACTTGTTTTGGTACTAGCGCTTTCTAGACACTTTTTTACGGTAAGTATAACATGTTTGTTATTAAAAAAAAAAAAAGATGGCTGCCATGCGGTGGCCATCTTTAAACTTGGGGGCCCCATTAACCCCTAGTGCCCGGGGGCCCCATGAGTTGTCAGTCCGCCCCTGTTTATGTACAATCTCTATCCTAAAAGATAAAGAAAGCTGTTGCTGTAACTGCTTAAAATGTGTTGGTTGTAGTTTGCTTTAATTTGTTACGCCAATCTAAATTTGCTAGTGCATATAACACATATAACACTGCCCTTCTCCAAAGGATTACAATGCTGCTGCCCATGGGCTCTATTGCTTCTCCATAGAGTGAAGCTACCCTAGGATAGGAAGTGTGTTACTGACCATATATCCAAATGGAAATAAAGAGAAAAAAGATTAAAGAAATTGAATGTACCCTCCAAGGATTGGTAAGCTGCAATACATTACATTTTTATTTTTAAGTTTAGATACACTTTAAACTAACATCCTCAGTGACAGACATCCCCAGCTGGCCCAGGATGGAGTGTATTTTTCATCTAGACTTTTGTGTTAAATCAGTTAAACTGATTGGCTCCCTGCAATCTGTCTGTTTATAAGTACTGTGGATACTTTAATAGATTAATACAAACTGTCACACATAAAAATTAATAATAGCAGTGAGAGTCTGGGGCATAGATTCAGCCTGTGCTAGGAACAGGCTATAGCTGGTCATAGATAGTTCTGGTTCAACAGGAACTTACAGAATTTTGATCCATCCATAGCAGCTTCCATTCATGAGAAGTTAACCTAATGACCAACTTCTCATGAACAAACTTGTGTGAAATTTTCTGTTCAATCGGCACTGCAGCTAAAAGGCTGCACCGCAAATCAGTATATTCTGACAGTAGAAGAGTCCCTGATATCTGAATTCAATAACACCATTGTGGTCCTACCCAAATTAGACAAAGACCCCACTTGTTGGGGAGGTTTTAAACCTAGCTTCCATACTGATACCTTTCCTTCCTCAGTGGATATGACCAAATGGGTTTTAGTCTCAATGACTCTCATCTATTGGAGAGCTGTCCAATTTTAAAATCAATCTCAGTAATTGTGAGATTTTTAATATTTCTGTATCTGCCTCTGAAGTTATTCGTCTTAAACCACATTTTCCTTTCTCGTGGAAATTGCACTGCCAGTAATACCTAGGGATCAGCCTAACCTCTTGACTGAGAGATCTCTTTAAACGCTAATTATAAAATTTGCCTGGAATCATAGGGATCCATGAATCTCCCATGACATCCTGTGTAGATCTAAATGCTTTGTAGGATTGGCACACCCAGATTTCAAAAGTATTATGAAGCAGTCATACTAACAAGAAATTCAGATTGTAAATATGCCTGCAACTCCAAACTATGGGTCTAATTGGAATTAGCTTTGAGTAAAACTTCTTTTGCTACCAGATCTTGTATTCCCAAGTTGCACAGACACCTCTTGTTATCCACGACTCTTTTAACCATAACCTCACTGTCTGTAAGGGACAGTCTTTACTCTCATTTTTAATGGGCCTAAAACTCAATGTTGATATCTCTCTTGGATCAACATTACTTTCTACCAGGATTAATAGACCGCTGTTTTTTAATGTTTGGCTGCCACATCATCCTCATTTGCTCCATCATGTTCTCCAAGACTCAGCTATATTGCCATTGATTTCCCAACTAACCCGATTACATTCATGGGTAGATAGCATTAAATTTATTTTTCACAGCTTGTTAGGTATCTTTCTAAGCCAATCATATCAGTAAAGGATCTAAACCCATTTGAATCTATATTGCCCTCTAAGAACCCACCAGTGTGCTGTATTTATTTGTTTTATTAAGCCCTTTTACAACTCTTTACCCAGACTTTCTGGCCCACTGGGAATTGACTTACGGACATATCTTTCAGGAGATCTAAAAGCAAAGGTTCTCCAGCTATCCCATGTGTTCTCTATATCCTCCAAGATGGAAGAAATCAATTAAAAGTTGTTGTCCAGTTGGCATTATTAACCAGCTAAGCTCCAGTCAGTGTTTCCAGGCTCTCCCCTTCTCTGTTAGAGACCTTGCTGATTGGTAGCAACGCAGGCATCACCCTATCATTAAATTGTTTTGTAGAGAAGAGCATTTCCATAAATAATCCCCGTGGGCAGGACAAAATATGTGGGGGTTGTAGCCTGGATGGAGTATAGGCTGAGGCTGCTTCCAGTCTTTACATGAGGGTTTTATGTAATGTGCAGCTCCTAGGACTTCTCTTCATCCTTCATGAAGGAACTCACATATATTAAATGTGATCTCACTTATCATTCCAATATATGGGCCTACTGTTTTGTTTTTAAAACTTCTGTTACTTACAGTATCTAGATTCTGTATCTATACCTGCATATATGCATACATATTAATTCCTAAAGTCCGGATATTTCGTCAAAATCTCCCCCCCCCATCAACTTCTTTCTCTTCCCTTTTTAACTTTATATCCTTTTTTGGGTTGTAAATTTACTTTACTAACACCCTGTATTTATTCCAGATCACAAGGTTCCTTAACGCTATGTTCCATTGATGATATATACAAATTCACCTTGTCACACATATTGGATATATTCTTTTTTTTTTTTTTTCCAAAAGGTTTTGGACATATTCTTTATTTATATATGTTGTTCAGGGAATGCCTGAATGACTAATCAATTTGAGTTCATTTTTAGCCAATGCAGAATTCTTTGAAATAGCACAACAGTTCGATGTGAGTATGGACTAGAGATAAAAATAAATTAATATTTTTTTAGAAAAAAAGTCACTTAACAAACACAAATAATGGGGAAGGCGTGCTGACGTCACCACGAGGAACCCGGAAGTCGGGCGGCAGCGTTCTTTGCAACGATCTGTGTATAGCGCTTTTGAATCTACATACATGTGAGTGTTTTTAACCTATTTCTGAATAAACTGTTTGTGCATACTACACCATTGTCGCTCCCCTTTCTTGCATACCCGTTGTGAGGATTGGTGTGAGGACAAGATCGAGTTTTCATGGTGTTGGCGTACAGTGTTCCTTATGGTGTTGGTGTATAGTGCGGCTCTCCGCCAAACTATAGAGATCACGGGACAAGCTGATATGAGGTGCCAGTCTCCCGTGTGGATCTGCTGATGTTCATCCTTGATATTATGCCTACACATAATCGAGCTCTGGTAAGCCTTGTGTGAGCCTTTTGCATGCAGCACACGGCGTGGATGAAGGCACATTGATTTGGTGGTGGATTCCTTTCTAAACCCGACACTTTCTGCCTACTTTACTATTGCTATTTTTGGGACTCATACCGTATTGTATGGACTTATACTGTGTGACATTAACATCTATTATGATTAGATGCTCCTATTGTAGCATATTGTCTGATTTACCTTATTGTCTGATTCACCATCAAGCAGTTTCAATTTAGCGCAGCTCTCTTATACCTTTATGCCATTTAGTGATTCCCACTACAGCTGCAGCTTTACTCTGGGCTTAGCGCGGGTATTTTATATACTTAAATACAAATAATAGTTTAATTAATAGAAGGACACAGACACTACCATTTTGCAACAAGGTTTGAACTGTTTACTGAAAGGTATATACCATTGAGACAATAATTTCCCCTCCTTTAGATCTCCTAACCAATTGTATAAAATTTGGCAGAAAAAAATAATTTGTGTTGGACTAATTTGACCTGTTAACTCGCTGCAGTAGAATTACCAGGTGAAGTTCATCTAGGGTTATGCTGACATGACAATTTAAAATGACCATATGTTAGGAGACCTAAGGGAGTAGCAAATCAACTGCCATAAATTACTGGTACACATAAAAATTAATAGGAAATTTGAAAAATATGGTTACCCTTTAATAGCTATTTGGCAGGCTCTCCTAAAATGGCTGCCAATTACTGGCTGTAGTTGCCTTCCCAAAATGGCGTCTAGCTATGTTGGAGCTCTGTCCTGACATCACTGAGGTGTCAGATGATGGGATTTCTCTGATTTCTTCTGTGTGTAGTTTGATGTTGGTTCCCCGTGAGTTCAACTGATGTTAGATGATCTCTCTAATGTTCAGATAATGTCTTTCAATCTGTCTACCTGACCTGTCATATATTCAGTTGCGATCAATACATTAAAAAAAACCCACCCAGAGGGTGAAATCTTTCTTTTCATTGGTGGACTCAATGATCATAGACTATATGTTTATTCAAGTGTTACCTCCCTTGGTCACTTGCTAGCACTCTAGGACAAGAAGTGTCTATTCTAAATGAAACTTAAATGAAAATAAAATGAAAAATAATCTGTTATAGGACTGATTAATATCCCACTATAACAAGTGTGATCATGTGAAATTATCTAAAATATATAGACTGCTTAGGAGATCTGGTAATTGCCAATGTATGAGCATTATCTTTCTGGTGTAGCAATATTTTAAATGTAACACCTTAAGCGGGCATGGCTTTGATGTGATTGCGGGTGGCTGCTGAATACTGTAGCTCCTGCAGCCCATCTACATTACAGCAGCTCCTTCAACTTGTCTTCCACTAGTGCGGCTTTGTTGACATGCTGAGGAAGAAGGGAGAGACAAGGGAAAGCAAGGGGTGATTACAGCCTACTTGACAGACTGAACACCAGTGTTGGCCGGCTCGAACATGACAAACCCCCCTCCTCCCTCACTGTCTGGTGACTTCCCTGCACTTCTAAGGGAGGACACACAGGTGGATGCCTCTGCACAGGGTGAGTCCTCCCCCCTCCCTGCTTCTCCCTCCCTGCCAAGCTCGAGTGCTCCTTCTGTGTTTGGGTCTGCCTCACAGCAAGGAAGCATCCCCTGGGACTTACACCAATATCTAAAAGATCTCCCCAGAACGGTAGACCTGGTAGTGTTTTTAAAGTGGAAGACACTTAGCAGACTTTCTGGAGCTTAAAGCAGGAACCTCACAGATAGGGGCCAGAGTGGAATCCCTTAAATCTAACCATACTGAAACTGCTTCTGTGCTGCAATTGATCCAGACCTGTCTAAACCAACAGGATCACAGAATTGAGGCACTTTTTTTCTCAATTGATGATCATGAGAACAGAAGCCTCAGGAAAAACATCCGCATAAGAAGGTTGCCAGATTTGGTAAAAAACATGGATATGACCCCTACTTTGCTTACTGTGTTTAACAAAGCCATGGACAGACCACTTCCACACCCCATAAAATGCACTCACAGAGCATTGGCACCTCCGAATCCTGATGTGAATAAACCAAGAGACGTGATCTGCAAACTGCTTTGTTATCAGGACAGGGGAGCCATCACGAGGGGTATGCAAAGGAGGGCACATCTAGATTTTGAAGGGATCACCCTGAGGAAGGCACTTAGTCCCTTGTGTCTTCCCTTGTGGGAGGGGCCAGGTGAGTGTCGGTGATCGGAGGCTTACCACAGCGGCTCAAATGCTGCATCGGATGTATAGAAACAGGTGCATGCTCGGCCATCCGTCATCCCATGCCATTTGAATATACTCTGCATGAATAGAGTGGTGCACTCTAGCACTATGGATGTCTGTTTTTTCCCCTATACAAGAGAACAGCTGATGTTATACACCTAATATTGGGAGTCTGGTTTGAACAAGGAATAAAGGAGATTACACGTCACAACCCTGTGAGGGTATATCTGCAAATTCAGACCAAGCTTAATTGCAAGGTCACATTCAGTGAGGTGAGCCCCCACCCTTTGGGGGTCATGAGAGTGGAGGTGGCGCACCTAACAAGCCACTATATATTCTTGTATCACAATCCATCACTGGTGATTGTGACTGTCTGATTATTTATTTTTGGAAGGGACTCTTCACATTTGATTCCATTTATGCTTCAGTGAATTAGCAAATAATCGCATGAATTTGCATTGTTTGATTTACTATTGTCCCATCTATGTTTTATTAATTACGTTTATTTATTAATTTATTTCTTTATATATTTCATTAATTGACAATTTTTGGAAGGAACCCTTCACAATTGTTTTTATATATGCTTCAGCGATTAAAAACTACGATTTTGCATAGTTTGTGGTTTTTGTCCTATATATGATATATTAATCACTTTATTTATTTATATAATATTTATATATCTCATGTACACCTTTTTGCACACTGCACAACACTTTTTTACATTATATAAAGTGGAGAGTTTTTGCCCATGAATTTTATGTCCAGGGCAACAAATGTGGCTGCATGCTGGTGGGGGCCCTTAGGCGCAAATATGGAGGCACACATGTGCCCTATGTCATGTCAAGTACTAAAGATAAACTATATTACCCCTCTCATATGGCCAAACCCTTTCAGGAGTTCCATCAGTCTCTTTACAATTTATAATCTGCTAAGTCTGACCTAGATAGGAGTGAGAGGGGCAAACTCATCGCCTCATATCGGGAGGAGATCCAATACCCGCAGTTACCTTCCCAGGTTATTTCCAGGCTTGAACACATCTCAGCTGCAGAAATTCAGCAGATGCTTAAAAGTATGCCATCCGAGAAGAGTCTGGGTCCGGACGGGTTTCCCTGGCCATACTTCATGAAATTTTATGATATACTGATACCGCACATGACATCTTACGTCAACTCTCTGACTAAGAGAGGAACAATCCCGATGGAAGCATTCTTGCCACACATATCTATACTGCCCAAAGAGGGCAAAGACCCCACCTTCTGCCAGAATTATCGCTGCATTTCTTTATTAAATGTGGACATCAAGGTCCTAGCAAAATTCATGGCTAATCACCTCAAGGACTTTATGCAAAAGATCATACATAAGGACCAAGTGGACTTTATTTCTGGCAAGGAGGGCAGGGATAACTCTCAATGGGCAACATCTCTCATGCATTGGTTTTCCATTACTCTGACTCCCTGCCTTGTCCTATATCCACTGATGCAGAGAAAGCCTTTGACAGGATTGATTAGCTTTTTAAATCAATAGTGCTACAGAGGCTTGGCCTCGGCGACAGGATGAGTACCTGGATGTGTGCCCTATATAAACAATCCCACAGTGAGAGTGAAGATAAATTCAGTCCTACGCCGAGGTTCGGTATCTCTAATGGGACAAGGCAGAGATGTTATAGAGGTTTTCCTTCGCAAATTGTGTGCAAACCCCAATATCACAGGTTTACAGATTGGCAATGTGGAGCATAAACTCTCCACATTTGTGGACAATGTCCTTTTCTTTCCCGACTAACCCTTGTGTAGCCTTACCCAATCTCTTGGAGCAGTTTAGGGAACTCTTTAATTTTAAAATAAACCTGAGCAAATCTGTTATCTTGCCCCTTAATATCGCTTGTACAGATTGCGAAGCTCTGGAGAGTGCGTTTCTTTTTCAATGGCAACTACTCAGATTAACTATTTAGGCATTAAATTAATGGCTAACCTTGGGAACCTCTATTCTGCTCCTCCACTTTTGAGGGCAGTGCAGGAAGAACTTCAGTGCTGGGACAAGACTCAATTCACTTGTCAAACAGTTATATAATCGTGCCACACTGTGAAGATCTGTGTATTACGGTGCTATTGAATAGTGAAAACTAACAAGTAAAGTAATTGAAGTAAATATGCCACATATCACAACCCAAATATTGAATTTAACACAAAAATAATCAAATAAAAATACTCTATATTTTTATATACATGTGTCGACACAGGGTCACATGTCTTCCTCAGGGGGATTTCTCAAGAATAGAAATTTCAACAGAAATCCCCCCTGAGGAAGATGTGTGATCTTGTGTCAACACACGTTGGGGAGGGGCAAGGACGGTGATGGCACCTGGATCCAGAGTGAAGCTGGCAGCTCGCGGGTGTCAATTGCGACTTGTGCAGATTAACAGAGACACTAAACTTACTTTTTTAGTATGTACAGCCTGGCACGCTGGTAGCACCAGGTAAATGTGAGTACCCAAGCCATATGTGTTTTTACAATAAAGCAACATTTTTAAAGGTATGTGCACTATTATAGCCTTTCTTTGCATACATTTTCTGGATGATACCGCCCACCTGTGGGATTACATCATGAGGAGTTAGCAGCAAGGAAACTTAGATTGCGCTTTTTACAGCCCGGGAGAGGCTAAAAGCTCAAATTGACCAAATTCAATTGTGAGGCCACACTATACCAGGTGAGAATACTACTGGGGAGGGGGGCACTTTGTGGTGATACATCATTTGCCATTTGAGCACTGTAAGCATTAGATGGAGTAAGAAGCACTCTATGTGGATGGTGACTGCCTGAGGGGCTGCACCACATTTTTGATGTACTGCTTGGATTGCACCTATTTTTAAATTTATATTAATTAGGCACCGGAATGGCATGTATATAGAGTATTTTTATTTGATTATTTTGTGTTATATGCAGTATTTAAGTTGAGATATGTGGAATATTTACTTCAATATATATTGATTGTTTTTACTATTCATTAGCACTGTTACACACAGATCTTCACAGCTCGGCACAATTATATAACTGTTTGACATACTTTGCACACCTACGGGATTGTGAATAGTGCCAGCAGCTTTGCTGGCTATTATCTCTATAAAGACATATAGAAGTTCACAGGACTATGCAAAATCTGTACTCAATTCACTTAGTTGGGTCGGATAGGTATATTGAAGATGATGATTCTTCCTGAATTTTTATACGTTTTTCAAATGCTTCCGGTGAGGGTACCCAGGTCTTTTTTTGGCTTAGTACGTCATGCTTTTTCAGGCTTTGTGTGACCCACACATCCTCTGTCTGCTCTAGGGCATAGAAATCTTGTTTTACATTTCTAATGAGGTGGTACAGGGTCCCGGACAAGTTGTCCCGCATCTATTCCTCGGTATCTTCACATTGTTGGAGGAGACAAAGGGAAATATACCTGCATATTTGGTGGGAATGCCCCCACATTAAGCCATTCTCAGTTGAGGTTTGGAACATTATAGCAGAGGCCAACATCAGTTAAGTGATGACCCTCTTCCAGTATTATTCCATTCTACTCATCTGCCAGTTGGTAAATACAAATGATCAGTGATACTCCACCTCTTTAATGCTGGCAAGAGTCTGATATCCCTGCATTGGAAATCCTCTGGAGCCCCCACAGTGAGAGAGTGGCTCCTTATGGTACAGGATATCCATTCAGCAGAGAAGTGGTGGTATAAATGTGATGACAAATACTTTCAATATTATGAGACTTTGGTGTTGTGGATTAACTTCACTACCTCTGATAATTACAGTATAAGCAGTTGATGGTGTAAGTCTTCTTTTAGATGTAAATTGTGCACATCCTATTTCCTTTTTTTCTTTTTTAAAACAAATTTCATGATACTTCAGGGGGTCCTAAATGCAATGTTTTCAATGTTCTTTGTGTTGTTTTTCCTCCCGCCTTAGGTGGTGAAGAATTTGCTATCTTTTATCTTCTTTCCTCCTTTTTTCTTCTTGTCTTTTTTCTCCTCTCTCTCTTGTTTTTCCTCCTGCTCAGGCTGCATACTTTGCATACGTCTGTTATGAGCTCAGGAAGTTAAGGCATTAGTATCTGTATTTGGGTCTTTATTATCATTGCTTCTTTTTTCTTTTTGGATGAGCCCGCTACAATACAGGGTCATAATGCTGCTGTACTACGTACCATGCAATATAATTTGCTCTTACGTAGATGTCACCTCTTTGGGATTAGCTTCTCATTTTGGTCATTTGAATTGTATTGGAGCCTGTTGTTTTTTAATGTATCGTGTGTTCTATATGACCAGAAATAAAGATTTTTCAAAATAAAATGTAACACCTTTCCTATAAAGAGGTTTAGTTTTATATATATATATATATATATATATATATATATATATATATATATATAGAGTTTTCCGAGCTGAGACAGACACAGATACAACTAACACGAAAGACGCAACAAAGACTTACAGACATGATATAGACCTGAGGTGTGCCCTGGTCAGCTGGTCAGTACACCTAAAAGGAGGAAAAAAACAGATTTAGATAGGGAAATAAATGTTTATTGAACAAAAATTGATATTACTGGGCTAACTTCACAAATGCTTGTGACATTTCGACCTGAGGGTTTGGAATGTACCAGGAAAAGCAAGAGGACTTCCACCTGCCCAATCTCTTGATGACATGAGCCGGAACTCCTTGCCTGTATGCAGCTGATGCAGCATGCAGAATGAGTGACCCGAATACTGACAGGGGTTAAGCTCCAAGTTAATGAGAAGAATACGTACATGTCTAATAAACTGACCAGTACCAAGGGGACCAGAAGGGAATGGTAACAACGGACTATCGGACTATCCCTGGATTTATTGGGTAAGTGAGCCAACAACTGGTCCAAAACTGCAACTGGGCACCATTTATTGAGAGTCTGGAACAATTTAATATCCAAGCCCCTGCGCTGTGTCTTGGATACTGTTCATTGTAACACAAAATGATCCTGGCATCGAGACAGGTGGCCCACATGCAGTATCTGAATCGGTGCCTCTATATGTAAATTTGCCAGGACATCGGAAACCATAAAACACCAAGTAAATAGCAGCTTTAACAGCTAGACTGGAAAGGAAACAAAAGTAGGACTATTAAAACATGGCAGACATATCCCTGAACAGGGCACTCTATAAAATAACCGCTTAGCCCCAGCCACTGGTTGGCACTTCTGAATGCCACCAACAATAGCTCTGATCGTGTGGGCCACAAACAGAGAAGGCCTTTCAGGGTTTTGTAAAGACAGGAAGTGTTGTATGCCAGTCAGGTACAACCTGATGGTATTATGGGACAATGCCAAATCCGTATGACAATATGACACAAATGCCAAAACATATTTAATTTCACCTACACCCAAACTGGGGTAAAAAACTTGGAACCTACTAAAAGCATTCCATTCAGTATAGTATGCTTTAAGGGTATTGCGGGACAGGGACTGAGTGATTAGATCAGTGGCATTGTACAAATGACTGTTTAGTTCATGATCAGCTGAGACAAATGTGGGACGGGTGATGCTGTTGGATCAACTCCTGGGTTCTGTTGGAAAAACAATGGAAAGTTAAAACGAGATAATGCATCTGCTGCAATATTGTACTTTCAAGAGATAAAGGAGCAGTGAACGTCAAACTTGTGCTGTAGTGAAAGCTGAACCAGTCTGCACAAAAGGACATTATAGCCAAAGACCTAGACCAACCTTTATTGACAATCTAAGCCATGGCCAGATTGTCAGTGGTAAAAACTACAGTTTGCCCTACCCAGGTGTGACCCCAAACCCGAGCTGCTGCTACTATGGGATACAACTCAAACAAGAAGGACGTCTTACTAAACCTGGGGGTCAGCAAAATCTCTTTATACCATGGACCCACGAACCAGTGGAGGCCAAAAAAGACTGCAAATCCGGTGGAAGCCGCAGCATCCGTAACTACATGAGGAAAAGCAGCAGAAGTTCCTGGAATAAACATTGTCACACCATTCCAGTTATTTAGGAACTCATTCCACATGGCCAGATCAGTGATAGCTGATTGATCTAATCTAAGGACTTGGTCTGAATCCTGAGGTAAAAAAGGCAAAAGCCATGAAATGAAAGATCGACCCTGAGAAATGATCCTCATATCAAAATCAGGCACGCTAAATAAGGACTGTAACTCCTTTTTTGTACAAACCTGAAAACGGACAAAAGCATGGATAATGGACCTAATGCAAGTCAGCTTGTCAAGTGGAAGGCTGGCCTGCATGAAACAAGTGTTTCATGAAAATCCTAAAAAGATGATGGACTGTGAAGGACCTTCGACTTTGTGTTCTGTGATGGGCACATTGAGATTACCAAAGACTTATTTTAATATGTGTAAATCTGTGGGGGGTTGTCAGGCCTCTCAATCAAGAGAAAATCATCCGAGTAATGGATAACCATCTGACAATAATCTCTTTTGGACAAAATCCAAGTGAGTGACTGAGCGAATATATCGAATAGCCATGGACTACTTTTGGAGCCGAAGGTAAGTTTGATGGCAAAATAATATAAATCCTTCCACTTATTGCTATGCCACTGCCACAAGAAGGGATCTATAGGCAATAGCTTGAAGGCATCTGAAATATCTGCTTTGGACAGCCACGCACCTGCTCCCGTGCAAACAATGCATTGTATAGCTTGATCAACAGATGCGTATTTGAGCGAGATGGAATCAGGGAATTTAGACTGGGGATGTGAGTAGAATGAGGAGTGGACAAGTTGTTAATTAGCCAAAGTTTATTCAAAAATGTTCCTTTAACAAGCCCAATAGGGCCAACTCTACAAGAAATAAATGGTAGTATAGAAAAAGATCTGATGATAAAACCTCTGTCAGGCTTCATTTGCATCAGAGTGTCAATAGCCTCCGAGTCGGTGGTGGCCGACATCAAACTTTTACAACCCTGGGTGGCCTGTGGTAGGGTGATGATACCACCAGTGTGAAACCCAAGCGAAAAAACATGTTCTAAGAAATGCATGAGCAAGGGAGACAGGTGTAAGGAGAGATAGTGAACCAATCAATGCATGTTCATTCGGCTTTGTCAGGGGGTGTTGAGATGTTTAAGAGTGCACGCGGATTTGCGGTGAGCTCTATAGCAGATAGCACAGATGTGTAACAAGCGACATTGGCTGTAAGTGCAAGCGGTGTAGTTGAAATTATTTCACATCTGTGCCTTCTCGAGAAACTGAATAGGCCGACCTAACTTATCCACCTAAAGGGCACTGTGCAGGAGTGGGAAGAATGCCTGGTGAAGCCCTAGATGTAGTAGGGAAAACCAGGGGGCCCCAAGAATCTAAGCTGGGACACCAATTAGCCACGTGAGTGGAAGATTGGCTGGCAGACAGAGCAGAGCGGAGAACGTAAGCCAGCAAAATGGTGGCAGTAAATCTCCACATGTTGCTCCAGTTGGTAATGACCTTGAACTCCATGAGCTTAGTTGCTGCTTTAACTGCAAATGAACGATGATAATGGTAAAATGTGTAGCCCCCACATTTGTAACCCAAATCCACAACCAAATGAAGATATAAATCCAACTCTTCCCTCCTGTTTGGACTAACCGAACAAAGAATATCACAAGAGATGCCAAAGGCCAGAATAAATTCTGGGATGGACAACTTCCTGTTGAGCCGAGGGTCTTTGGAGTCCTAACTTTGGACTTAACCACGACTGAAATGCCCCCGCAATCATAAGACTTATTATTGCCAAAACCCCTTGCAGCAAAGAGGAGTGAAGCCAAGTTCTTGCCCTCTAGAATATCTTTTTTGATTTTGGCTGTGATGAAGTGTGCTGGATAAACATTTGGATTGGGATCCGTCATACCTGCAACCTTGGCTGCTGATGCTGGAACTGCTACTACCTCTGGTGTGAAGGCTGCAAGACAGGATTCTTAGACCTGCACCACTATAGCTTGGATATCATGGATAGATGTGAATAAGATGTTGATCATCTTGTGTAAGTGAGTGAGTACCAAGGATATGGACTGTAAAGAAACTGGTTCCAAGCTAGGTCCAGCTACTGGCGGGGGCAGAAACAACAATTTAAACAGCTCTGCTTTCTGAGTTTGTGGCCAGGTAAGGAATTCCTCTACACTGTAGCTCTGTAGTAAATTTCAAAATTATCCAGCTCCTTAGGTTTTAACCACTTTACCACCGGAGGATTTTGCTGTCTTCCGTCCAGGTCACTTTTTGCGATTCGGCACTGTGCGACTTCAACTGACAATTGCGCGGTCGTGCGACACCGTACCCAAACTAAATTTACGTCCTTTTTTTTTCCACAAACAGAGCTTTCTTTTGGTGGTATTTGATCACCTGTGCGATTTTTACTTTTTGCGCTATAAACAAAAAAAGAGCGTTTATTTTGAAAAAATAACAATATTTTTAACATTTTTTTATATGAAATTCCCCCCAAAAAAGATGTAAAAACCAATTTTTTAAAAAATTTTTGGCCAATTTGTTTTCTGCTACCTATGTTTGGTAAAAAAAATCACAATAAGCGTATTTTGATTGGTTTGCGCAAAAGTTATTGCGTTTACTAACAAAGGGAAAGATTTCTGTCATTTTTGGTGTTTTTTTTTTTAACGCGTAATGGCGGCGATCTGCGATTTTTTTTGTGGGACTGCGACATTGCGGCGGACAGATCGGACCCTTGACTGACATTTTTGACACTTTTGGGGTTACCAGTGACATTACTGCAGTAATCAGTGCTATATATATGCACTGTTACTGTAAAAATGACACTGGCAGGGAAGGGGTTAATTTTATTGGAGAGGGAGGGGTTAATGTATGCCTGGTGCTTACTGACGTGTAGGGGGGGAGGTGACTGAGTGAGTCATGGACAGATCGGATGTCCAGCTATGCTGAACAGTCCGATCTGTCACTCCCTGTCACTATGGAGATCCCCGGCGATCGGGGCAGAGCAGCGGCGATCGCCGCTGCTCCTCCCCTGGCCCGACTCCCGCTGTGAATGAAAACAGCGGGAGCGAGCCTCCGGCGGCGCGCAAGCACCGCCCAGAAGGGGGAGTGTCTGACGACGTTAATACTACGTCGTCAGACGATAACGAACCACTTTGCCGCAGTACTATTACCGTACTCGGTCGGCAAGTGGTTAAACACTGCCGTGCGCCGAACCCCTGATAGGTGTAGGAAGGGCAGAAGAAGTGACTCGTCACTGTGAGAAGCCCGGGACATAATCCAGCTACAAAAAAGTATGTGTTAGAAAAAATCGAGAGTAGGTGTAGTCAGAAAAAGAAAGGAACTTAGCAGAAATGGAGCAAATGTGAGAAATGCGTATAAGTTGAACAAATGATGATATGGAAAATTTGGAAGAATCACTAGCGTGGGGGGCAACCGGGATTTGCCAGGGGTGACTGGCAATGTTATACAAATTACTCAGATTGCCCGATCTGTGACATGAACAGACCAACAGCATGAACAGGAGGTCCTGAGCGTTCTGGGCAGGGAATAACCGATGACTGGTAGCAACTTATCGAAACAGGAATAGGGAACAACAACAATGATCAGATTAAACTGTTCTTGTTGTTTCCCAATCACTTAGGACTTTTAAGGGTGTGGAGTTGTCAAGTACACGTGAGCACCAATAGATAAAATTGTAGTTTTTTTAAAATGACAAAAATATTAAAAACATTTTACATCCACTAGTGTTAGGAAAAACATATTCATATATACAAACTACATAGACTGTCAATAGAAACATAGTATGCCAGTTTGACACGTTTCGTAAATTGATAATGACCAACAAATATAAAAGGAATAGGGGTGATGGCGCTGCCTATATAATTTAGATATAATAAAAAGCTGTGATGCAAAGTGCCTTAAACTAAAAGCAATAATGTGTAATATTCAAACAATAATATATTTCATAAAAACTTCAATTAAGTGCAAGTGCAAGGTATAAAAGTGCCTGCAGAAAGATTAGAAAGTGACTGGTGCAATGATGTATGAGCAATAAATAATATTTAACATGCAATATTAATGTGCTAAAAAATATATAATACTATATAAAGTGAGCTGTTCCACTCATACCACGTGTTGGTATGGGGAATAAAAAAATGCCAACAGAACAACAATAGAAAAAAGTTATTATTTTAAAAAATACAGCTTGCAATGTCCAATAAGAAAGATCCAGTAGAAAAGTCTATATCATGTGCGGTGACTTCAAAAGCAATAAAGGTGACAACACTCGGAACAAACCGACACTCAGGTGAAAAGGTGACCCCGTGGTGGGTGGTAAGGTGCTGGGATTCCTTTGATAAAATTGCACACTTACCAGAGACACCCACCCCACACAGGGGTATAGAGCGGGTGTATTTATGGGTCTGGCAACCTAGCGGTATCCTCCTATCCCTGGGTGGAGGGCGTGTGCCGAGGATCAGGCTGGTCCTGGTGTGGATGTACCCTAGAATGGTCCCCTGTGTGCCTTCCTGCCTAGGTATATTCCGAGGGATCCACTCAGCTCCACTCCCGATATTTAAACCAGAAAATAAATGGTGGACATAGTGTAATTCCGCGATATGCTTTATTGAGCAAAAATTTGAAAAGGTACTCACATTAAACAGGAAAAAAAAACGAGCGTGACTGTATTGTCCGAGCGCTTGCGATCCAAGCCTCGTTCCCATATAGGTTTACCGGAAATGACTTGACACGCTGTACGCGTTTCGTAGCTTGTACGTCATCAGCAGCGTCAAGTCACGTCCGGCAAGCTTCCCTTAAATATGTATGCGGTAACCAGGCAACAATGATAGAGCTTCCTGATTTGTTGTGCGGTCCGAGCGGACTACGTAAACATGGCGCCTGCTAGAATGAAAAAAACTATATATAAAGCAGAGATAACTCCGTCCGAATATATTAAAAAACTCTTAGCGAGGCGATATATATAAATATCAGTGTAAAATGGTTCCTGGTCATGCATATACATATTTCCGGAAAAGTAATATACATTCGGTATTTGAATACATAAACCTCAATACATGTCGATAAAAGTAACTGTCAGTAAAACATAAAATATAAAGAAATAAGAAATAAAAAATAAAAAATATATAAAAATAAATACATAGGAAGAAGATAAATGTAAAGAATATAAAAAATGTGAAAATATTAAAACGGGGGGGAGGGGGGGGGGAGTATAGAAGACGGGTATATGTAATTTTAAACTGTGTTTACGATGGGGGAATTAATTGGGAGACATCTAGTGGACATGGGCAGAACTACACGAAATAATGTCAATAAACAAATATATTGAATTCACATGAATTTAAAAAAATATATTAAATATTTTAAAAAGGATATTAAAATATATTAAAATGTTTAACTAAGAGGCGGATAGGAACTGCATGAGGGTAAAAGTGTTGCAAATATCTAGTGTTAAATCTGATAAATGTAATAATCATATATGGAATTTATTTCCGTATGGCACGCATAATTTAAATGAAGTTACACTAGGACATCTCACATGTATGTGTCATGTCCCAATATGTCACAAATGTTAACTAGATCTAAAAACAAGAGTATTGAATAATCCTAAGTTGCACAGATAAAAGTGAATACTAAAAATGAGAAATAAAACAATTTAAATCGATATCTAAATTTAGGCCTTTAGGCTGTAGTGTATGTAATCTATAGATCCATAAAGTTTCATTTTTGGAGATCTTTCTTGTTTTGTTGTCTCCTCGCCAATGTGCGGATATACAATCGATGCCACAGAAAGTGAGGCCTCTAGGGTCCTTATTATGCTTCTCCGCAAAATGCCTAGACAGGCTGTGCTTAGGAAAACCTAAACGGATATTTTTAATATGCTCTCTAATTCTGATATATAACGGTCTGGTGGTCCTACCCACATATTGTAAACGGCAGGGACATTCCACCAAATATGTAACATGGTCTGTCTGGCAAGTAATAAGTTTATTAATATTGAAATTTTCCCCTGTTGATCTCGATTTAAATTGTAATGTTTTCCTCGGTTGTTTTGGGTTAGTCTTACAGGCCAAGCATCTTTTGCACCTAATGAACCCCTTAAGGTCTTTAAACATCTTCACTGGTTTCCACCTAAACCAGTGAAGATGTTTAAAGACCTTAAGGGGTTCATTAGGTGCAAAAGATGCTTGGCCTGTAAGACTAACCCAAAACAACCGAGGAAAACATTACAATTTAAATCGAGATCAACAGGGGAAAATTTCAATATTAATAAACTTATTACTTGCCAGACAGACCATGTTACATATTTGGTGGAATGTCCCTGCCGTTTACAATATGTGGGTAGGACCACCAGACCGTTATATATCAGAATTAGAGAGCATATTAAAAATATCCGTTTAGGTTTTCCTAAGCACAGCCTGTCTAGGCATTTTGCGGAGAAGCATAATAAGGACCCTAGAGGCCTCACTTTCTGTGGCATCGATTGTATATCCGCACATTGGCGAGGAGACAACAAAACAAGAAAGATCTCCAAAAATGAAACTTTATGGATCTATAGATTACATACACTACAGCCTAAAGGCCTAAATTTAGATATCGATTTAAATTGTTTTATTTCTAATTTTTAGTATTCACTTTTATCTGTGCAACTTAGGATTATTCAATACTCTTGTTTTTAGATCTAGTTAACATTTGTGACATATTGGGACATGACACATACATGTGAGATGTCCTAGTGTAACTTCATTTAAATTATGCGTGCCATACGGAAATAAATTCCATATATGATTATTACATTTTTTAGATTTAACACTAGATATTTGCAACACTTTTACCCTCATGCAGTTCCTATCCGCCTCTTAGTTAAACATTTTAATATATTTTAATATCCTTTTTAAAATATTTAATATATTTTTTTAAATTCATGTGAATTCAATATATTTGTTTATTGACATTATTTCGTGTAGTTCTGCCCATGTCCACTAGATGTCTCCCAATTAATTCCCCCATCGTAAACACAGTTTAAAATTACATATACCCGTCTTCTATACTCCCCCCCCCCTCCCCCCCGTTTTAATATTTTCACATTTTTTATATTCTTTACATTTATCTTCTTCCTATGTATTTATTTTTATATATTTTTTATTTTTTATTTCTTATTTCTTTATATTTTATGTTTTACTGACAGTTACTTTTATCGACATGTATTGAGGTTTATGTATTCAAATACCGAATGTATATTACTTTTCCGGAAATATGTATATGCATGACCAGGAACCATTTTACACTGATATTTATATATATCGCCTCGCTAAGAGTTTTTTAATATATTCGGACGGAGTTATCTCTGCTTTATATATAGTTTTTTTCATTCTAGCAGGCGCCATGTTTACGTAGTCCGCTCGGACCGCACAACAAATCAGGAAGCTCTATCATGGTTGCCTGGTTACCGCATACATATTTAAGGGAAGCTTGCCGGACGTGACTTGACGCTGCTGATGATGTACAAGCTACGAAACGCGTACAGCGTGTCAAGTCATTTCCGGTAAACCTATATGGGAACGAGGCTTGGATCGCAAGCGCTCGGACAATACAGTCACGCTCGTTTTTTTTTCCTGTTTAATGTGAGTACCTTTTCAAATTTTTGCTCAATAAAGCATATCGCGGAATTACACTATGTCCACCATTTATTTTCTGGTTTAAATATCGGGAGTGGAGCTGAGTGGATCCCTCGGAATATACCTAGGCAGGAAGGCACACAGGGGACCATCCTAGGGTACATCCACACCAGGACCAGCCTGATCCTCGGCACACGCCCTCCACCCAGGGATAGGAGGATACCGCTAGGTTGCCAGACCCATAAATACACCCGCTCTATACCCCTGTGTGGGGTGGGTGTCTCTGGTAAGTGTGCAATTTTATCAAAGGAATCCCAGCACCTTACCACCCACCACGGGGTCACCTTTTCACCTGAGTGTCGGTTTGTTCCGAGTGTTGTCACCTTTATTGCTTTTGAAGTCACCGCACATGATATAGACTTTTCTACTGGATCTTTCTTATTGGACATTGCAAGCTGTATTTTTTAAAATAATAACTTTTTTCTATTGTTGTTCTGTTGGCATTTTTTTATTCCCCATACCAACACGTGGTATGAGTGGAACAGCTCACTTTATATAGTATTATATTTTTTAGCACATTAATATTGCATGTTAAATATTATTTATTGCTCATACATCATTGCACCAGTCACTTTCTAATCTTTCTGCAGGCACTTTTATACCTTGCACTTGCACTTAATTGAAGTTTTTATGAAATATATTATTGTTTGAATATTACACATTATTGCTTTTAGTTTAAGGCACTTTGCATCACAGCTTTTTATTATATCTAAATTATATAGGCAGCGCCATCACCCCTATTCCTTTTATATCCAGTGCATAGTCTCCGGACTATCATCCAGGGAGGCTGCAGCCTATTTTTAGATATATCTATATATATATATATAATTTATATTTCATACATTTACTACATATTTTTTTTTTTTATTTATTTATTTATACACATCTTTTTTCACCTAATTATTCACTTATCTATCCACTTAATCCATAGCGCGGAAGTTCTTATTTTTCTAATGACCAACAAATGCTTTGTCAGGAAACTTAGATATGACTATATTGTTTCTGCAGACTTTAAATAAAAATAAAATATAATAAGCAGATACAATATATTACATATACTTTCAAAAACAGTATTTTGTTTGTTATAACAATGTAAAATCCACAGATACATATATGCTCACCATAAGTAGTTTTTTACATCTATATACACACACACACAAGCAATTGTCCAATCCAAAGCATTCTGCCAGACCATAGGTGAACCACAATTTCCAGCTTTTCCCACAAAATGGTGTATGCAACACCAACATTGGGAGTGTTCTGATGTTAACAGGACCGTGCTAATCGGAGTGGAGAAGTAAATAAGCCACAGGCACCCAGGGATAGGGGGATATTAAATCCCAACATGGTGAAGAAATGTAACACCTAGACAGAAAAAACAATATATATGTGTATCAATGTAATCTGATTACCTACATATGTGCATATATATATATATATATATATATATAGATATATACATACATATATGTATACACATAATTACCAACACAATGTAATACACTATCCCATTAGAATAAATTGGGGAGAAGGGGGGAGGGGTTTTTTAAAAATACAAATACATTTAGAGAGATATGCATGCATGTATATAACCCACTTAATCTGCCCTCTCATTGACTACGAATTGTAGATAAAGATGGACATGAAAATACCTAGGCAATAAGCCCCCCAGTATATCCCTCCAGAACATGCCCCCCAGGGTACAATTGTATATTCCCTAAGGAGATATAAAGAGACCAGTGTAATACATGTTACAATAATTACTAGTTCATTGCTCAAGATGTAAAGGTTCAGATAGTAATATCTGTAGATTTACCCACAGTGTTACCTTAATTCAGATCCAGTTCCATAAGCAGTGTGCCATGCTGACAGGAGCCGATTGTCAGCATCCTAATCGCACTTTCCCCCTATATAAGGCCGGTCACACGAGAAGTGATGGGGCTCGAGCCAGCCCACTGACACCACTTCCGGTGCAGGCGTGATGCTAGCGCACATGCGCCAAAACCCGAGTGACCCACATTGCGTAAGTACATCCGGTCGTGGCGCCGCACAGTCCCGATCTGGACTGACCGGGAAGGGACATTGCATGAGAGTCAGGACAACCCCCAGATACATTGTCCCTGCTTGGCTTGGCGGTGCACCACGGGTCGGCAAATATAGCTGCACAAAAATAAAGCAAACCTATCATAGGCATATAATGATTTAGCAACCAGATAAACGTATGATCAACGCATGCAACAGCTTTTACTGCCCCCAAACTAACTAATCGCAACCGTCCAGCTCCTAAAAGAAGGCAACCCTCAAATAAAAGAACAAGACAGTACCAATGATCAAAACACCAAATAGTGTGTGTGAAGTAACGAGGTGTAAACAATGATGTGAAAGGGTATGTGAAACAAAAGTGGAAAAGAAAAAAAAAGAAGAAAAGAACTGTGAGAAAATTAACACTACACACCTGAATTACTGTGGTAAGACTGAGAATTCCCAGATCCTAACTGTGATTGCACAGACAACTAGTGGAAGATAGCCTTAAAACTAAGGCAATATAGGTCTGATCCCACAACAAAACAAAGGAACATGTAATCCTTGAGCCCCCTCTTAAATGATATCCGTATATATTTTCCCAATAAAGATAGAGTCTGAATTAATTATGGAGACTAAGATTATGGAGATTAAGCAAGATGATGAGTAGCTGCCAAACGAATGATCTTAAAAATAAAAGGAAGACAGAAATATGAATGACTTGATCATAGAATATGTATGCGAGCGATGGAACTAGTTTAATCCTCCATATTGCAGGAGGAGAGGTCCTTCTCACAGACAAGCCAGACAAAAATCCAGCAGTAAAAAACAGTAAAAAGTTAACAAATTGTAGCCTGAAAATAAAGGCAATATAGGTCTTATTAAAATAAAGGAATGTGTAATCCTTGAGCCCCCTCCCTCTTATATTATATCCGTATATAGTTTCCCGATGAAAATCTGTGTACCTATGAAGATAGAGTCTGAATGGATTATGGAGACCTCAAAGCAAGATGACGAGTGGCTGACAAACGAATGAACTGAAAAAAAAGAAGACAGAGATATGAATAACTTGATCATGGAATTTGTATGCGAGTGATGGAACGAATTTGCGAGTTTTGAAGTGCATGAGTTCGACCATGGAGCCTTGTTGAGTAAGACTGATAGAAACTGAAACTGAAAACTGCTTGAAACCACCATGGAGATGAACACGAAAAAATTAAATTGGAAAACAGGCAGACATAGGACGAGCGTGAGAATCAGAATGTGTGGAAGCAAAAAGAGGTCGTAAGTTTGACAAAATGGAGAAAGGAGAATGTATGATAGCAAAACAAACAAACAGGCATGACAGGCAGCAGCTAAAAAGCAAGATTCAACAAGAAAAAATGATACCACAAAATCAGAACAGGAAAAGAAAAGGAGAAAGGAAAATGTCAAAATGAACAAACAGTGCATGTCCAAACAAGAAAATTTGAATGGCTTACCAATGGCAACGACAGCGATCCTGAAAACGAAGACAAGCTGCGTCTCTAGAAAGCGCAAGGAATAGTAGACTTGCTGATGTCAGATTTATTGCACACTGGAAACCGACAAGGAGATAGGGGAGTGAGTGGAATTTATACCCCCCAGACTCCTCCCATAGATTTAGGCCATCATGCTGGCATATATATATATATATATATATACTGTATATATATATTTATACTGTATATATAGAGATACATACATAATCATTTGCATTCTTATATATAATGGAATAACAAATTCCCTTTCAGTCTTCCTTCAAATAATATGATTTCCTGGCTCAGCCCCACGCCATCATGACCTCAGGTCAAATCCGCCCCTTGACCTCATGTAGGACATCTCTTACTAGCAAGATAAAAGACAGCCAGTACCTGGAGAACCTGTTCTTATTCTGTCCTTGCTCTGGACATCCCTGTTTTTGTCCTACTGGTATCCCCACGGTAGTAGGTCCCTGGTTGGGGGTAAAGCTTCCTGAAGCAGATGCTCCTGGTGCCAGAGATTGGGCAGGCATAATATCGTCATGGTGTGGGCAGCCCTCCTGAGGTATTTTGTTGTCCTGGATTGTTTCTCTCTCTCTCCCTCTCTCTTTGCTCCATTCTGTCTGCCTTCTGTCTTGGCCGCTGGTGCCGCTGGTGATTGCTAGAGGCTCCCGGTACCCTGAGGTCCTCCTGTGTTCCAGCAAGCGGCAGAGCGGGTTGATGACGCCACCCGGGCAGCCCGAATTGACTGCTGGACTCAGCATGGCTGCGGATTGGTTGGGAAACGCCCCATTCAGATCAGATGGAGGGAGGCTCTGTCTTTTTTTAGCTTTCAAATATTTTATTTTTGAATACAACATAGGCAATACAAACTGTCAAATGCAGCCACTAGCAATCAACAATGAAACAAGAGATCGATCTGAACAATGTATAATAACAGTGAAGTACACAGAAGAGCATTTACTGGCCAACTATGAACGACGACCAAAGAAAAGGCCCATTACGTGTGCTAATAAACCGGAACCAGAGATGGAGAGACTTCCCCGGGAGCCAAGCGGAATCTTGTGGGGAGGAGGGGTGAACATAAAGCAAATCGGTGAGGGAAACCCTGGCCCCAAGCACCCAGGAGGGTTGCGATACATTTGGGGACCAGGCCTCTCACCAAGACATAACAGGGCTCTCAGCAGAAGAAACCCTTAGCAGGAACGGAGGCAGGTGCAATGGGAAAAAGGCTCCACAAGGAGAAGTGGGGGAAGCCCCAAGCTCTGTCTTTTTTTAAAGCCCGGGAAGTGCTGGGGATGCTGCAGCCGCCAGTCTTCTTCCCAGAGGCTTTAACTGTAAGCTGTGGGGTAGTGGACTGTTGGGGAGCCGTCTGAATGTACTATATGTGTTACTTTTCTTTCTTACAGCTGTCTGGTTGTTCCGCTGTCGGTCCCCTAGAGCTGCTGTTGTTCTCTTATTCTCTTGGTTCCTCAAGCTAGTAAGTAACCTAAGATTCTCTCTCCTGCTGTCCTTCTCATGGATCTGTTGTTTATGTAGGTTTCTCTTCCAGCCCAGGATGAGCTCACTGGTTCATATTCAGACAGGAAGCACTGAAGACTGCTGAAAGGTAGGGGAAGCCTGGTGGGTCTGCTGCCCTCTTTTTTATTCCAGTGGGTTAATTAATCCCCCTTATTGCAGGGGGAGAGGTCCTTCTCACAGGAGCTGCAAGAGGGTAATTTCCTCTGCAGATGATAGTTATTACCCGTCTCCTCAGGTTCTTCATGCAAAAGCAAAGTCTGTTTGTGCTGTTTCCATCTAAGCGCCTATGCGAGCTGTGCTTTAAAGAAGCTTCTCAGTGCAGAAGCCGTTAACCACTTCTGGACCGAGCCCATTTCTGACACATGTTGTTTACAAGTTAAAATCTGTATTTTTAGCTAGAAAATTACTTAGAACTCCCAAATATTATATATATTTTTTTAGCAAAGACAAAGAAAATAAAATGGCGGTCGTTGCAATATTTTTTGTCCCGCAGTATTTACACAGCGGTCTTTCAAACGCCATTTTTTTTGGGGGAAAAAATATATTTCACTGCATTTAAAAAAAACGAAACAGTAAAGTTAGCCCATTTTTTGTATATTGTGAAGGATGATGTCATGCCGAGTAAATAGAGACCTAACATGTTACGGTTTAAAATTGCACACATCCGGTGAATGGTGACAAATTATGGTACATAAAAATCTCCATAGGCGACGCTTTAAAAAATTTTAACGGTTACCAGTTTATAGTTACAGCTCTTTTTTAGGATTATTACTTTTGCTCTGGCAATGGCAGCGATACCTCACTTGTGGTTTGAACACCGCTTTCATTTGCGGGCACAACTTACTGTAACAGATCCCCAATACTTGGACCAAGTATTTCTGTCTTAGGTCTCCAGACTCTCACGTGATGCAGTGACCTGGCCCCTCAATCCCCCCCTAAACATCAGCCGAAGCTCGATGAAGGGTAAAACAAATGACACTTTATTGTAAAAAAAGGTTGGTGCGCTAAACTTGTATTCCACAAATATATAAACAATGCATACAATTGTAAATAAAGTGAAAAAATTAAAAGTCCATTCTCTTGTGACAACGTGCAAATGAATAAACTTTGAAGTGACTTGAAACGAATTGTGATTCCTGTAACTCGATAAATTGTGTATGACCACCACGTGAAACGATCCCCACCACCGACAAGCTGTTCTTCTTACCAGATAGACAGATATATACGTGAGTGGATGGATGATACAGCTACTCACTCCCCATGCAGCTTCACCCAAAGTGTGTGTGTAAGCCGCTTACCAGATATCAATGTGGTTGAGCATGGGAATAAACATCTCATCTCTTCAGAATCGAGGCTGTCTGTTGGTGTGGCGATCCCAATACAAAGTATAGTGTCTCCTTGTGACTTGTCTGAGGGGTGACCTCCTGTGTGAGGCGGCCCCTCACACAGGAGGTCACCCCTCAGACAAGTCACAAGGAGACACTATACTTTGTATTGGGATCGCCACACCAACAGACAGCCTCGATTCTGAAGAGATGAGATGTTTATTCCCATGCTCAACCACATTGATATCTGGTAAGCGGCTTACACACACACTTTGGGTGAAGCTGCATGGGGAGTGAGTAGCTGTATCATCCATCCACTCACGTATATATCTGTCTATCTGGTAAGAAGAACAGCTTGTCGGTGGTGGGGATCGTTTCACGTGGTGGTCATACACAATTTATCGAGTTACAGGAATCACAATTCGTTTCAAGTCACTTCAAAGTTTATTCATTTGCACGTTGTCACAAGAGAATGGACTTTTAATTTTTTCACTTTATTTACAATTGTATGCATTGTTTATATATTTGTGGAATACAAGTTTAGCGCACCAACCTTTTTTTACATTTACATCACATATATATCTTGGTAGCAGCTTTACGCACGTTTATCAGCGCACCTTTATTTTTTCACTAAATGACACTTTATTCACCAACTCACTTCCAATATATATCCAGTTTTAGGAGCTTAATTACATCATGCAAATGTATGTATTACAGAACGTAATTAACATACCTTGGCCTTCTGTACAATAGGTGAATGAGACTGCAACATTATCATAAATAATTCAACAAACAACAAGCCCAAAACATAGCCGAATACACATTCCTAGAAGTGTGAACACACTTCACCTCTAAACAGATGAAAGCAGAAGACCTAGGCTCTCAGACTGCACGTCTTTGCTTTCAAAACACCTTACTATAAATGTCAATACACATCCGCACAGTAGACGTCATTAGCATCTCTTTAGTCTCTCAATGTGTGGAGAAGTCCTCTGCTGAAATATGCAGCTTAGGCCCAAAGTCTGTGTCGCTTGGGGTGACAGGGACTTGAATTCAAAGTAACAGTACTCCAAGGGTCCCCCAGCATACACGCCCAACCAGAGCCGCGCTACCCTACAAGCCAGGGCCATAGTCCGTGGGCATGAGGCTAGCCTCCACACTCCTCCAGTAACCCGTGATGCACGTCCCAGCAAATGGGCGTTCGTCACATATCTCCCTCCTCCTGGGGAGACTAACCAGACCTCCAACTGTTTTGGGTCTGTGTTAGTCTGGTATCTTTTGCCAGGCTGTGCCAAGCTCCAGAGGGCCTCCTGCCCTATGTCCCAATTAAAATATCCAGGGTCTTCCTGGGCAGGGCACAAGCTATAATCCACACCAGAGGCATTCTATGGTTGCTGGAGGGGGTAAAATCAGGGTGGCATGGGCCCCCATACTAGGGGGTTGGAGATCTGGGCCGGTTGCCCAGCATCTCTGTAATCCAGGGGTGGAGGCCATGGCCCCATCCACCCCTTCCATGCCAAAAGCTGCAGGGACTGGTGGGCAGATTCCCATGGGGTTCTGCCTGGCTGCCAGCTCTTCTGCTGGGTAGGCACTCAACTGCTGGGACAAGGGACTTACAATCGCCTCTCCTGGTACCGCTGGCTGGTCCTGGGTAGTGGGCACGACCATCTCCACCCCCAGTGCTGTTGGCTGCTGCTGGGACGAGGGACCTGCAATCACCTCTTCCAGTAACGCTGGCTGGTGCTGGGTAGTGGGCATGACCATCACCACCCCCAGTGCTGTTGGCTGCTGCTGGGATGAAGGATCTACAATCACCTCTCCCGGTACAGCTGGCTGGTCCTGGGTAGTGGGCACGACCATCTCCATCCCCAGTGCTGTTGGCTGCTGGTGGAACGAGGAACCTACAATCGCCTCTCCCGGTAACGCTGGCTGGTCCTGGGTAGTGGGCACAACAAATCCACCCACAGTGTTGTTGACTGCTGCTGGGACGAGGGACCTACAATCGCCTCTCCCGGTATCGCTGGCTGGTCCTGGGTAGTGGACATGACCATCTCCACCCCCAGTGCTGTTGGCTGCTGCTGGACCAAGTCTAGGAGGTGTTTGTAGTCCTGTTCCAACCCCCACTCGATCATAACAAGGTAGATGAGGTCTAGTCTCAGCTCCAACAACAACTGGGCTGGTAGCATCCTTCTCCGGTAATAATAAATAGCCCAGAACCGTGACATCTCAGGACTGCCAAAATCATCATCCTCCTCCATGGCCTTCCACAACAGGCCTGGGCCATCATAGCCCCCCCTCTGGTGTACCAGACTGTGTACCACCATAGTGCCTGGTACGAGTCGACCAGCATAATTTCTCTCTGGACCAGGCACTCAAGGTGCCTTTCCCACTGCGTCAAGGGTTGTTCTCCCAGGATAAACATCCATTGGCTCACTTGTTCCTGCCAGCGTTGCGCTGTACTTGAAAGCTTCTCTTTCCGCCAAAGCTGTGCTACCTCCATGGACTCCTGCCAGAGTTCTTGCATTACATATTTTCTACAGTTACCCTTGTCCTTGGCTGACATATGGCCCTGTTCCTTTGCCAGTATGTCTTGTAGTCTCCGCTGGAACTCCACCTCAATGGGGACACTGCCCGGGGGCTAGCTCGCTCCATCTCCTGAGTTCCTCCTTAGACCGCTGGGCTCCTCACTGCATTCCTGGATTGGGATCTATTCAGAGAAGAATCCCACCGCTGCCACCAGTGTAACAGATCCCCAATACTTGGACCACATATTTCTGTCTTAGGTCTCCAGACTCTCACGTGATGCAGTGACCTGGCCCCTCAATCCCCCCCCCCAAACATCAGCCGAAGCTCGATGAAGGGTAAAACAAATGACACTTTGTTCACCAACTCACTTCCAATATATATCCAGTTTTAGGAGCTTAATTACATCATGCAATTGTATTGTATACAGAACGTAATTAACATACCTTGGCCTTCTGGAAAGAGACAATAGGTCAATGAGACTGCAACATTATCATAATTCATTCAACAACCAACAAGCCCAAAACATAGCCGAATACACATTCCTAGAAGTGTGAACACACTTCACCTCTAAACAGATGACAGCAGAAGACCTAGGCTTTTAGACTGCACGTCTTCGCTTTCAAAACACCTTACTATAAATGTCAATACACATCCTCACAGTAGACGTCATTAGCATCTCTTTAGTCTCTCAATGTGTGGAGAAGTCCTCTGCTGTAATATGCAGCTTATGCCCAAAGTCTGTGTCGCTTGGGGTGACAGGGACTTGAATTCAAAGTAACAGTACTCCAAGGGTCCCCCAGCATACACCCCCAACCAGAGCCGCGCTCCCCTACAAGCCAGGGCCGTAGTCCGTGGGCAGGGGGCTGGCCTCCACACTCCTCCAGTAACCCATGACGCACGTCCCAGCAAATGGGCATTCGTCACACTTACGTATGCATTTTCTTTTGTGCGCAAACTCAGGGTGACGGGGGCACTTTAAAATGTTTTTTTTATTAATACATTTATTATTTATTTAAATCTGATCACTTTTATTGCTTTGACAAGCAATGTAAATATCCCTTGTGACAGTAAGGAGGGATCGGGGCTCTAAAAGACCCCAGACCAGTGATGTCATCACCCCACTTTTCAGCTTTTCGAATTTGTTTTGATCGGGACTCCAATCAGCCAGTGGATGTGTCGGCTGGTTGCTTAGGTCTCCCAGTGGGACAGGAGACCTGGGCAGAGAGGCAGAAGGCGGCAAGAGAGGGGGGTCCCCTCTCGCTCGCTGGGTTAACATCGGCTCTAAAAAATGATACGGGGATAATGCCTCTAGTTGCAGGCATCACTCTGGTACAACCACTTCACTGAGCTGATGTAGGGCTACGTCGATTCGCAGGAAGTGGTTAATAAGGATATTAAGTCTTACATCAAGAAATCTGTAGAGGAGGGAGTAAAAGCTCTCTTGGCGGGTCCATTTGGTGGAAGAAGCGTGATGAGGTTTGGCAAGAGCCTGGGGCTGTCACCTTAGAATCAGAAGTAAAGTCTAATTGTGGCTGAGAGGATTTAGATCCTTGTTCTATTGATTTTTCATTCAAGCCAGCCCTCATATCTGCGGTTAAACAAGCCATTGAATGGGAGGAAGATGCGTCAAGTACTCAGGAGCCAAAGAAGTATTACCCCAATCTTAACAGATAACTTCCAAAGTTCTCCTTTATGTCAGAAATATCTTATGTCAGAGTTAACAAATTGTATCTGTTTCACCAATCGGACATCGAACCTTGGGATGTTCCTCCAAAGGCGGGTGCATCGTTACAACGCATTGCGAGACACATCACTTTACCGCTGGAGGAGACTGTGTCCTTTCAAGAGGAGAAAGGCTGACTCAGAACTTAACGCCTAACTCTACTTTTGTTGAGAAAAAAACATTCCCCTCTGGGTGATCTATGTACATTACAAGGGTTTTAACAAACCTTGTTGCAGATTTTTACCTTTTGTTATTCTGAAGAAATCATTGTTTGTTCCTCTGTTCCTCTGTGCTGAGTGGGTCAAATGGGAGTAATTTCATAATTTTCTATCAGCTGTGGAAGCTGCAGAGCTCTAATGAGGGAAGCTGCTGGGTTTGCATCCCTTTAGAAGTGTTCCTATTGGGAGTATCTCACCAAAAATGACATTTTTGTTGCAGGGGATGCCAGAAATCGGACTTGTATCTTAGGCAGACTTCTGGAAAAATTGGTGAGGCAATCACACAAGCAGGAAATGATCTTCCTGGGGTGTGGTCAGTACACATTCTGTGTACAGAACAGCCCCAGGTAGCCATATTGCATTGCATTTTCAGAAAATTACAACAGCTGCAGATTGAAAAGGAAAGGTAATTTTTAATAACATTCAATTACAATATGATTTGTGTTATAGTTGTATACGCTATATTGTTTTTTCTTTATTTTCTATTTTTCCCCACAAAGTGGAGTTACCCTTTAAGAAAGTCTTCACCACAGGTGGTACAGCCTGCAGGCCAGCGGTGGCCCTAACCTCTATTGCCAAAGCAATTCTGGTCTGGTCCTCGAATGTAGAATTATGACCCTTGGGGTCATGTTTAAAGGATCACTCATCTGCAAGTAGTCAAGCCCTGAAGCTATCTGCTGAATATATTGCAGAAGTATAGGACCTAGTTAGATTGACTTCATGCATCATGGCTTACTCAGTCACGTCTAGGCAGGCTCTGTAGCTTAAGCATTGGTCTGCAGATTCAGCCTCGAAGCAGGCCCTATGTTCCTTTCCCTTTTCAGGCAATACTCTTTTCGGCAAAACTGTGGAGGAAGCAATTTGCCAGGTGACTGTAGGAAAATCGGACCTTCTTACCCAGGATCGGAAGTGTCCTCTCCAGTCCTTTCAGCCCAACAGATGATTTTGAGACCAATCTAAAGATGCCTGTTCCTATTGGCCTGACAGGGAATTTTTCAGCTTCACATGGCAATCTCGTGGGCCCTTTGCAAACCAGTCCAAGGCCAAGGTGTCCCAAGCTTCCTAGTCTACAGCAAAATCCTTATGAAGGTTGATCTGCCCGGGAATCGCCAGTAGGTAATATTTTGCCCCGAGAAGATTACAGATTATTGGGTCTTGCAGGTGGTCTGCTGTGGCCTTTGCCTCCAGTTTCAGAGTTCGCCACCGAGAAGCTTCTCCATTCCAACCAAAGCTTCTGCTTCAGCAGAGATGCGAGCATTGCTAAGATCATATATTTCAGAGTTGCTTGAGCTTCGAGCCATTGTGCCAGTGCCAAAGTGGGAACAAAGACAGGGGATGTACTCCCCCCTCTTTCTCAACTGAAAAGTGTCTTGCAAGTGGCGAGCGGTATTAAGAACCTAAACACCTACCTAAATCCACAACCTTTTTGAATCCCTCAGGGCCATTACAACGGTGATCCGTCTACAAGATTGGATGATTTCCATTGACCTCGAGAATGCCTATTTTTATGTGCCGGTGAACGAAGCTCATAAATGTTTTCTGGGATTTTTCTTTGCAGGCGACCATTACCAGTTCAGATGTCTACCCTTTGGCCTCAGCTCGGCTCCAAGAACCTTCTCAAAAGTACTAGTCACAGCGATTGCCTATCTGTGGTGAATTTGCATACGCATATTTTATTACTTGGATGATGTTCTGGTTCTTGCTCATTTCAGGAATCCTTAGCTACAGCACAGGGAGTGGGTCCTGCATACCCTAGAGGAGTTTGGATGGATGTTGAATCTGGAAAAGAGCCAGCTAGATCCATTGCAATCCCTTGTGTATTTGGGCATGCGTTTCAACACTCTCTAATACAGAATATTCCGTCCCAAGGGCAAAGAGGCCATCAAAGAGGCTGTGCAGATGATGGCCTCACTTTGGATCACAGCTCATGAGGGAATTTGTTTCTTAGGGAGCCTGTATCCCAGGGGTTCCTTGGGCACAAAGGCACACAAGACAATTTTAGTTCCTCCTTATGAGCCAATAGCATTACATTCCCTCCATCAGAAGATTCACTTACCATTTTCCATGCACAACAACCTTCGATGGTGGACCAGAGCAGGCATCCGGTCCTTGGGAAGGCCCATCAATCCCATAGACCGGGTAACAAGCACATCAGATGCGAGTCTCAGGGGTTGGGGGGCCCATTGCCTAGAAGTTAACCACTTTAGCCCCAGCCCTATTTCGGACACTTTTTGTTCACAAGTTAAAACCAGTATTTTTTCCTAGAAAACTACTTAGAACCCCCAAACATTATATATATTTTTTTAGCAAAGACTCTGGAGAATAAAATGTCGGTCATTGCAAAATTTTTTGTCACGCGGTATTTGCGCAGCGGTCTTTAAAACGCCATTTTTTTGGAAAAAATTTGAAAAATCACATTTCACTGCATTTAAAAAATACTAAACAGTAAAGTTAGCCCATTTTTTTTGTATATTGTGAAAGATGATGTCACGCCGAGTAAATAGATACCAAACATGTTACGGTTTAAAATTGCGCCCCCCCGTGGGATGGCGACAAACTACGGTCAATAGAGATCTCAATCTGCGACGCTTTAAATTTATTTAACGGTTACCAGTTTAGAGTTAGAGTGTAGCTCTTTTTTTTTAATTATTGCTCATGCTCTGGCGATCGCGGCGATACCTCACATGTGTGGTTTGAACAGCGATTTCATTTGCGGCTCGACTTGCGTATACGTTTTTTTTTGTGCGCGAGCTAACGGTGACGGGGACGGCTACATTTTTTTTTTTTTTTTTTTCCTATTTATTTTTTCTTTTTTTTTAAACTTTATTACAGGTTTTTAAAAAAAAAAAAAATCTGATCACTTTTATTGCTGTCACAAGCAATGTAAACATCCCTGGTGACAGCAATATGTCGTGACAGGTACTCTTTATGGAGGGATCGAGGGTCTAAAAGACCCTAGACCCCTCCACTACACTTCCCTGTATGCAAAACGCCGAAAACGGCATTTTTGCATACAGCCGTTTTTCAAATCTGCCGCCTTTTGCAGCACAGTAACCCGGACGTGACGTCATGGACGCCGCCTCCGGGTTACGTCATCGGAGACCCGATCGATGCCGTTTCCGGCATTCATCGGGACTCCATCCAGCCGGCGGACGTGCCGGCTGGGTGCTCGGGGCTCCCGGTGGGACGGTAGCCCCGAGCAAAGCCGCGGAAGGCGGCGGGAGGGGGGGGACGTCCCCTCCTGCCCCCCCGGGTAACGATCGAGCGGCTCCCGAGCCGCATCGATCGTTACCGACGGAAAGCCGACCGTCGGCTTCAAACAACGGTACCGGGATGATGCCTCTAGCTAGAGGCATCATCCCGGTATAACCCCGCAAAGTCTGATGACGTAGAGGTTACGTGACTGGTAGTAAAGTGGTTAAATTCTCAAGGAGTCTGGGACCCTCTGGTTCTATGTTCTTCCAACCTGCCAAGAGTTTCTTGTGTGAAAGAGATTGATTTGCCTTTTGACGGTGAAGTGGTGACAAGTCCGGTGAGGAGATCTGCTTTCAAGAAGCACTTTCTGCTGTGAAGTGTAAAATATGAGTTAATGCAATGTGGTGTGAGAACTGATAAGGACTTGTCTTCATGCAGAGCACTGTGTAGCAGGAAGATAAGTGGTAGTGTTGCTCACTAATGAGTGTTGCTCACTAATGAGATTAGTGAGTTAATGCCACCTCTTAAGGCTGAGACAGCAGAGTCTTCTGAAATCAAACATTGTCAGTGTCTGATGGTGAAAATGTGGTATTGCATCCAGATATGTCAGGGGTGACCACTGCGAAATGTGTGTCATTGCCCCTAGCAACCATGACAGTCACAATAAAGGTGTCCCTAGAAACCTCTAGGGAGCTCTGTGTGTTGGAGCCAGAGGTTGCCTGGAACAACTATGGTGGCGGTCTGATGGACAAGAGGGTACTAGAACCTGGTGATAAGAATTTGTTAAATGCCAAAACGGAAATGTGTGAAAATGCTCATGGTTATAGGGGGTTATTGAAATCTTTCAATGAAAATGTAAAGGTCGGTGTGCTGAATGAAGCTCCATCTGCTCACAGTGGTGAGGGTGAGGTACTGTAACCTGCTATGATTAAAAAGGTATTGCCACAGTTTAGTTTAACCTCCCTGGTGGTAATCCCGAGTGTGGCTCTCGAGTCATTTTCAGTACCAAAAGCGGTAACCCCAAGCTACACTCGGGGTTACACTGTAGTATCCCTGTAGTTACACTTACCTTGTTCCTACGATCCCCTAATGTCTGCCTGCTGTGTCCGCCGGCCGATGCCGGCATCCGTCTTCTGGATTTCCTTCCCTGTGAGCACCTGCATTGCAGGGGAGCGGAACCGGGCTGTAAATTTAAAAAAGTAAACAAAACATGACATGATGCGTTATAATCTGTTAGGATAACATTACCGTATCAAACCATTTCCCCTCAATTTTTCCCTAGTGCTTTGTCCAGTGCCCTGCCTGCACTTTTACTGTTCTTTCTGCCTGGAAACTTAACAACATCCATGGCATCCAAAAAGTGTCCCTTTAGGTCAAAAGCGGTTTTTAGACCAGCTAGAAAACAACGATAGTGAATTAGAACTACTTGCAGAATTGAGCGATTGTGATTAGATACTAAAAGTGACAACAACGACGATTCTGCTACTGAGCTCAGTGATTGGTGCTCTATTGACTGCGGTATTAATCAGGCAGCGCCCCCAAGATTCCTAATTACTGGAGCACCTGGTATGAAAGTAGACGTTGAACACGACAACCCATTGGCATACTTACAATTATTTCTGACCGATGAGGTTATTCAAAAAGTAAAAGACTGAGACAAACTGGTACAAAGAGCAACATTTAGTTTCCAAGAAGCAGAAAGTGGGAACCAGTGACCAAAGATGACATTTGGAAACTTCTAGGCCTAATAATACTTTAGGGAGTGGTGGGGAAACCCCTGCAGAAGTGGTATTGGACAACTAATACATTACTTGCCACTCCATTCTTTGGCTTGGTCATGTTCGAGTACAGGTTTTTCCTGATCATGAAATATTTACACTTTGAAAACAATGAAGAATTTGATGAAACTACTCATCCTACACAAAAACTAAAGAAAATTTGGGAAGTATCTCAAAATATTCTAAAGAATTTCTAATGGAGTTATGTGCCAGAAAGAGATATCAGCATAGATGAAAGTCTAATGGCCTACAAATGAAGGCTCAGCTGGGTACAATACATTGCATCAAAGAGGGCACGATTTGGCGTGAAATTTTACATGCTATGCAAATCGTCAATTGGCTACATTTGGAATTCAGTCATATACACTGGAAAAGGAACAAAATTCAATCCAAAATACAGCAACTATAGAATGGCAACATTTTCCGTTCTTTCATTAATTGACCCATTGCTAAATCAGGGCTATGGTGTAACAACCGACAACTTTTGACCATCTCCAGAACTTTATGAGTTTCTTCTGCAAAACAAAACAGATGCCTATGTAACCGTTAGGGCTAACAGGCGCAACATACCGCCACTGTTTGGCAATAGAAGCTGAAGACTGGAGAAATGGTTGCCTAGCAGAAAGGGGAAATGATGGTACTGCAATGGGGTTACCAGAAAGATGTGTGCCCAATGAGCACAGTTAGAAATACCTCCATTGTTATGGTGCGCACGAAAGGTGGGAAAGAAATCATGAAGCCACAAGTAGTGATAGACTACAATGACACCACTATGGGAGGTGTCGACAGAAAACAGAAAAAGAAGTACTACAAGAAGATCTTCAGACATCTTCTTGAGCAATGCTTGTGGAATGCTTACATTCTGCTCAAAAAAGAGTGACAAGCCTGTAATTCATTCTGACTTCATATGGAAAGTTGCCGAACATATCTTTGTGAACCACCAAACACCATCAATGGCTGTGAATAGAGTTGGACATAGTGCTGTTGGTGTTGTCAACCCGGAACATCTGACTGGTCATCCCTTCATGGACTACATCCCACCAACTGAGAAAAAGTCAGCTCCTAAAAGGATGCGTGTTTGTTGCTCGAAGCAAGATGACAGTGGAAAGAAAATCAGAAAGGAAACCAGGTTCCATTGTCCCGATTGTGAAGTCAGACTTTGTGTAGTCCCATGTTTCAAAATTTTTCATACCCAGGATGTTTACTAAACTGATATGCAGTGTCTAGTATTACAGTGACTAGTAATATTGCACCCTTGTTTGGACAAATTTTAGTGTTTTTGGTTTGGTTACATTATTAAATTAAATGTATTATTATATTATAATTTATGATTTCTTGTTTCAAACTTTATCATACCCAGGATATCTACTAGACTCTTGTTTGGACAGATTTAAGTGAGTTATTCCTAAGAAGTACAGGCTACAATATAAAACAACAAATTTCCATGCAAAACAATGTACCGCTTTGACATTCAAAAATACTGACATAAATAGACCACCAGGGAGGTTAAACCAAAGTGATATGGGCAATGTGTCTACTGCTGAACCACTCTGTCCTGTGTCTCAATCGGTAGATGGAGCAGTGCTGTGGAGTGCTGCTTTTTGGAGCACAAACAGGGAAGACTGAGATAGTATGGCTAGAAGAATATTAGCGTGGTGGAAAGAAATTTCTGAAGGTAATAGTGAGGTGGACACTATTGATGCTGTGACAAATGGAGAGGCTGCAGAGCCAGTGTTCACAAGTGCATTGGCTGTTGCAGAGATTAACCCTCTCAAAACTGAAAGTCCGAGCGAATGTGAACGCACATTTATTTTGTCCACAATGCATAAAGAGAAAAATTATATGTATTTTGTGACAGACATGCTGAAAGAAATGCTAGCATCATGAAATGTACAGGCGGTGTATATCTTACTGTCCTCTCTTGCATTTGGAGAACTTTTACCATGGGGTATGGCTTATTGGAGCTTGATATTGCAGGCTGTACTGTGCAGAGATAGCCAAAGGTGGAATCATGTAATGCAATGTTTTGTGTTAATGTGGAAAGTTGTCTCACAATGTGCTGGATTGCTTCATACAGAGGTTGTATATTAGAGGCACTCTAGAGCAGGGCAGCCATCAGGGAGGGACAGCCCATACACATGTAGGGGGCCCGAGAGTTCCGAGGGGCCCGGCCGCCCAGGCCCCAACCAACGAGACGAGTTGTTGCTGCTGTAGTAACTAGCAATTTCTAAATCAAGGCGGCTGCAGAGTAAGCCGACGCAGCTGAAGGGATGTCTCTCTGCTGGATTGCGCTGTTTCTTTGCAGAAAATTTGAGGCTGTCTCTTTGCTGGATTGTCTCTTTGCTGAATATATGAGGACATGTCTTTACTAGATTGGGATGTGTTTTTGCTGAATATGAGGACATGTCTTTACTAGATTGGGATGTCTCTTTGCTGAATATATGAGGACATGTCTTTACTAGATTGGGATGTCTTTTTGCTGAATATATGAGGACATGTCTTTACTAGGTTGGGATGTCTCTTTGCTGAATATATGAGGACATGTCTTTACTAGATTGGGATGTCTCTTTGCTGAATATATGAGGCCGTCTCTTTACTAGATTGGGATGTTTCTTTGCTGAATATATGAGGCCGTCTCTTTACTAGATTGGGATGTCTTTTTGCTGAATATATGAGGCCGTCTCTTTACTAGATTGGGATGTCTTTTTGCTGAATATATGAGGCCGTCTCTTTACTAGATTGGGATGTCTTTTTGCTGAATATATGAGGCCGTCTCTGTGCTGGATTGGATTCATTTTCATATATTAGGTTGTAAGAGTGTTAAAATAGAAGTGGGTGCACTGAAGGACTCGGTGGGATGGCCAGTGGGCGGGCCCTGCAGAATGTTGGTGGTCAGGCCCGGAGGGGCCCAGGCCTAGAGCTGTGTAAGGGGCCCCAACATTTCTGATGGCTGCGCTGCTCTAGAGCAATGTTGTACAGGTCAGAGGTATTGAAAATACCAGCAGTATCAGAAATGGTTAGAGACTGGTGTGGAAAAAGGTTTATTGGTAGAACAGTCACTGATAGAGTGTTGGACAAAAGGGAGCGATGTGAAACTGTGGGAAGGTCCCTTAGAGAGTAACTGCTTGCCTGTATGTGGTTTCTCCACAGACACTGTCCTAGTAAGCAGTGGGACAATTTGTTCTTGATGTTTTTGACAATGCTTATCTGTACATTTCTGGGAAATTGGGGGCCAAGAGTAACCCCACAGGCAGCAGTGAACCTGAAACGCAGATAGTGCTGGTTGAGTCAGGTAGTTATACAGGTGTAATAGAAGTGGACCCCCAGTAGTCCTGGGAGAGTAGGTCTGAGGAAGGTGAAAAGAAATGTAGGAAACCAGGGCCAAAAGGTAGATGGGATGATAAATAGATCAGGGGGACCCCCAAAGGTCAGGGGGAAGTGCTTGTGGTAGCACACCCGGAAAAAGTTGTGGGTGGAGTCCCCCTTTAGCAAGAAGGTAAGACAGGTTTGGACCCCAGGGGTGGTAGTAGGCACAGACGTGCCAATGTGATGGGTGATATGTTTCTTCTTATGGTGCGAAACAAGGGGGGGGGGTTGTAGAGAGGCAAGTGCATGTCACTGTGTTTTTAGCAATTTATTCCTGTTTTTGGGAGAGGCAGACTGTGCTGATTGCACAGGTGTGGGCTAGGTTTTTTTATAATAGACCCCGGGGTTAACACTCAGGGCTCCCAGTTGGAGACGGCTCAACCCGAGCAACTAGGCGGCATGTCCACCGGCTGGTTAGAGTCCCAAATGAAGCCGGATTCGGCTTTGATCAGGTCTCCGATCAAGTAACCTGGAAGTGACGTCAATTCTGGTTTACTCAGCTGCCAATGGCACTGATTTAAAAAAGTGACAGTATTCAAAAATGCCAATTTCAGCATTTTGAATACTTTTAGGTGCAATTGAGGTGTTTGGGGTCTTTTATATCCCAGATTCCTCCATAAAGAGTACCTGCCACTGCCTATTACTGTCACAAGGAATATTCCTTCTGACAGCAATAAAAATAAGGAACAGTGATAGAAATGAAAAATAAAATAAATAGGAAAAAAAATGTTTAAAGCGCCCCCGGTCCTTGTGAGCTCGCGCACCAAAGAAAACACATACGTAAGTTGCGCCCGCAAATGTAAACGGTGCTCAAATCACACGTGAGGTATCGCCGCGATCATCAGAGCAAGAGCAATAATTCTAGCAAAAGACCTCCTCTGTAACTCTAAACAGGTAACCGTTAATTTTTAAAGCGTCGCCTATGGCGATTTTTAAGTACTGTAGTTTGTCGCTATTCAACAAGTGTGAGCAATTTTAAACCGTAACCTGTTGGGTATGTATTTACTCAGTGTGACATAATCTTTCCCAATAAACAAAAAAAGAAATGGGCTAACTTTACTGTTTTAGCTTCTTTTTTTTTTTAATTCAGGGAAGTGTATTTTTTCCAAAAAAATTGCGCTTAAAAGACCGCTGCGCAAATATCGTGTGACAAAAAATATTGCAACAACCGCCATTTTGTTCTCCAGAGTCTTTGCTAAAAACATATATAATGATTGGGGGTTCTAAGTAATTTTCTAGCAAAAAAATACAGATTTTAACAACATGTGTCAGAAATAGGCTTGGTCCTTAAGTGGTTAAAAATGCAGCCTGGACTGCCATAATTTCTTGGAAACGCTAGAGTTTAACCACTTTACCACCGGAGGATTTTGCTGTCTTACGTCCAGGCCACTTTTTGCGATTCGGCGCTGTGGGATTTTAACTGACAATTGCGTGATCGTGCGACGCCGTACCCAAACAAAATTTACGTCCTTTTTTCCCACAAACAGAGCTTTCTTTTGGTGGTATTTTATCACCTGTGCAATTTTTACTTTTTGCGCTATAAACAAAAAAAAAAAAGCATTTATTTTGAAAAAATAACAATATTTTTAACATTTTTTTATATGAAATTCCCCCCCAAAAAAATGTAAAAAATATTTTTTTTTTTAATTTTTGGCCAATTTGTTTTCTGCTACCTATGTTTGGTAAAAAAAAATCACATTAAGCATATTTTGATTGGTTTGCGCAAAAGTTATTGCGTTTACTAACTAAGGGAAAGATTTCTGTCATTTTTGGTGTTTTTTTTTTTAACGAGTAATGGCGGCGATCTGCGATTTTTTTTGTGGGACTGCGACATTGCGGTGGACAGATCGGACCCTTGACTGACATTTTTGACACTTTTGGGGGTACCAGTGACATTACTGCAGTAATCAGTGCTATATATATGCACTGTTACTGTAAAAATGACACTGGCAGGGAAGGGGTTAATTTTATTGGAGAGGGAGGGGTTAATGTATGCCTGGTGCTTACTAACGTGTGTGGGGGGAGGTGACTGAGTGAGTCAGGGACAGATTGCATGTTCAGCTATGCTGAACCATGCTATCTGTCCCTGCCTGTCACTTAGGAGATCCGCCCGCTCTGTTTACACAAGCGGGCAGATCTCCACACTCGATTCCCCGACGATCGGGGAAGAGCAGCGGCGATCGCCACCGCTCCTCCCCTGGCCCGACTACCGCTGTGACTGAAAACAGCGGGAGCGCGCCTCCGGCGGCACGCAAGCGCCGCCTACAGGGGGAGGAGTCCAGCGACGTAGGTCTACGTCGCTGGATGATAACGAGCCACATTGCTGCAGCAAGTGGTTAATTACCCCAGATCTTTACAACAGTTTCTTGTAGGTGGACTGTGTGTTAGCCATGTCCTTCACTCTTTGAAACAAAAAAAAGATACTGAATGTACAAAGATATTGATCTTGGTTCAGCTGTGAACACAACAACTTTGTAACGCGGATCATTTTCTCTCCAACTTGTTTAAGTTTCCACTTTGCTAAAACAATGAAATCTCAGCTAGAATGGGGCATTTGTGGACCACAGGTTTATTTTGTTTTTGCAGGTAACTTTCCCATTGTTCATGCACTGAGAGGTGTCCTTGCTTCATTCTGTTCTGTGCTTACTTAGTTTGCAAGAACAAACTATTTCAGCTGGGAAAGAGATGGTCTCTTACATGAACCTGAAATTAACCATGGATCTCTGGAGCTCATTCAGTTTTAAAGCATCCATGATTCAGGCTGGAGAAACAATGAAAAAATCATTTATCTCATAGAAATTCTAACAATGGTTACTTTATTGTTATATGTCTAATTTCTTGTAAAATAAATCTTAATAAAAAATAATAACCAAAAAAAGAATACAATAACTAAGCAAGGAGGATTTCTCTTTTCACCTTGTTTGTGTGGATGAGGCAATTTGTTCATTTTTTTTTTCAATCCATTCACCGGCTTAATAATAATAAAAAAAAAAATGATCCCTGTATGACCAGCTTAAGGACACATACATAATGCAGCTTGTAAACTGATGCTTTTCTAGTGTTTGGCATTTTTTTTCAGAAGCCCCTGAACCCATCTCTACGCTATCCTATGTGTTCAAAAACACATAACAAAGACAGAAAAAAATGGGACTTTGTATGAGGTGTGACAAGCTGATGAATATGGACACATTTTGTAAACAAGGAAAAACAAATAAATATATAAAGATCATATGTTTGAAACATCTGAAGACTAATTATAATAAAGCCAATACCGCTGGATAAAAACATGTAACCAATACATTTGGAATAGACATGAGTGATAAAAATGTAAGTATGAATGGTATAGTAAAACCATGACAATAGTACAAGGTAATAAAGTATTGTCCTAGTAGTAGATACTGGCATAAGTACATATATTGGAGAATTGTTGAAATCATAGACAATTGGATACATGATGAAACTTGCGATTGTTAAAATTGCCTCCTATTAGGCTCAACGTGTTTCATGAAAAGTCACTTCATCAGGAGTAGGCACAATTCAAGTATCTGGAAAGGATACATATACATAAACAACAGTATATCCAATAAGTAAGCAAACCTGAATAACCTTTCAAAAGTATAACTTACAGTTGGGTATCAACTGTTTCTAAGGTTGCGAATCGTCCGAGGGTGTGTCTAACCCGGGAACTGAAGGAGTGAGGCCTGCGCACATCAAGCAGTTGTGTGGGACCTATGTGCGAAGTAAGGGTCTCCATAGAGGGATCTCACCATCCGAGTAAAACTCTATAAAGGTAACAAAAATATGTGTAATATAGTATGATATGTATTACTATAAGAGTGAGGTTTGAATGAGACCAAAAAACCAGAACACAAAAAGAAAAATCAGTTGGTGCATTGTGTAAGTGTGCATCAATACATGAGACAAACCCCATTAAAGTGTGTGAGACAATAAAAATGTACAAGTGCGTAGATATAAACATTACCACCAAATGGAAGATAAAGCCAAAATGGAAAGATGCATAACCATCAAAGATAACAACATGCCAATAAAGGAGAGAGGAAAAGTTGGGTTGCAAAGAGGTGACTACCAACAGAAGATATATTGCAAGAGAGGACATCAATAATTGAGTAATAGTGCTGGCTAGTGTGGCCATATAAAATAAGTACTGATGATGTGTGAAAGTGATAAAGATGAAAGAGAAGTGCATACCTACACAGATAGCAAGGCAGGGATAGCTCCCAGTGTCACGCTGCTTTTCAAACAATTGGGAAGCTGCCAGGCAGATATGGACCACCAAAGGCAGCCTCCCTATTATGAATGCTGATAGACAACACGTGTCGAGACACCAACGCCAATCATGACGCCACATCCCACATGGAAGGGTGTGGGGCCGATGCTCTGTGTCCGCGAACCAACCCTGTGCCCCCAACCCCACCTCAATGGGTCAGAGAGGAGGGGGAGGGAGCAGGAAGAGGGCGGAGCGCATCGCAGTTCCCAGGAATGGACAAAACCAGGGAGTTCAGAGCAACTCCAGTCACAGCATAACAAAAAATCTTGCAACATAAATCTTATAGAAGCATATAATTAGGGTGGGCCTAACAAAAAGTGAGACAAAACCCTGGTATATCTAGATAGCACATAAATTGTATAAATTAATAGTGGCTTTATTATTATTATTAGTCTTCATATGTTTCAATAAACATATGATCTCTATATATTGATTTGTTTTTCCTTGTTTACAAAATGTGTCCATATTCATCACTTTTAAGCTGGTCACACCTCATACAAAGTCCCAATTTTTTCTGTCTTTGTTTTGTCGCATACAGGGATGGAGGCTCAGATGTTTATGAGTCTCATATAAAGTCCCAATATACCCCCCCCCCCCTAGTTTTAATTTTTAATTCAGATACACATAAGCTTTTAAAAAAGTTTAAAGGCAGCAGAGTTTACAAGTTTTCCCCTGAATGCACCAAAACTGCGTTAAAGAGAGGAGGTTTCTGTTCTAAAAAACACTAAACATGCCTAAATGCTGTATTTAGCCATGCTTGCTTTAGCAGCATTTTTCCAGTCATGATGAAAATCCAGGAAATCCCTCACTCCCTGTGAGCTTGACCCACTCACCCGGGGAACAAAAGGCTTCAGAGAGAACAGAGCATCAGAGCACAAATACATCATATCAAAGCATGTGACCCAGTTGCAGGTAATAGCTGCAGTACAACTGCATCTGGAAATCTGGGACAAGTGCTATCCAAAATACTAGGATAGGATCTCCAAAAGGAATATCTGGAATTAGATATCGAGGACCCTGGCAGAGGACTGGGAAGAAGAGAATAAGGTACAACCTAAGTGCATATATCTGCATGTGTGCATGTCTGCATGTGTGTGTGGATTTTTTTAACTCATGTGTGCATATGTACCTGTACTTTTTTCAATTGTATCCCTCTAGGCGAGCTGAAAGTCTCTCCAGGTCCATATACAGAGAGACTGTAAGAAGGAGCAGAAAGCACAGAGGAGTGAAGCCCCTAGTCATTTCAAGCTGCACCTGATGGTAGCAGAGCTATCATTCCTAGGGGATTCCTTTGCCTATAGACAGTAAGAGATTTTATATATCTATATATATATATATATATATATATATATATATATATATATATATATATATATATACTAATTTTAGAACAACATTCAATCAGAAACCAGAGGAAGTTAGTGAAGAGTTACATAGTTACATATTTAGTCAGGTTGAAAAAAGACACAATTCCATCTGGTTCAACAAAAAAAAAACAGTATTGAAAACCCAACCATACAATCCCATATACACAATCCTATACCCGCTGTTGTTCCAGAGGAAGGTGAAAATAAACCCCAGCAAAGCATGATCCAATTTGCCACAGCAGGGGAAAAAAAGTCCTTCCTAATCCCCCGAGAGGCAATTGGATATTCCCTGGATCAACTTTACCTAAAAAAAATGTAGTACCCATTTCTATTATGTACACCTAGGAAAGAATCCAGGCCTTTTTTAACCACTTACCGCCCGCCCGCCGTCATATGACGGCGGGACGGTGCGGCTATTATCCTGGGCGGCCGTCATATGACGTCCGCCCATTCATGCAGGGCAGGCGCGCGATCACGGGCGCGCCGCCGTACACTGCCGGTGTCGGCATGTCCCCGGGACACAGCCGGTCACCGGCAGGGGGGAAACAGCCAATAGGCATGGCTGTTTCCCACGTGATCGGCTATGTTGCAATGCATAGCCGATCACAACAGTAGATGCCGGCAGAAGACCGCGCATGCGCGATCGGGAGCGCGCAGCACGGTCATGTCGGTGGCTATGTGTTCCCTAGGAACACAGCTAGTCACCGACAGTGAAAAACAGCCAATGACAGTGGCTGATTACGATGTGATGGGCTGTAAAGCCATTCACAGCCCATCACAAATGTAAACAAAGAGCAGTAACTCACTGTTACTAGCTCATCTTCCCTCACACACCGTTTCCAGTGTGAGGAGAGCTGAGCCAGAAACAGTGAGTTACTGATCTGTGTCTGTCAGTGTAAAAAAAAGTGTCACCAGCCCCCCCCAATTTCACCTGTCACCCAACAGTCACCTGTCATCAGTGCACAAAATCACTACCTATAAAGTGCACCTGTCACCAGAGACTGCCAACAGTATCGCCAGCGGTGCACCTGTCACCCATCGGTGACCAGCGCCCGTCACCTGTCACCCCATCAATCACCGTCACCTGTCACCCCATCAGTCATCGTCACTTGTCACCCCATCAGTGATCGTCATCTGTCACCCCATCAATCAGCGTCACCTGTCACCCCATCAGTGATCGTCATCTGTCACCCCATCAGTGACCGTCACCTGCCACCTATCCGTCACCTGCCACCTATCCGTCACCTGCCACCTATCCGTCACCTGCCTGCCACCTATCCGTCACCTGCCACTCATCAGTGATCATCCGCAGTCACCCGTCGCACAGCCAAAATGTCCAAAAGGTTGTACAGCAGCGAGGAGGCGTTTGAGATAATCTCTATGGATAATGAGGGCACCGGGGAGCTCTCATCAGTATCCCAATCCAATTCCGAATCCGATTCGGAATTTGAAGTTGCTAACAGTAGCGGATCGGAGATGGACTCGGAGGAAGAATGGGTCCCTCCCAAAAGGGCACGGCGCTCTGGAAACCGGGCAGCCACAAGGGATACACCCCAGGATCCTATGCCCAGGCCCAGTACCCGCTCTGCCCCCAGCGAAACACCCCAGGAGCGAACGCCCAGGCCCAGCACCAGCGCTGCGGCATCACTCCCAATTTCAAATCCCCCTTCTACCAGCACTGGAGTGTCACATCCCCCAAGAGCCAGGGCCACTATCCACCTCCCAGATGCTCTTGCCAACCCAAGATCGCTGCCCTCCAACTCGGGATCAGCAAATATTCCCCTTTTACCGCACAGCCAGGTGTGCAGGCCAATACAGAAAATTTTTCTTTTATTGATTTTCTCCATTTATTTTTGCCCAATGATTTTCTGCAATACATCGTGGACCAAACGAATCTGTATGCCCAGCAGTTTATTGCTAACAACCCCCAATCTTCCTATTCCCGTCCGTTTGAGTGGAGAGATTTAACCTTGGAGGAATTTAAAATGTTTTTGGGCCTCACCATAAACATGGGGGTTACAAAAAAAAATGAAGGACATGCCTATTGGTCCACCCACCCCATACACATTATGCCCATATATTCTGCCCTAATGTCCAGGTCCAGGTATGAAATCATCATGCGCTTCCTTCATTTTAGTGACAACAGCCAGTGCCCCCCCCAAAATCATCCAAATTTTGACAAGCTGTATAAAATTCGCCCCCTCATAAATTTTCTTTCCCAAAGTTTTGCAGAACTTTACGTCCCAGATCAAAACATTTGTGTAGATGAGTCCCTGCTACACTTCACAGGCCGGCTTGGAATAAAGCAGTATATTCCAAGCAAAAGGTCCAAATATGGGGTCAAACTATACAAATTGTGCGACAGAGCTACGGGATATTTGTATGCGTTCCGCATATACGAAGGAAGAGATTCCCAGCTCAATCCCCCTGACTGCCCGGCCTACATGGGCACAAATGGAAAAGTTGTATGGGACCTGGCGTACCCACTGCTGAGGAAAGGCTACCACCTTTACCTAGATAATTTTTATACCAGCCTGCCCCTCTTCAGACATCTCTACCTTGAAGGAACCCTGGCCTGCTGAACCACCAGGAAGAACAGGAAGGGCTTCCCACAGTCCTTAGTAAATAAAAGAATGAGGAAGGGGGAAATAGCAGCCCTGAGAAACAACGAGGTGCTGGCCTTGAGATGGAAGGATAGCCGAAATGTGTACATGATGTCCACCATTCATGACGACACCACAGTGGAGGTTCGGAGAAGAAGAGGTCCCATCCAAAAACCATCATGTGTGCAGGATTACAATCTTTACATGGGGGGTGGATTTTAACGACCAGATGATTCAGCCCTAATTGGCCACAAGGAAGTCCCGATTCTGGTATAAGAAGGTTGCAATTTATTTATTTCAATTGGCATTTTATAACTCTTATGTAATCTACTTCAAATCCACTGAAAGACCCATCGCCTTCCTAAAATACATTGAAGAAATTATCACGACCCTCGTCTACCCACAAGGACTCCCCCAAGAAAACCTTCGCTCTGAGGCTGTTAGCCGACTTAGTGAGCGCCACTTCCCAGACTACCTTCCACCGTCTGAAAGAGGCCGAAGACGCCAAAAAAAATGCCGTGTGTGCAGCAGAAGGGGGTTTCGTAAAGACACCAGCTTCTATTGTCGGTACTGTCCCTCCCAACCTGGCCTGTGCATTGGAGAATGCTTCACACGGTTTCCATACATTCATAAATTACTAGCCCATTTCCCCGTTTTCATCTGTGCTGACCAATTTTCCTCATGCCACTGCCTTCCACATAAACTGACCCTGGCCTGTTTTTCCACTATGCCTCTGCCTACTGTTTGGACTGCTTTCACGTGAACTGACCCTGGCTTGTTTTACCGATTACGCTTCTTCTTACTGTTTGGATTGCTTCCCTGTGAACTGACCCTGGCCTGTTTTTCAACTACTCTTCTGCCTGCCGATTGGATTGCTTGCACGTGAACTGACCCTGGCTTGTTTTACCGACTATTCTTCTGCCTACCGCTTGAACTGATCTGTCGCCCCCTGCTACTGTAGTACACAGGGGTCTCACATATGTGAGGGGCTCCAGAGTTGTTTTTCCGGATAGAGAAAACCAATTTTTTTGGTTCTCTCTGGGTTCCGTAAATTCCAGATTAGGGTCTGGAGTCCGGAGGCTTCAAAGAGATTTGGGTGGGAGAAGCCTCTACCCCTGTCCCCAGGTCTCACCTGACCAAGGCCCTCAGCTTACTACCATCATGCCTCTGCCTGCTGCATGATATTAGCTGGAGAGTGGTACAATGATTGTCTGCAGTGTACCGGGACCAATATTATGGCTGTGCTGACCATGTCTCTGCCTGGAAAATTCATTTGGACAAATGCTGCGGCTGTGCTGACAATATCCCAGACTATAGACTATATTCCTGCCTGCTGCCTGGAAAATTGCTATTGTCGTCGCTAAGCATGTCCCTGCCTGCTGCCTGGACTAATGCTCTCCTCTGTGGACAACTGCACTACTACAACCACAGGTAATAATTTTTTTTTACACTTTCCTTTATAGAATGTATTTTGTAATGTATTTATTGCTATGTACATGCTATGTGTTAAAAAAGTGGGGGCCTTCAAAAATGATAGGTTGTCAGGAAATTAGATGTGCATTTTATGTAAAAGTCTCACACGTGTGGTATTGCCATAATTAGGAGCAGTAGCAGAATGTATTTTGGGGTACAATTTTTGCTATATACATGCAACCACTTACCGACCGCCTAACGACTATATACATCTGCCATTTAAAGCTAAATACTGGGGTTATGGCAGCAGATAGCTGCCATAACCCCGGTATTTTTTTAAACGGCGGGCGGTCGGCTTTCAGATAAGGGTGGTCCCAGTGGCAGATTCGCCGCCGACTCCGCCGCAACGGTGCATGGGAAGAGGTGCCCCCCCCTCCCGCCGTGTCATAGACGTTTTCTCAGCTTACCGGACCCGCCGGCAGCGGGGAAAACTATCCGGTCCCGGATCCTCAGAGACAGGAAGTTGAGTGAGGGCAAGATGGCCCTCACTCGACTCTATGGTCTTGGAGGACCGGAGCTACGTCAAAAGTCGTGCCTAGCAACCGGTTTAAAGGGCCGGTTTTTTTTTTGTTTTTTTTTTTTTCTTTTTCAACAATTTTTTTTTTTTTTTTGTCATGCCTATTTCTATTACAAGGGATGTTTACATTCCTTGTAATTGGAATAAAAATGATCAAAACATTTTTTTAAAAAAAACTTTTTAAAAATAAAAAATTATTAAATAAAATAAATAGGAAAAAAAAAAAATTAAAGCGCCCTGTCCCCGTTAGCTTGCGCGCAGAAGCGAACGCATACGCAAGTCCCGCCCACATATGTAAACGGTTTTCAAACCACACATGTGAGGTATTGCCGCGATCGTTAGAGTGAGAGCAATAATTTGAGCCCTAGACCTCCTCTGTAACTCTAAGCTGGTAACCTATAGAATTTTTTAAAATGTTGCCTATAGGGATTTTTAAGTACCAATGTTTGGCGCCATTCCGTGAGCGTGTGCAATTTTGAAGCATGACATGTTGGGTATCTAATTACTCGGCGTAACATTATCTTTCACATTATGGAAAAAAATTGGGCTAAATTTACTGGTTTCTTATTTTTTTATTCAAAAAAGTGAATTTTTTTCAAAAAAATTGCATTTGGAAGACTGCTGCGCAAATATGGTGTGATAAAAAATATTGCATTGATCTCCATTTTATTCTCTAGGGTCTCTGCTAAAAAAAAATATATAATGTTTGGGGGTTCTAAGTAGTTTTCTAGCAAAAAAATGATTTTAGCTTATAAACACCAAGTGTCAAAAATAGGCCCAGTCTTAAAGTGGATAAATGGACAACTTTGTGTAAAGAGCTTCTTGGGTGTTAGGGCTCTGTATGTGGTCAGGCTGTGTAAAAGTATTACACATGTGGTATCGCCATACTCAGGAGGAATAGCAGAATGTATTTTGGGGTGAAATTTTTGCTATGTATATGCTATGTGTTAGAAATATTGCATAATAAAAACCAAAAAGTGCAGCACTGAAATCAGTATACAATTATATAGCTGAAAAGCTCATATAAAGAAAACAAAAAAGGAGAGGGGATAATGTCCAAATGAATAGTCCCAATATTAAGTGCAGAGATGTGAATCCACGTGCAAAATAACTTTCTTCCAGTGACACCAGGGAAAAGTGTAGGAAGGGGACACCCTTGTGCTCAGGTATAACAAGCAGCTTACCGAAATTCCGTGGCTGCTCAATTTATTGAGACAGCCTCTCCCAGCTAGTAGTAAACCAGTAGGTCAACCGATATCAAGCTCAGGTGCTTCGAAAGACTCCAAAAGCCGAAAGCCGTTTCCGGTGTGTTGTTAAACCGATCACATTAATATGTGGCACACTTGGAACTTCTCATATACTCCATTGAACGTAAAGCCATATGTAGAAAGAAACAGAGGCCCATAGCGTAATCCCGTAAACCAATAGGTAAATTTATTAAAAAAACTACTTACAATTTAAAAGACAAAAACAGGCATGTAGTATGTGCCGGTCATGGATCTAACCGCGGCGTCCCGCAAGTCTCCAGATCAGCATATGGATAAACAGGCGATCCCAGACATAAACGTCCACACGCCCCCCAACGAAGCCGGCTGTTTATCCATATGCTGATCTGGAGACTTGCGGGACGCCGCGGTTAGATCCATGACCGGCACATACTACATGCCTGTTTTTGTCTTTTAAATTGTAAGTAGTTTTTTTAATAAATTTACCTATTGGTTTACGGGATTACGCTATGGGCCTCTGTTTCTTTCTACATATGGCTTTACGTTCAATGGAGTATATGAGAAGTTCCAAGTGTGCCACATATTAATGTGATCGGTTTAACAACACACCGGAAACGGCTTTCGGCTTTTGGAGTCTTTCGAAGCACCTGAGCTTGATATCGGTTGACCTACTGGTTTACTACTAGCTGGGAGAGGCTGTCTCAATAAATTGAGCAGCCACGGAATTTCGGTAAGCTGCTTGTTATACCTGAGCACAAGGGTGTCCCCTTCCTACACTTTTCCCTGGTGTCACTGGAAGAAAGTCATTTTGCACGTGGATTCACATCTCTGCACTTAATATTGGGACTATTCATTTGGACATTATCCCCTCTCCTTTTTTGTTTTCTTTATATGAGCTTTTCAGCTATATAATTGTATACTGATTTCAGCGCTGCACTTTTTGGTTTTTATTGTATTTTTTGAATCACTGTTAGTTGATTTTGTGCCAGCTGCTCACTATTGTTCTTAATCATTTGGTTTTCTGTCACATCTAGCGCGGAAATTTTTCTTCTATTTATATTACAGAAATATTGCATAAATGGACAACTTTGTGTAAAAAAAATGCGTTTTCATTTTCTTTCCACAGATTCCAAAAGCTTGTGGAAAAAAATGACAGGTTCAAAAGACTCATTATGCCTCACAAATTATACGTTGGGGTGTTTGCTTTCCAAAATGGGGTCATTTTATGGGAGTTTCCATTGCCCTGGTGCTCCAGGGCCTTCAAAAGTGCGATAGGTTGTCAGGAAATTATATGTGTAATTTCTGCTTCTAGAATGCCGGACGGGGCTACTTGAATGTTGGGCCTCTGTATGTGGCCAGGCTGTGAAAAAGTCTCACACATGTGGTATCAGCATACTCAGAAGGAGTAGCAGAATGTATTTTGGGGTGCAATTTTTGCTATGTACATGCTATGTGTTAGAAATATTGCATAAATTGACAACTTTGTGTAAAAAAAAAAATGCGTTTTCATTTTCTTTCCACAGTTTCCAAAAGCTTGTGGAAAAAATGACAGGTTCAAAAGACTCATTATGCCTCACAAATTATACGTTGGGGTGTTTGCTTTCCAAAATGGGGCCTTTTTAGAGGAGTTTCCATTGTCCTGGTGCTCCAGGGCCTTCAAAAGTGCGATAGGTTGTCAGGAAATTATATGTGTAATTTCTGCTTCTAGAATGCCGGACGGGGCTACTTGAATGTTGGGCCTCTGTATGTGGCCAGGCTGTGAAAAAGTCTCACACATGTGGTATCAGCATACTCAGGAGGAGTAGCAGAATGTATTTTGGGGTGCAATTTTTGCTATGTACATGCTATGTGTTAGAAATATTGCATAAATTAACAACTTTGTGTAAAAAAAATGCATTTTCATTTTCTTTCCACAGTTTCCAAAAGCTTGTGGAAAAAAATGACAGGTTCAAAAGACTCATTATGCCTCACAAATTATAAGTTGGGGTGTTTGCTTTACAAAATGGGGTCATTTTATGGGGGTTTCCATTGTCCTGGTGCTCCAGGGCCTTCGAAAGTGCGATAGGTTGTCAGGAAATTATATGTGTAATTTATGCTCCTAGAATGCCAGACGCTGCTACTTGGATGTTAGGCCTCTGTATGTGGCCAGGCTGTGAAAAAGTCTCACACATGTGGTATCGCCATACTCAGGAGGAGTAGTAGAATGTGTTTTGGGGTGTAGTTGCAAGTATACATGTGCTGTGTGAGAGAAATAACCTGTTAATCAGGCAATTTGTAAAAAAAATCTTCATTTTGCAAAGCATTGTGGGAAAAAAATACAACTTCAAAAAACTCACCATGCCCCTTATTAAATACCTTGGAATGTCTACTTTCCAAAAAGGGGTCATTTGGGGGGTATTTGTACTTTCCTGACTTTTTAGTGTCTCAAGAAATGAGATAGGCCTTCAGTACATCAGGTGTGATCAAGTGTGATCAATTTTCAATGATTCGCACCATAGCTTGTGGACTCTATAACTTTCACAAAGACCAAATAATATACACTTACTTGGGTTATTTTTACCAAAGATAAGTAGCAGTATAAATTTTGGCCCAAATTTGTGAAGAAAAATTACTAATTTGCAAAATTTTATGACAGAAACCAAGAAAAATGCGTTTTTTCACAATATTTTCAGTCTTTTTTTATTTATAGCACAAAAAATAAAAAACCCAGTATTGATCAAATACCATCAAAAGAAAGCTCTATTTCTGTGAAAAAAAGGACGCAATTTTTGTATGGGTACAGTGTTGCATGACTGAGTAATTCTCAGTCAAAGTGTGAGAGCGCTGAAAGCTGAAAATCGGTCTGGGCAGGAAGGGGGTGAAAGTGCACTGTAGGCAAGTGGTTAAAGCAATCTAGTGAGCTAGCCAGAACCACCTCTGGAGGGAGTCTATTCCACATTTTCACAGTTCTTACGGTGAAGAAACCTTTCCGTATTTGGAGACAAAATCTGTTTTCCTCTAGATGTAAAGAGTGCCCACTTGTCCTCTGTGTTGACCTTAAAGTGAACAACTCAACACCAAGCTCACTATATGGACCCCTTATGAATTTATACATGTTGATCATATCCCCCCTTAATCTCCTCTTCTCAAGAGAGAAAAAATTCAGTTCCTCTAATCTTTTCTCATAGCTGAGGTCCTCCATGCCTCTTATCAGTTTGGTTGCCCTTCTCTGCACTTTCTCCAGTTCCCTGATATCCTTTTTAAGAACTGGTGCCCAAAACCAAACTGCATATTCCAGATGAGGTCTTACTAATGATTTGTACAGGGGCAAAATGATATCTCTCTCTATGGAGTCCATGCCTCTGTTAATACAAGAAATTACTTTGCTTGCTTTGGAAACAGCAGCTTGGCATTGTATGCTATTTTTAAGCTTATGATCTACCAGAACACCCAGATCCTTCTCCGCTATGGATTCCCCCAGTTCTACTCCACCTAGTATGTATGATGCATGCATATTCTTAGCCCCCAAGTGCATTTATCAACATTAAACCTCATTTGCCACATAGTTGCCCAATGAAACAGTGCATTGAGATTAGCTTGTAAATTGGAGACATCCTGTAAAGAAGTTATTCCACTGCAAAGCTTGGTGTCATCTGCAAAGACTGAAATGCTACTTTTAATCCCAGATCCTATATCATTTATAAAGATATTAAAAAGTAAGGGTCCCAACACCGGAACTTGGTGTACACCACTGATGACTTTAGACCATTCAGAGTAAGAATCATTAACCACTACAGTACTCTCTGAATTCTATCTTTTAGCCAATTTTCAATTCCAATTACAAACCGATCTTTCCAAGCCAGTAGACTTCACCTTACACATTAGCTGTGTGTGGGGAACTGTGTCAAACGCTTTTGCAAAATCCAAGTATACTACGTCCACAGCCACCCCTCTGTCCAAGGTTTTACTTACCTCCTCATAAAAAGAAATCAGGTTTGTTTAACAACTTCTGTCTTTCATGAATCCATGCTGTCTGTTGCTTAAAATATTTTTTCCAGCAAGAACTCATCTATGTGGTCTTTTATTAAACTCTCCAATATCTTCCTGACTATAGAAGTTAAACTAACAGGTCTATAGTTACTTGGCAAAGACTTTGATCCCTTTTTAAATATAGGCACCGCATTGGCCCTACGCCAATCAAGTGGTACTATTCCAGTCCTTAACGAGTCCCTAAAAATTAGAAACATAGGCTTAGAAATGACAGCGCTCAATTCTTTTAGGCTGCATGGGTGGATGCCATCTGGTCCAGGCACTTTATCCACCTTTACAGTGGTGATCGAAAGTTTGGGCACCCCAGGTAAAAATTTGTATTAATGTGCATAAAGAAGCCAAGGAAAGATGGAAAAATCTCCAAAAGGCATCAAATTACAGATTAGACATTCTTATAATATGTCAACAAAAGTTAGATTTTATTTCCATCATTTACACTTTCAAAATTACAGAAAACAAAAAAATGGTGTCTGCAAAAGTTTGGGCACCCTGCAGAGTTAATATCTTGTACTGCCCCCTTTGGCAAGTATCACAACTTGTAAATGCTTTTTGTAGCCAGCCAAGAGTTTTTAAATTCTTGTTTGAGGTATCTTTGCCCATTCTTCCTTACAAAAGTCTTCCAGTTCTTTGAGATTTCTGGGCTGTCTGTCCCTCACTGCTCTTTTAAGGTCTATTCATAGATTTTCAATTATGTTGAGGTCAGGAGATTGTGAATGCCATGGCAAAATCTTTTGTTTACGCCTCTTAATGTAACCCCCCATGGATTTTGAGGTGTGTTTAGGATCATTATTCATTTGTAGAAGCCATCCTCTCTTTAACCAGCTTTTTCACAGATGGCATCAAGTTACCATCCAACATTTGCTGAAACTTTATTGAATCAATTTTTTCCTTCTACTCGTGAGATGTTCCCTGTGCCACTGGCTGCAATACAAACCCAAAGCATGATTGATCCTCCCCCATGCTTAACAGTTGGACAGAGGTTCTTTTCATTAAATTCTGTGCCCCTTCTTCTCCAAAAGTATCTTTGCTCATTCCAGCCAAAAAGTTCAATTTTGACCTCATCGGTCCACAGAACTTGTTTCCAAAATGCATCAGGCTTGTCTATATGTTCATTTGCAAAGTTCAAACGCTGATTTTTGTGGTGAGGATGTAGAATCGGTTTTCTTCTGATGACTCTTCCATGAAGACCATATTTGTACAAGTATCTCTTTATAGTGGAATAGTGTACCACAACTCCAGTGTCTGCCAGATCTTTCTGGAGGGATCAAGCAGTCAAATGTGGGTTTTGAATTGTTTTTCTCACAATCCTGCGAGCTGTTCTGTCTGATATTTTTCTTGGTCTTCCAGATCTTGCTTTAACTTCCACTGTTCCTGATGACTGCCATTTCTTAATTACATTCCGAACAGAGGATATTGACATTTGAAAAGCTTTGCTATCTTCTTATAGCCTTCTCCAGCTTTGTGAGCGTCAACTATTTTCAGTTTCAGTTTTCTAGACAACTGCTTAGAAGATCCCATGGTGCTGATTGTTGGGGCAAGGTCAGATGAGTCTGGGCATTTAAAACCTTTGAGATTGACATCACCTGGTCTTTCCAGACGATGATTGAGAACAAACAGATATATCAGCCAAGCGCTCACCCCGAAGGGGAAGACTGGCGTGCTGCTCTCCTCAGGCAGGGAACTCCAAACGAATGCATAAAAGAAAGGAAAAGGAGGCGCAAACACCTAGTGCATTACCCGTGGTACTGTTTAAAAGAATTTAATAAAATGCTGAATGCATACTCACAAACATAAAGAATTAGGCCCCTTTCACACAGGCGGACCGTTTAGATCCGCCTGTCCGTTTTTTTGGCGGATCTGAAAGGTCCCCCCATGCATTCCTATGGGGCATCGGATGTCAGCGGAGACATGTCCTCCTTTTCCTTTCTTTAATGATTGAGAACAATCCATGACACTGGCAGGTCTCAGCCTTGCAAAGGGGGCAGTGCATGCTATAAATTCTGCAGGGTGCCCAAACTTTTGCAGACGCCATTTTTTTGTTTTCTGTAATTTTGAAAGTGTCATTGATGGAAATAAAATCTAACTTTTGTTGACATATTATAAGAATGTCTAATCTGTAATTTGATGCCTTTTGGAGATTTTTCCATCTTGTCTTGGCTTCTTTATGCACATTAATACAAATTTTTATCTGGGGTGCCCAAACTTTCGATCACCACTATATTCTGTCTAAATATTTCTGGACCATATCACTTTTGAGCCATTGTGGATAATTTTGGGCTGTGTCAATACCGTCCTCATTATAGTCATGAGCTCCCCCATGCTCCTTTGTATAGTGATGTACCGAACTGTTCGCCGGCGGACAGTTCCCGGCGAACTTTGCATGTTCACGTTCGCCGCTGCGGGCGAACATATGCGATGTTCGGTCCGCCTCCTATACATCATCATTGAGGCAAACTTTGACTCTGAACCTCACAGTCAGCAGACACATTCCATGCCAATCAGCATACCTCCCTCCCACACCCTCCCACCTCCTATAAATAAGCAAGGGCAGCATCCATCTTAGATCATTTCTGTGTTACTGAGAGCAGGGAAAGTGCTGCTGCTGCTGTTATAGCTAGGGACAGTTAGTCAGTGTTCCCGGTCTTGTTGTTAGCCAGTGTTCTTGGTACACTCCTGCTGTAAGGACAGCACCCCAAAAAGCCCTTCCTAGGGCTGGTATTTGAGTTTTTTTTTGGATATATATATATATATATCTATTGTCCCCAAAAAGTCCTGTTTAGGGCTGGTATTTGTGTAATTTTTTTTTGTTCTGTGATATATATATATATATATATATATATATATATATATATATATATCTATTGTCCCCAAAAGCCCTTTTGAGGGCTGGTATTTGTGTAATTTTTTTTGTTCTGTGATATATATATATATATATATATATATATATATATATATATATATATATATATATATATATATATATATATATATATACTGTATATTGTGCACTGCAGTTACCTGCCCGCTGTGTGTGAGAGGCCACAGACCCACCACAGACTGTACTGTGTGCACACCACACTCATTTCGGGTGGCACAGGCACAGTACCTTGCATTTTAAAAAATATTTTTTTTTTCCTCTGTCATAATTGTAGTGAGTGCTGTGTCAGGTCCACAGAGTGTACTGTACCCACTGCAGTGCCCACCCACCACTGATATATATATATACGGTGGCACAGCAGCTTGCAAATTAAAAATATATATATATTTTTTATAATTGCAGTTGCCTGGGTGCCAGTGACTGTCAGGTCCACAGAGTGCACTGTGCCCACTGCAGTGCCACTGCGTGCCCACCCACCACTGATATATACGGTGGCACAGCAGCTTGCAAATTAAAAAAATATATATTTTTTTTATAATTGCAGTTGCCTGGGTGCCAGTGACTGTCAGGTCCACAGAGTGTACTGTGCCCACTGCAGTGCCACTGCGTGCCCACCCACCACTGATATATACGGTGGCACAGCAGCCTGCAAATTAAAAATATATATATATTTTTTTTATAATTGCAGTTGCCTGGGTGCCAGTGACTGTAAGGTCCACAGAGTGTACTGTGCCCACTGCAGTGCCACTGCGTGCCCACCCACCACTGATATATACGGTGGCACAGCAGCTTGCAAATTAAAAATATATATATTTTTTTTATAATTGCAGTTGCCTGGGTGCCAGTGACTGTCAGGCCCACAGAATGTACTGTGCCCACTGCAGTGCCACTGCGTGCCCACCCACCACTGATACCGTATATACGGTGGCACAGCAGCTTGCAAATTAAAAATATATATATTTTTTTTATATTTGCAGTTGCCTGGGTGCCAGTGACTGTCAGGTCCACAGAGTGTACTGTACCCACTGCCCAACACTCCTATAGGGTGGCACAGCACCTTGCACTCATAGTACAACACATTAAAAAAAAATGACAGGCAGAGGCAGGCCACTCCGCAAGGGCCGTCGTGGTCGTGGTGCTGTGATTTCCTTTGGTCCTAGAATAATGCCCAGTGTTCAGAGGCCACAGACCCTGAACTCAAAAAATTCTGAGGACATAGTTGACTGGCTTACACAGGACACCCAATTGTCTACAGCTTCCGCTCGGAACCTTAATGCACCATCCTCCTCCAGCTCAGCTTCGGGCACCTCTCAAGTTACCTCTCGCCCGCCCGCCGGTACCACCACCAACACTAGCACCACAGCCGCTTCACTTGATCTGTCAGAGGAGTTATTTACACATCAGTTGGAAGAAATAAGTGATGCGCAACCATTAGTGCCAGAGGATATAGATAACGGGGATATGTCTCAGTCAGGCAGCATTATACACATGGACGTACATTGTGATGATGATGATGATGTTGTACCTCCTGCTGCTGCCTTTGCTGAGTTGTCAAGTGAAGCAGCTGATGATGACGATGTGTCCGTGGATGTCACCTGGGTGCCTGCTCGAAGAAGAGCAGAAGAAGAGGGGGAAAGTTCAGATGGGGAGACAGAGAGGAGGAGGAGACGACGAGTTGGAAGCAGGGGGAGGTCATCGCAAGGAGCTAGTGGCACAGTCAGACAGCATGTAGATTCGGCACCCGGGGTCAGCCAGACAGCACGCCATTCAATGCAAGTTGTTGCCACCACCAGAATGCCGTCATTGCAAAGCTCAGCAGTGTGGCATTTTTTTTGTGTGTCTGCCTCTGATATCAGCGATGCCATTTGTAACCTGTGCCAAAAGAAACTGAGTCGTGGGAAGTCCAACACCCACCTAGGTACAAGTGCTTTGCGAAGGCACATGATCTCACATTACAAACGCCTATGGGATCAACGCATGAGTAAAAGCAGCACACAAACTCAAAGCCACCATCCTCCTCCTGGTCCAGCATCTTCAGCCACGTCAACCACTGCTGTCCTCCTTGCCCCCTATCAACAACCCGCCCCTCCGCCTCTCACCTTCAGCAGTTCCTGCTCACCTGCCCACAGTCAGGTGTCTGTCAAGGAAATGTTTGAGCGTAAGAAGCCAATCTCACAGAGTCACCCCCTTGCCCGGCGTCTGACAGCTGGCTTGTCGGAACTCTTAGCCCGCCAGCTTTTACCATACAAGCTGGTGGAGTCTGAGGCCTTCAAAAAATTTGTCGCTATTGGGACACCGCAGTGGAAGGTACCCGGCCGAAATTATTTTTCACAAAAGGCAATCCCCAACCTGTACTCTATTGTGGAAAAGGAAGGCATGTCATGTCTGGCACACAGTGTTGGGGCAAGGGTCCATCTGACCACTGATAGCTGGTCTGCAAAGCACGGTCAGGGCAGGTATATCACTTACACTGCGCATTGGGTAAACCTGCTGGCGGCTGCCAAGCATGGAATGCGTGGCTCTGCTGCAGAGGAGTTGGTGACACCGCCACGACTTGCAGGCAGGCCTGCTGCCACCTCCTCTACTCCTCCTACTCCATACTCTTTGCTAACCTCCTCGGCTGAGTCCTCTTCTGCTGTTGCGTCTTGCTCCACACCAACTGCACCCCCCCAGCTCCTCAGGGGCTATTCCACATGACGGATACGACAGTGTCACACTGTCTTGGGGTTGACTTGCCTGAAAGCAGAGAGTCACACCGAACCAGCACTACTGTCCGCCCTGAACGCACAGGTGGATCAGTGGCTGACCCCGCACCAACTGGAGATCGGCAAAGTGGTGTGTGACAACGAAAGCAATTTGTTGGCAGCGTTGAATTTGGGCAAGTTGACACATGTGCCGTGCATGGCACATGTGTTGAATCTGATTGTACAACGCTTTGTGCAGAAGTACCCAGGCTTACAGGACATCCTCAAGCAGGCCAGGAAGGTGTGTGGCCCTTTCAGGCGTTCCTACACGGCCATGGCACACTTTTCAGATATTCAGCGGCGAAACAACATGCCTGTGAGGCGCTTGATTTGCCACAGCCCGACACGTTGGAATTCAATGCTGCTAATGTTCGACCGCCTGCTCCAACAAGAAAAAGCGGTCAACGAGTATTTGTATGACCAGGGTGCTAGGACAGCCTCTGCGGAGCTGGGTATTTTTTTGCCACATTACTGGACCCTCATGCCCAATGCCTGTAGGCTCATGCGTCCTTTTGAGGAGGTGACAAAGCTAGTCAGTCGCACCGAAGGCATCATCAGCGACATCATCCCATATGTTTTCTTCCTGGAGCATGCCCTGCGAAGAGTGCTGGATCAGGCCGTAGATGAGCGTGAAGAGGAAGAGGAAGAGTTGTGGTCACCATCACCACCACCAGAAACAGCCTTACCATCGCTTGCTGGACCTGCGGCAACACTGGAGGAGGAGTCTGAGGAAGAGGAGTCAGAGGAGGAATGTGGCTTTGAGGAGGAGGAACACCAACCACAGCAGGCATCCCAGGGTGCTCGTTGTCACCTATCTGGTACCCATGGTGTTGTACGTGGCTGGGGGGAAGAACACACCTTCAATGACATCAGTGAGGACGAGGAATTGGACATGAGTAGCTCGGCATCCAACCTTGTGCAAATGGGGTCTTTCATGCTGTCATGCCTGTTGAGGGACCCTCGTATAAAAAGGCTGAAGGAGAACGACCTGTACTGGGTGGCCACGCTACTAGACACCCGGTATAAGCAGAAAGTCTCTGATATGTTACCTAATTACCGGCAGTCGCAAAGGATGCAGCAGCTACAAAATAAGTTGAAAAGTATGCTTTACACAGCATATAAGGGTGATTGTCACAGCACAACGGGAATCCAACAGGGGAAGAGGTGAAAGTAATCCTCCTCCTACCACCACAACCACGCCGGCAAGGACAGGACGCTTTACAGACGTCTTGTTGATGGAGGACATGCAGAGCTTTTTTAGTCCTACGCATCGCCACAGCCCTTCGGGGTCCACCCTCAGAGAACGACTCGACCGACAGGTAGCAGACTACCTTGCTTGCAGTGTCCCCTAGTGGAAAAAAATATATATATCTTACAATAGTGCTAACTTAATATATATATATATGATGCTCTCAAATAAATACACTGATAAATAGGTAGTGATTAAATAAGCAGATAAATAAATAAACCACTTATTGAATAATGTCCTTCACAATGTACAGTGATACATAACTTGCAATGTGCAAAAAAGATGATTGGTAATAAATATATGTCATAAAGTCCAAAAGAAGTTGACTAAAGTGCTGGTGCTTGATACTTGATTTCTTGGTGCTTCCTTCACCGTGAAAAATAAATGAAATGCCCACTCACCAAATGCTGTGGGTTCTATATGTCTTATGACATTAGAACCATCTGTGCTTAATAGGAGATCCCTCTCGGTTCAGATATCTCTCCCTGGATCAGTGCAGCCACTGCGGGTTAAACTTCCACCTTCGGGTAGGTCTCCTCCAGCCACGATCCCAGTCTTGGGATGTGCCCCACCTGCAAGTCACCTCCAGTCACAAGTTCGTGATGGGGAAATAAGAAGCGGATAGTGTGGTATTGTTTCCAATATTTTATTCACACCCCATGCATTGCAACGGTAAAATCCATAAAAATTCCCACAGGTGATTTAAAAAGGTGGCATGCTCATCCAAAGTTCAAAATACACAGTACAAAGTTGTGAGGTAAAACGTGCTCACTCCAAACAGTACAGGCAAACGGATAGGACCGTCATACGTGTAGACTCAGGAAGTGGAGAGCGGTAGTTCCGGTTTGCGTTCCACTCGAGTGCGTATGACGTCACGGCGTGCGTTCCAGCTAACGCGTTTCGTCATTGGCTAGACGTCTTCAGAGGTGGAGTCACACATCTAGCATGGGTCTTAAATACCAGAGCTGCCGCTCTACACTCCGCCTATCTTCGCTCACAAAAAAACTACCCGGAAACCGGAAATAACTCCTTGTCCCCGCAGTGTTAATATATATTTCAAAACATACAATTTATATTGCGGAACTCAAATTTTATAACCTTGCTCCTAAATCTTTTTAGCAATTTCCTTCTCATAACATATACAGTACTTTATGCTATGCAAAAAATAAATAAATAAATTAGGCACATTTATAAATATATTCATATTTTCCAATATTGAATTTTATTTAATGAATTAATTAAAATTATTTTAGGTTATTTAAAATTTAATCAATATAAGTGTTGTGGGGGTTCTAATATCATAAAAATTTCCTGTTTATTATTAAAATAAATAAATAAATATATATATAGATAATGGAAATTTATATTAGATTCATATTTTTATTAAAAATTATAAATTATGTGGATTACAAAAAATATTTTTGTGATTTAATGTTACATAATATATATTGGCTCGAGAAAGTTTATTAATAAATTATTGGAATTATATTAAAATATGAGATTACTATGGCTGAACAAAGAAATTGAATTTTATAAAATTTTAAATGCTAAAAATCTATAAAATCTATGAATTTGACATAAAATCTACGGATTTGAAATAAAACAATTAATATCCATGTCAATGTTCATACCCTTGGGCTGTAGGGTTGAGAGCTCATAAATCCAACGAGACTCATTCTGGGAGACGGCGATGCGCATATTGTTACCCCTCCAATTCTGTTCAATCTTATCAATACCCAAAATGGTAAGAAATGTGGGGTCCCTATTGTGCACCATTCTAAAATGTAGGGAGACACTGTGATGTCTAAAGCCTTTCTTGATATTGGCGATATGCTCCCCTATACGTACCCTAAGCTCTCTTGTGGTGCGACCCACATATTGTAGCCCACAGGGGCAAGTGAGAAGGTATGTGACATGGGTACTCCTACACGTAATTAGTTTCTTAATGTTGTATTTCTTTTTGGTCACATTTGATTGGAACTCCAGAACCTGTCGTTTCCTAGTTTTCACAGTTTTGCATGGTTTGCACCTTCCACAAGAATAAAAACCTTTATAATCTAAAAAAGTTAAAAGTTTCTTTGGGGGGTCTGGTACATTCTTCACCAGTTTATCTCTGAGGTTAGGACCTCTCCGGTATATAAACTTCGGCCGGTTTGGAATGACCTCCCTCAGTTTCTCATCCCTCAAAAGAAGGTGCCAGTGCTTTTTTATGATGTCTTCCACTTCCTTGTATCTTACGTTGTACTGTGTGATGAAGTTTAGAGAATAGTCATTATTTTCTTTTTCCTTATCTCTTAGAAGTAATCCTCTATCCATACTTTTTACATCTTCTCTGATTTTTTCCAGTGTGTTTCTTTTGTATCCTTTTTCATGGAACCTGTCTAAAATCATGTCTGATTGGATCATGAATCTGCTTCATTACTACAATTTCTCTTCAGGCGCATTAGTTGTCCCTTAGGGATTCCTTTTATCCAGCTTGGATGGTGTCCACTGTGGGTAGGAATGTATCCATTCCTGTCTGTTGCCTTAAAGTGCGTTTTTGTGCAGAGTCCTTTTTCTCCCTTAAATATATTAAGGTCCAGGTAGTGTATCTCATTCCTATCCCATGTCCCGCTGAATTTGATTTTATACCGGTTGTTATTCATGCCTTCTATGTATTCCTTTAATGTCTCTTCCGATCCCTTCCAAACGATGATCACATCATCTATGTATTATATACCGGAGAGGTCCTAACCTCAGAGATAAACTGGTGAAGAATGTACCAGACCCCCCAAAGAAACTTTTAACTTTTTTAGATTATAAAGGTTTTTATTCTTGTGGAAGGTGCAAACCATGCAAAACTGTGAAAACTAGGAAACGACAGGTTCTGGAGTCGCAATCAAATGTGACCAAAAAGAAATACAACATTAAGAAACTAATTACGTGTAGGAGTACCCATGTCACATACCTTCTCACTTGCCCCTGTGGGCTACAATATGTGGGTCGCACCACAAGAGAGCTTAGGGTACGTATAGGGGAGCATATCGCCAATATCAAGAAAGGCTTTAGACATCACAGTGTCTCCCTACATTTTAGAATGGTGCACAATAGGGACCCCACATTTCTTACCATTTTGGGTATTGATAAGATTGAACAGAATTGGAGGGGTAACAATATGCGCATCGCCGTCTCCCAGAATGAGTCTCGTTGGATTTATGAGCTCTCAACCCTACAGCCCAAGGGTATGAACATTGACATGGATATTAATTGTTTTATTTCAAATCCGTAGATTTTATGTCAAATTCATAGATTTTATAGATTTTTAGCATTTAAAATTTTATAAAATTCAATTTCTTTGTTCAGCCATAGTAATCTCATATTTTAATATAATTCCAATAATTTATTAATAAACCTTCTCGAGCCAATATATATTATGTAACATTAAATCACAAAAATATTTTTTGTAATCCACATAATTTATAATTTTTAATAAAAATATGAATCTAATATAAATTTCCATTATCTATATATATATATTTATTTATTTTAATAATAAACAGGAAATTGTTATGATATTAGAACCCCCACAACACTTATATTGATTAAATTTTAAATAACCTAAAATAATTTTAATTAATTCATTAAATAAAATTCAATATTGGAAAATATGAATATATTTATAAATGTGCCTTATTTATTTATTTATTTTTTGCATAGCATAAAGTACTGTATATGTTATGAGAAGGAAATTGCTAAAAAGATTTAGGAGCAAGGTTATAAAATTTGAGTTCCGCAATATAAATTGTATGTTTTGAAATATATATTAACACTGCGGGGACAAGGAGTTATTTCCGGTTTCCGGGTAGTTTTTTTGTGAGCGAAGATGGGCGGAGTGTAGAGCGGCAGCTCTGGTATTTAAGACCCGTGCTAGATGTGTGACTCCACCTCTGAAGACGTCTAGCCAATGACGAAACGCGTTAGGTGGAACGCACGCCGTGACGTCATACGCACTCGAGTGGAACGCAAACCGGAACTACCGCTCTCCACTTCCTGAGTCTACACGTATGACGGTCCTATCCGTTTGCCTGTACTGTTTGGAGTGAGCACGTTTTACCTCACAACTTTGTACTGTGTATTTTGAACTTTGGATGAGCATGCCACCTTTTTAAATCACCTGTGGGAATTTTTATGGATTTTACCGTTGCAATGCATGGGGTGTGAATAAAATATTGGAAACAATACCACACTATCCGCTTCTTATTTCCCCATCACGAACTTGTGACTGGAGGTGACTTGCAGGTGGGGCACATCCCAAGACTGGGATCGTGGCTGGAGGAGACCTACCCGAAGGTGGAAGTTTAACCCGCAGTGGCTGCACTGATCCAGGGAGAGATTGTCACGGAACCATGAACCAGACGTACAACAACAGATAAGTGAAAATAAGACAGCTTTATTGAAAAACAAGCTATAAAGCAAAAGTCCAAACGGATGGCGAAACCGATGCAGAGTCTTTGCGAAGCCAGGGGTCAGGAACCAGCAGGGTAGTCAGACGAAGCCAGGATCAGGAACCAACAGGGTAGTCAGACGAAGCCAGGATCAGGAACCAACAGGGTAGTCAGACGAAGCCAGGAACAGGAACCAGAAGTAGCAGCAGTCTTAGTAGCATGTGAACACAGGAGGACCAAGCAGGGAACTGAAGCCACAGACCTCCTATATATATGAGCTAGGCATCCAGCTCCTCCCAGTGGGAAGGAGGAGCCGCAGGGTGGGAGGCTACAAGAAACCCAGAAACCAAGATGGCCGCCAGCACATGTCAAACGAAGGAGAACAGCAAGAAGGTAAGACCATGACAGTACCTCCCCCTCAAGGGCCCCTCCTCCGCGGAGTAAAGAACGGTTTCTGAGGGAAGCGTGCGTGGAAGGCTCGGAGCAAGGCAGGAGCATGGACATCTGCGGAGGGAACCCAGGAACGCTCCTCTGGACCATAACCACGCCAATGAACCAAAAACTGCACCCGACCGCGGACCAGGCGTGAGTCCAGGATATTGCTCACCTCATACTCCTCACGATTGCCCACTCGGACCGGACGAGGCCGAGGAACCGAGGAAGTGAAACCATTACACACCAGAGGCTTCAACAGGGAGACATGAAACACGTTGGAGATCCGCATGCCAGGAGGAAGCACAAGGGCATAGGCTACCGGGTTTACCCTGCGAAGCACTCGGAAGGGACCAACAAAGCGAGGCGCCAGCTTGGGAGTGGGCACTCGAAGGTTGAGGTTGCGGGTGGACAACCATACACGGTCTCCGGCCTGGTAGGAAGGAGCAGGCGCTCGTCTGCGATCAGCCTGGAGTCTCTGGCGCTGCGCAGAGACCTCAAGGGACTTTTGGATCTGTACCCAAGAAGCACGTAGGACGGAAAGGTGATCCTCCACAGCCGGAATATCCTGGGGAGAGAATACCTCCGGTAACACGGCAGGTTGGAACCCATAGTTGGCCATGAAGGGAGACGTCCCAGAGGAAGAGTTCACCGCCGTGTTCCTGGCAAACTCAGCCCAAGGCAGGAGGTCAACCCAATTGTCTTGGTGATCGGAGACATAGCAACGAAGGAATTGCTCCAAGGCCTGATTGGATCGTTCTGCGGCCCCATTGGACTGAGGGTGGTAGGCCGAGGAGAAGGAGAGATGAATCCCCAACTGGGAGCAAAAGGCGCGCCAGAACCTGGACACAAACTGACTCCCCCGATCCGACACAATCTCCTTGGGCAAACCGTGCAACCGGAAGACCTCCCTGGCAAAAATCGTGGCCAACTCCTGTGCAGAGGGTAACTTCTTGAGAGGAACACAGTGACACCTTTTGGAAAACCGATCCACAATCATGAGAATGACCGTATGGCCTCGGGATGCAGGGAGGTCCACAATGAAATCCATCCCCAGGTGTGACCATGGGCGCTCCCCGGTGGCTAAGGGTTGCAGAAGGCCCAACGGAAGGTGCCGAGGGGACTTACTCTGGGCACAAACGGAGCATGCCGCTACATATGCGGCGATGTCGGAACGTAGGGAAGGCCACCAGAACAGACGTGAAACAGCCCAGGACAGCTGATTCTTTCCAGGATGCCCCGCGGTCTTGGAGTTATGGTAGGTTCGCAACAACCGAGTGCGCAACTCCTCAGGCACAAAACATCTGCCGTTGGGTCTCCCAGAGGGAGCACCAGATTGAGCCGCCAAAATCTGCTCACCCAGGGGAGAGGTCAGGCTGGTGCGAATGGCAGCCAGGATCTGATTCGGAGGTATGACCGAAGTCGGAATCGACTCCTCCCTGGACAGGTCGGAGTACTGCCGTGATAAGGCATCAGCCCTGATGTTCTTGGAACCGGGTAGGTAGGAGACCACGTAATTAAAACGTGACAAGAACAGAGCCCATCTGGCCTGACGTGGTGTCAATCTCTTGGCCTCAGAGAGGTAGGTCAGATTCTTGTGGTCCGTCAGGATGAGGACCGGAACCACCGAACCCTCGAGCAAGTGCCTCCATTCTTTAAGAGCCTGCACGATGGCCAATAACTCCCTGTCACCAATCTGGTAGTTGCACTCCGCGGAAGACAGTTTCCGGGAGTAAAACCCACAAGGAAGCAGAGGACCCTCTGGTGTTCTACGCTGAGACAGAAGGGCGCCTACTCCCGTCTCAGACACGTCCACCTCGAGGACAAAGGGCAACCCAGGGTTGGGATGCGACAGAATCGGAGCCGACACAAAGGCGGACTTTAGAGCCTCAAAAGCTCGGATGGCCTCGGGCGGCCAGACCTGGGAATTACTGCCCTTCCTGGTCAGATCCGTGAGAGGCTTGGCTAGCATGGAAAAGTCCCTGATGAACTTCCGATAATAATTGGCGAAGCCCAAAAAGCGCTGCAGGGAGCGAAGACCACTGGGCTGGGGCCACTGTAAGACAGCCGAAACCTTCTCAGGATCCATGGAGAACCCCTCAGCGGAAATGATGTAACCTAAGAAGGTTACCTGGGATCGGTGAAATTCGCATTTCTCAAGCTTACCGAACAGCTTGTTCGCTCGTAACCGTTGCAACACTCGTTTGACATCCAGAATGTGGGTCTCCATGGACTCAGAATATACCAAGATGTCATCCAGGTAGACCACCACACACTGCTGCAACAGGTCACGGAAAACATCGTTGATGAATTCCTGAAAGACTGCGGGCGCATTGCACAGCCCAAAGGGCATAACCAAGGATTCATAATGACCGGTCCTGGTGTTAAACGCGGTCTTCCACTCATCGCCCGCCTTGATCCTTACGAGGTTATATGCCGCCCTCAGGTCGAGTTTGGTAAAGACCGTGGCCCCTTTAAGGCGATCGAACAGCTCGGAAATCAAGGGTATCGGGTAAGCGTTCTTGATCGTGATGCGATTGAGACCCCTGTAATCGATGCAAGGCCTCAACTCACCGCCCTTCTTTTTCACAAAGAAAAATCCAGCCCCTGCCGGGGACGAGGATTTGCGAATGTGGCCACGTGAAAGCGCCTCCCTCACGTACTCCTCCATGGCCTCATTCTCCGCTACCGACAGTGGATAGACTTTGCCACGAGGAGGAACGGCACCAGATTGTAACTCGATGGCACAATCGTATGGGCGGTGCGGAGGTAGGGCAACCGCGCGCACCTTATCGAATACATCCCGGTACTCCTCGTATTCAGGGGGCAACAGAGAGTCCGAGGAAGTACACAGCAACTTGACAGGCCCATGGATGCAACTAGTCCCACACTGCGGTGACCACGAGAGGATCTCGGCCGATCTCCAATCGAAAATCGGATTATGCTTCTGGAGCCAGGGGTACCCCAAGACCACCGAGTAGTGTGGAGACGAAATAACCTGGAAGCAGACCGACTCTCTGTGGACGGCACCAATGGCTAACCCCACTGGAAGGGTCTCATGAGTCACGTGTGGCGGCAGAAGGGGTCTGCCGTCTATCGCCTCAAGAGCCAGAGGAGAACCTCGAGCCTGCAGAGGAATGGAATTGGCGGCAGCGAACACACTATCAATGAACAAACCACCAGCACCAGAGTCCACCAACGCCTGGGTCGTCACCGAGCCCCCGACCCAGGAAAGGACAACAGTGATCAGTGGTTTGTCAACACGGGAAACCGGGGACGAGGAGACTCCACCCAAGATCTGCCCCCGACAGGATCTCAGGTGCGAGCGTTTCCCTGGACGGTTCGGACATGCCAACCGAAAATGCCCACCGAGACCACAGTACATGCATCGGCCCTCGCGTCTCCGGAGTACCCTCTCCCCCTCGGACAGGCGAGCAAACCCCAGCTGCATGGGTTCACCCCCAGACAAGTCATCCCCAGGAGGCGTGGGAGGAGAGGGAGGCACGGGTGGGACAACAAAGGTAGGCGCCAATCTGTTAGGAGGCCTCCGCAGACTCTCCTTAAAGGAAGGTCTCTCCCTGAGTCTGGTGTCAATCAAAATCAGGAAAGAAATAAGAGACTCGAGCTCCACTGGTAGGTCCTTAGCTGTAACCTCATCCTTCAAGGCATCCGAGAGACCATGAGAGAAAGCAGCGACCAGAGCCTCATTATTCCAGCCCACCTCTGCTGCCAGGGTACGAAACTCAATGGCGTATTCAGCTACGGATCGTGAACCCTGTCTGATGGACATTAGGAGCTTCGCAGCAGAGGCAGCACGAGCCGGCACATCGAATACCTTCCTAAGAGAAGCAACAAAACCGGAAAACTCGGCAACCACCGGATTGTTGTTCTCCCATAAAGGGCTGGCCCAGGCCAAGGCCTTGTCCGAGAGCAGCGAGATTAAGAAGCCCACCTTTGATCTCTCAGTAGGAAAGGCATGTGGCAGCAACTCGAAATAAATGCCCACCTGGTTAAGGAAACCTCGGCACTGAGTTGGCTCTCCCCCAAAGCGCTGTGGAAGGGGGGCAGAACCGGACATACCCCGAAACACCGCGGGCGCAACAACCGGAGCGGCAGTAGGAGCGGACCCAGGAGCGACAACCGACCCATCGGCAACGGGAGCGAAATGAACCGTGCGTTCAAGCAGGGTTTGCAACGCCACGGCGAACTGACCCAACAGGTGATCCTGCTGATCAAGTCTGGCAACCAGCGTGGGTAGTGAGGATGGCCCTGTACCGTCAGAATTCGTGGCCTGTGGTACCGTGCGTTCAAGCAGGGTTTGCAACGCCACGGTGAACCGACCCAACAGGTGATCCTGCTGATCAAGTCTGGCAACCAGCGTGGGTAGCGAGGATGGCCCTGTACCGTCAGAATTCATGGCTTGGTCCTAATGTCACGGAACCATGAACCAGACGTACAACAACAGATAAGTGAAAATAAGACAGCTTTATTGAAAAACAAGCTATAAAGCAAAAGTCCAAACGGATGGCGAAACCGATGCAGAGTCTTTGCGAAGCCAGGGGTCAGGAACCAGCAGGGTAGTCAGACGAAGCCAGGATCAGGAACCAACAGGGTAGTCAGACGAAGCCAGGATCAGGAACCAACAGGGTAGTCAGACGAAGCCAGGAACAGGAACCAGAAGTAGCAGCAGTCTTAGTAGCATGTGAACACAGGAGGACCAAGCAGGGAACTGAAGCCACAGACCTCCTATATATATGAGCTAGGCATCCAGCTCCTCCCAGTGGGAAGGAGGAGCCGCAGGGTGGGAGGCTACAAGAAACCCAGAAACCAAGATGGCCGCCAGCACATGTCAAACGAAGGAGAACAGCAAGAAGGTAAGACCATGACAGAGATATCTGAACCGAGAGGGATCTCCTATTAAGCACAGATGGTTCTAACGTCGTAAGACATATAGAACCCACAGCATTTGGTGAGTGGGCATTTCATTTATTTTTCACGGTGAAGGAAGCACCAAGAGATCAAGTATCAAGCACCAGCACTTTAGTCAACTTCTTTTGGACTTTATGACATATATTTATTACCAATCATCTTTTTTGCACATTGCAAGTTATGTATCACTGTACATTGTGAAGGACATTATTCAATAAGTGGTTTATTTATTTATCTGCTTATTTAATCACTACCTATTTATCAGTGTATTTATTTGAGAGCATCATATATATATATATTAAGTTAGCACTATTGTAAGATATATATATTTTTTTCCACTAGGGGACACTGCAAGCGCTATAGTTATCACTATTGTGATCACTTCTTTTTCATCACTAGCACCCGCACTTTACATAGCAGCTGCAATTTATTAATTTTATCAATTTAATTTAATTTATAAATCACCTTATTTATCCACACTTATATTTATTTATTTATATGAGATTCTGATATATCTCGCGCGCTAATATATACAAACTGTATATATTTCTTTTCCAGCAGACTACCTTGCCTTAACTGCAGATATCGACACTCTGAGGAGCGATGAACCCCTTGACTACTGGGTGTGCAGGCTTGACCTGTGACCTGAGCTATCCCAATTTGCCATTGAACTTCTGGCCTGCCCCGCTTCAAGTGTCTTGTCAGAAAGGACCTTCAGCGCAGCAGGAGGTATTGTCACTGAGAAGAGAAGTCGCCTAGGTCAAAAAAGTCTCGATTACCTCACCTTTATTAAGATGAATGAGGCATGGATCCTGAAGGGACTGACAGTGGGGGATGCATTTGACTAAAAAAGGCCTGATGAGATGCCTTGGGCTAAAAATGGTCCACACGCTGCTGTATTTAATCTCTGCATGCTGGATGACTTACGTGACGTCTCCGCCACCAACTACGGTTCAAGCCGCAATGTTTTAGTGCACTTTCTGCCTTGAAAACCTCAATTTTTCCGGCCGCTGCTACAGCAGCGGCTGCAACAATACCTAGTTTTTCATGCATACATGTGTACATGCCTAATTTTTCTGGCCTCTGGTGCTACACTACACTGTGGCTGCAAAAAAACAAAAAAAAAAGGCACATACATGTGTCAATTCCCCTTGGTGATCGTTACCCTGTTGTGGTGAAGGGGCTTGCGTATCACAATGAAGCGATCACCTCTAGGAGTGTGTTGGCAATGTTGGCACACCACAGATGATAAGGTCGTTGCTTCATTGTGAACAGACCAAAAGCGATCAGTGTGATAATTTTTCATAGAAAAAACATTAATTTTCTTTAATTTAAAAAAAAGAGGACAGCCTCTGCGGAGCTGGGTATTTTTTGGCCGCGTTACTGAATGCTCATGCACAATGGCTGTAGGCTCATGCGTCCTTTTGCGGAGGTGACAAACCTGGTCGGTCGAACCCAAGGCAACATCATCGACCTCATCCCATATGCGTTTTTTCTGGAGCGTGCCCTGCGAAGAGTGCTGGATCAGGCTGTAGATAAGCATGAAGAGGAAGAGTTGTGGTCCCCATCACCACCAGAAGCAGCCTTGTCGTTGTCGATTGCTGGACCTGTGGCAACGCAGAGAGAGGAGTCTGAAGAAGAGAAGTCAGAGGAGGAAGGTGGCTTTGAGGAGGTGGAAGACCAACCACAGCAGGCGTCCCAGGGGGCTTGTTGCCACCTTTCGGGGACCCTTGGTGTTGTACGTGGCTGGCTGGGTGGAGGAAGAGACCTTCAATGATGTCAGTGAGGACAAGGAACGGGACATGGCTAGCTTGGTATCCAACCTTGTGCAAATGGGGAGTTTGCGGTTGTACAAATGGACGGACGGACTGACTGACTGTTAAACGGGGAGTTTGGTCTGTCAGAGTTTGGTCTGTCACTGTGAAGCGGGCGTAACCCTTACACTACTTGATCGATACAACATCATACCTGATCGTATTCACACACTGGATGTTTTAAAGCATGTTATTCAAAACAATTTAGGAATGTCAGGTGATTTATGCCCTTTTTGGATTAAAACCAGACTCTGCGTCAATTACGTAATTTTCTATGGGAGTTTTGCCATGGATCCCCCTCCGGCATGCCACAGTCCAGGTGTTAGTCCCCTTGAAACAACTTTTCCATCACTATTGTGGCCAGAAAGAGTCCCTGTGGTTTTTAAAATTCGCCTGCCTATTGAACTCTATGGCGGTTCGCCCGGTTCGCAAACATTTGCCGATGTTCGCGTTCGCCGTTCGCGAACGGCGAATTTTAGGTTCGCGACATCACTACTTTGTATATACAGAGCTGAAGAAAGTATTATATAAATTTGCCTTCTCTTTTGTCCCCAGTCACCCACTCCTGATTATTTTGTAAAGGGCCTACATGCTCAGACATAACCTTTTTACTGTTAATATATTTGAAGAATTTTTTTGGATTTGTCCTACTATCTTTTGCAATCTGTCGTTCATTTTTAATTTTTGCGTCCCTGAGTTTCTTTTTACATATTCTGTTATATTCTTTGTAACAATTAAACAATGATAGTGTTCCCTCATTTTTATATTTTTTTAAAAGCTCTTTTCTTTTTATCTATAATTTTTTTAATTTTTTGCCGTGAGTCACATAAGTTTAAAAGGCTAAAAATAAAACCTATTACTCATGGGAATGTACTTTACAGTGAGTTTGCATAAAGTATTTTTGAAAAATTCCCATTTCTGTTGTGTTACGAGCAACAAGAACCCATATACATATCAAACTCCAACATGTATATGAGAGTATACTTCACCAGTCATTGGCACTGATCCTGAGTCCAATCCCTACTTGTGACAGTTTGTGTGTTAAAATAAAGTATATCCTGGTCGCTGCAGCTCCTCTTGTGCTCCACTGGGTGGCAGACAAATAGCAGATACCAAACTGAAAAGGGGGAAGCGCGCGCAGACCTCGGATGATAACGTTTTATTGAAGGACAATACAATAGAATAAAATTGCACTCACATTTTAGTCCTAGCAGGACAAGCACATCAGCATCTACAGGGTAGCTTCCACCTCCTCCTGTCCCTCCAGGGTAACCTCCGGACTCGTCTGTTGCGGCGGACGCCGCTCTAGCCCGCTCTCAGCCACTTCCTACTTCTGGCCCCCCCAACCGGATTACAACTTGCAAGTGTGCCTGCACACCCGCCCACTGTCATTCACTGCTGGATAGGCTGGCCTTAGCCTCAGCCGAGGCTATACGCAGTGTAGGGCTATGGAGTGGAGGGATCCAAGGGGATGCGATACCTTCTGCTGGTTGCTATGGACAACGCGTTTCAGAGAAACCTGAAGAAGGAGGGACGGGAGGAGCTGGAAGCTACCGTCTAGATGCTGATGTGCTTGTCCTGCTAGGACTAAAATTTGAGTGCAATTTTATTGTATTGTATTGTCCTTCAATAAAACGTTATCATCCGAGGTCTGCGCACGCTTCCCTTTTTTACAGTTTAGTAACCATTTCTGTTCTGTGCTTATCGATGCCAATATTCCCTCCCAGCCCTCATTCTTGGAAAATTTGCTCTCTTAAACTTAAGTGTTTTTGTATTTCCTGTATGCGTTTTTTGCTTACAGCTAACATTAAATGAAATCATGTTATGGTCACTGTTACCCAGATGTTCTTTTATATGAACATTGTTAATAACCTCTGCATGGTTTGAGATTACCAGGTCCAACAGAGCATCATTTCTAGTGGGGGCCTCAATAAACTGCACCATAAAATTGACTTGTAATAGGTTTATAAATGTTTGCCCTTTAACTGTTCCAGCAGTGCCATTACTCCAGACAATAGGAAGAGAGGAGAGCGCCTCTTGAGTGTGGTAAACAGTTTATTTTGCCAATAAAAACATAGTAACTCACATAGAAGTTAGAAGATTTGCATGTGTAAGACGTCAGGCTCCAGGGGGTGGTGTAGCTGTCCGCGATGTCCAGGCAGTGTCCAGAGGTCCGGGAAGACTGGAGAGGCCCGCTCTGTCGTCTTCCGTGTTGACGGGCGAGGATGCTAGTGCCATGGGTGCCAATTTTGCTCCATCCTATGCCAATCTCACCATGGGTTTCTGGGAAAACTCATTCATCTGGCACAACAACCCTTACATTCAGCACCTCATCTTTTACGGGCGCTAAATTGATGACCTCATCATCATTTGGGACGGCCCATCCACCACCATTCATGACTTTGTCAACCATTGCAATAACAACCCCTTTGGTTTATCTTTTACCTCTGCCTGGCATTGGGAGCATCCAGCCTTTCTAGACCTTGAGCTAGGCCACGATGGCGGCACCATCTTCTCCCGCAACTATTCCAAACCAGCCGCCGGTAACTCATACCTACATAGCTGCCACCACCCATTATGGGTTAAAATATTCCCAAGGGTCAGTTTTGCCGACTACGACAAAACTGTACAAGAGAATCTGATTACATCACCCAAAGCAACCATCTGAAAAAGGAAATTTCTGGACAAAGGTTACCCCAACACATTGATCGACACAGCTTACAATACCTACTTCCCTGGTAAACCCCCCCAAAAAAGATAATCCTACATCTGATTCCACCATCTGATTGATCACTAGATTTCATGGACGACACAAAAAAATGGAAAGCATTATTTCCAAACATGGGGGTATCCTGAAACAGGATCCTCTCCTCTCTGCCAATATTCTTGATAAACCTCATATCACTTATCGTAGGGCCCCCTCCCTTAAGAACAAAATCGCACCTAGGAAATTAAAAAATCCCACACCCAACCCTCTCTGTCTTGTACCCCTTAAAGGGATGTTTCAGTGCAAAAAAGCCCTCTGCAAGACTTGTGAATTCCTACAACATGGTCAAAAATCATTTTCACACAAAAGCAAAATATACATCTTTGACAATTTTCATAACTGCTAAACCGACCATGTAGTTTATATTGCCTTTCTTGCCCATGCCCACTCTTGTATGCGGGATGAACCATTTGTCACCTCAGACAGCGTTTCGGTAGACACCGACGTTTAATCGAGACCGGCTGTGATAAACACATCGTTCCCCGGCATTTTTTAGAGTCCCACAAACAATCCACTGCTGGACTATGGGTTTGGATCCTAGAATCCATCCCCAAGCACTTACCAGCAGCAGAGCGTTTCTCGCTACTATGTGAGCGAGAAACGTTCTGGATTTATACCTTAGATAGTCTTAGCCCCAATGGGCCAAACGAGGAACTTGATATCAACACCATCTTATAGCCCCATAACACTTCTTCCGTCATCATAACCTCACCTAACTTTGTTTTGTTACCATTTCAGGTTCTCTTACATTGTATATTACATTTGTCATTATCATCAAGACTACATATAGTAAGTATAACCTCTTCCCTCTCCCCCCCCTTCCCCTTCTTCCCCCCCTTCTTCTCCCCCCTCCCCAATTCTGTCTTTCCTCTTTCTCCCCTATCCCCCCCCTTTTTCCCTTCCTTTCCCTTCCCCTTCCTCTTTCTCCTCTCTCTTTCTCCCCCCCCCTCCCATTTATAGATATCTTGGAACACCATTATATGTACTGCATACCATACATATCACAATGTCCCATTGCTCTCTATACATCTGGCCTACTTCCCTATTTTCCAGTAGACAGATACGCTGACACTTATCTGACCCCAGCCCACTTATTATATTGGTGTGCTTATTTTGATTTTGATGTTAATCCTCCATTAATTTTTGGTGTATACAATACAATTTCCCCATGATGCTATTTATCCATCCCGTTGATTATGACTATGACTATTATCATTATTATCATTAATATTGTCTGTACCAATACCATCCCTAAAAGTATCATCTCACTTATGTCACTATTATTGTAATTATTGATCGCTTTATTCCTCCATTTTTGTCCCCTTGCATCCCCATTGTCCTTGTTTATCTTGTATGGAGTGGTCATACAGAACATTGCAGCCCCTGACTAACCCATACATTACATTGCCGCTTTAAGTTTTACGATCCGCATTGCCGCTTTAACACATATACACGCCTCCTAGTGGACTATAAAGACTGTCCTCTCTCCCTGGTCTGGACACTTGAAAAAGGAGTGTGCATGCCCGGACCAGGTATTGACGCATGCTTTGAAACGCGTTGTGAGCCCAGCCTGCCCTTCTTCTCATCCATGATGTCAGACGCCGTCTACCGCCGCACAAGCATCCTCGCCCGCCCACCCAGAAGATAACAGAGCGGGCCTCTCCAGTCTTCCCGGACCTCTGGACACTGCCCGGACATCGCGGACAGCTACACCACCTCCCGGAGCCTGACGTCTACACATGAAAATCTTCTAACTTCTATGTGATCTACTATGTTTTTATTGGCAATATAAATTGTTTACCACACTCAAGAGGCACTCTCCTCTCTTCCTATTTTCAAAACACAGAGTCGGCTTCACTCCACCGGTCAGCTTGACCTGAGTGTTCATTCATCCATCCATCCATCCCTGAAATAATCCTGGACCCTTCCCTATTGGACTTCAGGATAGTCCTCTAATACCTTCCTTTCCAGGGACCTGCACATGGACTTTTAATCCCCTCCTTGTGCCTCATACCCTTGATGTCTTATTGTGTGATGATTATTGTGCCCTGGTTACACACTCTGACACCTACTCATTTATGCAGCAGTAATCTTCACTGCACCACCTCTGAGCACCAACATCCCCCTACATTACTCCAGTCAATGTCTGGGTAGTTAAAATCCCCCATTATTAACACTGTCCCAGCCCTTTCAGCCCTTTCTATCTGTGAGTCTCCACCTCCTCATTAATACTGGGAGGTCTATAACAAACTCCAATGATAATCTTTGTTTTACGCACACCCATGTACATTTCAACCCATACTGCTTCAGATTCAGCACACTCTCCATCAACTAGGTCATCTTTCACACTCACTTTGAGATCACTTCTCACATAGAGACAAACACCACCACCCCTACGTTTTACCCTGTCTTTCCAAAAGAGAGCATAGCCAGGAATATTAATAGCCCAGTCATGTGAGGAAAGAAGCCAAGATTCAGCAATATAAATTAAGTCATAGTTCTCCTCGTGCACCAGAGCTTCCAACTCACCAATTTTGCTTGGCAGACTTCTGGCATTGGTGAAAAAACACTTTAAATCATTGTCACATTTTGAACACTTATTTTGCATGTTTTTAATTTTGGTACAAATAGTACCATTTCCAATGGTTGTTTGTAACATGGGAACCTTCTTATCCTCTGCCATAACTCTCCCCCATCTTTCCCCATTCCACCCACCAATAGGGGCTGACCCCTGTCTGACCTGTCTGCCGAATTATAATTTAATTCACCCTCCCCCCTCAATCCTAGTTTAAAAACTCCTCCAGCCTTCCCATAAACCTCTCCCCAGCACAACAGGCGCCCTTCCATCTTTAGCATATAGGTTGCACCCCAATGAAAAGTGAGCCCAGTGCTCTAAAAACCCAAATCCCTCCTTCTTACACCAGGTCTTTAGTCATGCATTCAGCTCTCTAATCTCCCCCTGCCTTTCCTGTGTTGCGCATGGCACAGGCAATATTTCAGAGAATATCACCTTGGAGGTCCTTCCATTCAACTTGCAGCCTAGTTCATTAAATTGGTTATTAAGGAGCCTCCACCTTCCATATATTCTGTCATTGGTTCCAATGTGGACCAAGACAGCTGGGTCATGCCCAGCCCCTACCAGTAATTTATCAACCCGCTCCACCACATGTTGAACCCTGGCACCAGGGAGACAGCAAACCATTTGGTTGAGGTGATCCTGGCGATAAATTATCCTATCAGTCCTTCTGATTATAGAATCCCCAATTACCACCAACTCTCTAGGCCTACCTACAGTCCCCTCACCACCCACCTCTACTAGACAGACTGCTCTCCCGGCTGTTACGGATAGCAGTGACATCTAGGGCCACCTCTGAGTTTGCCACCCCCCACATCTTCACCCAACATGGCAAATCTGTTAGGGTGCTCAAACCCAGGTCTGGCCCTCCTTTTCTGTGAGCCCCTACCACTCTCTCTGACTGTATTAACCCATCTTCCTACCTGATAAACCTGACTTACCCCTCCACCCTCCCCATTAACCCCACTATCCACCTGCTCAGTGAGTAGAGGACACCCTTCAAGGTTGTCATTTCTGCCCAGTGTTGCAATTTGCTCCTCCAGATCTCTAATGCGAGCTTCCAGAAGGACAACCTGCTCACATCTGTCGCAGCGGTATCCATCCTGGAGCGGTTGCTCCGTTATTGTATACATGCGGCACACTGTGCACTGCACAAAACCTTCAATCTTGCTAGCACACATTTTCCCAGTTACAACAATAATACAACTTACAGAAAATTTCAGATGTTACTTAACCACTTTACCACCGGAGGATTTTGCTGTCTTACGTCCAGGCCACTTTTTGCGATTCGGCACTGTGCGAATTTAACTGACAATTGCGCGGTCTTGCGACGCCGTACCCAAATGAATTTACGTCCTTTTTTTCCACAAACAGAGCTTTCTTTTGGTGGTATTTGATCACCTGTGCGATTTTTACTTTTTGCGCTATAAACAAAAAAAGAGCGTTTATTTTGAAAAAACAACAATATTTTTAACATTTTTTTATCCCCCCCCCAAAAAAAATGTAAAAATCAAATTTTTTATTACATTTTTTTGGCCAATTTGTTTTCTGCTACATATGTTTGGTAAAAAAAAAATCACAATAAGCGTATTTTGATTGGTTTGCACAAAAGTTATTGCGTTTACTAACTAAGGGAAAGATTTCTGTCATTTTTGGTGTTTTTTTTTTTTAACGAGTAATGGCGGCGATCTGCGATTTTTTTTGCGGGACTGCGACATTGCGGTGGACAGATCGGACCCCTGACTGACATTTTTGACACTTTTGGGGTTACCGGTGACATTACTGCAGTAATCAGTGCTATATATATGCACTGTTACTGTAAAAATGACACTGGCAGGGAAGGGGTTAATTTTATTGGAGAGGGAGGGGTTAATGTATGCCTAGTGCTTACTGACGTGTGTGGGGGGAGGTGACTGAGTGAGTCAGGGACAGATCGGATGTTCAGCTATGCTATGATCTGTCACTCCCTGTCACTGAGGAGATCCGCCCGCTATGTTTACACAGGCGGGTGGATCTCCAAACTAGATTCCCCGACGATCGGTCAAGAGCAGCGGCGATCCCCGCCGCTCCTCCCCTGGCCCGACTCCCGCTGTGACTGAAAACACCGGGAGCGCACCTCCGGCGGCGCGCGAGCGCCGCCTACAAGGGGAGGAGTCCAGCGACGTAGGTCTACGTCACTGGACGGGATCGTGCCACATTGCCGCAGTAGCAGCAATGTGAGCGGTCCTAAAGTGGTTAAAGGTCTGAAGACTCCTGTTCAAATCGCCTGTTTTCAACTCTGGTTTTTAACTCACCACTTAGTCAAGTTCCAATTGCTCAGAGCTCCAGCAAGCAAAAAGGTGACAAGCTAAAGGATGAGTAAGTTCAAATTAGTCCAGCAGAAATTTAAATAGCACCTGAAGCACCTGTGACCAATTAACCCCTCCCCTTAATTAGTAGTCTGAAGGAAGGAAAGAAAGAAAGAAAGAGAGAGAGAAAAAAAAGTCTATTAAAAAAAAGTGACAGGAAAAAAAAGAGTAACAAAAAAAGGGATATAAAACTGCAAGAAAAGAGCCCCTTAAAATGCAAACACTCACCAGCGGTCAAAATCAAAACTGTTTATCACTCTCCACTCAAATTTCCCACTCTTCAGCCTCCAAACAGAAAATCTGTGGCTAGTAATTCCAACCCACCCACAGCCATAACCACTCTGGTGTCTTTCTAAGAGTGGGAAGCATGGATGTGGCAGTGCAGCAGGTACAGTGCCTTGTGAAAGTATTGGGCCCCCTTGAACTTTGTGACCTTTTGCCACATTTTCAGCTTCAAACATGAAGATATAAAACTGAAATTTTTTGTGAATAATCAACAAGTGGGGCACAATCATGAAGTGGAACGAAATTTATTGGATATTTCAAACTTTTTTTAACAAATAAAAAACTGAAAAATTGATCGTGCAAAATATTCAGCCCCCTTAAGTTAATACTTTGTAGCGCCGCCTTTTGCTGCGGTTACAGCTGTAAGTCCCTTGGGGTATGTCTCTATCAGTTTTGCACATCGAGAGACTGAAATTTTTGCCCATTCCTCCTTGCAAAACAGCTCAAGCTCAGTGAGGTTTGTGAACAGCAGTTTTCAGTTCTTTCCACAGATTCTCGATTGGATTCAGGTCTGGACTTTGACTTGGCCATTCTAACACCTGGATATGTTTATTTGTGAACCATCCCATTGTAGATTTTGCTTTATGTTTTGGATCATTGTCTTGTTGGAAGACAAATCTCCGTCCCAGTCTCAGGTCTTTTGCAGACTCCATCAGGTTTTCTTCCAGAATGGTCCTGTATTTGGCTCCATCCATCTTCCCATCAATTTTAACTATCTTCCCTGTCCCTGCTGAAGAAAAGCATGCCCAAACCATGATGCTGCCACCACCATGTTTGACAGTGGGGATGGTGTGTTCAGGGCGATGAGCTGTGTTGCTTTTACGCCAAACATAACGTTTTGCATTGTTGCCAAAAAGTTCGATTTTGGTTTCATCTGACCAGAGCACCTTCTTCCACATGTTTGGTGTGTCTACCAGGTGGCTTGTGGCAAACTTTAAACAACACTTTTTATGGATATCTTTAAGAAATGGCTTTCTTCTTGCCACTCTTCCATAAAGGCCAGATTTGTGCAGTATACGACTGATTGTTGTCCTATGGATAGAGATGTCCCGAACTGTTCGCCGGCGGACAGTTCCCGGGGAACATCGCTTGTTCGCGCCCGTCACTTCGGGCGAACATATGCGATGTTCGGTTCGCCCCTATACTTCATCATTGAGGCAAACTTTGACCCTGTACCTCACAGTCAGCAGACACATTCCAGCCAATCAGCATACCCTCCCTCCCACACCCTCCCACCTCCTATAAAAAAAGCAAGGGCAGCATCCATCTAAGATCATTCTGAAGCAGTGTGTTAGTGAGAGCAGGGAGAGTGCTGCTGCTGTTAATAGCTAGGGACAGTTGTTAGTCAGTGTTCTCGGTCTTGTTAGTCAGTGTTCTCGGTCCACTCCTGCTGTGTAAGGACAGCATCCTGACAGCACCCCAAAAAGCCCTTTTTAGGGCTGGTATTTGAGTAATTTTTTTATATATATATATTGTCCCCAAAAAGCCCTTTTGAGGGCTGGTATTTGTGTAATTTTTTTTTAGATATATATATATATATCTATTGTGTGCAGTTGCCTGCCCGCCGTGTGTGAGAGGCCACAGACCCACCACAGACTGTACTGTGTGCATACCACACTCATTTCGGGTGGCACAGGCACAGTACCTTGCAGTTTAAAAAATATTTTTTTTTTCCTCTGTCATAATTGCAGTGAGTGTCAGGTCCACAGAGTGTACTGTGCCCACTGCAGTGCCCACCACTGATATATATATACGGTGGCACAGCAGCTTGTTGCAAATTGAAAAAAATATATATTTTTTATAATTGCAGTTGCCTGGCCTGCCAGTGACTGTCAGGTCCACAGAGTGTACTGTGCCCACTGCAGTGCCCACCACTGATATATACGGTGGCACAGCAGCTTGCAAATTAAAAATATATATATTTTTTTTCTTATATTATAAAGGGAAGTGCCCTATGAAGAGTGAACCCATCCAACTCTTCAATCAAATAAAGCGAATCAATAAAAAGTGACGAATGTGATCATCTTAAAGAAATAAAGTGCTAAAATGGAGGAAAATAAAAAAATATTTTAAGTGCCCTATGAAGGGTGAACCACTAAAACTCTTCAGTAGCAAAAAAATCTTAGTAGTGATAAATGTGAAATATATCTACAAATTAGATATATACACTTAATAGCAGTGTGAGAGTAAAGACTGTGAAAAAAAGTCCAAAGAAAATTGTAGCAATCAGTCTTAGATGAAAAAAATTGTACTTCTCCACAACAGTATCTCGGACCTGCCTGGTGTGTTCCTCGTCTTTCATCATGCTCTCTGCGCTTTAAACGGACCTCTGAGACTATCACAGTGCAGGTGCATTTATACGGAGACTTGATTACACACAGGTGGATTCTATTTATCATCATTAGTCATTTAGGTCAACATTGGATCATTCAGAGATCCTCACTGAACTTCTGGAGAGAGTTTGCTGCAATGAAAGTAAAGGGGCTGAATAATTTTGCACAACCAATTTTTCAGTTTTTTATTTGTTAACAAAGTTTGAAATATCCAATAAATTTCGTTCCACTTCATGATTGTGTCCCACTTGTTGATTCTTCACAAAAAAATTACAGTATTATATCTTTATGTTTGAAGCCTCAAATGTGGCAAAAGGTCACAAAGTTCAAGGGGGCCGAATACTTTCGCAAGGCACTGTATATAATTTTTTTTATCTATCTATAATATATCGCCTGTTTTCTTTCTTTATTGCGTACTCTGTGGGTTATCTCTCCTCCTTGAGGTCATGGCAAAAGACGGTAGGAGGGGGAGAAAGAAATGACAACCCAAGCCGAGTCCATAATAATGGAACAGATTGTGCATACAAGGTGCAAGAGGAATCAAAAAGATGTACTCCACAATTATAATGACCCAAGAGTGACTTTTTGTGAAGCCTTTATATGCTTATGAAAGGGCTCAGCAGCAGGGCGGCCCACATGTCCGGCCGCCCTGCTTCCTTCTGATTGGCCGGAGGCGCGATTACATCACTCCCGCGCATGCGCGCGGGAGCCGCCGTTCACAGGACTGGGCTCTGAAGGAACGGCACGAGTGGCCGTTCCTTCAGAGCGCATGTGCCGTTGACGTCATTGGCTGCATGCACTGTAAATATCTCCTAAACGGTGCATATTTATAGCACCTATAGGTAAGTCTTAATATAGGCTTACCTATAGGTAAATGTCAACAAAGTGGGTTTACAACCACTTTAATGCAGAACAGGAGCAACATTGCATGGCAAGTATGTAAGCCTTCTTTGTAGCCTGTAGAGAAGCACAAAGTAGTGATCTACCATCACAGTTTCCATCAGCTGGAGGAAGCTTTCAAGGCAATGCTTCTCCCTGTCCACACTGGCAAAAATCTTATGCTGCCGCTGTACCTCCAAACCCCCACATCCACCAACCTTCAACTGACACTGTTACTTTTGGCCCCCACATTCAACATTTAGGGACAGGGCCTGCTCCTCTCCTTCAGCAACCATACCAATCCCCATCCTTCCCAAATCCTTATCTTACCCAACCTATAAAAATTGTAAATTCATTTCAAAGTTGTTCTGCCCTTTGTATTTGGCTAATTTTGTGGCCATTATATTAATGTGTGTAATAACTTTAAAATATAATCCAATCCTCCAAAAAATGTTTTGAGTTTTTTATAATCAATAAAAAAAATGTTTACGATTGTTGTCTGTTTCTTCAGTTGAATTTTACATCACACATGTTCATGCGTGTAGGTAATACGGCCATTTCATTGGCTGGCCACCTTCACTCACATACATGAACATCACATTGCACATGTTCATGCATGTGGGATAATGCGGCCATTTCATTGGCTGGCTGGTTTCCCTCATACACACAAACACCACATTACAAATGTTCATGCATGTGGGATAATTTAGCCATTACATTGAATGGCCGCCATCCCTCACACAGATGAAAAATATGAAAGCTTGCTATGAGAGAAGAAAAACACAAGGAAAAATAATTTGAATAATTTTATTCATAAGAAAAATTATTTCATTTATTCATCAATGGGAACATTCAAAAGTAACTGGTAAAAAAAAATCAAACTGACATATTCATCTTGTCAGGGCAAACTACAATCTTGGGAAATTCAAAAAAATTGAAACGTATTTATTATGCTCATAACTCGAGCATTGAAGCGTAAGTTCATGAACTGAATGTTCTCTGCAGAGTTTTCGGGGTACAGGTTCAGTGGAGCCTCTCCCTTTTTCAAGTTATGTAGCACACAGCAGGCCAGCAGTACTATTATAGCTCTCTCCACATCCAATAGAATGGCAGAGAGGAGTACATGCCACTTTGTTGTACATATTTCAAATACACATTCCACAACTCGTATGGCATGGCCTAGTCTATTTGGTAATTATTTTTTGCTAGTAAATAATTCATGTGCACTAACACTATATTGGCTATGATACCACTGGAAGACTAGGTTCAGTTGTACAGGAAAGAGGCCCGCTTCCAGGAATCCCGAGCCAGCCTTCATAAAGCTGATGCCTCATCACAGACTCACGAAGATCCTTGCGTCCCCTGACTCCTGTAGGCTTCTTATAATTGAAACAGAGTAAACTGGACTTGGGTGAAATTTTCACGCAAACATGTTTTCCATCCAGGGCTTTTATGCAATTGGGAAAGGTAGTCTTTTGCCAAAATTCATCAACCACCTCTTCCCACATCTCTTCCATTACCTGAGGCATAACACTTTGTAACTCCTCCCCCAGTGCCAAATCTGTTTCCAAGGTCACTTTTGCCACCATAGGCACACCTATCAGAAAGTAATGGTGTAAAAATACAAATGTTTGCCCTGTGGCCAGAAACCTAGAAACGAAAATAAATAAATAACTAACTAAATAAATAAATAATTAATACCATATATAAAAAAAAGGGTAAAACATTTGAAATAAAAAAATATTTGTAATGGGAAAACAGGACCATACAATTTGGAAATACAATGGAGGAAAATATTGACACAAAATATTTTTACAAAAAATACATATATGTAATTTTACATAATTACATACCGGAGTTTCATATAGTGACACACTCATCCTCATCTAGGTGTCCATGCAAGTTAGACAGGGTTGCAGCCTATTCAGAAGATCATTGAAGGTGCCTACTAGACATGGGCCAAACGACCCCTTGTTCGGTTTGCGGCAGAAATTTCAAAAATTTCAAAAGTTCGGTACCAAAATATGAACCCAATTAAAGTCTATAGGACCCAAACTGGAAAAAGGCATTTTTGCTAAGATCAAGTGTAAAAATCAAAAGTGCCCATTTTGAAGGCTTATATGCAAGTAATTGGGCATACAAGGGTTTTGGGGGTCTGGGTACTGTCTTGGGGGCATGCATCAATGAAAAAAAAAATTGGTAAAAAACATCATTTTTTAATGAGCAGTGATTTACTGATGCTTAAAGTGAAACCATAAAAATGAGAATTAACAATAAAAATGAAAAAATCCTTTAACCTTTCTGGCGGTATTTCTGATTGTGGCTCGGGGTTAACTTTCATCACCAAAAGCGGTAACCCCGAGACACACTCGGAATTACCCCAGAACGTTACTCACCTTCCCTGCGATCCCCCGGCATCCTCCCCGGCATCCTCACACTCTCTCCCCGCTCTGTGCATGGCTAATTGCCGGCACTTGCCTTCCGGTTCCCTCCCTGTGAGCATTGCGATGCAGGGGGGTGAAACCGGCGGCATATTCAAAAGTGTAAATACACAAATTGTATGGATAAAAAACTGCGCTAACCCTGTAATGAAAATATGAAATACTGCCACTTATGGTGATTAAATGCCAAAATATATCTTGCCATGCAAAGTAGAAGTAGCAAACTGTGAAGGTATTTCTACCTTGTTCTATAAAAATTATATTAAATAATAAATATTCATAAATACCATCAATGTGCTACTCAATTAATAAAGTGCAAGGAATTAGCAATATGGTGCCACAAAGTATTGTAAAGTGCCTTCATAAAGTGAAATGTGCAATAGTATTGATGAGAACCTTGATAATTAAATCAATGGATAAGGTGCAATATAAACCTGCAAAAAAATGTCACAAAAATATTCACATAAAAAAATATTTACATAAAATAAGTTCATATAGTCCGCAGTGCAGTGGTGCTGATGCTGAACAATGCAAATAGTGCCAAACCAAAGTCTTTCAGTGCAGCTATGGTAAGTGCCAGTGCAGGTGCATACGTATATGCAATAATGGTGTGACCCTCCGCTTCACCTTGGTGACAAATGGTAAGATATCCCACTTACCAGATGGAATTGATTCCAGTTGGCATACGCCAGCAGGAATCTGTACAGGCTTATCCACGGTGGTTCCGGTTCCCTGGTGGTAGATGAGGGTCCACAGCTTGTACCTGGATGTTCTGTCACTGACGCCTGGCCTCTCCGAAAAATCACCTGTGTTGACGGCTTAAATGAAGCATCGCGGCCTGGATATCTTGTGTAGTGCAAAAACCAAAGGATGTTCCGTGAGCCCAAGTGACCAGGCATTCAAGTGAAGGAAGATAGCCTGGATCAGTGCCGCTGGGTCCCTTTGCTCAGCAGAGTTTCACAGCCTGTGCCTTCACTTCTTGCAGCATCTCTCATCTGGTAATCACACACCTGCTGAGAAAGCTGGGAGCCTCAAACATATCAAGAGGGTAGCCTCGGTTCCAACATGTGCTGCAAAGCACAATCTGCAGATCTATTTATTTGATGTTTTTATTTATGCATCTAGAGTATACCAAGTGCTTATAAGTCAACACCAACATACATATTTATCACTTATTTATTTGAGATTATTGAATAGTGTGACCAAACTTAGATTTATTTATTTATTTGTATACACTTTCATATACTTGGCAGCACCATTCACCTCTCTATTCTACCCTCTTTTATTTTTGCTCACCTTATGAGTGAACATTTAAGAGGTAGGCTGCAGCCAAATGCCCACATTTTAATTTATCCTAAGCGCAGACTTTTTTCTTTTCTATTTGATTATAGATCACTTCAGACATCAGTCATAATATTCATTGGTCAGTTGTGGAACATTCTATAATGATCACAGACCTATAGGGTTATAAATCATTTCAGATATCAGTCAGAGTATTCATTGGTCAGTTGTGGAACATTCTATAGGCATCACAGATCATCTATCTATAGGATTATAGATTACATCAGATATCAGTGAGAATATTGTTAATCGGTCACTTGTGTACATCTATAACTACCATAGCTCATCTATAGGGCTATCAATTACATCATATCAGGTGAGTATCCCTGGGTCAGTTGCGTATACCCTATATTGATCTCTATCAACATCATGTCCGAAAGGCCAACAAGGAGAGGCCGACGCTCACAGGCCATAAAAAGAGGGCAAGCAGCCTCTGTGTCCATTGTGAAAAGTGGTGGTCACAGTCGACATAGTGCATCCTCTGCAGGCGGGGGACGCCCATCCTTTATTTCCGGTGCTGCCCGTGCTATTCAGCCACAACATGTGGAAGAGTTGGTGGAGTGGATCAAAAAGCTGTCCTCATCCTCCTCTTCCTCTGACACCCATGCTCCCAGTAGTTTGCTTTCCATCGCAGCTGCCAAAGCGGCCTGTTCCACAGGCTCCTTCTCCACAGCTACTCCTTCAGTCGCCCCACCAACATGCATGGAGGAGTCACCTGAGCTATTCGATCATAGTGTCACATCACTCAGCAGGCACCACCTACGGCAAAGGCCCAATTTTTGGCACATATATAGCACATGCAATTTCCAATTTGTATGGAATTCTTACCAGCAGGTCCCGTTCCTGCTCCCAGCAAGAGTAACTGAGAGGCCTTGGTTTCAGTGTTCAGGCACCACCTACGGCAAAGGCCACATTTTTGGCACTTGTATAGCACATGCAATTTCAAATTTGTATGGAATTCTTATCAGCAGGTCCCATTCCTGCACCCAGCAAGAGTAACTGCGAGGCCTTGGTTATGGTGTTCAGGCACCACCAACAGCAAAGGCCCAATTTTTGGCACCTGTATGACAAGTACATGCGATTTCAAATTTGTATGGATTTTTTAGCAGCAGGGCCCGTTCCTGCGCCCATCAAGAGTAACTGCGAGGGATTATGGTGTTCTGGCACCACCAACAAACAAGGCCCATTTTTTTGCACCTGTATGACAAGTCCATGCGATTTTACAATTGTATGTATATTTGTATATGACATTTTTTGCTTTAGAAATGTCAGTATTGCTGCAGCAGGCTACATACATTGTAGAGATGCACTACTTTACAGGCACATTCAGGGGACCCCCCAGGCACGATATTTAAAGGAATTTTTAATTTTTATAAACTCACTTTATGCCTCATTAAAATCAGTAAATCCGTGCTCCTTTAAAAACGATTGTTTTTAAAAACTTTTTTTCTTTGCTACATGTTCTTAGGTCAGGATCCGGAACCCCATACACATTTTCGGGGCAATAACTTGCATTTAAGCCTTCAAAATTGTTTGATTTTCAAGGCTCGAGTCCCATAGACTTCAATGGGGTTTGAAAACAAACTTATCCATGTTTGCAGTGTTTTTGTGCGAACTGAACCGGGGGGGGGGGGGGGTGTTCGGCTCATTACTAGTCTCCACGACGTTTTAACCTTACTCTCTTAAACGACTTAAGAATAAAAATTACACACTGACCAACCTATTTTCCTCCAGTTTAACAAATATACCTTAGACTACAGTTGACAAACTTTTACGGCATCACTTGTTTTTGCTATATGTTGGTTGACGGACCTAATGTACGCATTGATATAAATATGAATGTTCCTCTTTTTGATACATCTATGCGTTTACCTGTTTTTTGTTCTTGCCTACAACAGCTTTTTGAAGCATTTAAAACCCCCTTTTCCCTCTCCCCTTGCTAGCTAAAGGAATGCTAACAAGATATGATACTCCTGATTCCCCCTCTACATATCACTCTTTTAGCTCTCCTCCCCGTCCTTTATTAGCCTCTGACCTCTTTGGTGCTAGAGATTCTAAATTAACTATCTCCGCTCTTTGCCACCTCCCCAAGACAGCAGATTCTTAGTAATAGTGCTGACCAATCCGGACTTACAGCTCCCCTTTTGGGTGGGATAGCGGGTCTATACCTCCGGATACAAATACCCCCATATGCCAAGAGATATAATTTAGCTCAACCCCCTCCCCTTACACCCCACTTCCATCATCTCCTCTTCCCTCCAATATGCAAAGTATCAAAGCAGAAATAATTTTTGTACAGGAAACTTGTTTTCCGATATGACACTATCCCTAAGTTAAGTAACCATCACTACTCCTCAGCCTACCATGGTACAAACGCCTCAGCAAAAACTAAGGGTGTATCCATCGTAATATCTAAACATTTACAGCTACAGATCACAGATTCCTTAATAGATGAAGACAGCCGTTATCACTAGTGATAAACCAATAACCTTAGCCAACATTTATAGTCCTAACAAATCTCAAGTGGCGTTCTTCTTTTACAAAGATTTTTATTGAATGACAAGCATAGGCATACAACAGGTCTATGCAAATGAATACAATAGAAAATGGAACACATAAGCAAGAAAAAAGAAAACTGCATGAGAAACAAATGCAAGGCATAACCATACAAAAGATGTCATAATTAAATGTATACATACAATTGAAGACAAATGGGTGTGGACGAATAGTCTCCCACCTGCAAATAGCAAACACTACTTTTCCCTTCAAGCGAATGAGTAGAGCATGAGAAACATATCGAAGGGAAAGAAACAAAAAATAACAACAACAAAATGAGTTCCACTGACTATGAGTAGACATGCTCATGTAACATAAAGCACAGAAACATATCAGGACAAACAAGACACAGAGAAAAGAGAAGAAGAAGGAACGAGAAGAGAAAGAGAAAGAAAAGGAAGAGAAGGGAGAGAGAATGGAGAAAAGAGGGCAGAGAGGAGAGGAAAAAAGGAGTAGGCCCTGTGGGGTGAGCACGTGATAATTTAAATGGAAATAAGTGCAACGTGGAATTTGGATGTGGTAACATATGAAATCCAGGGGTCCCATACCTTAAGGAATTATTGTGGGAATCAGTGGCGATAGCGGTTAGCTTTTCATTAGTCAGAATGTCATTCATGCGGTTCTTGACCGCCTCAAAGCTAAGGAGGGGGGTCTTCCAGGACCGGGCTATAGTCAATTTCGTAGCAGTAAACATATGCTGGGCCAATTGGCACTGTCAACGTGACAATTCTATTATAGGTTTACATAAAAGTGCTTTGTACGGGTCTCTTTTCAAATTAATATGAAAAATATTATGAAGTAAAGTATAGCCCCAGATCCAAAGTCTGCACACCTTAGGAAAGGTCCACCAGACGTGCGCCATGGTACCCTCAAGTGGCGTTCTTCAGAAAGATTTTTCAAACCCTCTCAGCCTTCCAGTCTGGATTACTCATCCTAGACACATCCACAGGCACTTCTTCCATATCGTATAGTACACTAAAACAAATTAAACTTCAGCTCCAAGACTTACTACTCTATGACTCCTGGCGCACACACTCCATCTGGAAATTAAAGATTATACCTTTTTCTCCCCACCCCATTCTCGTTACGCGAGAATTGACTACTTGTACTTGTCTCAAAGAGACCTTCCCTTTCTCTCGATGATACAACAATCGAGCCGATAATCCTTTCCGATCATCCCCACATTATGATGACCCTAACAATACCATGCTCAAAAACTTGGCGACATGATGCCTCCCTATTCATGGACTCCACCAATGTTACTCAAATTCATCTCTCCATCCAAAACTATTTCCAAGAGAACGACACCTCAGATGTCTCCCCATTAGTACAATGAAATGCTCATAATTGCGTGCTCAGAGGTGCTCTTCTTGGAATGGCAACAGCAAGAAAACACGCTGCACAGGCCACACTCAACTCTCTCACGACTAGAACTAACCACAAGCAATCACAAGCCCAACAGACATACCAGAAGCTTATACAAGTCCGATTGACGCTTCTGAAAGAACTGGGATGAAAGGTCAAATGTAAATTCCCACTATCCCAAAAACTCTTATGAATGTGGAACAAAATTGGCAAATTTTTAGCCAGAGCACTACAAGCTAAGAAAGCAGCAAACATAATCCACCGACTCCGTTCCCCACGCTGCCACATACTAACAACATCCACTGATCTTTATAATTTGCCCGAGCCCCTCACCCTGCAGCAGACTCAAGCCCACACCAGAATGCAATAACAGAATTCCTAAATTCATATTGCCCTAAACCAATCACTAAAAAAGCTGCCCATGAGATAGACAAGCCACTAACAGTAGATGAACTTAAACTGTCTGTTCAACAATTAAAAGTAGGCAAAACCCCAGGACCAGATGGGTTCACAGCGATCTATTATAAAACATTTTTGGAAGATTTGGCAGATCCTTTTCTCTGAGCCTTCAATTCTATACCTCCCTTTAATCCTGCCACACGTGACCTTCTAGAAGCCCATATTACAGTTGTTTCTAAAGCAGGAAAAGACCCAATGTCAGTAACAAACTATCAACCAATTTCCCTTTTAAATGTCTACCTAAAAATGTTTGCAAAAATCCTGGCAAATCGCTTGCTCCCGCTTCTTCACTCTCTTGTTTCTAAAGACCAAGTAGGGTTCATTCCGGGACGGGAAGCTCAAGATAACACCATCAAAGCCCTTAAACCTCACTTTTGGCTCACTTTCCTCGAAGACACAAGGCTTCCTCCTATCTCTAGACGCAGAAAAGGCATTTGACAGGCTGGCCTGAGACTATATGGCAGCTGTCTTGCGCAAAATAGGCATTTGATACCGTCTATTTAATTTAATCATGTCCCTTTATGTGGTGGTGACTGGTGCTCCCTGCGCCGGGGGGGGCAGCAGATGGACCACGCCATACCCCCCGGACCATACCAGGCCGCCATACACCGTACCCCCCGGACCACAGCAAGACAGGAGAGACAGGGGACAGGACATGAGAGACAGGAAAGGAGAGATAGGAGACAGGACAGGACATGTCTTCTGCGTCTCCTCCCCCCTCCTCCATGCCCAATGGCATGGCTTCTCCTTTCAGCCTATCGGGAAACAGGTCTTAAAACCCACTTCCTGATTGGCCAGGAGGAGGATCTGTGTGACAAAAGTGAATTTTCATTTGCTATTGTCACACAACTGGGTGGGCTCAGGGCGCACTGCTCTGCGCCCCGAGCCCACCCTTTTTTTTAGCCTGTGAGAGCCATGGATAGGGGGGCTGGCACCCCATATACCCCAGCTGCCACTGCCTTTATGCCAAACTGTCAGCTCATGTCCGAGTTGATAGCCTCCTGTCAAACCCCTTCCCCATCTTCAACGGTACAAGACAAGGTTGCTTATTATTGCCCCTTCTGTTTGTACTCACCCTAGAACCCTTTCTTCGCCGTCTCCGAACAAATAATGATATTCAAGATGTAACGGTTGCGGATCGGTCTTATAAAATAGCAGCATTCGCAAATATTTTACCATTCCTTTCGAAACCTCTGACCACACTTCCTTATCTACTAAAAGACTTTAAGCTTTTTCATTATATCTCCAACTTCAAAATTAACTTTAACAAGTCTCACGCTCTTAACATCACTCTTCCCACCTCAACTGTCTCACAGTGCCAACAAAACTTCCCCATTCACCTGGAAACAGGAAGCTATCCTTTACAGTACCTGGGCATCCAACTTCCCACCAAACTATCTAAACTCTATGCCAAAAAATTCCTACCTGTCCTATGCACAGTAGCGGAAGATCTAGACAGATGGAATAAACTTATTTTTTCATGGTTCGAGCTACCTTGAAAGTAAACGTTCTACCCCGCCTACTCTATCTCCTACAAGCAATCCCAATTCGACTACTGTCTGCGGTCTTCAGGTCCAATAAAAGCCTCTGTATAACCTTTTAATGGCAACACAAACAGCCTAGAATTAGCTATGACCAACTTACTCTTCCCAAACAGAAGGGAGGAATTGGTTTTCTAAATATACACAATTACTACAGAGCCTCCCACCACTCGTGAATAGTTCACTGGAACATACACAGCAAAGTCAAAGACTGGGTTACTCTCAAAGATCCTTTCTTGACATTTTCTTTAAAACCTACCCCCTGGGTATCAACATGCCTTCTTCTGTCTTCTTTCAAGGAACACCTGCTCATTGGCCCTTCGTTAGCCTGCTTTGGGGAAGCTACCTTAAAATATGGCCTATCCTCGATAAGAGGACCCATGACATCTATACTCTCCAACCCCGATTTCCCGTCTGGGATGACCAACAACTTCCTAAAGGGGATGACCCAACCATTTCTCTCTGCTCACCACCTTCTCTGAAATTACAAGATTCTAGACAGGTCTGACCTTATTTCACAATGGCCGAACATTCCCATACCGCAATGGTCCCACATGAAAGTTCACCATTTTCTCCACTCCTTAGGCCACACAAAAAGGCAATTTATCCTCCCCTTACTCCCTTTGAAAGCCTGTGTTCCAAAAATACACCCCAACAACATGTTATTTCCTCAGTTCATGCTCTTTTGCTCTTGGACAGACCTTTTATTTCAGGACAGGCCTGCTTGGCATGGGAATGAGACATTGAAGTAGACCTTTCCCCTGATGACTGGAACCACATCTATACCCATACACACAAGGGGTCTATCAACCAAGACACAGGGTCACTACTGCATATCTGGTGGACTTGCCCCCGCATATAGGCCTTTTGGACTGCAGTACACTCTGTGATCGTACATATTACGACCTACAACCTTGACTACTCACCTGTAAAATTCCTTCTTTATCACACATCTCTCCACCAGAGAAACTATCATAAACCACTCGCCATGCACATAATAAATGCAGTGAAACTGTGCATACCAATACACTGGGGCACAACTCAACTCAGTCTCAGAGTGGTTCACATGCCTACAAACAATTTCCGACATGGAAGAACTGATAAGCCTTGCGAAAGACTCCCCATCCAAATGTACTACAATTTGGACCTGCTGGCACAACTATTGTACAACTGAACACTACCAATACCTAGCTACCCCCCAGTCTTAGTTAGATAAAAGGCTTCCATACTAACACCCCTTCACTCCTCCCCTCTCCTGGAGCCCTCCTCTCTAAAACCTCCGACATAAGCTACATTCCACATCCTCCCTGGAGGGATTGTGGATTTGGTGGGCCTTCTCCTTCATCGGTGAGATCTCGTGGTATCCTGACCTGATTTGGATGGACTCCTTTTTGTGCCCCCCCCCCTTTTTTTCTCTGGCGGGGAGGGGGAGGGAGAGTTTTCTTTACATTTTTTTTTCTTCTCTTTCTCTGCCCTACTATAATTACAGATCCTACCCTTGCTAGGAGAATTCCATTGGCCATTGCTTCCCCCGCCTACCCCGCCTATTTTTATTTCAATTTTGAATCCTTCAAATACCTGCAATGGTATTATGCGTTTTGGGATTTACCCTGTTCTAGATCTGATGATTTCAACTTGGTGTTTGACATACAGAACGCCCTCTTCTCTTCTTCCCTTTCATATACTTACACACTACCAGTCTGCTTTAACTGTAATAATACTTTTGCTACTTTGTAAAACACACCAATTGTAACAATGTAAGACTGTTCAATGATTCCCTTTCACGGTTTTTGTACTAAAACCTTCTTTTCAATGAAAACTTGTTTGGAACAAAGAAAACAAATGATTGTATTCTGTGTTCCCTTTCAACTGAATAAGAATGAACAACATCTCCCTTGATAATGTGTTTACAACAAGGGCAAGTACCGCTGCCACACCAATAGTTGCCCTTGAAGTGGAGACATGTTAAGGATTGTTTTTTACCAGGACTAAAAAACTAGGAGACAATCAATTCCCCAGTGTGGGAGCCCTTCTCGGAACAGTATTTATACCATCGATGAGGAGGTTGACACAAATCCGATCCTCAAAGAGAATGGGTAAATATTTATGTACAATTTTACCAATGCCACTAAATTCTAAACTAAAGGGTGTACTACAACATGCTTTGTTAAATTTACTGCTGTTTTCTGTTTGTTTTTTATTCTTTTTTATTCATATTTGGTTTTCTTTTTTTGTTTGTATCAATGATTTTACTCACCTGTTATCAATTGTCACGCAACGCCTGGCCAATTATCCCGGAGTTTGTGCATGCACTTTCTGTATGTGTGTGCCTAAATTCCGGGGCTTTGGACCACAATAATGTTATGATTAAGCACGATTCGCTTGTGTGAAGCACGTCAACCTTTCTGTGATTCTTTGTCTGGCATAGACCAAAAAATACATCTTTAAAATTTGACCCTGTTGCAGTGTGCCACCATTTTTTATTTTGTCGGCTTTATCTATGGTGGCCTGGGTGTGCACCTGCGGGGATTAATCCACTTATCCATTGCCTGAGCGGTATATTGACTGTGTTCAGAAAAGAAATGGGAAAGACTTTTATTTATTATGAAAAGTGAAGTTCTGTCTGAAAAGGTGAACTTAGCCTTTAATACTGTTGGAGGTAAGGAAAGAATAAACGTTAGTAAAGCCCTTACGCATCCACTATTGAAATCTAGAGGAGGGTTCAGATCCCGGGGGAAACATTAGACATCAAACCAGATTAAGTAACGGTAAATGAGATGAGACCACTCAAATACATAATTGAGTCCCATATTTTAAGAAAATGCTCCAAGGAAGGAGCGAAGGATGATGGTCGATAAATATGTGGGAGCCAAATTAATGAAGATATGGCTATTGCATCTAATAGAATCCAGATAGGGATTTTAGTGGTAGCATGTAGACTTTAGAGTTAGATGAACAGTTCAAGTCAAGCACAAGTTCGGTCTGAACATCGCCCATTTGCCCGTTCGATTAACATCCGAATTTTCAGGGCGCTCACATTGTTTTTTATTTTTAATAGAGGAATTGTCAAAAATAGTGTGTGAATTTGTATTTCTTTTTGTCAGTTTTTGGTGAATGAGAAGGTGCACAATGTACCCCATACTCATTCACATGGGGGAGACTAGGATCTGCGGGCTCAAATGTTATGTGGCAAACATCGCCACTTACAGAGTATTCTGTCAGGAATGATTGTACAACTGTATTATGTGTGCATTGTATGTGCAAACGTAACCCGAGCAGTACCTGTAGGATTTTGTATTGTGTTAGCTGCTGGCTCATGAATGTGTATTGGAAACCCCTGCTGTCCCTCTGTGGAGACCCCGTGTGGCAAACACAGCCACTGGATATTGTCCTATTGTTTGTCTGGCAGAGTAAGGTATTATGGGATGTTCAGTTTTGTGTGTGGAATGTCTCGAAGAGGGAGGGGTTTTGGCTGAGTGTAATCCCTGTGTTTTTTCAATAAACAAGGCAGTCTAGTGTTGACCTTCAAGCCATGTGTCTGCTGGTTATTATAGGGTTGTTAATATTATACGCTACCAGGATTATTGTATGCTCTGCCTGACTACCAGTGGAGATATCGTGGATCGTACGGCTACTCCGCTACAATTGGTGGCAAGCGACGGGATCTTTATCCACACCGCGAAGCAGCGTTCGGCAGTATTCATGCGAACAAAGAGAAAAGAAACCATTCAGATGAAACCGGAGTTCGGCAGTACATAAAACTACACGAAAGGCTGGTGAATGGGAACGGATTATACACGGCTAAAGCGGCAGACATTGAAAGCATTGCTTGAGGCAAGAGGCAAGATAGCCAGCAACAAAAACAAGGCGACACTCATCAAAGAACTCATGGAAGAAGACAGAGCAGCCATGGATGCAAGGCCAGAAACAGACCGGGAATTTGAACTGGAATTTCTCAGCAGGATAGCGTTGTATCCAAGTACCCCATCAATGGAAACCCATGAACGGGTCGCAGCGGACGTACATGAATACATCATGGCCATAAGGGGGCCCCAGCCACAACCTCTCCAAGTACACCCAACTCCACTCAGCATGCCGCAAGGTAAACCCAAAATACCATACCAGGCATTTAAAAACTTCACGGACACGGAGGGAGAAATAGATGGGTATTTGCAAGACTTCGAGAGGCTGTGCCAGTTACATAACATTGACCCAGAGGATCAGGTACAGATATTGGCTGGGAAATTGTCTGGCCGGGCGGCCGATGCGTATCGGGCAGTCCCTTATGCCGACATCCGGGACTACCAGAAAGTTAAGCAGGCGATTTTGACCAGGTATGCCATCACCTCCGAGGCATACCGACTCCAATTCCGGGATCTTAAAAAGCAAGACCAAGATTCCCACACTGAGTTTGCCCATCGGTTGCACAGGGCGGCCACCGGATGGTTAGATGCAACACAAGCCACTTCACGAGAGGATGTTTTGCAATTATTATTGTTGGAGCAGTTTTTCCGGAGACTACCTCAAGAAATGCAGCTCTGGATAAGGGACCGTAAACCTTGCACCCTTCCAGAGGCTGCTAAATTAGCAGATGAGCACCAAGACACTAGACGGGAACAACGACCACCGCCTAGGGTAGTTGCCCAGCAACCCTATCACCGACCAGCAGTTACCGAACCAGCACGCCCACGTTCAGGAGGAGGTAACAGTCAGTACCCCAGGTACCAACCAGGAGCCCATACCCGGTGCCATCTCTGCAACCAAATGGGGCACATACAGAAAGACTGTCCCCGAAATCTGCCTCTTCAGCCCTGGCCGAATCAGGGCTACGCACCAGCACCTCGAGCCGCTGTACACTGTTACCAAGCAGCCGCTGCATTACAACCCCCCACAGCACTCCAAATGGAGGAACCCCTGGGCACCCTACACGAGGTTAACCCCATCCAAGCGGCATCGGACAATCGACAAAACCACCGGCAAGCTGTTCACCTGGAGGGGAGACAACTAGAAGGGTTACGTGACTCTGGGGCTACCATCACATTGGTCCGGAATCACCTTATTGCATCCAGACAACTCACTGGGGATTCTGTAGCTGTGCGAGTAGCTGGGGGAGCCATTTTCAAAGTTCCCACTGCGAAAGTACACCTGAATTGGGGAGCTGGGTCAGGGAATGTGGAGGTGGGCATGATGCAGGATTTACCCGCAGATGTTATTTTGGGCAACGACCTGGGGGAGCTGACTTCAGCTTTTGTTCCCCAATCTACCATCCACGAAGCTTATTCGGTTGTTACCCAGCAGCAGGCTCGCACCACAGGACCACTACTACCACAGACGGGGCGAAACTCCTCCAAACACCAGACACCCAGATACCCGTCCCGCAGTGGGGTACAGTGCCACAGGTGCAAGCAGTTTGGGCACTATCGACGAGACTGTACCCATAGCAGGAACCAAGCTGCATGGATCCGACCAGGGTCACCCCCTTCAGCACGGACAACGGTTCCCTACTATCCCACAGAGGTTTCACCAGTTGTACCCAGGTTCATACACACAGAGGAGCAATGGGGTACCCTTCATGAAGCTAACCCGGTGCAAGCCGCCACGGAGAACCAACAGCATCATCTACAATCGGTCCAGTTAAATGGAATGCCCGCTCAAGGTCTCCGAGACACGGGAGCCACTCTCACCTTGGTCAAGCGACACCTGGTTCCAGATGCCGCCCGAACCGGAGGCTCAGCAGTGGTACGGATGGCAGGGGGAGCAGTACACCGACTACCCACTGCGAGGGTCCACTTGAATTGGGGTGCCGGGTCAGGTCTGATTGATGTGGGGTTGATACGGGAGCTCCCCACCGACATCTTACTGGGGAACGATCTAGGCCAGTTGCCCTCAGCGATCCTGCCAGTCCAGATCCCCGGCCAATATCCTGGAGACCTACTGGCCTTCTGAGGTCCAGACGCTTCAATGTTTGGATTAAAAACAGTATTGAGCCCGGTTGTTGCACTGGAGTTTGGTGGTACAACCTTATGACTTTACTATTCACTACCGCCCCGGAAAACAGAATGGCAATGCGGACGGTTATCTCGACAAACTGAACTGGAAAAATGATCTGTGAGTATTCCCCGGACATCCCCAAGCCGATCCGTTATGGATCAGACTGTGTATGCCGGCTTGGTTCTGGGGGGAGCATTGTGGCAAACATCGCCACTTACAGAGTATTCTGTCAGGAATGATTGTACAACTGTATTATGTGTGCATTGTATGTGCAAACGTAACCCGAGCAGTACCTGTAGGATTTTGTATTGTGTTAGCTGCTGGCTCATGAATGTGTATTGGAAACCCATGCTGTCCCTCTGTGGAGACCCCGTGTGGCAAACACAGCCACTGGATATTGTCCTATTGTTTGTCTGGCAGAGTAAGGTATTATGGGATGTTCAGTTTTGTGTGTGGAATGTCTCGAAGAGGGAGGGGTTTTGGCTGAGTGTAATCCCTGTGTTTTTTCAATAAACAAGGCAGTCTAGTGTTGACCTTCAAGCCATGTGTCTGCTGGTTATTATAGGGTTGTTAATATTATACGCTACCAGGATTATTGTATGCTCTGCCTGACTACCAGTGGAGATATCGTGGATCGTACGGCTACTCCGCTACATGTTAAATGGGGCTTTCAGATTCAGATAAGCTCCCTGACCACAGATCCCCACAACCACTGCTCAGGGTTGTGGGGAAGAGGCCCTTGTCCCCATCAACATAGGGACAGGGTGCTTTGGGGTGTGGGGGTAGAGCCCAGGTACGGTTCGCTCACCCCCCCCCCCCTTTCTAGCCTGCCAGGCTGCATTCTCAGATAAGGGTCTGGTATGAATTTTGCCATGGGGTTCCCCTTAAAATCCATACCAGACCCAAAGGGCCTGGTATGTATTGGGGGGGGGGGCACACCATTATTTTTCACATTTGTTTATTTATGGCAATGGTTTGAAAGCTTGCAACTGGGAAAATCAATTTAAATGTATTTTTTTTCTTTATATATGTTAGTTTTGCTACAGCAGGTTCTATACACGGTACAGATGTGCCACTTTACAGACAGACTAAGGGGACCCCCAGGCACTATACAGTATTTAAAGGAATTTTTCATTTTTAATGTTTCACTTTAAGCACCATTACAATCACTGCTACTTCAAAAAAAATCTTTTTTAGCAACTTTTTTTTTCATTAATATATGTCCTCCAGGGCAGTACCTGGGCCCCATGCCCTTTTTATGGCCAATAACTTGCATATAAGCCTTCAAAATGGACACTTTTCAAATTCAAGTCCAATAGACTTTAATGGGGTTCGTGGTTCGGGTCCAAATTTTGCCATGTTCTGGCAGAGTCCAAGCATGAACCAAATCGGGGGGGGGGGTGTTCAGCCCAACTCTAGTAGACAAGTATCATTATTATATAGGATTTATATAGCACCAACAATTTGTGCAGCTCTTTACAACATGAGGGCAGACAATACAGTTACAACACAATGCAATACAGGAGGAATCATAGGGCCCTGCTCGTTAGAGCTTACACTCTAAAAGGGAGGGTCAAGTGATGTAACTGGGTGGGATGAGCTGATAGACAAAATAAAAGTACAGCTGTTAGGTGGAGGCAGGGTAGGTTTCTCTGAAGAGAAAGGTTTTCAGGGATTGCCTAAGAGAGGACAGAGTAGGAGATAGTCAGACAAATTGGGGTGGGAAATTCCAAAGTATGGCAGAGGCTCGGGAGAAGTCCCAGAGGCGAGCATGGGAGGAGGTGACAAGGGAACTAGAGAGCAGGAAATCTTGGGAAGAAGGAAGAAAAGTGTAAGCAGGCGAGTTGAACTGCAAAATAATAGTGAAGAAAATAGACATTAGGTTCTTAACCACTTGATGCCCTGCCACAGTACATTTATTGTGGTGGAGTGGTATTGGTAATCACGTTTATATACATGATCAACCCTCTCCTGGTTTAGGAGCATGCAGTGCTCCCGCTCAGTCGCAAAGCAAGCTCAGCCTGTTACAGGTCTCTGCCAATCTAGTATTATTCGAAAACCAAGTATCATGTAATCGCTATGGTTGGTCATAGTGATCACATGATAACATAACATGTCATGAATGGCTTTCCATTCATTCAAAAAAAAGTTAAAAAATTTGAACAAAAATGTATAATTTTTTTTTATTTTCTTTTTACATGCTGTCACCAGTCAGTATGCCTGATCACCACCACGTCAGTCATATGACAATGTTTGCACTGGTTCAAACATTGTAAAAAAAAAAAAATGTATTTAATTTCTTACATTTCCAAAAGAAATTGATAAAAAACTTCAAAGAACTTGCCATGCCTCTTACTAAATGCCTCAGACTGTCTACTTTCCAACAAGGGGTCATTTGGGGGCTATTTGTACTGTCCTGGCATTTTGGGGCCTCAAGAAATTAGAATGTCAGTACATCAGAATTTTCAAACATACATATACCATAGTTTGTAGACACTATAACTTTCACACAAACAAATTAATATACACTTATTGAGATTTTTTTAACCAAAATTATAAAGCACTACCCCTATAGGGGTTGAAAATAACTGGGTACCCCACTCCTGCACAGCCAGGCAACAAACAATTTTTCCACACTTTCTCCAGACACAATGAACAGTCTCTGAGCTTGGTTTATGTTACTTTTTTAGGGTTAATAACTTGGATGGGGATAGGACTTATGGGAGACCCAACTTAACTTGCACAACACCAATGACAGCTTCCTCCCTTTGTACACACAAAAGTCCCTTATAGACTAGGAACTAGGCATAGCTCCCAGGAATCATTGCGCCTGCACCGGCCCCGACGTCAGTTCCGGGCCGCACGCGTCATCCCCTTCTAAACAGCTTCTGGGCATGCCCAGAAGCTGTGGAGGGATGACGCGTGCGACCCGGAAGTGACGGCGGGGCCGGCGCAGGGCATCGTGGGACCGAAGAAGGCGGAAGAGGACGCTGAAGAGGATCTCGCTGGCTTCAAGCTGCCCACACCTGAGATGGCAGCGCTGGACAAGACGTTTTCAAGGTAAGTATTTGTCCTAACAGGTAAGTGCAACCCGGGACAGATCAGAGGCTAGCCATTGTGGAATGCACTAGCCCTGACTGTCCCGGGGGTATTTTTAAAAAAAAAAAAAATTCCAGGGTGGAACTCCGCTTTAATACTTAAGGGCTGGCTCAACCACCCGGCCAGACAAACTGCCTGGGGATTGTCCAAGCTCCCCATCGGTAGGAGAGACATTGTACTATTAACCTACAATTGTATAGTTGTATTTTCATATTCCTGTTGTACCAATTAAAAAGGAGTCTACATACTGTATGACTGTGAGCTATACAAAGCATCAAACTACCTGACCTGAACATCTAAGCAGATCAGAAAAGTTGGAGACAAGTAAGAACTGACAGTCAATAAGTCAAAGTATTAAAGCCAAGCAACTGGAATTTTCAGAAGGTAAGGTCAGTATTGGCAACCAACATATTTCTCTCAGTACAGGTCTCCTTTAATTTCTAAAATAATGTAAGACTTTAGAAAAAAGGTTTGGATCAAGCACCAGGGAATTCTAGGGCTATTTAAAGAGTAAAAAAGATTTACAATTGCTGCCAATTAACTGCAAGAAAATGCAGCGATAGAATGGATGAAAATATAGAAATTGGCACAACTGTATCAAAAAGAGTGTGTCCTAAAGTGACACGTGCATCACCAATTCTATATGTATAAAGCACATAAACAATAAATAATAGATGCAAAAAAGTGCACAGTGCTAAATGATTAGTGACTAATATAAAACAAACTTCTATGCATGTGATCATATCAGGTATTGATCAAATATGCATTTTTGTAGAAAATTGTGCTTCACTAAAAATAAATATAACTAAATAAATAAATATAAATAAATATGAATGGATATACTAATCTGTGCAAAAAGAAATTAGGTGCTAATTTGTGTAGTATCACAATCAAATATCAATTCATGACAAAATCAAGAACAGAAAAAACGTTTTCTTGTAAATATAAAGTCAAGTAATAGTAATTAATAAAAGTCCCAAGATAAAGCCTAATAAAGTGCAACAAAAGGAATGTGCAAAAAGTGCAAACTGTGCTGATTTTTCAAAAATAAAGTGCAAAAATGTGCTGACTCTTCAGAGGTGGTGGTGCTGACTCTTCAGCGGTAATGTGTGTATCCCCTAAAATGACTCACCAGATGGAATGCCTGGTAAAGTTATAAACCAGCAATAGCGCTGTTTGTCAATGTGTAGGTTTGTTCTCCCCCTTCACTTAGTCCTCCTCAAACAGACAGCCATATACATTCAGGTAGGGATATATACTTTTATTTAATAGGAATCTCACTCACATTTCATAAGTGTCTTCCTGAAACTAAGGATAAATGCAGAGTTGTAATGTTCAAAACATTATTAGGCGATCCTGTGTTGATAAAAACTTCTGTCTCCAGCTACAGTGTATCCCGCCGTGAGATCGAGACTGACATTCGCAGTGTGTGCCAACGTCCTCGTCCCGCCCAACTAGTTTCTTCTAGTGACGTCCTCACGGAGCGGCAGGAGAAACTTCGCCATCATATATCAGGGCAGTCTCCCATCCCTCTATTTCCTCCTCAGATCGTAAACAATTACTACTCTTAGGTTAATACCTTAAGGCATGAATAATGCATATCTTATCATCAACCCCATTCATAAAACTCTTAAGTTAATTAAAAAATTAAAACAAATTTACTTTTGTAATACTGAACCATGTTATAAATACCTCTATTGAATATAATTGTTGTTCACTACCTTTCCACCAGAGGGCAAGCCAAAAACAAATAAATACTATTATATCTATATCTAACCTCACTTCAATTATTCAAATTACTATCAGAGCACATATACAAGCCAATATTTTGTGTAAAAATCTTTTATATATAGTATTAAAATTCTCTAGCAAAAGATTTCTATTTTTAAAATGACATTAAAAATAATCCTGAATCTGTTGCAGAGTGCAATTACTGGGTGCAGCGGAGTCGATTCAGATCAGACGTTGTAGAGTAACAGGATCTGGCTTCTTTATTAGAACATAACCACAAAAAGCAAAGATGTCACCTCACATGGTAAGAAAACACAGACGGGAAAAAGTAACCAACGAGTACAGTACAATGTACAGGAAATACAACATGTCATAGAAAATGCATAGCGTATCACTGAGCATTAGCGACATCTAGTGTCCTGTTTGTGAACTGCATTCAAAAGGCTAAGCTGAAAGTTGTTGTATCTCCAACAGAATCGTTATTTGGAAAATAATTTTTAAGTGTTCTTGCATGGCAAGACCACTTACTGTTATCTCACATACTGTATATATTCTTATTATAGCCAAATTTACCACCCTTACTCCTCCCACAGTTTTTACACTACATAGACAAGTAATATACCAAAATGAGCCGATTGGTGTGCTATTACTTTGTGGAACGTTTCGCTGAATGGTTCACAAAATATCTGCGTTTTTGTGGCGAAATTGGTCCCATAGGAATGAATGGCGGAATGTTCAAAACTAGAATGGGAGCTGAAAAATCAGGACATGATTTCTAAACTGCCATCACTCCCTCATTTTCAAGCCCACCTACACATATCAAAACGTTCAGCTATCCCTGCTGCCACTAAAAATGTCCATGGCTAAGCCATAGTCGTGATAGTTTTCACAATATGACCATTTGTTTGCAACTCACGCGCCTATTGACATCCATTGAAACTCCACTCTAGCCACCTAAAATTTGAAGGGCAATTTCTAAACTGCGACTGTGCTTTCATTTTTAATATTTCAGAGACATACTATGCATCAAAATGTAGGTCTGGGTCTTGTGATTCTCACAGTATAAAGCTCTTCACTGTAGGATTTATAATTTTTAAACTACAACCATTTGAAATGGCAACCGCCAGTGAATTGAGCAAGCTGGAGCAGTTTGTTTTTTAACCGCTCTTCTCTGCCCTTGCTGTAGAGTGAGTTGCCATAGGAACCACCACACACCACACAAACCGCTGACACTCCCACACACACATAGTTACTCCGCCCACTCCAGCTGGAGACAAGAACGCTTCACACAATTTCCCCAGAAATTGTACGTTTTCTAGTTATACATACGATCTGGTAGGGAAGGGAGAAAAGAGGGGCTTAGGGGGACTTTAAAGGGTACTGTCTGCTGACCAATGGTATGAGAACATGAACAGATAAGATAAAATATCTGAATTTTTATTACACACAACAAAATTATTTTGTAAAATATACTGACAATGTGTATACAGACAAATACATAGTAAAACTGTATATGCAGAATAAGGACAACTGAATTATATATGGTGTACACAGACTACATCAATCATGAGACGTATCAAAAGATAATGCCCTCACTGACTCAGTGGCATGGTCAGATGTGTGTAGCTGCTATAGTGCCCAGAGTGCCCGACATGTTTTGCAGGGACCCGCTTCTTTAGGGGCGAAATTGATATCATATACATATACCAAATATAAAACAAAAAACACATGGTAAGTACAAAATACTTTGTTTGTAACATTTCAAGGATTTCAACATAAAGATCAAATGATGTCCAAATCCTCATCATGCCAGAATCCTATAAAGAGCCTACCTTAAAACCGCAAGTGGCTGTCCAACCAGAGAGCAGAGGGGCGACAAGGTGTGGAATCTCCCCCAGGCGAGCACGGAGGCAGCCAATAGTGGAACAAGGGCCCTTGGTTACATAGTTACATAGTTAGTGAGGTTGAAAAAAGACATCAGTCCATCCAGTTCAACCTATGATGTGTGTGTGTGTGTTTGCTGTTAACCGTACATTGAATACCCCTGTATGTTGTGGTCTTTAAGGTGCCTATCTAATAGATTTTTGAAACTATCGATGCTCCCTGCTGATACGATTGTTTGCGGAAGAGAATTCAACATCCTTACTGCTCTGACAGTGAAGAACCCCCTACGTGCTTTAAGGTTAAACCGCATTTCCTCTAGTTTTAGTGAATGGCCACGTGTCTTATTGTATTCCCTTTCTCTGAATAGTTTGTTCCTTATGCTAGGGTCGCCAATACAGTATTTGTACATTGATATCATATCCCCCCTTAATCGTTTCTTCTCCAGAGAGAATAAGTTCAGTGCTTGTAGTCTTTCCTCATAGCTGATGTCCTCCATTCCCCTAATTATTTTTGTTGCCCTTCTCTGGACTCTTTCCAGTTACAGCACATCCTTCCTGAGGACCGGTGCCCAGAACTGGACAGCATACTCCAGATATGGCATACTCCAGATATGGCTCCGCTTTTTTCACACCTGGCCGTTTTTGTTGCAGGCATTTATTGGGCTTTTTTGTGGACGTCTTTGAAGGCAGGCATGACATCTGAACTTCTGTGTAGGGGTATATATACACACACACATATATGTATATATACACATACACACATATAGGTGTGAAAGTAGCGGAGCCCTATGCCTGCAAATAATTTCATTAGCGCAGGCATAGGGTTCTGCTACTTTCACACCTATATGTGTGTATGTGTATATATACATATATGTGTTTGTGTATATATACCCCTATACAGAAGTTCAGATGTTATGCCTACCTCCAAAGACGCCCAAAAAAATGCCCCAAAAAAACGCCTGCAACAACACACCTGGGCGTTTTTGTTGCAGGCGTTTTTTTGGGCATTTTTTTGGCGTCTTTGGAGGCAGGCATAACATCTGAACTTCTGTATAGGGGTATATATACACACACACATATATGTATTGTGGGGGAGTTGCTCTTGTAAGCAGGATTTGCGGGTGCAGCACAGACGGTTCTTAGAGTAAATCAGGAGTGTTTTATTCACATTTCAGGAACACAAAAGTAACAGTCCTTTTTGGTGTTAATTCACACCCAACAAAAAGGAAAATGAAAGTCTTTAAGGCAGGTTTAAACACCGCAACAAGTCCATTCACCTGTGTCTCTTTGGTGCTGCTCACACACAGTAATAGATCGGTTCACCTGTTTGTAGCCTTTCCGGCCTCAGCACTGACTTCTCCAGCCTTCTGGTGTGTGGAGATCATTCTCTCTCACCTGTTAGGCTGTCTGCCTTATAAACCTCATGCAAGACCCGGCCTGGAGCGTGGGGAGCAGCCACCCACCCATACCTTAACTGCTCCCAATAAGAGCCGGCCCGGATTCGGCTTTGCAGCCACACTAAAAATAGAAAAGTGTCAAGCAGCACTAGCTGCTTTTGACACAGAATTACCGGGTCTTATCTCACCGAGGCCAGGAACCACGGTGACACGTATCTTACGTCGATCACGGATCCATGTGCCCTGCCACATACCTCCCCCCTTTGTTCAACCCTCAGGGGGTGAACACATGTCATACAGTGTGTGCGAGACAGGGCATCTGCATTTCCCTGTAGGCGGCCTGCCCTGTGTTCCACTGAGAGTTCTGAAGGGACAGGAACCATCTGGTGACCCGAGCATTTCTCTCCTTGGCCTGGCTCATCCATTGGAGAGGGGAATGGTCGGACACCAGACGAAATTTCCTCCCCAACAGATAATAGCGGAGAGACTCGAGTGCCCATTTGATAGCCAGGCACTCTCTCTCCACTATACTGTATCGGGTCTCTGCTGGGGTGAGCTTCTGGCTGAGGTACACGACAGGATGCTCCTCCCAATTGACCTCTTGTGATAGTACAGCCCCTAGCCCTACTTCCGAGGCATTGGTCTGTACTATAAATCCCTTCTTGAAGTCTGGTGTGACCAAGACTGGGGACCCACATAGTGCCGACTTCAAAGCGGAAAAGGCCTCTTCCCAGTGAACCACGACGGACTTTCGTCCCTTTAGTAGCCCTGTTAGTAGAGCAGCTAAGGTGGAAAAATGGGGAATGAACCTCACATAATATCCCACCATTCCCAGGAATGACCTGACCTGCTTAGTGGTGACTGGTCGGGGCCAACTACGTATGGCTTCTATTTTGTTTACTTGGGGTTTGATGTCTCCTCGCCCAATAACATACCCCAGGTATTTAGTCTCCTCTAATCCTATTGAACACTTTTTCGGATTAGCGGTCAGCCTGGCCTTCCTAAGGGCATCCACTACAGCCTGCACTTTGGGCAGATGACTTTCCCAATCCCTGCTGTGGATGACGACATCGTCCAGGTAAGCCGAGGCATACTGACGATGAGGTTGCAGCACTATGTCCATTAGTCTTTGGAAGGTGGCAGGGGCACCATGCAGGCCAAAGGGTAACACCTTATAGTGATATAGGCCCTGAGGAGTAACAAAAGCCGTTTTTTCCTTGGCAGACCTCGTTAAGGGTACTTGCCAGTACCCTTTTGTGAGGTCTAACACTGAAAAATACCGGGCTTGGCCTAATTTCTCAATCAGCTCGTCTACTCGGGGCATAGGATACGCGTCAAACTTGGAGACCTTGTTTAGCTTACGAAAATCATTGCAGAACCACAACGTCCCATCTGGTTTGGGTACTAAGACTATAGGACTGGCCCATTTACTTTTAGACTCTTCAATAACATCCAGTTTTAACATGAGTTGTACTTCTTCCTCAATAGCATGTCGCCGAGCCTCGGGTACCCGATATGGCTTTACCCGGACCTTGACCCGGGGGTCAGTGACAATATCATGTCGGATTAGAGACGTGCGTCCAGGGAGGTCTGAGAACACATCTGTGTTCCGACTATTGAATTCCCTGACTTCCTGGACCTGTTTGGAGGACAGGCTATCTGCAGCTTTTACCGTGGTTACTGCTTCACAGGGTTCAAGAGGAGGGGCTGGACCCTTTTCACCTAGAAACCCTGGCTGGGGGCTGTTGTTCTCGGACATGTCCCTATCTTTCCATGGCTTTAGTAAATTCACGTGGTACACCTGCTCTGGCTTCCGCCGCCCTGGCTGGTGTACTTTGTAATTTACTTCCCCTATCTTTTCGAGCACCTCATAGGGACCTTGCCACCTAGCTAGGAACTTGCTATCTACTGTTGGCACTAGTACCACTACCCGATCACCCGGGTTAAAGTTTTGGACCCGAGCCTGTCGATTGTAGATCCTACTCTGGGCTCATTGGGCTGCCTCCATGTTTTCCTGGACCAATGGCATCACATTTTCCATCCGTACCTGCATCTGGGTGACATGGTCAACAACACTTTTGTAGGGGGTGGGTTGTTGTTCCCAGGCCTCTTTGGCTATATCCAACAACCCGTGAGGATGCCTACCATATAACAGTTCGAAGGGCGAGAACCCCGTGGAAGCCTGAGGTACTTCTCGCACTGCAAACATCAGATAGGGTAGAAGCACCTCCCAGTCCTTACCATCCCTGGAAACTACTCTTTTTAACGTGTTTTTTAATGTTTGGTTAAATCTCTCGACCAGGCCATCTGTCTGGGGATGGTAGACGGATGTACGTAATAGTTTTATGTGGAGCAGCTTACAGAGTTCTCTCATAACCTTGGACATAAACGGTGTCCCTTGGTCAGTCAGGAGCTCTTTATTTTGTTTTCAAAAGATTTTTATTAGAAAGTCATGAAAAACAGTACAGATCATTTTCAACATATATCAAATAATTTTTTTTTTAGAGATATACAGTGGTTGCACCTCATAACAAAGATATAACATACATGGGTCTGCATATTAGAAATAACAAGGAAGACAAGCATAATGACAATGGCTCCGAAAAAGATAAAGAGTGCTGTAAGGCTTTACTACATGATCAAAGAGGCCATAAACTAAAATGTAATAGTTTCAAACATTGGAGTCCCATATGGCCCATTTGGCCTGAAATATTGCCATCGAGTTGTGTACAGAATGAAAAACTTTTTCTGACAGCTTGATACTTTCCATTCGGGAGAGAACCTGAGACCATATCAAGGTATCTGACCTCCAATTAAGAGCAACCATCCAGTGAATGGAACACATCAAAGTATGGATTAGTCTCCCCGTTTGGGATGGAACATCAGGAATTTTCATAAAGAGTAAACAAACTTTAGGGGAGAGAGAAAAATTTGACCCAACAATTTTCGAAATGAGCTTTTGGGCTTGATCCCAAATGGGTCGCAAATAATTGCAGTCCCAAAAGAGATGAAGCAGAGTACCCTCTTCAGTACAACCTCTAAAGCAGGAAGGAGGGAATGACTTGTAAAAAGAGTGCATTAAAGAAGGGGTTAAAGACCATCTAGTAAAGAGTTTAAGGGGGGATTCCCTGCAAGCGCTAGAATGGGAACATTTGCATAGATTACTCCACATATTATTCCATTCCAGAGGTGAAAAAACACAACTCAGGTCTCCTTCCCATTGAATCATATAACCCTGCTTCTCAGGAAGAGAGACACCAACTAAATGTGAGTACAATGTAGAAATAATACCCTTTCCTCTGGGAGAGGAGGAGCAAATGTTCTCAAACACAGTAAATGGTGGGTTCAGTGATACGGTGCCTTTTGAGCGAAAAAACTCAATTATGGTTAAATAATGGCCCAGTTCAGAGCTGGGAATATTGTGCAGTTGGGTAAGTTGATCAAAAGTGCAGATTGTATTACAAACTGTGATGGCTTTAAGGGAAACCAGGTCTCTGGATATCCAAGGTTCCAGGTCTGTTTCCTCTAGTGGGAAAGAGGGGGAGCCCAAATAGTTCATGAAGGAGGTCAGAGGTGAGGTTCGGGATACCATTTCCAAAGGAGTCTTCAGCTTGGACCATAGTTGAAGTAAATGGTTAATAATTTTGTTGGGGAAAGTTTTGTACCGAGGTGGTCTCGGAATGTCCCAGAGTATGGCTTTCAACGAGCATGGGGCAGCCGAAGCCCGTTCAAAATCCAACCAAGGGATATTATCATCATTGGAACACCACTGTGCCAACTGTTGAAATTTGGCAGAGAGGTAATAAAGCCAAAAGTCAGGGAGACCCAGACCACCTTGAGATTGAGGGGCATGTAAAACCTGTTTATTATATCTAGATTTTTTCCCACACCAAACAAACTTTGAAATCTCTCTTTGGAATGACAAAATATGTGTTTTTGGGACATTGATGGGGAGGGCACGGAAAAAAAATAACAGCTTAGGGAGCACAATCATCTTTACCGCTAACACTCTACCCAGGAGAGAGATATGATAAGTAGACCAGGTTTTTAGTACTAGTGTTAGTTTTTTGAACATATTAGGGACATTTAGCAAAAATAGAGAATCATAGTGAGGGGTAATATGCACTCCCAAGTACTTGAATGATCTCGGGCACCAAGCAAATGAAAATCGTTCTCTGATGGAAATCTGTATCCAATTCGGGAGGTTGATTGGCATGAGAGAACATTTGGAGAGATTAACTCCTAAACCTGAGATTGAGCCAGTGGCGTAGCGTGGGTTGTCAGCACCCGGGGCAAGGCAAGTAATTTGCGCCCCCTACACAAACCTACTAGACCACTACACAGACCTACCCCCCCCATACACTGACACCTACACTGACCCCCCCTTCACTTACCCCCACTACACTGACACATACACTGACCCCCCATACACTGACCCCTACACTGACTCCCCCTTACATTTCTATACACTGACCCCCCCATACACTAACACCCCCTACACTGACACCTATACAGACCCCCCTACACTGACCCCCCCATACACTGACCCCTACACTAACACCTATACAGACACCCCCTACACTGACCCCCCCCCCATACACTGACAGCTACACTGACAGCTATACTGACCCCCTTACATTCCCACATACACTGACCCCCAATACACTGACCCCTACATTTCCACATACACTGACCCCCTACACTAATAGCTATACTGACCCCCCCTACACTGACCTCCCCCATACACTGACACCTATACTGACACCCCTACACTCACCGCCACATACACTGACACCTATACTGACCCCCCTACATTTCTACATACACTGACCCCCCCCTACACTGATCCCCCCCCCCCCATACACTGACACCTACACTGACACCTATGCTGACCCCCCTACACTGACACACCCTCCTCTACACTGACCCCCCCCCCATACACTGACAACTACACTGACCCCCCCGTACACTGACAGCTACACTGACACCTAAACTGACCCCCTTACATTCCCACATACACTGACCCCCCCATACACTGACCCCTACACTGACTCCCCCCTACATTTCCACATACACTGACCCCCACGCTAATAGCTATACTGACCCCCCCATACACTGTCACCTATACTGACCTCCCCCCATACACTGACACCTATAATGACCCCCCTACACTGACCACCACATACACTGACACCCCTACATTTCCACATACACTGACCCCCCCATACACTGACACTTACACTGACCCCTACACTGACACCTATGCTGACCCCTCTACACTGACCCCCCCCATACACTGACACCTACACTGACCCCCCCGTACACTGACAGCTACACTGACACCTATACTGACCCCCTTACATTCCCACATACACTGACCCCCCCCATACACTGACCCCTACACTGACTCCCCCCTACATTTCCACATACATTGACCCCTACACTAATAGCTATACTGACCCCCCCATACACTGACACCTATACTGACCCACCTATACTGACCCCCTACACTGACCGCCACATACACTGACACCTATACTGACCCCCCTACATTTCCACATGCACTGACCCCCCTACACTGATCCCCCCCATACACTGACACCTATACTGACCTCCCCCATACACTGACACCTATACTGACCCCCCTACACTGACACCTATGCTGACCCCCCTACACTGACACACCCTCCTCTACACTGACCCCCCCCCATACACTGACACCTACAATGACCCCCCCCCCCCGTACACTGACAGCTACACTGACACCTATACTGACCCCCTTACATTCCCACATACACTGACCCCCCCCCATACACTGACCCCTACACTGACTCCCCCCTACATTTCCACATACACTGACTCTCACTACACTGACCCCTACACTAATAGCTATACTGACCCCCCATACACTGACACCTATACTGACCCACCTATACTGACCCCCTACACTGACCGCCACATACACTGAAACCTATACTGACCCCCCTACATTTCCACATACACTGACCCCCCTACACTGATCCCCCCATACACTGACACCTACACTGACCTCCCTACACTGACCGCCACATACACTGACACCTATACTGACCCCCCTACATTTCCACATACACTGAACCCCCCTACACTGATCCCCCCCCATACACTGACACCTATACTGACCTCCCTACACTGACCGCCACATACACTGACACCTATACTGACCCCCCTACATTTCCACATACACTGACCCCCCTACACTGATCCCCCCATACACTGACACCTACACTGACCTCCCTACACTGACCGCCACATACACTGACACCTATACTGACCCCCCTACATTTCCACATACACTGAACCCCCCTACACTGATCCCCCCCATACACTGACACCTATACTGACCTCCCAACACTGACCGCCACATACACTGACACCTATACTGACCCCCCTACATTTCCACATACACTGACCCCCCTACACTGATCCCCCCATACACTGACACCTACACTGACCTCCCTACACTGACCGCCACATACACTGACACCTATACTGACCCCCCTACATTTCCACATACACTGAACCCCCCTACACTGATTCCCCCCATACACTGACACCTATACTGACCTCCCTACACTGACCGCCACATACACTGACACCTATACTGACCCCCCTACATTTCCACATACACTGACCCCCCTACACTGATCGGGGGGATCATACACTGACACCTACACTGACACCTATGCTGACCCCCCCTACATTTCCACATACATTGACCCCTACACTAATAGCTATACTGACCCCCCCATACACTGACACCTATACTGACCCACCTATACTGACCCCCTACACTGACCGCCACATACACTGACACCTATACTGACCCCCCTACATTTCCACATGCACTGACCCCCCTACACTGATCCCCCCCCATACACTGACACCTATACTGACCTCCCCCATACACTGACACCTATACTGACCCCCCTACACTGACACCTATGCTGACCCCCCTACACTGACACACCCTCCTCTACACTGACCCCCCCCCCATACACTGACACCTACAATGACCCCCCCGTACACTGACAGCTACACTGACACCTATACTGACCCCCTTACATTCCCACATACACTGACCCCCCCCCATACACTGACCCCTACACTGACTCCCCCCTACATTTCCACATACACTGACTCTCACTACACTGACCCCTACACTAATAGCTATACTGACCCCCCATACACTGACACCTATACTGACCCACCTATACTGACCCCCTACACTGACCGCCACATACACTGACACCTATACTGACCCCCCTACATTTCCACATACACTGACCCCCCTACACTGATCCCCCCATACACTGACACCTACACTGACCTCCCTACACTGACCGCCACATACACTGACACCTATACTGACCCCCCTACATTTCCACATACACTGAACCCCCCTACACTGATCCCCCCCCCCATACACTGACACCTATACTGACCTCCCTACACTGACCGCCACATACACTGACACCTATACTGACCCCCCTACATTTCCACATACACTGACCCCCCTACACTGATCCCCCCATACACTGACACCTACACTGACCTCCCTACACTGACCGCCACATACACTGACACCTATACTGACCCCCCTACATTTCCACATACACTGAACCCCCCTACACTGATCCCCCCCATACACTGACACCTATACTGACCTCCCAACACTGACCGCCACATACACTGACACCTATACTGACCCCCCTACATTTCCACATACACTGACCCCCCTACACTGATCCCCCCATACACTGACACCTACACTGACCTCCCTACACTGACCGCCACATACACTGACACCTATACTGACCCCCTTACATTTCCACATACACTGAACCCCCCTACACTGATTCCCCCCATACACTGACACCTATACTGACCTCCCTACACTGACCGCCACATACACTGACACCTATACTGACCCCCCTACATTTCCACATACACTGACCCCCCTACACTGATCGGGGGGATCATACACTGACACCTACACTGACACCTATGCTGACCCCCCTACACTGACACACCCTCCTCTACACTGACCCCCCCCCCCCATATGCATACAGTTATTCAGTGTTCTTCTTCAGTTCTCACAGACACTCAGTCAGTCAGACTCAGTCTAGTCACTACTACTAGCACTGTACACAGCCAGCCCACTGAGCCCAGTACAACTCCAGTCACAGTCCAGTCAGTCCTGACTCCTGTCCTGTGTCACTCGTGACTCCTACCTTTTTTTTGCAGGTGCACCCGATCACAGCAGGCTATGTCTTCTCCTCCAGGTCCTCCGGCTCCTAGGTTTTCCTCCTGCGTCTTTCACCACTGGCTCTCTCCTCTCTGGCCTATGTCACCTGCCGCCGCTGCCAGCTTCTTCTTGCTGCTGCATGCCTGGGCTGGTCTGGTGTGGCTCCCGCGCTCAGCGCTGCGCTGGGCGGCCGCTGCAGTGCATCGTCCCTCTCCCAGATGGTCCCTCGCTCTCCGCACGCCTGGCACCACCCTCCCTCCACAGTGAGCGGCGACCCGGCGGCTCGGATCGGATTCGCACAGCGCCGCCGCCACAGCCAGCACTGCAGTGAGATAATGAGTGAGCCAGGCAGGGCAGAGCTGCGAGTGCGAGTGCGCCCCCCCAGATGTTGCGCCCGGTGCGGCCGGCCCCCCCTGCACCCCCCACGCTACGCCACTGGATTGAGCTAAATTGTTGCAGTTCCACTAAAAGTTGAGGAAGGGATATATGAGGGTGGGACAAAAAAAGAAGGACATCATCAACGTAAAGGCTAAGTTTGAACTCCCTTCCCTCCTTACGGTAGCCACTAATCTTGACATTGTTTCTGATAGAGATTGCTAAAGGTTCAATTGCCAGGGCAAACAAGAGAGGGGAAAGGGGGCACCCCTGTCTGGTACCCCGTTTTAACTGAAAAAAGTCAGAGTTGCATCCAGGAAGGCGGATTTTCGTCTGTGGGGATTCATACAGGGCCCTAAAGCCATGAACGAATCCGTTGCCCAGGCCATATCTTGGGAGCAGATGATCCAAAAAAGCCCAACTGACGCTGTCAAACGCTTTGTTGATGTCTAAGCTGACTAGGCAAGTGGGTGATTTGCTAATATTGGCGTCCTGAATTATATTAGAGACTAGCCTAATATTGTCGGTGAGTTGCCTACCCGGGATAAAACCGGTTTGATCTGGATTAATCAAATGGCAGATGTATTTAGCTAATCTATTAGCAAGTAGGCGACCGAACAATTTCAGGTCATTATTCATGACCGAGATGGGCCTATAGTTTTGTGGGAGAGAATGGTCTTTATCGGGTTTGGGGATGAGAGACATATTTGCATATAGGATTTCTTCTGGGAAGTTACCTCCTTGTAAAACATGGTTAAATAATTTGGTTAATTAAGGGGTCAGGATTGGGGCAAAACTTTTATAGTAGGAGGAGGAGAATCCATCTGGACCTGGGGCCATGGATGACTTTAAGGATTTGATCAAGTGTAGGATCTCCTCATCCAAACAAGGAGCCTCCAACTCTTCCCTCTGAGAAACAGAGAGGGAGGGGATCCGTAATTTCCCAATCCAAGAGTCAAACTCAGCCAGAGATACATCAGATGATACTGATAGCAGATCCTTATAGAAATTAGTAAAGATCTTCAACACCTCTTCTGGGTGAGAAACCATCTTTCCATCCCGCCTTCTAAGTTTATAAATATGGGTAGGTTTAGAATCTTGTGTGAGTTTTTTAGCAAACATCGTAGACATAGTGTTGCTATTAAGCATAAATTTTACTTTGGACCACCTGAGGGCCTTTTCAGTATCACCCGACAGAATTTCGTCCAGAGCACGCCTTTTGGTGGAGATCAAATCCATCAAGTCTGAGGAGGGAGCTTGGTTATGTAAATTGTATAATCTATCTAACTCTTTGGTAAGGGATTTTATATCGGTTTGTCTAGCTTTATTTTTGGCTGAAGCTAGGGCAATAATCTTGCCTCTAATTACCGCTTTATGAGCTATCCACACTGTTGACGTGGGGGTATCATCGTTTTCATTTATACTAAAATATTCCTCCAAGGAGGATGCAACCTGAGCTGTAAATGTAGGGTCATTCAGCAAAGAATCATTAAGTCTCCAATTAAAAGTTGAGCTCTTTAATCCGACCCCTCTTGCCTCGAATGACACAATTTTATGGTCTGACCAGGGACAGGTGTGTATCCTAGCCTCCGAGGAGTTAGCCAGTAAAACCGGTGTGCAAAAAATATAGTCCAGTCTGGCCGCGCTTTCATGGGGGTGGGAGTAAAAAGTGAACTCTTTAATACCTACATTATGAGCTCTCCAAGCGCCAATCAATTGGAAGTCACTAAGGACCTTGGTAAGAGTTTTGGGAAAGGCCTTAGAAGAGGGTGTGACTCTACTCCTATCCAGTGAAGGGTGAGCGGACAGATTGAAGTCCCCACCAACCACCATATGGGGCGATGTATATCTACCAAGGATCTCAAAGAAGTGTTTAAAAAATGTGGCCTGAGCTTCATTAGGGGCGTAAAGAGAGGCAACTGTAATTCATTTACCCGCTATATTACCTTTAAGGATCAGGAATCTACTATCCGAATCACTATATGTAGAAGATATATCAAAAATAATGTTGTTACGGATGAAGATAGCTACTCCTCTTGCCTTGCTGTGAAAAGTGGAGTACTGAAATTGCCTAAATGACTTGTCAAAGAATTTAGGATGTTTGTCCATGGCAAAGTGCGTTTCCTGCAGGAGAATAATATCAGCGCCTATTCTTTTGTAATGTCTAAATGCTTTGTGTCTCTTGTTTGGGGAATTAAAACCCTGAACATTATGTGAAATTATTTTAAGACCCATCGTTAATGAGGAGGAAAAATCTACACGAGTTGATAATTAGTAGATAAGATAGTTTAGATTGAGCCCAATTACTTAAAGAAACCATTAAGTGTGTCTGAAACCAGTATGCAAGAGACATCTTATATGCAACATTCTGATAAAAGCATGGCAAAAATATCCCCAAAATAGGGGGTAGTGCAACCTTCAAGCAAAAGCTTGTAAACAGGTATACTGACTGAGGAGTCAGTAAAAAGGTTATAATGATCTGAGTGGATGACTTTCTATTTTTCAAAAAACAATATTTTTGTGGTATCAAAAAACAGACAATACCAACAGGAGTCATAAAGACTCTAAGATGTGAAGAACATCTCAGGGAGACGGGCAACTCATGTAAACCCATCAAAAATACAACAAAACATAGGACGATTATGTCCAAACGCCATTCGTAGGGGTCAGTGCCCTGGGGCCCCAGGAACCTGCGGCTAGCCACCGACTTGCTCCTGTTAAGGGCACAGACGCCCACGAAAAAGCACACGGAGGACAAACCAGCGAGGGGGGGGGGGGAGAAAAAGGCAATTGTGGATTGTAAGCCTAGAAGTCTAAATATTTCAAACCATCAGTATTATATAACAAAATATTAATGCACTGGAGGGTATCAAAGGTATAGTGGGGACCCATCCTAAGATGATAGGTCTCGCATCAGCGGTAAATACCTATAATATACCTCAAAAGCACCGCAGGAGTTCCTGCTAATTCGCACACAAACATGAGAGAGAAAAAAAAGAACCGCATATTTGGTATTTATATGATTAAAAGGGACCATCTCTGAAGGGGTTTCGCCATCTGCGCTGATCCCTTCTTGTAGCTGGTGTAGACCACACAGGTGAGGGTCTTGGAGTAGCTTGAGGTCGGGCTTCAGGTGCAGCGTTCATCAGGCCCAATTTGATAAGCAGTTCATTTCCTTGTGTCAAGTTGTAAACCACATAAACAGAACCATTATGGGGCACTGTGAGCTTAAAGGGAAATCCCCATCTGTAACGAATCCTAGCCGTCTGCAAAATGGTGGTGACCTCCTTCATACCACGCCGTTTCTCAGGGGTGGCTTGCGATATATCCGGAAAGATTTGGATCCTAGTGCCTTCCAGCATAATATTTGGAGTATTCCTGGATAGTGTTGAGTGAACACGGACTGTATTATTCGTGTTCGTACCGAATAATTGGATTTTTGTTACCCGAACACGGACCCGAAAACTCTACTGTATGTTCGGGTAAAAATCCGTGTTCGGTCATTTTATTTCCGGGTTTGTATGTATTGGCGTGCTTTTAATGGCGGGCTTTCAACAGCCAACCAACAAGCGTTTAACTGGTGTGCCTTAAGCCATCCCAGCCATGCCTACAAATGTATTAGTAGCTGTGATTGGCCATCTGAAGCATGTGACCAAGTCTTTATAAGTTTGAGCCTGAGCGCCGCTGCGTCATTATGCTGTAGTACAGGGACAGAGCACACATCATACGTGCTGGCTGCTGATTAGGGACAGACAGGCAAAAATCATATTGTGTCTGAAAAGAATTGAGGGACAGGTCGGAGTGCTGCAGGCAGGGCGAGATATAGGCATTTTAGGGCAAGGCTGGAGATATTTAGGGTCAGTGTTCTACAATCGATTTTGCTGTGTGGGGGGGTTTTGCAGTGCCGGCAGTGACCGATCTTATTGATCATTTTAGGGAGAGGCTGGAGATATTTAGGGTCAGTGTTTTACAATCGATTTTGCTGTGTGGGGGGGTTTGCAGTGTCGGCAGTGACCGATACTTTTAGGGAGAGTCTGGAGATAGGCAGGTGTCAGTGGTCCACATCGATTTTGCTGTGTGTGGGGTGGTGTGAACACAATCTTTTTGCCCACTGAGGCGGAGAGAGAAAAAAGTCTTTTTTATCAGTCAGTTGTGTGCAGCGTTTTTCCTTCAGTGCTGCTGTGCTGACTGTGATAATACACTGCTGTGTTCACATGTGCTATTATTGAGTGATTTCAAAAGTTATACACTTTTTTCTATTCCACTATTCAATATACACCCTTGGGTTAAAAAAATTAAATTGTGGCATAGTCTGTACTAATCTAGTTAAAAATTACAAACTTAAAAGGGGAATTTTCTTTTTTTTCCCTCCATAGCCTGCAGCAGAGCTGACTGATATAAGACACTGCTGTTCACATGTGCTATTGATAAATCACCAATTTTATATCATATTTTCTATTCCGCTATTCAATCTACACCTTTGGGTAAAAACCATTAAATTGCGGGATAGTCTGTATCGGTACGTGTGAGATACACCTTTCCAATTTTTGGGGCGCATCTCATACTGCTGAGGATTTGAGGGTGCTTCAGTGTGCCTCCTGCCTATTCCTAACTCCTCCTACTCCTCATCCTGCCTTTGGGGGTACAAAAATAGTAATTTGGGCCTAGTCTGGGTCTCTAAGTGTGAGATACATACACCTTTTGATATCATATTTTCTATTCCGCTATTCAATCTACACCTTTGGGTAAAAACAATTAAATTGCGGGATAGTCTGTGTCGGTACGTGTGAGATACATACACCTTTTGATATCATATTTTCTATTCCGCTATTCAATCTACACCTTTGGGTAAAAACAATTAAATTGCGGGATAGTCTGTGTCGGTACGTGTGAGATACACCTTTCCAATTTTTGGGGTTCATCTCATACTGCCGAGGATTTGAGGATGCTTCAGTGTGCCTCCTGCCTGTTCCGAACTCCTCCTACTCCTCATCCTGCCTTTGGGGGTACAAAAAATAGTAATCGGGCCTAGTCTGGTTCTGTACGTGTGAGATACATACACCTTTTGATAATATTTTCTATTCTGCTATTAAATCTACACCTTTGGAGTAAAAACAATTAAATTGCGGGATAGTCTGGGTGTCGGTACGTGTGAGATACATACACCTTTTGATATCATATTTTCTATTCCGCTATTCAATCTACACCTTTGGAGTAAAAACAATTAAATTGCGGGATAGTCTGGGTCTCTACGTGTGAGATACATACACCTTTTGATATCATATTTTCTATTCCGCTATTCAATCTACACCTTTAGGTAAAAACAATTAAATTGCGGGATAGTCTGTGTCGGTACGTGTGAGATATACCTTTCCAATTTTTGGGGCGCATCTCATACTGCCGAGGATTTGAGGGTGCTTCAGTCTGCCTTCTGCCTGTTCCGAACTCCTCCTACTCCTCATCCTGCCTTTGGGGGTACAAAAAATAGTAATTTGGGCCTAGTCTGGGTCTCTACGTGTGAGATACATACACCTTTTGATATTATATTTTCTATTCCGCTATTCAATCTACACCTTTAGGTAAAAACAATTAAATTGCGGGATAGTCTGTGTCGGTACGTGTGAGATATACCTTTCCAATTTTTGGGGCGCATCTCATACTGCCGAGGATTTGAGGGTGCTTCAGTCTGCCTCCTGCCTGTTCCGAACTCCTCCTACTCCTCATCCTGCCTTTGGGGGTACAAAAAATAGTAATTTGGGCCTAGTCTGGGTCTCTACGTGTGAGATACATACACTTTTTGATATCACATTTTCTATTCCGCTATTCAATCTACACCTTTGGGTAAAAACAATTAAATTGCGGGATAGTCTGTGTCGGTACGTGTGAGATACATACACCTTTTGATATCATATTTTCTATTCCGCTATTCAATCTACACCTTTGGGTAAAAACAATTAAATTGCGGGATAGTCTGGGTCTCTACGTGTGAGATACATACACCTTTTGATATCATATTTTCTATTCCGCTATTCAATCTACACCTTTGGGTAAAAACAATTAAATTGCGGGATAGTCTGTGTCGGTACGTGTGAGATACACCTTTCCAATTTTTGGGGCGCATCTCATACTGCCGAGGATTTGAGTGTGCTTCAGTCTGCCTCCTGCCTGTTCCGAACTCCTCCTACTCCTCATCCTGCCTTTGGGGGTACAAAAAATAGTAATCGGGGCCTAGTCTGGTTCTGTACGTGTGAGATACATACACCTTTTGATAATATTTTCCATTCCGCTATTTAATCTACACCTTTGGAGCAAAAACAATTAAATTGCGGGATAGTCTGTGTCGGTACGTGTGAGATACATACACATTTTGATATCATATTTTCTATTCCTCTATTCAATCTACACCTTTGGAGTAAAAACAATTAAATTGTGGGATAGCCTGGGTCTCTACGTGTGAGATACATATACCTTTTGATATCATATTTTCTATTCCGCTATTCAATCTACACCTTTGGGTAAAAACAATTAAATTGCGGGATAGTCTGTATCGGTACGTGTGAGATACACCTTTCCAATTGTTGGGGCGCATCTCATACTGCCGAGGATTTGAGGGTGCTTCAGTGTGCCTCCTGCCTGTTCCGAACTCCTCCTACTCCTCATCCTGCCTTTGGGGGTACAAAAAATAGTAATTTGGGCCTAGTCTGGGTCTCTACGTGTGAGATACATACACCTTTTGATATCATATTTTCTATTCCGCTATTCAATCTACACCTTTGGGTAAAAACAATTAAATTGCGGGATAGTCTGTGTCGGTACGTGTGAGATACATACACCTTTTGATATCATATTTTCTATTCCGCTATTCAATCTACACCTTTGGGTAAAAACAATTAAATTGCGGAATAGTCTGTGTCGGTACGTGTGAGATACACCTTTCCAATTTTTGGGGCGCATCTCATACTGCCGAGGATTTGAGGGTGCTTCAGTGTGCCTCCTGCCTGTTCCGAACTCCTCCTACTCCTCATCCTGCCTTTGGGGGTACAAAAAATAGTAATCGGGGCCTAGTCTGGTTCTGTACGTGTGAGATACATACACCTTTTGATAATATTTTCTATTCCGCTATTTAATCTACACCTTTGGAGTAAAAACAATTAAATTGCGGGATAGTCTGTGTCGGTACGTGTGAGATACATACACATTTTGATATCATATTTTCTATTCCTCTATTCAATCTACACCTTTGGAGTAAAAACAATTAAATTGCGGGATAGTCTGGGTCTCTACGTGTGAGATACATACACCTTTTGATATCATATTTTCTATTCTGCTATTCAATCTACACCTTTGGGTAAAAACAATTAAATTGCGGGATAGTCTGTGTCGGTACGTGTGAGATACACCTTTCCAATTTTTGGGGCGCATCTCATACTGCCGAGGATTTGAGTGTGCTTCAGTCTGCCTCCTGCTTGTTCCGAACTCCTCCTACTCCTCATCCTGCCTTTGGGGGTACAAAAAATAGTAATCGGGGCCTAGTCTGGTTCTGTACGTGTGAGATACATACACCTTTTGATAATATTTTCCATTCTGCTATTTAATCTACACCTTTGGAGCAAAAACAATTAAATTGCGGGATAGTCTGTGTCGGTACGTGTGAGATACATACACATTTTGATATCATATTTTCTATTCCTCTATTCAATCTACACCTTTGGAGTAAAAACAATTAAATTGTGGGATAGCCTGGGTCTCTACGTGTGAGATACATACACCTTTTGATATCATATTTTCTATTCCGCTATTCAATCTACACCTTTGGGTAAAAACAATTAAATTGCGGGATAGTCTGTGTCGGTACGAGTGAGATACACCTTTCCAATTTTTGGGGCGCATCTCATACTGCCGAGGATTTGAGGGTCCTTCAGTCTGCCTCCTGCCTGTTCCGAACTCCTCCTACTCCTCATCCTGCCTTTGGGGGTACAAAAAATAGTAATCGGGGCCTAGTCTGTTTCTGTACGTTTGAGATACATACACCTTTTGATAATATTTTCTATTCCGCTATTTAATCTACACCTTTGGAGTAAAAACAATTAAATTACGGGATAGTCTGTGTCGGTACATGTGAGATACATACACCTTTTGATATCATATTTTCTATTCCGCTATTCAATCTACACCTTTGGAGTAAAAACAATTAAATTGTGGGATAGTCTGTGTCGGTACGTGTGAGATACATACACCTTTTGATATCATATTTTCTATTCAGCTATTCAATCTACACCTTTGGGTAAAAACAATTAAATTGCGGGATAGTCTGTGTCGGTACGTGTGAGTTACACCTTTCCAATTTTTGGGGCGCATCTCATACCGCCGAGGATTGCAGGGTGCTTCAGTGTGCCTCCTGCCTGTTCCGAACTCCTCCTACTTCTCATCCTGCCTTTGGGGGTACAAAAAATAGTAATCGGGGCCTAGTCTGGTTCTGTACGTTTGAGATACATACACCTTTTGATAATATTTTCTATTCCGCTATTTAATCTACACCTTTGGGGTAAAAACAATTAAATTGCGGGATAGTTTGTGTCGGTACGTGTGAGATACACCTTTCCAATTTTTGGGGCGCATCTCATACCGCCGAGGATTGCAGGGTGCTTCAGTGTGCCTCCTGCCTGTTCTGAACTCCTCCTACTCCTCCTCCTGCCTTTGGGGGGTACAAAAAATAGTAATCGGGGCCTAGTCTGGGCTTGTACGAGATACACCACCGTTTTGTAAGATTTTTCCTATTCCGCTATTCAATATACACCCTGTTTGAGTGTAAAAAATTTAATTACGGCATAGTCTGTATCGGTACATGTGAGATACACCTTTTTTAAATTTGTTTGGCGCATCTCCTTCCACCGCCGAGGATTGCAGTGTGCTTCAGTTTTCCTCCTGTTCCCAACTCCTCCTACTCCTCTTCCTCATCCTGCCTTTAGGGTACAAAAAATAGTAATCGGGGCCTAGTTTGTGTTTGTATGTGTGAGATACACCGTTTTGTAAAATTTTTCCTATTCCGCTATTCAATATACACCCTGTTTTAGTGTAAAAAATTAAATTATGGCATAGTCTGTATCGGTACATGTGAGATACACCTTTTTAAATTTGTTTGGCGCATCTCCTTACACCGCCGAGGATTGCAGGGCGCTTCAGTTTGCCTCCTGTTCCCAACTCCTCCTACTCCTCTTCCTCATCCTGCCTTTAGGTTTCAAAAAATTGTAATCGGGGCCTAGTCTGTGTTTGTACGTGTGAGATACACCCTATTATAACATTTTTCCTATTCCGCTATTCAATATACACCCTTTTGGAGTGTAAAAAATTAAATTACGGCATAGTCTGTATCGGTACGTGTGAGATACACCTTTTAAATTTGTTTGGCGCATCTCCTTCTACCGCCAAGGATTGCAGGGCGCTTCAGTTTGCCTCCTGTTCCGAACTCCTCCTACTCCTCTTTCTCATCCTCCCTTTAGGGTACAAAAAATTTTATTCGGGGCCTAGTCTGTGTTTGTACGTGTGAGATACACCGTTTTATATCCTTTTTCCTATTCCGCTATTCAATATACACCCTTTTGGGGTAAAAAAAATTAAATTGCGGCATAGTTTGCATATTTGACTGTGAGATACACCCGTGCGATACTGTTGTTGTTTTGTTCCGCTATTCAATAAACACCTTTCTAGGGCAAGATCATAAATTACAGAAATATGAGGAGACCGTCAAATAGGGGCCGTGGCCTGGATCGTGGTGCTGCTGGTAGAGCTTCTGTTGCAAGGAGAGGACGTGGTCGATCTGTGCCAGCTACACGCACAAGTGAAACACCTTCCTCAAGTGTGAGTAGGCGACAGAACCTGCAGCAGTATTTGGTAGGGCATCATACGCCTCTAGAAGTGATGAGGCCAGAACAAGTAGAGGCGATAGTAGATTGGGTTGCTGACAGTGCCTCCAGTTCCTTCACATTGTCTCCCACCCAGTCTACTGCAGAAAGGTCAGAGTTGGCACCTGCAGCCAATGTCCAACCGTCTTTCACCTCACCCCCTTGCAAATCAGGCAAGCAGTCTGAGCCCCAAGTCATACAGCAGTCTCTTCTTCTTTTTGAGGACTCTGTCAGCAGGGTTTCCCAGGGCCATCCACCTAGCCCTGCCCCAGAAGTGGAAGAGATTGAGTTCTAAAGAGAAATACATGGAAGGACCATCGCAGCACGTCTCCGATGATGAGGAAACGCAGGTGCCAACTGCTGCGGCACTCAGAATTGTGGAGACCGACAAGGAGGGCAGGGGTGAAGACTGGGTGGAAGATGATGTGGAGGACGATGAGGTCCTCGACCCCACATGGAATGAAGGTCATGCAGGTGACCTGAGTAGTTTGGAGGAAGAGGCGGTGGTCGCACAGAGCCACCAGCACAGCAGAAGAGGGAGCAGGGTGCAGAAGCGGAGCGGCCGTGCCCTAGACACTACGCCTGCTACTGCCCAACGCAGCAAGGGAACGAGCGCACCAAAGCCAGCTCAAAGGAGTTCTCTAGCGTGGAAGTTCTTCAGAAAATGTGCTGATGACAGGACACAAGTGGTTTGCACCCTGTGCAATCAGAGCCTGAAGCGAGGCATAAACCTTCTCAACCTGAGCACAACCTGCATGATCAGGCATCTAAGTGCAAAGCACGAGCTGCAGTGGAGTAGACACCTTCAAAACCAAGAAACGTCTCTGGCTCTTCCTGCTTCCTCTTCTGCTGCAGTCTTGGCCTCTCCATCCACATCTGTAGTGATACCGGCACCTGCCACCCTGCAAACAGACGATCTGTCAGCAACACCACCACCTGGGTCACCATCCATCTCCACAATGTCCCGTGGAAGCATTGAGCTTTCCATCTCCCAAACACTTGAGAGGAAGAGGAAGTACCCCCCTACCCACCCGCGATCCCTGGCCCTGAATGCCAGCATTTCAAAATTCTTGGCCTTTGAAATGCTGTCATTCCGTCTGGTGGAGACGCACAGTTTTAAAAACCTTATGTCGGTGGCTGTCCCACAGTACGTCGTGCCCAGCCGCCACTACTTTTCCAGGCAAGCCATCCCTTCCCTGCACAACCAAGTGGGGGAAAAAATCAGGTGTGCACTGCGCAACGCCATCTGTGGCAAGGTCCACCTAACTACTGATACGTGGACCAGTAAGCACGGTCAGGGGCGTTATATCTCCCTAACGGCACACTGGGTAAATGCAGTGGCGGATGGGCCTGAGGCGGATAGCAATTTGGCGCATGTCCTTCCACCACCGAGGATTGCAGGGCGCTTCAGTTTGCCTCCTGTTCCTAACTCCTCCTACTCCGCTTCCTCATCCTCTACCGCCTCCTCATCCGGTCAGCGTAACACCTTCACTACCAACTTCAGCACGGCCAGGGGTAAACGACAGCAGGCAGTTTTAAAACTTGCCTGTTTGGGGGAAAAACCACACACCGCGCAGGAGTTGTGGAGGAGCATGGAACAGCAGACAAATGTGTGGTTGCTGCCAGCGAGCCTCAAGCCCGGCCTGGTGGTGTGCGATAACGGGCGAAATCTCATAGCAGCTCTGGGCCTAGCCGGTTTGACGCACATCCCTTGCCTGGCGCATGTGCTGAATTTGGTGGTGCAGAGGTTCCTTAAAAATTACCCCGATATGTCAGAGCTGCTGCAGAAACTGCGGGCCGTCTGTGCGCACTTTCGGCGTTCTCACCCTGCTGCTGCTCGCCTGTCAGCGCTGCAGCGTAACTTCGGCCTTCCCGCTCACCGCCTCATATGTGACGTGCCCACAAGGTGGAACTCCACCTTGCACATGCTGGAAAGACTGTGCGAGCAGCAGCAGGCCATATTGGAGTCTCAGCTGCAGCACACACGCGTGAGTCGCTCTGCGGAACAGCACCACTTCACCACCAATAACTGGGCCTCCATGCGAGACCTGTGTGCCTTGTTGCGCTGTTTTGAGTACTCCACCAACATGGCCAGTGCCGATGACGCCGTTGTCAGCTTAACTATCCCACTTCTATGCCTCCTTCAAAAAACAATTCGGGCGATGATGGAAGAGGATGTGGCACAGGATGAGGAGGAGGAGGAGGAGGATGAAGAGGTAACATTTCCAAGGCTTTCAGGGCAGTCATTCGCAAGGGGCTCCGAGGGTGGGCACAGTTCTGGAGGATGAGGAGGATGAGGAGGAGGAGATGGAGGAGGAGATGGAACCATATTCACAGCAGGGTGGCACCCAGGCCAGCTCATGGCCATCACTGGTGCGTGGCTGGGGGGATACAGAGGACACAGACGATACACCTCCCACAGAGGACAGCCTTTCGTTGCCTCTGGGCACCCTGGCACACATGAGCGATTACAGGCTGCAGTGTCTCCACAACGACCGCCGAGTTGCCCACATTCTAACTTGTGCTGATTACAGGGTGGCCACGCTGCTGGATCCCCGTTACAAGGACAACGTACCGTCCTTAATTCACTCACTGGAGCGCAATCACAAGATGCGCGAGTACAAGCGCACGCTGGTAGACGCAATGCTGCTGGCATTCCCACCTGACAGCGGGGCCACAGTGAAAGCACAAGGCAGAGGAGGAGGAGGAGGAAGAGGTCGCCAATGCAACCAGGGCACCACCAGCACCTCAGAAGGCAGGCTTAGCATGGCCGAAATGTGGAAAAGCTTTGTCAGCACGCCACAACAAACAGCAGCACCAGCAGCTCATATGGAACGTCTTAGCAGGAGGCAGCATTTCACCAACATGGTGGAGCAGTATGTGTGCACACGCCTAGACGCACTGAATGACGGGTCTGCCCCCTTCAACTTCTGGGTCTCCTAGTTGGGCACATGGCCTGAGCTTGCCCTTTACGCCTTGGAGGTGCTGGCGTGCCCTGCAGCCAGTGTATTATATGAATGTGTATTTAGCACGGCTGGGGGCGTTATCACAGACAAGCGCAGCCGCCTGTCCAGAGACAATGTGGACAAGCTCACGTTCATTAAAATGAACCAGGCATGGATCCCACGGGACTTTTCCGTACCTTGTGTAGAATAGAGATGGATACCGACCTTACCCAGCCATTGTTCTATTTTTGCTCTTTCTCACTCTTTTGGGGTGTACCCTCATTTAAAATGCCTGAAAAAAAGCAGTGTTGGCTACCTCGTCCTCTTCCACCGCTGCTTCCACCTACACCGCCCATAGGTGTGCGCAGCCTATTGCATTAGGGTGTGCACCCCAAAGTTTAAATACACATGCATGTGTTTGCCTACATGTACATGGCCCCGATACATTACTCTCCCTGCTGGCAAAGTGAAATCGAAGTGTGTGGCACTTCTCTTATGGCAGAGCGGGTTCCGAGGGAGATCTTTCCCATCTCCTCACTGGCAAACAGAGCGATAATGCTAATGTGCCCTAGGTGATTAGGGTGTGCCCAGGCACACCAGGCACACCCTGTGCACACGCCTATGACACCGCTACATCCACCACCACCTCAACCTCCCTCCTACTCCATAAGGGCCTCGTCCTTCACAGATGAAGAACATTGTTTTATTTTTCTGGGTTTTTTTGGTTGTTTTAAGTTATTTCCCTATCCACATTTGTTTGCAGAGCACTTGACATGCTCTTAACTACGTTTTGCTGCCATTTGCAGCACTCTAGCCCTTTCCATTGGTGTTTTAGAGCAATTTCACACCTATATGTGTGTATGTGTATATATACATATATATGTGTGTGTATATATACCCCTATACAGAAGTTCAGATATTATGCCTGCCTCCAAAGACGCCCAAAAAATGCCCAAAAAAGCGTCTGCAACAAAAACGCCCAGGTGTGTTGTTGCAGGCATTTTTTTGGGCATTTTTTGGGCGTCTTTGGAGGCAGGCATAACATCTGAACTTCTGTATAGGGGTATATATACACACACACATATATGTATATATACACATACACACATATAGGTGTGATAGGAGCGGAGCCCTATGCCTGCAAATAAGAGCCCTATGCCTGCAAATAATTTCATTAGCGCAGGCATAGGGTTCTGCTACTTTCACACCTATATGTGTGTATGTGTATATATACATATATATGTGTGTGTATATATACCCCTATACAGAAGTTCAGATATTATGCCTGCCTCCAAAGACGCCCAAAAAATGCCCAAAAAAACGCCTGCAACAAAAACGCCCAGGTGTGTTGTTGCAGGCATTTTTTTGGGCATTTTTTGGGCGTCTTTGGAGGCAGGCATAACATCTGAACTTCTGTATAGGGGTATATATACACACACACATATATGTATATATACACATACACACATATAGGTGTGATAGGAGCGGAGCCCTATGCCTGCAAATAAGAGCCCTATGCCTGCAAATAATTTCATTAGCGCAGGCATAGGGTTCTGCTACTTTCACACCTATATGTGTGTATGTGTATATATACATATATGTGTGTGTGTATATATACCCCTACACAGAAGTTCAGATGTCATGCCTGCCTCAAAAGACGTCCACAAAAAAGCCCAATAAACGCATGCAACAAAAACAGCCAGGTGTGAAAGTAGCAGAGCCATATGCCTGCTCTACTGCAATTCTAAGACTGCCAATTCTATGGCGGTCACCCTGACATGGAAGAGTTTGGTCACCCTGCCATAGCAGTCAGAGTCAGTTCACCCTACACTACACTACGGTCACCCTGACACTTAACACTTTCCCTACAGAAACTAGATTATTGAGTCTAACTATAGTGGAAAATAGTACCCTAACTACACTAGATATCCCTTTCCTCGCACTAATAATTGCTAAATGACACTTTTGAAGCAGGAGTAACAGAACTGCTTCCACTCTCTTCCACAGCCCCTGTATTACAGTGCTAGAGATTTGGCGGGGCTATGTTATATACTGGGGGGCGTATTCACTACTGATTGGCCTCTGGACCCCTAGTCACTCCAATCACATTCCTAGCATCCTCCTGCCCCCTCAATTGGCTTTTACTGATGGTTCTGCTCCAATCACAGGCTTTTAAAGCCCAGTTCCTGTCCCATTGCATTTTGGTCGGTTCTGGTTGTCGAATTCCGAACTTTTTCCGCAAAAAGTTCGGAATTTGGCCCGAATTTCGAATAGTCAATGTTCCGATGGTCGACCCGAACCTTTCGATCATCCCTAATAATGACTCACCTCTAGTATCACTTCCTCTATGGGAAGGAGGGTCTCAATGACATTGGCTACAATGTCCCACTGATCAGCATTAGGACAAGAATATCCTCCAATTCCATATTCACCATAATATATGGTAAGAGCTAGCTTCTGCTCCAGCATCCTTTGCAGCATGTGTAGCGTTGAGTTCCATCATGTTGGAACAGCCTGTATCAAGTTGTTTTTGGGTAGGCCAAGGTCTTCCTGAATGCACCTCAGTCGCTGCTTGGTAAGGATTGAATGGTGGAAATGGTCTCCACACTTCTTCAGCATGCTAAATATTTCAAGCAAAGCTTTCTGGTTTGACAGACCATCATTTACCACAAGTTGGAGGGTATGTGCCATGCAACTGAGGTCTGACACTTCAGCAAGTCTCATTCCTTTCACCATGTTCACTCCACTGTCTCAAAGAACAAGCATCACTCGGTCTTTTGTGATTCCCCATTCTTTTAGCATGCCTAGAAACATTTATTTTATATACTCCCCAGTGTGGGATCCTTGCATCACTTTTGTATTCAACACCACATGCCTTCTTGTCCATCCGCTGTCAATATAGTGGCATGTAAGACTCATTAGTGATTCTGTTTGTCTTGACCAGCGGTCAGTCATGAATGAGAGTGAGTTGCCAGCATTCTCTGGTTGCAGCATAGCCTTTACTTTCTCAATGACCTTTTGGTGAATCTTTCCTAGCATTTCGGTTTGATAAAACTTGTCACTCTTCAATGTGTACCTTGGCTCAACTATGGACATCAACCACTTAAATCCAGAGTCAGACACCATTGTAAATTGCTGGTTATCAGTGACCATCATCTCTGTGATTACTCTGTCCAGCAGTTGGGATCTTCCATCCGATTTTAGCCACCTGTTTTTTTAAAAAAAAAAATGGTTATTATTGCCTGGGATAGTGATGTTTCAAGTTGTGATTAATTTTGTTTTTTCTGTCCTGCATGAAACATTTCAACATGATAAACTCTTAGAGAGGCCCAAAGATTTTACATATTTTTGGTTTTTGCAGTTATTGATCCCATGCTTACATTGTTTTTGCACGTGTTGCACAGTGCTGCTGATTTTCCTTGAGATGGAGATGAGAAATAGTCCCACACCACACTTTTAATTTTTCTATCTGCATCCATCTCCATTGACATTTGAAAGACACTACTACTAAAATTGAATATTAGGCTTAAAAAAACTGTCTGGCTGGCACCCTTTGCTGGCTGGCTTGCACCCTGTGATAGGTGACTGGCTGGCACCCTGTGGTGGGTGGCTGGCTGGCACCCTTTGGTGGTTGGCCGGCGCCCTTTAGTGAATAGGTGGCTGGCACCCTTTGGTGGCTGGCTTGCACCCTGTGATAGGTGGCTGGCTGGTGCCCTTTGGTGGCTGGCTGGCACCCTGTGGGGGTGGCTGTCTGGCACCCTGTATGGTGGGTGGGTGGGTGGCTGGCACCCTGTGGTGAGTGGGTGGCTGGCACCCTTTGGTGGCTGGCTGGCACCCTTTGGGAGCTGGCACCCTGTGGTGGGTGGCTGGCTGGCACCCTTTGATAGCCGGCTGGCTGGCACCCTGTGGTGGCTGGCTGGCACCCTGTGGTGGGTGGGTGGGTTTTTGGCTGGCACCCTTTGGTGGCTGGCTGGCTGGAACCCTGTGGTGGGTGGCTGGCTGGCACCCTTTTTTGGCTGGCTGGCTGGCACCCTGGCCTATGGTGTGTGGCTGACTGGCTGGCACCCTGTGGTGGGTGGCTGGCTGGCTGACACCCTGTGGTGGGTGGGTGGCTGGCTGGCACCCTGTGGTGTGGTGGGTGGCTGGCTGGCTGGCACCCTGCGGTCAGGTGGGTGGCTGGCTGGCACCCTGTGGGGGGTGGCTGGCTGGCACCCTGTGTGGTGGGTGGCTGGCTTGTAAAGGCCCAGGGCCTGTGGCTGGCTAGCTGGTACAGTCAGGCAGGGCCTGTGGCTGGCTGGCACAGGCCAGTATGTGGCTGAGGTGGCTGTGTTAAACTGTGTGCACTGTGTGTGTGACTGTCACTCATTGCCTTCTGATCAGCAGCCATGGATGTCTTTGGTGGTTGGCCGGCACCCTGTGGTAATTGGGTGACTGGCACCCTTTGGTGGCTGGTTTGCACCCTGTGATAGGTGGCTGGCTGGCACCCTATGGGGGTGGCTGGCTGGCACCCTGTGTGGTGGGTGGCATCCTGGCACCCTGTGGTAAGTGGGTGGCTGGCACCCTTTGGTGGCTGGCTGGCTGGCTGGCACCCTTTGGTGGCTGGCACCCTGTGGTGGGTGGCTGGTTGGCACCCTGAGGTGGGTGGCTGGCTGGCACCCTTTGATAGCTGGCTAGCTGGCACCCTTTGGTGGCTGGCTGGCACTCTGTGGTGGGTGGGTGGCTGGCTTGCACCCTTTGGTGGCTGGCTGGCTGGAACCCTTTGGTGGGTGGGTGGCTGGCTGGCACCCTTTGGTGGCTGGCTGGCTGGCACCCTGGCCTGTGGTGTGTGGCTGACTGGCTGGCACCCTGTGGTGGGTGGCTGGCTGGCTGACACCCTGTGGAGGGTGGGTGGCTGGCTGGCACCCTGTGGTGTGGTGGGTGGCTGGCTGGCTGGCACCCTGTGGTCAGGTGGGTGGGTGGCTGGCTGGTACCCTGAGGGGGGTGGCTGGCACCCTGTGTGGTGGGTGGCTGGCTTGTACAGGCCCAGGGCCTGTGGCTAACTAGCTGGTATTGTCAGGCAGGGCCTGTGGCTGGCTGGCACAGGCCTGTATGTGGCCGAGGTGGCTGTGTTAAACTGTGTGTGACTGTCACTCATTGCCTTCTGATCAGCAGCCATGGATGTCTTTGGCTATATGGACAAGCGTGCAGTTAATTTAGAAGAGATATTTAGTTCCACCAAACAACAGGGATAGATTTAGAAACAAACTTTAAACAACTCAAACATATGATGGAAAAACAAATTAAGATCTGGTGAGATATCAACACACTGGATCTGTATATCAAAGAGAAAATTACTCCTCGCAGGTTACATTGGGATGTACCAGCGAATGATGGGTTAATGGACAAAGATCTAGATGAGGAATTGTTAACATTTTTTAATAAATGTGAGGCCAAGTTATTGGAACTCATTATCAAAAGAAGAAAGAACAAATTAAGAAAAGTAGAAAATAACATCAAACATCTAAAAAATATTTTAGCACCTTTATCTAATACCCAAGAATATGTTGATAAATCCAAGATGGTCCAAGATTATATTGTTAAAATAGATAAAGAAACACAATATAAGAAAGTCAACAAACATCAAAGAGATCTAGAGAATCACAAAAACAATAGGGTATATAAATGGCAAGACAACTTACCCACTGAAAGCTGCGACTCTAAAGAATTCACCCCAGAAAGGGAGATGGGAACATCTACCTTTCTGCAGGAAGAGAATAAACTTGTAACCATACAAAAGACTCCACAAAAAACTCCCCAAAAAGTGGACCAAAAGTACAGTTCCAAAAAAGAAATATCCCAGCAGAACAGATATACTTCACCAGACAGGACAACAACCAATCGGGGCTTTGAACAGCCACCATACCATCTTAATCACTATAAGATGGCCCAAGGGAATTTCCCCTATAGAACCCCAAGTGGGCCTTCAAACTACAGAACCCCCCGCCGTCCAAGGGGAGGATGGTATCAGAGAGGGGGATATCAACATTACCATCCGAGAGGAGAGGGCTACATGTAAAACCGGAGACAACATCATTCAAAAACATACAGGGGTATGGGCCCCTACAGAGGAAATTGGAATCACCAACCGGAACAACAACAGGAATGGGTTAGGGAAGAATACAGGACAGTGAACAAGGAACAGTTCATAAAAAGAGGAGAACAAGAGGAAAGGGAGGAGGAAGGAGAAAGAAAAAAAAGAGAAACAATTAGGCACTGGTGTTTTTAATCTTAGCAAAGCGACCTTGACTGAATTAGAAATGTTAGATTTAGGCCTTAATTTTATTCCACGTGTCAATATGTAAAAAATGTACACTTTTATTAACCTCCAGAAATTTGTAAGAAAATTAAACATAATTTTTTTTTTTAATAAATAAAGATAATTTTATTAAACAGAATGATGAGAACATGGAATTTTAACATAGTGGTTTAAGAAATGCATCCACTTTCATCCCAATAATAAACATAACCAATTTTTGGAAGTTTTTAAAACTATGGTTGAAGGATATCACCAATTTGAACAATACAAACAACGAAAAATATAAGTCATCTAGGGATATTGAGAGAGGAACTCGTGAACTAGAAAAAAGGAAAGATATAATTATCCGTGCTGCAGACAAGGGAGGGGCAATAGTGATTCTAGATAAGGACTATGAGGAAGAAATGGCCCGCATATTAGCCACTAAGTATACATTCCAGAAATTATCGGGAAATCCAACCCATAAATTGAAACAGAATTTGAAAAAAATTATAACAAAGGGTAGGAAAGTGGAAATCCTCACCAAGAAGGAAGCAAAATATCTTATCCCAAAAGCCCCACGAGTGCCCACAATCTACTATCTACCAAAAAGTCACAAAAATACCAATATACCACCAGGGAGACCAATAATTAGTGGCTTAATTCCATATTCTCCCAAGTAGGTGAGTATATTGACCACTTTTTGCAAGAAAAAGTGGTAAAGAATGAATCATACTTAAAAGATAGTGGAGAATTGATCAAAATACTAGAAATCAACATCTATAATGAAAATTGCACTATGGCTACAGTGGATTTTAATGCACTCTACACTAGTATTAATCAGAAAGATGCCATGAATGCGGTCAGATGGGCTTTCCAGGGCAAGACGAATTTAAGGAAGAAACAAATAGAATTCATTCTATGCCATGACTAACAACTATTTTTGTTATGGGAAACAATATTACCAACAATACAAAGGAGTAGCCATAGGAGCAAAGTATGCTCCCAGTGTGGCAAACATTGTCATGGCTAGATGAGAAGAGGAAGAAATTATGGTAAATTGCCTGATATGGCACTATATAAAAGATATATAGATGACATTGTTATAATTTGGGAAGGCACACAGGAACATAGTTACATAGTTACATAGTTAGTGAGGTTGAAAAAAGACATCAGTCCATCCAGTTCAACCTATGATGTGTGTGTGTGTTTGCTTTAACCGTACATTGTATACCCCTGTATGTTGTGGTCTTTAAGGTGTCCATCTAATAGTTTTTTGAAACTATCAATGCTCCCTGCTGATACGACTGCTTGTGGAAGAGAATTCCACATCCTTACCGTTCTTACAGTGAAGAACCCCTTACGCACTTTAAGGTTAAACCGCCTTTCCTCAAGTTTTAGTGAGTAGCCACGTGTCTTATTGTACCTCCTATCTCTGAATAGTTTGTTCCTTATGCTCGGGTCACCAGTACAGTATTTGTACATTGATATCATATCCCCCCTCAATCGTCTTTTCTCCAGAGAGAAAAGGTTCAGTGCTTGTAGTCTTTCCTCATAGCTGATGTCCTCCATTCCCCTAATTATTTTTGTTGCCCTTCTCTGGACTTTCTCCAATTCCAGCACATCCTTCCTGAGGACCGGTGCCCAGAACTGGACAGCATACTCCAGATGTGGCCGGACCAGAGTCTTGTAGAGTGGGAGAATAATCTCTTTATTTCTGGAGTGAATCCCCTTTTTTATACATCCCAGTATTCTGTTGGCTTTGTTTGCTGCGGCTTGGCATTGCATGCCACTGCCAAGCTTGTTGTCTACCAGTACCCCCAAGTCCTTTTCCATCCTAGACTTACCCAGAGGTTCCCCCCCAGTGAGTAGCTTGCTTTCTGGTTTCTGGCCCCCAAGTGCATTACTTTACATTTATCAACATTAAACCTCATCTGCCATGTAGTTGCCCACCCCGTTATTTTGTTCAGGTCTGCTTGCAAGGTTTCCACATCCTGCATAGAAGATATTGGCATGCCTAGTTTAGTATCATCTGCAAATACTGAGATTGTACTAGATATCCCCTCCTCTAGATCATTTATGAACAAATTAAACAGGATTGGTCCCAGGACAGAACCCTGGGGGACCCCACTTTCCACACCCGCCCAATCCGAGTACTCCCCATTAATCACCACCCTCTGTACTCTCCACTGGAGCCAGTTCTCTATCCAGGTACTCACCTTATGATCCATACCTACCTTCCTTAGTTTGTACAGTAATCGTTTGTGGGGAACGGTGTCAAAGGCCTTTGCAAAGTCCAGATACACCACATCCACAGGCTTACCTTTATCTAGGTGGCTGCTCCCTTCATCGTAGAAGGTTAATAGATTGGTTTGGCAGGAACGATTTTTCATAAATCCATGCTGATTACTACTTATAATACCGTTTTCATTACTAAAGTCTTGTATGTGGTCCCTTAACATCCCCTCCAAAATTTTGCAGACTACAGATGTTAGGCTGACCGGCCTATAGTTACCCGGGATATATCTCGGCCCCTTCTTAAATATTGGTACCACGTTGGCTTTTTTCCAATCAGCTGGCACCATACCCGTCTGTAAACTATCCTTAAAGATCAAGAATAATGGTCTGGCAATCACCTGGCTGAGCTCATTAAGAACCCTCGGGTGCAAGCCATCCGGTCCCGGGGATTTATTTATGTTAAGTTTCTCTAGTTTAGCTCTAAGTCTATCCTCTGTTAGCCATGGCGGCACTTCCTGAGGTGTATTATTTAGTTCTGCCTTACAAGCTGGGTTTGTGTAGCCCCCCTATTCTTTTGTGAAGACTGAAGAGAAGAAATTATTTAACACTTCCGCCTTTTCTTTGTCCTCAGTGGCCATATTTCCTTTGTCATCTTTTATGGGGCCAATGTGTTCTGGCCTCGCTTTCCTACTGTTTATATACTTAAAGAACTTCTTGGGGTTCTTTTTACTCTCCTCCGCTATATGTCTCTCGTGTTCTATTTTAGCCGCCCTGATTTCGTCTTTACATTTCTTATTACACTCTTTGTAATGCTTAAATGCTGCCAATGACCCCTCAGTCTTGTATTTTTTGAAGGCCTTTTCTTTAGCACTAATATACATTTTTATGTTGGAGTTTAGCCATCCAGGGTTTATTTTTGCTCTTTTAAATTTATTTCCCTTTGGAATGCACTGGCCAATCCCCCTGTTTAGTATGCTCTTGAAGCGCTCCCATTTTTCCTCCGTGTTCTTTGTTCCCAGGGTTCTATCCCAATTGATATTTTCTAGCAGCGAGCGCAGTTTAGGGAAATTGGCTCTTTTGAAATTCAGTGTTCTTATATTACCCCTCTGCTTCCTATTACTGTAATTAATACTAAAACTTATTGACCTATGGTCACTGTTTCCTAAGTTGTCCCGTATTTCTATATCCGTGATCAGGTCTGTATTGTTGGTAGTCAGTAGGTCAAGTACCGCATTGTTTCTTGTCGGTGCATTCACCATCTGACCCATAAAATTGTCCTGCAAAACATTTAGGAACTGCCTAGCCTTGGCTGAGTGCGCGGTTCCTTCTGCCCAGTCTATATCTGGATAATTAAAGTCCCCCATTATAATGATGTTTCCCATCCTTGCTGCCAATCCTATCTGTAAAAGGAGGTCCGCCTCACCCTCCTCCCTCTGGTTGGGGGGTCTATAGCATACGCCCAATATTACCTTCCCCGCCGTGCCTTCCCTTTGAAGCTCTACCCATAGGGATTCTGCCTCGTCCTTAGCTCCATTATTAATATCATCCCTCATATTTACCTGTACACTGTTCTTAATATACAGACATACCCCTCCCCCTTTTTTACCTTCTCTATCTCTGCGATAAAGGGAATACCCCTGAATGGTCGCCATCCAATCATGAGAGCTGTCAAACCAAGTCTCAGTTATCCCCACAAAATCTAAGTCCTCCTCAAACATCAGCAGCTCCAGCTCTCCCATCTTGTTGGCCAGGCTTCTGGCATTGGCATACAACCCTCTTAATTTTGATCGGTTACATTTATCTTCATTTGATGTTTTTAGGCTGCTCTCTTGATTTTTCCCCATACCCACCCTGGGTTTAGGAGCTCCGAACACCCTACCGCTAATGCCCCCATATCTGCCCTCTGAAACTTGCTTTCCACTGGCTAACTCTACATCTGTACCCTCCCCCCCATTCCCTAGTTTAAAAGCCCCTCTAACTTTTTGGCCATCCTTGCACCCAGTACGGCTGCACCCACCCCATTTAGGTGCAATCCGTCCCTACCAAAGAGCCGGTGACCGACTGAGAAGTCAGCCCAGTTCTCCAGGAACCCGAAACCCTCCTTACTACACCAGCTCCTCAGCCACTCGTTAACTTCCCTAATCTCCCGCTGCCTCTCTGGTGTGGCTCGAGGTACAGGTAGTATTTCGGAAAATACTACCTTGGAGGTCCTAGTCCTCAACTTAGCGCCTAAGTCCCTGAAATCATTTAGGACTCTCCGTCTTCCTCTGCCTATGTCATTGGTACCCACGTGTACCATGACAGCTGGGTCTTCCCCAGCCCCACCCAATAATCTGTCCACCCGATCTGCGATGTGCCGAACCCGAGCGCCCGGCAAACAACAGACTGTTCGGCACACACGGTCTTTGTCACAGATTACACTGTCTGCCCTTCTAATAATTGAGTCCCCTACCACCAGCACCTGTCTTTCCTTTCCCTTTCTCCCGGCCTTACTGGAGGAGTTCTTCCCCTGGCAGCTAGGGGCGTCGCTCTGCTCCAGCAATGCTGGTCCCTGACTGGTTTCCCCAACATCACACAACGGGGCGTATCTATTGGGGTGCTCCAGCCCAGGATCAGCCTCCTTGCCTTGTTCCCTTCTACCCCTCCTAACTGTCACCCCTCTAAACTGCTCTGATGCCTGCACCTCCAATACTCCGCCCACCTCTGTGCAGACCCCTGCCTGCACCTGACTGGTACAATCCTGGCTCTCCTCCGGTATGGACATTCGTCTCAGTGTTGCCAGCTGCTTCCCTAGATTCAGGACCTGAGCTTCCAGGGAAACAAAGTGCTTACATCTTGCGCATATGTATTCGCCCTCGATCACATGTCTGAGGAACGCATACATATTACAAGATGTACACCGAGTCGCATCTCCACACCCGCCGGGCATTGTACCTACTATCTAATCTAATGGGGATTCAGTAATTTAAGTCTATCCTATGTGGCTATTTCCTGGCTTCCTAACGCTACCTTCTCACCCTCTGGTGTTCCGCTTCACTCACTTGACACTCAGTTGCACAACACTCACTTACCAGTCGCAAAGATACCTCAGACGCAAAGATACTCACCAGTCGCAAGATACTCACTAGACGCAAGATACTCACCAATCGCAAGTTACTCCCAGTCGCAAGAAACTCACCAGTTGCAGAGATGCTCACCAGTCGCAGAGATACTCACCAGTCGCAGAGATACTCACCAGTCGCAGATACTCACCAGTCGCAGATACTCACCAGTCGCAAAGATACTCAAAAGTCGCAGACATACTCACCAGTCGCAAGGATACTCACCCGTCCAAAGATCTTCACCAGTCGGTCGGTCACAGAACACAGTCAGTCAGTCGCAGAGCACAGTCAGACAGTCGCAGAGCGGTCAGTCGGTCGCAGAGCGGTCGCAGAGCGGTCAGTCGGTCGCAGAGCGGTAAGTCGCAGAGCAGTCAGTCGCAGAGCGGTCAGTCGGTCGCAGAGCGGTCAGTCGGTCGCAGAGCAGTCAGTCGCAGAGCGGTCAGTCGGTCGCAGAGTCAGTCGGTCGCAGGGTCAGTCGGTCGCAGAGCGGTCAGTCGGTCGCAGAGCGGTCAGTCGGTCGCAGAGCGGTCAGTCGCAGTGATAGTAGTGTTGTGCTTATAGTCACCCCACCAGCTGATCAGTTGTTACCTTATGTCCCCAGTCAGGTCCTGTCAGGTCCTTGTCGTCGCCGCTGTTATTGGCTCACGCGGCTCTCTCTTCCCTGCCTTGCTTGCAGCTGCTGCTGCCTCACACACTGGGGACGGTCCCCTCCTCCTCTTCTCCTTCTCCCGGGAACTCTCTCCTCACGATAAGTGCGTGTCCATCCGCCGCCGCCGCCGCCACCACCGCTCTCTGCCCTCTCTGCCCCGGTCCCTGGGGTCCACTGCACCCGCGCCCGGTATCCTACTACGTCCCTGCTGCTGTCGCTCCCTCCTTCTGGCCGACCGCCGCCGCCGCTGCTCGGTCCTCCCGCTTTGGTCTCCCGCAGCTCCTCTTCCTCCTCGCACACACACAGCTCCGCACCCGGTTCAGCACAGCGCACGGCTCCCTCGCCGCACGCCGCACGCCGCTCATCCGCACACACACAGCACAGCGCGCGGCTCTCTCTCTGCACAGCTTCCGCTTCCGGTATGGAAACATCTTAAAAACTTCCTGCAGGAATTGAATTTTAATAGGTAAGATCTGAAATTTACAGGAGAATATAATAATGAGAAAATACATTTTTTAGATTTGATTTTATGTAAAAAAAATGAAAATATTGGCACAAAAACGTTTTTTAAAGAGACGAATCGTAATAGTTTCATACCCACCGCCAGTTGTCACCACAAAAGATGGATCTACAACACACCAAGCAGTCGATTTACACGGATCCAAAGGAATTGTAAATTAAACTCGTAAAGTAAAGTAAAACATAATAAAGATCCTAGTGTATTAACATTCTATGAAATAGACAGAATTAAAGCAGATTGGAGAGGATCAGACATGACGAAAGAAGTATCAAAAAGAGAAACCCAATGGGTATATGAAATGGGCACCTTGCAACCGAATGGGTTGAATATTGATATTGATCTGATCTGTTTCTTTACTCATTTTTAAGAAATATTTATGGATATAGAAAAGTTTGAAAACACTATACGAAATTATCAGTATAATGAGTGGATGATAGATAATACAAGTATTTTTTTTATACTGAGTCTTTAAATATACAGACTATATACAGATATACAAAAAAATATACAGTATTAATAAGCCAATTTAATTTCAAGTATTTTTTAAAAGGATTTATTGAAAAAAAAATAAAAAATCAATACATGCATCTTAGTAAACAAGAATATTCTTTCCTGGATTAAAATTACAAGTATGGAATAATATAATATAAACATCCAATAAGATTGATAATCAGTGAATAAAAATAATAATTGATTTCTAATTCAGCTCGTATGTATAATAATGATTTTCCAAATAACGATTAGGGATTGTTTTTAATGTCATTTTAAATATAGAAATCTTTTGCTAGAGAATTTTAATACTATATATAAGAGATTTCTACACAAAATATTGGCAGGTATATGTGCTAGGAATTATGTGATAGTAATTTAAATAATTGAAGTGAGGTTAGATATGAATATAATAGTATTTATTTGTTTTTAGCTTACCCTCTGGTGGAAAGGTAGTGAACAACAATTATATTCAATAGAGGTATTTATAACATGGTTCAGTATTACAAAAGTAACATTATTTAAATGTTTTAATTAACAAGAGTTTTATAATAGGGGTTGATGATAAGATATGTGTTACTCATGCCTTAAGGTATTAACCTAAGAGTAGTAATTGTTTACGATCTGAGGAGTAAATAGAGGCACGGGCGGCTGTCCTGATATATAATGGCGCAGTGTCTCCAAAGTCCTGCCGCTCCCTGAAGACGTCACTAGATGAAACTAGTTGGGCGGGACGAGGACATTGGAACACACTGCGCATGTCAGTCTCGATCTCATGGTGGGATACACTGTAGCCGGAGACAGAAGTTTTTATGAACACAGGATCCCCTAATAATGTTTTGAACATTACAACTCTGCATCTCCTTAGTGTCAGGAAGACACTTATGAAATGTGAGTGAGATTCTTATTAAATAAAAGTATTTTTTTATATACGGAATCACACTATGTCAGTTTATCCTTTCTCCTATATATAATATATCCCTACCTGAATGTATATGGCTGTCTGTTTGAGGAGGATTAAGTGAAGGGGAGAGCAAACCTACACATTGACAAACAGCGCTATTGCTGGTTTATAACTTTACCAGCCATTCCATCCAGTGAGTAATTTTAGGGGGTGACTGGTGAAGTCAGCACAAAGGGTGCCTCACTACGCACATTACCTCTGAAGAGTCAGCACCACCACCTCTGAAGAGTCAGCACATTTTTGCACTTTATTTTTGAAAAATCAGCACAGTTGCACTTTTTGCACATTCCTTTTGTTGCACTTTATTGGACTTTATCTTGGGACTTTTATGAATTACTATTTACTGCAAAAATGCATTTTTGATCACTACCTGATGTGATCACATGCATAGAAGTTTGTTTTATATTGTAGTCACTATCTAACCATTTAGCACTCTGCACTTTTTTGCATCTTGTATTTAAAGTTTTTATGTATTTTATATATATACAGCTGGTGATGCACTTTAGGACACACTCTTTTTGATACAGTTGGGCCGATTTCTATATTTTCATCCAATGTAAGACTTTGCCCAGTGTTTACAATTACAACAAATCCATGTCAGGTATTTCAGTTTTAATATGTATTAAACACCTTGTGTGCTACATATTTATTGCAGAATAAAATTAAGTACCTCAATGATTATAATCCAGTTTGGATGAATGTTTTATTATGTTATAGACAGCATTGTGCATCTGCTCTCCTATTCTATGCATGCATACCGTTTCAATGTATAACTTGTCTAGACAATACTTTTCAGAGCTGTAAAAATTAATAATATGACAGAATTATCCTATGCTTAATGCAGCTGTGCTCTATATCAACTCTGAAAATTAAATTTACTATACTGGGCCACTGACAGCTGGGTCTTTGACACATTTAATGGATTTGATATGGTACTGTAGTTTGTGCCTGCAAGCAAAAAACAATTATTATTTTCATAAAAAAGAGACATCTTTGTCTAAACCTAACAAAAATGTTCCATTTTTATGCAGAATCTTCCAAAAAAAAATGCAAGAAGAAGCATTTTTTTTTTTTGCTGAATTGGATTGTAAGAAAATATATAGCTATTTCAAAGATTGGTAACATTTTTATTGGTTTAGTATAACAGCATTGTACTCCTGAATATATTTAAATAATAAAGCAATTTACTGTACAGATGATTTATAAAGGATGATGTTTTAATAGACTTTGTATCAAACAATAAAATGATCAAGGTTTGAATGGCTTCATTAGGATATACAAAAATCAATAAGTAGTTTTACCACTAAAATGCATACATTTTCAATTGCTACATATTTTTTTTTTTAGGTTTTACAAAAAGTCTGTTGATGAAAGTATAATGCATATCGCTTTGTTATATATATATTAAATTGCATTTGTTTTCATGTGTCTACAGTATATGCATTTTATTAATTCTTCTACATATTATTTAAAATAACATAGAGGTCACGGCACTAACTTACCTGTGTTGACATTATTTTTATTTAGGCATAAAAAAACAGCATGAAATATACAGTGTATGTCAAAACAATATTTGATAGTGTCTTTTGAATGTTTATATAACCCATAAAGTAAAAAACAAGAATAACTGGGCTTGGTTTAGGAAAACATATATATGTGTTGGCTGCCTGCACCAATAGATCTGATTACACACCTAAAAAACACATAAAATACACAAAAGGTGCAGTGCCAACTTTACATTCAAAACAGTCCTAAAAACACATCATAGAAAGTCCACCAGTACAAGATGGTAAAAGGATTCCCACACAAGCTGTGAGAAACACACACATGTCACAACCGTGAGGGAGGGGGCAAACCTGCTTACTGGATCAAACTGATCCTCAAATTATAGAGAAGTCAATAATTAAGTGTGTAGGAACAAGGCCAGATGGATCAGCATCATATCAGGCACCCACTAGAAATTTGTTCAAAGTGACTCCAATTAAGACACATGTATTCTACGATCCTGCAGCCGGAAATGTATAATCCCACCGGTATGGGTGCTAATCAGGGACCTTATTACCTCAAGGGATACAAAGTACATGACAATAGTGCAGTATGTCTAAAAAGCTGCAATAGCTAGTTGAATTCCAAATATATTGCACTCAAAATCAAAAAAACCTAATCAGACATATCAGATCAAAATAAGGATGGCCATGGCAAGGGTGCTTACATCAAAATAAGGATGGCCATGGCAAGGGTGCTTACGCCATTTGGTCCTGTCCCCACTTACGCGCTTCGTCATATACTATCTTAAGAGGCGAGGCGGCTGGACGCAAGTATGCTATAAATAAGAGAAGTAAGAAAGTTTCACATAGCAAGCTTACTTCTCACAAAGCATTTCAAAAGAGCAGAAGGAAGACATCTATTGTTCCAACTGGCACTTACGACTGTGCAAACAAAAAAAATGATATAACCCAACAAAATTAGAAAAATATTTAGGGAACACCCATCAATGGCATCCCCAATTTGAAATATTCTCTTCTAATATAGCAACCCAACCCATACTTTTAGAAAACTGAACTTGATGTCACGCAAGGAGAAGTGCGCCATCTTGTGGGAATATGAAATTTAACATGAATAAGACAGTAAAATTCCAAAAACAGGTTTAAATCATAAACACATAAAAGATACATCAAAATAGTAAAAAATATAAATTCCAATACATATCATACAAAGCGACATTGAGATTATTAGTACAAATCACCCATTATTTAAGAAACAGTTCACATCCCATTCAATATTCAATATTCATCCCTAATGGCAAATAGGACTTGAGGTCATATATCCAGCGAGTCTCCATTCTGGAGATTTCTCGCCGATCATGACTCCCTCTCCAATGTGGAGAGAACTTGTCTATGCCCAGAATAAGAGTACTCTCTGGATTTTTATTGTGACATTGTGCGTAATGCTTAGACACGCTATGTTCAGAAAAACCTCGTCCAATATTACCCAGATGTTCATTTACTCTAATTTGTATAGTGGTGCAGCCCACATATTTGATGCTGCATGGGCACTATAAAAAATAAAAAACATTCTTAGAAGAACATGTAATGAATGGTCTAATTCCATACACTCTAGACGTTACCATGGACTGAAAATTACTCCTCCGAGTTAAGGATTTAACCCGCCAAACAGTACATTTTCTACAAGGAAAAACCTTTTAAATCATGAAAAAAGGTGGTTCTCTTAGGATTACCTATTACATTGGGGCTACATATAGCCTCAAAGGTTTAGCACCCAACAGTCGTCGTTCTGGAGAACCTTCCAGTATCTATTGATATATAGTATTGATTAGAATAGGTAGTAATAAAAGAGAACCCATATTGGTTCATGACTGTCTCTATTTTGGGCCTGTCCTCCAAAAACTTAAATCTATCAAGACTGCCAACATCTGAGACAATACTTTTAAGTTCACATGGATTATAGCCTCTATCCACAAATCTGGAGTTCAACATAGAGGCCTTCTGTTTGTAATCTTCAAGGACAGTACAGTTCCGGCACACCCTAAGGAACTGGCTTTTCTGGACAAACCTAAGCCAGGAAGGTTGATGACAACTTTCCTGGCCTATTAAGCTATTACGGTCCTTCTCCTTGAAGGAAGTGGAAACCAATGCACCATTTGTTCAGATCCAAGAAGTGGACCTTTTGATTACTTGCCTCATGCTGCAATATTATACCCAAAGAGTTGTCATTCAATTAGTCAATATAGTCATTCAAGGATTGTACAGCTCCATCCCAAAGGAGGGGGACGTCATCTATAAATCTCCTCCATAGGAGGAGCTCTGGTCTCCGACCGACAGCCATGAGGAGATTAGCCATGCTTGGTGAAAATTTTGCACACATAGCAACTCCTCTATTTTGTAAATAGAAGCAGCCGCCAAACCAAAAAGAATTGTGTTTCATGGCAAATGACAGCAAATGCAAAATAAAGGTGCTCTGCTTAGGTAACAAGTTGGAATCCCTCTAAAGGGTGGTTTAAGGTGGGATCACCTCTCACTGGGATTTTTCCAACCACCTCCCTGTGAGGTCTGATGATTAGTGATGGACGAACATCGGCCGGGGCAGTTCGCGAACGCCAGCCGCAAATTTTCTCAAAAGTCTGCAAACCGCGAGTTTGCGGCGGGCCCTATTGACTTTAATGGGAGGCGAACTTTAAAAACCTTTAGGTCATATTTGCAGCCACAAAAGACGTACTAGCTGTGCACAAATAGTCCCAGCACATGGACAATGTCATAACAAAAGTATTGCAATTGAAAAAGTTGCCCTAAATTTTTTTATTTTTTTTTTTACAGCAAAATTTTTTTTTTTCATAAATCAGCCAGAACTGACATCAGCCGGTAAATACATTGTCTAATACATATAGGGTCTATTGACACATCTGTAAAATGGGTCCGCATCCATTCCACAATTTGGCGGAACCTTTACAGACCCATTGTTTTTAATTTCCAGTCTGAAAAATTAGGCATTCACAGGATAAAGAAGTAAGTGTTGGCCATTCCAGGCCCCAAAAATTAGCCCACATGCGTTTACCTGACAGCTAAGAACATAGTATTCTGTGGCTGAAGGTACATTAGGCATTCACAGGATACAGAAGTAAGTGTCGGCCATGAAAGGCCCCAAAAATTAGCCAACATGGGTTTACCTGACAGCTAAGAATGTAGTATTCTGTGGCTGAAGGTACATTAGGCATTTACACAGTATACAGAAGTAGGTGTCGGCCTGTATAGGCTGCAAAAATTAGCTCACATGGTTTGAACTGACAGCAAAAAGCTTCGTTTTTGATGGCTAGAGGTACGGTAGGCGTTCACAGTACACAGAACCATAAGTGTCGGCCTGTATAGGCTGCAAAAATTAGCTCACATGGTTTGAACTGACAGCAAAAAACTTCGTTTTTTGATGGCTAGAGGTATGGTAGGCATTCACAGTACACAGAACTGTAAGTGTCGGCCTGTATAGGCTCCAAAAATTAGCTCACATGGTTTGAACTGACAGCATAAAACTTAGTATTTGGTGGCTGGAGGCACATTAGGCATTCACAGAAAAAATAAGTGTCGGCCCTGAAAGGCCCCAAAAATTTGCCATTCAATGGACATGAAATGCCTTTTACGCCGCTGTATGTAGCGAAGCCAAGGACCAGGAATTGTTGTGGGTGGAGGAAACCTGGTCTACTGGTCACATGTGTTAAATTCCTCAGAGATCCATGCCTCATTCAGTTTGATAAATGTGAGGTAGTCTACACTGTCATGAACTAGGCGAGTGCGCTTATCGTCACGATCCACCCTGCTGTGCTGAACGTCCTTTCGGACAGGACACTGGATGGGGGGCAAGCCAACATTTCCATTGCAAATTGTGCAAGCTCTGGCCAGAGGTCAAGCCAGCCCACCCAGTAGTCCAGGGGTTCATCACTCCTCAGAGCGTCCACATCGGCCGTTAACCCGATGTAGTCGGACACCTGTCGGTCTAGGTGTTCCCTCATGCTGGATCAGGAGTACAGCTGTCGATGGTTCGGCTGAAAGAAGGATCTCATATCTGAAGTGACCAAGACATCTTCCAACCGCCCTCTTCTTGCAGGCGCTGTTGGATTGCTACCCGCAACTGTCTCTCTGTGACTGGAAATTCCTCTGCCAGCGCATGGAAACGCAGAATGCAGTATTTCCCGCAGCAAGGCCTGGAAGTGCTGCATTCTGACCGCCCTCTGTGATTGTGGTAACATTTCTGCCATTTTGTGTTTGTACGGGGGGTCTAAGTACGTTGCCACCCACTACTGGTCCTTGGCCTTTATGCGTTTTATACGGGGGTCTCCCTTAAAACACTGCAGCATGTAGGCCCCCATTCCCACTAAACTGGAAGCGGTATAGTGGCCAGTTCAAATAATTGGCCAGTATCTGTTGTCAATATGTGTAGCACAGTTAACACAGCAAAAGAGGCCACATTTTTGCAGGACTAAAATACAATCTTAGAAAAGTATACTGTTAAATAACACCCAGCTTCGATACGTGCTATTGGGGGGCCACTGGTAGGGATGATCGAACGGTTCGAGTCGACCATCGGTTCGGCCCGAACATTGGGTGTTCGAGGTTCGGCTGAATTTAGAACTTTTTGCCCAAAAAGTTCGGAATTCGGCAGCCAGAACTGACCAAAATGCAATGTTTCAGGAAATTGGCTTTAAAAGCCCGTGATTGGACCAGAACCATTAGCAAAAGCCAATTGAGGGGGCAGGAGAATGCTAGGAATGTGATTGGAGTGACTAGGAGGTCCCTAGACCAATCATTAGTGAATACGCCCCCCAGTATATAAGATCGCCCCCGCCATATTCCTAGCATTGTTATACTGGACATGGAAGAGAGTGGAAGCAGTTCTGTTAATTTTACTTTAAAAGTGTCATTTAGCTATTTATTAGTGTGAGGAAAGGGATATCTAGTGTAGTTAGAGTGCTCTTTTACACTTAAGTTAGCTTCAAAAATTTAGTTTCTGTAGGGAAAGTGTTAAGTGTAAAGGGACCGTAGTGTAGTGTAGGGTTAACTGGCAGTGACTGCTATGGCAGGGTGACAAAACCCTTCCATAGCAGGGTGACCGCTATAGAGAAATGATCATTTCTCTGAGTTGCTTCGGAACTGGAATATGGCTTCTCACCAGCCAAGCATTTTTTATGCTGCAGGGGCTGCCACTGCCAGTGCTTTTTTGAGGACATGTTTGATGTCAGACATGACATCTGAACATGTGTATAGGGGGTATATATACAGATATATAGGTGTGATAGTAGCAGAAATAAATGCTTGCGCTAATGAAATCATTTACAGTAATAAATTTCTGCTACTATCACACCTATATATGGCTAGGTGTCTATATACATATAATTATGTGTGTATATATACCACTATACACAAGTTCAGATGTTTTGCCTGCCTCAAAAGAACCCAAAAAAATGCCAAAAAAACACAAGCGTCAAAAAAAAATGCCCAGGTATGTTTTTGCTGGCATTTTTTGGGGGGTTTTGGAGGCAGGCAAAACATCTGAACTTGTGTATAGTGGTGTATATACACACATCCATATATTTATATACACACCTATACATATATAGGTGTGATAGTAGCAGAAATATATGCTTGCGCTAATGAAATCATTTACAATAATATATTTCTGCTACTATCACACCTATATATGGCTAGGTGTCTATATACATATAATTATGTGTGTATATATACCACTATACACAAGTTCAGATGTTTTGCCTGCCTCAAAAGAACCCCAAAAAATGCCAAAAAAACGCTAGCGTCAAAAAAAAAAAATGCCCAGGTGTGTTTTTGCTGGCATTTTTGGAGGGGTTTTGAAGGCAGGCAAAACATCTGAACTTGTGCACAGTACCACTATACACAAGTTCAGATGTTTTTCCTGACTGCAAAGAACCCAAAAAAAATGCCTGCTATTAAACCGGCAAGGTGTTACAGCAGAGAAGGCATACTCCTGTGCTGAAAGTTTTCTAATACAAACAATCCTTTTTTTTATGGTTCTGGACATGCTACAGAGCTGAAACTTCACAGGTACACCTTTTAGACCCCCCAGACACAAAATCACACAAAAAAAGTTCTTAAAAATTGTCATTTTTGATAAAAAAAGCCAATTATTGAAAAAATTTTTTAAAAAAAAGAGAGATTTTTTGATTTTTACTTTGGATTTCGTATCTGGGGGGTCTAAAAAGTGTACATGTGAAGTTTCAGCTCTGTAGCATGTCCAGAACCATAAAAAAAAGATTGTTTGTATTAGAAAACTTTCAGCACAGGAGTATGGCTTCGCTGCTGTAACACCTTGCCGGTTTAATAGAAGGCATTTTTTTGGGTTCTTTGCAGTCAGGAAAAACATCTGAACTTGTGTATAGTGGTACTGTGCACAAGTTCTGATGTTTTGCCTGCCTCCAAAAACCCCCAAAAAATGCCAGCAAAAACACACCTGGGCATTTTTTTTTTGACGCTAGCGTTTTTTTTGGCATTTTTTGGGGTTCTTTTGAGGCAGGCAAAACATCTGAACTTGTGTATAGTGGTGTATATACACACATACATATATTTATATACACACCTAGACATATATAGAAGTATACTATACACAAGTTCAGATGTTTTTCCTGACTGCAAAGAACCCAAAAAAATTGCCTGCTTTGAAACCGGCAAGGTGTGAAAACCGAGGAGAGAAGCTAACCCCCTGAGCTGAAAGTTTTCTAATACAAACAATCCTTTTTTTTTTCTGGTTCTGGACATGCTACAGAGCTGAAAATTCACAGGTACACCTTTTAGACCCCCCAGACACAAAATCACACAAAAAAAGTTCTTAAAAATTGTCATTTTTGATAAAAAAGCCATGACAGGTGTGTTTTTGCTGGCATTTTTTGGGGGTTGTTGGAGGCAGGCAAAACATCAGAACTTGTGCACAGTACCACTATACACAAGTTCAGATGTTTTTCCTGACTGCAAAGAACCCAAAAAAATGCCTTCTATTAAACCGGCAAGGTGTTACAGCAGCGAAGCCATACTCCTGTGCTGAAAGTTTTCTAATACAAACGATCTTTTTTTTTTTCTGGTTCTGGACATGCTACAGAGCTGAAACTTCACATGTACACTTTTTAGACCCCCCAGATACTAAAATCTCTTTTTTTTTTTTTTTTAATTTTTCAATAATTGGCTTTTTTATCAAAAATGACAATTTTTGAGAACTTTTTTTTGTGTGATTAATAGTTAATGGGGCACGACCCAGAACCCTAGGCACTTTTTAGGGGCATTTATTGGGTTTTAGGGCTTAAAAATGGTGTTTTTTGATTACCGAAGTTCGGGTCCCATTGATTTCAATGGGGTTCTGAAATCCGGGCCAGACTTTCGGGAAGTTCGGATGTTCTGGCCGAACCAAACTTTTCAAAAGTTCGATTCATCCCTAGCCACTGGTTTATCACACCAGTTTTTCAAAAAATTGGCCAGTGAGTTTGGCAATGTGTGTATCAGAATTAACTCAGCAGAAGAGGCAATATTGTTGCAGGACACAAATACGCTTGTAAAAGTATACTCAGATAACACCCCACTTCAATATGTGGTATTGGGGGGCCACTGGTTTATCACACCAGTTGTTCAAAAAATTGGCCAGTGAGTTTGGCACTGTATGTACCAGACTTAATTCAGCAGAAGAGGCAATATTGTTGCAGGACACAAATACACTTGTAAAAGTATACTCAGATAACACCCCGCTTCAATATGTAGTATTGGGGGGCCACTGGTTTATCACACCAGTTGTTCAAAAAATTGGCCAGTGAGTTTGGCACTGTATGTACCAGACTTAACTCAGCAGAAGAGGCAATATTGTTGCAGGACACAAATACACTTGTAAAAGTATACTCAGATAACACCCCACTTCAATATGTGGTATTGGGGGGCCACTGGTTTATCACACCAGTTGTTCAAAAAATTGGCCAGTGAGTTTGGCACTGTGTGTATCAGACTTCACTCAGCAAAAGAGGCAAAATTGTTGCAGGACACAAATACACTTGTAAAAGTATACTCAGATAGGCTCCAAAAATTAGCTCACATGGTTTGAACTGACAGCAAAAAACGTAGTTTTTGATGGCTAGAGGTACAGTGTAATGTTCTGGTACCTTTGGGTACCCTAATTACTCTTTCATAAGTGTATGCGCCCCACCATTCTCTTTTGGTAAGGTGCGCATACACCTTTAAGACTGATGCTGTCATCACTGAGCGCCGGACTGGATGGCTATTTAGATCGCCGGCTCTCACTCACATGTGTTCGTTCAAACTGCTTTGTGCCTTGATGCTAACCTGTCTTGAAGCTCTCATGCTTGCAAGCATACCTCGCTGTCGGAACCACGCTGCGCTGATCCCTGTATCCCGCCACCGGATCATCCGCTCTTGCCGAACCTCTCCTCTGCTACATTGCTATTAGTGATAAGTACCCCACAGGGGAAACCTGTATAACTTTCATACTAAAGCTTACACTATCTAGCTCTGCATACTAAGGACTATTACTACATCTGCATTATCTAAGATTGCTAGCTCTTGAGCCTACTACCACCTGTTCTTGCACTGGGTTGATCTCTCTTGTATGTCCACCTGCTACTCTGTCATCTGCTACCATACATGATTGCTAAACCTATCTGCATCCCATCTGCTACTATCTTACTTTCAAGAACATTTCCTTTCAAGTGTCTGTTATCAACCATCTCTACCCAACCTGTCTCTTCAGCCTATCATCACTGTGTTACTATATACATAAGTCACTCTAGGAAACATCTTATTGAGTGTGTGTATTTACTTGCTGAATTGAGATCATCCACACATGATGAGTCATTGAGAGTTGGGATTGGTGTCTCAGCGTTTCTCTACATGACTACTGAAGTGGAATATTTCTGCAGCTGAAAATCCACATCATACATAAAACGCAGGAGCGTTACAGATTGAACGAACCACAAATGGATTCAGCAGAAATAACCACTCAGATGACACAATTAAAACAGCAAGTACCTGCGTTAATACACGCACTTGCTGAATTAAAAGAAGACAATCAGGCTCTGTGGCAGCAGGTAATTAGACTGACACAACTTACCACTGCTCAGTCCCCTGAACCCAAAATAAATCCTCCTTTGGTATTTACAGGCGATCGCAAAAAATTTCGCGAATTTAAAAAAGCATGTGAGTTACTTTTCTTGCTAAAACCCCGTACCTACCTTACTGATCACATTAAGGTTTGTACTATTATTTCTTACCTAACAGGCGATCCTCGGGCCTGGGCAGACTCTCTTTTTGAGAAAAGCGACCAGCTTCTCAACTCCTATGCCTTGTTCCTAGCAGAACTCACTAGCCTATATGATGATCCCAATAGGCAGAGTACTGCCGATCTTCAATTAAGATCCTTGAAACAAGGTGGGAGACCTGTAGAAGACTTTGTCGCAGAATTCAAGAGATGGACCCTTGATTCAGAATGGAATGATGCATCTCTGAAATCCCAATTTAGGCTTGGCCTATCAGAGGCCGTTAAAGACGAGCTCACCCGAGCGGATCTGCCAAAAACCCTGGATGCATTGATACAACTCAGTATCACCATAGATAGAAGACTACGAGAAAGAAAGACTGAGAAAATGGGAATGCCATTATCCAGTTCTTCTCGGATTTCGGCCGTTGACCCCGTTCCTATGGAGGTAGGAACCATACGCCCACCTCTATCAACTATGGAAAGAGCCAGAAGACGATCTGGTAATCTCTGCTTGTACTGTGCATCCCCGGATCACAAGATAAACGTCTGTCCCCTAGTCTACAAAAAGAAGGGTGAGTGTTCACATGTCCTCCTAGGGGGATTGACAACTTCAATCACTAACCCTTACCTTTCTGTTTGCTTAACATTACAGTGGGACCAGAACAGGATTACTACTAAGGCCATGATTGACACAGGATCTTGTGGAAATTATATTGACATACGTTTTGCTGCTTTAAATAAAGTTCCTATTATTTCTAAACTTAAACCTGTCTCAGTGAGTCTTATTAACGGTGTTCCTTTATCCTCTGGTCCGATCACTGATCAGACACAGGCACTCCTAGTCACTACTAACGGGTCTCATATGGAGACCACTACCTTCGATCTAATACCTTCACCCCACTTTCCCATTGTTTTGGGACTTCCCTGGTTGCACACACATCAACCAACCATAGATTGAAAGGAACGGACCCTGACCTTCCTCTCTTGCTATTGCGAGGGTACGTGTAACCTCCCGTCTTTCAGGAAGATCCTGTCTGTGGTGACAGATGAGATTGCACCACTATGTTATCAGGATCTCTCTGAGGTTTTTCTTGAGAAAAATGCTCAAGCACTACCTCCCCATCGAGACTATTATTGTAGCATTGATCTATTCCCAAATAGCAAATTGCCGTTCGGTCATGTTTATCCTCTTTCACAGGATGAACTTTCCCATCTAAAAGACTATTTGGATGAGAATTTGGAAAAAGGTTTTATTAGACCTTCCACTTCTTCCACAGCAGCAGGACTCTTTTTTGTCCGCAATAAGGACTCAAGTCTCAGGCCTATCATCGACTATAGGCAATTGAATGCTATTACAATAAAAGATCGCTATCCTCTACCGCTTATCCCTGAGCTCATTGAGCAGGTGCGTGGAGCTACCTATTTTTCAAAATTGGATCTGAAAGGAGCATACAATCTCATTTGAATCCGTGCTGGACACGAGTGGAAGACTGCATTCAGAACTAGATACGGATTGTTCGAATATCTTGTAATGCCATTCGGGCTATGCAACGCCCCTGCAGTTTTTCAACGATTTATAAACGATATTTTCAGAGACTTACTAGATGTCTGTGTTGTGGTATATCTGGACGATATACTTATATATTCACGATCCCTGTCTGAACACATAAGACATGTAAGACTAGTATTATCGAGATTGCTTGCACACAACCTTTATGTGAAACTGAAAAAATGCTTGTTTCATAAAGTAGAGGTACTGTTTCTAGGCTACATCATATCCAAAACAGGAATCGAGATGGACATGAGTAAGATATCCTGCATTCAGGATTGGCCTACACCACCCACACGCAAGGCGCTACAGCGATTCCTTGGATTTTCGAATTTCTACAGGAAGTTCATTAGAAACTTCTCTGCCATTGTGAGACCCCTCACACAGCTCACTAGCATTAAAAAACCATTCAAATGGTCAGATGAAGCAAATAAAGCTTTTCACCTGTTAAAGACAAGGTTTACTTCTGCTCCCATACTACGCCATCCAGACCCATCCCTCCAATACATTCTGGAAGTAGATGCGTCAAACATGGCAGTAGGAGCAATACTCTCCCAACGACCAACTCACACTTCGCCACTTCATCCAGTCGCCTTTTTTTCTAAATCTCTAAGCAGCCCAGAGATAAATTACCCCGTGGGTGAAAAGGAACTGCTTGCTATAAAATTGGCTCTGGAGAATTGGCGACATCTACTCGAAGGCACCCAATTACCAATACTTATATACACGGACCATAAAAATCTCCAATATCTTCAGACTAACAAAACTCTCTCGCACCGACAGGTACGATGGTCACTATTCTTTCTAAGGTTTAACTTCCTAGTGACCTACACTCCTGCAGATAAGAACAAAAAGGCGGATGCACTATCACGACTAACTGAAGAAAACTACTTTGAAATCCCTTCCGTTCCTATAATACCTCACAAACGCATTATTGGAGTTGTCCGTTCCTTGAAGGAAGAGGTTTTGCATGGTATAAGTTTGGATTCACCCCCACCACAACTAAATACTGATGCAGAAGGCTTCCTCTACTACAACGACAAACTTTACATACCACCTACCATACGCACCAAGATCTTGGAATTATCGCATGATGTGCCTATGGCAGGACATATGGGTATGACAAAGACTCTTAATCTGATTACCAGGCAATTCTGGTGGCCTGACATAAAAACATCTATACAAAAATTCGTCTCTTCATGCAATGTCTGTGCCAGGTCCAAAATTGACACTACGAGACCATCCGGTCTACTATGCAGTCTACCAATACCCCAAACTCCATGGGAAGTTGTGTCCTTGGACTTTATAGTGGAATTGCCTCCTTCCAAAGGATTTAATACCATCTTAGTGTCAGTGGACCATCTGACAAAAATGGCACATTTCATTGCTATTCGCAGACTACCTTCGTCCAAACAAACGGCAGAACTCCTGATGAAACATGTCTTTAAGTTACATGGTATCCCAAAAACTCTTCTGTCTGACCGTGGATCACAATTTATTTCCAAGTTCTGGCAAGAACTATGTCACATACTACGAATCGAGCGGAAACTCACTTCTCCTTACCATCCGCAGACCAACGGACAGACTGAAAGAGTCAACCAATGCATCGAGCAATATTTACGTTGTTACACTTCTTACCAACAGGATGATTGGGTGTATCTTCTCCCTCTGGCAGAATTTGCCTACAACAACGCAACCCACAGTACGACCAAGCAGAGTCCTTTCTACTTGAACTATGGGTTTCATCCCTCTATTCTTCCACCACGCATCCGTCCTTCAAATAACCCAGTAGCTTCAGACTATCTTACCCAAATAAAGGACTCTCTGGGTTTGCTTAATACTACCATTGCACACGCTCATAGTCAACAAAAGAAGTACTATGATCTTCGCAGAAGACCTTCTCCTCAGTACGCTATCGGGGACCTCGTTTGGCTCTCAACAAAAAATTTAAGACTGAAAATCCCTAGTAGTGTTGAGCGAACACGGACTGTATTATTCGTGTTCGTACCGAATAATTGGATTTTTTGTACCCGAACACGGACACGGACACTTTACTGTATGTTCGGGTAAAAATCCGTGTTCGGTCGTTTTATTTCCGGGTTTTGCATGCTTTGGCGCTCTTTTCATGGCGGGCTTTCAACAGCCAATCAACAATCGTTTAACTGGTGTGCCTTAAGCCATCCCAGCCATGCCTGCAAATGTCTCAGTAGCTGTGATTGGCCGTCTGAAGCATGTGACCAAGTCTTTATAAGTTCGAGGCAGCCGCAGCGGCGTCATTATGCTGCTTAGATTCAGGGACAGAGAGCACAAATCAACGTGCTGGCTGCTGATTAGGGAAAGATAGGCAGGAAAAAACCATTTGTGTCCGGATAGAATTGAGGGACAGGTCGGAGTGTTTAGGCAGGGCGAGTTGTAGGCATTTTAGGGATAGAGTCTGCTGAATTATATAGGGTCAGTGTCTTCTACAAACTACAATCGATATTGCTGTGTGGGGGGTGGGGTGAATCTGCACTCAATCCTGATCTACGATCTCTTCTCAATCCTGTTAGGGACAGAGTCTGCTGAATTTTAGGGAAACTGTGTTCTACAAACTACAATCGATATTGCTGTGTGGGGGGTGGGGTGAATCTGCACTCAATCCTGATCTACGATCTCTTCTCAATCCTGTTAGGGACAGAGTCTGCTGAATTTTAGGGAAACTGTGTTCTACAAACTACAATCGATATTGCTGTGTGGGGGGTGGGGTGAATCTGCACTCAATCCTGATCTACGATCTCTTCTCAATCCTGTTAGGGACAGAGTCTGCTGAGTTTTAGGGAAACTGTGTTCTACAAACTACAATCGATATTGCTGTGTGGTGTGGGATTGGAGATAGGCAGGTGTCAGTGATCCACATCCATTTTTCTGTGTGTGAGCTGCAGTGAACACAATCTTTTTGGGCTGCAGTGAACACAATCTTTTTGGGCTGCAGTGAACACAATCTTTTTGGGCTGCAGTGAACACAATCTTTTTGGGCTGCAGTGAACACAATCTTTTTGGGCTGCAGTGAACACAATCTTTTTGGGGTGCAGTGAACAAAATCTTTTTGGGGTGCAGTGAACACAATCCTTTTTGGTGTGCAGTGAACACAATCTTTGTGGGGTGCAGTGAACAAAATCCTTTGTGGGGTGCAGTGAACACAATCTTTTTGGGGTGCAGTGAACAAAATCCTTTTTGGGGTGCAGTGAACAACATCCTTTTTGGGGTGCAGTGAACACAATCTTTTTGGGGTGCAGTGAACAAAATCCTTTGTGGGGTGCAGTGAACACAATCTTTTTGGGGTGCAGTGAACACAATCTTTTTGGGGTGGAGTGAACAACATCCTTTTTGGGGTGCAGTGAACAAAATCCTTTTTGGGGTGCAGTGAACAAAATCATTTTTGGGGTGCAGTGAACACAATCTTTTTGGGGTGCAGTGAACACAATCTTTGTGGGGTGCAGTGAACACAATCTTTTTGGGGTGGAGTGAACAACATCCTTTTTGGGGTGCAGTGAACAACATCCTTTTTGGGGTGCAGTGAACACAATCTTTTTGGGGTGCAGTGAACACAATCTTTGTGGGGTACAGTGAACAGAATCTTTGTGGGGTGCAGTGAACAAAATCTTTGGGGGGTACAGTGAACACAATCTTTGTGAGGTGCAGTGAACACAATCTTTGTGGGGTGCAGTGAACACAATCATTGTGGGGTGCAGTGAACTCAATCTTTGTGGGGTACAGTGAACACAATCTCATACTGAAGGTTTGAGGGTGCTGCCTGTTCCATACTCCCCCTACTCCTCATCTAGCCTTTTAGGGGTACAAACAATAGTAATTGGGGCCTAGTGTGGTTGTGTACGTGTGATATACATACACTTTTTTGGGATCATATTTTCTATTCCGCTATTTAATCAAAAACCTTTGGGGATCAGTTAAATTGGGGGATAGTCTGTGTTGGTACGTGTGAGAGAGATCCACCTTTCCAAGTTGTTGGGGTTCATCTCATACTTCTGAAGGTTTGAGGGTGCTGCCTGTTCCATACTCCCCCCTACTCCTAGCCTTTTAGGGGTACAAACAATAGTAATTGGGGCCTAGTGTGGTTGTGTACGTGTGATATACATACACTTTTTTGGGATCATATTTTCTATTCCGCTATTTAATCAAAAACCTCTGGGGATCAGTTAAATTGGGGGATAGTCTGTGTTGGTACGTGTGAGAGAGATCCACCTTTCCAAGTTGTTGGGGTTCATCTCATACTTCTGAAGGTTTGAGGGTGCTGCCTGTTCCATACTCCCCCTACTCCTAGCCTTTTAGGGGTACAAACAATAGTAATTGGGGCCTAGTGTGGTTGTGTACGTGTGATATACATACACTTTTTTGGGATCATATTTTCTATTCCGCTATTTAATCAAAAACCTTTGGGGATCAGTTAAATTGGGGGATAGTCTGTGTTGGTACGTGTGAGAGAGATCCACCTTTCCAAGTTGTTGGGGTTCATCTCATACTTCTGAAGGTTTGAGGGTGCTGCCTGTTCCATACTCCCCCTACTCCTAGCCTTTTAGGGGTACAAACAATAGTAATTGGGGCCTAGTGTGGTTGTGTACGTGTGATATACATACACTTTTTTGGGATCATATTTTCTATTCCGCTATTTAATCAAAAACCTTTGGGGATCAGTTAAATTGGGGGATAGTCTGTGTTGGTACGTGTGAGAGAGATCCACCTTTCCAAGTTGTTGGGGTTCATCTCATACTTCTGAAGGTTTGAGGGTGCTGCCTGTTCCATACTCCCCCTACTCCTAGCCTTTTAGGGGTACAAACAATAGTAATTGGGGCCTAGTGTGGTTGTGTACGTGTGATATACATACACTTTTTTGGGATCATATTTTCTATTCCGCTATTTAATCAAAAACCTCTGGGGATCAGTTAAATTGGGGGATAGTCTGTGTTGGTACGTGTGAGAGAGATCCACCTTTCCAAGTTGTTGGGGTTCATCTCATACTTCTGAAGGTTTGAGGGTGCTGCCTGTTCCATACTCCCCCCTACTCCTAGCCTTTTAGGGGTACAAACAATAGTAATTGGGGCCTAGTGTGGTTGTGTACGTGTGATATACATACACTTTTTTGGGATCATATTTTCTATTCCGCTATTTAATCAAAAACCTCTGGGGATCAGTTAAATTGGGGGATAGTCTGTGTTGGTACGTGTGAGAGAGATCCACCTTTCCAAGTTGTTGGGGTTCATCTCATACTTCTGAAGGTTTGAGGGTGCTGCCTGTTCCATACTCCCCCCTACTCCTAGCCTTTTAGGGGTACAAACAATAGTAATTGGGGCCTAGTGTGGTTGTGTACGTGTGATATACATACACTTTTTTGGGATCATATTTTCTATTCCGCTATTTAATCAAAAACCTCTGGGGATCAGTTAAATTGGGGGATAGTCTGTGTTGGTACGTGTGAGAGAGATCCACCTTTCCAAGTTGTTGGGGTTCATCTCATACTTCTGAAGGTTTGAGGGTGCTGCCTGTTCCATACTCCCCCTACTCCTAGCCTTTTAGGGGTACAAACAATAGTAATTGGGGCCTAGTGTGGTTGTGTACGTGTGATATACATACACTTTTTTGGGATCATATTTTCTATTCCGCTATTTAATCAAAAACCTTTGGGGATCAGTTAAATTGGGGGATAGTCTGTGTTGGTACGTGTGAGAGAGATCCACCATTCCAAGTTGTTGGGGTTCATCTCATACTTCTGAAGGTTTGAGGGTGCTGCCTGTTCCATACTCCCCCTACTCCTAGCCTTTTAGGGGTACAAACAATAGTAATTGGGGCCTAGTGTGGTTGTGTACGTGTGATATACATACACTTTTTTGGGATCATATTTTCTATTCCGCTATTTAATCAAAAACCTTTGGGGATCAGTTAAATTGGGGGATAGTCTGTGTTGGTACGTGTGAGAGAGATCCACCTTTCCAAGTTGTTGGGGTTCATCTCATACTTCTGAAGGTTTGAGGGTGCTGCCTGTTCCATACTCCCCCTACTCCTAGCCTTTTAGGGGTACAAACAATAGTAATTGGGGCCTAGTGTGGTTGTGTACGTGTGATATACATACACTTTTTTGGGATCATATTTTCTATTCCGCTATTTAATCAAAAACCTCTGGGGATCAGTTAAATTGGGGGATAGTCTGTGTTGGTACGTGTGAGAGAGATCCACCTTTCCAAGTTGTTGGGGTTCATCTCATACTTCTGAAGGTTTGAGGGTGCTGCCTGTTCCATACTCCCCCCTACTCCTAGCCTTTTAGGGGTACAAACAATAGTAATTGGGGCCTAGTGTGGTTGTGTACGTGTGATATACATACACTTTTTTGGGATCATATTTTCTATTCCGCTATTTAATCAAAAACCTCTGGGGATCAGTTAAATTGGGGGATAGTCTGTGTTGGTACGTGTGAGAGAGATCCACCTTTCCAAGTTGTTGGGGTTCATCTCATACTTCTGAAGGTTTGAGGGTGCTGCCTGTTCCATACTCCCCCTACTCCTAGCCTTTTAGGGGTACAAACAATAGTAATTGGGGCCTAGTGTGGTTGTGTACGTGTGATATACATACACTTTTTTGGGATCATATTTTCTATTCCGCTATTTAATCAAAAACCTTTGGGGATCAGTTAAATTGGGGGATAGTCTGTGTTGGTACGTGTGAGAGAGATCCACCTTTCCAAGTTGTTGGGGTTCATCTCATACTTCTGAAGGTTTGAGGGTGCTGCCTGTTCCATACTCCCCCTACTCCTAGCCTTTTAGGGGTACAAACAATAGTAATTGGGGCCTAGTGTGGTTGTGTACGTGTGATATACATACACTTTTTTGGGATCATATTTTCTATTCCGCTATTTAATCAAAAACCTCTGGGGATCAGTTAAATTGGGGGATAGTCTGTGTTGGTACGTGTGAGAGAGATCCACCTTTCCAAGTTGTTGGGGTTCATCTCATACTTCTGAAGGTTTGAGGGTGCTGCCTGTTCCATACTCCCCCCTACTCCTAGCCTTTTAGGGGTACAAACAATAGTAATTGGGGCCTAGTGTGGTTGTGTACGTGTGATATACATACACTTTTTTGGGATCATATTTTCTATTCCGCTATTTAATCAAAAACCTTTGGGGATCAGTTAAATTGGGGGATAGTCTGTGTTGGTACGTGTGAGAGAGATCCACCTTTCCAAGTTGTTGGGGTTCATCTCATACTTCTGAAGGTTTGAGGGTGCTGCCTGTTCCATACTCCCCCTACTCCTAGCCTTTTAGGGGTACAAACAATAGTAATTGGGGCCTAGTGTGGTTGTGTACGTGTGATATACATACACTTTTTTGGGATCATATTTTCTATTCCGCTATTTAATCAAAAACCTTTGGGGATCAGTTAAATTGGGGGATAGTCTGTGTTGGTACGTGTGAGAGAGATCCACCTTTCCAAGTTGTTGGGGTTCATCTCATACTTCTGAAGGTTTGAGGGTGCTGCCTGTTCCATACTCCCCCTACTCCTAGCCTTTTAGGGGTACAAACAATAGTAATTGGGGCCTAGTGTGGTTGTGTACGTGTGATATACATACACTTTTTTGGGATCATATTTTCTATTCCGCTATTTAATCAAAAACCTTTGGGGATCAGTTAAATTGGGGGATAGTCTGTGTTGGTACGTGTGAGAGAGATCCACCTTTCCAAGTTGTTGGGGTTCATCTCATACTTCTGAAGGTTTGAGGGTGCTGCCTGTTCCATACTCCCCCTACTCCTAGCCTTTTAGGGGTACAAACAATAGTAATTGGGGCCTAGTGTGGTTGTGTACGTGTGATATACATACACTTTTTTGGGATCATATTTTCTATTCCGCTATTTAATCAAAAACCTCTGGGGATCAGTTAAATTGGGGGATAGTCTGTGTTGGTACGTGTGAGAGAGATCCACCTTTCCAAGTTGTTGGGGTTCATCTCATACTTCTGAAGGTTTGAGGGTGCTGCCTGTTCCATACTCCCCCCTACTCCTAGCCTTTTAGGGGTACAAACAATAGTAATTGGGGCCTAGTGTGGTTGTGTACGTGTGATATACATACACTTTTTTGGGATCATATTTTCTATTCCGCTATTTAATCAAAAACCTTTGGGGATCAGTTAAATTGGGGGATAGTCTGTGTTGGTACGTGTGAGAGAGATCCACCTTTCCAAGTTGTTGGGGTTCATCTCATACTTCTGAAGGTTTGAGGGTGCTGCCTGTTCCATACCCCCCCTACTCCTCATCTAGCCTTTTAGGGGTACAAACAATAGTAATTGGGGCCTAGTGTGGTTGTGTACGTGCGAGATACATACACTTTTTTTGATCATATTTCCTATTCCGCTATTCAATAAAAACCTTTGAGGATCAATTGAATTGCGGGATAGTCTGTGTCGGTACGTGTGAGAGAGATCCACCTTTCCAAGTTGTTGGGGTTCATCTCATACTTCTGAAGGTTTGAGGGTGCTGCCTGTTCCATACCCCCCCTACTCCTCATCTAGCCTTTTAGGGGTACAAACAATAGTAATTGGGGCCTAGTGTGGTTGTGTACGTGCGAGATACATACACTTTTTTTGATCATATTTCCTATTCCGCTATTCAATAAAAACCTTTGGGGATCAATTAAATTGCGGGATAGTCTGTGTCGGTACGTGTGAGATCCACCTTTCCAAGTTTTTGGGGTTCATCTCATACTTCTGAAGCTTTGAGGGTGCTGCCTGTTCCATACTCCTCCTCCTCCTCATCCATCCTTTTAGGTGTACAAACAATAGTAATTGGGGCCTAGTGTGCTTCTGTACGTGTGAGATACATACACATTTTTTGATCATATTTCCTATTCCGCTATTCAATAAAAACCTTTGGGGATCAATTAAATTGCGGAATAGTCTGTGTCGGTACGTGTGAGATCCACCTTTCCAAGTTTTTGGGGTTCATCTCATACTTCTGAAGCTTTGAGGGTGCTGCCTGTTCCATACTCCTCCTCCTCCTCATCCATCCTTTTAGGTGTACAAACAATAGTAATTGGGGCCTAGTGTGCTTCTGTACGTGTGAGATACATACACATTTTTTGATCATATTTCCTATTCCGCTATTCAATAAAAACCTTTGGGGATCAATTAAATTGCGGAATAGTCTGTGTCGGTACGTGTGAGATCCACCTTTCCAAGTTTTTGGGGTTCATCTCATACTTCTGAAGCTTTGAGGGTGCTGCCTGTTCCATACTCCTCCTCCTCCTCATCCATCCTTTTAGGTGTACAAACAATAGTAATTGGGGCCTAGTGTGTTTCTGTACGTGCGAGATACATACACTTTTTTTGATCATATTTCCTATTCCGCTATTCAATAAAAACCTTTGGGGATCAATTAAATTGCGGGATAGTCTGTGTCGGTACGTGTGAGATCCACCTTTCCAAGTTTTTGGGGTTCATCTCATACTTCTGAAGCTTTGAGGGTGCTGCCTGTTCCATACTCCTCCTCCTCCTCATCCATCCTTTTAGGTGTACAAACAATAGTAATTGGGGCCTAGTGTGCTTCTGTACGTGTGAGATACATACACATTTTTTGATCATATTTCCTATTCCGCTATTCAATAAAAACCTTTGGGGATCAATTAAATTGCGGAATAGTCTGTGTCGGTACGTGTGAGATCCACCTTTCCAAGTTTTTGGGGTTCATCTCATACTTCTGAAGCTTTGAGGGTGCTGCCTGTTCCATACTCCTCCTCCTCCTCATCCATCCTTTTAGGTGTACAAACAATAGTAATTGGGGCCTAGTGTGTTTCTGTACGTGCGAGATACATACACTTTTTTTGATCATATTTCCTATTCCGCTATTCAATAAAAACCTTTGGGGATCAATTAAATTGCGGGATAGTCTGTGTCGGTACGTGTGAGATCCACCTTTCCAAGTTTTTGGGGTTCATCTCATACTTCTGAAGCTTTGAGGGTGCTGCCTGTTCCATACTCCTCCTCCTCCTCATCCATCCTTTTAGGTGTACAAACAATAGTAATTGGGGCCTAGTGTGCTTCTGTACGTGTGAGATACATACACATTTTTTGATCATATTTCCTATTCCGCTATTCAATAAAAACCTTTGGGGATCAATTAAATTGCGGGATAGTCTGTGTCGGTACGTGTGAGATCCACCTTTCCAAGTTTTTGGGGTTCATCTCATACTTCTGAAGCTTTGAGGGTGCTGCCTGTTCCATACTCCTCCTCCTCCTCATCCATCCTTTTAGGTGTACAAACAATAGTAATTGGGGCCTAGTGTGTTTCTGTACGTGTGAGATACATACACTTTTTTTGATCATATTTCCTATTCCGCTATTCAATAAAAACCTTTGGGGATCAATTGAATTGCGGGATAGTCTGTGTCGGTACGTGTGAGAGAGATCCACCTTTCCAAGTTGTTGGGGTTCATCTCATACTTCTGAAGGTTTGAGGGTGCTGCCTGTTCCATACCCCCCCTACTCCTCATCTAGCCTTTTAGGGGTACAAACAATAGTAATTGGGGCCTAGTGTGGTTGTGTACGTGCGAGATACATATACTTTTTTTGATCATATTTCCTATTCCGCTATTCAATAAAAACCTTTGAGGATCAATTGAATTGCGGGATAGTCTGTGTCGGTACGTGTGAGAGAGATCCACCTTTCCAAGTTGTTGGGGTTCATCTCATACTTCTGAAGGTTTGAGGGTGCTGCCTGTTCCATACTCCCCCTACTCCTCATCTAGCCTTTTAGGGGTACAAACAATAGTAATTGGGGCCTAGTGTGGTTGTGTACGTGTGATATACATACACTTTTTTGGGATCATATTTTCTATTCCGCTATTCAATAAAAACCTTTCTAGGGCAAGATCTTAAATTACAGAAATATGAGGAGACCGTCAAATAAGGGCCGTGGCCTGGGTCGTGGTGCTGCTGGTAGAGCTCCTGTTGCAAGGAGAGGACATGGTCGATCTGTGCCAGCTACACGCACAAGTGAAACACCTTCCTCAAGTGTGAGTAGGCGACAGAACCTGCATCAGTATTTGGTAGGGCATCAAACGCCCCTAGAAGTGATGAGGCCAGAACAAGTTGAGGCGATAGTAGATTGGTTTGCTGCTGACAGTGCCTCCAGTTCCTTCACATTGTCTCCCACCCAGTCTACTGCAGAAAGGTCAGAGTTGGCACCTGCAGCCAATGTCCAACCGTCTTTCACCTCACCCCCTTGCAAATCAGGCCAGCAGTCTGAGCCCCAAGCCATACAGCAGTCTCTTATTCTTTTTGAGGACTCTGTCAGCAGGGTTTCCCAGGGCCATCCACCTAGCCCTGCCCCAGAAGTGGAAGAGATTGAGTGCAGCGATGCCCAACCACTTATTCCTCAAGATGAGTACATGCAAGGATCATCGCAGCACGTCTCCGATGATGACGAAACGCAGGTGCCAACTGCTGCGGCGTTCAGCATTGTGGAGACCGACAAGGAGGGCAGGGGTGAAGACTGGGTGGAAGATGATGTGGAGGACGATGAGGTCCTCGACCCCACATGGAATGAACGTCATGCAGGTGAACTGAGTAGTTTGGAGGAAGAGGCGGTGGTCGCACAGAGCCACCAGCACAGCAGAAGAGGGAGCAGGGTGCAGAAGCGGAGCGGCCGTGCCCTAGACACTACGCCCGCTACTGCCCAACGCAGCAAGGGAACGAGCGCACCAAAGTCAGCTCAAAGGAGTTCTCTAGCGTGGAAGTTCTTTAGAAAATGTGCTGATGACAGGACACGAGTGGTTTGCACCCTGTGCAATCAGAGCTTGAAGCGAGGCATGAACCTTCTCAACCTGAGCACAACCTGCATGATCAGGCATCTAAGTGCAAAGCACGAGCTGCAGTGGAGTACACACCTTCAAAACCAAGAAACGTCTCTGGCTCATCCTGCTTCCTCTTCTGCTGCAGTCTCGGCCGCTCCAGCCACATCTGTAGTGATACCGGCACCTGCCACCCCGCAAACAGACGATCTGTCAGCAACACCACCACCTGGGTCACCAACAACCATCTCCACAATGTCCCGTGGAAGCGTTCAGCTTTCCATCTCCCAAACACTTGAGAGGAAGAGGAAGTACCCCCCTACCCACCCGCGATCCCTGGCCCTGAATGCCAGCATTTCAAAATTATTGGCCTTTGAAATGCTGTCATTCCGTCTGGTGGAGACGCACAGTTTTAAAAACCTTATGTCGGTGGCTGTCCCACAGTACGTCGTGCCCAGCCGCCACTACTTTTCCAGGCAAGCCATCCCTTCCCTGCACAACCAAGTGGGGGAAAAAATCAGGTGTGCACTGCGCAACGCCATCTGTGCCAAGGTCCACCTAACTACGGATACGTGGACCAGTAAGCACGGTCAGGGGCGTTATATCTCCCTAACGGCACACTGGGTAAATGCAGTGGCGGATGGGCCTGAGGCGGATAGCAATTTGGCGCATGTCCTTCCACCACCGAGGATTGCAGGGCGCTTCAGTTTGCCTCCTGTTCCTAACTCCTCCTACTCCGCTTCCTCATCCTCTACCGCCTCCTCATCCGGACAGCGTAACACCTTCACCACCAACTTCAGCACGGCCAGGGGTAAACGACAGCAGGCAGTTTTACAACTTGCCTGTTTGGGGGACAAACCACACACCGCGCAGGAGTTGTGGAGGAGCATGGAACAGCAGACAAATGAGTGGTTGCTGCCAGCGAGCCTCAAGCCCGGCCTGGTGGTGTGCGATAACGGGCGAAATCTCATAGCAGCTCTGGGCCTAGCCGGTTTGACGCACATCCCTTGCCTGGCGCATGTGCTGAATTTGGTGGTGCAGAGGTTCCTTAAAAACTACCCCGATATGTCAGAGCTGCTGCAGAAAGTGCGGGCCGTTTGTGCGCACTTTCGGCGTTCTCACCCTGCTGCTGCTCGCCTGGCAGCGCTGCAGCGTAACTTCGGCCTTCCCGCTCACCGCCTCATATGTGACGTGCCCACAAGGTGGAACTCCACCTTGCACATGCTGGAAAGACTGTGCGAGCAGCAGCAGGCCATAGTGGAGTTTCAGCTGCAGCACGCACGCGTGAGTCGCTCTGCGGAACAGCACCACTTCACCACCAATAACTGGGCCTCCATGCGAGACCTGTGTGCCTTGTTGCGCTGTTTTGAGTACTCCACCAACATGGCCAGTGGCAATGACGCCGTTCTCAGCTTAACTATCCCACTTCTATGCCTCCTTGAAAAAACAATTCGGGCGATGATGGAAGAGGATGTGGCACAGGATGAGGAGGAGGAGGAGGATGAAGAGGTAACATTTCCAAGGCTTTCAGGGCAGTCATTCGCAAGGGGCTCCGAGGGTGGGTTCCTGCACACGCAAACGCCAGGGACGCAATTGTCCAGCAGGGGCACAGTTCTGGAGGATGAGGAGGATGAGGAGGAGGAGGAGCTGGAGGAGGAGATGGAACCATGTTCACAGCAGGGTGGCACCCAGGCCAGCTCATGGCCATCACTGGTGCGTGGCTGGGGGGATACAGAGGACACGGACCATACACCTCCCACAGAGGACAGCCTTTCGTTGCCTCTGGGCAGCCTGGCACACATGAGCGATTACATGCTGCAGTGTCTCCACAACGACCGCCGAGTTGCCCACATTCTAACTTGTGCTGATTACTGGGTGGCCACGCTGCTGGATCCCCGTTACAAGGACAACGTACCGTCCTTAATTCACTCACTGGAGCGCGATCGCAAGATGCGCGAGTACAAGCGCACGCTGGTAGACGCCATGCTGCTGGCATTCCCATCTGACAGCGGGGCCACAGTGGAAGCACAAGGCAGAGGAGGAGGAGGAGGAGGTCGCCAACGCAACCAGGGCACCGCCAGCACCTCAGAAGGCAGGGTTAGCATGGCCGAAATGTGGAAAAGCTTTGTCAGCACGCCACAACAAACAGCAGCACCAGCAGCTCAGATGGAACGTCTTAGCAGGAGGCAGCATTTTACCAACATGGTGGAGCAGTATGTGTGCACACGCCTACATGTAGTGAATGACGGGTCTGCCCCCTTCAACTTCTGGGTCTCCAAATTGGGCACATGGCCTGAGCTTGCCCTTTACGCCTTGGAGGTGCTGGCGTGCCCTGCAGCCAGTGTATTATCTGAACGGGTATTTAGCACGGCTGGGGGCGTTATAACAGACAAGCGCAGCCGCCTGTCCAGAGACAATGTGGACAAGCTCACGTTCATTAAAATGAACCAGGCATGGATCCCACGGGACTTTTCCGTACCTTATGCAGAATAGCAATGGATACCGACCTTACCCACCCATTGTTCCATTTTTGCTCTTTCTCACTCTTTTGGGGTGTACCCTCATTTAAAATTTGTGAAAAGAAGCAGTGTTGGCTACCTCGTCCTCCTCCTCAGGGCCAGATTAATGTAGGGTCTATTGGAGCTGCAGCTCCAGGCCCCTACCTTTTATATAGGCCCCGGGTTGGCCATATTCACTGTTACCGCTCTTCTGTCACTTGTAAACACAGAAGTCTGGCTTCTATGCTCGCTTCCCCAGGCAGCACCCTCAGAACCTCCCCACACAGCGTGAAGGCCGGACAAGGAGGGACAGTTGGCGATGCATGGATGTGTTTATGGGCTTCAGAGACAGCATCCCATGTTGAATTAGGCATGCATGGCTGCACCCTTCCTCCTCTGGGTGCATGGCAAGGCACGGCCCTAAGGCCCTTCAAAATCCTCAGCACCAAGCCCATGATGCTGTTAATCCGGCCCTGGTCCTCCTCCACCGCCGCTTCCACCTACACCGCCCATAGGTGTGCGCAGCCTATTGCATTAAGGTGTGCACCCCAAAGTTGAAATACACATGCATGTGTTTGCCAGCAGGGAGAGTAATGTATCGGGGCCATGTACCTGTAGGCAAGGAGAAATAGAGCAGAGCAGGTCCCAGGGAGATCTTTCCCATCTCCTCACTGGCAATGCTATGTGCCCTAGGTGATTAGGGTGTGCCCAGGCACACCCAGCACACCCTGTGCGCACGCCTATGTCACCGCCACATCCACCACCACCTCAACCTCCCTCCTACTCCATATGGGCCTCGTCCTTCAGAGATGAAGAAGAACATTGTTTTATTTTTCTGTTTTTTTTTGTTGTTTTAAGTTATTTCCCTATCCACATTTGTTTGCAGAGCACTTGCCATGCTCTTAATTACGTTTTGCTGCCATTTGCAGCACTCTAGCCCTTTCCTTTGGTGTTTTAGAGCCATTTTAGTGCCTTAAAGTTCGGGTCCCCATTGACTTCAATGGGGTTCGGTGTCCGGGAAAAGTTCGGTAAAAGTCCGGGACACGGACCCGGACTTTTTTTTAAAGTTCGGCCGAACCCGTCGAACACGGACATCTAGGTGTCCGCTCAACCCTAATCCCTAGCAAAAAGCTTGGACCTCTGTTCTTGGGACCTTTCCCAATCAAGAAACTTATTGGAAAAGCTGCAGTACAGCTTACATTGCCAATAGACCTCAAAATACATCCCATTTTCCATGTGTCGCTACTGAAGCCCCATGTTCCTGACCAAGGAATAAGGCCTACTATCCCACCTCCTCCTCCTGTACAAGTTGAAGGTGGAGAAGAATATGAGATAAAAGAGATTCTGGATTCTCGTATCCACAGAGGAAGACTTCAGTACTTGGTTCGATGGAAGAACTATGGGCCCCAAGACGACACCTGGCTAAACACCTCTGACATACATGCCTCTAGATTAATCCGTAATTTTCATGCGAAGTACCCAGACAAACCAGCTCCAGAGGCCTTCAGGAGCCGGCCTTAAGGGGGGGGGTACTGTAATGTTCTGGTACCTTTGGGTACCCTAATTACTCTTTCATAAGTGTATGCGCCCCACCATTCTCTTTTGGTAAGGTGCGCATACACCTTTAAGACTGATGCTGTCATCACTGAGCGCCGGACTGGATGGCTATTTAGATCGCCGGCTCTCACTCACATGTGTTCGTTCAAACTGCTTTGTGCCTTGATGCTAACCTGTCTTGAAGCTCTCATGCTTGCAAGCATACCTCGCTGTCGGAACCACGCTGCGCTGATCCCTGTATCCCGCTACCGGATCATCCGCTCTTGCCGAACCTCTCCTCTGCTACATTGCTATTAGTGATAAGTACCCCACAGGGGAAACCTCTATAACTTTCATACTAAAGCTTACACTATCTAGCTCTGCATACTAAGGACTATTACTACATCTGCATTATCTAGGATTGCTAGCTCTTGTGCCTACTACCACCTGTTCTTGCACTGGGTTGATCTCTCTTGTATGTCCACCTGCTACTCTGTCATCTGCTACCATACATGATTGCTAAACCTATCTGCATCCCATCTGCTACTATCTTACTTTCAAGAACATTTCCTTTCAAGTGTCTGTCATCTACCATCTCTACCCAACCTGTCTCTTCAGCCTATCATCACTGTGTTACTATATACATAAGTCACTCTAGGAAACATCTTATTGAGTGTGTGTATTTACTTGCTGAATTGAGATCATCCACACATGATGAGTCATTGAGAGTTGGGATTGGTGTCTCAGCGTTTCTCTACATGACTACTGAAGTGGAATATTTCTGCAGCTGAAAATCCACATCATACATAAAACGCAGGAGCGTTACATACAGTAGGCATTCACAGTATACACAAGTTGGTGGCGGGCTGTTTAGACCGCAAAAATGAGCTTGCATGGGTTTAACTGACAGCAAAGAACGTAGTATATGATTGCTAGAGGTACAGTAGCCGTTCACTGTATACACAAGTTGGTGGCGGGCTGTTTAGGCCATAAACATGAGCTCACATGGGTTGAACTGACAGTAAAGAACGTAGTATATGATTGCTAGAGGTACAGTAGGCGTTCACAGTATACACAAGTTGGTTGCTGGCTTTTTAGGCTGCAAACATGAGCTCACATGGGTTGAACTGACAGCAAAGAATGTAGTATATGATGGCTAGAGGTACAGTAGACGTTCACAGTATACACAAGTTGGTGGCGGGCTGTTTGGGCCGCAAACATGAGCTCACATGGGTTGAACTGACAGTAAAGAACTAGTATATGATTGCTAGAGGTACAGTAGGCATTCACAGTATACACAAGTTGGTGGCGGGCTGTTTAGGCCGCAAACATGAGCTCACATGGGTTGAACTGGCACCTTTTTTTACGCTCCAACATTTGAGCCACGGAAGCCTGTCTTTTTCCAGAAAAACGTGATGACGGCATCATGGAAGGTGGAGTGTTGGATAACTGTTAGGAGACAAGAGAAGGAGAAGGGGGAGGAGAAGGAGAAGAGGCTTGACGGTGAGAGCATGGAGTGTGGCTTTGTGGGTTCTGACAGTTTTGCTCCTACTGGGCTTGGTGATGGGATTTTAGGTGCCTTCTTAAGGTGATTGTCCCTAGGTGAGTGTTGGGCTTACCGCGACTTAAGTGTTGACTGCAAAGGCTGCAGATGGCAACACTGGTGTCAGCAACTGACACATTAATAAAAGCCCACACTGCGGAGCCATGTGCCGGCATCCTGGGAGCGCCAGATGTGACTGTACATGGTTGATGGCTCGCTCCTGATACCATTGCAGTCTGCTTTCTACCTCTTCTGCAATGCAAGTTCTGCCTGCCTCTCCTCCCTATCTGCCGGTCCGTCAGTCTGCTAGTTCTACAAATAATTGGCCAATAACTGTGTGTAGCAGAGTTAACACAGCAAAATAGGCCAAATGTTTGCAGGACTAAAATACACTCTTAGAAATTTATACTGTTAAATAACACCCCACTTCAATATGTGGCATTGGGGGGGAGCATTGGTGTAGCAAACCAGTTCAAAAAATTGGCCAGTGAGTTTGGCGCTGTGTGTACCAGACTTCACTCAGCAAACTAGGCAATATTGTTGCATGACACAAATACACTTGAAAAAGTTTACTCAGAGAACACCCCACTTCAATATGTGGCATTGGGGGGGGGGGGGCGCACAGGTTTATTACACCAGTTCTACAAATAATTGGGCAGTAACTGTTGTCACTGTGTGTAGCAGAGTTAACACAGCAAAAGAGGCCAAATGTTTACAGGACTAAAATACACTCTTAGAAATTTATACTGTTAAATAACACCCCACTTCAATATGTGGCATTGGGGGGGAGCATTGGTGTAGCACACCAGTTCAAAAAATTGGCCAGTGAGTTTGGAGCAGTGTGTACCAGACTTCACTCAGCAAACTAGGCAATATTGTTGCATGACACAAGTACACTTGAAAAAGTTTACTCAGATAACACCCCACTTCAATATGTGGCATTGGGGGGGGGGGGGGTGGGCAATTGGTCTATCACACCAGTTATAATACATTATAAGTGCTTTTGTCACTGTGTGTAGTGTTGCTGCAGAAACGCTCAATCTCACCACCACACCTGTCACAATGCTGCACAGTGCACATTAATAGCACTAATCCACTATAATATGCTTTCTACAAAGTAGTCTGGCAATCTGTCCCTGATGCATACAGCAGACCTCTCCCTACGCTGACAAAAAGCAGAATGTGAAATGGCCGCCTGCTCTGGTCTATTTATAAGGTAGGGGGCATGTCCAAGTGCTGAAATGTTTCAATTGGCTGTCCCGTTACACCTGACGGCTGTGTCATGGGTCAAAGTTCTCCCCAATGTAAACTAATATGGCCGCCGCGAACAACGCCATGTGTTCGCAAAATTGGCGGTTAGCGAACAAGCGAAATTTGCCACGAACCGACCGCCGGGCGAACCGCAAGGCCATCCCTAGTGTTGACAGCTATGTATTTGGAGATTGTGGAAGGCAGCGTAGGCTTACTATTGATTTCAATGGCTGTAGATATGGTAATTAGATCTAGGACGGCCATAGATGGATTGAAATTCGGCCAGTTCAGCATGGACCAACCAGATTTCAATCCATCTATGGGCAGGCTGTGTGCACAGAAGTTGATCTCTCGATCAATTTCTGTACAATCAACCTGTTGGTAAACTCCACTCAATCAGTGCTGCTGGCTACAGCCAGGGGTGCTGAGGGGTATTTTCTGAAGGCAGGGAAGCCTCCACGCTGTCAGAATACAGTAGCTCCGTGGGACGGATTCGTGTGTCTCTTGAATGTGTGGATGGGTAATCAAGGCACTTTCTTTCATTTAACCCACTGGTATATGGCTAACCTTACAGATCAACACATATTAACAACCATCTAAATAGATTTTTATTTTTTATTTTTTTGTGGAAATGTGTGAGTGTGCACTTTCAAACTCAACTTTCAAAAAATTTGTATAACTAGGCTATCCACACAAGCTTGCAAAGGAATACAAGCAAGAACTCTGAGGAGGAGGAGGCAGCAGCAATGTCTGCTCCTCCAAGTAACAGGTATTTTTGCTCAAATACACGTTTGTATACTATGTAGGATAAATATATCCATTAGAGATTCATGTTGAACACAGAAGCTTTTGTAGCACACTCTAGTGTGCAATTAGTGTTATTGCAGGCAAATCTACAGTATGATATATGGTTACCTTGTGAGAACGAAATTGGGTCAGAATTTACCGCAGGTCATTCTGGATGACTCACAGATGCAGGTCTCTGGTACCTCCCCCTGGATCTAGAAGTTTGGAGAAACTTCTAGAAGTTTGTGGGCAGAGATCTGGAGAGCTTATCTGCATACTTGAGGGAACTTGGCCAATCCCTAGGCAGAGGGTCTAGCAGGGTGTTTGAGTCAGCCCTTAGATATGGGAGAGCCATTCCAGCAGGGAGTCAGGTGGAAGATTGTAAGAAAAAGGCTTTCTGTGCACAGGCTTAAGAATGCTCCCTTTCGTGCTTGCAATAATTGAGCAATGGAAAATGCATATGCGCATACTTGCGCCCTGCGTAAACCTGTGACAGATTTTGGCACCAAACAGGCTATTTAAACTCAGCCATTTCTCAGGATCAGTACTGCTTTGTCTTTCAGCCGTGACCATTCTCTAAACCTCGCCTGTACCGACGCAAGCTTGTCTTTGACCTTCTGTTTGCTCCATTTGCTTCTATTGTAGCAATTGGCTCCTGACCCTACTTGTACCTAGACCACGTTATTGCCTGCTACTCTGCACCCAATCTGTCCTGCCAGTATATGACCCAGCTTGCATGACTCTGCTTCCTGACACATCCTACTGTGTCTGCTACCAGTGCATGCCTCACCTGCCCGCTGTCGCCAGTACCAGCCTGCTTCAGTCTGCCATCCTCTAGCTGTCTTCCAGGCCACCTGCTTCACTGTAGACTACTGATGACCTCTCCTGCCTGGTGTGGATAGCCGCTTTGCTACTGGCAAGACCTACAGGCAGTAGTGCCATTATGCACTCCTGCACCTTCTGTTCACATTACCAGGGGCCCTGAGTTAGAGGTGTAAGAGAGGCCTTCCTCATCATTTAAGGCTCTGCTACCATGTACATGATAAAGATGGGGTGGTCTTGGAAGGGACCCCTATGTCTGGGGAGGGGCTCTGCTTCCAGGCTGGGCTCGGTATGGCTTGGGAAGATTCTGGCAGCAGTGCGGTTTTAAAGGGATCTTGTCTAAGGAGCAGCAGGGAGCAAGGAGGACAGTGTGAGTACATCAGCACACCCAGGGATTCACAAGGGGAGAGACTACCACACGTAGCAAGCTTTCAGGAGGTCAGCGCTGTGCTTTTCCCTTCCTATTCCTGGCCCTAGGAGATCTTTGGAACAGCCAGGTGGGCTGGTGGACAAGCAGCCAGGTGGGCTGGTAGTTCCTGCAGGCAGTAGAGCTGGGAGCAGTTGCTATGGTGGGGTTGGAGACATTACTTAGAGTTCCTTGTTCTTAAGGAGCTTTTGCTTTTTTATTACCAAAGACTGTCTTTGTCCAGGAAGGAGGGCAATTTAGGGTACATAGAGAAGACCTTGTCCCTGTTTATTATTGCAGTTAAAGTGGAGTTCCGGGCACAAAAGAAAAATTTCAATGAAAATACCCCTGGGACAGTCAGGGCTAGTATATTCCACAATGGCTAGCCTCTGATCTTTCCCGGTTCACACTTACCTGCAAGAAGAAATACTCACTTTTAAAATTTCTTCTCCAGCGTTGCCATCTCTGATGTGGGCAGCTGAAGCCAGCGCGATCCTCTTCTGCGTCCTCTTCTGTGTCCTCTTCTCCCAGAATGCTCCTGCACCGGCCCCTCTCGTCACTTCCAGTGCGGCGCCGCATTCCTCCGCATGCCCAGAAGCTGTTTAGCAGGGAATGCGGCGTCGCACCAGAAGTGACGAGCGGGGCCGGTGCCGTCGCATTGATTCCTGGGAGCGATGACGTTCAGCTCCCAGGAATCATTTAAAACCGGAAGTGACGGCGTGGGCCGCGGCCGCCGAGGGAGGAAGTGGAAGAAAGGTGAGTATATCTTTCTACAATAACAAGGTAAGTAAAAAAAAAAAAAATTGTAACTATCCATTTCCTTTTCAGGTGAAGAAAAGCTAGCGGATGGCCACAAAATCGTTTATGTTGATTTTGTGGCCGGAACTCCGCTTTAAGTTGGGCATCCCATAATTTCTATTTCCCACCCAAGTTATTTTCCCTAATAAAACAGCAAAAACAGATCAAAGTCTGTTCCTTGTGTCTGGATGAGATTAAAAATGCTTGCTGCCTGGCTGTGCAGGAGTGGCAAAGCCAGTTATAAGCAGCCCTATGCAGGGGTAGTGCTACACTATTATGCACCTTTACAGCCTCATAGAGGAAAAAATAATACCTACAACTGCAGTCATGCACTTCCTGAGATTGTGAGGCTGCTAGCAACCATTTCCATTAAAGGCCCGTACACACGTACCGATCGTCGTCATACAAACGTCGGCGGACGAAAGATCTGCCGATTGTACGCTTGTTAGTATGGTGCCTCCGACAGCTGTCTGCGCACATTCTGTGGACAAGAGTCTTTCTTGCAAACGTAAAAATTTTTGTATGCCGACACCAGAACGGACGATTGTTCGCCAGTCAGTACAGAAATCAGCCGACAGACCGCAGATTTGCAAGACTGGGCATGCTCAGAAAAGAAAAAACACAGGGAAAGTTAACCATTACATGACATCACTTCTGCAGTCAGCTGAAGTCGGCGGACAAAATTCTTGTGCTGTCTTTGCACTTTTCAACAGACATCGACATCCCGGGGAGAAAAGACGAACGTTTGTATGACGACGATCGGTACGTGTGTACGGGGCTTTAGGATCATGGCTCCTTCCAATCCGGCTCCGGTTTAGTGGAATTAATCAACCCACAATGTCCAAGGTGTTTATGAAGGTAAATAATGCCATTATTGATCTGATTACATCCACTTTCCACAAACAGAACAAGAACGGGGGGATATCAACATAACCTTTTACAAGCAGGGTAGCTTTGTGGGCATCCAGGGAAAGTGAAGTTGCCTTCAGGAACTTCATGGCACTAGAGCATTTTTTTTTTTCACACACGTAAAAATCTGCAGTTTTGTCAAAAAAATTATCTAAAACCCCTAGAACCTTATATATTTTCTGAAAGCTGAGTACTTGTATAATAAAAAGATAGTTGTTGCAATTTTATATTGATATGTTGGTATTTGTGCAACTGTTTATATGATGCATATTTTCAGTAAAAAAAATATAATAAAATACATTTTAATGCAAACACACACAATATAATAGCTAATCTTTTGGAAAAATATAAAAACTGGGGTTGCATTAAAATTGATACCAAAAACGTCAAGTCTTAAAATTGCATACACCTGTGATATCACCAAAATCGATGGTAACCAAAAACCTCCATAGGTGACACTTTAACCACCTCAATACCACACACTTTTACCCCCTTCCTGCCCATGCCAATTTTCATCTTTTAGCGCTCTCATAATTTGAATGACAATTACTCAACACTGCACCCAAAAAAATGTTTTATCACTTTTTTGAGACACATAAAGCTTTTTTTTTGGTGTTATTTAACCACTTCCATAGAGAACAGTTACACCCCCTTCCTGCCCAGACCAATTTTAGGCTTTCAGCGCTCTCACACTTTGAATGATAATTACTCAACACTGCACCCAAAAAAAATTTTATCACTTTTTTGAGACACATAAAGCTTTTTTTTTTGTGTTATTTAACCACTTCCATACAGAGCAGTTACACCCCCTTCCTGCCCAGACCAATTTTAGGCTTTCAGCGCTCTCACACTTTGAATGATAATTACTCAACACTGCACCCAAAAAAATTTTTATCACTTTTTTCACACAAATAGAGCTTTCTTTTGGTAGTATTAAATCAACCACTGGGTTTTTTATTTTTTCCGATATAAGTGAAAAAATAGCGAAAATTAAAAAAAAAAAAAAAACATTTTGTTTTAGCTTTTATTATAAAATGTTGCAAATAAGTAATTTTTTTTTCATAAATTTGGGCCAAAATTTATACTACTACATATCTTTGGTAAAAATAACCCAAATTAGTGGTTATTATTTAGTCTGCGTAAAAGTTATAGAGTCTACAAGCTATGGTGGCAATCATTGAAAATTGATCACACCTAATCACACCTGATGTACCAAAGGCCTACCTCATTTCTTGAGGCCCTGAAATGTCAGGACAGTACAAATACCCCCCAAATTACCCCTTTTTGGGAAGTAGACATTCCAGGGTATTTAGTAAGAGGCATGGTGAGTTTTATGAAGTTGTAATTTTTTCCCACAATTTTTTTTGCAATTACACCCCAAAATACATTCTGCTACTCCTCCTGAGTATTGCAATACCATATGTGTGAGTGTGAAACTTTTACACAGCCTATTGGTGGATTGGTTTCAGGCAAAGGGGTATAATATGGATAAAGTGACTTCAGATTTGCAACATGTATCCTCGTTGAAGAGGGAGGAGCTTCTGGAAAACAAAAAGGCATCAACAAGGGGGAGTAATGATTTTAAATTAGTGTTTGATTTTAACGTTCAACATAGACAGATTGAACGTATCATCAAAAAACACTGGGGTGTGTTAAAACAAGACAGGATTTTAGGACCCCACCTCCCAGAGAAACCCGGCTTCATATATAGGAGAGCGCCTATCCTGAAAGATAGGTTGGCACCAGGGGTGGTAGATCCCCCCAAACCTAGAAAAAATGCTCTGTTTCAGTTTTTATCCGGATTTTACGCTTGCGGCAAATGTGGGGTTTGTCGCCAAACGAGAAACAATATCAAGAAACGGAAATCGTTTAGATCCAATAGCACAGGTAATGAATACCAGATCAGGGATTTGATTACGTGCACTACTATTGGTGTTGTTTACATGATGGAGTGTGGCTGCGGGCTCCAATATGTGGGCCGCACCTCTAGACCCCTTAATGTAAGAATAGGGGAACATATAAAAAATATCAAAAAAGGTGAAGTCTCGCACAATGTCTCGCGGCACTTTAGGGAAGTACATTATAGGAAACCCCACTCTTTAAAGTTTTGGGGCATTGAACATGTTCAGCAACACTGGAGAGGGGGCAATTACATTCGTCAATTAAGCAAAAGAGAGTCCTTCTGGGTATATGAGGCCAAGGTATTGGCACCCAGGGGGCTGAATATTGACTTTGACCTCAACTGCTTCATCAGTGATAGATAGTGTTTTTAATTGTCAGCTTTTTTTGGTAAGTAAAAAGTACAAGGTATTTAGTGGTGATTTTTTTGAAGTTGTAAATTTTTTCCCACAATTCTTTGGAAATAATCTTTTTTTCACAAAATTGTCATGTTAACAAATTGTTTCTCACACGCGTCATAGGCATACTTGTAAATGAACCCTGAAATACATTCTAGTACTCCCCCTTAGTCTTAGACTTTTTTACAGCCTAGCCCAGTGATCCTCAAACTACGGCCCTCCAGCTGTTGTGGAACTACACATCCCATGAGGCATTGTAAAACTCTGACATTCACAAACATGACTAGGCATGATGGGAATTGCAGTTCCTGAACAACTGAAGGGCCATAATTTGAAGACCCCTGGCCTAGCCACATAGAGAGGCCCAACATCCAAGGAACAGTTTCAGGTGTTCTAGGGGCATAAATTACACATCTAATTCCTTGACTACCTATCACATTATTGAAGGTCCTGGAGCACCAGGACAATGGTGTTACCCAAAAAATAACCACATTTTGGAAAGCAGATACCCCAATGTATTTTCTAAGAGTCCTAATGTGCCTTTTGAACATGTCATTTTTTGCCACAAGTTTTTGGAAAATGTGGAAAGAAAACAAAAATGTATAAGATATTTCTAACAAACAGCATGGACATGTTTAGAATTTCACCCCAAAATACATTCTGCCACTCCTCCTGATTATGGGGATACCACATGTGTAAGACCTGTTTAATGTCTGAACAGATTATGTACCCAAATTTGCAACCTGTGTAACACAAAAATCAACCGACACTGTATAGAAAACAATGCACTGTAAGAGTGGTTAGCGAATGTAGCATAGTGTAGCTTCACCTACACCAGTTCCTGTTTCTAAAAGTCAAGCAAGCCTAACCTGCTGGTAGGTGGCTACCCCATAGCATAACTCTATGTTTAGTGGGCAGGAAGTATAGGAGGCTGTTCATTTTGTGTTTTATTTTTTGGGGCATTCAGGCTACCCACAGATAGCCTGGCACCCCCAAGCTGTTTATAGAATATTGCTACACTAAGGCAATAAAGCAGAGAATACAGGCTATTGTGGAAAACACTTGGTCATCTTAAATGTTTTCTTTGTTGGCCAAGCCTGTGGGGGAACTTCTATATTAATCAAAAATGCTGCCATTATGGCCAGCTGTGTCCTGCACTACATCTGTGTGCCCCACTGAGATTACCATTATCTGATTGAGAATAGGGAATAGGGAGCCAGGGGTGCACCATTTGGCAGCCCAATTAAGCCCAAGCAACAAGGAATGAGCAGATTGCCAACTTCCTCAAATGTATGTATTTCTTTGAAGCATTTCATGTTAGACATTTACATATACCACATGCACACACACCTTTTGAACCAGCTATGCTACTTTATTAGGATTGAATCACCACACAAAAAGTTTATTCTCTTTCTCTCTCTCCCTCTCACTTCTTCTTAATCTTATTTTTTATTTTATTTACTATCTCTCTTTGCTATTGTTTACATGCTAATTGATAGCTGTTTACTGCAATAGATTTAATGTGATTTCATTGTGTGTGGGGTATCTATCTATATGTGTGCTCCCAGTGGCAGTGCAGTATCAATTTACTTAATTTTTTGTGTCAGGTGGGCTGAGGTTGTTCTCAGAATCGAGGCAAAAGAACAGAGAACCCAATCCACTAAGTGGTCCTGCAGGGCTAGTGATACAGCAAAATAAATTGGCAGGCATTTGAATTAGAATCATGTTTGGAAAGCAAACAGCAGGTGGGGAAAAATGTTTTTTTTTAATTACTTTTACTCTTTTCCCCTAACCACATAAATGTTGCTTTATTACATTTTGTTTTTCTAAAACATAAAACAGGCTTTTAAGAAATGCCTGGAAAATGTGAAAAGGAGCCAGCAGTTTCACTTTCTGACTCAAAATGCAAATGCAAAAAGAGCAAACTTAAAAAAAAAAAAAATGATGTAGCACCCTACTGCATAGGTGCTGGAAGAGAGAGTATTGTTTTGGGTCTCTCTGCTCACCAGAGAGATTGCCAGTTAAATTTATATTACTCATTGCCTACCAGAGAGCAGGATCCATTGGTAGGGTCTGCTCATGGTGCTCAGGAGCAGCTCAGCTTTAGAGATGGCCTTGCGGTTCGCCCAGCGGTCGGTTCGCGGCGAACTTTGCTAGTTCGCAGTCCGCCGATATTGCGAACATATGGCGTTGTTCGCGGCAGCCATATTAGTTTACATTGGGGAGAACTTTGACCCATGACACATCCATCAGGTTGAACAGGACAGCCAATTGAGACATTTCAGCACATGGACATACCCCCTACCTTCTAAATAGACCTGAGCTGGCTGCCATTTCACATTCTGCATGTGGGCTAATTTTTGGGGCAGAAATGGACGACACGTACTTATTTACCCTGTGAATGCCTAATGTACCTTCAGCCACAGAATACAACATTCTTAGCTGTCAGGTAGACGCATGTGGGCTAATTTGGTGGTAATGAGTAAGCGGCCATTCGAGCCGTGAAACGCGTCTACCTTGGACATATTCTGTTCCTCACACTGTCTGTTTGTCCTGGATGATTTTGAAGAATAAAGACACTCTTTTTGATTTCATCTACCTGTGTGCGGCTCTACAATTCCATATGCATCTTTCCGGATGGCGGATCTAGCCAGCACCACATTGGACGTACACCTGAGCGGCATTCCCCTTCCCTTCCCCCTTCACAATTGGCTAATTTTTGGGGCCTGGAATGGGCGACACTTACTTATTTATCCTGTAAATGCCTAATGTATCTTCAGCCACAGAATACAATGTTCTTTGCTGTCAGGTAAACGCATGTGGGCTAATTTTTGGGGCCTGGAATGGGCAACACTTAATTATTTATCCTGTGAATACCTAATGTACCTTCAGTCACAGAATACAACGTTCTTAGCTGTTAGGTAAACTCATGTGGGCTAATTTTTGGGGCCTGGAATGGGCGACACTTACTTATTTATCCTGTGAATGCCTAATGTACCTTCAGCCACAGAATACAACGTTCTTAGCTGTCAGGTAAAAGCATGTGGGCTAATTTTTGGGGCCTGAAATGGGCGACACTTACTTATTTATCCTGTGAATGCCTAATGTACCTTCAGCCACAGAATACAACATTCTTAGCTGTCAGGTAAACGCATGTGGGCAAATTTTTGGGGCCTGGAATGGGCGACACTTACTTATTTATCCTGTAAATGCCTAATGTACCTTCAGCCACAGAATACAACGTTCTTTGTTGTCAGGTAAACGCATGTGGGCTAATTTTTGGGGCCTGGAATGGGCAACACTTACTTATGTATCCTGTGAATGCCTAATGTACCTCCAGCCACAGAAGACAACGTACTTTGATGTCAGGTGAACGCCTGTTGGCTATTTTTTGGGGCCCGTACTGGCCGACACTTACTTCTTTATCCTGTGAATGCTTAATTTTTCAGACCAAATTGTGGAACGGATGCGGACCCATTTTACAGACGTGTGACATGTATTTACCGGCTGCTGTCAGTTCTGGCTGATTTAGAAAAAAAAAATGTTTTTTGCTGAAAAAAATAATACATTTTGAGGGCAACTTTTCCAATAGCAATACTTCTGTTATGACAGTGTCCATGTTGTCTGACTATTTGTGCACAGCTAGTAAGTATTTTGTGGCTGCAAATATGACCTGAAGGTTTTTAAAGTTCGCCTGCCATTAAGGTCAATGGGGCCCGCCGCAAACTTGCGGTTCGCGAACATTTGAGAAAGTTTGCGGATAACGTTCGTGAACCGTCCTGGGAGATGTTGGTCCATCACTACTCAGCTTGTCTGAAATGTTTCCCACTGGTCCAATATGGAGGTATATTGGACAGTGGGAGGAAACCTGACAAGTGAGGGCACTGGCATTGTTACAGCCTTGGTGGTTGGCAGAGAAAAGTGCCTCAGTGCATGCTGGGTGACTGCATAAATGCCAAGGGTACATGTGCTCTAGTTCTTGAGCTGGAGAACGGGGTTAAGGAGGGGGCATCTTTCCTGTAGAAGCTGCCATGCAGCCTCGGGTAGTAGACCAGAGGGCCTGAATGTCAAACAAGAGCTGAACCTCAAGGTCCTGCAGAGCTGACTTGAAGGGGGTCACTGGAAAGGATCTGATTCTGCCTACAGTGAGTATAGATCTATGTCATGGGGCCAGTCATGTGAGGGCCATCCCTTCAGTGGAAGAGTCATTGGATGGGTGTCAGTCAAGGGGATACTGTCCTGAAGATAAAGTAGTCGCATCAAGTCTGCTGCTAAAGAGGACCTAAATCATCAAAACAAGTGGCAGTATGGTTAAAGCAGTGTGTCTGCTGCCACAAATAACCTGGTGAGGCCAACTGAGAGTTGTCCTTATCTACTGTGAATTGTTCATTTGGAGTATCCCACTTTTCCCTTCTCCCATCCAAGTTCCACAATAAATACAAAAACCAAATACCCTGGGGGCGTGTCCTGGACGTGAGACTGAGCGGACGCTTCCTCGCTGAGCTCCGCTACCTACTCGGCATCGACATAGATATCTCCGCCATCCTACTGCCTACTGCAGCCAATACACCCCGACTGGTCTGCGCGCACTCCCGCGCATCATTTGAGGCCACTCTTGCCGGGATTCTCGACAGTTAGCCGCACATCCGTTTGCGGCCTACCACCAGGACCGAAGCCGCGGCCTAAATTTCCGCCCGGCGGCCGTACCCGGAAGAGGAGTCGGGTGAGTCCGCAACAGCCATAGGCCACATGTAATAATCTACACCCACCAGAACCAGGGTTTCACAAGTTCAGGGGACTTTTACAAAGCGCCACTGCCCCAAGAATCAAATATGTCTTGCCGCCGCCGCCCAGGAAGCTGCACTTTTTCTTTCACTCTGTGACCCCTGGTGCTTCCAACGCTGCTAAGGGTCCATCTTCCTCTTCCCAGCTGCAACAGCACCTGGCCTCACAAGAAGGTCTCACCACCCCTGCAGCGGACATGCTGGCTCCTGACCCTCTCACACCCTTAAACAGCCCTGCTAAATCAAGGCCAAGGAGGGACAATGGAGAAGAAGCCACATATGCCTCATGGTCAGGGGGGGGGATACAGGGGACCCCACTAATAATATGGACACGGGTGCCCCAGACCCAATAGCATCGTTCCCTACTACAGGGCAACCCATCTCGGATGTTACACTTAAGGACATGCTCATGTCTCTGAAATCCTCATTGCACGCTGACCTCTGGCAAGGTATTAAACACTGCAGGGCTGAAGTCCATGCTTTAAATAACAGAGTTACTCACGTGGAGGAACAACTTACAGCCTGTGCCCAATCATTTAACACTATGGTGGATGCTCATGCTGACCATGCTGACGAACTGCAGTGGCTCAAATCAAAAATTGCTGACCTGGAGGACCGCTCCCGTCGCAACAATCTCAAAGTGCGGGGCGTACCAGAAAGCGTGAGTCAGGCTCAACTACCCCACTTTGTTAAGGATATTTTCCTAGCAGCAGTTCCAAATTTGTCACAGGCGGACTTGACCATCGACCGCATCCACTGTATCCCGAAACCTTCTCATATTCCCAAAGAGGCACCCAGAGATGTTCTATTAAGGATCCATTTCTTCCAAGTCAATTAGAAAATTTTAGAAGTATTCAGAAAACCTGATTCCCTGCCGGATAAAGCCAGAGGTGTCCAAATCTTCCCTGACTATTCCCAACATACCATGCAACATAGACAAAATTTGGCTACGGTGACCAAAGCCCTTCGTAACCATAATATTCCATACAAGTTGAAATATCCGGCTACTTTGATAGTTACCCGGGATGGGGTAAACTCCGTGATCCGCTCCGTGGACGAGGGAGTCTCCCTCCTCACTTCGTGGAGCATTCTCCCTGCATCTCGCCCACCACCTGATCGTTTCCACCATGACCGTCACCCACCTCTGAGACCTGAAGAGCGCTCCAGAACTCAACCTCCATCCTCTAAAACCCCCTGAATGCTTACTTCAACACATATTTTTGGCATAATAACCCTGGTTCTCTGTTGAACCATTACCGTCCTGCTAACTCTCCCCCACCCTTTTGAGCATTTGCTCCATCACCCCCCTTAACATGTCACAGCTCCGGCTGCTCAAAGCCCTTTTTCTTTGGGGCCTTCTCCTTTTTATGACCCCTGTTGGATCCTGCTACCCTCCCCCCTCCCAGTTTGTTTTGGGTACTGCAACCATCTTGAATCCTACGCAATACTGAAATCCGCATCCAGCTGTTTTTTCCACCCTGGCTTCATGGCAACATCCTCTTACATGACTTTCCTTTTCTTCCCTGCAACTGACTCTGCCAACCTGGCCCACTCTATCCGCACCAATCCAATTCTCTATAAGACGTGTGCAACCTTTCTCATATCTCTCTATCCATGGAACACTGATGGGACTTAAGCTTCTGACTCTAAATGCCAACGGTCTTAACCATCCGGCGAAAAGAAGGACTATGTGGAAGGAGGCCATGAATCAACAGGTCGACATCTTGACCATTCAGGAAACGCACTTCAAAAAGGACGCTACGCCATACTGCTGCCACCCTGCATTTCCTCATGTTTTTCTCTCCTCTGCTACCGTTAAAAAGTGGGGCATTCTTTTAGCAGTTAGAGACTCCGTGGACTTTGAATTACATGAATCGCATATCGACGATGATGGTAGATATATCATTCTGATTTGCTCGATTGACAAAATGTTGATGACTGTGGTATCCCTTTACGCTCCCACTGCCCGCCCCCTGAGATTTTTACGATCTCTTTTCAAGAAAGTTTCTAAGGTGCGCAGGGGGAACGTGTTAATGTGTGGGGACTTTAATGTTGTCCCTGATCCTGTCCTAGACTCATCCGTGGGGGGTAGGGGACGCGCCCTTTCCTTGCGCAGACTCCTGCACTCCTCGGATCTCTAGGACAGTTGGCGATGTTTTCATGCTAATGAACGTGATTTCACCTTCTTTTCTCATAGACATAGAACGTATTCCAGAATTGACCTTTAATTATTGGACAAGTGGCTTCTCCAGAGGGTGACTTCTGTCGACATCCAAGATATCACCTGGTCAGACCATGCCGCTGTTGTGACTGTCCTGGATCTTGGCCGCTCCACCCCCACTACCCGTATCTGGAGGTGCAACAACAGGTTGGTCCAAGACCCAGAGTTGTCCAAACTTGTACAAACGCACCTGGAATGGTTCTTTTCGGAAAACGACACCTGGGATGTCTCGGATATAACCCTCTGGAGTACCCACAAAGCGTTTATGAGAGGTATTTTAATACAATTAGGCGCCAGGGCACCAGCAGGCCTTGTCTTCTCTTCTCTCTGACATTCATAAGTTAGAAGCACTGAACAAAGCAGATACCACTCCCCACAGGACGGACCAACTAACACGATTGAGGGCAAACCTACGGTTGCTGCTTATTCGTGACCATGACAACATGTTACGCTCCCTTAAACTCAACCACTACCACCTTCACAACAAGGTAGGTAAATTCCTAGCATCCAAACTAAATACCCGCACTTTGAAGGCTAAAATCCCATTTATTATACACCCATTTTCCAAGACCAAATTGAGTAAATTTTGTGTAGATCCCTAGTTACCCTATATAGTAGGTGTAGCCAACATCCCGGAGTATAATCTAAAACGGTGTTTGGTGCCTCAGGCCAAAGGGGTGGGACTTTATGGGCTAAGTCAGATAATGGTATAACATAATGAGTAAAATATCACAATTTATTCAAAAAACAAAAATTCATGAATACATGAAATAATAAAGTGCCAATGGGTTATAGACCCATGTGTACAGTGGAATAAGGTAGAAAAGTGACAGTGTGAATGGTGACATGGATATAGATCTTTATCTGTTCTGGCTCATATGAGAGACTCTGGAACGTGTTGAGAGAGAGTATATCTCAAATTTCAAACGCGTTTCGGCATTTTATAATACGTTGCCTTTATCAAGGAAAAGAGTCGGCCACCATATCTGCAAGATATATAGTGGGTAAATGTCAAATTACATGCATAATATATAGATACTTCCATTGTAAGATGGAGAAGTAGGATATACACATACTTGTGACATTTTTTTTTTTTTTTTTTTTCAAATATGAAATTTATTCAGGATTTTCAAACAATACATACATTTATCATTTTAGCATAATGGCTATCTCTATTACAATAATTATCATTACACCTTTTCTTTTATATCTTATTTATCCTATAATCCTGTACTTTTTCCCACTTTTTTCCATTTCCCTCCCCTACCCACCCTAAAACGAGAAAAGAAAAAAAAAAAATTATTTTAATCTAGACCCCTTTGATCCACGGCTGTCGATTAGGAGAACTCGTCTTCACCTCAAATCTATTCCTCCTCCCTTATCCTATAACATATTGTTTCCCTCCTCAGAAACCATAAAATGATTCCATGGATCCCAAATTTTCTTGTATTTCTCCTGTCTATTTTGTGCAGAAGCAATTAACTCTTCCATTCTTCTAATTTCTTCTACTCTATTTATCCATTCTGCTAGTGAGGGTCGTTGTATTTTTTTCCAGTTACCTGGGATGCATGCTTTAGCCGCATTAACCAGGTAGGGGATAACAGAGCTTTCATATCTCCTTACCGGTATGTCTGATAAGTGTAACAAAAAAAAAGCCGGGTTTTCTTCTATTTTATATTCCGTAAATTTCTGTATAATATTCCTGACCCCCCTCCAGAATGGTCTTATTTCAGGACAGGTCCAGAAGATATGATACACAGTGCCTATTTCTTTTCTGCATCTCCAACAATTATTTGTTTCACTCGGAAACCAAGTATGAATTTTCTTGGGTGTAATGTACCATCTTGTTATAACCTTATAATTCAGCTCCTGAATCTTCGTACATCTAGCTGTCTTAAAGGCAAGTTTCACTATCCTCTGGACCTGCTCCTCCGACAAATCACTCTCCAGATCTCTTGCCCACTTTTCCACCCATGGGAGCTGCGGTTGTTCCTCTGGGTTTATTAACATGTCATAGCTAATCGATAGTGTACGCAACATATTTCCTGATTTTACGCAATAATTTTCAAATCTTGTTAATATTCTACCATAGCTACTCGGGTTTGATATTGAGGCCAGATAATGATGTAATTGGACCGCTTGCCAGAAGGGTATATCAAATGGTCCATTTCTATCAGCCAGTTGATTAACTGTGGGCCATTTGTTTTGTATTAGAAAAGACGAGGCTTGTTCCTGCTTCCTTTCCCTCAATGTTGAAAACTGTCTAGTATCTAGGCCCGGGATGAACTGAGGGTTCCCCAGAATCGGGAACAAAGGTGATTCCTTCCCTGTCAACTTATTATATGTGTTTGATTGTGTACATACTCGAAGTGTGTTACCAATTATTGGGTGTTGTTTCAGACCTTTAGGCAGAGATTCGTAGCACCACATAGCTCTTTTCAGGTCTACTTCCGTTTGTGCCTGTTCGATTTGTACCCATACTTTGTTTTCCGATTGATGCCACCAGTCTAATATTCTGCTCACCTGAGCTGCCTGATAATATATGTAAACGTCGGGGAATGCCAACCCACCCCTCTTCTTTGGCAAGGTTAAAGTTCTACGTGCTATTCTGGGTTTTTTATGGTACCATATATATTTCAAAAATAGGGAATGTGTTGCCTTAAACAAGGCCCTTGGAATTTTCACCGGTAATGCTCTTATCAGGTAGAGAAATTTTGGTAAGATCGTCATCTTCACCAGATTACATTTACCAAACCAGGAATGGAGACCTCCCTGCCACTGTTCCAATAGCTTCCTAGTCATTTTCAACAAAGGTGGAAAATTTAAGTCATAGACTTGTGATATTTTTGCCGGTATATATGTCCCTAAATACTTTACTGCTTCCTCTTTCCATTTAAAGCCAAAGTTGCTTTTCAATAGGTTAATTTGAGACACAGGCATCCCCACCCCCATCGCTTCTGATTTTCCATAATTAATTTTTAAATAAGACATGGTGCTAAATTTTTTGAACTCCTGTATCAGGTTCGGCAGCGAAATACCCGGGCTAGACAAAGAAAATAATAGGTCATCTGCGTAAGCAGCTATCTTATATTGTCTCCCCTTTAACTCTACACCTTTGATATCTTGATTTAGTCTAACCCTACACAAGAAAGGCTCTACTGTCAAAGCAAATAGCAGGGGCGACAATGGACACCCCTGTCTTGTACCATTTCTTATTGGGAAAGCATCTGACAGGAGCCCGTTAACTTTCACCCTTGCCGTTGGCTCTGTGTATACTCTAGCTATTCTATCCAACATGACCTCTCCTAATCCGATGTATCCGAGCACCGAAAACAAAAAAGGCCATCCCGATCAAATGCCTTCTCGGCATCCGTGCTCAGGACTACACAGGGTATTTCTTTTTCCTTCACTACTTGTATTAAGTTCAATATTCTTGTAGTATTGTCTCTTGCTTCCCTCGATCTTATGAAGCCTACCTGGTCTAGCTGAACTATACTTGGGAGGATTCTTGCTAGTCTATTTGCTAAAATTTTAGTATACAGCTTTAGGTCTACATTTAATAAGGATATAGGCCTATAGCTGCTACATTGTGCCGGGTCCTTACCTTCTTTTAATATTAGTGAAATATGAGCTGTAAGAGTGTCCCTGGGCAGGTTACCCTCTACATCTGCTGCGTTATACAATTTTTCCATATAGGGACCTATGATGTGAATCAAAGTCTGGAAATAGCATGTTGTCAGGCCATTAGGTCCGGGTGCCTTCCCCTGTTTCATTGTTTTTAGTGTTTGCTGTATCTCCTCTATGGTGATCCTCGTCTCTAAATACTCTCGATCTTCCTCCTTTAATTTAGGTAATTGCGATTGTGCTAAGTAACTTTCCATATCTTCTTGCCTAGGCGACGTTTCTTTTAAATTGTATAATGCAGAATAGTAGTTTTCAAATTCCTCTAATATTTGTGCTGGCAGTGATTTCTTAATGCCTTTAGCTGTAGTAATGTGGGGTATATATGACCTTGATTTCTGCCTTTGAATGGATCTAGCCAGCGCTTTTCCACATTTGTTACCGGATTCATAGTTTAGCTTGTGCCCTTTTTGTATTGCGGCCTTCGCTTTATACTGCAAAAGGTCTGTTATTTGCCTTCTGACTAACTTTAATTCTGCTATTGTTTTGTCTGCTATGCTTTGTTTATGCTCTATCTCTAAAATTCAGAGTTTTTCCAAAAGTTGTGACAGCTGTTTATTCCTTTCCCTCTTAATGCGTGACCCATGTTTAATAAAAATGCCTCTAACTACTGTCTTGTGAGTCTCCCATAACGTTCCTATACTACAGCTAGGCAGATCGTTTATCTCGAAAAAGACTTTCATCTCTTCCTCTACTTCTTTTAATATCTCCTCTCTCTGTAGCAAGCTCTCATTTAGCCTCCACAAATTCCCCCTCTGAGTAGGGTTTGTTCCTAGGCTATATATTAACGTTATAGGTGCATGATCAGACCACGTAATGCTTTCTATTCCGGTTTCTTTCACCGCCTGGAGCTGACCATGAGGTATAAAGAAAAAGTCTATTCTGGAATAATTCCTATGTGGTGTAGAGTAGAATGTGTAATCCTTTTCAGATGGATGTTGTAGGCGCCAGACCTCAATCAGTTGGGCATCATATAAAGCCTTTAAGATCCTTTTATTCGTTCCCCTTGTAAGTGTTGAGGACCCTGATGAAGTATCCATTTTTGGTGACATAGGTACATTAAAGTCCCCACCTATAATTAATTGGCCTTCTGTAAAACTTACCAATTCACCTAAAGTTCTAGATATAAACCTGTCTTGTCGGTTATTCGGTGCATACACCGTTGCCATTGTTACTTGTATATCGCCAATTCGTCCTTTAACAAATAGGAACCTCCCCTCAGGGTCCTGAACACTATCTTGAAGGGTCCATGGGATCTCGTTTGCTATTAGTATAGACACCCCTCGTGACTTCGATTTTGAATACGTAGAGTGATATACATATGGGAAGTGTTTATTTTTTAGAAAGGGTAGTTTATCTGTCCTAAAATGTGTCTCATGTATGAATGCAACACTGGTGCGTAGACGTCTTAACTCTGCTACTAGTATGTGTCTTTTCTCTGGTACATTTAGCCCTTTGACGTTATATGAGTTATACTTGTGACATTTACGTCAGATCCCGGACCTTTGTATCTGTTCTCCCAAAATAGCTCACACAGGATTTAGATGGAGTCGCTGTCTTTGTGATGTAAGAAGGATTTAGTGAAATTTTTGGGATAATGATGGTAATGAAGAGGTTTGATTTATCACTGACTTACAGAGGGATGTAGGTGCTCTGGCTTGAATGGAAGGAATCCCTTCTCGTGTCCTGAAAATGTTTGGATAAGGTGGGTGTTCAGAATATTGAAAACATTTCAAGGATTCGTGAGTTCTTTAATAAGTCTTTATGTGAAGAAAGTAAACTGTATCACTTACAGATTTGAGTGTTGCAAATTTGCACCAGTAGAGGGAGCCCCGGTCTTGTATTCCAGGTTGTTTCCCTGGTAAAATAGTATACAAGTGAGCCTAAAATAAAGGCATTTAGCACTTGGAAGAGTCATCCGACAATGCATAAATATAGCCATTGTCGGATGGTAACTTACTGTTGAGGTGGGGGAATGAAAGGCTGGGTATCCAGGAGAAGCGAGTCCTGGGCGTCCGTCACGTTCCCTCGGCAGGAGGGAAGTGGCGCCCTATTGAAAATCCCCGGCTATTTGTACCCGCTCACGCATGCGCATTGGCGCATCTGAGCGTCACGACGCGAACCCGGCTTCCGGGTGAGCGTGTTAGCGTGGTGTGCGTCAGGCTGAGCTGCGCGCGCACCTTGCTAGTGACGATGGATGGGAAGAAGATGTTCCGAAGCCGCCGACACAAGAATAAACAGGGATAGCGTTCCCTGATTCAGGGGCACTTCTCTGTCAGCCCCCAGAGAGGTTGCCTCTGGGGTCACCTGTGACGGGTGTGTTTGGGAGTACAAGTATCAAAGCTCAGGGATAATGAGACGCAATATATGTCACAGTACAGGAATAATAATGATAATAATAAACTTGAAAAAAGAAAAAAAGCATAATTGTTTTCAATGATGTCAAAAATATAGTAGTGAGAATTTAAAGGAATACATGACAGCAATAATACTACAAAGAGAGGGAGGGGAGTTTCACAGGGGGAGGAATTACTGGCAAGGGTGGGGTAATCCCATTGGTGATGCAGATATACCAGACATGTTTGTTGGTATAAGGATGGTATGGTGTCTGTCATGTTTGTGTGGTGTAAAGATGGGGATGGAATCTTGCTAAAGGGTATTGATTATAGGATTTTTGTCAGTCTGTCTTGCCAGAAGCAAAACCCTCTAGGAAGGGGCGATAGCTTTCGCTTTCGTTAAGTCCAGGTGGTCTAGTGGCATTTCGTTTTTTGATCCAGCGCATTTCAATTTGTAGGAGGGACTTATTCCAGTCCCCACCTCTGGCTGGAATATGCATACGATCTAGAACTGAGAAACTCACTTTTGGCATTTTATACTTGTGGAAATGGGTCATGTGACGGCCCAGTGGGAGGTAAAAGTTACCAATAGTCATACTTTGTACATGCTTATTGACTCTAAGTCCGAACTCTTGGCGTGTCTTTCCAATATAGAACGCACCGCATTCACAGTTCATTATGTAAACTACCCCCTACAGTTTGCGTAATGCTTGGGGGTGAAGAGTTCACCATTTGGTAAAATGAGAGAGGTTGATTTGGGTATGACTGCACACTGAGCGCAGGACCCACAGGGAAAGGTGCCTCTAGTTTTACAAGGATCCTTTCTGGGTTTAATTTCGCTGTGTACAAGCGTTTGATGCACAGAGCGAGTTTTTCTGTAGGTAATGAGAGGGTTATCGGGTACTAGATCTTTCACAGAGGGATCTTCGGTGAGGATAGACCAGTTCTTTTTCAATATATTCCGGATTTTCTGGTGTTCGTTGGAGAATCTTAGAATTATCCTGGTCGGAGGTGGATCTGTTTTTGTATCTTTCCTTTTTTTTAAAAAGGATTTCATGTCTATCTTGTTTTTTTACCCGATTGAATGCTTTTTTAAGGCATGTTTGGGAGTATCCTCTTGCTAGCAGTCTGTGGGTTAGAGCATCAGCTTCTTTTTGAAATTCGGTTGAACTAGTACAATTCCTTTTGAGTCTTAGGAATTGACTGTAAGGTATGGACCTTTTGAGGGGTTCTGGATGGAAGCTTGTGGAGTGGAGGACAGTGTTGCCAGCTGTCTCCTTACTGAACAGGGTGGTCATGAGGTTGCCAGTTTTGTCTTTGTAGATATAGGTATCCAGGAAGGGTATCTTGCTTTGACTGTACGTCATAGTGAAGTACATATTGTACCGATTTTGATTCATTTTGTTTAAGCACTCAAGTAGTAGATTCTCGGGTCCGTTCCAGATGAGCAGTACATCATCGATGTATCTTTGCCATAACATGATGTTGTTAGTGTATATGTTATTTTCTTCTGATGTTAAGAAGTCTTCTTCCCATTCGCCCAAGTAGATATTTGAAGGCGCACAGCTTGTGCCCATGGCAGCTCCGCATGTTTGTACATAATATGTGCCACAGAAAGAGAAGATGTTGTGATTGGGTATGAATTTCAGCATGGTTAGAATAAATGTATTGAAGTTGGCATCATATTTGCTTTGTTGGTTGAGAGTTTTTTCTACTGTTAGAAGTCCTTTTGAGTGGGGGATATTATTATAAAGTATTTCAACATCAATGGTAACCAGAATGGCATTGGTGGGTATGAATAGATTGTCCAAAATTTGTAGTAAGTGTCCTGTGTCCTTGATATAGGAGGCTAATTTGATGACATGAGGTTTAAGATGGGCATCGATGACCTGACTCATTTTTTCGGTAATGCTTCCGTTGCCGGAGATAATGGGTCGTCCTGGTGGGTTGAGGGGATCTTTGTGCACTTTGGGTAATGCATAAAAAGTTGGCACACGGGGATGTTTTGTTCGGATGAACTCCCAAAGGGTTTGTGAAATGGTGTTGTTGTTGTAAGCCTGATCTACCAATGTGTAGAATTCTTCATTGAAACTGTGTACCATGAGGGGAGAGATTTGTTTATAGTATTTCTTGTTTTCCAGAATTTTAGGGCACATTTCCTTATAGTTTTCATTGTTCATTAGTACCACATTACCTCCTTTGTCGGAGGGTTTTATTGTAATATTTTCATTGTCTTGTAATTCTTTTAGTGCTTTCCTATGTACTGGAGTTAGGTTGGCTGAATGGGTGATTTTGCGTAGTTGTTCAATGTCTTTAGTTGTTTGACGAACAAATAATGAGATTGCTGGATTTGTGTTGAGAGGAGGGTATTTATGTGATATTTTCTTGAATTGGGTGGTGATAGCTGGTTCTGTATCAGGTTCGTCTTCATCACTGTCTATGAGTGAGTCCATGTCCTCTGAGTCATCTAGGCCTCCTTCGTCTAAGAGTAAGTTGAGATCTCTGATAGCCCTGAATTCGGCGGCTGTGAGTGGTGTGGGTGTTGGCTCAACCGTTGGTTTTTTATTGTAACAAACTTTTAGAAGAAGATTTCGTGCAAACAAATTGATGTCTTTTATGACTTCAAATGTGTCCATGCTCTGGTTAGGGCAAAAGGAAAGTCCGAGAGAAAGTACTTCCTCTTGTGCTAGTGTTAGATTGTGTGTGGAGAGGTTAATAACGTTTAATCCCTCTTGTCCTCCTGTCCTGGTATGTCTTGGTTCTGTTTGGTTTTGTTGTTTGGTTTCCCTAAAAAAACACCCTTTAGTTTTGAGCGAGTGAATATTTCATGTGGTTTGACTGTTTTTGTGACAGTTTCTGTTGTTTCAATATCAGAGGCACATGCTTCTGCTTGGTCTTGAGGTGTTTCCCAGTCACGTTTATCAAAGTCTCTTGGTGTTTTTTGTTTCGTGGGTTTCTGAGAGTAACTTCTGTTCCTACCTCTATTGGTTTCAGTGCCGGAATTGTAGGAGGATGAGTCTGAGGATTGCTGCTGATAGGGGTTCCTGGGAGCGCGATTTCTGTTGCGAATAGGTCTTGTTAGGTTGGCCCATTTGTATGCGCGGCCCTGTGTAAATGCGTTTTTGTCACGCCAGTATTTCTTTTCTTTTTTAACAAGGATATCCTTGCTGTACTTCTCCAGGTGTGCCTTCAGCTTTTACTCTTCTTCGCTATATAGTGCGGCTGTTTTTAGTGTAGCGAGTTGCTCGTAGATTTTTTTGATTTCTCCTTCTAGGCTTTTACTTTGTCTGAGGTACTTTTTTTGTAGTAGTAGCATGAGGTTTTTTGAACATTGGTTAAGTATTTCTTCCCATTCTTGTTTCATCAGAACAGTAATATTGTCGAGTGTGGGAAATATTTGAATTCGTAAACCAGCCGGGTTGATATTCTCTTTTATGTATCTGTCAAATGTGCGGACATGCCAGTGTAGAGCTGACTTTCTTTCCAGGTGTTTTTTTAAGGTAGCAAAGAGTGCGGTGATGTCTGAATTTAGCTGCTCTTTTTCTTTGAAATTGGACTGGATGTTTTGCATCAGGGAGTCCCACTCGGTGCCCATCAGGTCTCCCATTGTGTCCCTCTTCTCTTTTGGAGGTAACTCCAGCTTGAAATCTGGCAGTAGCTGGAGAGTGTTGATATGGCCCTGCAGCTCCCTAACAGTGAACCCAAAGGCTCGAAAGGTAGGAAAAGCTGGGGTTGATTAAAATCACAAAATATGTGTGTTTTTGCCTTGCTGTCCGACAAAAACAGAAAAGTAAATAAAGATTTTGAAGATTTTGGGTCTTGGGATCTGGGAGGTCGGGATGTTTTTTCCATCCAAAAACTGGTAAATTTTGTGTAGATCCCTAGTTACCCTATATAGCAGGTGTAGCCAACATCCCGGAGTATAATCTAAAACGGTGTTTGGTGCCTCAGGCCAAAGGGGTGGGACTTTATGGGCTAAGTCAGATAATGGTATAACATAATGCGTAAAATATCACAATTTATTCAAAAAACAAAAAACAAAAATTCATGAATACATGAAATAATAAAGTGCCAATGGGTTATAGACCCATGTGTACAGTGGAATAAGGTAGAAAAGTGACAGTGTGAATGGTGACATGGATATAGATCTCTATCTGTTCTGGCTCATATGAGAGACTCTGGAACATGTTGAGAGAGAGTATATCTCAAATTTCCAATGCGTTTAGGCATTTTATAATACGTTGCCTTTATCAAGGAAAAGAGTCAGCCACCATATCTGCAAGATATATAGTGGGTAAATGTCAAATTACATGCGTAATATATAGATACTTACATTGTAAGAAGGAGAAGTAGGATATACACATACTTGTGACATTTACGTCAGATCCCGGACCTTTGTATCTGTTCTCCCAAAATAGCTCACACAGGATTTTGAAGGAGGTAGTTTACATAATGAACTGTGAATGCGGTGCGTTCTATATTGGAAAGACACGCCAAGAGTTCGGACTTAGAGTCAATAAGCATGTACAAAGTATGACTATTGGTAACTTTTACCTCCCACACTGTAAAATCCAATAGCTTTGCCAACTTACATATATTTGTTAACTTTACTCAGTTATCAAAAATATGCCTTCTTACTAGTGTTTATTAAGTTAGAGTTAATTGCAAGCTAATGAAACCATTTTACTTATTGTTCTGAGTGAAGTCAACTAAAAAAAAACAAGTTGCAACAAAGTAGGCAGTTACAGTATATTTTCTCTTTCTGGCTCATTCTTTTTTTTGTTCCACAGTGCCGCATTTCTGGTGCTTTTTTTTTTTTTGTCATTTCAGGAGAAGGAAGGGTTAGGCCTGTGTTTTACTGATTTCTAATCGGATGCATTTATGACTATAACACAATGTACACTACTGACTATAGATCAGTAAAGCAGCACTGAGTAACGTGGGCAAAAAAAATAAAAAATACATTTTACCTCAATATTTTTTCTCTGTACATCTGCATACTCATGTACATGCACACAAAAATACAGGTGTATAGCCATACACAGCCTCAAAGCCTGAATTATTATTTGTCCTTTCCCAGCCACCTCCCACTTCCTTCTCCCTGTCTTCCAATAGGACGCTGCTTTATTAGTGACAGACAGTTGTCTGCACTAATGAGAACAGCGCCCCCAGCTAAAGCTGCACATGGGCAAAAGTGTGCAGGCAGAAGAAACATGAACATCGGACTAAAAGGACATCAAGGAGAAAGAGGAGCATCTGAAGAGGGTGAGAGCTGCATGGAGTGAGTACAATGAGAGATGTGGGCATTAGGACTTGAAGGATGAAAAGAGCTGAGATGTGGAGGGGGTGACTGAGCACTGTGAGTGTGAGCTGGAGAAGGGAAGCGCATGGGAAAGTCTATGTGCTGTGATATGCCGCTCCTCCTTCTCCTGAGGTCTGTGTGTGATCAGGAAGGAGGGGGCTGAGAGCTGGGTGAGGTGAAGTGCGGGAAAGTCTATAATATATGTGCTGTGATGACTCATCCTCAGTGTTCAGTATCTGCTTCTTCCAAGGTCTGTGTGTGATCAGGAAGGGGGGGGGGGTATGAGGGATGGAAGAGGCTGTGAGAGGGAAAAGTGCAGGAAAAGCTGAGTTCTGTGACTGCCATTCCCTCTTGGCATTTAGTATCTTTTTCTACCGAGCTCAGTGTGTGTGGGGGATGGGGGCTTTGCACTGTGTGTTGGAGAGAGGAAGCGCATGGGAAAAGCAGAGTTCTGTGATATGCCCCTCCCCCTTGCTGTTCAGTGCCTGCTTCCATATGTGTGTCTTTCTGCAGTCTGTGTGTCTCTGCCCAGTTTGGTAGATTTTGTTTCTCTCCTTTTTACTGTTATCACCAAAACACATTTGCCCAATTCTCAATTTTTTTTTCTGTGTGTCGTAGGTGTTTGCAGAGTTCAACAGAATAGCAACCACAAATCTGCAGAATAACTTTTTTGACGCAATGGACCGCTACACACCACGCTTTGTCACAATCTTCAAGTCCTAGAAAGGAAGTGTTGGAGAGACATTGTCCATGTTTCTGCAGCACATTAATTCAGAGGTGAGTGTATAGCATCCCTCTTTGGTTTGCTCTCAACTTACAAAACACCTTGAATGATTCACTTTGTTGTAAAGGAGCAAAGAAAGTAATATACAGAAATATAAGTTTCCATGTAAGATACCATAAATGTGCAACCTCTACTACAACCCCTTTTGGCCTATATATTGCTATGTGCATTGATTTCAATATTTTCAAGTGGTCTTGAGAATTTGAGATCCAATCATGGTAAAACATTGAAGCTATGGGTGTAACTTAAAAGCACTTCTTCAATCAGTAATTGTTTCCTGAACTGTCAAACAGTGACACTTGTTTCATACTGTATGTTTTTTTTTTACTTCTAGAAACCTGATGTGACAGCAGTGCGCACCCTTGTGCTCCGAGGCCTCCCTGTTCTACTTGGTAATGACCCCAGTGCATTCTACATCACCTGCTTCATAAGTGGTCATAGTTGCATCTTGGCACACAGAATTGTGGGGGGATTGGCTTTGTATTCCCTAGAAATACAGATTAATGCTGACTATATCACTAGAACAGTGGTGGGCATGGTAGTTTTTAGGATGTAAACCCTTAGTGATGGAGGGTAAAACAAATGTTTAACACCTAAACACAATTTTGCAACTTTGACATGTTAGTAAAACTGTTTTATTGCAACTACTTTGTGTAACCAGGTGGATTATACTTTTTTAAATAACAAACATGTTATACTTGCCTGCACTGTGCACTGGGTTTGCACAGAACAGTCCAGATCCTCCTATTCTCGGGTCCCCTGCTGGCACCTCCCTCCTGCTTAGTGCCCCTACAGCAAGCAACTTACTGCGGGGGCATTTGAGCCAAGGCTGTGTGTGTTCTTTTACACACACAGCCGTGGTTTGGCCCTGCCCCCTCTGTTTCTCCTCATTGGCTCACTGACTTTGATTAAATGCAGTGGGAGGCAATGGTGCCCTGCTGCTGTCTCAGCCAATGAGAGGAGCGAGACCCCGCCAGTTGAAACTTTCCTGCAATGTTGCTGGATCAAGATGGGGCTCAGGTAAGTATTTTTTTTTGGAGGTGTGGGGGGGGGGGGCTGCTACACACAGAATGTGTTTTATCTTAATGCATTAAGATAAAAACCTACCTTTTAGAACCACTTTAAAAAAAATGCTTTATAGGAAAAAACCTACCCAAAATAGACTAATCTTGACCTTTTGATCATTACCTTGTACCTAACACTAACCCTACACGATGCAGTAACAAATGATCATGTTTGTTGTTTTTGTACAGCCTTCTGACAGCGGTCTGGGCACATTTATCTGTTGGACTGCTGACTGTCATTGATGAAAATATGCCCGATTCGCCAAATCCTCTTCATCTTGACCCAGTGTTTATTGCCATCATAGCCGAGGGAGGTATTGTAATGGATGATCTCCAGAACCTACCTCAAGAACTTTGCCTCTTATTTGGATTTTTATATGCTTTACACCTGGAATACCCTAAAGCCATGAAAAACACTTTCCACTTTATTCAAAGAGTGATGCTTGGCCTGGGAGAGAACAAACTCCCACCAAAACTGCAAAGTCTCAAAAATCTCCTGTTGAGTTAGAATGTTAACTTTTTTTTTTTTTTGTGCACGCCTTTGACCTGTTTTTAGGAGACTAAAGTTAGCTGAATTTACAGAGCCCAGAAAACCTTAGTGCACTGTTACTTTTAGATTTATTGTAAGGGCTCTTTCACACATACGGAGTCTGCCAGGCGGACTCCATTTATCTCAGCGGGGGATCGATCCGCCGATCCCCCGCTGAGCAGATGACAGCTGTGTCTCCGCGCTGTGTGCGGAGACACAGCTGTCAGATCCCCATACATCTCTATGGGGAATCGGGTGAGAACGGACCGTCTGTCCGTTCTCATCCGATCCGATCCGCTGAACGGATGGAAAATAGGGTTTCCATCCGTCCAGGTTTGACGGATTGGATGTCAGCAGACATGTCTCCGCTGACATCCGATGCCCCATAGAGATGCATGGGGGGACCGTTCAGATCCGCCAAAAAAACTGACAGGCGGATCTGAACGGTCCGCATGTGTGAAAGAGCCCTAATAGATGTTCAAGCTGGCCAACTGCATCAAAGTGATCTCTCTAGTCTATGCATACCAAATCACTAAAATAGAAAATATAGGTGGTTGTATATTACCAATACAGGCTAAAGTAATTTCATATATATTGCAAATGATGTTCAATATGTCCAACTGCCTCAAAGTGATCTATCTCTGATCATATAACAAACATACCTGAGTGGTTGTATAGTACCAATTTGAACTCATTGCATATATCATAATTATTATTAAAGCTGACCAACTGCCTCAAAGTGATCTGTACTTGCATAGAATAAACTCATTGATGCAGATGGCCAGCTTTTACATCATTGTGATATATGCAATGAGTTTATTCCGCGTAAGTACAGATCACTATGAGGTAGTTGGTCAGCTTTAATCTCAATTATGATATACCCAATAGGTTTAGCCCAAATTGGTATTATACAACCACTCAGGTATGTTTTGTTATATGATCAGAGATAGATCACTTTGATGTAGTTGGACATATTGAATATTAATTTCAATATATATGAAATTGCTTTAGCCTGTATTGGTACTATACAACTACTAAGGTATGCCTAGGTTTTTCTATTTTGGTGACGTGGTATGCAAGGACCAGAGACAGATCACTTTGTTGCAGCTGGCCAGCTTGTACATCTCTATAATATATGCAAAGTGATTTGTCTTTAACTAGTCCCTACTCATCCTGTAAAAGGTCCTATACTTGCAGGCAGTTGTTTTAGTGGACCTATTGTCAGCATGGTGTAAAATGGCATATTGTTATAAACCAAGCATCAAAGTTTGTTATTATGGCTGTTGCTTACTTGAATAGTTTGTATATGTAATATGTAAATTCTCTACAAGGGCAATAAACAGTTCTATGTAGTTTTATGTGCCCTGTTCACCCCACAATGCTCATGTCACGTCCTTTCATTTTTTTTTTCTTTTCTCACAGAAAACTGCATACATGTTGCAGATTCTTCTGCAGACCTAATCCAGACACGATACCAGTTTTGTGGTGTGAACAGGGCACAGGAAAAAATAAGTTTTTAATCTTTTGCAGAAAAAATGTGCACAAAAACTCATGTCTCTGTACATGATGTGAATGAGGCCTAAAAATATTTTCAAAAGTAAGTTGTTATGGAAGTTTTTTGAAAGAACAATGTAATTTCTTATAACAGTAAGAAAAATAAAAAGAAATGTTTTTGAACTTTGGAACTGTGTCATTTATTTTATGTGTAACTGTGAGACTAGAACCACTTGCCCCATGATCAGGCCATTTGTTTTCTATTCAGCACTGCGCTACTTTAACTGACAATTGCGCAGTCATGTAACGCTTTACCCAAATTTATTTTTTTATCCTATTTTTGTTTTTTGCACAAATAGAGCTTTCTTTTGGTGGTTTTTGATCACCTCTGGGTTGCTTAATAGATACAGATTTGGCATAAAATATCCAATAAAAAAATCTCTTCATAAAGAACAAAATACATTCTTAATATGTATTCTGATACATGTCTCTGGGGGTAAAAAAACAAAATAAGTGTAAATTAATTAGTTTGTATGAAAGTTATAGTGTCTATACAAATGGGGAATTTACACAGCTATAGATTCTATACTGTAATGGCAGTGCAGCAACTTAGTGTGACTGTGATAGAATGGTGGGCAATCTGGAGCTAACACACTGGCTGGGAGGGACACTAACTGACATCAACAGTGACACTAATACAGTGATAAGATAATACTGTATACTGTATGAATGACACTGGCTGGAAAGGGGTTATCTGTAGTGTCATGTGCTGCTGTTAACAGATTTGGTTATCAGGGAGAAGAAACATCCAGGGTTCTGAGTCTTTGTAGGCAGTGTGATTTGAAAGAACCAGTCAGTAGGTTTCAATCATTGTCTAAAACCTGTTGATTAACTTGTGCTGCGTCCAATCACAGCAGGGGGTGCCCGTGCCCCAAGCCCAGAAGCAGGCCTAATCCTGTACAGTTACATGGTCTAGCCTGCCTGTGCTGCTCGTCCAAAGTAAAATTTGAGCAGGTGGCAAGAGTTTAAAGGGTAAGTTCACCTTTACAAAAAAATCTGTAAGGTGAACTTACACTGGATCCCCCCTCCTCATCGCACCCGGTCCTGCAGTAATAGAAGCTGGCAATCTCCCACACTGACACATCATAAAGCCTCTTTACTGGTCCGGAGATCAGAACCCCCCCCCCCCCCGCGCGGCCTAATCTCCTATACCTTATAAAGGTACGTATAGATGAAGGCATTCTAACTGACCAATCACAACCCACGTAGCCCGTCCTTTCAGCGCTGGAGAAGTGGAGAGAAAGCTGGGAGGGATTTCAAATCCCAGGACCGGTAAAGTGTCTGATGTGGCAGTGCAGGAGATTGCTGGCTTCAGGTACTGCGGGACCAGGTGCATTGGGGGAGGGGGTTCAGTGTAAGTTCACCTTACAGATTTTCTGTAAAGGTGAACTTGCACTTTAATGCAGGGATCCTCAAACTACAGACCTCTAGCTGTTGCAGAACTACACATCCCATGAGGCATTGTAAAACTCCAACATTCACAGACATGACTAGGCATGATGGGAACTGTAGTTCCTGAACAACTGGAGGGCCATAGTTTGAAGACCCCTGCCTTAATGTAATATGGATGTTTGGAAAAACGAAAACACAAGTAACACTTACTTGGTTTTTTTTAAGGCAATCGGTTTGCATGGTTTTAACGAGTAAATCGGAATGCTATGCAATTAAGTACAACTCAAACATTCAGAGTTGCAGAAAATATCTCATTAGTTAGCCCAACCTAAATAAATGTGTCACTTGGAATACAATACAAAGTAAACTTAACTTGAAATGATTTTGTTTTTTAAAATGGCAAATCTGAGTACTCTATACTGACTTAGGAGTTCACCTAAATTAAAATTTCCAAGTACTATACACTATTTTTTTGTTAGTTGTATATACTAAAGTGTAAGTGCACCACACTCAATAAGCATTTGTGAGTAGAAAATACATTTCCTATTCTAGTTTACTTGTTTTTTTTGAGGCAATCGGTGTGCATGCTTTTTTTAAGTAAGGTTTACTAATTGGATTTTACAGTGCACTGGGCTGTCACATGACCCATTTCCACAAGTATAAAATGCCAAAAGTGAGTTTCTCAGTTCTAGAGCGTATGCATATTCTAGCCAGAGGTGGGGACTGGAATAAGTCCCTCCTACAAATTGAAATGCGCTGGATCAAAAAACTAAACGCCACTAGACCACCTGGACTTAACGAAAGCGAAAGCTATCGCCCCTTCCTAGAGGGTTTTGCTTCTGGCAAGACAGACTGACAAAAATCCCATAATCAATACCCTTTAGCAAGATTCCTTCCCCATCTTCACACCACACAAACATGACAGACACCATACCATCCTTATACCAACAAACATGTCTGGTATGTCTGCATCACCAATGGGATTACCCCACCCGTGCCAGTAATGCCTCCCCCTGTGAAACTCCTCTCCCTCTCTTTGTAGTATTATTGCTGTCATGTATTCCTTTAAATTCTCACTACTATATTTTTGACATCATTGAAAACAATTATGCTTTTTTTCTTTTTTCAAGTTTATTATTATCATTATTATTCTTGTACTGTGACATTTATTGCGTCTCATTATCCCTGAGCTTTGATACTTGTACTCCCAAACACACCCGGCACAGGTGACCCCAGAGGCAACCTCTCTGGAGGCTGACAGAGAAGTGCCCCTGAATCAGGGAACACTATCCCTGTCTATTCTTGTGTCGGCGGCTTCGGAACATCTTCTTTCCATCCATCGTCACTAGCAAGGTGCGCGCGCAGCTCAGCCTGACGCACACCACGCTAACACGCTCACCCGGAAGCCGGGTTCACGTCGTGACGCTCAGATGCGCCAATGCGCATGCGTGAGCCGGTACAAATAGCCGGGGATTTTCAATAGGGCGCCACTTCCCTCCTGCCGAGGGAACGTGACGGACGCCCAGGACTCGCTTCTCCCGGATACCCAGCCTTTCATTCCCCCACCTCAACAGTAAGTTACCATCCGACAATGGCTATATTTATGCATTGTCGGATGACTCTTCCAAGTGCTAAATGCCTTTATTTTAGGCTCACTTGTATACTATTTTACCAGGGAAACAACCTGGAATATAAGACCGGGGCTCCCTCTACTGGTGCAAATTTGCAACACTCAAATCTGTAAGTGATACAGTTTACTTTCTTCACATAAAGACTTATTAAAGAACTCACGAATCCTTGAAATGTTTTCAATATTCTGAACACCCACCTTATCCAAACATTTTCAGGACACAAGAAGGGATTCCTTTCATTCAAGCCAGAGCACCTACATCCCTCTGTAAGTCAGTGATAAATCAAACCTCTTCATTACCATCATTATCCCAAAAAATTCACTAAATCCTTCTTACATCACAAAGACAGCGACTCCATCTAAATCCTATGTGAGCTATTTTGGGAGAACAGATACAAAGGTCCGGGATCTGACGTAAATGTCACAAGTATGTGTATATCCTACTTCTCCATCTTACAATGGAAGTATCTATATATTACGCATGTAATTTGACATTTACCCACTATATATCTTGCAGATATGGTGGCCGACTCTTTTCCTTGATAAAGGCAACGTATTATAAAATGCCAAAACGCGTTTGAAATTGGAGATATACTCTCTCTCAACACGTTCCAGAGTCTCTCATATGAGCCAGAACAGATAGAGATCTATATCCATGTCACCATTCACACTGTCACTTTTCTACCTTATTCCACTGTACACATGGGTCTATAACCCATTGGCACTTTATTATTTCATGTATTCATGAATTTTTGTTTTTTGAATAAATTGTGATATTTTACTCATTATGTTATACCATTATCTGACTTAGCCCATAAAGTCCCACTACTTTGGCCTGAGGCACCAAACACCGTTTTAGACCAAATTGAGTAACCCACAAGATATAGCCAACGCGTTTGCCGACTATTATGGTGCACTTTATAACCTAAAAGATGACAGTAACACTTTCCAGCCCGCAGATGCAGACATCAACAACTTTTTAGCAACCATCCGCCTCCCCTCCCTCACAAATTCTCAACCAGACACTCTAAATGCCCCATTCACAGTTGAAGAAATTCACAAAACCATCAAATCCCTCCCGAGAGATAAAGCTCCGGCCCTGATGGCTTTTCTAACGCCTACTACAAGTCCATGGCCCCTGTCCTCTCTCCCTATCTTCTGAAACTTTTTCAGGCCTTTGCATCATCCTCATCCCCGCCTAAAGAATTCTTATCAGCCCACATAGTCACGCTTCCCAAACCTGGGAAACCCCCAGACACTCCTGCAAATTTTCGCCCCATATCTTTATTGAATGTAGACGTTAAAATCTATGCAAAACTTCTAGCGAACAGGCTGTCGTCCCTGATGCCATCGTTGGTCAGATCTGACCAGTTGGGCTTTATGAGAGGCCGGCAAGCCTCTGACGCCACCAGGAGGATATTGAACTTGATACACCACGCTAATTATTCAAAAACGCCTTCTCTGCTTCTCTCTATAGATGCAGAGAAGGCGTTTGATAGGGTCCATTGGTTTTACATGAGACTCACATTGCGTAAATTCGGCTTCAGCGGCATGATTCTAAATGCAATCCTAGCCCTATATTCCTCGCCCTCAGGCCCAGGTTTACACATCGAGAATGCTCTCTCGCCCTTTTTCCATCAGCAATGGGACTAGGCAAGGGTGCCCCTTATCCCCCACAATATTCCAACTCATGATTGAACCGTTAGCAGAGGCTGTCCGTTCCAATCCACATATAGTTGGTTTCAAACTCCGCGGTTCTTCCCACATCATTAGCTTCTTCGCGGATGACGTCATCCTATCCCTCACCAACCCTATTGTTTTGCTTCCCTTTGCCCATAAAACATTGGAATCCTTCAGCAAAATCTCTTACTACAAAGTTAATTTCCACAAATCCCTTATCCTAGACTTAGGCTCCCACATATCCACCAGATCCCACTTGGAAAAAACACTTCCCTATAGTTGGACTTCCGAGGCCATCCCATATTTGGGTTTGCAGCTGACCCCATTCTTAAAAGATGTAGTTTCTGCAAACCTAAAACCCCTGACTCAGGAGGTGATGGGCACGCTTTCCCAAAAATCGTATAAGGAATTGTCTTGGGTGGGCAGGATAGCTGCATTGAAGATGATGGTTCTCACGAAAATTTTATATATTTTTAGAACGCTGACACTTCCTATTGCCAAATCCTACATATCCACTCTCCAATCACTCTGTAACCGCTATGTAGGGCAGCACAAAAAACCTAAATGTCCCTGGTCGCTACTAGTCAAGCACAAACGGGCGGGCGGACTGGGCATGGTAGACCTCTATGACTATTATGTGGCGATCCACATGACTCATATCAATTGCTGGTTCGCACCAGCTACTGATGTCCAATGGGTGCTTGCTGAAACAGCCATGGCCAACGTTCCTTCCCTCCCCCTACTGTTATCGGTGGACTGCTGGAAACCTCTCCCACTACACCAAATGCTGCTAACCACACAGGCATCCCTCCTGGCCTGGAGACATACTCTACTCCATGCAAATTCCCCCCATGCACTCACCATGATACGCATCCCGTTGGAAACCTTAACTGTCCTCATCCCGTACCTGACCCTTCACAAATGGCTGGGTAGTGACCTACTATGGCTAGATGAAATTTTGGATGGCCCGACCTTGAAATCCCTCGCTGTCTTACATCTTCCTTCCTCCGAAGCCTATACGCACCTACGCATCGCCAACTTCATTAAAAGGCACCCAGTGCCAACTATCCGTATTCAGTCTGATTTATGGCAACACCTCATGAAAGGGCCCCTAGCATCTAAAGGAACATCACTTTTCTACCAATCAATCCAGCAAAAACTGACACTCTCAAAATCATCCTCCGTGTTAAAGTGGGAATCGGAGCTCCACAAAACCTTTGACATACCCCAATGGCAACAGGCAATCCTTTACACACACTCAATATCCCACTGTGCAAATCACTGGGAACTTTCTTATAAAGTTCTCTCTTGGTGGTACTTAATCCCCTACAAACTTAACTCCTTCTACCCCTTACACTCACCGTTATGCTGGAGAGACTGTGGGCAAGTGGGCAATCTTGTCCACGTGCTGTGGGCCTGTAAGAGTCTAACAAGATTTTGGCGCCAGGTGTTCAGCCTAGTTTCATCAACGACAGGCATCCTCACTCCACCAGACCCAGCTCTAGCTCTCCTTAATCTTACTATAGACAAATTCCCACTCCAGTATAGAACCATTGCAGCCCATATTTTTCTGGCTGCGAGGGTCCTAATTACCAGGAGATGGAAGACCACAATATACCGTCCCTTTCATGTACATTATGTTGATTCCACGTACGAGCATGAACGCCTTATAGCCCTCAGGTCAGGCAAGCTGGCTCCATTTCAGAATTCTTGGAAGTCATGGTCACATAGGAGTAGTCATTGAATACTATGCCTTATTTGTTTCTTGAAAATGTATGATCCTAAATGTGCACATGTGCTCATGTTGCGTACCCCCCCCTTCCCCCTTTTCTCCTTGTTCCCCTATTGTTGTTACTGTTATTTTCTCATGCAAAACTCAATAAAAATTAAATTTAAAAAAAAAACATAAACCCTGGACTGTTAACCTGGATTGAGTAACGAGCAAACGGAAGTAAGAAGGGATATGTGAAAAATCCCCTAGTGACTGTGTGCAGGTAATCAGAGGGAGACCCGAGCAGAGGTGGCTGGTGCTCCATGGGCCGGGGAGGGGTGGCAGATGGACCGCACTATACCCCCCCCCGGACCCCACCAGGCCGCTGCACACCGTACCCCCCCCCCCCCCCGGATCACAGCGAAACAGGAGAGACAGGAGACAGGAGAGACAAGAGACAGGACAGGAGAGACAGGAGACAGGACAGGATCCCCCCTCACTCATCCTGCCTGGATGCAGCAGCAGGCAGCGGTGGCTTCGGCTTCTTTCCCCTGTCTTCTGCGTCTTCTCCCTCCCCCTCCATGCCCAATGGCATGGCTTCTTTCGGCTAATCGGGAAACGGGTCTCAAATCCCGCTTCCTGATTGGCCAGGAGGAGGATCCGTGTGACATTAGCGAATTTTGGATTAGGGGGCCAGACGCATAGATAGGGGGTAGCGCCCCTGCGCCCCATATACACCAGCCGTCACTGGACCCAAGAAGTCATCACACAGCAAGCCCTACGGGGACAGTGCTACATTTAGTACTGAACAAAATAAAGTACAAATTTACAAAAACATTGTATTTGTCTAAACAAACAGATTCTTAAAAAAAGATTGGGAATAAAAATGGTTATATTGTGCAAGATGTTACATGATTTGTATCAAGCAAAATGCAAGATCATCCAGAACCCTGTGCAAATCATGAATACAGTATTACTAGTGTATTGAGATATTGCATATCAATATTACATATTCTTTTTTCAGGTTCCCTTTCCTTTATGTTTATCTGATATTTCTGCAAGCAACATATGTCCTGTCCTAGGGTGACAACACTCGCTTACTGTACTGTATCTGCAGTGATTTTGCCCTAGGTGGCTCACTTCTGATTTCACTACAAATCACCTACCGCTTCCTTATATCTAAGCAGCATAAAAATAAAAGTAATCGTGAAGAAACACAATTACAAAAAAATAGTATTGTCTATTCATATAAGATATCATTACAACACCTTCTTAATAACCATGCAAACAGTTTTTCTTTGCTAGGAAATGCATTAGTGATAATTTTAATTACATAGTAGTCATATGCAGTCTGTAAAGAAAAGCATGTGAAACCATTGTAAGTTTCCTTTTGTTGTAATATTTGGCAAAGATCACATTTTGAAATAGGAAGTGTGTGGGTTACTGACTGTTATCCATAAACAATAAACCTATTGTCTTGGCTTAAAGTATATCTTTGTGTTGACATAGTACTAAAACTAATTTAAATCATGTTTTTTAAGAGAACAGTAAGCACAGTATACGCTCAACAATATAACAGTGCATCATTGTGGGGAGAAGTGAATGTATGACTTTGTTTATGCCTTGTTATTAAAATCGGCTATTTCTGCATAACAGTGAACACTTTGTTATAGGTTTTTTTTAATTAACTCCTTTATTTTACATAAGTGTTCTTGATCATTACAATTTTTATGACTTTGTTTACCTATATTTTGTTCGCCTTGCAATGAACTTTACTTATCTTTTCACTCTACCATTATATGTCACTAAAATAAGCACAGTCACCCTCATCTAGATTTACCCTAAATCTAGATGAGGGTGACTGATAACAAGATTTTGTATTTTTTTCTATTTATATATTTTTTTCCTCAGCTTCCCCTTTAGCTGTTATTTATGAAGCATAGCAGCGTGAAGAATTATCACTCAGATATGGGTCTCATAGAGAACCCCAATGTTTTATGCATGCTATATCATAGATTATCATATGTAACTGAAGTTAGACACCGTAAGAGGGTCTGATTGGACGCAAATATATTGGATTGTTTACATGGAACCTCATGGTGCATAGTTTTGACACATTTTAACCACTTAAGCCCCGGAAGATTTTACCCCCTTCCTGACCAGGGCCTATTTTGCGATTCGGCACTGCGTGACTTTAACGGACAATTGCGTGGTCGTGCGACGCTGTACCTAAACGAATTTGACGTCCTTTTTTTTCCCACAAACAGAGCTTTCTTTTGGTGGTATTTGATCACCTGTGCAATTTTTTGATCATGCACTATAAACAAAAAAAGAGCGTCAATTTTGCAAAAATAACAATATTTTTCACATTTTTTGATATGAAATTCCCCAAAAAAATATGTAAAAATCAAAATTTTTAACATTTTCGGCCAATTTGTTTTATGCTACATATGTTTGGTAAAAAAAAAATCGCAAAAAGCGTATTTTGATTGGTTTGCGCAAAAGTTATCGCGTTTACTAACAAAGGGAAAGGTTTTTGTCATTTTTGTTGTTTTTTTTTTTAACGCGTAATGGCGGCGATCTGCGATTTTTTTTGCGCAACTGCGACATTGGGGCAGACAGATTGGACCCTTGACTGACATTTTTGACACTTTTGAGGTTACCAGTGACATTACTACAGTAATCAGTGCTATACATATGCACTGTTACTGTAAAATGACACTGGTAGTGAAGGGGTTAACTTTTTTTTGAGAGGGAGGGGCTGTGTGTGTCCCTAGGGGCGTGATTCTAACTGTGATTGGCTGTGGCTTGAGGTGTAGGAACAATGATCAACGGTCCTACATAGTAGAACCGTATGATCACTGTTCCTACACAGGGGAGAATGACAGGCGGCTTGTTTACACTAGCCACCTGCCTTTCTCCCGCTGTCACGGACGATCGTGAGTGAGCAGCGGACATCGGGTCCGTCGCTCACACGCATGGGGGGGTCCGTGACCGTGTGGGAGAATGCCTCCGGCGGCGCGCTCTCGCTCCCCAGAGCCTCACAGGCTAGTGACATACCGGTACGTCACTTTGCCTGTGAGGGGCTGACCGCCGCAGTATATGTACTTGCGGCGGTCGGCAAGTGATTAAAGAGAGCATTACAATTGCCTGACACTTTAGGGCTGTGCAAGCCAGGAACTAACAGTAGGGGGCTTTTAAACTAGCAGGTATCATAAGATTTGCAGTCCCAGGAAAACTTGTGTTCAGGCACTAGGCCAGTTGATGATTAGCGGAGACCCTTTTTCCTGCAGGTGGGGTGGATGTTGGCAAGCTCTGAGGTTCCAGTGTTCATCTTATAGAGGACTGTCATTATTTGCCTTATACTACCAATGCATTATGATGTTGGAAATGTTATGTATCCACCTAAGGACCGTCCATCTGCAATGTACTGCAGACGGGTGGCCCATACAGGCAATGCAATGTTGTGGTACATGGCTGCCTGCTTCTAGGTTTAGGGTGAAAGCATGAACGCCACCCCTGCTGACCCCTGCTAGGATAATACACAATGGGAGACTTTCAGCGGGTCCCAGCCAATGATTCATGGCCGGCACCTGCTAATCAACTTTGTCAGCAAGGATATGAAACAAAGAGATCTAAAAGGTAGCACACATTACACATAGTTAGGCACACATTTAACCCCTTGATCACCCTAGATGTTAATCCCTTCCAGCTAGTGTCATTAGTACAGTGAAAGTGTAAAGTATTATCACTGATCACTATATTAGTGTCAATGGTGGTGTAAGTGGCAGTCAGTCCCTACCCAGCAACAGTTTTTGTCAGATGGCCCACCGCATTATCACGGTCCCATTTTAAAACTCTGATTACCACATTAGTAGTATAAAAAGATAAATAAATAAAAATTGCAATAAATATATACCATCATTTATAGACATTATAACTTTCATGCAAACCAGTCAATATATACTTATTGGCATTTTTTTTTACCAAAGTCGTATAGCAGAATATATGTTGGCCAAAATTAGTGAAGAAATTATATTTTTTTTATTTTTTTTTTTATTAGATATTTTTTTTTTATTTCTGCTCTAAAACATGTTTTTTTTTTTTAAATTTTCATTTTTTTGTTTATATACTGTAATAAAAAGGAAAAGAATCTGTGGTGATCAAATACCATAAAAAAAAGCTTTATTTGTGTGGAAAAAAATAATATAAATTTAATTTGGGTACAGCGTTGCATGACTGCACAATTACCAGTTAAAGTAGCGCAGTGCTGAATAAAAAAAATAGTCTGGTCATGAAGGGGGTAAAACCTTCTGGAGCTGGGGTTTGGTATTGTTAATTACATGATACATGATGTGTCATGCCAAAAGGCTTCTGCCACTCCTCCTTGCTAGTTTTTATATTTACAGTATATTACTATTTTTTGGCTACAAGAAAGCTTACCACTCAAATTATATAGCTATAAATCCTAATCCAATGAGGTGGGAGGGGATAATGGTGAGGTCTCTGATCATACCTGGGTGCCCAATAAAACAGAAAAGAGAGGCAGAAGCACAACCCCAGCAAGGTAGGATGTCATCCAGGGGCAGCTCACAGAAACACTGAGGGTGATGCTGAGTCCCCGGTGGGTGGTTCTCCTGTCAAAGGTGATTCGGTCGGAAACCCAACCCCCGGCACCACGTGGGAGGCCAACCCAGATATTTCTTGAGGGCTTTGAGAAACTGCAGGAATCTGAGAAATCGTCAGTCCTTCGGTGCTAATACAATTATTAAATCAGAACTTATCCATAAGTAATAAATATTAACCACCTAAGGACCAAGCCTTTTCTGGCACTTTTTGTTTACAAGTAAAAATTTGTATTTTTTGCTAGAAAATTACTTAAAGAAAAATTGTTTACTTCCACCTTCGACTGGAAGTGACACCATGACATCACCCCGGTCCTCCTAGACCAGTGATGGCGAACCTTGGCACCCCAGACTTTTTGGAACTACATTTCCAATGATGCTCTTGCATTCTGCAGTGTATTTGAGCATCATGGAAAATGTAGTTTCAAAACATCTGGGCTGCCAAGGTTCGCCATCACTGTCCTAGACCATAGAGGTGATCAATGATGAGCTGGTCTCTGTTCACCTCTGAGACCAGCCACATGAACCATTTGATTGTTTCCTGGGCTCGCTGGTAAGAAAGGTAAGCCTGAGAAACACAGACGAGGGGTAACAATTCCTCCCACTGTTTCAGAAAGTGATTCAGGAGCTAATTAGCCACTGGGACTGGTTTCATGAGAAAAAAAAATATAACAACCATAACCCTGATAAACCACTTGCAAACTTCAACGTATATATATACGTATTGCGGCAGCTAAGTAGTATCCTATACCATTGTATGGTTGTTTTCAAACAGGATTGACAGAAAAACTGCTATGTAAAGATTGAAAGAGATCACTGTACATAGGTTAACGCATTTCGTGGGATCATCCATTTTATTAGGATCATACAAGCAGGACACAAACTGAAATCCCATTAAAAAAATACATATTAGAAAAACATTGAAAGCACAAAAAACGATACTATCCTATGCCCACCAGGGAGGGAGAGAAAAAAGGAGCAAAGGGGGGAGGAGGGACAGGGGTGTAACATGATAATAAACGTTGCCAAAATACATATATAGCCAAGTCTATTCACCTATTTATTTTTCTGATTCTTTAAAATGACAACCATTAAATATATGCATGAACAAATCCAGGCAAGTCTTGCTGGCCTGTGAAGAGATGTCCGCCAAACAAGGGTGGCAATCTAAAAGCTAAAAAGTAAATGGCAACACAAGGGAATGACATATCATAGCTGAGGAATGACATATCATAGCAAATGGATTCGATCATCCATATATTTAATATATATAATGTATATATACTGTATAAATGTGCAATCTGCTTGTTCTCCCACTTTCCAAAATAGCGGACATTCTAAAAATGGTTAATCAGTTCCAGTTTAACTAGTTCCAGTTTAACCAGTGCATTTCCCACCTGGCCTTCAATTGTGTATAGGCGGGGCGGGACATTCACCATCCTGGGTGAACTTCATTTGACGTCCTTCCGGAATGCACCTCGTGCACGCCCCAGGGGCTTTGTTTCATCACAATCTGTCACCCGTTGTGTCCACTTGACACAGCGGATAACTGATCAGTGTACTGGCTGCTTCTGGTAATATGTGATCCCTGTGACCAATTACAGCAAATCACATATAACTTGTATACAATAGATGGCTTTTATGTATGCCATCCAGTGGGTACTATTGTGTTGATCTCTGTGATTGGTCAAAGTGATCACATGGTACAGACAGGGCCAATCACAGCCCATCTGTACCATGTAATTAGCTGTAATCAATCACAGTTAATCACAACAGTAAACACTGAATGAATCAATTTCATTCAGTAGAAATGGTAATGTGTGAAAAAAGTCCTAATCACTTCTCCAGAGTATTACAGTGTTACTATGGTAACACACTATTGTTCTGGTCACAGTGTAAAAAATTGTAAAAAAAAAATGGCTAAGGCACAGCAGCGGCGTCATTGGCTGTCTGTTAGAGAAATGGCCGTGCTACAACTGGCAATTCTGCCAGTACTTCCAATGGCCGCAAGGGACTCAGGCCATAGACGCATTGTCAGAGAAATGGCTGTGCTACAACTGGCAACTTCGCCAGTACTTCCCATGGCCGCAATGGATTCAGTCCATAGACTCATTCACTGGCCTATAAAAGGACTTTGCTCAGCCCATCATTGTCATCATTGCCCATGGATTGTCTTCAGCTCCTCCTGTGTCCTGAGCATTTGCTACTTCCTGGATTCCAGTTTGACCTGGCTTGTTCTTGACCTGTCTGCTCTCTCTCCTGGCTTTGACCCTTGGCTTTGTCTGACCATCCCTGCTCCAGTTTGGCTCTCCTGTTATCTGACCTTGGCTTTGCCCACGGACTTGCTTCCTGTCTACCTGCCCTCCAGTACCTGATCTCGGCTTGTCTGCTCCGGGCCTTCCTGCTATACCTTTGGCTTGCACCTGTTGCAGCTTCCTGCCGAGCCCTGTGTTTGACCCCCGGCCGGTTTTACACCTACTGCCTGGTTGTTCCTGGTTCCTCCTTGGACTGTCGGGTGTATTCCTGCCCAGCACTCTGCTAGAGACAGCCTGTCTACCATCAGGACCCTGCCAGCAACCACTGCTTCTGTGGGCGCTACACCCTCTGTCTCAACCCCAGGGGTGTGCCGCACTCAGCCGCAAGGGGAGCCTTGTCTGCATCTCGGCCTCGGATCAGGTACGTGACACTGTCTCTGCTGTCAATTAAAATCAGCTAGCAAATCAGGAGAGAGAGGGGGCGGGGCTCTATGTCTGAATGGACACAAGGAGCTGTGACTCGGCTAGGGTGCCCCCTTAGCAAGATGCTTGCTGTGGGGGCACTGAATGAGAGGGAGGGGCCAGGATCACAGAAGAGGGACCCGAGAAGAGGAGGATCTCGGCTGCTCTGTGCAAATCCACTGCAACAGGGCAGGTAAGCATAACATGTTTGTTATTTTTATGGGGAAAATAATGAACCTTACAGTCACTTTAACTTTACTGACTCCATTCAATTTCCTCCTAGTGTTGTTTATGTGCGCTGTTTTTACTTATTCGCTTACAAGATTGGTTTGTAAATATCTGTCTCCTTTCCAACAAGGGGTAATTTGGTTGATATTTGTTCTGTCCTGATGTTTTTGGGCCTTAGGAAATAGGCTGAAAAAGTCTGTCAGCACATCAGGATTGATCCTTTTATATACCGTAGTTTGTGGACTCTATAACTTTCCTACAAACTAAATAATAAACACTGATTTGGGTTATTTTCACCAAACAAATGTAGCAGAATACAGTTTGGATTAAATCTATGAAGAAAGATTATTTATTTGCAAAATTTTATTACAGAAATGAAGAAAAACACGTTCGATTGTATATTTGTTTATTTTGCAAAAAAAAAAAAAAACAGTGGTGATTAAATAGCACCAAAAGAAAGCTCTATTTGTGTGAAAATAATGATAAAAATATAATATGGGTACAGTGTTGCATGACCTTGGCAGGAAGGAGGTAAAAGTGTCTGGTATTGAAGTGGTTAAAGAGGTGTAAATAAAGTATGTAAAATCTGTCCTCCATGAAAAATGAAGGTTGTTTTTTGGAGGGAAATTCCAATTTAGTTACCTGTGACCTTGATGAATGTGTAATATTCATAATACAAGTATCACCGCACACTGTATTCAACTCTTGATGTGAAATACCCACCCATCAGTCATACCCCTCTGACATGTTTCATGCACATTGGGCTTAATCATAGAGGTTAATCAGTATTGCCACACACTGTATTTAACTCTGATGTGAAGTAAAAGGTCAATGCCCAGCTACTACCCCACCTCTTTTTTGTTAATCCCTTGGTTTTTAGCTTACAAAATAGCTCTAACTGAAAACAAAAATTCACCTTCTATTGATTTCAGTGGGGTATGGATTCCAGCTCCAAGCTTTGATAATGTTTGCTGAACCTAACCCAAGTAAATTTGGCCCATCACCATTCTTGAACAGCTTAGTGCTCTTACTGTAATCTGTAATGAAGGAAACAACATCCTGTCAGGTGTCAGCTACTGACAAATACCCTTATTCAACAGAGATACGGGGCTTTTTCCTAACATACTAGCTACTCCATTGATCTCATCCCTTTTCACATAAACATGTCTACAAAAGGGATAAGAGATAATTTATGAAGAATGTTTAACCTGATTCACCTGGACATTTCCCAGATCCATCCTGATAAACTTGCTATTAACTGATACCAAACATTTGGATATGTCTCTTGTGTTAGTGTCTTTTCTGATAGATGAAACCCTCCATCATCAATGCTCCCTACACCTTATGGTGCGGTGGGGGGCGAACAGTGCCCAAGAGTGCCCGACTATGCCTGTCTTTTCTGCCCAGCTCCTCTATTCATAGAAGCTGTACTACAGCTTCTTATAAATGACATATGATCTATGGATGGAGGACAGGTGAATGATAGAACATTCTGCCCTCTCTATTCATAAATCATTCAATAAATAAATAAATAAAAAATTATAAAAGATGTAATCCTATTTCCAAAGTCAGTTTACTGAAAGTTGCATTATTTGGAAAAAAAAGTGTGATTGTTTAAAGCGACTCTGACTGTTTACTAGAATAATCTGAACAATAATTTTTGCAATCCAGCAAAGTATCTCCAACCAACCTAAATGTAGACATCAATTGGAATTGCTGAAACCTATGGATTTATGTCACACTTTGCACCCTACAGATAAATATATAACCTTTTTCTCATTCATACACAGTATAACACACACACATGTATTACATATTTTCTTTCCAATCCCTATTAAAGGCATATACTCAAATTAGTATTGGCTCTAAGATATGGCCAGAGCTTTAATCTGTGTACTGTTGCTTATTCTTTACCCACTTGACTGGTACATCGCTGGAATTCAAGTGGTTATACCAGGATGATCTTATTGCTTTTTAGAGCCAACGGTCGGCTCTCTTGTTAAAGCAATCCTAGCGGCTAACTTTTACAAGCAAGGGGAGGGGATTTACACTTCACACAGGATTCAACTAATCTCCTTGGAACCAAACACTGTTACATTAGCCCATCCTAAAATATAATATGAATTGCTTTCTTCACAGTCATTTTCAAGATTTCATACAATAAATTATTTGCAAAATGCAGGTCAGAACATCTTTGTAGGTAATGGCTTATTTTTTTATTGAATTGGTGCCTTCATGATTTCGTTTCACTGATTTGCACTCTTTGGGTCCTATTATGAATTAATGTTAAGTACAAATTAGCAAATATCATTGCCCTTAGCGAAAACAGACAATAAAACCTAAGTGCCTACTTTATTATATACAGAATTTTCTAAAAAGCCACTAGGAAGTGTTTCAAAATGTAATTTCCTAGTTTTGGACCTGCGTGATAATATGTTGTAATATTAAATTGCTAAAATAATAGTTTGGACATACTAGTCAGAAAAATTGCATTTTCAAAATGTAAAAGATGATTTCACAGAATTACAAACCTCTGCTTTTCTTACAAAAGTGACACACAATAGTTAATCAAAATACGATCACTTAAAATAATTAATTGCATTTTTTGTTAAATATGCTAAAAGCACCTATTGTATTTTGTTTCTGTCTGTGGTGTACCACATAAGGAATTCTTAGAATTTCTTATAACAACTTTTGCAACACTTAGATAGGACAAAGCAAAATTAATCTTTGTTCCTACTTGCTTTTTTTGGAAGATTATTATATGGAAGAAGGTGTGTTACTGTGTGGGTGTTGAAAAATAGCCTGACTAAAAGATACTAGAAATAATTACCAAAGGAAAACTCTTATTGCCTGCTAATATTTATGCAAATATAAATTATGTCTGTTACTGCATGTTACTATTAAATTGGTGTAGAATTATTACCTTACATTTTATCTTGCTTTAGTAACATTTAAAGCTAGAGATAGGGTTAGCACTATTCAAAACCCTTTTTAACTATTACCCACACAGTAGTGTGGGGGCAGACAGGAATGGACCACAAGAAAAACATTATTGGAAGTTTTTAACCTTCATCAATCTACTAAAATGTGTTTTGTCTGTGCTCCCATTAGAGAGATGTTTAATTACTCCTTGCCCTCATAAGAAATAAGGGGAAATCTCCCAAAAAGGCACACAGACGGCAATAAAAACCTGACATAAGCTATTGCCATTTCTCATTCTATCCAAATCTAAACAAAATATTTGCCTAATGTTGGAAATTATAATACATAACAATATAATAAATATATATAATAAATAAAATAAATTGACCAAAAAAACATATATAAAGGGGTTTACTAAAATGTAGGTGTTATGCTTGTAATGTAACTGCACTTAAGCAGCTAGATAAATGTGAGTTACCTGTGTTGTATATATCCCCTCAATATTTCTTAGTTAAGCAGGTAAATAATTATAAAGTTATGTTTAAATTTGTATTACTATTATTATTGTACATAACTTTTATAACACCAACAGTTTACACAGCGCTTTACAACATAAGGGCAGACAGTACAACTACAATACAGTTTAATACAGTACATAGGAATCAGAGGGCCCTGCTCGTTAGAGCTTACAATCTAAGAGGTACAAAAGGTAATCACTCTGGGGGGGGGGCTGATAAGACAGATTGGGATAGAGAGTTGCAGAGAATGATTTGGTTGGTAATTTAGGATTAGGTTAGTGATGTAGCTGGGGGAAGAGTTGTGGATGGCTTTATAGGTTGTTGTTAGTATCTTAAATTTAACTTATTGTTTAGATGAAGCCAATAGAGGGATTGGCAGAGAGGGGTAGCAGACACTGAGCAGTTGGTAAAGAGGATGAGCCTGGCAGCAGCATTGATTATATGGATTGAAGGGGGGATAGCCCATGCAAAGGGAGGGGATAACCAATGAGGAGGGAGTTGCAGTAGTCAAGGTGGGAGATGACCAGAGACTGAATTAGAGCTTTGGGGTGTCATTGGTTAGAAAGGGTTGTATCTTGGAGATGTTGTAGAGGTTGAGGTGACAAGCTCTGGACAGTGATTAGATGTGGGGCCAAAAGGATAGTTCAGAGTCCAGGATTACACCTAGAACCTTGGCGTGCAGGGACGGGTTGATAGTTGAGCCATTGATTTTGACAGAAAAGACAGGGGAAGGGGCACGTAAGGGAGGAAATATTATGAGTTTGGTTTTGGATAGATTGAGTTTGAGGACATCCAGGCTGATATGTCTGTTAGTAAATTAGTGATTCATAAGGAGACTGATGGAGTGAATAGAGGGTAGAGAGATAGATGTGGGTGTCATCAGCATAGAAAGTGTATTGAAAGCCATGGGATTAAATCAACTGACCCAGGGAGGAGGTGTAGATTGAGAATAGGAGAGGTCCAGGAACAAAACCTTCAGGAACCCTGATGGAGAAAGCAAGAGAAGAAGAGGGAGTAGAATTGTAAGTGACATTGAAAGTGTGGTGGGATAGATAGGATGAGGAACAGAGAAGAATTCATTTGTGAAGACCAAAGGAGTAGAGTTTTTTGAGGAAGAGGGGGTGGTCCTCTGTGTCAAAGACAGCAGAGAGATCCAGGAGTAAGAGTATACATTGCTTACAGTTCTGAGCAGCTGTGTTTACATTGTGTTTAGATTTCCTTTGTCTGAATATGAAGATGCGGCCAGACTGATTCACTAAAGATTTTGCACAGCTACTCCAAGTAGCTAAAAAAAAGTTTGCCAGTGCCAAAATAATGTTTGTGTGCACAGGACCACAAATGGAGAAAGAACAGTATGGTAAATGTGCCAGTGTCATGCTAGTACGCTATGCATAGCACAGTATTTTGCCATGTAACTGTGGATCATGTGCATTTGCTGGGTTATGCTGCTTAAATGTGCTTCTTCAAGTGTCTTTTTTTTTATTTTTTTTTTATTATTATTAATATTAATAAGTGACTGTTGTTGACAGAAGTAAACTTTTAGGTCTTCTCTCTCATTGGTCAAAAAAAGCACACTGGATGATTCGTGGCATCCTTTGAGCTGACTGGCAACTCAATTTGGCTTGTCTATATTCCAAGTATCCTAAATCGAAGCGAATAGAGGTGAACCAGATCATGTATGGTTAATAGTACTGCATTATTCAGGATGCCACTTGTGATGTTTACATTTCTGTCAGGTACAGATGGTCATGTAGCATAACATCATGAGTGATGTTTCCTCCAATATGGGACATTATTTTGTTGTGTGATTTCTTTCAACTAAAGTACTTTTGTAAAGTGTCTATGGGGTTTATTTACTAAAACTGAAGGTGCAGCTCTGCATAGGAACCCATCAGTTTCCATTTTTGTAAATCTTTATTGAACAAGCTGAAGTAAGAAGCTGATTGGCTATCATGCAGAGCTCTACCATGCTTGCACTCTACAGTATTAGGAAATAATCCCCTGTGTTTCTTTAATTTAAAATTATAAATGGTCCTTATGTCATTTTTAATACCTTATTTTGGGAAGGGGGGCTATTGCAGAGATGTGTAGGCTCTCTTATTCCAACGTGGTTTCCCATAATCTGCGACTTTTCCGCCACAAACTTCCTCATCCTTTTTTGTGAACGGTTTACTCTATATGGTGGATATGGGTTAAAGGCTTAGGTGTCCTTCCTGCCAAGGTAACACCAAATGGTGACTGCAGAGATGGGGTGGGGGGGGGGGGTGACAAACTTATTTTGCTCTGTTTTACTAAGCATCCAACCTGCATGCTTGTACAAGTGTGTGACTTACAAATCAGTAGCAACCTAATCATGTTTTTAGTTCACTTTCATGAAACTACATTGTACAATTTTGTAATATCATGTTCATTTATAATATATTATTAAAATGATTTGTGCTATAAAAATGTATACCTTTAAGCTGTATGAAAAGGTAATTTTCTTGCTTAGTGTTTTCTGTTTTAAATGTACCTAAAGTTCCATCGTTTATTTTTATGTTTGGATGTAATTGCTAGGGCTTTCAACCCTTTTAAGGTTTTACCATTGTACATGTTTTGCCAGACTGGAATTAAGGGGAGCTTTCCAATTACAAAATGGAGAGTATTTTTGGCAGTTTTCTCTTTCCCTGTTGCCCATTTTCTACCCGTACAATTTTAAAGGTGAACTAACACAGTACACACTGACCACCCCCTCACCCCATCCCCACTGTATTTATCTCTAAGGATGCTGAGCTGTCAGTGCCCACACAGCAAGTCCAGCAGTCCACCAGGAGCTTTGAAATCCCTGTTCTATTCCCTCTTACCTGTGCAGCGCTTTCAGGATGGACCATACTGATTGGTCGGCACCATCACAGAGCATCCCTCTGATCCATCCTGGAAGTGCTGCATAGAAAAGAGGGGAAAAAGCAGGGATTTCAAATCCCCAGACTACTGGAATGGCTGCATGGGCACTGGCAGCTCAGCATCCACAGAAGTAAGCACAGTGGGGACTTGGGGGAAGGTGGATAGGGTGTACTGTGTTAGTTCACCTTTACATTTTTTTCTGTAAAGGTGAACTAACAAAATATAAAAAATGCTCTGTGCTTTTGGATAGGTTCATCTGTGCCTTATGATATGTGAGTGCTGAAGTCTCATATACAGTATGCCAACACAAGACATAAACGCCAAAAATCTGCAAATAGGCCGCGCATTTCACAATTGATCAATATACAGTTCAAAAATTTAACTTCTGTAAATACCGTAAATCAATAAGTTAGTCTCAATATACAGATTTAAATTTCAATTAACCACTTCTTTACCAGAAGGATTTCCCCCCTTCTTGACCAGGCCATTTTTTGCGATTCGGCACTGCATTATTTTAACAGACAATTGTGCAGTCGTGTGACACTGTACCTAAATAAAATTGATGTCCTTTTTTTCCCACAAATAGAGCTTTCTTTTGGTGGTATTCGATCACCTCTGATTTTTATTTTTTGCGCTATAAACAAAAATAGAGCGACAATTCTGAAAAACAAACAATATTTTTCACATTCTGCTATATAACTACAAAAAAAAAAAAAAATTTTAACATTTTAGGCCAGTTTGTATTCTGCTACATATTTTTGGTAAAAAAAATCGCAATAAGCGTATTTTGATTGGTTTGCACAAGTTATCGCTTCTACTAACTACGGGAAACATGGCGATCTGCGATTTTTAGAGGGACAGATCGGACCCTTAACTGACATTTTTTACCCTTTTTTGGGGACCAGTGACATTACTACAATAATCAGTGCTAAAAATATGCACTGTTAATGCAAAAATGACACTGGCAGGGAAGAGGTTAACACAGTTGGTGATCAAGGGGTTAAATATGTACCTAGGGGAGTGTTTCTAACTGTATGGGGGTTGGTCTTTTAAAATGATCACAGAGACCTGTGATCCTTTATAGAAGGAACACAGGCGCTCTGTGATCATTCCAGGGAGAAGAACGGTCAGCTATGCCCCGTGCATCAGAGTCCCCACTGCCGAGTGGGGGTGGGAGCGTGCTGCTGGCAGCGCTCGCTCACCCCCTAGCTGCAGGCGCACAACCGGCATAGAGCTACATCGGTTTGCGCAGGAGGGGCTGCCTGCCGCAGTAAAACTGTGGTGGGCGGTCAGTAAGTAGTTAAAGTAACAGTGCTTCTATGGATCTTTCGTGATAACAAAAAGTGCCGGTGCTCCTTATGGACATTCAACGTGCTTTCTTGTGCCCCTCATGGCAGTAAACTCATAAGAATTTTTTGACCACCTATCTCTAGTATGGTCAATGAACACTTGTTGAGCATCCAGTGCTAAGTCTGTAACTCCTCTGTGTCTCCAATGGCTTGCATGTTCTACTCAACCATTATGCTCGGAAAGGAAGGGTAATAAGAAAAGAGGCTTACAGCCTAAAACCCTAAAGTATATTTATTAATAAGAGGTACACAGAATTGCACACACTTGCTGTTGTGCCCTATAACCTAGCATTAGATATAAACAGTGTTGTGTGTGTATAGGAACGATGGCCGCCCCTCGCTCCATTGCCAGAAGTCAGCTGCGGTTCACCGCCTTTGAATTAACATCAGCGGAAGCTGTGTCACGCTTACTTAACCAAAGCTCCTACGCATTTCAACCTGATTGGATGTCTTCAAGGAAGTTTGATTCCGCCATTTGTTTACTGGTTTTTATACCTATTACACATCAACCACTTAGCAATCAATTGCTTTCACCCCAAAACTTAATTAACCGCTTGCCGACTGCTGCACGACTATTTACTGCGGAGGTCAGCCCCATACAGGCAAACCGACGTAGGGCTAAGTCGCTCGCCTACGAGCCTCTAAGGGGCGAGCTCCCACCCCTGCTCGTTCCCTGACATGTCCGCACGAGTGACCGGCGGCTCCGATGTCCGCCGGTCACCCGCGACCTCCCAGTGGAGAGGGAGAAAGGCAGGCGGCTAATGTAAACAAAGCCGCCTGTCATTCTCCCTGATTTAACTGCAGAGACTACACGATCCTGCTATGTAGGATCGTATGTCTCTGTAGTTACATCACTAGCCACGCCCCTTTACAGTTAGAATCATGCCCCTAGGGACACACTTAACCCCTTGATCACTAATAAAGTTAACCCCTTCCCTGCCAGTGTCATTTTTACAGTAACAGTGCATATTTTTAGCACTGATTACAGTAGTGATGTCACTGGTACCCCCAAAAGTGTCAAAAATTTTAGTCAGGGGTCCGATCTGTCCGCCGCAATGTCGCAGTCCCGCAAAAAAAAATCGCAGATCGCCGCCATTACTAGTTAAAAAAAAACAATAAAAATGACATAAATATTTCCCTTAGTTAGTAAACGCAATAACTTTTGCGCAAACCAATCAAAATACACTTATTGCGATTTTTTTTACCAAACATATGTAGCAGAAAACAAATTGGCCTAAAATGTTAAAAAAAATTAGATTTTTACATTTTTTTGGGGGGGAATTTCACATAAAAAAATGTGAAAAATATTGTTATTTTTCAAAATTGTCGCTCTTTTTTTGTTTATAGCGCAAAAAAATAAAAATCGCACAGGTGATCAAATACCACCAAAAGAAAGCTCTGTTTGTGGGAAAAAAAAATGTCAATTTCATTTGGGTACAGCACCGCACGACCGCGCAATTGTCCGTTAAAATCACGCAGTGCCGAATTCAAAATAGGCCCTGGTCTTTGAGCAGGAAAATCCTCCGGGGCTTAAGAGGTTAAATGTAATAGGAGTTTTATTGAACCTATGTAATTCATGTGTAGGCTATACAGCACATCAGCAATTACAAAAACATTTTTTTACAAAAAATATACCATATTTCTAATATTTATATGTGTCCACTTGTCTTTATTGTTAATGCCCTGGTGGTCCTCCCAACATACTGGTACCCACAGGTACATTCGAAGATGTACATGACATGCTTCATGTGACAAGTTATGAACCTCATGATGGGGTATTCTTTTAAGGTTTGGTGTGAAATAAAGCTTGTAATTTTTTTGGGGTGGAGTTTTTTGGTATGTTTACAAGGGCCACATCTGAAGAAACTTCCTTCAATAACCACTTCAATAAAGGGCCCTTCCTGCCCAGGTCAATTTTCAGCTTTCAGCTCTCTCACATTTTGAATGACAATTGCTCAGTCATACTAAACTATACCCAAATAACATTTTTATCATATTTTGATTTCTTTTGGTGGTATTTGATAACAACTCGTTTATTTATTTATTTTTTTTGTGATATAAGCGGAAAAAGAGCGAACGTTTTGAAAAAAAAAAAACACTTTTTTTTGTTTCTATTATAAAATTTTGCAAAAAAAGTAATTTTTCTTCAAATATGGGGCCCAAAATATATACTGCTACATATCTTTAGTAAAAGTAACCAAAATAAGTGCATATTATTTAGTCTGTGTGAAAGTTATAGAGTCTACAAGCTATGATACTGACTGCCTATCTTGAGGCCCTAAAATGTCAGGACAGTACAAATACCCCTCAAATTACCCCTTTTTGGAAAGTAGACAGTCCAAGGTATTTAGTAAGAGGCATGGTGAGTTTTTTTTAAGTTGTCATTTTTTCCCACAATTCTTGGGAAAATGAAAAAAAATGTTTTTCCCCACAAAGTTGTCACTTTATAAGATACTTTTAACACATAGCATGTACACAGCAAAAATGACACCCCAAAATATATTCTGCTACTCCTCCTGAGTATGGCGATACCACATGTGTGAGACTTTTACACAGCCTTGCCACATAAAGAGACTCAACATCCAATTAGCACCTTCACGCATTCTAGGAGCATAAATCACACACATCATTTTCTGACTACCTATCACAATTTTGAAGGCCCTAGAGCACCAAGACAATGGAAATGCCCACAAAATGACCCCATTTTGGGAAGCAAACCCCCCAACATATATTCTGTGAGGCATTTTGAGTCTTTTGAAAATTTATGGGAAAGTGCCTGCACTTAGGAAATAAATATTTATAAATAGATTTCAGCTGCTGCTGATAAAAAAAGGGTGGGACCTTTCTCATGTATTATCTTATAAAGTATCAGCGCTGCTGTATAATGATGTTAATTGTATATATATCTATCTCGTGCTATAATTATGTGCAAATGCTGTGTTAAATTATGTGCAGATCTCAATTAATTAAAAGTGCTATAAATTCGATATAAAACCATATATAAACTAATAATTGCATATATTATAAAGTGCTAAATACAACCTCATAAACATACATATATAATATAAATAAATACAGGTGAATAAAATTAACCAATTACTATGTGCCAAGTGATATTACTTTTACAGCAATAAAAGTATTATTTAAAGTGTCCAGTGCTTAGATATATATATATATATAAATAAATAAATATGCAAATTCATAAATAGTGACTCTCCTCTTCGTGCAGAAAAAGTGTTCAGTGCTGATCTGCTGACATACAAAAAGTGCTTAGTGCTGATCCGTCCAGGTGCTCCCTTCTCAGTCCCCTACTCACCGGACTGTCAGAGGAGTCAAGCCTTTGAAATAAACCTCAGCAATCAGGATCCCGGATAAGCCTCAGGTTTAACAAGCTCCACAGATCTCCTCCTATTACTATTGCAGCAGCCTCCAATATATCTCATCCAGAAACGATTCCACCATAAAAAGTTAAATAGAGAGAGACCTCATCGTGCAGTATTAAAGACTTTATTCCGAATCAATAAAAATTGCACTTACAGCGTTAAAAGACAATCAAGCGGTTGATTTCCTATTACGGGGACGTCGGACATTCCTCTGCGTTCCACCCGCTCAACCCGGAAGTGTCATAGGTACGTGAGAGTAACGGCTTGACGCGTTTTGCTCTGCCAATCAGAGCGTTCTCAAAAGCCTTTTGAACATGTCATTTTTTTTTTCCACAAGTTTTTGGAAAATGTAGGAAAAAAATGAAAACTTATTTTTTTTACAACAAAGTTATCAATTTATAGGATATTTCTAACACATAGCATGTTCATAGCAAAAATGACACCTCAAAATACATTCTGCTACTCCTCCTGAGTATGGCGATACCACATGTGTGAGACTTTTACACAACCTGGCCACATAAAGAGACTCAACATCCAAGTAGCACCTTAAGCATAAATTACACACATCTATTTCTGACTACCTATCACATTTTTGAAGGCCCTTCATATTTCTAACACATGGCATGGCATGGCACCAAAATACATTCTGCTGAGCAAAGGGTAAACAAAAGATTACCTGTGGTTTTAGCAGTGCAGTGGTCCACAGAGGAGAGCATTGGTCCAGGCAGAAGGCAGGAACATAGACAGCGACAGTGAAAGAATCGTCCAGGCAGCAGGCAGGTATACTGTCAACAGTTAGTACGGGCAGCAGGCAGAGATATGGTCACTACAGCCCAAGTATTGGTCCACGCAACAGGCATATGTTCCATAAAAAGTCCTGGGTCAGTGCAGGCAGAGATATTGTCAGCACAGCCAAAGTATTGGTCCAGGCAGCAGGCAGGACCATCAAGCTTAGGGCATCGGTCAGCAAAGAATGGGGACAGGGGTAGAGGCTTCTCCCACCCAAATCTCTTTGAAGCCTCCAGGCTCCAGACACTGCTCTGGGCATTATGAAACCCAGAGAAAACAAAAAACTGTTTTTCTCAACTCAGAACAGTATTCTGAAGCCCCTTACATATGTGAGACCCCTGTGTTATCTTGAATCCCACTACTACAGTAGCAGGGCGAAAGATCGGTACAAGGGGCAGGCAAAAATCATGGTTGATTAACAGGCCAAGGTCAGTGCAGGTAAAAGGCAGAAATAGACAGTAGGCAGAGTCAATAAACAGTCCCGGGTCCGTTCACGTGGCAGATAAAAATGCAGGCGGCAGGCAGGGGCATAGTCGATAAACAGTCCAGGGTCAGTTCACGCGAAAGGCAGAAACGTGGTGGATAAACAATGCAGACGGCAGACAGAGGCATAGTCGATATGTGGAAGGCTTATGTGGAAAGCAATGATATGGTTGGTTGAGGCAGCAGGGAAATAATCAGCACAGAAATTAAAAAAGGGGAAATGGCAGTCTGTTAGAAATATGGGCTAATAGTTTAGGGAAGTGTGATAGTGTTTTAAGCAATCTCCGATGCATAGGCCAGGTTGGGAGGGACATTGGGGACAATGAAAACTGGTGTCTTTCCTAATTCCTCTTTTTGCTGCACACCCGATATTTTTTTGGCATCTTCTTCCGGTTTCTGATGGTGGGATATTGTAAGGGAAATGGTGCTTGTGCAGTGTGCTGACACAATCGGAGCAAATGCTTTCTTGGGGGGATCCTTGCTGGTAGATCAATGCAGTAACAATTTCTTCAATAAATTTGAGAAAGGTGTTGGGATTTTCGGTTGACTTTTGATAGATGACAAATGCGTTATACGTGGTCAAATGAAAAAGTAAATTGTGACTTTCTTATACCAGAAAAAGGGACTTTTGTGTTGGTAGATAGGGCTGCAGCATTTGATCATTTAAATCCACTCCCCCAATGAACTTATTGTAGTCATAGATACACCTAGACATTTGAATGGGACCGCATCTTCTGTGAAGTTCCACTGAGGTGTCAAAGTGGATGGTGGACATGACGTACACGTCTTTGCTATACCTCCACTTCACGGCCAACACTTCCTCGTTCCTCGGGCTTGATGATTCCTCTCTTTGTAGCCTTGTGGTGACTAGATGCTGTGGGAAGCCCTTCCTGTTTTTTCTTGCTGTACCACAGGCCAAAGTTTTCTTGAGGTATAGATGGGGAAGAAGGTGCAAACTTGTATAATAATTGTCCATGTAAATATGATACCCTTTTTAGAACAGTGGGAATGCTAGGTCAATGCTAGGAGCTAGACAATTTTACTACTTATTCTCATGTACGTTGGGCACTCAGGGGGCTGGAGCTGGGAGTCTCTGCCTTTGTACACGTGGAAGGCGTACACAAACCCAGTGGTGCTTTCACAGAGCTTGTTGAGCTTCAGTCCATACCTGGCCCTCTTACTGGGAATGTACTTCTTGAATGTCAGCCGGCCTGTGACACGGACCAGGGATTCGTCCACAGTGATGTTCTGTTCAGGGACATAAAAATTGTCAAATCACTTAGAAAAAATCAATTAGGGGGCAAATTTTTTATTGTTTTTCAAAGTTGGGATGATCTCGGGGAGGGCACTGAGAGTTATCGCTGAAATGCAGGAAGCACATTATCATGTCAAAGCGGGACCTGGACATGACAGATGAAAAAATTGGCATGTGGTTGATGGGAAGGGTAGACCAATATGTACTGTATGTCATTTTTTTATTTGTTTTGTAAGCCCCCCCAAAAACAATCTGAACTTCTCCACTGTTAGGCATCTCCATTCGAAAGGGCAGGCATAGCATGAGTTAAGGTTGTTCTTAAAAGATTTGTTTGGTCCACGATGCCTTGAAATAACTCATCAGGGACAACTCAATTTAAAATATCTGTCACAGAAAAGTTTTCGGTGTTGGACTGCACACCTGGCTGTGCTGTGAAAGGGGGGATTGTAGTGGGCCCTGAGCCACAATGAGTTTGCTAAGGCATCCGGAAGGTGGGCCCTAATTCTTTTGGTCTGGCGTGAAATTCCAGTGCTTGTACTGGGCCTTTCCTCCTGGGGTCTAGCGCTGTTGGGGTTTGACGATTGCCCATTGTGGTGTGTGGTGCTGCTGGTGGCTGCCTGGTCGGAGCGAGCGTCTTCTTTTTAGGAAGAACTGCTTCCCTCTTCTGATTCGGTCGCCCATCCACTGCTTTCGAAGGGCTCATATTCCGAACCGAAATCAGAACTGGAATCAGACAGTGAGAGCTCCCCGCTGTTCTCGTCCTTCAGGCTGAGAATTTGATATGCCTCTTCAGTGATAAAAACTTTTTTTGGACATGGTGGCTGTATGACCAGTGACACTGATGGGCTGCACTACAGATAGTAATAGGCTGCGCGACAGGTAGCGATGGGTTGCACGTCAGGTGCTAATGGGCTGCACATCAGGTGTTAATGGGCTGGAGACAGGTACTTGAGTACTGATGAGCTGGTGACAGTGACTGTGATTGGCTGGTGACAGGTAATTGGATACTCTGATTGACTGGTGACAGGTACTTGGGGACTCTGATTGGCTGGTGACAGGAACTCAGGTACTCTGATTGGCTGGTGACAGGTACTCCGGTACTTTGATTGGCTGGTGACCCGGGTACTCGGGTACTCTGATCGTCTGGTGACAGGTACTCGGGTACTCAGGTACTCTGATCGGCTGGTGACAGGTACTTGGGTACTCTGATCGGCTGGCGAAAGGTACTCAGGTACTCTGATCGGCTGGTGACAGGTACTCGGGTACTCTGGCTAGAGACAGGTACTCAGATACTCTGATTGTTTAGTGACAGCTACTTGGGTACTCTGATTGGCTAAAGACAGGTACTCTGAAAGGGTAGTGACAGGTACTCTGATGGGCTAGTAACAAGCACTGATGACAGGTCCTCTTTATTTATGGGGCAATCTGGGCACAGTAGTAATTGGTAACTCACTGTTTCACAATCTCCTTCTCACACTGGATCAGTGCGTGAGGAGGAGATTCTGGTAACAGCCAGTTACCCAGGTCTGGTTACATTTGTGACTGGCAGTGATTGGACACAGCCGGTCATGTGGTATCGGGGATGGGCTTTGTCCGAGCGATATGGCTCGTCCCTGATCACCGCACACTAGCGGCAAGAACGGGCGGACGTCAAATGATGTCCAATCGGAGGGAGGAGACATTCATGCCGGCGTCATTTCCCTCTACACTTTGTAGGGAAGAGGTTAAAGAGGGTAAACGTATTTTTAGAGGGTCCAGGATATTAAGGACTATTTTGGTTCTGGTGTGGCACATACAGTATGGAACCAGTATTTAGGATGTTGCGAGGGATGTAGAGCATAGTGTCATAGTATCACCGAAAGGAGTACTAATGCAGTATTCAGTTGGAGTGTAGTCTATGAGATAGCCATACTTGCTAATTGGAATGAAAGTGTGATAGTGTGTCATTTTTGCTTGCTAAGGTGTGTTCCAGTGAGCAAGTATGGTTGAGATCACTGATTACATCAGACAAGTTAGGTATAGAGAGGGACTTCCAATTTCGAGCAATGTTTAATTTAGCTGCCAGGAGAATATGGATTATTACAGTTCTGGATTGTATAGGTACAGTGTCCATATTGATATGGAGAAGGCCCATTTCCACAGAGGGAGGTATAGGGTTGGGTGTGAGCTCTGAGACAAGTTTAAATATTTGGTTCCAGTATTATGTCAATGAAGGACAGTACCAGAGGATATGTATTAGCGAACCTGGCGAGCTGCAAGAGCTCCAGCAGTTAGGAGGAGTAGATGGGTGCATTCTAGACAATCGGAAAGGGGTGAAATACCATCTGTGTAGTATCTTTTGGAAAAGTTCCCAGTGGTCTGCACATCTAGTTGCTCTAGAGGTTGCTTTGACAGCTAGTTTCCAGAAGGTCTCAGGAGTTTCAGTACCTAGGTCTTTTTCCCAGCGGAACATGGTTTTTGTTTTAGTGAATGATGCAGATGAGTTGAGTTTTTTATAAAAGAGATAGAAATTAGATGTTGGTATAAAGGGGTGTCGAGTTGGAGATTGGATGGCATTTTTCCTTTTTTGCAGAGATGATACATTTGAATCAGACAGGCTGGGAAAGATCTGGGTCATGTGACAGCTGTATATCGATTAGGAAAAAGATACTTGGATTTTTTTTTTCATATATTAAAATATTTACAGTGTCATCATCTACTTACAGAAAAAGAATAGAGAATGTTAATTAAACAGTGTGTATTTACTTTAGGAAGACGTGCAAGGACAAGAATGCATGCATGGACCTCGGTGCACCCACAGATCCTGGCACCTGGGTGTCTATTTAAACCTGAGGCCTGCCTAGCCTCATTGATAGATTTTCTCAACTCTAGTTCCTGCATTCTAAATTCCTGAAAGTCTGATAACTTCGTTACTGATCCAGGCTTCCCCAACCTCTAACCATGATTCTACCTCCTGACTTGGTACCTCATTGCCAGCACATTGCCAACTCCTGCCTGTCCTTAATCTTGAACCTGATAGTGGTTCTGCACTTGTCTGCCTGGCTGCTGCCAAACATAGCTTATAACCTGACTCCATATAACCACAGGAAGGATCCCTGTGTACCCAAACTCGGGTTCACTGCTCCAGCTTGGCACCTGCTCCCTTTTGCTACCCTAGCACTCCCTATCTCCACTACCAGGGGTGCTTGGATGTGAATTGTGCAAAAGGCCACCCTCACCATCTCTGTCTCCACAGTCCCCATGACAGCATTGGTTCCTTGGTCACTCCTGCTTTCTGCCAAAAAATGCCAGCAAATATGTTGGCATGCACTGTCATGTATTTCCATTGATCTAAAACACACAGAAATAAATGCACCAGGGCAGTTTCACAAAGCAATACAGTGCATTCGTGAAAATAAGCCCTATACAAATTAGTATTGGACTATGAAAATATACACTGCGAGAGTGTTGGAAAATGCATGAAAATGTATACATATATCATATTTGGTGGGAATAGCCCAATTTGAACCTATTGGATGAATGGCTCTGTAAACACAGTTAACTGACCTTGCCCAAATTGCCATCCAAGTAATCTTTTGCTTACCTTCCAGAAACTTTCCAGAAAAAATATTTTGCCATAATCAAATAGGTAAAATTGTATACTGCAGTTATTAGGACTTTAACTTTTGTAGCACCCTCCTAGGTAGGTGCTAGAGAAAGAAAGTATAGTTTTGAATCATGTCTGCTTACCAGGGATTGCAGGTAAATCTATATTGTTCTCTGCCTACCAGAGAGCATGATCTGTTAGTGAGGTCTGCTCAATGTGCTCAGGTGCCACTCAGTCTGTCTGCAGATTGTTCACTGGTCCAATAGGGAGGCATGTTGGACAGTGGAAACCTGACAAATGAGTGCACAGGTGTTTGATACAGCCCTGGTGATTTGGCAGAGGAAAGTGCATCAGTGAATGCTGGGATACTGTATAAATGGAGCACTTGTTCTCAGGGTCTTTCAGCTGTATAGCAGAGTCCCGAAGGAAGGGGGCAGCTGCCTCCTCCTCTGTAGAGGTGCCATGCGGCCTCAGGTAGTCGACCTAAGGGCCTAGAGATGACTAGAGAGGAACTGAACCCAGAAGTCCTGTGAAGCTGACTGGAAGGGGGGGGGCACTAAGGGATCTGATTCTGCAGTACAGATCTGTGTCAAGGGGCCACCCCTGCAGCTAGAAGCGTCAGTGGATGGTTATCAGTAAAGGGGATGCTAGAGAGTATTCCAAAGATAATGTAGTTCACCAAGCCTATTGCTGAAGAGAGAGAGAAAGAGCGAGGGAGAGCAAAGAGAATTAACCCTTTCCATGCATGTGGTAGTATGGTTCTAGCAGTGCAGCTGCTTTCACAAGCAATCTGGTGACGCCAAGTGAGAGTTGTCCTTATCCAATGTACATAGTTCCAGTTAGAGTACCCCACTATTTCCTTCCTCCATCCAAGTTTCAAAATAAACACCAAAAACCAAAACCCCTGGACTGTTTATTGAGCAATGAACCATTGGGAGTAAGGACGAATGGGTGAACTGTACTCTAAGTGACTGTGTACTGGTAATCAGAGGAGGTCCAACAAGTCATGTCCCCTATGGGAACATCGCTACACATTATTAGAAATTAAATATCCCTAAATAAGCCACCACAGTGAAAGAAGAATACAAAAAGAAATCATAAAACACATGCAACATGTACAACTTGGTGTGTCAGTTATGTCAATTGTATGATATTGTAAAAATGCATATACATTCTTTTTTAACCAAAAAATGCAAACAAAACTTAGATAAAAACCTATACTTTTTCAAAATTAAAAAAGAAAAACATTATAAATTATATTAAAAGCACTATGGCCAATATATTTCCGCATGCATGTATAATTTTTTGTAATAAAAATGTACAAGGCAATATCTGTAAAACTGTATTTCTGAACTAGAAGATAGGCTTGTTCTGCTAAGGATATACCTGTAAATCAAGGTAATCCGCACAGTGCAAACAGAATAACAATGAGGAGATTGAATGCATTTCTGATGTACAGTACATTTAAGGAATTGACAGTGGGCCACAGATGTACATGTGTTGTGTTGTATATTGCAGGGATATAGCTTGTGAGAACCTATTATAGTAGATAATCACCAACAACTAGTAGGCTTGGTAGGGGAAAAATTCCATCACACATTACGTGTGCAGATGCATTAGAGAAACAAATTGCACTTGGAATTGAAAAGTCACAAGCTCATTCTGTCCTAATAAATTCCTGCCAAAAGGCTAAGTGCAAGGCTACAGATACTTCCCAAATGTTGTTACTGCATTATCATCTTTGACATTTCAAGGGCTGTTTATGGTATCATCCAGACACCTTTTCAAGGCTCTCACAATAAATTTGCTCTGTTTAACTTATCCTTTATATCCGCTATATACAGCCATTACACTTTGCCTGAACGGTAAAGTAGAATTCTTTCTCACAATTCTCTATGTAAAATTAATATTTGCGGGAAATTATATTACACCTCACACACACACAGGGTGTTTGAAAATTAGATTAAATAGATTAGTGTTCATTTATCAGATGTTTTGTGATACACACACACGCACTCTTTTCCAAAATATTATGAACTATTGTTATTATTAGTGAAATTCGTTAGCCACATTCAGCTGGCTTTGTTCTGTATTATTGAAGTCATTTTGCTGCTTCTTCAAGCCACTTCTTCGGTATCAGTAAGTGTAAGGAAGATGCCCCAGCATTTACAGTATATCCTCACAGGTAGCATTGACACCTTAGTTCAATCATCGTGTAAGGTGGCTGTTGATTGTATAAAAAGGACGGGAATAAAAGTTGTGGAAGCCTGTACTTGTTACATACTCCCATTCTTGGTGTCAGGAAGTCTACATAGATGTTTATTTCTCGATTCAAGAAACACAGTTCCAGTCATAAAAATTAGTATTCCCAAGTAGATAATAAATATACACAATTTATCCTTTCCAAAAATACAGAAAGAATATCAACCAATTATAAGTAATCTTATAATTTCCCATTAAAGTTTCATGGACTCAAATAGCTAGTGAGATAAGTTAAAGAGGGTTCTTTCTAGATCAAAGAGCCTCAACACGCATTACATTGGTACGCCAGCTACATACCTAGCTGAATCAATACCTCCATTATATGACATGACCCGACATGAGCTAGATTTTGATGCCATATGTACACAAATACGTTACTATCATGTGCATTGTATTTAAAAATCTCTTTTGAGATAGGGAAAGAGATTAAGGACATATCACCTAAATATCTTCTTCTCTCAGTGCTTTTTAACCACTTAAGCCCAACTTGGCTCTGCGTGAATTTAACTGACAATTGCGCAGTCATGCAATGCTGTGATATGACAAAGAAGAATGACCAGCGCTATGAAGTAACTATAAATAGAGGATATTAAATACCATAAGAATAGGTGTAAGCTGCCACCAACCAACCCTTGGGGTGCAAGGGTGAGAATAAAGTGATAGTGCGTGGAGATTGGTACAGGCGATACCTATACGTGTGACTGATAAAACAAAAATCGTGGTACACGGTGCAAAATAAGAAATACCGCAAATGTGAGTGTATTTAACAGTGCTACCCAAACTAAATATGGGTGTAATATTGTGGATTAAAAATTACCATAAATGATGCTGGAAATTAATATTATTTTATTAAACAGTGCAAGTATAAACAATGAGAATAAAACTGTGCGTATGAGTGAAAACTCAAAGTAAATCCTGAAAGGATAATGATGAATCCTCCCAACAGGAGTGAAAGCCTAAGTGATGATAGACAGTGTCTGTGTCAGCTTGTAGGTGTCAAAAAACTGGGTCAGTGGTAACCAGAACCTCAGTTTTTTATCCAATGTAAAGTGAACACCAGAAAAAATAAATGGATGAATAAAGAAAAGTGTGTGTGCTCTTCCAAATTAACCACTAGGTGGCGTGCTGGTAATATGACCCGTGTATGGTCCAAAAGACTTGTATGGTTCTTGGGTTCAAGCTCCGCTTCTGGAGGGCTGTGAGCTGATGATCTTGCTCTAAAGGCTCTGACAGAGATAAAACCCCATGATTTGCAAAATTGCAAAGGCAGTGGTGTAGAAAAGACGATGTAAACTCACTCGTTTGGCTGATCAGGATCAGAAAAAGCTTGCGCCGGGAAGCTTCCGCGTTCCACGGCCCTCGACTCCGTACCCGGAAGTGACATATGACGTTCAGACTCCGCCCTACGCGTTTCGTCAGAAGGACGTCTACTGGAGCTGCGTCAACTGAGCGTACTCCCGGTCAAAAAATAACTTTCTTTATTGATAAAAATAGTAAAAAATTTTAAAAAATTAGAGAATAACCAGAAAAAAGAAAAAATAACCATGTTAAAATTCCTTGTTAAAATTAAGAATATCGCACATTCCGGTATCAAAAAAAGATCTTATTATGTCTTGGTATGTTTAGTAGATAAAATCCCTCAATATTTCAATTAGGGGGAAGAGGTAGAAGATGGTTACATACCGTGGTACTTCATAAGGAAAAGAGGCAGAATTATTTATTTTTCTACAAAAATAACAAAAAAAGGATGTTGGATGAGAAGGTCCGATATGTTATCGGACTTTAAGATGTTTTGATGTTTCTTATGGGAATAGGGACTGAAAAGGGCATACAATATCAAAGAGTTACAATACTGGCGAGTTAAATAAAAGTGAAAATGAGGAAAGATGCCGGATGAGAAGGTTCAATAAAAAATCAAATAAAGGAGAAATGTATATATCGTTATCAGTAGAGCAGCCCTTAAATAGGTCATATTCAGCCTTTGGTGAAACCATAAGGTGATGCTGGATGAGAAGGTCTCAAAAACTGATACCATATGAGAAGGCTTCAAACATTATTATATTTAAACTATTTTTGGATCGAAGAGTGTTTAAACGAAGGGATGCTGGATGAGAAGGTCTTTTTTTAAAAAAAAACATACAAGTATATATTAAAACATTATTATGTTTAAACTAAAAAACGTGATAGCAGCAAGAAACGATATCTGAAAAGGTCATTAAAAAATTCATTAAAAAATTGGTTTGTTGTATGAATAAAAATTCTTTCTTTTAAAACTGTGAAAAAAAGGTTATATATGGGGTAGGAAGACTTATGAGAGCAAGAGATATATAAAATATATATCAATTTTAAAAAATTAAAAATGATGCATAAAAAATTATGAATAAAATATTCGTGATGGGAAGACTTGTAGGAAGCAGCATAAAAAATGTATTAAAATAAATAATGGTATAAAATATAAAAATATAAAAAATAAAATATAAAATACGAAAAAGGTATACAAGAGGTTATAAAAAGAATACATCAAGGTAGATGGATAAGGAGATAAAACAAAGAGGCCTATGTGTCTGTAATAAAACAGTTTAGGTCTATGTCAACGTTTAACCCGTCGGGGCGAAGAGATTTCATCATATATATCCATTTGGTTTCATTACGTGAAATCATTCTCTTTTTGTCGCTCCCCCTCCAATCACCGTTAATCTTGTCTATTGCATAGAAAATTAATCCAGAAGGATTCTGGGCATGTGCCTCTTTGAAATGTCTGGAGAGGTTGTGCTTGTCAAAACCTTTTTTAATGTTTTTAATATGCTCCCTTATTCTAACGTATTATGGATGAGTAGTCCTCCCTATATATTGTAGCCGACAGGGGCATTCTATAACATATGTTACATGGGAACTAGTGCAGGTGATGGTATCCTTTATTTTGAACTCATTTCCTGTAACACTGGATTTAAAACTTGTGATCTTTCTTGGTTGGTTTCTGTTTGTCCTGCAGCGCAGGCATTTTTTACATCTAAAAAAAACATTGATGCTAGTGGGAAGTGTGATTCTCTTTGGTGGATTAACCACATTTTTAACCAGTCTGTCCCTCAAAGTGGGCGCTTTTCTATAAATGAAGGACGGCTTTTTTGGCAGGATCGTTTTTAGTGTTTTGTCTGCCGTAAGAATGGGCCAATGTTTTCTTATTATTCTTTCAACCTCCTTGTGTTGCCTATTATATCCTGTAATGAAGGAAAACTCATGTTTATTTTTCTTTTCTTTCTTTTCCTTTTCTTTGATGAGTTCTTCTCTGTTCATATTCCTCACTATGGGCCGGATTTAAAGAAACTGCAGCTTCAAACATCTATGACGTGTTTCAGTTTCGCCGCGTTCAAATCAATTAACTGGCGCTGCGGCGAATTGGCTAGTGAAACAGCAATAATGAATTCCGCTGTCAGCGGGATTCACTTACGATCGTGGCTTCGCCAATTCGCAAACTTATGTCTTCGTGCTTATAGCAGTTTCACATAGCGATGTGGGCTAGTGGATTAGTGCACACATCACACGTCTGTAATTCATCTCCCTCTGCTGTAGGTTCGAGGCTTACCATCTCCACCTACCTTTTTTATTTTCTTTTTTTGTTTATATTGCTAAAATGTAACGGATTACATCATATATATTGCTAAATAATGTTACACTCAGAAGCGCTTGCAAGCTTACACCATTTTAAGTGGTTTTTTGATCTTGTCTGTGTGTCGAATCGATCTTATGATTGAAAGTACCAAAGGCAAGTGACCAAACCCCTACCCTACTTCAGGGCAAGATGAAACCTTGCAATTTTACCATGGTCTTCTTCCCACATTCCATACAATGTTTAGTTCTTTAGCTATATGTGCTTTTTAGCCTTAACACACTCCTTTTTTTCCACCATACAGCTTTATTCTGCACAATAGCTAAGTGCTTTGCAACTTCACTGCAGTTAACAACGTCATGGGTTCAAATCACATCACTACACTTGGGATCTCTTTTCACTCTCATTTTTTTAACAGTTTTTTTAAACTATCTTGAATTTGGGGGGGGGGGTGTCCTACCCAAATTTCAAGCACATCAATGGAAACAACACAATTTTGATTTTATGAGTGTGGTCCTAGTTTTATCGAGATGCAATTCTTTACATATTTACCATGGTTCTTACAATTTCTTGACCAATAAACATAGGTGTCTGATATTGGACTCTCTCCATATTTCAACAACACAGACCCTCATAGTCCAACACTACATTTGCCTCACACCTCAACACAACACTGTCACATCCCTACTCTACATTACAACCCCTCACATCACCAGTACAAGCAGCATGCAAAGTGCAAAACTCCGGCCTTGGCAGCTTAATGGGCCATACACTAACAATTTGTCTAGACTTTTTCCTGTAGACTTAACCAAACCATATAATATAAGCTCAAACCTCAACACTTTCAATTTGGATGCAATCAGGCAGGCCCTTGCACTACATAGAAAATGTCAATCTGAAGAATAAAGTCTTCTCTAAATCTTACAGTGTGGATGGCCCTTTTGTCTGTAGGCACCCACACAAAACAAAAAAACACATGTTCAATTCTAAAGTCTTTATTTATTTGAGAATGACAGCAGAAGGAGGGATGCAGCAAAATAATATTGTCACTCTCCAGTCCGTGTGCCTTTACAGCGCCAGACCACGATCTTTGCTCCATGGCTACGGGATTCTGATGTCTTCCACAACTTCAGGCAGAGTTCAGAATCCATTCTGCACCTCTACCAGCTCATAGGGGACAGGCATGGCAAGGTTGCTGGTCAGCTTCCAAGCCACTTTCGAAGTTCCAGGGTGTTCATATTGGTCATTGGCCATGTGCCTTACCAAATATCCACTGACCACAAAAGAAGATGAGTGGAGTCCATCAAGGTGGGTTTCTACCACCTACACCCGCAAGCAGTACCACTCCTGGAAAAATAAAACAAAGGATAAGACATTTCATTATGAAAATCACATCTTAATGCCTGTTTGCTTCATTCTGAACTTCATTTAATTTCGACATCACGAGTGAAATAACACATTTTATGCCAACTTACACAAACCAGAAATCATTAATGTAAACATTTGAATACACACCTGTGACACCAGACAGCCCATCACCACAGGCTTCTCATGGTACATGCCATGATTCCAAGATGTTGACGTTCTGGAAAATTAGAACACCATAAGATACCAAGCAGCCGTTCATGTTATCAATAACTACACAGGTGGCATAGACACAAATAAACACCTGCCAGCTCTTCTCAGCCCTTTACACTATTCATAATACCAACATGTTTATGGTTAGAGGTGCATGTTTTTGCTCAAGTAACACAATTTTACCAATGTTGACTACACTTTATCTACAATGGCAAGTATCATTGGCAGATGATAATGACCCTCTGTCTCCCTGTGAGTGGCACCTCTGCTAACTAGCTAATTAATACACATGCCCTATCTTGACCGGTAACAGTACTTACATGTAAAGTGGCTAGCAACCAGGGTATTCCGGGTGGCAAAACCTGCAGCGGTGCTCCGCTGCCTGGGGGCCGCCGGCTGACGGACCTCTGGCTCCCTCTCCTCCGTCAGCTCCCAAGATTCATCCCGGGCAACGCACATGTTGTGCAACACGCAGCACGCCAGGATGATCTTGGAAGCCTTTGTAGGAGAGTACAGGAGTTCACCCTCAGGCCGGGCCAAGCAGAGAAACCGGGATTTGAGAAGACCTATGGTCAACTCAATGATACTCCGGCTTCCCCGCAATGCCCTGTTGTAATTCATTTCTGCTTGGTCCTGGGGGTACCTGATTGGAGCCATCAGCCACGTCAGCTGCGGGTAACCAGCTTCCCCTGAAAAATAAGAAAAATATACATTAGTTCTTCATATCATGTGACTTTAGATGACTCCTCAAAATGGGAGACAATTAGGCATTTTACTAAACAACCTGCTCGTCTGTTTGCAAAAACTCATATGAAACATCTCAACTCTGTCTAACTGCCTAAATCACTAATACAAATGGGAAAAAGGACACACAAAGTGGTGGGTTTCTCTTGCAAGTTCCAACTTGGCCCCTATTTTGTTCCTATTACATTAGCCTAGGTATTACTTCTGGAATATATCTGCAACTAGAGTGAGGAAACCAATATTGACTCACTTATGCAAAGTACTTTGGGGATATGGCAATACCATTGGAATCATTTGTAGGTTTTCTTTGGGTGGCTAGAGGACACCATTTACACATTGGTTAACCACCTTCATTGGACTCAAAGACAACTTTGCAAATCTTTCTTTTGTGAGCTGCTAAGCTGCTGATCTGGTTGTGTGTGAACAGCCTGACAACTCCTAACACATCCATTTTAGGTAGGCTTTGCTTAAATCAGGGTGTACACCGATGTAGCTTATTCCTATGTCTATGTAATCTTACAGTTTATGTTGTTAAGACAAAATACTTTACCAATAAGCCACCCTTGGGGCATTTGTCCACTTTCAAACACCTCGTACAGAGTACTGGTTCTTAACATACTGGAATCATGGCACGACCCTGGGTGACCAGTGTTGACACTCATGATGCGCTGTTTGGCGTCACACACTAATTGGACGTTCACGGAGTGGTACTGCTTGCGGTTCCGGTACTCTCTTTCGTGGCTCCTTGGTGGCCTAATGGCTATGTGGGTGCCATCGATTGCCCCTAGGATTTGCGGCATGTGTGCCCGCAGGTAGAAACCCAACTTGACTTCATTCCACTCATTTTCATTCTGTGGCCAGTGGATAAAATTGGGCACTATATCGACTATGGCATTAATGACCAACATGAACACCCTTGAAACTGTGGGCTGGCTAATGCCCATGATACTTCCCGAAGTGGCTTGGAAGCTGCCACGCCCTAAAATATACAAAGTGGCCAGCAATCTGGCCATGCCGGGCACCGCATGGCCGCGCTGTGTGTCCGGGTCAATTTTGTCTGCTATGAGCTGGTAGAGGTGGAGAATAGTTCCTCGCTCGAGCCGGAATTTCCTCCTGACATCAGAATCCCGCAGCTTGTCCAAATAGATCCTTGGAGCAAAAATGCGTGGCTGGCGAGGTAAGGGCACACGGACTGGAGGTGCTGCTGGAGGTGCTGCTGCTGGAGGTGCTGCTGCTGCTGCTGCAGCTTCCCCACCTTCTGCTGCAGCTTCCCCACCTTCTGCTGCCTCCTGTGCTAGGGCCTCCTCAAACAAGGCACCGATAAATGCCAACATTGCACCATCTAATGCGTCTGGGATATCGTCCTCCATTTTGAACGCGCAAATTCGCGAATGCGCAGATATATATAGAAACGGCCGCTAATTATCACACCTGTGAGCCAGCTATAAAAGGAGCACATGGCCAATATGGCTGCTGGATGTTATAGATCGATGTTTCTTATGTGCTAGCAAGACCCTGTGACCCACAACCTACATTATCTGGAGGTAAGACAATTGTATCTCTCTCTCCCAAAAAAAAGGAAGGAGAGAATTTGTACTTATCTTGGGTGTGCTTAAGTTGTCTATGGTGAATCCCCTCCAACCCACAATAGCTTGGGAACCCCTCAAGTGTCTTTTAATCATTGGCAGTTGGCCCCATGTGCATGTGGTTTGGACATGTGTTTTCTCATGTTTGTTAAAGGTGTGCAGTCTAGATTTGGCATCTAAACCTGCCCCCTTACCTTCCCAGCTTCCAAAGACACCATTTTTGCTTTCCTGATAACTGTAATTTATTATGTGCACGTATGTAGGTCATGCGATTTCTCATGTATGTTTAATGTTTGCAGCCTCCTTTTGCCTATAAAGGATTACACCACCCCCCCTCCACCAAGTCTGTTTGTGCCATTAGGTAAGTTTTTGGAGGGCCTCGTGTGATTTGTACCCATATGCGCTTTCTTATGTGTTTTTTTTTCCATTTCTTTGCAGCCTCTTCTGCTCTTTGCCAACACCACCACCACCACCACCACCACCACCACCACCACCACTGTCTTTGTGCCATTAGGTAAGTGTTTGGAGGGCCTCGTGTGATTTGTACCCATATGCGTTTTCTTATTTGTTTTTTTTTCCATTTCTTTGCAGCCTCTTCTGCTCTTTGCCACCACCACCACCACCACCGTCTTTGTGCCATTAGGTAAGTGTTTGGAGGGCCTCGTGTGATTTCTACCCATATGCGTTTTCTTATGTGTTTTTTTTTCCATTTCTTTGCAGCCTCTTCTGCTCTTTGCCACCACCACCACCACCACCGTCTTTGTGCCATTAGGTAAGTGTTTGGAGGGCCTCGTGTGATTTCTACCCATATGCGTTTTCTTATGTGTTTTTTTTTCCATTTCTTTGCAGCCTCTTCTGCTCTTTGCCACCACCACCACCACCACCGTCTTTGTGCCATTAGGTAAGTGTTTGGAGGGCCTCGTGTGATTTCTACCCATATGCGTTTTCTTATGTGTTTTTTTTTTCCATTTCTTTGCAGCCTCTTCTGCTCTTTGCCACCACCACCACCACCACCACCACCGTCTTTGTGCCATTAGGTAAGTGTTTGGAGGGCCTCGTGTGATTTGTACCCATATGCGTTTTCTTATGTGTTTTTTTTCCATTTCTTTGCAGCCTCTTCTGCTCTTTGCCACCACCACCACCACCACCGTCTTTGTGCCATTAGGTAAGTGTTTGGAGGGCCTCGTGTGATTTCTACCCATATGCGTTTTCTTATGTGTTTTTTTTTCCATTTCTTTGCAGCCTCTTCTGCTCTTTGCCACCACCACCACCACCACCACCACCACCACCACCGTCTTTGTGCCATTAGGTAAGTTTTTGGAGGGCCTCGTGTGATTTGTACCCATATGCGTTTTCTTATGTGGTGTTTTTCCATTTCTTTGCAGCCTCTTCTGCTCTTTGCCCACTACTACCACCACCACCACCACCAAGTCTGTTTGTGCCATTAGGTAAGTGTGTTCTGTAACTGTTCACTAATTATACTGTATATGAAGAGCAATCTGCAAATCATGTTTTTTCTGTTTTCTCTTTTGTCATTTCAGATTTAGGAGTTTGGGGCTCTTTGCTGCTGCTGGACAGCCAGATTCTCTGCCCACCTCGTGCTCCCATGGCCCCACCCACTGGAAGGATGAGAAGGGGCAGGGTGGCCAGGGTGGCCAGGGTGGCCAGGGGGGGCAGGGGGGGCAGGGTGGGCAGATCGTCTGGCTCTGGTGTGAGGGAGGCTCCAGCTGTATCCATGAGGGAGTCCACCATCCCCATCCCGGAGGAGGAAGCCGGAGGAGGTGGTAACACACCAAGTGGACAAGCTGGCTCTTCTGACAGTAGTCCTGGAGAGGGTCTGTCCACCAGAGTCAGCTTGTCCACATTACCCCGGCTTCCCCGTTTCACCCACAATCAGTGCTGTGCCCTGGTCCACGCCTATATGGCCAGATATCAGGCGATACATGGGACCAGGGCCGCGTCTTACTCAGTAACAGAGAAGAACAGATTGTGGGATGAAATCCGGGATGCTGTAAATGCACTGGGTGAAGCACCTCGCCACCGTGACAGTGTGCGGAAGAAGGTCAACGACATCTGTGGGTCCGTTCGGAAGAAGCTAATTGCATGGGCTGCGGAGGGTCTTTATGACCGACAAGGTCGGCTGGATGAACGTGCACGAAGTTCTCTCTGGGATTATCAATTACCTTTCTTGAAGATCATAGGACCCGATACCATCTTTCCCAGAGAGGACTTAGATTCGGATGCTTTGCACCGAGGTAGGATATTATCTTGGATGTCAATTGTGTGAGTTGTTTTGAAAAGATTAACTACTATCCTATGTGTGACATGAATAGAATTTGATACTTGCCCTTACAATTGTCCTTTTTTGGTTTTCCCCAACCTGCAATTTGTTCATCTGTAGCACGGATCTCAGCCCCTCCACAGCCCATGCAGCTTGGCGAACCAGACGGACTCACAGGTGTTGACATCAGTGTTGACCCTCCTCCTGGTAGGTCCAATATCATACTGTGCCAAACAATGTAGATTTTTTATTTTTTTTGCCAAGATAGCTCATATTGCTATGTCCTTTACAGAAGATCCGCAGCAGGGAACACACCCAGTGCAGCAAGGCCTGGAGGAAGGTGTTGGTATGTCTAGCCAAATAATGTTTTTTGCTATCTTATTAACCCCATTAACACACATGTTTTTTCTTATGAAAGAGTGTTGCCTTTTAGATGTTTACCCTGCAAAACACAGTTGACAGCATTAATGGGTGCCGTCATTAGTAGGCAGACCAAGCCTTCTTAACCTTTGGGAGGGTTTAGCAAGTGTCCTATGAGCCCAGGAAAGCACTTTTGAATGTTTGGCCTCAATGCTTCATTCCTGAAGCTAGGAGGGCAATCTGGCCATAATCATTACTGCCTAAGGTTATGTACTAAACATGTTTTTTTTTTTTTTTTTTTTAAAAGAACATCAGGCCCCTCTTGACGTAGCAGCTGGAGTTGGATCAGGAGCTGGCGACGATTCTGCATCCAGTGCTGTGGTATGTGATATAAGGGAACAAGGTGCACATGTAACATTTCAATGGTAGTAATGATTTTGGGCTAGATGTGGCTTACATTGTGTGTGTGTTAAATTAGTGCTATGACATTCTGACGATGCACCAGCACAACAAGAGTTCTATCTTGAACATCAGGGAATTATGTTATAATTTGGCGTGGCACTAATGTTCCAAAAACATCCAGGATCTTTAAAGTCCGGCCAGTCTTTGATTTTCCAGGTCCAAATTCATGGGTATCGTTTGGTTGGGTTGTCCTGTAGCCGATTGATGGCAAGATTTTAGACAACATACGGAGATGTATAAAGTCATTGGTGTAGTAACCGATTTACCAAAAGCATAAACAACCTACCACACCAGGGTTAATTGGGAACACCTTCATGTTGAATCTTTTTTGCCTTTGTCATATTAGTCATACCAATATAATATGTACCCATTATCAGAAGTGTTGCTAGCTTGTATAATCTTACAATGAAGAAGTACTTATTACAAGCACATCAAACTTTTCAATGTTCTGCTTGGGGTGTTAATTTGTCAAACTAATCTGAAATATTTAGTCATGATGTTTGATAATGATTTGGTCTATTTCTTCTGCTTTCAGGTAGCCTTAGATGCAGAGGGATTGTCACCTACCCAAACTCGTCCATCTATGCTGGATGTAGCTGAGAGGCTGCTTGATGAGTATCGGATCCAAAATGAGTTAAGGAGGCGTACTCAGCAATCTATTGAGGTAGTACGTCTGCCCGGGCTCATACAGGAATCTGTAGCAACAATGGTACAGGTTCAACAGGATATGCGTAACAGCTTGGTAAGTTTAGCAGACCAGCATCAACGGGATCGGCAAAGTGTTGACACTCAGGTGCTGGCCACACGCCAATGCCTGTTTGGATCTGAAGATGCCCCATTGGCAGAGCCCTCCCAAACATCTCACTCACCTGCCACTGCAGGTTGTGGTAGTGGGAGGGTAATGCCAGTGTTGGCCACTTGTCAGGCAGCTGGGGATGGGACAATTCCTCCTGTAGCCACTCCTAGCACTTCACACTCCATTCGGACTCCCACACCCCTCAATGAGCAATCCTCCTGCACAACCTCTTGCACAACCTCTGGTTCCACAATACCCCTTCTACCTGACTACATTCACTCCACACCTTTATCACTTCACTCCTCCCCAGGCCGTCCTCCTTTTATCTCACCAATGCGACATGTCGTTTCCCCCCGCACTGTGGACCACAACAACCAATCAACCACCACTCCCCACGCATCTTCACAACCCTTGCACCACCAGCAGCATCAAATAGCCTCGGGGCAGCAACTATCCCATCTCATGGTAATGGCACACGTTCCCCAAATTCTTCGGCTGAGCACAGAGCAGATTAGACTATTGGCACAAGATCTTCAGTCTGGGACATTTCCAGGGTTCAACACCCTGCATCATCAGCAGCCTCAGACACAAGATCTGATCCTAATGGGCCACTTGACCAGAACTCTACGGCTAACCCCAGACCAGATGGGACTATTGTCCCACCATTTGATGGCAGGAACCTTAACAGTGCTCACCACACTGCTTCAGTCACCACCACCACCACCACCACCAACTTATTTTTTTTTTTTATTATTATTTTATTTTGGTTAGTTTTGTTAATGATTGTTACATTGGCCAATTTGTTGGCCCATTTATTTGTTTAATTTGAGGGTGGCACAATATGATTTATTATAGTGTTTTTTTTGGGGATGAAATTAAATTTTATGCAAAATGATTAGTTTGTGTTTGATCTTTGGTTTTTTAGGAGTGTTGGTGGCCAAGTAATGGCCCTGGTTAATGTAGGCATTTATACACACGTGCTTCTCTATCTCCAAACATATGATTTCATGTAAATTTTGAAAACTCAATGTTCACATAATGCCCCAAGAAAAGGTCTCCCTTCAAATGTAGCTTCAAAACAAGTCTCAAGGCTAACATAAACCAAAGCCAACATACTAACAATTACAGACCACACCACTCGACTAAACAAATACAACACAAAAGACATTCGATGTGTACACCAAAAAGAAAACTTTGGTAATAAAATAAACGTTTTAATAACACATGTGGGTGTCTACCAACTGTAGCGTACAAAAAATATATTAAAATATATAATAGAATGAACTAAATTGCCAATGTAACATTTGTGTTGCAACGAGCAACATACTTTTATTTTATTTATATAAACATTTTTTTGGGTTGTACAATTTTTTTGTCGTTTTAACAAAAACAAGGCTTTTTTGTAAACATTTTTGGGTTTTTTTGTTGCCAAAAACAACAAGGCTTTTTTGTAAACATTTTTGGTTTTTTTTGTTGCCAAAAACAACAAGGCTTTTTTGTAAACATTTTTGGTTTTTTTGGTTGCCAAAAACAGCAAGGCTTTTTTGTAAACCTTTTTGGTTTTTTTGGTTGACAAAAACAACAAGGCTTTTTTGTAAACATTTTAGTTTTTTTTTGGTTGCCAAAAACAACAAGGCTTTTTTGTAAACCTTTTTGGTTTTTTTGGTTGCCAAAAACAACAAGGCTTTTTTGTAAACATTTTTGGTTTTTTTGGTTGCCAAAAACAACAAGGCTTTTTTTTAAACCTTTTTGGTTTTTTTGGTTGACAAAAACAACAAGGCTTTTTTGTAAACATTTTTGTTTTTTTTGGTTGCCAAAAACAACAAGGCTTTTTTGTAAACCTTTTTGGTTTTTTTGGTTGACAAAAACAACAAGGCTTTTTTGTAAACATTTTTGTTTTTTTTGGTCCCAAAAACAAGGGTTTTTTGTTTTTTTATATTTTTTTTGGTCCCAAAAGCAAGGGTTTTTTGTTTTTTTATATTTTTTTTTGGTCCCAAAAACAAGGGTTTTTTGTTTTTTTATATTTTTTTTGGTCCCAAAAACAAGGGTTTTTTGTTTTTTTATATTTTTTTTGGTCCCAAAAAAAGGGTTTTTTGTTTTTTTATATTTTTTTTGGTCCCAAAAACAAGGGTTTTTTGTTTTTTTATATCTTTTTTGGTCCCAAAAAAAAGGGTTTTTTGTTTTTTTATATTTTTTTTGGTCCCAAAAACAAGGGTTTTTTGTTTTTTTTATATTTTTTTGGTCCCAATAAAAAGGTTTTTTTGTTTTTTTATATTTTTTTTGGTCCCAAAAACAAGGGTTTTTTGTTTTTTTTATATTTTTTTTTGGTCCCAAAAAAAGGGTTTTTTGTTTTTTTATATTTTTTTTGGTCCCAAAAAAAAAGGGTTTTTTATATATTTTTTTTTTTTTTTTTTAAGGGAGAAATGTGACATTGCTGTGTACAATTAACAAAACCAATTTAAAAAAACTACGATCTTTTTAACGGGGTGACATTCCTCACAAATGGCTCCTCAGGGTCTGGATCCGCCCCATAAATGTTTTCCAAAACTAAAATTCTGTCGATGCACCATGTGACATAATCCAAAAGGACCTCATAGGTGAGGTGGGTGTGCCCTGGGTAGAAAAAGACATGACAATTAGTTTTAGGCAAAATGATCCAAACAACGATTGTAATTAATGTGCCTCAACAAATATGCTTAGGAGTCTATTGGTTGGCTTTTATCAACACTCTGAAGCAAATATGCTAAATTGCTGGTGTAAACCTTAAACTCAAACTTTCACAGCAAATTGTTCAAAAGGTTACATAAGATGGCTTGGAATGTTAGTAGCAGTTCCACCAAAGCTAAGTAAAAGGCTTTTCTTCATGTCAACACAAGCAATCATTTAGAAGAATGTAAGGTGTTTTGGGTTCAATTGGTCAACACGATACATGTGCACACATTTATCTCTATCACCATTGGAGTTTGTGTAGCGTTCTCTCTCCCTCTTACTGTCTATAGATTGAACCTGACACATAGTAGAGACTTACCCTTTGGAATTCGGAGGGCCAGTTGTGGCCGGAGTAGATATGTCTGCTCCCCTTTTTGTTTTTCCGCCATCCCAGCTGTGCTAAGAGAAAAGAAAAAATTTATCTAAAAATCGAATCACGCTAACTGTAGGTTACGCAGTCATGAAAACGCTCTAACACCCACTCATTACCCCTCCACATTTCCCTGAAAGTTTTATTTAGACTTTGATATGGTGGTGATGCAGATTTGTACAGTGCAAGCGTCATTCTACTGGGTGAAGCTTGTAGCGTTAAGGATACGTACTCCCTGCTTTTGTGCTGATTGTGTTTTTCGGATGTTTTTTGTGCCTCAGCCCTGCCTGTTCTAAGTGTTGGAAACATATCATTTTTGGAGGGCTGCGGAAAACTAATCAGGTTAGACTTACACTCTCTAGGTTTTTGGGGACGAGAGAAATAACAATCCTCCTTTTTACATGGCCCCTGTACACACCTCTAGGCACCTCCCTCCTGTTGGTTGACCCCACAGCAGGCAGCTTGCTATGGAGGCACATGAGATGAAGCCAAGCACCCTGTGCCTGTTCAGGCACTAGGCTGTGAGCCAGCCTTGCCCCCCTCCCTTCCGATGGTCTCAATGATTAGGAGTGACAGCATCAGGAGGCAATATTGGCATGCTGTCACCTCAGTTAAGGAGGAGGGGGAGTCTGTTCCAGACAAGTATTTGTGCAAAATTTTGGACAGTAAGAAAATGGTCCCAGTAAGTCTTAGGGGGAATATGCACACCTATCACTTGGAATACTAATGCATAGAATGCATTCACATAAAGAACCTGCTGCCTTTAGAACAACTTGAAGCCTGAGCGGGGACATACACAGTTAGCATTTCTCCACTTACTAAGTAGACACATTACTGGAAAAGCACACAACTTACCATCATCAGGTTTTTTTTGGGCCCCCGAAGTGGATGGCGTTGCTGGCTCTGGAGAAACTGCACAAAAAGAACACAAATTGTGAGCTGGAATGTGGTACATTACCGAGGAAGAGTATTTATGAAAGATTGATAAACACACATTTTCAGTGTTGACTAAATCAGGACATGATTAAATTACAATGTCCCCAAAAAATTTACAAGTACAAAGCACACCATTTCCAATGTAGAGAAACTAACACCAATTTAGAATAGGGTGGCTTGAGATAACTTACAAAAGATAACATGTCCTGTAATGCTCCCCAAAACCACCTTTCAAACATGAAGGTTAAGCAAGAGTGTTTCATGACCAACCTTCCTGTCACATATAGCAAAACTACACTTGCTTTGACTCCAACTTAGATTATCCTAGATACACATCATCCTAGCACACACAATTCATGTGAGAATCTAATTTTAGGTACTTACAGACTAGTTCAGGGGAGCCTGGAGTGGGGGAGGATGGGGGAGACCCTACATGGGGGGATGGTGTCCCTTCATGGGGGGATGGCGTCGTATCTCCTAGAAACACAAAGACACAAATACAATCCTTGAACCAAAGCTATTTGATAAAGGCACACAGAAAGTAGTTGGGAAACATTGAAGGTAGTAGTTACATTGGACTGGGTAAGCAGCGGCCCCTCTTCCCCAGTCCTCCACAACAAACATCCTCAATGTCAGCTGCTACATAACCCCAATGGCAAAATATATATATTACAGCCCTTATATTTCCCAGGACACATTGAACACACAAACACATGTAGAATACTTACTTCCCATTTGAGGAGAGCCCAGGTCCTCATTTGAGTCCGACCAATTGGCCTCTTCTTGGCCAACAGATTTTTCCTGGCCCGGATCCAGGCGACTTGGCCCTGCCTGAGGCTCCTCTGTTGCTGAAGCGACCATCAACCACAAAAGAAAACAAAACAAACAATCATTCCTCCAAGTTAGACCTAATACACAACACACCAGCACATCCACATTACTTACAGTGGGCCTGAGAAGGCTGAGCCTCCACATCCTCATCACTGGTTTCTAAAATAAAAGAAAAACATTATATATTATTTATGGACACAAATAGGCAGTAACCTCTCATCATGCTAGCACCATACTCAATGCCCCTACAATTCAGAACATAGAAGTGCACTTACACCAATGAGATGCATTGACCATGTTTTAAAACAGGAGGGCACCATGCAAATTAAGCGGGCGCCTAAGGCCTCACACCTACAGGGGCCTTGCGGCCAGTGGCGGAGCACCAACATTTCGAAGGGCGCAGTCAGGGAAATCTCCCAAGTAAAAGATTACTTTCAATCCTCGGATCTAAAATTTGCAGCAGTGTGCTGCAGTCCCTTCACTGCGTCTGCCAGGTGTCTGTTGTCCGCTGACACTTACTCCTCCTTCTCTGACTGGGGATTGGCCGTCTGATCATGTTATCCTAAGATGTGGAGGAATCGGTAGGTGTGTACCTGCACCAGTAGGAAGTGACTGGCCGGTCAACTCACTCTGCTATCATCAGTTGTTGCTCTGGGAGGAGAGCTCCGCCCTGGACCCGGAACATACAGGTAACCAGGCCCAGACTTGATATTTTGCAGGCTGGTCATAGATTTGTGGTGTCCACTATGCAAAGGGGTTGAGAAGCCCCAGGGAAGTTGGAAGAGTCTGAAAATGGTTGGTGGAGGAGGAGGAGAAGAAGGCCCTGGGTGGCTGGGGGACAAGGAGAGGGCCCCTGGGTGTTTTCTAGAGGAGGAAAGATCCACAATGACGCCAGAGTCAATTGCCAGGGAAGAGAGTGGAGCTGAGCAAGTCCTGCCTATCTGACCTGAAAGCCAAACATGGTGTAGATGGAGCCCTTTGCCCTACACAATGACAGCACCGGAGGTGGAAGGTGAGTGGTAGCGGGTCTTTGACATTATAGAGCATATGGACTCTGTCCATTATTGGTAGTTTTGTTTGGAGTTGTCCTTTAGATGTTTAACTGTGTTGTTTTTGACCCGAGCTGTGAGGGACTGAGGTATGACAGCCCACTATGCTGAGACTTATAGTGCCCTAGAATGTTGAGGACTGAGGAATCCTTAGTCCCTAACAGAGGGCACTACAAGTCTTAGCATAGCAGGCAGTAGTTCCTCATTCCCCTACAGAGAGCATTACAAGTCCAAGCAGGTAGCCTTCTGCAGTGGGACTTGTTGTGCCCTTGACTGTGGTGGACTGAGGAAGGGAAGTGTAAGAGGGTCTCTGTAAGCTCAGATGTATGGGGGAGCTTTGGGGACCACAGAGTTCCCTTTTACACCAGAGTCCCCAGCTTCCCCCCTCAAATAATGGTTCCCAGAACTCTCCTTACATCAGAGTCTTCACACTTCCCTCTTACAGTGTAGTAAGTCTGGAGACTCCGATGTAAAGGGGGCTCTGTAAAATGTGATTAGAGATTTGAAATTTCTACCATTTTTATTTTCTACTTACGATCCACAATTTTCAGCTGCTCAAATGGCTCGCTGTCTCGTAAGGCATATTGGAGTGTGGCCGTCCTCCTCCTCCCCTTCTTCACCAAAAGCACAAGAGGGTGCCGGCCGTCCGCTTTGGCTAGAAGCAGAAGAAAAAAAAGAAACATAAAAAATACGAATGTACATAGTAGTATTAAAGGTTGTGAAGAGACACTTGATGGAGGTAGGAAAGGTAGGAGCGAGAGGGAGGGGGGGGGGTGTTGGTATTAGTGTTGTTGCATAGCTAAACACATGTCCACCTACCCAAAAAATTGTAACCTATCTGGTCACATGTAATGTATATTTTTACTTACCGGAGATTTGCTCCACAGCCTTTAGCAGGAGCCTGGGTGAGCGCCTTTTGGCATCACTCCAGGCCCGCTGCAGATCCACCATCTCAGCCTGGAACTGGAATCTCCGCTGCAGCCTCATCCGGACACGACACATCATCTTGTGCTTTTGGTGAAGATGCATATTTATGTTATCATACCCCCAGAGGAGGAGGAGCTGTGGAAAGAGCAGTGTATGTTTGAGTCCAAGTATGTCCAAAATAGTACAGTCTTCAAATAACATGCTAGGTCGTCTTTGAGATATTGTAGAACAAAGAATTCCATTTCTGGTGATACATATACATCGATGTCCAAATCTACCTCCATGACATAGGTTGCCCCACACTGGTGATTTCCTCTACATGATATAGCCATTTTCTCAATTGGCCTTTCATGACACACCCAGGGCCGCCATCAGGGGGGGACAGGCAGTCACTGTATTTACAACCTTATTGCTGTCCATTTAGCAGGGTGAAAGTAACTTTACACACATGTAGCATAGGTATCAACTTTTGTCATCATGTTAAAAGGACAGCAGTATGGGTAGCATTACAGTGACTGTTATTAGTCCAGGCTCACTCAACTAGCCAATGCTTGGAAAAGCAAGCCATGCAGATTGCTTTTCAGGTCCCTTTTAACATGAGCTGTCTGATTGGGTGTGGCTGTTAATTTTTGACGCAGACCTGATAAGCCCCTCCATTCTCCTTTATGGAGTGTTATATGTAAATGGGATTGCTTCATTTGAGATGCAGATTTAAACTATGTATGGCCAGGCTGAAGGTACCCAAGTTGATTGATCGATCACCTTGAGGACAACGTACAACCAGTCTGTCAGATTTTACACACACTTATCGCTAGCATCTCTTGTAGCCACTAGCAATAATCACTGTGTTTTCCTGGCAGGGGCAGCACCGGGAGAACACAATGGCTCCGCAGGAGGGTTTCCCCTGTCTGTGTTGATGGTGGAATCAAGGCAAAATGTTTTTCCTGCAAGCCACGGGACAAACAAAGATAGTTTTTTAATTAATCCATGATTTTGCCAAAATGGGAAAAAAAAGATGTTTGCTTTGTATATTCTTAAGTTTGCTACATAACTAGAACATGTAACAGTGTTATATCATTGCAGGAGATTTCCCCTCACTTCCTGTCTTGGTGTCACCAGGACAGGAAGTGAGGGAATCTCCCGTGGGGATATAGCCAGCAATTCTTTCCTTTTATATATACTATGGACATTATAAGGCAACAATTGCAAGCTATTTCCCCACCATGATATTCCCCTCACTTCCTGTCTTGGTGACACTAAGACAGGAAGTGAGGGGAAATCTCATGCAATGATATCACCCTATTAGAAATTGGAGTTCCGTCTAAAAAGTATACATAAAGTAAGCACTTGGTTTCCAAAGTGGCAAAATTATGGAGGAGTTAAAACCCCATAGTGTGATCGGGGAATCTGACTGTGTGCTCCTACACTCCTCAATGTGTCTGTTCATTATGCTGTGCTGAATTATCCTTGATTCGCAATTCCTGCAAGAGTTGCACATGGTATGTGGGAGATGCGAATTTAAGGTGGCATAATTATCCACACAATCACACATAATCCTTTTTAAAGGTCCCCAGCAGAATTTGATGGCATAGTGGTTCACAGCAGTGCCATCAGATTCCAGTTAGATCTGTCAATTAACAAAGCAATGGGATCTGGGGGTGTATTTAACTTGCAATGGACACCCCCATTCATTATCATATGGCAGTGTGAGATGGGTGTGTTGGGAATGTGATCCATTAAGACAAGTGATTATACACTCATGTGTTTCTTTTAGAGGTGATTTGTTCAAGGCAATCCTTTGAAGACATGACCATTCCAGATTTTTGTGATCACTGATTCCATCTCAGTTGAACCAATTAGCTGCTGTGTGCAGATCCAGCTTATGATGGTAAGAGTGTCAGACAAGACAAACGGTGCAGAGCTTGCAGTGTGTATGGATGTATGTAAGGCAATAATTTTTGGCATTATGTATTTAGGGAATATAATGTTTCTAATCTTGCATATATGAAAAGGGTCAATACATTTGTCTTTATCTAGACAGATTCCAAAGCGTTAGAGCAATCTGTCACAGATAATTGTGTTTCATTTTGTGTAAAAGTTGAAACTAATCAAATCTATCTATATACAGGCATAGCCCACTTTAAGTACACAATGGGACCAGGGCATGTATGTAAACTGAAAATGTACTTAAAGTGAAGCAATCCCTTTTTTCTTTTCTCAATGCATGAAAATACACCAGCTCCATTGTAAATTTTGGCCACATTGACATGGCCTTGCTCCCAAACCATGTGGGAGCATGTTAAGGGGATCCAGGACTATGACATGATAGATTACCTAGGCAAGCTGGCCAGCCACAAAATGGATATGTTGCAGTCCTGGGTACCCTCTCGTTGCTCCCTAAGTTTGTTATCCCTGTCACTTATGGTTTGTGAGCAGTGTCATGCCAAGCTGAACAAGCTGTGTCCTTACTCACGAGTGTATATAAAGTGAGTGTACTTAAAGCAGGGTATGCCTATCTATATCTATATAGAAAGTTCAGAGATGTGAACCTGTTCCCTATTATATACACTAATATATGGTATATAACATATTCTATAATGTATATATATTGTATATAATGTATATATTGTATATAATATATACATAGTATATATATATATATATATATATATATATATATATATATATATACATTGTCTCTAATATATATATTGTCTCTAATATATATATTTTCTATAATATATATTTTGTGTGTGTGTGTGTATATACATATATACATATATACACATATACACATATATACATGTGTAGGGAACAGGTTCACATCTAGGAAGTTTCTATAACAGGAAGCTTCTAGATCACGTCTAATAGGCAGAAAGTGCATGCGCAGATCAGCAGACCAAAAGTTTATTGCACACCCGCTAGATAAGCGAGCGACCCACCCATCCCCCCAGCCACCATCCCCCATCCCCCATCCCGCACATTCACACCCCCTCCTTACCTTACACACAAATGCCACTATTTCGGCAGTATAGAGCGCAGGAGCCATGATGCACACACTTGCGAGAGGGCCTGGACAATTTCCGTAAACGTGTGCACGCACCAAAAGTTTCGTTTCCGGTTTCAATGTATAATGTATAAATGTGAGAACGCGGGTTTGTATATTAGCGAATTCGCGAACAATAGTCAACATACACAACCATTAAGTATATTTAACTTACAAAAAGAAATACAAATACATACATTTGTGGACACCAGAAAACTTTATTTAGACACATGAAGACATTTGAAAAAAAGATTGGAAACATGCTGTTTATTACACAAATACACAGCTCAAACATTTCACATGACATATTTTTGGCACAGTCTCCACAGTATCCCATTGAAGCCACTGATTTGTATTTTTCAAACAAAAACAACCTTTGTACAACATTTAGACCATATACATCGACAAAGAGCCCATAATCAACAGATGCATGTGCAGATTGACAGAACAATACACTATTATGTTAACAGCAATAAATACTTACAGAGAGTCAACACACAACACAGCCAAATCTCACCTCCATAAATAACAAAGGCCCACAAATGTTAACCATAAAGCATGTGACACACAAATATATTGGACCTCTTCGTAGGTCAAATCTTTCCTGATGTCTGAGTGTATATAATCAAAGCAAACACACACCCAGAATGGTAACGCCCAGTCAAAAAATTAACTGTGTGTGTCCTGTGTGTTTTGGAGCATGCTCAGTTTCCAAAACAAGGGAAATAGAAATGAGGAGGAGGAGAGAGACCTAAACAGCCCAAATCCATGTATGTATGTATGTAGGTGTGTATATATGTGAATTGATAAAATTCTCTCTTCAAGTTTGCTAGTCATTATTTAGAATGTTTAGATACAGGAATACATACATATATATACAATTACATGAGAGAGCGAGAGAGAGAGAAATATATATTTAGGGAAACAATTGAAACACACCTTTTGGTATTTGGGAAGTGAGATTGTGACGATTGACCAGATATGTAAGCCAACAATCTGACTCATCACTCATGAACATCCCTAAATTTGGCGTGGCAATTATATCAGGCATTCTTATGGGCGTTTTTGCTGGCGTTTTCACAGGCGTTTTGACATGCATTTTTTGTGCAGGCATTGTTATATGAAATCACCTAAAAAAGCCCCAAAAACAGACCACAAACACGTACATGTGAACGTAGCCCATTTGGGGGCGTTTGAGGGGGATTTGTACAGCTCAAGGATCAACTCCCAAAACAGGAAAAAAATCCAATCCTATTCAGTTCAATGGCCCCTGTTCCCATGTGAGCATTTTGCCGGCATGAGGAAAACACCCAACGCTCACTGAGAAATAGCACAATGATTAGGGAGTCTGCCTTCCTGCTGTAGGTTTGTAAGTTCGAATCCGGAAGGAGCCCTCTGTATGGGCAACACTTTGATATCTCCAATCCTCCAAATGTTGACATCATTAATTTTGTTCATGTTTGAAAAAGGCATGTGTATCAGCAAACTTTTAATCTAAAGACATGAACAAAATACAAAAGATGCCATTCAATATGTAGCAATATTGTGAGCTAAAGCTCTATTTGTTTGTTGGGCATACTTTGCTAATTAGCCAAGTATGAGGGATATATATATATATATATATATATATATACCTTCAGTTAAATGTGTAGTAAAATGGTAACACTTGGCCATACCCATATGGAAGAAAATGTAGTATTTGCTATATATTTCGAAAAAAATTCTTTTGAAACACATAAAATATTGTCAAAATTGTGACATTTCCTTGATATGTGTGAAATGCTAATAATCTTTCTTTGAAATATGTTTTCCATCTATTTTTGTTCTATCTGACGACCCGTTCCCCAATGTAATATTTTGTGGGTTTTTTCAGATAATGTGGAGGTTCTATATAAACACTGTAGATTTGACTGTTATGATTTCTGAGTTAGCAGGAAAGGTGTATGGAATGTGATGGTGTTTACTAAGGGATCCCTTGTTGGAAGTGTGCATGTTTTTCCAATTCCGCCGGTTTTTGCCATTTTCTATGGGCGAGACAGCGGATTTCCAAGCGGTATTCAAAAAAAAATTGGCCCAAAATCGCGCTGGCGAAATTTTTTGAGCCTATTTGGCGTTGCGCATGCGCACATTCGCGCGTTCGCAGCTCGGGGCTGGAGGAGCTGTTTAACCTTTCTACACTTTCTCAGATATCTCTCTTTCTAAGTCAGTTTTTGACATTTTTTAAACGCAAGTCATCTCCAAATTGACTTCCACACCTTCCACAGTGATTTGGGATTTTTGGGGGTACAGGGGAAAATTTGGCTAAACTTTAGTCGAGCTTTTAGCTGGCGTGGTTTTAAGTCGCGCTCTGACCATATTGCATCTTAATGAATCTCACACTAGGCGCTATTTTCCTCCCGACGTTCTTTGGATACCAATTTCAGACTTAAACAATCGCCGGTTCGCAAAATCCCGCCGAAACGCCAATTCGCCGTACTATGAATCAGGCCCATTGTCTTTAAGGTTTTCCAATTCCTTCCTTTTATACCCTTTTTTCGTAAACCTCTGGATAAGCAGATCCGCTTGTATATCGAAATCTCGTGCGTTACTGCAATTTCTTCTGATTCGCAGAATTTGACCCTTAGGGATATTTCCCAGCCATTGTGGGTGGTGACAACTTCTCTTAGGAATATATCCATTCTTATCAGTTTTTTTGAAAAATAGTTTACCATTCTGTTTAAACAGTTCTAAATCTAAATAGGACACTTTCTGCATATCCAAGTTTCCTGTGAAGGTAATTCCATAACGATTCCCACTAATTTCGTCAAAAAAGGTTTGTAAAGTTTCTGAATGTCCTCTCCATATTAAAATAATATTGTCTATATACCTCTTGTAATATTTAAAATTGGACCTTTCTACACTGAAAACATGTTCCTCTTCCCACTTTTGCATAAATATGTTCGCAACGCTCGGAGGCATATTTCGCCCCCATCGCAACTCCATTAGTCTGTGCATAATATTTGCCTTTATACCAAAAATAATTGGAATTCATGGCCATCTTAAGGCCTTCGAGAATAAAGTGCACTTGTGCTTGTTTCAGATCAGTGTATTTGTATAACGCCCATTCAATACTTTCTAACCCATCACTCTGTACAATGTTGGTGTATAACGAATTTACATCTATAGTCACTAAGATGTCCTCCTCTGTGACAGTTAGATTCTGGATATCCGTTAGTAGTTGTTTACTGTCTCTGAGATAAGATCTCCCTTTCTGTACTAGGGGCTGTAAGAATTTGTCCAGATATTCCCCCAGACGCGAGTGTACTGAATTTATGCCACTGACTATAAGACGGCCTGGTGGCTTTTTCTCGTCCTTATGTATTTTCGGTAAGTAATAAATAATCAGTGTTCTTGCTGCTTCCAACTGTAAGTACTCTGCTTCCTTTTTATTTAAAATTCCCATCTTTTTTCCTTTGCTGATAAAATCTTTTAAAACCTTCTCAAACTTTGTCTTTGGATCTCCTGGTAGCTTCTTGTATGTATCTTCTACATTTAAAAGCAGTTCTAGTTTCTCATCATAGTCTTTCTGATTTAAGATGACCAAGCCACCTCCTTTATCTGCCGGTCTGATAACGATCCCTTTCTTTTTTTCTAGTTTTTTTATGGTGTCCCATATACTTTTCTCTTTCCTCCTTTTGATTTTTAGGGTTCTCATCTCTTCCTCCACCATTCTTTTAAAGACTTCTAGATTTTCATTCTGTGGGTTTTTGGGGTTAAATGTTGATTTGTTCTTTAGAGTGGTGTGTCTAAACTCGGTTTGGGTTGAGGGGGTTGTTGTATCCTTTTTAATTTAAAAAAACTTCTTTATATTGATCTTTCTTATATATTTCTGCAAATCAATATATGCCTCAAATTTGTCCAAGTTTTTATCGGGTGCGTATTTGAGACCCAGATCCAATAATTTAAGTTCTTCTTCTTCAAATACTATCCCACTGAGATTGAAGATGCAATGCTGTACCCAGATGAAATTCACGTCCTTTTTTCCCACAAACAGAGCTTTCTTTTGGTGGCATTTGATCACCTCTGCGCTTTTAATTTTTTGCGATATTAATAAAAAAAGAGTGAAAATTTTGAGAAAAAATGACATTTTCAACTTTGTCTTTTAAAAAATATCCAATATACTCAATTTATGTTATATATTTCGGCCAAAATGTATTTAGCTACATGTGTTTGACAAAAAAAATCTCAATGAGCGTATTTTTATTGGTTTGCTCAAAAGTTATAGCGTCTACAAACTATGGTGTAAATACTGGAATTTACGCAGCTTTCATTTCTGACTGCCTATCTCATTTCATGAAGTGCTAAAATGGCAGGGCAGTACAAACCCCCCCCCCCCCCAAATTACCACTTTTTGGAAAGTAGACATCCTAAGGAATGTCCTGAGAGGCATGTTGAGCTCATTGAATATTTCATTTTTTTGTCACAGGTGTTTGAAAAATGACTAAAAAAAAATATATATTTTTTTTTACACAAAGTTGTCATTGAAATGATATATTGCTCACACATGCCATGGGTATATGTGTAATTACACCCCAAAATATATTCTGATGCTTCTCCTGAGTACAGGGATACCACATATGTGAGAATTTTTTGGAGCCTAGCTTTGTACGGGACCCTGAAACCAATCCCCACCATCAGAATATCAAAGGGCGTACATTTTTCATTGCATTTTCTCACTACCTATAACGGTTTAGGAGGCCCTGAAATGTCAAGATACCACAAAACCCCCCCAAATGACCCCATTTTGGAAAGTAGACACCCCAAGCTGTTTGCTGAGAGGCATTGTGAGTCCATGAAATATTTTATATTCTGCCACAAGTTTGGGGAAAATTACAGTTTTTTTTTAACACAAAGTTGTCACTAAAAGATACATTTCTCACACATGACATGGGTATATGTGGAATGACACCCCAAAATACATTCTGCTGCTTCTCCTGAGTATGGGGATACCACATGTGTGAGACTTTTTGGGAGCCTAGCTTTGTACAGGACCCCGAAAATCAATCACCATCTTCAGGTTTTCTAATGGTGTAAATTTTTGATTTTACTCCTCACTACCCATCACAGTTTCCGAGGCCCTGAAATTTCAAGATAGCACAAAACCCCCCCAAATGACCCAATTTTGGAGAGTAGACACCCCAAGCTATTTGCTGAGAGGCATGGTGAGACCATGGAATATTTTATATTTTGCCACAAGTTTCTGGAATATTAAATTTTTTTTTCAACACAAAGTTGTCATTAAAAGATACATTTCTCACACATGACATAGGTATATGTGAAATGACACCCCAAAATACATTCTGCTGCTTCTCCTGAGTACAGGGATACCACATGTGTGAGTCTTCTTGGGAGTCTATCTGTGTAAAGGACCCCGAAAACCAATCACCACTTTCAGGTTTTGTAATGGCATAAATTGTGCATTTTACCTCTGCATTACCAGTCACAGTTTCTGAGGCCCTAAAATTTCAAGATAGCACAAACCCCCCCCCCCAAAATGACCCCATTTTGCAAAGTAGACACCCCAAGATATTTGCTAAGAGGCATGATGAGTCCATGGAATATTTTATATTTTGCCACAAGTTCCGGGAAATATAATATATTTTTTTTGTTTTTTTGTTTTTGTTCTCACTAAATGATATATTGCTCACACATGCCATGAGTATATGTGAAATGACACCCCAAAATACATTCTGCTGCTTCTCCTGAGTACAGGGATACCCAATGTGTGAGACGTATTTGCAGTCTAGCCGAGTACAGGACCCCGAAAATCAATCACCACATTCAGGCTTTCCAATGGCGTAAATTGTTGATTTCACTCCTGACTACCTATCACAGTTTTGGAGGCCATGAAATGCCAAGACAGCACAACCCCCCCCCCCCCTCAAATGACCCCTTTTCGGAAAGTAGACACCCTAAGCTATTTTCAGAGAGGCATGTTGAGTGTTTTGCAGATCTCACTTTTTGTCACAAAGTTTTTGAAATTGAAAAAAAAGAGGGAAAAAAATGCATTTTCCTGTTTTTTCTTCATTTTCCCCAAAAAATGAGAGCTGCAAAATACTCACCATGCCTCTCAGCAAATAGCTTGGAGTGTTTACTTTGCAAAATGGGGTCATTTGGGGGGGGGGGGGGTTTATGCCATCTTGACATTTCATGGCCTTCAAAAGTGTGATAGGTAGTAAGGAGTGAAATCAACAATTTACGCCCTTAGAAAGCCTGAAGGTGGGGATTGGTTTTCGGGGTCCTGTACGCGGCTAGACTGCCAAAAAGTCTTACATGGGATAACCCTGTATTCAAGAGAAGCAGCAGAATGTATTTTAGGGTGTCATTCCACATATACCCATGGCAACTGTGTGAGCAATATATCATTTATTGACAACTTTGTGTAAAAAAAATAAACAAAAAAAAATAATAAATTTCCCGAAATTTGTGGAAAAATATAAACTATTTCATGGACTCACCATGCCTCTCAGCAAATATCTTGGGGTGTCTACTTTGCAAAATGGGGTCATTTGGGGGGGGGGTTGTGCTATCTTGACATTTTAGGGCCTGCGAAGCAATTTGTCCATTTTCAAGCAGGCTCTTTCCCCCACCCGACTAAACGGGAATTTACAAGCCGTTGGGGGAAGCCCCGGCAATTAAGTCGCACGGTGCCACATGTGCCAATTTGTAATTCGAGCAGGTGACTAAATAGTGGCACGCTTGTGTAAAAGTTGTCCACGTACAAATGGTACCCCTTTCCGGATAAGTGTGACACCAAGTCGCAAACTATCTTGCCACTGCTCCCTATGTAGTCTGGGCAGTTGGGGGGCTCCACAGAGCTATCTTTTCCCTCATAGACCCGGAAACTAACTGTATAGCCTGTGGCCCTGTCACAGAGATTGTACAGCTTGACCCCGTATCTGGCACACTTGCTGAGGAGGTACTGTTTCATAGCAAGGCGGCCAGTAAACTTAACCAGGGATTCGTCAAAGCAGACAACTTGTTCGGGGGTAAACAAGGCTGCAAACCACTGATTCAAGTGGTCTATGAGGGGCCGAATTTTGTGGAGCCAATCATATTCAGGGTCTCCCCAAGGACGACAGATTTCATTGTCGTTGAAATGCATAAATTGCAGAATTTACTCGTATCTCGCCCTGGACATGGAGGCAGAGTACACGCGCATATGGTGAATTGGGCTAGTGGACCAATATAGCCGCAATTCACTCTTTTTGGTTATGCCCATGTTCAGGGAAAGGCCCAGAAAGATTTTAAAATCAGGAACCGGTAAAGGTTTCCAGCCAGATGGGCTGGTAGGTGGCGAATTTGGGTTGGGGCGATGAATTGGCGTACATATAAATCTGATTGATCCACAATAGATCTGAAAAAATCTTCAGTGAAGAACAGCTCATAAAAATCCAGGGGCGTAAAATTGGCTGTTTCCACATGGATTCCAGGTTGGGCAGTGAATGGGGGAAGTACTGGCGCTGTAGTATCAGTGGGTTGCCAATTGGGATATGCCAGCGCATCAGGGAGGGCACTATGGGCTCTACGGGCCTGTCTTCGAATACACTGTGGCCGCGGGCCCCTACTCGTGCTAGCCACCGCACCAGCTTCAACTGCACTTATGGCACTCGCCACATCACCTGTTACTGCAGTGCTGGTTGTACTAGGTCCAGGGTGTTCCAGGCAGCTGGCACTTGCCAGGCCACCAGAAGGATGAGCGGCACTAGTACCTACACTCTGCTCCATACGAGCACGCTGCAATTCCTGCATCTCAGCAACTCTAGAATGGGGTCGGGTACGCCTGATTCTAACAGGGACCCATCCGTCGTCGGAGCTATCTGTCAGGGAGCCGCTGCTCACTTCAGGTTCGTATACTGACCCTGATTCTGCCAGTGAGGCTTCCCTATCGCTCTCATCTGACATGGTCAGAATACTGTAAGCCTCTGCACTACAGTATCAACGTTTGGTCATTTTAGTAACTAAATTTACCGGTACAGTAGTGTGACTCACAGGTAAAAAAAAACACCTGGTTGTCAAGGACTATTTCAACCGCTACCAAAAAAAAACTGCTAATGCTAGCAGGGATCAGGCCTGACTCTGCTAACACAGCGGTTTTGTGTGTTGCGTTTTTTGTAAGTGACAGTAATCTATTTATTACTACACTTGCCTGGGTGGGGTGGGCTGGGCGGAGGGATTAAACGCAGGTGCTGGCAGGAATCAGTGCTAATCGCGCAAACACCGCGTTTTGGGAACCCTAAACTAAGGAGACGCTAGTATACAGTAGTTCTGATCAGATCAGATATTGATCAGATATTGATCTGTCCAAACACTATACTAGTAATGGAAGTGTGTGTGTGTGTGTGTGTGTGTGTGTGTGTGTGTGTGGGACAGAAAATAATTTGCGAGCGCTAACTCAAGTCACAATCACACTAATACAAAAATACAATAAACCACTATATTACCTGTGTATAGTGTGCAATGTGACAGGGGGAAGGTTAACTGGGGGTGATCAGGGGGGATCAGGGGTTAAATCTTTATTGGGGGGGGGGTGGCGGGGACCCTAAACCTAAAAAGGAACGGCCACAAGCAATAAACCTGGTCACAAGTCACACTTATACGGGTATATAGAAAATGCTATATACAGTATACAGTGTGTGTTGTGACAGGGGGTGTAGAGGTGATCAGGGGGTTAAATCTTTATTGGGGGGTGGCGGGGACCCTAAACCTCCTTGGGACAGAAACGAACTCGCTAGCGCTAACTTAAGTCACAATCACACTAATGCAAAATACAGTAAAACACTATATTACGTGTGTATTAGTGTGCAATGTGACAGGGGGGAAGAGGTTAACTGGGGGTGATCGGGGGGATCAAGGGGTTAAATCTTTATTGGGGGGTGGAGGGTATTCTAAGTATAAAAGGAACGGCCGCAAACGCTAAACCTGGTCACAAGTCACACTTATACGGGTACTGTATATTGGAAAATGCTATATACAGTATACAGTGTGTTGCGGCAGGGGGTGTAGGGGTTAACTGGGGGGGGGCGATCGGGGGTTTAAGTGTGCCTATCTAAGTGTGTGTGGGTGTGCTTGGTGCAGTACTCACAGTTAGATGTGCTCTCTCCTCTCGATGAATCCAAAAAGGATCATGGGAGGGGAGAGCAGGTCTTTTCTGTGCCTGTGTTTACATTACACAGGCACAGATCAGAATCTGATTGGGCAGGACCAATCAACAGGTCCAGGCCAAAAATCATTGGCCTGGACCTGATGACTGATCAGTTCTGAACCTAATCAGGTCATCGGCAGGACCGCGGGCACGCGGGAGCGTGCCCCAGAGCAGCGGGAGCGAGCGACGTAGTGATACATCGCTTTGTCTGCACGGGGCTGACCGCCACAGTATATGTACTTGCGGCGGTCGGCAAGTGGTTAATGAACATAGATGTTTTCTATCTAGAGAGCTTCCTCTTCATTCATAAACAGAAGGGATAGAAAACACATGACTTATATTTATTATTGCTTCCCTTATGAATGGACACAGTACTGATCACTAACTGTGGTAATTCAGAAAAGGAAAGGAACAGTGAATATATGAGGTATATATACCAATCCTCCACACTGTGCACCTCTCTCCTGTCAGTGTACTCCCACTGTACAGCCATAACCTGCCCATTTCTCTGTCTCTTCTGAAATTCACTGTCTCTGCCAACAGAGGCTGGGGGAAACAGCAGCAGGGGACATTCTGATCCTTGGCTCAACTAGCAAAATGTTTGCTTGTGAAGCAGAGGCAAACCTGTTTCAGTTTTGTAAAAACTGTTAGTTAGTGATATAAGGATCAACATTCACAGAAGCACTAGAATTATTATTATGTATAAGCGAGGGTGCGTTTAAAGTTTTTTTTAAAAAAAACAACCTATGCATAGGGCTTACTTATGATTACCTTGGCTAGCATTGTATTTTTAGCCAACAATTGGAGCATACACTGAATTCTACAGAAATGCCTGTGTGTTGGTTATGTGCGTGAGGTGAAGAATTTGCTATACTGAATACATTGAATTTTTTACAAGGAGAAGAGAGTGTTGTTACTAAAACTATAAGAGCTCTGGGACACAAGCATGTGAGAAGGCGTGAATCTTTGTGCTCTTGCTGCTGATCGAACTTTGATCCTTTCTGTGGCCATTAGCCAACTCAAATCGCATCCCCACAGCTGCACACATCAGCTGCCAACCCTGCTGTGCCTTCCTGTGCGCGCTCCCCCTGCATTCAGATACATGATGACTAGAAAGAACAAGGCACTGGTTCTCCGACACAGTGCAATTGCAGCACTGCCCCAAACAACACCACAAGGCGCTAGTGAGTAAACAAGGCAAGGCAGTTAAAACTGTTGGAGATACAACAACTTTCAGCTTAGCCTATTGACTGCAGTTCACACACAAGACACTAGATGTCGCTAATGCTCAGTCATATGCTATGCATTTTCTGTGATGTGTTGTATTTCCTGTACATTGTACTGTACTTGTTGGTTTCTTTTTCCTGTCTGTGGTTATCTTACCATGTGAGGTGACATCTTTGCTTTTTGTGGTTATGTTCTAATAAAGAAGCCAGTTCCTGTTACTCCACAATGTCTGATCTGAATAGACTCCGCTGCACCCAGTAATCGCACTCTGCAACAGGTTATGGGCCCAGTGTCCGGATAAAGTCCTATGACCAGGCAGAACAAATCCTCGAACGGGAGACAGTGTGACTGATGCGGAGATCGACATAACAAAGGTTTCCAGTGACATCTCCTATAGACAAGTAAGACTGTTCCTATATAAAGGAGGGAAAAATGGCCATAAACTCAGAGCTTAAACTCTCAGTGGCCAAGCTGAACAATGACAATTATCAGCTATGGAAGTTTAAAGTGGAAATGCTATTATCTACGACTTGTGGGAGGTTACCACCACAGAGAAGCCACAGGACAATAATCAGGACTGGGACAAGAAAAACAGACAGGCACAGGCCAGCATAAGCTTGCTAGTGGAGGATGATCAGCTCATTCATATACGCCATGAGGACACAGCGAAAGGCATGTGTGACATACTGAAAAGACTGCATGAAAGATCCAGTTTAAACAGCAAGCTGTTTCTGCTGCAGAAACTTTACAAAATGAGACTTAGCAGAGAACAGGACATGCAGGAGCATATAAATGCAATGCTGGAAGTGATTGCACAACTCAGATCAATCGGGGAGAATATAACAGACAGCCACGCTTCCTCCAAACGCACCCACAGCCTGCGGAGAAGCCATACCCAGCCCGTAACCCCTCAATCACGAGACAATCCACACAGGTGTTGAGGGTTAACCATCCAGAGCTTAAAACTGTTTATTAAATTCCAAGACATACAGTTTTACACACAGTTAGGGAAACTCCCCTTAGACTTGCCACAGGGGGGGAAGGGGACAAGGACCAGCCAATGGGAATGGAACATTTGTACATTGAAACAGGCAGTCTTAATACACACCCCCTGCGGAGAGATGTCTCCAGCCCAGACCATTGTCTGTGTCATGAATCCACACAATTAGACACAGAAACAGGAGGGGGGTGGGGGGAGAAGGGCTGTAGCATTGCATTAGGTCAATGCCATGAGTCATGCCATCTTCAGCTGTTCAGAAGATGAATAAAGGGAACATAAAATGAAATAAAAGGCAATGTCCCCAGGTCTCCAGTATCTTCTGGCCCATAATCTGTCGGTAGGAGGCTTGCGCACAGTCACCTCCAAAACACACAGTGACAGTGGGTTCTGTCACATTTCTCCCCTTTGAAAAACAGACTAACGAGGTTCCTGACCCTCAACTGGTCTGGACCTGCGTTAGTCACAAACTTCCACCCCAGGCAACCATGAAAAGTAAAAGTATGACTCTGGCGCTGGGGAGCAAAACCACACATAGGGTCTCCCATGAATAAAAACAGCCGCTGCAGAGTGGGAACAGCTGTCTGCACTTCTCTGATCCGGGGCAGGGTTGCAGATATTGGGGGGAGCTGAATAATCCTCTGCCCTGATGCCAGCGCTTCCGCTGGTAGGGAATGTAGGCTGGTAGGGCTATGCATTTGGGGAGAAAAAGGTACTTGCTTTTCTCCTGGTGTAGTTACCAGCCGCTGAGAAGGTTTCTTGCAGGGACTGTCTCCCGGATTCTTCATCTCTTGTTCTGATGCTGGGCAGAGACCATCAGCGCTCTCTCCTGTAGCCAGCGCTTCTGCTGGGGGGATGAACATTGGGGTAGTGTCCAAGTGCTGGGGAAACGGCTCACTGAGGTCATCCCTCGGACTCCCTGCATCTAACTCTGAGGGTGGGCAGAGGCCAGCGGCACTCTGCCCCGTAGCCAGCGCTTCTGCTGGGGGGATAAACATTGGGGTAGTGTCCAAGTGCTGGGGAAATGGCTCACTGAGGTCATCCCTCGGACTCCCTGGATCTAACTCTGAGGGTGGGCAGAGGCCAGTGGCACTCTGCCCCGTAGCCAGCGCTTCTGCTGGGGGGATAAACACTGGGGTAGTGTCCAAGTGCTGGGGAAACGGCTCACTGAGGTCATCCCTCGGATTCCCTGGATCTAACTCTGAGGGTGGGCAGAGGCCAGCGGCACTCTGCCCTGTAGCCAGCGCTTCTGCTGGGGGGATAAACATTGGGGTAGTGTCCAATTGCTGGGGGGGGAGAATTGCTTCCCCTACTCCCGGTGGGGATATCTGCTGTTGGGAAAACAGCTCACGCAGATCCTCTCTCAGACTCTCCGGATCCAACTCTATTTCTGATGCTGGGCAGATGCCAGGGGCACTCTGCCCTGTAGCCAGTGCTTCTGCTGGGGCACCAGATGAGATACTCTGGACTTGCTGCTGATCACCCTTTCCCAGCCTTCCAGCGCCTGTCTCAACTCCCCCTTCTGAGGCCTTCCTGCTATTAGCTTGTCTCGCTGCCTGGGGGACCTCCGGTGCGTTCCGGCATTCTAGCGCTCGCAGTGCCCTCTGTATCATCGTTGCTTCTTCCATTGCAGTTAGGACAGGAAAACACAGGGTCACCCCTGGCTCCATTTGCTTCTCATCTTCGTGACTGTCTGCTATTTCTCTCGGACAGTCCCAGGCAGCGGGAGCCATGCCAGGCTGCTGATCACCGTCAAACAGCCGCTTGTAGGCAATCTCGAGCTCCCATTCCTGCTCAACCAGGAACTCCAATTCCTCCAGGTCACACGCCTCTTCAGGGAGATCCAGCACCTCATCTCGGAAATCCAGAATGTGTTCCAGCCGCCACACCTCATCGCTCCCAAAGTCTGGGTCTCCATACATTTTTTGATGGAGCAGCCCCACGCTGCCATAGTCAACGCCTTCTGTTGGGCTCCCATCTGCTGTACCTGGCCACAGTTGAGCCGCGAACCACCTGAGGGCTCTGTAGCTGGCGTCCAGCCTCATTTCCTCCTGGACCAATCTTCCGAGCTCCGTCCTCCCTTCATCTCGCGGTCGTTCCCTTAGGAACACCTCTTGCGCACGGTACTGTGTCCAGTACATCTCTGTGGAGGAGGGAAGGATCTTCCCCTGATGGTGCCGCTCGTGGCTTAGCGCCTCATGCCAGAGTTGCTGGCGGATGACATCCTCCCAGCAGAGCATGGTGTGCTCTGTCGCTTGTCCCCGATGGTGCTTCCGCATGCCTTGCAGCCTCCTCCCGAACTCCGCTCTCATGCTGGCTGGTCCCCGTATCACTCCTTGGCAGCTGCCCAGATCTTGAATCCTGGTGGTGGTTTTGATGTCCTGGACTGCAGGAGACATCCCACCGCTGCCAACCAATGTAACGGATCTTAGTACCCCAGGTGGGCATATCCGCCGGACCTGTGTCTCCTGTCCTCCAAGCGCACCCACAGCCTGCGGAGAAGCCATACCCAGCCCGTAACCCCTCAATCACGAGACAATCCACACAGGTGTTGAGGGTTAACCATGCAGAGCTCAAAACTGTTTATTAAATTCCAAGACATACAGTTTTACACACAGTTAGGGAAACTCCCCTTAGACTTGCCACAGGGGGGAAGGGGACAAGGACCAGCCAATGGGAACGGAACATTTGTACATTGAAACAGGCAGTCTTAATACACACCCCCTGCGGAGAGATGTCTTATGAGATGTGTTATGAATCCACACAATTAGACACAGAAACAGGAGGGGGGGATGGGGGGAGAAGGACTGTAGCATTGCATTAGGTCAATGCCATGAGTCATGCCATCTTCAGCTGTTCAGAAGATGAATAAAGGGAACATAAAATGAAATAAAAGGCAATGTCCCCAGGTCTCCAGTATCTTCTGGCCCATAATCTGTCGGTAGGAGGCTTGCGCACAGTCCCCTCCAAAACCCCCAATGACAGTGGGTTCTGTCACAAATGCACTGGAGACAGGACCTGAGACAGATCTGACGCTAGCATTTGCAAAAACCAGGCTCATAGATGAGTATCAGAGAAGAAAAGTATTAGTGCATGACTCCACAGAAACCGACACCAGAACCGCTCTTAAAGCTACTGACACAAGGTTACACAGGAAGGAGACCAGAGTGTGTTTCAGAAGACACCAAAACATGAACTTACAGAACTACCACCTGGAAGGAAAGCCATAGGCTTTAAATGGACTTTTAAAGTGAAATATAATGCAGATGGCACAATTGAACGATACAAAGCAAGACTAGTAGCCAAGGGCTATTCTCAAAAATACGGCGAAGACTATGACGAGACATTTGCACCAGTAGTCAAGCACACTACAATACGGACTTTACTGACAGTAGCCATCACAAAGAAAATGCAAGTGAAACATTTTGATGTGAAAACCGTGTTTCTACATGGCGAGCTAACCAAATAACTTGACATAGAAGGCCAGACCTAGTGTGCAAACTTCGCAGGAGTATATATGGTCTAAAGCAAGCTAGTATAGTGGCTAAAGGGATCAATATCTTTGAACTGATCAGAACTATACTAACGTCCCCAATAGTTTAGTGTTCCCAAAAACACGACGTTAGCAGAATCAGCCCCGACACCTGCCAGCACCTGCGTTTAGCCCCTCCATCCAGCCCCCAAGAAGTGCAGTATCAATAGATCACTGTCACTTCCAATACACAGCACACAAAACCGCAGCGTTAGCAGAGTCATGCCTAATCTCTGCTAGCACTAGCAGTTATTTTTTTTCATAGCGGTTCAAACAGTCCTCGACAACCAGGTGCTTTTTTACCTGTAAGTCACACTAGGTACCTGTAACTTTAGTGGCCAAAACGTCAAATGAAAGGTACACTAGTGAAGAGGCCTTCAGGATACTGAGCATGACAGATGAGGGTGATGGGAAGTCCTCACTGTCAGAAAAAGGCTCAGTATACAAACCTGCAGCGGCACCCAGACAGATAGCTCGGGCCACACGGTAGAGGTCCCTTCTAAGGTCAGGCGTACCTGACCCCGTTTTTCTGTTGCTCAGGTGCAACAGCCACATGATTCTCATATGCAGCAGAGCAAACTTCTGGTGAACTGGCAAGCACCAGTGGCCTAGGACACCCTGGTCATAGACAAACCAGCACTGGAGTATCACTTGGTGACGTGGTGAGTCCCATAAGTGCAGTTCAAGCTGGTGCGGTGGCTAGCACAAGTAGTGTCCTGCAGCCACCCAGAATTTGAACGTAGGCCCATAGAGCCCATAGTGCCCTTCCTGATGTGCTTGCAAATCCTGATTGGCAGCCCATTGCTTCTGCAGCATCCGTACTTCCCCCATTCACTGGCCAACCCGGAATTCAGGTGGAAACAGCCAATTTTACTCCCCTTGATTTTTTTGAGCTGTTTTTCACGGAAGATCTGTACGGATCTATTGTGGACCAAAGCAATTTGTATGCTAATGAATTTATCATCGCAAACCCAAATTTGACCCTTGCAAGACAATTTGGCTGGAAACCTATACCAGTTCCCGAATTTAAAACCTTTCTGGGCCTATCCCTCTCCATGGGCATTACTAAAAAGAGTGAGTTGAGGTCATATTGGTCCACTGACCAAATTCATCATATGCCGGTGTTCTCTGCTGCCATGGCCAGGGCTAGATAGGAGCAAATATTGTGGTTTATGCACTTCAGCACACTTCGATGACTCTGTCTGTCATCCTCAGGTGACCTTGAATATGACCGTCTCCACAAAATTCAGCCCCCCGTAAACCACTTCAACCAAACATTTGCAGCCTTGTTTATCTCCCAACAAGATGTCTGTGTTGACATGTCCCTGATTAAGTTTTCTGGCCACCTTGCTTTCAGACAGTTTCTCCTCAGCAAGTGTGCCAGATTTAAGCTCTGTGACAGGGCAACAGGCTATACATGTATTTTCCTGGTTTACGAGGGAAAAGATAGCAGCGTGGAGCCCCCCAACTGCCCAGAATACATAGGGAGCAGTGGCAAATTTGTTTGGGACTTGGTGTCACCCTTATTCGGAAAGGGGTAACATTTACACATGGACAACTTCTATACAAGCGTGCTACTTTTTAGACACCTTTTTCAATTAGGAATTGGCGCATGAGGCATTGTGGGATCTAATCGCCGGAGCTTCTCATAATGGGTTATAAATACCTCACTTAGTCAGGGGGAGAGAGCCTGCATTAGGTGCAATGAATTGCTTGCAGTGAAGTGGAAGGACAAACAGAACATTTTCATTCTGTCTTCCATTCATGCAGATGCGGAAGTCCAAACTACAACGGCAACTGGTGTTGTTGAGAGGCTTCTGCCTCTGTGTCCATGACTACAACCGTAAAATGGGAGGGGGTGGACTTTAACAACCAGATGATGAGGCCATACTTACTTGCCCGTAAGGCCAGACACTGGTACTAGAAAGTGTCTGTATACTTGTTCCAATTACAAGAATCATAGGGCACTTCTGTTAGAGAAATCAGTCCTCTGTGATAGACGAGTAATAGCCTTCGTGGTATACAGTGGGTACGGAAAGTATTCAGACCCCCTTAAATTTTTCACTCTTTGTTATATTGCAGCCATTTGCTAAAATCATTTAAGTTCATTCTTCTTCCTCATGAATGTACACATAGCACCCCATACTGACAGAAAAACACAGAATTGTTGACATTGTTGCAGATTTATTAAAAAAGAAAAACTGAAATATCACATGGTCCTAAGTATTCAGACCCTTTGCTGTGACACTCATATATTTAACTCAGGTGCTTTCCATTTCTTCTGATCATCCTTGAGATGGTTCTACACCTTCATTTGAGTCCAGCTGTGTTTGATTATACTGATTGGACTTGATTAGGAAAGCCACACACCTGTCTATATAAGACCTTCCAGATCACAATGCATGTCAGAGCAAATGAGAATCATGAGGTCAAAGGAACTGCCTGAAGAGCTCAGAGACAGAATTGTGGCAAGGCACAGATCTGGCCAAGGTTACAAAAAGATTTCTGCTGCACTTAAGGTTCCTAAGAGCACAGTGGCCTCCATAATCCTCAAATGGAAGACGTTTGGGATGACCAGAACCCTTCCTAGAGCTGGCCGTCCGGCCAAACTGAGCTATCGGGGGAGAAGAGCCTTGGTGAGAGAGGTAAAGAAGAACCCAAAGATCACTGTGGCTGAGCTCCAGAGATGCAGTCAGGAGATGGGAGAAAGTTGTAGAAAGTCAACCATAACTGCAGCCCTCCACCAGTCGGGGCTTTATGGCAGAGTGGCCCGACGGAAGCCTCTCCTCAGTGTAAGACACATGAAAGCCCGCATGGAGTTTGCTAAAAAAACACCTGAAGGACTCCAAGATGGTGAGAAATAAGATTCTCTGGTCTGATGAGACCAAAATAGAACTTTTTGGCCTTAATTCTAAGCGGTATGTGTGGAGAAAACCAGGCACTGCTCATCACCTGTCCAATACAGTCCCAACAGTGAAGCATGGTGGTGGCAGCATCATGCTGTGGGGGTGTTTTTCAGCTGCAGGGACAGGACGACTGGTTGCAATCGAGGGAAAGATGAATGCGGCCAATTACAGGGATATTCTGGACAAAAACCTTCTCCAGAGTGCTCTGGACCTCAGACTGGGCCAAAGGTTTACCTTCCAACAAGACAATGACCCTAAGCACACAGCTAAAATAACGAAGGAGTGGCTTCACAACAACTCCGTGACTGTTCTTGAATGGCCCAGCCAGAGCCCTGACTTAAACCCAATTGAGCATCTCTGGAGAGACCTAAAAATGGCTGTCCACCAACGTTTACCATCCAACCTGACAGAACTGGAGAGGATCTGCAAGGAGGAATGGCAGAGGATCCCCAAATCCAGGTGTGAAAGACTTGTTGCATCTTTCCCAAAAAGACTCCTGGCTGTATTAGATCAAAAGGGGGCTTCTACTAAATACTGAGCAAAGGGTCTGAATACTTAGGACCATGTGATATTTCAGTTTTTCTTTTTTAATAAATCTGCAACAATGTCAACAATTCTGTGTTTTTCTGTCAGTATGGGGTGCTATGTGTACATTCATGAGGAAGAAGAATGAACTTAAATGATTTTAGCAAATGGCTGTAATATAACAAAGAGTGAAAAAATTAAGGGGGTCTGAATACTTGCCGTACCCACTGTATATGGAAAACTAAACTAACACCCGGGCAGCTCTTCTGAAGAGTAGAAGCAACTCATACTGGTAAGCATAAGAAAAGAAAGAAGACGTCTCTAAGTGCAGCATGAACAATCATTTATTGGCACATTAAGGGTGGAAACGTACACGATAATCGTAAAAATAGGCACATAACAGCGTCACTAGGGGTCCGTTTCTGACCCTGTGGCTCCAAAGCCCGCAGCCATCCAGCAGCAGGGTAGATGTAAGTGTGGGGCCCACACAGGAACAGGTAGTTCTGTCCGAGACCGTGGTGGAACGCACGCCTTGCTCGTGGACCGCAAGGAATGTAGTGATGTCAGGGGGTGGTAACGCGTTTCAGAGCATCTGACATTAGGGGGGCGGTAATGCGTTTCGGAGCAACTAAAACGTATTAATGCCCCCTCACTACGTTCCTTGCGTTCCACCACAGACCCGGGCAGAAGTACCTGTTCCTGTGTGGGCCCCACACTTCCACTGCCCAGATGCTGGATGGCTGAGGGCTCTGGAGCTGGATGGCTGAGGGCTTTGGAGCCACGGACCCCTAGTAATGCTGTTATGTGCCGGTTTTTACGATTATCATGTATGTTTTCACCCTTCATGTGCCAATACATGATTGTTTGTTCTGCACTTAAAGGCGCCTTCTTTCTTTTCTTATACTTATTCCAATTGGCACTGTTTTCAACGCTTATGTACTATACAAAGTGTCTGGAAGAAATGGATGCTTACAAAAATTCCAGGAAGAGATCATAACAGCTCTTCTGTATCCAGAAGGTGCTGTGGCTCAATTTCCCAATCAAGATGCAGTGAGCCAGCTGCATGAGAGGCCTTTTCCAGATGTCCTCCCTGGTACCCCTACCCAAAGAGCACCCCAAAAAAGATGCCATGTCTGTAGCAAGCGTGGATATAGGCATGACACCCTCTATTTTTGTCCCTCCTCTCCTCGCTAACCTGGTGTCTGCATCTGTGACTGTTTCTGTGGCTACCACACACTAGTGGATTATTAGTATAGGGTACACCATAGCACAGTCTAGGGCAGTGATGGCGAACCTTTGCACCCCAGATGTTTTGGAACTACATTTCCCATGATGCTCAACTACACTGCAGAGTGCAGGAGCATCATGGGAAATGTAGTTCCAAAACATCTGGGGTGCCAAGGTTCGCCATCACTGGTCTAGGGCATACTTTCACATCGAGTCTTAAAAGGTGGTACATAGCTATTACATTTCGAGAAAAATTGTATGGTTTGTCCCCCTTGGGTGGGATTTTTCAAGGCAAAAAAAAAAAACAAATCATTAAAAATTTTACAAGTTTTATTACTTAAATTACACTTAAGTACACAGTAATAAAAACAAATGTGGTATAAGGCTTGTTGGTACAACCATATTCTATTTAACTGGTTACCAGAGGCAACCTGGTGACTGGAATAGGCAGGAGCAAAGCCAACGCGTTTCAATAATTTTAGGGGTTCAATCTCTTCGTCAGGGGTGCCAGACTACCTTTTATATTAAGTCTGTCTGAAAAAGAACAAGATTCAATTACATGTTCAATATATTCACATTGTACATCATGTATCACATTTTCAAAACATCATATGCACAAGGTTGTACTAACCAATAGAAGGAGTACCAAGCATTTTTAAAACCAAAATTGCTGATCCTTGGCCACACACCACACCATGGAGGGAAATCCCCAAGGATGGGACACCAGCGACCGGTAAATTCCTGGCCCACAAGGGGTACAAAAAAAGGGACCCGCACCACCTGGTATGGTGAAAAGAAAATTGAAGTATAAGGATCAGGTTATATGAGTCAATTATATTCCCAACTTGACATTCAAAGGAATTTGAGTAGAAAAACCCACCTCCAAAGTGTCTGAAATGGAAAAAGATCTAAGGCTGAATATGCTGCGATGTCAGTGTATAAAAATTGGTGCAGCCTCTCTACAAATTAAAATAACAATCTGTATGTGTATTACTAATAATAAAAAAAAAGAAGGGAGTATGAAAATAATAACGAAACAATCACAATTAATCATCAAAAATCACAATTAATCATCAAAGTATCAAAAATGTTCCTTACACTCCATAGCGCTGGTGTTCATCTCCATGGTCAAGTTGAGACTGACACCATTAGCTTAGTAAGGACAGGTTAAATGAGAGAGGATTGCACCATTGTGAAGGAGTGGAGGGGGTTTTGGTTTTAAAATAAATTTAATGATTCAAAACAAGAGTGTCTTCTTAATATTGTCCAGAGGTTATCCCCCAAATGTGGGGGAGTACCAGGGGAGAAGAGGGGTCCAAGTACTCCCTGATCTGACCGCCGGTCCATCAACATCCCGCCCCCCGTCCTGTCCCCTACACCCGGGTACAGCGGGGACGCCGATGGAATGTGCCAAGAAGGCGGGGCCAAGGGAGAGGCGTGATATCAGCACGTGCAGCACGTTATTTGATTGGCCAACGCATGCACCCTGACCTAATGCTTTGGGCAATCAAATGATCTCTGCCATGATTGGACTAAAGGCAGGCTGCCTTTAGTCAATCATGGCTCAGGGGTGTACAAGTACACCCCCCACACTACATAAAGGCTACTCGCTCAGCCGCAGTGTGTAGTGTCATTGTGTGGGTGATGAGACAGGGACAGGCACGCGTGTAAGGCAGGGAGAGAGTAGCTTTTTTTTGGAGTTTGTCAGACAGTGCAGAGACATTGCTAGCAGTGTAGGGAGGGCCAGGTACGTGTGTGAGGTAGGGAGAAATTTCTTTATTTACATCAGATACCAGTCAGAATATTGTTCATCAGTGAGTTGTGGAACATTCTATAAGCATCACAGACCTATAGGACTATAGATCACTTCAGACATCAGTCAGAGTATTCATTGGTCAGTTGTGGAACATTCTATAAGCATCACAAACCTATAGGATTATAGATCACTTCAGATATCAGTCAGAGTATTCATTGGTCAGTTGTGGAACATTCTATAAGCATCACAGAGCTATAGGATTATAGATCACTTAAGATATCAGTCAGAGTATTCATTGGTCAGTTGTGAAACATTCGATAAGCATCACAGACCTATAGGATTATAGATCACTTCAGATATCAGTCAGAGTATTAAGCAGGTCCCGTTCCTGCACCCAGCAAGAGTAACTGCGAGGCCTTGGTTACAGTGTTCAGGCACCACCAACAGCAAAGGCCCAATTTTTGGCACTTGTATAGCACATGCAATTTTACATTTGTATGGAATTCTTACCAGTAGGTTCCGTTCCTGCATCCAGCAAGAGTAACTACGAGGCCTTGGTTATGGTGTTCAGGCACCACCAACAGCAAAGGCCCAATTTTTGGCACTTGTATAGCACATGCGATTTCGAATTTGTATGGAATTCTTACCAGCAGGTGCCGTTCCTGCACCCAGCAAGAGGAACTGCGAGGGCTTGGTTACGGTGTTCAGGCACCACCTACGGCAAAGGCCCAATTTTTGGCACTTGTATAGCACATGCAATTTCAAATTTGTATGGAATTCTTACCAGCAGGTCCCATTCCTGCACCTAGCAAGAGTAACTGCGAGGCCTTGGTTACGGTGTTCAGGCACCACCAACAAACAAGACCTAATTTTTCTGCACCCGTATGACAAGTACATGCGATTTGAAATTTGTATGTATATTTTTATATGACATTTTTGCTTTAAAAATGTCAGTATTGCTGCAGCAGGCTACATACATCGTAGAGATGCACTACTTTACAGGCACATTCAGGGGACCCCCTCAATTTGAAGGAATTTTTCATTTTTATAGTTTCACTTTAAGCCTCATTAAAATCAGCAAATCAGTGCTGCTTTAAAAACTTTTTTTTCATTGCTACATGTTCCCCAAGTCAGTCCCCGGACTCCCCATACACATTTTTGGGGCAATGACTTGCATTTAAGCCTTCAAAATGAGGCCGTTTGTTTTTTGAGGTTCGAGTCCCATAGACTTCAATGGGGTTCATTTGTTCAAACTAACTTTTCCTCGGTTTGCGGTGTTTTGGTGCAAACCGAACTGGAGGGTGTTCGGCTCATCACTATAAGATACACAGTGCATGTGGTTCAACATAGCAAAGCCATACTGTATACATCATTACAAATTGTATCCCATACAAGATGTAGCATAGAATTGCATAAAAGGGACAATATTATATTACATGCCCATACACCGCACAACAATAACAAACTGTATACCGCACTCCAGAGGGGGGACCTCCAAGGGTAGCCCCAACCATAATGCAGGCACATCCACTGGAGTGTGGATACTGGAGCACGTATAGTACACATCATTTTCTTTTCACCATACCAGGTGATGCGGGTCCCTCTTTTTGTACCCCTTGTGTGCCAGGAATTTACCGGTCACTGGTGTCCCATCCTGGGGGATCCTGGGGGATTTCCCTCCATGGTGTGGTGTGTGGCCAAGGATCAGCAATTTTGGTTTTAAATATGCAGTTCTCTGCTTGGTACTCCTTCTATTGGTTAGTATAACCTTGTGCATATGATGTTTTGAAAATGTGATAGATGATATACAATGTGAATATATTGAACATGTAATTCAATCTTGTTCTTTTTCAGACTTAATATAAAAGGTAGTCTAGTACCCTTAAATTGTTTAAAACACGTTGGGTTTGCTCCTGCCTATTCCAGTCACCAGCTTGCCTCTGGTAACCAGATATATAGAATATGGTTGTACCAACAAGCCTTATACCGCATTTGTTTTTATTACTGTGTACTTTGTAATTTATATAATAAAACTTGTAAAATTTTAAAAGATTTGTTTTTTTTTTTGCCCTGAAAAATCCCACCCAAGGGGGACAAACCATACAATTTTTTGAGCTTTTGGGATGCGGGCAGTTTGCTGACAGCAAAACATTTTGAGAGACCCTAACCTGGAATGTTTATACACTACACAAAATTATAAACGCAACACTTGTTTTTGTGACAATTTTTCATAAGCTGAACTCAAAGATCTAAGACTTTTTCTATGCACACAAAAGGCCTATTTCTCTCAAATATTGTTCACAAATCTGTCCAAATCTGTGTTAGTGATCACTTCTCTTTTGCCGAGATAGGGCCCTTTCACACGGGCGCTCCGTATTTCCGCAAATCATCCTATTTTTTTGCGGATGATTTGCGGACATAATGTAAGTCTATGGCATTGCGGATGTCAGCGGAATACCATCCGGAGACATCCGATTTTCCTCCTGTCAGTTCTGTTCCGTTTTTTGGAACTGAAAAAATCCTATTTTTGTTCCGTTCAAAAACTGGAAAGGAAGGAAAATCGGATGTCAGCGGTGTCATCCGCTGACATCCGCAATCCCCCATAGACTTACATTAGGTCCGCATATCATCCGCAAACGGATGGGATGATATGCGGACCTACGGAGCGGATGACAGAAATGTCATCCGCTCCGTGAAAAAAAAAAAAAAAAGTCCCGCAGCGGACCTTTCACACGGAAAGCCCGTGTGAAAGAGCCCTTAATCCATCCACCTCAAAGGTGTGGCATATCAAGATGCTGATTAGACAGCATGATTATTGCACAGGTGTGCCTAAAGCTGGATACACACTATGCAACTTTCTGTTGGTAGATTTCCTTTAGATTTACCTTTAACTATGTAGTGCAAGGGCCTGCCTGATTGCATACAAATTGAAAGTGTTTGGGTCTGACCTCATATTTTATGGTTTTGATAAATCTAAAGGAAAAAATCTAAACAAAAATGTATAGTGTGTATCCAGCTTTAGGCTGCCCACAATAAAAGGCCACTCTTAAATGTGCAGTTTTACTGTATTGGGGGGTCCTAAAACCAGTCAGTATCTGGTGTGACCACCATTTGCCTCAAGCAGTGCAACAGATCTCTTTCACACAGAGTTGATCAGGTTGTGTATTGTGGCCTGTGGAATGTTAGTCCACTCCTCTTCACTGGCTGTGCAAAGTTGCTAGATATTGGCAGGACCTGGAACACGCTGTCGTATACGCAGGAACTGGTATGTTTTCAGCTTCCAGGAGCTGTGTACAGCGTTTTTGCAACATGGGGCAGTGCATTATCATGCAGGCAACATGAGGTGATTGTCGTGGCTGAATGGAACAACAATGGGCCTCAGGATCTCGTCACGGTATCTCTGTGCATTCAAAATGCCATCAATAAAATGCACCTGCGTTTGTTGTCCATAACATACGCCTGCGCATACCATAACCTCAACGCCACCATGGGCCACTTGATCCATAACGTTGACATCAGTAAACCACTGTCACCAATAGCAGGAGGACTCTAGGACCCAGCATCCATCAGAGCAGGTGAAGGGCTCTAGGACCCAGCACCTCACCTGGGCCTTTATAAGGGAGCCAGTCCTTGTCTAAAGTGCTGTTTGATCTTCAGCTGCTACCAACGTTCCCATGTTTCCTGTTTCCTGTGATTTCTGGTTAATGACTCGGCTTGTTCCAGATCTGTCTGCGGCTCGCTCCCTGACTTTGACCTTGGCTTGTTTACCGGATCTCCTCTGCCTGCTACCCGTCCTGACTTCAGCTTCCACTTGACCTTGTCTCCTCTGTTACCCACATGGCACTGAACCTTGGCTTGAATCGTCTACCCTCTGTCTCAGCGACCCTAGTTACCTGCTCACCTCACAGTTGGCACCTGTCTGCAGTAGCCCCGCAGCACAACAGCAGTGTTTCTGAAGCCCGTTTCTGCAAGCAACTCTGCAGATGACCTTTGCTACTTTTGGCTTGACTCCTCTTGTCTCACCTCCAGGGGAATCTGTAAATTAGCTGCAAGGGAAGCCCTCTCTCCATTGGCCTCCAGCACTTGATACCTGATAACCGCTCACCCAGACGATACCGTACACACTTTCTGCCATCTGCCCTGTGCAGTGAAAACCGGGATTCATCCTTGAAGAGAACACCTCTCCAAGGTGCCAGATGCCATTGAATGTGAGCATTTGCACACTCAAGCCGGGTACGATGACAAACTGCAGTCAGGTGGAGACCCCGATGAGGATGACAAGCATGCAGATAAGCTTCCCTGAGATGGTTTCTGACAGTTTGTGCAGAAATTCTTTGGGTATGCAAACCGATTGTTGCAGCAGCTGTCCAGGTGGCTGGTCTCAGACGATCTTGGAGGTGAAAATGCTGGATGTGGAGGTCCTGGGCTGGTGTGGTTACACGTGGTCTGCGGTTGTGAGGCCAGTGGGATGTACTGCCAAATTCTCTGAAACGCCTTTGGAGACAGCTTATGGTAGAGAAATGAACATTCAATTCACGGGCAACAGCTCTGGTGGACATTCCTGCAGTCAGCATGCCAATTGCATGCTCCCTCAAAACTTGCGACATTTGTGGCATTGTGCTGTGTGATAAAACTGCACATTTTAGAGTGGCCTTTTATTGTGGCCAGCCTAAGGCACACCTGCTCAATATTCATACTGATTCATATTCATATTTATAAGGTGGATGGATTATCTCAGCAAAGGAGAAGTGCTCACTAACACAGATTTAGACAGATTTGTGAACAATATTTGAGAGAAATAGGCCTTTTGTGTACAAAGTCTTAGGTCTTTGAGTTCAGCTCATGAAAAAATGGGGTCAAAAACAAAAGTGTTGCATTTATAATTTTGTTCAGTGTATTTACAATAAAATTAAAAAAAAAAGACAAAAACAATTAAAAAAAATAAAAAGGCCAAAAATAGTTGTCCTTTTATTGTTCTTACTGTTTTACTGTATTTTATGCTATATTGTAATGTTTTATTGTTACTGTGTTTTATAGACAACCATTGTTTGCTTTGCAGGTATGTCATTCTACTGTTTTACTGTCCTGTTACTGTGTTTTTTTTTTTAACCATTGTTTGCTTTTTAGGTATGTCATTCTACTGTTTTACTGTACTGTTTTTGTGTTTTATTGTTAACCATTGTTTGTTTTGCAGGAACGCCATTGAGCTGCAGCACTGATTTGCTTATTTTGAAAGCAACAGGGTTTGCTCTCACAATACATGAAATTAGCGACTTCAGTGCTATTAAAAAAAAAGATTAGCGCTGTTAAAAAAAATATAATTTATGGCAGAGCATAGGGGCTGGGGTGGGCACAAGGGCAGATTGCCCCTATGCTTCGTCAAATATTTTTTTTACTCTTTTTTTGGCACAGATTGCAATAATTTTTTTTTTTTTATTGAGCTATTGTTTTATTGATACTGTGTTTTATCGTTAACTATTGTTTGCTTTGCAGGTACGCCATTCAGATGCAGCACTGATGTGTTTACTTTAACAGCAACAGGGTTTGCTCTCATAAAACATAAATCCATGACTCCAGCACTGTAGGAGGTGATTTCACCACCGCAGTTAAAAAAAGCATATATGTTGAAGCATAGGGGATGGGGTGGACCCAAAAAAATGCCTAAAAAAATGCCTGCGCCAAAAAAAAAACGCCCAGGTGTGTTTTTGCAGCAGGCGTTTTGTTTTTAGCATTTTTTGGGGTCTTTGGAGGCTGGCAAAACATCTGAACTTCTGTATAGGGGTATATATATATACACACACACTTATATGTATTTTACACTTACACATATATAGGTGTGATAGGAGCGGAGACCTATTGGTGTTAATTATTTCATTAGCGCAAGTATAGTGTTCTGCTACTTTCACACCTATATATGTGTATGGGTATATATACATATAAGTGTGTGTGTATATATACCCCTATACAGAAGTTCAGATGTTTTGCATGCCTCCAAAGACCCCAAAAAAATGCCCAAAAAAACCCTGCAATAACACACCTGGGCGTTTTTTTTTTTGGCGCGGGCGTTTTTTTGGGCATTTTTTTGGAGGCAGGCAAAACATCTGAACTTCTGTATAGGGGTATATATACACACACACTTATATGTATATATACCCATACACATATATAGGTGTGAAAGTAGCAGAACACTATACTTGCGCTAATGAAATAATTAACACCAATATGGCTCCGCTCCTATCACACCTATATATGTGTAAGTGTAAAATACATATAAGTGTGTGTGTATATATATACCCCTATACAGAAGTTCAGATGTTTTGCCTGCCTCCAAAGACCCCAAAAAATTGCCCAAAAAAACGCCTGCTGCAAAAACACACCTGGGCGTTTTTTTTTTGGCGCAGGCATTTTTTTGGGCATTTTTTTGGGGTCTTTGGAGGCAGGCAAAACATCTGAACTTCTGTATAGGGGTATATATACACACACACACTTATATGTATTTTACACTTACACACACATATAGGTGTGATAGGAGCGGAGCCATATTGGTGTTAATTATTTAATTAGCGCAAGTATAGTGTTCTGCTCCTTTCACACCTATATATGTTCAGGTGTATATATACAGACATGTGTGTGTATATATACCCCTATACACAGATGTCATGCCTGACTCCAAACATGTCCTCAAAAAATCCCTATAAACTCCTGCAGCCAAAAAGCAGGCTGACCGGTGAGAAGCCATATCAGTGCTCTGAAAGTGACATAAGAGAAACAATCTTTTCTCTATAGCGGTCACCCTGATATGGAAGGGTTTTGTCACCCTGCCATAGCAGTCAGAGTCAGTTAACCCTACACTACACTACGGTCCCCTTACACTTAACACTTTCCCTACAGAAACTGAATAATTAAAGCTAACTATAGTGGAAAATAGCACCCTAACTACACTAGATATCCCTTTCCTCACACTAAAAATTGCTAAATGACACTTTGTAGCAGAAGTAACAGAACTGCTTCCACTCTCTTCCATGTCCCTGTATAACAATGCTAGGAATTTGGCGGGGGCTATCTTATATACTGGGGGGCGTATTCACTAATGATTGGACTATAGACCCCCTAGTCACTCCAATCACATTCTTAGCATTCTCCTGCCACCTCAATTGGTTTTACTGATGGTTCTGGTCCAATCACGGGCTTTTAAAGCCCATTTCCTGAACCATTGCATTTTGGTCGGTTCTGGTTGCCGAATTCCGAATTTTTTCAGCAAAAAGTTCTAAATTCGGCCGAACCTTGAACAGCCAATGTTCGGATCGAACCGATGGTCGACCCGAACCGTTTGATCATCTCTAGCTATCATGTCTCTTTTACAGGAGCTGATGCAACAAGAAGTAGTCATCCAGGTCCCAAAGGAACAAGAAGACCGGGGATTTTATTCTCACATCTTCTTGGTAAAGAAACCATCAGGAAAGTTTTGTTTGATCGTAAATGTCAAGATTTTGAACAAATCAATAAGATACAAGCGTTTTCGGATGGACACCATCAATACAGTGACAAAACTGCTATCTCTGGGTTGTTTCATGATGACTATAGTTACATAGTTACATAGTTACATAGTTACATAGTAGGTGAGGTTGAATAAAGACAATAGTCCATCCAGTTCAACCTGTGTAGGTGTGTGTGGCTGTAATCATCTCACATAGCCCTTAATGTCCTGATCCTTGAGATGTACGTCTAAGAGTCTTTTGAAAGCCACCATACTTCCCGCGGAAGACATCTCTTGTGGTAGAGAATTCCACAATCTTGTAGCCCTAACAGTAAAGAACCCCCCACGTTGCCTGAGGTTAAAACGCTTCTCCTCTAATCGCATTGTATGCCCTCTTGTCCTCATGCAATCCCTACGACTGAACAGCTTTTTTTCTAAGCTGAGATCCCCATTGAGATATTTATAAATTGCTATCATGTCCCCCCTCAGGCGTCTCTTCTCCAGGGAGAATAAATCGAGCGATTGCAGACGCTCTTCATAGTTAAGGTCCTCCAATCCCCTAATCAGTTTAGTTGCCCTTCTCTGGACTCTCTGCAGCTCCAACACATCCCTCCTGAGGACTGGTGACCAGAACTGGACAGAATACTCCAGATGCAGTCGGACCAGAGTTTTATAAAGTGGAATGATTATAGTCTTATCTCTGGAATACATCCCTTTCTTTATGCATGCTAATATTCTGCTGGCTTTGGCAGCTGCAGCTTGACATTGCATGCTGTTGCCTAATCTATCATCAACCAAGACTCCCAGATCCTTCTCCATTTTTGATTCCCCCAAGGGTTCCCCTCCTAATGTGTATTGTGTTTTTATGTTTTTAGTCCCCAAGTGCAAAACCTTACACTTCTCCACGTTAAACCTCATTTGCCATGTCGTTGCCCACTCCGTTATTTTGTCCAGGTCATTTTGAAGGATATCTGCTTCATGCTGTGCAGTTATTGCCCTGGCCAATTTTGTGTCATCTGCAAAAACTGATATTGAACTACTGATCCCGTCCTCAATGCTGTTTATGAATAAATTGAACAAGGTTGGTCCCAGGACAGAGCCCTGGGGGACCCCGCTTACTACCTCAGACCAGTCTGAGTATACGCTGTTTACTACCACCCTTTGGACATGCCCTTTTAGCCAGTTCCGTATCCAAGAGCAAACCCCGCTGTCAATACCTGCAGACCTTATTTTATAAATTAAGCGCTTGTGGGGAACTGTATCAAACGCCTTAGTGAAATCCAAGTACACCACATCCACTGGTCTGCCCCTATCTAGCTCACAGTTCACCTCCTCATAGAATGTTAAGAGATTGGTTTGACAAGAACGCCCATTTGTAAACCCGTGCTGATTACTGCTGACGATGTTGTTGTCTTTAGCAAACTCTACGATATAGTCCCTTATCATCCCCTCCAGAAGTTTACATACTATTGATTTCAAACTGACAGGCCTATAATTTCCCGGAATATGCCTCTGCCCCTTTTTAAATATCTGAATCACATTAGCTTTCCTCCAATCCCCTGGTACATCTCCTGTCTTAATACTGTCAGACTATAGATCTGAGGGATGCTTATCTACATATCCCAATAGCTTGGTCCAGCCAAAAGTTTCTCAGCCTAGCAATCAATCTGGGAAAGTCAATTTGGCACTTTCAATTCAGAGTTCTCCCGTTCGAACTGTCATCCTCCCCCAGGCTGTTCACCAAAGTGATGCCAGGAGCCCTGGAACTTCTGAGGTTGAGGGGGATCTCTGTGGTTCCATATCTGCACGACTTGCTCCTTTTCACAGATTCCAAAGCAAGGATGCTAGAGAATCTTCAGGAGACTCGTTACATCTTGAGAGCCTAGGGTGGCTTTTAAACCTGGAGAAGTCCAATCTGACTAGTTCGCATAAGATTCAGTTTCTGGGTTACAACATCCATTCTGTTCTCCAAAAAGTTTTTCTGCCTCAAGAAAAAAAGTTCAGTGTGCAGTAGCTCAGTTGCAGACCAACCTCAAACTGTCAGTTCGGACAGCAATGGCGGCCCTGGGCCTTCTCACCTCATCTATTCCAGCAGTACAGTGGGCCAGGTTACACTCTCGCCCTCTGCAGATGGAGATCCTGCAAAAGTGGTCTCGCCTAGAGCCACTAGAAAAGCCTATCAAGATCTCTGCAAGGGTAAAAAGGGCCCTCTGGTGGTGGCGAAACCCAGCCAATCTGACAAAGGGCCTAGGTTGGTCCTTTCCTCTGAACAAGAGACTGACCACAGACGCAAGTGCTTGGGGTGGGGAGCCCACCTGGAAGGTCAGACAAATCAAGACACTTGGTCCAAGGCAGAGGCCAGGAAGTCTTCAAATTAGCAAGAACTAAAGGCCATATCTCTGGCTCTTATGTCCTTCCATCAAAACATAAGAGATCAGCATGTTCAAGACCTGTCAGACAACATGACGGCAGTAGCCTATGTCTCAAGGCAAGGGGGAATAAGAAGCAGAAGCCTCTTAGAGCTGGCCATGCAGTTACTGGAATGGACAGAACAGAATGTGGAATCCTTGACAGCAGTCCACCTGAAGGGTTCCCAGAATCTCCTGGCAGATCTACTGAGCAGGAAGAAGGTTCTGGAATCAGAGTGGAGTATGAATCAGGAAATTTTCCTTATGATCTCAGAGACTTGGGGGTATCCCAAGTAGTGATGGACGAACATAGGCCGGGGCGGTTCACGAACGCCAGCCGCAAATTTTCTCAAAAGTCCGTGAACTGCGAGTTCGCGGCGGGCCCCATTGACTTTAATGGGAGGCGAACTTTAAAAACATTTAGGTCATATTTGCAGCCACAAAATACATACTATCTGTGCACAAATAGTCCCAGCACATGGACAATGTCATAACAGAAGTATTGCAATTGAAAAAGTTGCTCTGAATTTTTTTATTTTTTTTTTTACAGCAAAAAATATATATATATTTTTTCATAAATCAGCCAGAACTGACAGCAGCCGGTAAATACATTGTCTAATACAAATAGGGTCCATTCACACATCTGTAAAATGGGTCCACATCCATTCCACAATTTGGCGGAACCTTTACAGACCCATTGTTTTTCATTTCCAGTCTGAAAAATTAGGCATTCACAGGATAAAGAAGTAAGTGTCGGCCATTCCAGGCCCCAAAAGTTAACCCACATGCGTTTACCTGACAGCTAAGAATGTAGTATTCTGTGGCTGAAGGTACATTAGGCATTCACAGGTAACAGAATTAAGTGTTGGCCATAAAAGGCACCAAAAAATAGCCAACATGGGTTTACCTGACAGCTAAGAATGTAGTATTCTGTGGCTGAAGGTACATTAGGCATTCACAGGATACAGAAGTAAGTTTTGCCCATTCCAGGCCCCAAACATTAGCCCACATGGGTTTACCTGACAGCTAGGTACGTAGTATTCTGTGGCTGAAGGTACATTAGGCATTCACACAGTATACAGAAGTAAGTGTCGGCCTGTATAGTTTCAAAAACTGTATAGTTTTTGATGGCTAGAGGTATGGTAGTCATTCACAGAACACAGAACCGTAAGTGTCGGCCTGTTTAGGCTGCAAAAATTAGCTCACATGGTTTGAACAGACAGCAAAAAACATAGTTTTTGATGGCTAGAGGTACGGTAGGTGTTCATAGTACACAGAACCGTAAGTGTCGGCCTGTATAGACTCCAAAAATGAGCTCACATGGTTTGAACTGACAGAAAAAAATGTAGTTTTTGTTGGCTAGAGGTATGGTAGGCGTTCACAGTAAACAGAACCGTAAGTGTCGGCCTGTATAGGCTTCAAAAATTAGCTCACATGATTTGAACTGACAGCAAAGAACTTAGTATTTGGTGGCTGGAGGTACATTAGGCATTCACAGAAAAAATAATTGTAGCCCTGAAAGGCCCCAAAAATGTGCCATTCAATGGACAGGAAATACCTTTTATGCCGCTGTATGTAGCGAAGCCAAGGACCAGAAATTGTTGTGGGTGGAGGAATTTCGATGAAACCTGGTCTACTGGTCACATGTGTTGAATTCCTCAGAGATCCTTGCCTCATTCATTTTTATAAATGTGAGGTAGTCTACACTGTCATGAGCTAGGCAAGTGCGCTTATCGGTCACGATCCCCCCTGCTGCGCTGAACGTCCTTTCGGACAGGACACTGGATGGGGGGCAAGCCAACATTTCCATTGCAAATTGTGCAAGCTCTGGCCAGAGGTCAAGCCTGCCCACCCAGTAGTCCAGGGGTTCATCACTCCTCAGAGCGTCCACATTGGCCGTTAACCCGATGTAGTCGGACACCTGTAGATCTAGGCGTTCCCTCATGCTGGATCAGGAAAAGGATCTCATATCTGAAGTGACCAAGACATCTGCCAACCGCCCTCTTCTTGGAGGCGCTGTTGGATTGCTACCCTCAACTGTCTCTCTGTGAAATTCCTCTGTCAGCGCATGGAGAAGCAGAATGCAGCATTTCCCGCAGCAAGGCCTGGAAGTGCTGCATTCTGACCGCCCTCTGTGATTGTGGTAACATTTCCGCCATTTTGTGTTTGTACCGGGGGTCTAATAACGTTGCCACCCAGTACATGGTCCTTGGCCTTTATGCGTTTTATACGGGGGTCCCCCTTAAAACACTGCAGCATGTAGGCCCCCATTCCCACTAAACTGGAAGCGGTATAGTGGCCTGCTTCCAGCTCATCATCCAGGATAATGTCGTCCTCGCTCTCCTTCCCCCATCCACGGATAACACCAGGGATCCCAGAAAGGTTTAAAGCATGCTCTTCTTGCTCCTCCTCACCCCCCCCCCCCCAGCACCATCCTCCTCCTCTGACTCCTCTTCAGACTCCTGCTGTTGATTTGTCTCAGATGGAGTAGCACCCCCTGGGAATTCATTCAACATTGGGACGTCCTGATCTTCCTGCTCCTGCTCCTCGACAGCTTGATCAATGACACGACGCAATGCACACTCCAGAAAGAAGGCGTAAGGTGTGATGTCACTTATGGCGCCCTGGCCGTGACTGACCAGTTTGGTGATCTCATCGAATGGCCGCAGAAGTCTGCATGCGTCCCGCATGAGAAGCCACTGGCGAGGTGAAAAAAACCCAAGCTCCCCAGAACCTGTCCTGCCGCCGAGTTCGAACAGGTAGTTATAACTGCACGTTTCTGCTGGAGTGGACTATCGAGCATATGCAACGTTTAGTTCCAACGCGTCGGGCAGTCACAAATAAGAAGCCTGAGGGGCAGGTTGTGTCTCCGCTGAATGTCAGCAAGGCGAGCCATGGCTGTGTAAGATCTTCAAAAATGGGCCGAGATTTTCCTGGCCTGCTGCAAGACGTCCTGGACCCCAAGGTATTTGGCAATGATTCGCTGCACCACCAAGTTCAGGACGTGTGCCATGCATGGCACGTGTGTTATTTTGCCCTGTTTCAGCGAGCTCAGCAGATTGGCACCGTTGTCACACACCACTTTACCAATTGACAAATTCAGCGGTGTCAGCCACTGATCTGCCTGTGAACGCAAAGCTGAAAGGAGTGCAGGACCAGTGTGGCTCTTGGCTTCCAGGCACAACAGACACATCACAGCATGGCAACGTCTCACCTGGCATATGAAATAGGTTCTGGGGATCTTGGGCGGTGCAGGAGAAGAGACGGTAGCAGCAGAAAAGGAGGAGTCAGCCGAGGAGGAGAGGGAGGATGGAGGAGGAGGAGAAGAAGAGGCAGGCCTGCTTGCAATCCGTGGCGGTACAACTAAATCTACACGGGTGCCACGGGTTGCATGCTTAACGGCCGTCAGAAGGTTCACCCAGTGGGCAGTAAAAGTGATATACCTTCCCTGCCCGTGTTTGCTAGACCATGTGTCTGTGTAGATAACACCCAGATTCAATCTGTGGTATTGGAGGGGCCACAGGTTTATCACACCAGTTCTACAAATAATTGGCCAGTAATTGTTGTCAATATGTGTAGCACAGTTAGCACAGCAAAAGAGGCCACATTTTTGCAGGACTAAAATAGAAATCTTAAAAAAATATACTGTTAAATAACACCCCGCTTCAATATGTGCTATTGGGGGGCCACTGGTCTATCACACCAGTTGTTCAAAAAATTGGCCAGTGAGTTTGGCCCTGTGTGTATCAGACTTCACTCAGCAAAAGAGGCAATATTGTTGCAGGACACAAATACACTTATGAAAGTATACTCAGATAACACCCCGCTTCAATATGTGGTATTGGGGGGCCACTGGTTTATCACACCAGTTGTTCAAAAAATTGGCCAGTGAGTTTGGCACTGTGTGTATCAGACATCACTCAGCATAGAGGCAATATTGTTACAGGACACAAATACACTTGTAAAAGTATACACAGATAGGCTCCAAAAATTAGCTCACATGGTTTGAACTGACAGCAAAGAACGTAGTATATGATTGCTAGAGGTACAGTAGGCGTTCACAGTATACACAAGTTGGTGGCGGGCTGTTTAGGCCGTAAACATGAGCTCACATGGGTTGAACTGACAGTAAAGAATGTAGTATATGATGGCTGGAGGTACAGTAGGCGTTCACAGTATACAAAAGTAGGTGGTGGCCTCTATAGGCTGCAAAAATTAGCTCACATGGGTTGAACTGACAGCAAAGAACGTAGTATATGATGGCTAGAGTTACAGTAGGCGTTCACAGTATACACAAGCTGGTGGCGGCCTCTTTGGGCCGCAAACATGAGCTCACATGGGTTGAACTGACACCTTTTTTACGCTCCAACATTTGAGCCACAGAAGCCTGCCTTTTTCCAGAAAAACGTGACGACGGCATCATGGAAGGTGGAGTGTTGGACAACTGTGAGGAGACAGGAGAAGGAGAAGGGGGAGGAGAAGGAGAAGAGGCTGGACGGTTAGAGCATGGAGTGTGCCTTTGTGGGTTTTGACAGTTTTGCTCCCACTGGGCTTGGTGATGGGATTTCAGGTGCCTTCTTATGGCGGTAGTCCCTAGGTGAGTGTTGGGCTTACCGTGACTAATGCGTTGACTGCAAAGGCTGCAGATGGCAACACTGGTGTCAGCAACGGACACATTAATAAAAGCCCACACTGCGGAGATATGTGTCGGCGTCCTGGGAATGTTCATGGTTGATGGCTCGCTCCTGATACCTTTGCAGTCTGCTTTCTACCTCTTCTGCAATGCAAGTTCTGCCTGCCTCTCCTCCCCATCTGCCGGTCCGTCAGTCCGCCAGTTCTACAAATAATTGGCCAGTAACTGTTGTCACTGTGTGTAGCAGAGTTAACACAGCAAAAGAGGCCAAATGTTTGCAGGACTAAAATTCAATCTTAGAAAATGATACTGTTAAATAACACCTCAATTCAATATGTGGCATTGGGGGAGGGGGGGGCACAGGTTTATTACACCAGTTCTACAAATAATTGGCCAGTAACTGTTATCACTGTGTGTAGCACTGTTTACACAGCGAGAGGCCAAATTTTTGCAGGACTAAAATACACTCTTAGAAAATTATACTGTTAAATAACACCCCTCTTCAATATGTGGCATTGGGGGAGGGGGGGGAGCATTGGTGTAGCACACCAGTTCAAAAAATTGGCCAGTGAGTTAGGCGCTGTGTGTACCAGACTTCACTCAGCAAACTAGGCAATATTGTTGCATGATACAAATACACTTGAAAAAGCTTACTCAGAGAACACCCCACTTCAATATGTGGCATTGGGGGGGGGGGCATTGGTGTAGCACACCAGTTCAAAAAATTGGCCAGTGAATTAGGCGCTGTGTGTACCAGACTTCACTCAGCAAACTAGGCAATATTGTTGCATGACACAAATACTTAAAAAAGTTTACTTAGATAACACCCCACTTCAATATGGGGCATTGGGGGGGGGCACAGGTTTATTGCACCAGTTCTACAAATAATTGACCAGTAACTGTTGTCACTGTGTGTAGCACTGTTTACACAGCAAGAGGCCAAATTTTTGCAGGACTAAAATACACTCTTAGAAAATTATACTGTTAAATTACACCCCACTTCAATATGTGGCATTGGGGGGGGGCACAGGTTTATTACACCAGTTCTACAAATAATTGTCACTGTGTGTAGCACTGTTTACACAGCGAGAGGCCAAAATTTGCAGGACTAAAATACACTCTTAGAAAATTATACTGTTAAATAACACCCCACTTCAATATGTGGCATTAGTGTAGCACACCAGTTCCAAAAATTGGCCAGTCAATTTGGCGCCTGTGTGTGCCAGACTTCACTCAGCAAACTAGGCAATATTGTTGCATGACACAAATACACTTGAAAAAGTTTACTCAGATAACACCCCACTTCAATATGTGGCATGGGGGGGGGGCAATTGGTCTATCACACCAGTTATAATACATTATAAGTGCTTTTGTGACTGTGTGTAGTGTTGCTGCAGAAACGCTCAGTCTCACCACCACACCTGTCACAATGCTGCACAGTGCACAATAATAGTACAAATCCACTATAATATGCTTTCTACAAAGTATATTATACTGTGGATTACCCCCCCCCCCCCTTTTTAGTGCACTGCACAGCAATACCAAAAAATTTGCAGCCCTTTACATAACTTTTGTGGACATTAACAGAGCAATTTGTGTGTGACTGCAGCCAATCTCTAACTGCCCCTAAAGCAACCACAGGATACCTGGCCCTATAGTAAAGAGACTGTAATAGACCCTATAAAAACATTGGAGCATTTTAAATGACTTTTGTGGACATTGACAAAGCGATTTCTGTGTGACTGCAGCCGCTCTCTAACTGCCCCTACGGCAACCACAGGATACCTGCCCCTATAGTAAAGAGACTGTAATAGACCCTATAAAAACATTGGAGCATTTTAAATGACTTTTGTGGACATTGACAAAACGATTTCTGTGTGACTGCAGCCGCTCTCTAACTGCCCCTACAGCAACCACAGGATACCTGCCCCTATAGTAAAGAGACTGTAATAGACCCTAAAACGCCATTGGAGCATTTTAAATGACTTTTGTGGACATTGACAGATCGATTTGTGTGTGAATGCAGTTGATCTCTAACTGCCCCTACAGCAACCACAGGATACCTGCCCCTATAGTAAAGAAACTGTAATAGACCCTAAAATGACATTGGAGCATTTTAAATGACTTTTGTGGACATTGACAAAGCGATTTGCGTGTGACTGCAGCCAATCTCTAACTGCCCCTACAGCAACCACAGGATACCTGGCCCTATAGTAAAGAGACTGTAATAGACCCTAAAATGACATTGGAGCATTTTAAATGACTTTTGTGGACATCGACAAAGCGATTTGTGTGTGACTGCAGCCGTTCTCTAACTGCCCCTAAAGCAACCACAGGATACCTCTCCCTAAGCTCAAAAGATACTGGACCTATACCAAAATACCAGCCCGGGAAAGGACTTTTGTGGACATTGACAGAGCGATTTGTGACTGCAGCCGATCTCTAACTGCCCCTAAAGCAACCACTGGATACCTGCCCCTAAGCTCATAAGATACTAGTAGACCTATACCGAAAAATACCAGCCCTGGAAAGGACTTTTTCGGATCTTCACAACGCTATATGTGTCTAGAAAACTCTCCCTGATAAGCACAGCATACCTCTCCCTACACTGGCAGAAAGTGGAATGTGGAATGACCGCCAGATCGGGTCTATTTATAGGATAGGGGGACTGTCCATGTGCTGGAATGTTTCAATTGGCTGTTCCGTTCCACCTGATGGCTGTGTCACGGGTCAAAGTTCTCCCCAATGTAAACAAATATGGCCACTGCGAACGACGCCATGTGTTCGCAAATTTGGCGGGTAGCGAACAAGCAAAATTCACCGCGAACCGACCACCGGGCGAACCGCAAGGCCATCTCTAGTCCTCTACCAACTCCTCTCCCTCCTGATCCCGCTCTCCACGCGATCCGCCATATTCAAAGGAGCAGGAGCATTCCCGATCTCTTCCACCAGCAGCAGCTTCTACATGAGGCCCCGGCTTCATCTCGGGCCTATACTGATGCCGCAAGTGTAGTAACTGCTGCGCGCTCTGCATCAGGAAGCCCAGATCGTTCAGCTTTCTCAGCCCCTCACACAGCCGATAATCCAATGGCCACTATTTCCACCTCACCACTCAACCTCCAAGACCTCAGGGCTATCGCTGATGAAATTAAAGCCTCCCTGGCAGTGGCAGTGGCAGACCTGAAAAGGAACATCCAGCATATCACAGGGAGAATCGATGCAGTGGAGGAGAAGACTAACCTACAAGCAGAATCAATCCACTCTCTCAACTCCACAACCAACTCTCATTCTTCCCAATTAAGAGAAATACAACGCAATGTAGAAGATCTGGACAACAGAGGACGCTGCCATAACCTGAGGATAAGGGGTCTTTCTGAATCAGTTGAACCCAGTCATATTATGAACGCTACAACGGCGATTTTCAACGATATTCTTGGGAGGCCTCCAGACGCACCCAAAGAATTTGAGGACATACTCAGACGTGCAAGAGATCACTGTACACTCCTCTATCATGGCTCTGAAATAAAAATATATCAAGATCTATCCCCCATCACCCTACAACGCAGAAGAGACCTCCGCCCCCTACTGGATGCCCTCAGCAATAGGAATATTCAGTATCGCTGGAAGTTCCCTTTCTGCTTGTCAGCTTCTTCAAATTGTCGCACCGCAAACCTACACGTCCCAGAAGATCTGACTTCCTTCTGAAATGTTCTGGACATCCCATACGTCAATCTCCCCGGCTGGTACAGAAGTCTTCAAACCCCCCCTACGGAGAGCAACTTCTATGGACACAATCCCTGAATGGGACGAATTCCACTTGAGACGTCACAGACCAACATCCCCTAGACAAGAGCATCTCTCTAAACCTCGTCTAAACAACATCGGAAGTCCAACAGCTTCTCCAGTACACAGGAGACCACGACATGAAGAAACGGACTAAAGCCCACAAATTCATCAGCCTCCGGAGACTCCTCCCCACCCGCCTGCCTCCTTCATTTTCTTTTTTTGTTTTTTGTCATTCCTCTCCCCCCTCCCGGTAATATAATCCGTCATCGAGACATCCTTTCACCACAAGATACCTTCCGCAAGAACTCATGCGATGCACCAGACCATGCATCTTCCTCAAATTGATAGGAGTCCTATATGCTTAAAGCACATTCTTCCTGCTGACCCGAACTACAACATGATCTGGAGATCTACCTACTCTTTTAGAAGTACCTTACTACAGAACGTATAAAGAATGGTAATGTACAGAATTCCAACATGTTCCTGATCTTAGGCTCATAATTCTCCCAACAATACCATCCTGATGACCCCATGTTGTTCTTCTCGAGAGCTGCCTTTACATCGCTCTAGACAACTAACAACATACCCTTTGATTGTATACCTGGTATCCCCCCATGATCCTTGTTCTTTTCCTTTTTTTTTTTTTTTTTTCCTTTTTGTTGCTGTTCACTTACCATCCACCGTAGGACATCCCCTTCTTGGGCCTAACTAAGGACTGCCAAAACATTTGAGGCCTAAGAGAGGAGATTGACTAACAACAAGCCCACTAAACTCCTGTGGGCTAGTTAATTTGCTATTTACTTGCATATACTGTATTTGATATATATTGTATTGCTTTTCCATTTATATGTGGATTATCTCTCCGGGACCCCTATCCTTCCCTTACCACCCATTTACCCCTAACCTCATTTGGACCCCAGATCTAGTTAACACTCCCCCAAACCTTCTTCCCCCAACCACCACCAACATCCGCAAGGATTTTGACACCTTGAACCCTTATGTTCCAGCTGGATGGACTAATCACTTTATAACACTTATAGCTCACATTGGAGTCTCCGGAGCGCTGATCCCTGCAAGAGTTATCATCCTTTTCTGACATACATGCCTTTCCTGACCTTTCCCCCTGTGCTGCCTTTTGTAGCGTGGGACTGGAAGTAGTGTCCATTGGATGTTCCACATCCAACGTCTAACCTATCATTCCAGACATAGACCCTTCACCTCTAAAGAGGCTTTTCATCAACACCCTACGTTCTCCTAAACAAAATGCTGGTTGTTTCTTATATAGGTCTTTTTTTTTTAGAATCTTTTAGAATTATATATATTCAACATTAAATCCTATTAGAGGATACCACAGTGCCTTACAAATTTTCCATACCATTACTTAAATGCTCAGCTCTGGAAATCTTTAGTATCCATACCACGGGTCCCTTACCTACCCCCTTTTTGTCCATCTCCCCATGACTTACCGCCCTCTTTAGCTACTCTACCAAATAGATGAGGTTAACACTAGCCTATGACTCCTTTCCCCTGGGTTGGCTGGGATATCCCTCAGGATACATTTCCGACTCGAGCGCTAGATACGCCCCCAAGAGACTGGAATCGGATTCTCCTGTTCCACGTCGACTCTTCCTGACTTGTAAATAGACAACTAGGGCGGGTTCTACCCTCTCTCCCTAGACTCAGATTCTCTCTTCTCTTCTTTCTTTTCCTCCTCCTTTACTCCACCCATCCCTCCTTTGATCCTCCTCTTTACTCACCTGATCCTTTAACTCCCCTACCCTCCCCTCAAAAAAAAAAAAAAAACACCTGAAGCTTGCCTGGTCTTTGTCCCCCCGTCGATTCCCTCTATTTTTACCCAGTCATTCTTGAGTGACACTAGTTCTCACATAACCCTCATTCTTCTATTCACGTCACTCACACTTGAAACCAAAGATGGCAAACATCTCCTCCACCCATGACTCGCCACCACTCAAAATAGTGTCTCTGAATGCTAAGGGCCTTAACATCCCACAGAAACACACATAAGTACTTGACCTCATGAGAAAACTTAAAGCAGACATTATTTTTCTTCAAGAAACGTATTTCCGCACCAGAGATACACCTAAATTTTCCAATCACCTATACAATAACGTATATCTCTCTACAAACCCCCTAGGCAAATCTAAAGGGGTAGCTGTACGCATATCCAAAAAAAGTTGATTGGACACTCCTCGATTCTATAATCGATGCAGAGGACAGATTCATTTTTCTAAAGGGACAAATAGCAAATATACCCTTCACATTAGCCAATATATATAGTCCCAATTCAGCTCAAGTATCCTTCTTCAGGAAAATTGCTCTATCTATCGGAGCTATCGGAGTTCCAAAAAGGAATCACTATCTTAGGATTTTAATGTGGCGCTATATCCTTTACTTGACACCTCTACTGGTACATCCTCTTTCCCTACAGAGCACTGAAACAAATTAGAACACAATTTCAGGATCTCTTACTCCATGATTCGTGGCGTACCCTCTTTCCCTCTAATAAAGACTACACATTCTTCTCCCTTCCCCACAACAGATATTCCAGACTTGACTATATCTTCCTTTCTCAAAAAGACCTCCCACTGGGGGGGCGTGGCTGCCAGCGCGAGAGATGGCTGCCTTGTGAGTCAGCTCCGCGAGCCACCAGGGACACGAGCCGCAACGAGGGCACTTACCGACCGCATAACTAGCGGTGCCGCTGCCTAATAGCCCGCTGACCACGTCGAGATGACCCGCAGGAAGAAGGACGCCGGACAGCTTAATAAACTGTCCGGTTTCTTCACCTCACAGGCGCATGGACTCCGCCAAGATGGCGCCGGCGGGAAAGGTCAGGCACGGAGCTCCAAGCAGGGAGCCGAACCGCTCACCAAACTGCCTCTACTCCCGCCTCCGCATCCTCAGTGCAGGATTATTGGGAACCCTGACAGCGGTCAGTCCTCGGGGTCTCCCTCACCACCCTCGCCGACATCTCGGAGCCCGGAAAAAAGCAGGCAGAGGAGGGACTTACCACCAACACCTCTAGACAACTCAGGTATGGAAATCTCTCATCACCACTCATTGCCAGAGATGCAGGCATTACCTGCCACTGTTACATCAGGTGCTGCATCCTCAGGGGGGAACCCTATCTCGGAGGCTTCCATGAGGGAAATGCTTTTTTCACTGAGGGCATCCATGCAAGCTGATATGCAGCGTAACACAGATCGCATCACTGCAGAAATCTCTGCTCTGGGAACCAGGATAGATCGAGTGGAGCACTCGGTACAAACGCATGCTGATACCATTAACTCAGTCATAGACAAACTAAACAATCATTCGGATGAAATTTCCTGGCTGAGAAATAAAGTAGCCGACCTGGAGGATCGCTCCAGGCGTAACAACATCAAACTAAGGGGTATACCCGAATCGATCGTTACTGATCAGTTACAACAATATGCAACAGCTCTCTTCAAGCTGCTGGTGCCTTCACTGTCTGAGTCCGAACTCCTCATAGACAGGATTCACCGTTTGCCTAAGCCCACCTTTTTGGAGGGCAATGTACCTCGCGATGTATTGCTCAGAGTCCATTTTTTCACCGTAAAAGACAAAATCATGCTGGCTTCCAAACAGCACGGAACCTTGCCAGAACCCTATATTAATGTGTTACTGCTGCCGGATCTCTCCAAAATCACACTGCAATCAAGGCGCAACTTATCTACCATTACTAAGGCCCTGCGCAACCACCAAATACATCATAAATGGCGGTATCCTGCGACGCTCTTGGTGACACAAGGGGGCTCCACCACAGCCATTAGAACGCTGGATGAGGGACTCTCCTTACTGAGAAGATGGAATATCCTGCCTGCTGAACAAGCTGCGGCTGTGGCCTCCCCGCCCTTGCGCTCATTGGAAACCGAGTGGCATGAGTCTTCCCGCAAAAGGCACTCTAGGCCCTCTTCCTCACATCCTAGCCCCAACCGCAACTGACCTTCACATATGTGTCTCAGGACTCTGAATGTTACCCATTCACCTGGCCCCTCTCAATTCTTTTTGCGAGTTTTGTCGCTCTCGAGCCGCCGAGACGGCTCTTTTTTCTCATGGTTCTCAACTTTCTTGAAAATCGACACTGCCGTTCTCATGGGTGACATCGACTGCCTAACGCTCTTTTTTCTGATTGATGACCATTAAGTTGCTATCGGTGAATGCCAATGGCCTAAATCACCCGGCCAAGAGGAGATCCCTTTGGAAGGAAGCTTTGACCCGCAGAATTGACATCTTAGCGGCTCAAGAAACCCATTTCCGAGCAGATTCTTCACCATTTTGCGGACACAAGAACTACCCCCAAACCATCTTTGCATCCAGTGCGGATAAAAAGAGAGGTGTGATGTTGGCCTTCAGGGACACACTGACGGTCCAAATCCATAAGACGGTTCTAGATCCTGAAGGCAGATACATACTGGTGACCTGCGACATCAACAATCTGCCACTTACCTTGGTGAACTTGTACGCACCGAACTCTCATCAAATACGCTTCATACGCAAAATCCTCAAGCAAGTATCGACACTTCTATACGGGCATCTTTTACTGTGTGGGGATTTTAACGCCGTTGTCGACCCCGGGCTGGACTCATCTGCGCCCCCCCGGAGTCGACAACAGCCCCTTGGGCGGGTGTTACATGAGGAAAAGTTATTTGATGTATGGAGATGTCACCACTCTATGGAGCAGGATTATTCGTTTTTCTCCTCAAGACACTGCTCATATTCTCGTATAGATATGTTCGTTGTTGATCTGTTTTTATTAGACAAAGCCTCCTCCTCTGCTGTCCATGACATAACGTGGTCTGACCATGCACCTGTGGAATTGACAATAGAGGATGCGGCGAGGTGTAAAAGCTCATATGTTTGGAGATGTGATGCTCACATGTTGCAAAATACGAAGTGCCAGGCGCACATTTCTAAACAACTGCAGGACTTCATCCAATTTAATGAGACCTCTGTCTCCGACCCGTGGGTGCTGTGGGGTGCACAAAAGGCCTTCATAAGAGGGGTGTGCATCCAGCAGCAGGCGCGGCTTCGCGGACAAGATATCCCAGCTGACTCTGCAAATACACAAGTTAGATGCGGACAACAAGACTGCCCCTACTGAATCTAAATCACAAGCTATCCTTAAATTGAGACAGGAACTTCGTCTCCTGCTCTTGGAGCTCTCCCACAAACACTTTAATTACCTTAAACAAACTTACTACTGTCAAGCTAATAAAGCAGGCAACTCCCCAATAACGGATGCGGAGGTCTGCTCTAGCATTGCTTCCCTGCCAAAGGGGAAATCGCCCGGCCCAGACGGGTTCACCAATGAGTTTTATCAACTCTTTACCCAAAATATTAGCCCCACTATGACAGCTGTTTTTAACAAGGCTATGTCCACCTCCTCTCTTCCACCTGATATCCTGAGAGCACACATAGTTACTCTACCTAAACCAGGTAAAGAACCTACCACGCCCGCCAATTTTCGCCCCATTTCTCTCCTCAATTCGGATGCAAAAATTTATGCCCATATCCTGTCCAAAAGAATACAAACCATGCTCCCCACACTCATACATAAAGACCAAATGGGTTTCACCCCTGGAAGGCAGACATCGGACGCTACCCGGCGAATCTTGAACATCATGCACCAAGCGCACTCTTCCAAAGCCTCCTCCGTATTACTCACCTTAGACGCCGAGAAGGCCTTTGATAGGGTTCATTGGGGTTATATGAAGGCCACCCTGCAAAAATTCGGTTTCACGGGCCCCATCCTCTCAGCCATATTATCCCTTTATTCGTCTCCTTCAGCGCAGGTGTACACCTCCGGTATTTTGTCCAAAACTTTCCACATATCAAATGGAACTAGGCAGGGCTGCCCATTATCACCTACAATTTTCAACCTGGTAATAGAACCATTAGCCGAGACCATCAGATCTAACCCTCTCATTACAGGATTCAAATTACCGACTTATCATCACAAAATCAACCTGTTTGCTGATGATATCATCATGATGCTCACCTGCCCGGAGAGCTCCCTGCCAGCGGCCTATAATACACTACAAAGTTATAGCAAGGTTTCGTATTATAAACTCAACGCAACTAAATCCACTGTTCTCAATTTAGGAGTCCCCACTCGCATCCAGTCTAGCATTCAACGGCTCATCCCTATTCCCTGGTCTAATGTAAGTATCCATTACTTAGGCATTGACCTTCCTGCCGACCCTCTCAAACTCTTACCCATCAACATAAACAGACTATTGGCCAAACTCACCACTGACATTTCTCACATGAAAAACCCCTATTTCTCTTGGAGTGGCAGAGTTGCAGCATTTAAAATGTTCATACTCCCTCAAATTTTGTACCTCTTCAGGGCACTCCCCATCCACTTCCCAGCGACACATCTCCAAAAATTTTCCAAACTAATGGGGTCTTTTATATGGAGTGGCAAAAGACCTCGTTGTGCCTCTTCGCTTTTGGTTAAAAAAAAACAATTCGGCGGAGCTGCAGTACCCGAAATCACTACTTACTATAAGGCTACAATTCTGACCCAGCTAAAACAGTGGTTAAACACCAAAGAGACACCCATGTGGGTAGACCTAGAAAGGGATGTAGTCCCAACGAAAGATTTGCGGATCCTGCTTTGGGGTGATAAATGGTTGGAGTGGCGACTTGCCCCAATGCCGCCAACTGTGCAGGCGGCGCTGAGGGCATGGCGATTATCTCCGGTATCTAACACAAGGGATGTATCAACTATTGCATCACTACCTCTGACCATACTCGCGCACCACTTACCGGATATACCGGTTCACTTGCTTATCACACTAGGAGTAACATCTATCAAATCCTTTTATGGGGAAGGATCACTTCTCTCCATAGAAGAGATGATTCAAAAGTACACACTTCCGGGTCACATGTACTATCATCTTCTGAGAATATTCCATTTTCTATGGGTGCATCCGTTACGGCCTATCGTGGTGGATGGTAGTATATGGGATCTTTTAATACTCGATACTCCAGCAAAATCCAAATTGTCACATTATTACGACATTCTATTAGATAATTCCAACTTCTACAAAACTACCTCCATGTTTAAATGGGACAGGGATCTGGGCACTACATTCTCCATATCACAGTGGCGTTCTGCCCTAGCTACCTTATATAAGTATTCGCACTGCGCGAATCATTGGGAGATGACCCAAAAGATTCTCAACAGATGGTACTACACTCCCTACCTTGCTGGTTTTTCTCCGTCTTACTCCCAACTCTGCTGGAGGGAATGCTCCCAGGTGGGTACCCTGTTACACATTCTATGGGATTGCCCTTCATTGACGAGCTACTGGAATAGGGTGTTTTCTTATATATCCACGCATACGGGGTGTATACTCCAACCATCCCCGGGGCTAGCCCTTCTACATATAGGAATAGACTGTATGCCGGTCACCTATAGGCCTTGGATCACTCATGTGCTATTAGCTGCCAGAACGGTTATTCTTCGTAAATGGAAAACAACTGAGCCCCCACGTTTGGAAGAGGTAGTCCATCTTCTGAAAATGAACTACCGCTTCGAAAAAGCATTAGCGATAAATAGACTGCAGCTGCGATCCTTTGAAGCTCGATGGGACTTTTGGGCTGGGACGTTATCCTAATTGTGTTGATATCCTGATTATATTGCTGTTTAATTGAGCATTATTAGGTGCTGTTGGCTACAGTACATAATACCATTTTGTGTAACGACATTTATGTAATACCATACTATGCTATGTACGGTTCCTCTTGAGATGTTACTGTTATATGACCGTATGTTGAGAAACATATGTTTTTGGTTTCTCTTATTTCTTTGTTATGCTCCAGAAATTTGAATAAAGAATATTTGCAAAAAAAAAAAAAAAAGACCTCCCACTTATAAAGAAAGCATCGATCGAACCAATGGTCATATCCGACCACCACCCGATATCACTGACAATATCTCTCCCCTCACACAGTCCTCATTTCAAATTTTGGAGATTACACTCTTCGCTCTTAACTCTGGCACCAGATATCCAGCACATTAAAACAGCAATATCAGACTTCTTTATGAACAACGACACGTCAGAGACATCCCCTTTTAACATCTGGGAAGCACATAAATGTGTTTTGAGAGGCATTTTAATAGCTCTCAAAACATTCAAGAAAAAAAGCCCACCAGGCTAAAACCCATTCACTTATCCAGAAAATCAAGACACTTTAGTCCATACACAAACGTACACAAGCAGTTGACACTTATAATGAACTTATCCAGCACAGACAGCTACTCCTCGATGAATTACACATTAAGGGCAAACGTAAGTTCATACTACAACAAAAACTATTTTACAAATACGGCAACAAAAGCAGCAGATACCTAGCAAGAGCCCTCCAGGCATAGAAAGCGTCTATCTCCATACACACTATTAAAAATAGTCAAGGACACACTTTCGCCAACACTCCAGACATTGCCTCCCAATTTGAACAATACTACTCTAACCTTTACAACCTCTCCACCACCCCCTCAGAAACAGACAAAAATACCCTTATTCGTGACTTTCTTCACAAACATTGCCCGACACCTATTACACCCATAACAGCACAAAAATTGGATGAACCTATATCCCCAGGATGAACTTCTCACCGCAATTAAACAACTTAAAGTAGGCAAAAGCCCCGGCCCAGGTGGCTTCACTGCCCCATACTATAAGATATTTATAGATTTACTCTCCTACCCAATGACGAAAGCCTTCAACTATATGTCGACTCTTCCTCTCCCTCCCAACAGACTATTAGAGGCCCACGTGACTGTTATTCACAAGGATGGTAAAGATGCCACCTCTGTAACAAACTACAGACCCATATCTCTGTTGATCGTAGACATCAAATTATTTGCTAAAATACTCGCAAATAGACTGCTCCCTATCATCCCCAGCATAATCAATAAAAATCAGGTCGGCTTTGTCCCAGGTCGAGAAGACCGAGACAACACGATAAAAGCCATTAACGTACACAATTGGATATCATCTTCTAAACTCGAAGGCTTCATGCTCTCCCTAGATGCCGAGAAGGCGTTTGACAGGCTTGACTGGACCTACATGGCAAATGTGTTGAGACACCTAGGCATTCCAGATAAGATGTTTAACTTTATCATGTCCCTCTATTCAACACCCACAGCAAAATTTAAGGTTAACGGCCACCTGTCAGATGCCTTCTTCATTAGCAACGGGAAAAGACAGGGTTGCCCACTTTCCCCCATCTTGATTATCCTCACCCTGGAACCCTTTCTCCACTCTCTTGATAGTAACCAAGATATTCAAAGCATCAAGATCGGTCCTCGCACCTATAAAATAGCCGCCTTTGCAGACGATATTCTGCTTTTTCTTGGTAAACCTCATCTATCTATTCCTACCCTTCTATCCCAATTCAAACTTTTCCAAACCATCTCTAATTTCAAAATTAATTTTTCCAAGTCACACGCACTCAACATATCACTACCCCCAGAGACGGGTACCCAATGTAAAACTAATTTTCCATTTCAATGACAACGTGATTCCATAAAATACCTAGGTATACACCTCCCGTCCAAATTATCAGACCTATTCTCCAAAATCTTCCCCTCAGTACTAAAAGCCATTAGAGACTATATTCAAAAATGGAACAAACCCTACTTTTCCTGGTTTGGCAGGGCTGCTATCATTAAAATGAATATCCTCCCACGCCTCCTATACCTACTCCAGACTATTCCAATTAAAATCCCATTATCCATTTTTAAATCCTTTCGATCCTTATGCACAAAATGTCTTTAGAACCAAAATAGACCCAGACTCTCATTCGATTTATTAACCAAACCGAAACTGACGGGAGGTATTGGCCTTCCTGACCTAAAAAAATACTATTGGGCATGCCACCTCACAAGAATCCTAGACTGGTCTCTTCATGAAAAAAAACAAAGATTGGATAGCATTAGAAAATTCACTTGACATTATCCCCATACAATATTTACCTTGGAATACCCCAAATAATATTCCACAATCTCTAAGATCCCATCCATTAATAGGCGCAACCTTATGCACTTTCAGAGATATTTGCAAACACTTTTCTGTATCCTCAACTCCGGGCCCCCTTATGCCGATAAAGCACAATCCTGACTTTTCCTCTGGTATGTGATGATCCTTCCATTTAAAACACTGGAAACATGACACAATCCATGCACTTCACTTCTATAAAGATGGCTCTTTATTAGATCGCACTTGCCTCCCAACTACTTCAGGCTCACCACCCATACCGCAATGGACATATTTCCAAATTCGACATTTCCTTAATTCCCAAAACTGCTCAAGAACTATTTCTAGAAATCTAACACCATTCAAAAGTTTTTGTTTAAGTAAAAATCCCCAACGTCACTTGTTTTCCACTACATATAACCTACTTTTCTCAGACTCCAGCCTGATTACGCCCAAAACTCTGAATGCTTGGGAATCAGATCTAGCACTCCCCCTCACTGAAAATGACTGGAAGAATATCTGCTTTATTACACACAAAAGTTCCCTCAATGTTTCCATGCAGGAATCCTGCTATAAACTCTTAACCCGATGGTATAGAACTCCAGTGACCTTACACAAATATTACCCGGACTCATCAGAAGAGTGTTGGAGATGTCACAAAAACCTGGGCACACTTCTCCATATATTTTGGTCTTGCCCCCCGAATCCAACCTTTCTGGTCACAAATTCATGAGATACTTACAACTCATCTTAATATACCATTAACTTATTCACATGCACAATATTTACTCCATCACACCGAAATCCCTCCACACCTCCTATTGCAAAACACTAACCCACCATCTGATCAACGCCGCTAGAGCATGTATACCCACACACTGGAAATCTCATTCCCCACCTTCCATAAAAGAATGGATACAAAAAATTGACAAAATTGCAAAACTAGAAGAATTGATTGCGATTGCTTGTGACTCGACTGATAAATTCGCCCACATCTGGGACACATGGTCTGCTTTCACCTCTTCTACTTTCTACAACTCACTATTGACAAAATCCACCATTACTGACTCCCTCACTCCCCAACGATCAATAGCCTTCAACCAATATACCACATAATACTCATATACATAAATAAAAAGTCTGGAATACTCCTTTACCTTTTCCAATTTTAACTCAAGGGTACTCTCACCCCTAAACCAGGGTTGAAAGTGAGAGTCATCCTATTATGACCCATCCTTACTCCTTTGAGAAATCTTCTTACTATCTATTATGGACTCCCCCTTAAACTCCACCTTTAATTTTTGAATGCGAATAAGCATCTGTGGGACAGAGACCAGGGCGAACTGGTACCTTCCCCCCCTTCCTCTCTTCCCTTTCCCCTTCTCCCCTCCCCCCCTTAAATCACCCTCCCCCATTCCCCCTTCTCTCTTTCTCTTTCCCACTATTTATTAGCTCCACATGACCGGAGGGAGGATCTGTGCCCAGTTCTAGGAATTGGACCCCTCCTCCCTCCCTCAAGCCTCCTCATACAGCAAAATAAACTACTGAAACCTTTTTGAACGTTATGACTGATCATTGTCTCATCTTGAAAACATTACTATTGTTACAACTATACCTAAACCGTGACTTAGGCTACAAAAACCTCTTACTATTGTTGATATATTCTGGTCTTCACCCAAGCCATTCAGGTCCCTTATACTACAACTCTCATTCATTATCTATACAGCTTTGGGATTTATTATACATAGTTACATAGTTACATAGTTACATAGTTAGTGAGGTTGAAAAAAGACACAAGTCCATCCAGTTCAACCCATGATGCGTGTGTGTTTGCTTTTAACCGTACATTGTGTACCCCTGTATGTTGTGGTCTTTAAGGTGTACATCTAATAGTTTTTTGAAACTATCTATGCTCCCCGCTGATACGACTGCTTGTGGAAGAGAATTCCACATCCTTACCGCTCTTACAGTGAAGAACCCCTTACGCACTTTAAGGTTAAACCGCCTTTCCTCAAGTTTTAGTGAGTGGCCACGTGTCTTATTGTATTCCCTTTCTCTGAATAGTTTGTTCCTTATGCTATACATCGTTCTAACTGTTTTACTATACCTATGAATATGTTTTGTTTGTTAGATGCCCCTTTTCTTGGCCACCACACCCTGTTTGATGTAACAATCTAACACAGTTTTGGAAATGTTATACTCTTCTTCAATCATACCTGCTGTATGACTTGTTCATGTTATTCAATAAAAATATTTTGGAGAAAAAATAAAATAAAGAGATTCACACCAGACATCCCAAGAATAGAGGAAAGGTCAATAATTACTCCTGACCGTTGTGCACGTCTGATCTGCAACTACAGGAAACGTTTGGTTGAAGTTATTGCTGCCAAAGGAGGTTCAACCAGTTATTAAATCCAAGGGTTCACATACTTTTTCCACCTGCACTATGAATGTTTACATGGTGTGTTCAATAAAAACATGGCAATATTTCATTCTTTGTGTGTTATTAGTTTAAGCAGACTGTGATTGTCTATTGTTGTGACTTAGATGATGACCAGATCACAATTTATGTCCAATTTGTGCAGAAACCCGTATCATTCCAAAGGGTTCACATACTTTTTAATGCAGCTGTATATATACTGTCTTTTTTGATCCGTTACATATTTGAACATTAATAAATCATGAGGGCATGTTTAACCTACTGTATATGTTCTAGGAAAAATATTGGACTACAGAGATTAAAAAAAAAAAACATTGTTAATGGTTCTAAAGGAATCTGCAAACAAGACATTTACAAGCTTTATTTGATTTAAGTCACACCAGTTTAAAACTCATGTGTCTGCCAGTCTACACTGGTATCTGTTTGATGGTACATTTTGTATTGGTCAAAACAGTTAATCATTCTTTGTTCGCGGGAAACAATATACTAAGGGTATTTATGAATAATTTATTAAACTAAAGCATTCAACCATGCTTTATTATCTGCAATGATATGCTACTTTTGGCTAATTTCAGCACTAGTTAACTCATGGGTGTTTGCCCTATAAAATAAATCATGTGTCTCATCTACTCTTGGTATACATGCAACCTACCATGCATATGAGAACACTGTTAAATTAGACATTTAAAGTTCTTAATGGTATACTAAATCACTCTACTGGTAATGACAGTGAACTAGGTTTCCTTTGAATTATATTCTTTGTTCTTACACACTCGTGTTCACTTTGTTTTTATAACATATTCTTACTACATAGTTGCATTCAATTTGTAATATTTTATTATCCTCACCACTAAAAATCAAGTTATATTCCTCTGAGTATTTAAGAATTACGGTAGTTTAGAACAAGGGTCATTGGTTAGTTCACACATTCTTTCCACATGAAATGAAGATATTACATCAAAGCATTTCCTTCTCTTAAAAAGTTAGATACATACATATTTATATTACATAAATTCTTATATATTTATAAGCTACTGGTCTGTTGGAAAAACACCGAAGAAACTAGATGAACGTAGAACTACAACCAAAGGAGATGCATATTTTTATCTCACATAATAACCAAATGCAAAATTGTAAGTTGCCTAAAGACTTTTCAGGACAGATAAAGTACAGACACTATTTAACCAGCTTTTACATTTTATAAGCCATATTTCAGTATTATTATTATTATTATACAGGATTTATATAGTGCCAACAGTTTGCACAGCGCTTTACAATATGAGGGAAAACAATACAGTTACAATACAATTCAATACAGTAAGAAATAGAGGGCCCTGCTTGTTAGAGTTTACAATCTAGAAGGCAGGGTCAAGTGAAACAAAAGGTAATAACTGTGGGGGATAAGCTGATGGAGAAAATGGAAGTACAGTTGTAAGATGTGGGTAGGATAGGCTTCTTTGAAGAGGCGGGTTTTCAGGGATCGTCTAAAAGCTAATAGAGTAGGAGATAATCGGATAGATTGAGGTGAGGAGTTCCATAGGATTAGAGAGGCTCTGGAAAAGAAAATATAGACTCCAAGACCAGGCTCTTTGGGCAGAGAAAGCTAGTATAGGTTCATTGTATAGCCAGCTTGTTTAAATGAAGTAATAGTGACTGGAAAAGGTTTTTTTTTTTTTTTTTGACAATGAAGATAAGGTTTTCTAACTAGTCTATTATCTCCTTCTATTGCCTCACAGATAATAGATTGTTGCAAGCAATGCATGAACTGATTGGGTCTCATCCATTTAATGTCTATGATAAGTAATGAAAACCAATACAAGATTTCTCTGTGTAACGCTCCTGCGTTTCATGTATGGTGTGGATTTTCAGCTGCAGAAATATTCCACTTCAGTAATCATGTAAGAGAGATGCTGAGATACCATTCACAACCTCAATGACTCATCATGTGTGGAAGGTCTTAATTCAGCTAGTAAATACACACACTCAACAAGCTGGTTCCTAGAGTGACTTTATGTATGTAGTAACACAGTGATGAAGATTTAAGAGACAGGTTGAGTGGAGGTGGTAGGTGACAGACACTTGAAGGTAAGACAGTAGCAGATGGATGCAGGTAGGTTTAGCAATCATGTATGGTAGCAGATGACAGAGTAGCAGGTGGACATACAAGAGAGATCAACCCAGTGCAGGAATAAGTAGCAGTAGTCTTAAGAGCTAGCAATCTAGATATGCAGATGTGATAAATAGTCTTTACTATGCAGAGCTAGATAGTGTAAGCTTAGTATAAGTTTATAGAGGGTTCCCCTGCGGGGTACTTAGCACTAATAGCAATACAGCCGAAGGTTGGTTCAGGAGGAGCGGATGATCCGGAAGCGGGATGCAGGGATCAGCGCAGCGAGGTTCCGTCAGCGAGGTATGCTTGCAAGCACGAAAGCTTCAAGCCAAGTTAGCATCCAGGTAAGGGTGTTTGAACGAACACATGTGAGTGAGAACCGGCGATTTAAATAGCCATCTAGTCTGGCGCTGAGTGATGACAGCTTCAGTCTTAAAGGTGTATGCGCACCTTTCCAAAAGGGAATGGTGGGGCGCATACACTTGTGAAAAGAGTAATTTAGGGTACCAAAGGTACCGGAACATTACAATACCCCCCCCTTAAGGCCAGCTCCTGAAGGCCTCTGGAGCTGGTTTGTCTGGGTATCTCGCATGAAAATTGCGGATTAATCTAGGGGCATGTATTTCAGAGGTGTTTAGCCAGGTGTCGTCTTGGGGCCCATAGTTCTTCCATCTAACCAAGTACTGAAGTCTTCTTCTGTAGATACGAGAATCCAGAATCTCTTTTATCTCGTATTCTTCTCCACCTTCAACTTGTACAGGAGGCGGAGGTGGAATATTAGGCCTTATTCCTTGGTCCGGAACATGGGGCTTCAGTAGCGACACATGGAAAATGGGATGGATTTTTAGGTCTATTGGCAATGTAAGCTGTACTGCAGCTTTTCCAATAAGTTTTTTGATTGGGAAAGGTCCCAAGAACAGAGGTCCAAGCTTTTTGCTAGGGATCTTCAGTCTTAAATTTTTTGTTGAGAGCCAAACGAGGTCCCCGATAGTGTACTGTGGAGAAGGTCTTCTGCGAAGATCATAGTACTTCTTTTGTTGACTGTGAGCGTGTGCAATGGTAGTATTTAATAAACCCAGAGAATCCTTTATTTGGGTAAGATAGTCAGAGGCTACTGGGTTGTTTGAAGGAAGGATGCGTGGTGGAAGAATAGAGGGATGAAACCCATAGTTCAAGTAGAACGGACTCTGCTTGGTTGTACTGTGGGTTGCGTTGTTGTAGGCAAATTCTGCCAGAGGGAGAAGATCCACCCAATCATCCTGTTGGTAAGAAGTGTAACAACGTAAATACTGCTCGATGCATTGGTTGACTCTTTCAGTCTGTCCGTTGGTCTGCGGATGGTAAGGAGAAGTGAGCTTCCGCTCGATCCGTAGTATGTGACATAGTTCTTGCCAGAATTTAGAAATAAATTGGGATCCACGGTCAGACAGAAGAGTTTTTGGGATACCATGTAATCTAAAGACATGTTTCATCAGGAGTTCTGCCGTTTGTTTGGACGAAGGTAGTCTGCGAATAGCAATGAAATGTGCCATCTTTGTCAGATGGTCCACTGACACCAAGATGGTATTAAATATTAAATCCTTTGGAAAGAGGCAATTCTACGATGAAGTCCAAGGACAAAACTTCCCATGGAGTTTGGGGTATTGGTAGACTGCATAGTAGACCGGATGGTCTCGTAGTGTCAATTTTGGACCTGGCACAGACATTGCATGAAGAGACAAATTTTTGTATAGATGTTTTCATGTCAGGCCACCAGAATTGCCGGGAAATCAAATTAAGAGTCTTTGTCATACCCATATGTCCTGCCATAGGCACATCATGAGATAATTCCAAGATCTTGGTGCGTAGGGTAGGTGGTATGTAAAGTTTGTCGTTGTAGTAGAGGAAGCCTTCTGCATCAGTATTTAGTTGTGGTGGGGGTGAATCCAAACTTATACCATGCAAAACCTCTTCCTTCAAGGAACGGACAACTCCAATAATGCGTTTGTGAGGTATTATAGGAACGGAAGGGATTTCAAAGTAGTTTTCTTCAGTTAGTCGTGATAGTGCATCCGCCTTTTTGTTCTTATCTGCAGGTGTGTAAGTCACTAGGAAGTTAAACCTTAGAAAGAATAGTGACCATCGTACCTGCCGGTGCGAGAGAGTTTTGCTAGTCTGAAGATATTGGAGGTTTTTATGGTCCGTGTATATAATTATTGGTAATTGGGTGCCTTCGAGTAAATGTCGCCAATTCTCCAGAGCCAATTTTATAGCAAGCAGTTCCTTTTCACCCACGGGTTAATTTATCTCGGGACTGCTTAGGGATTTAGAAAAAAAGGCGACTGGATGAAGTGGTGAAGTGTGGGTTGGTCGTTGGTAGAGTATTGCTCCTACTGCCATGTTTGACGCATCTACCTCCAGAATGTATTGGAGGGATGGGTCTGGATGGCGTAATATGGGAGCGGAAGTAAACCTTGTCTTTAACAAGTGAAAAGCTTTATTGGCTTCTTCTGACCATTTGAATGTTTTTTTTATGCTAGTGAGCTGTGTGAGGGGTCTCACAATAGCAGAAAAGTTTTTAATGAACTTCCTGTAGAAATTTGAAAATCCCAGGAATCGCTGTAGCGCCTTGCGTGTGGTTGGTGTAGGCCAATCCTGAATGCAGGATATTTTACTCATGCCCATCTCGATTCCTGTTTTGGATATGATGTAGCCTAGAAAGAGTACCTCGTCTTTATGAAACAAGCATTTCTTCAGTTTCACATAAAGGTTATGTGCAAGCAATCTCGATAGTACAAGTCTTACATGTCTTATGTGTTCAGACAGGGATCGTGAATATATAAGTATATCGTCCAGATATACCACAACACAGACATCTAGTAAGTCTTTAAAAATATTGTTTATAAATCGTTGGAAAACTGCAGGGGCGTTGCATAGCCCGAATGGCATCACAAGATATTCGAACAATCCGTATCTGGTTCTGAATGCAGTCTTCCACTCGTGTCCATCACGGATTCGAATGAGATTGTATGCTCCTTTCAGGTCCAATTTTGAAAAATAGGTAGCTCCACGCACCTGCTCAATGAGCTCAGGGATAAGCGGTAGAGGATAGCGATCTTTTATTGTGATAGCATTCAATTTCCTGTAGTCGATGATAGGTCTGAGACTTGAGTCCTTATTGCGAACAAAAAAGAGTCCTGCTGCTGTGGAAGAAGTGGAAGGTCTAATAAAACCTTTTTCCAAATTCTCATCCAAATAGGTTTTGAGATGGGAAAGTTCATCCTGTGAAAGAGGATAAACATGACAGAACGGCAATTTTCTATTTGGGAGTAGATCAATGCTACAATCATAGTCTCGATGAGGAGGTAATGCTTGAGCATTTTTCTCAAGAAAAACCTCAGAAAGATCCTGATAACATAGTGGTGCAATCTCATCTGTCACCATAGACAGAATCTTCCCGGAAGACGGGAGGTTACACGTATCCTGGCAATAGCAAGAGAGGAAGGCCAAGGACCGTTCCTTCCAATCTATGGTTGGTTGGTGTGTGTGTAACCAGGGAAGTCCCAACAAAATGGGAAAGTGGGGTGAAGGTATTAAATCGAAGGTAGTAGTCTCCCTATGAGACTCGTTAATAGTGACTAGAAGTGCTTGTGTCTGATCGGTGATCGGACCAGAGGATAACGGAACACCGGTAATAAGACTTACTGAGACAGGTTTAAGTTTAGAAATAATAGAAATTTTATTTGAAGCAGCAAAACATATATCAATATAATTTCCACAAGATCCTGTGTCAATCATGGCCTTAGTAGTAATCCTGTTCTGGTCCCACTGTAATGTCAAACAAACAAAAATGTAAGGGTTAGTGAATGAAGTTGTCAATCCCCCTAGGAGGACATGTGAACACTCACCCTTCTTTTTGTTGACTAGGGGACAGACATTTATCTTGTGATCCGGGGATGCACAGTACAGGCAGAGATTTTCATATCGTCTTTTGGCTTTTTCCATAGTTGATAGCGGTGGGCGTATGGTTCCTACCTCCATAGGAACGGGGTTAACGGCCGGAATCCGAGAGGAAACGGATAATGGCATTCCCATTTTCTCAGCCTTTCTTTCTCGTAGTCTTCTATCTATGGTAATACTGAGTTGTATTAATGGATCCAGGGTTTTTGGTAGATCCGCTCGGGCGAGCTCGTCCTTAACGGCTTCTGATAGGCCAAGCCTAAATTGGGTTTTCAGAGATGCATCATTCCATTCTGAATCAAGGGTCCATCTCTTGAATTCCGCGACAAAGTCTTCTACAGGCCTCCTTCCTTGTTTCAAGGATCTTAATTGAAGATCGGCAGTACTCTGCCTATTGGGGTCATCATATAGACTAGTGAGTTCTGCTAGGAACAAGGCATAGGAGTTGAGAAGCTGGTTGTTTTTCTCAAAAAGAGAGTCTGCCCAGGCTCGAGGATCGCCTGTTAGGTAAGAAATAATAGTACAAACCTTAATGTGATCAGTAAGGTAGGTACGAGGTTTTAGCAAAAAAAGTAACTCACATGCGTTTTTAAATTCGCGAAATTTTTTGCGATCGCCTGTAAATACCAAAGGGGGATTTATCTTGGGTTCAGGGGACTGAGCAGAGGTAAGTTGTGTCAGTCTAATTACCTGCTGCGACAGAGCCTGATTGTCTTCTTTTAATTCAGCAAGTGCGTGTATTAACGCAGTTACTTGCTGTTTTAATTGTGTCACCTGAGTGGTTATTTCTGCTGAATCCATTTGTGGGTTCGTTCAATCTGTAACGCTCCTGCGTTTCATGTATGGTGTGGATTTTCAGCTGCAGAAATATTCCACTTCAGTAGTCATGTAAGAGAGATGCTGAGATACCATTCCCAACCTCAATGACTCATCATGTGTGGAAGGTCTTAATTCAGCTAGTAAATACACACACTCAACAAGCTGGTTCCTAGAGTGACTTTATGTATGTAGTAACACAGTGATGAAGATTTAAGAGACAGGTTGAGTGGAGGTGGTAGGTGACAGACACTTGAAGGTAAGACAGTAGCAGATGGATGCAGGTAGGTTTAGCAATCATGTATGGTAGCAGATGACAGAGTAGCAGGTGGACATACAAGAGAGATCAACCCAGTGCAGGAATAAGTAGCAGTAGTCTTAAGAGCTAGCAATCTAGATATGCAGATGTGATAAATACTCTTTACTATGCAGAGCTAGATAGTGTAAGCTTAGTATAAGTTTATAGAGGGTTCCCCTGCGGGGTACTTAGCACTAATAGCAATACAGCCGAAGGTTGGTTCAGGAGGAGCGGATGATCCGGAAGCGGGATGCAGGGATCAGCGCAGCGAGGTTCCGTCAGCGAGGTATGCTTGCAAGCACGAAAGCTTCAAGCCAAGTTAGCATCCAGGTAAGGGTGTTTGAACGAACACATGTGAGTGAGAACCGGCGATTTAAATAGCCATCTAGTCCGGCGCTGAGTGATGACAGCTTCAGTCTTAAAGGTGTATGCGCACCTTTCCAAAAGGGAATGGTGGGGCGCATACACTTGTGAAAAGAGTAATTTAGGGTACCAAAGGTACCGGAACATTACACTCTGACACCTACTGGTATTACTTGTTAGTTTTTTTTTTTTAACGAGTAATGGCGCCGATCTGTGATTTTTTTTGCGGGACTGCGACATTGCGGCGGACAGATCGGACCCTTGACTGACATTTTTGACACTTTTGGGGGTACCAGTGACATTACTACAGTAATCAGTGCTATACGTATGCACTGTTACTGTAAAAATGACACTGGCAGGGAAGGGGTTAACTTTATTGGAGAGGGAGGGGTTAAGTGTGTCCCTAGGGGCGTGTTTCTAACTGTGCAGAGATGTGGCTGTGTGTTTAACAGCAGAGATCAACGGCCCTACATAGCAGGGCAGTTTGATCTCTGCTGTTTCACAACGGAGAATGACAGGCGGCTGTGTTTACATTACATTTACGTACCGGTACGTCACTTTGCCTGCACGGGGCTGACCGCCGCAGTATATGTACTTGCGGTGGTCGGCAAGTGGTTAATATTCGGAAAGACAGGGTAAAACTGTGGTGGTGTTTGTCTCTATGTGAGAAGTGATCTCAAAGTGAGTGTGAAAGATGACCTAGTTGATGGAAAGTGTGCTGAATCTGAAGCAGTATGGGTTGAAATGTACATGGGTGTGCGTAAAACAAAGATTATCATTGGAGTTTGTTATAGACCAGCCAGTATTAATGAGGAGGTGGAGACTCAGCTCCTGGCACAGATAGAAAGGGCTGCAAGGGCTGGGACAGTGTTAATAATAGGGGGTTTTAACTACCCAGACATTGACTGGAGTAATGGTACTGCTGGAACAGTTAAAGGGCAAAAATTTATAAACATATTACAAGACAATTTTATGGTGCAGTTTATTGAGGCCCCCACTAGAAATGATGCTCTGTTGGACCTGGTAATCTAAAACCATGCAGAGCTTATTAACAATGTTCATATAAAAGAACATCTGGGTAGCAGTGACCATAACATGATTTCATTTAATGTTAGCTATAAGCAAAAAACGCATACAGGAAATACAAAAACATTTAACTTTAAGAGAGCAAATTTTCCAAGAATGAGGGCTGCTCTCCAGGATTTAGACGGGGAGGGAATATTGGCATTGATAAGCACAGAACAGAAATGGGAATTTTTCAAAAAGACTTTATTCAAACTCACTGCAAAGTATATTCCCATGGGTAATACGTTTAAAAGACTAAAAAAAAAAAAAAACCTATGTGGCTCACAGCAAAAGTTAAAAAAAGCTATAGATAAAAAGAAAAGAGCTTTTAAAAAATATAAAAATGAGGATACACTATCATTGTTCAGGATCAGTAGTTCGTTATCAGTTTTTGCAGATGACACAAAATTGGCCAGGGCAATAACTGCACAGCATGAAGCAGATATCCTACAGAATGACCTGGACAAAATTACGGAGTGGGCAACGACATGGCAAATGAGGTTTAATGTGGAGAAGTGTAAGGTTTTGCACTTGGGGACCAAAAACATAAAAACACAATACACGTTAGGAGGGGAACCCTTGGGGGAATCAAAAATGGAGAAGGATCTGGGAGTCTTAGTTGATGATAGATTAGGCAACAGCATGCAATGCCAAGCGGCAGCTTCCAAAGCCAACAGAATATTAGCATGCATAAAGAAAGGGATGTATTCCAGAGATAAGACTATAATCCTTCCACTTTATAAAACTCTGGTCCGACCGCATCTGGAGTATTCTGTCCAGTTCTGGTCGCCAGTCCTCAGGAGGGATGTGTTGGAGCTGGAGAAAGTCCAGAGAAGGGCAACTAAACTGATTAGGGGGTTGGAGGACCTTACCTATGAAGAGCGGCTGCAATCGCTCGATTTATTTTCCCTGGAGAAAAGACGTCTGAGAGGGGACATGATAGCAATTTATAAATATCTTAATGGGGATCTCAGCTTAGAAGAAAAGCTGTTCATTCGAAGGAATTGCATGAGGACTCGAGGACATACAATGCGATTAGAGGAGAAGCGTTTTAACCTCAGGCAACGTGGGGGGTTCTTTACTGTTAGGGCTACAAGATTGTGGAATTGTCTACCACAAGAGGTGGTTTCTGCGGGTAGTATGGTGACTTTCAAAAGACTCTTAGACTTACATCTCAAGGATCAGGAGATTGAGGGCTATGTTAGATGATTACAGTCACACACACCTACACAGGTTGAACTGGATGGACTATTGTCTTTATTCAACCTCACCTACTATGTAACTATGTAACTATGTAAATTGTTTAATTGTTACAAAGAATATAACAGAATACGTAAAAAGGAAATTAAGGACGCAAAAATTCATAATGAACAACAGATTGCAAAAGATAGTAGGACAAACCCCAAAAAATTCTTCAAATATATTAACAGATAAAAGGTTAGGTCTGAGCATGTAGGCCCTTTACAAAATAATCAGGAGTGGGTGACTGGGGACAAAGAAATGGCAAATGTATTCAATACTTTCTTCCGCTCTGTATATACAAAGGAGCATGGGGGAGCTCATGACCATAATGATGACGGTATTGACACGGCCCCAAATGATCCACAATGGCTCAAAAGTGATATGGTCCAGAAATATTTAGACAGAATAAGGGTGGATAAAGTGCTTGGACCAGATGGCATCCACCCATGCAACCTAAAAGAATTGAGCGCTGTAATTTCTAAGCCTTTGTTTCTAATTTTTAGGGACTCATTAAGGACTGGAATAGTACCACTTGATTGGTGTAGGGCCAATGTGGTGCCTATATTTAAAAAGGGATCAACGTCTTTGCCAAGTAACTATAGACCTGTTAGTTTAACTTCTATAGTGGGGAAGATATTGGAGAGTTTAATAAAAGGCCACATAGATAAGTTCTTGCTGGAAAAAAATATTTTAAGCAACAGACAGCATGGATTCATGAAAGACAGAAGTTGTCAAACAAACCTGATTTCTTTTTATGAGGAGGTAAGTAAAACCTTGGACAGAGGGGTGGCTGTGGACGTAGTATACTTGGTTTTATCAAAAGCGTTTGACACAGTTCCCCACACATGGCTAATGTGTAAGGTAAAGTCTACTGGCTTGGAAAGATTAGTTTGTAATTGGATAGAAAATTGGCTAAAAGATAGAATTCAGAGAGTAGTGGTTAATGATTCTTACTCTGAATGGTCTAAAGTTATCAGTGGTGTACCCCAATGTTCAGTGTTGGGACCCATACTTTTTAATATCTTTATAAATGATATAGGGTCTGGGATTAAAAGTAGACTTTCAGTCTTTGCAGATGACACCAAGCTTTGCAGTGGAATAACTTCTTTACAGGATGTCTCCAACTTACAAGCTGACCTCAATGCAATGTTTCATTGGGCAACTATGTGGCAAATGAGGTTTAATGTTAATAAATTTAAAGTTGGGGGCTAAGAATATGCATGCATCACACATACTAGGTGGAGTAGAACTGGGGGAATCCATAGCCGAGAAGGATCTGGGTGTTCTGGTAGATCATAAGCTTAATAATAGCATGCAATGCCAAGCTGGTTTCCAAAACAAGTAAAGTCCTTTCTTTTTTTTTTTTTTTTTTTTTTTTTTATATTTCTTTATTAAATTTTTCACATATTACAGAATTGAAAGATAAAACATTATATTTTCAATCCTCCAGACACTGGAGGAATCCACACACAATTTAACTGTAATACATTTTACCCCTGCACCCCTTTCCCCATTCTCCCCCTCTTTTCCCCTTTCAACCCCTTGTTCTTATATTGATCCTTCTCCTATTATTTCTTTATATTCTTCAGTTTCTTTGAAAATCTGCCACTCATTCCAAGTTCCTATTTCTCTCTCTTGGTCTTCCCCATCCCAATTCCTTAAAGACTCTAATTTTCTTGTTCTTTCAACCCTAATCACCCACTCTTTCCTTGATGGAGGCTCTAGTTTTTGCCATTTTAAGGGGATTATACTTTTAGCTGCATTCAACAAATGAGGCACTAGAGTTTTCCTATATTGTTTCACTGACATATGGGCTCCATGGAACAAACATTTCCATGGATTTTCCGGGATATGTTCTTTTGTAATTTTTCCTATCAAAGATAAAACTTCCCTCCAGTAAATCTTAATCTTTGGGCAATCCCACCAAATATGTGAAATTGTACCAATCATCTGACATCCTCTCCAACAATCTCTAGAACTCTCCCTCTGAAATCTTCCTAATCTATCTGGAGTGATATACCACCTGGTAAGTAACTTATAGTTCATTTCTTCAGTGTTAGAATCTATCGCAGATCTATGTACGAGCTGTAGACTTCTTTCCCAAAGGATATCCTCGCCACAGGGGCCAAAATCTCTTTCCCATTTCTCTCTTAACCACTTGCCGACCGCCGCACGACTATCTACGGCGGCGGTCAGCCCCTCACAGGCAAAGTGACGTAGGTCTACGTCGCTCGCCTGTGAGGGTTTAGGGAGCGAGCGCGCGCCGCCGGAGGCGCGCTCCCGCTCCCGCGTGGTCACGGACCCCCCCACGCGTGTGACCGGCGGACCCGATCGCCGCCGGCCACTCTGCGATCGGCGGGGGAGAGGGAGAAAGTCAGGCAGCTTGTGTAAACAAGCTGCCTGTCATTCTCCTCTCTGTATGAGAGATGATCACATGGATCTACTATGTAGATCCATTGATCACTCTGCATACAGTTGAAGCCACAGCCAATCACAGTTAGAATCACGCCCCTAGGGACACACACAGCCCCTCCCTCTCAAATAAAGTTAACCCCTTCACTACCAGTGTATTTTTACAGTAACAGTGCATATATATAGCACTGATTACTGTAGAAATGTCACTGGTAACCCCAAAAGTGTCACAAATGTCAGTCAAGGGTCCGATCTGTCCGCCGCAATGTCGCAGTACCGCAAAAAAAATCGCAGATCGCCGCCATTACGCGTTAAAAAAAAAAACAACAAAAATGACAAAAATCTTTCCCTTTGTTAGTAAACGCAATAACTTTTGCGCAAACCAATCAAAATACGCTTTTTGTGATTTTTTTTACCAAACATATGTAGCATAAAACAAATTGGCCGAAAATATTAAAACATTTTGATTTTTACATTTTTTTTGGGGGGAATTTCATATAAAAAAAAGGGAAAAATATTGCTATTTTTGCAAAATTTACGCTCTTTTTTTGTTTATAGCGCATGATCAAAAAATCGCACAGGTGATCAAATACCGCCAAAAGAAAGCTCTGTTTGTGGTAAAAAAAGGACGCCAAATTCGTTTAGGTACAGCGTCGCACGACCGCGCAATTGTCCGTTAAATTCACGCAGTGCCGAATCGCAAAATACCCTCTGGTCGTTTAGCAGCCAAATCCTCCGGGGCTTAAGTGGTTAAAGATGGGCTTACTTCCTTCGTTATTTTTAACAGTATTTTATATACACCTGAGACCCCGTTTTTCCACACTATCTGAGAAACACATCTGCTCCAGAGGTCTCAAATCTTTCCAATCTCTTAGTGGTTGAGGTAGTGTGGCCACAAAATGCCTCAGCTGTATATATCTCCATTCATTTATTTTCCACTCCCCCTTGTTTTGTTTCAATTCTTCGAAGGATATGAGCCTCCCCTGGTTTATTACATCTCCTAATCGGGCTTCACTATCTTGTGTCCAATTACCCAATTCTTTTCCTTCTCCCGGTGCGAAAAATTTTGTATTTACAAGTGGTATTAATGGTGAATTGTACTTCCAATTTTCTTTTATATGTGTCGTGTCCCAAATTTTTAAAGCGTGACTTGTAATCCAATCAGTGTTACTATTTAATTCTCTATATTTCGGAGGTATCCAAATAATTTTAGCTAACTGTACTTTACTAAGTGTGTTTTCTATTAATACCCAGTCTTTTTCACTGTTTTGTTTGCTCCATTCTATCACCCGTGTAAGTATTGATGCTAAATAATAATTTTTGAAGTCTGGTAATGCCAATCCTCCGTGACCCTTTTCTTTTTTTAATATCGTGTATCTAATCCTAGGTTTTTTGTGCTTCCATATAAATTTAATTGTCAAAGTTTTAAGTGTTCTAAAGAAAACTTGTGGGATTGGGATGGGAATCATTTGGAATATGTATAGTATTTTGGGTAGGATTATCATCTTTATTGTATTTATTCTCCCTATTAGCGAGGAACTCCTAGGGGATAATCTATTTAATTCTGCTCTCGTATCATTTAATATTTTGAGGAAATTAACTTTATATAATTTCTCTGGGGTAGCTGTTAATTTGATCCCTAAGTAGTTTATTTCATCTTTTCTCCATTTAAAGTGGAATTCATTTTTTAATCTCTCTTCTTCCTCCCTATGAGTATTTATACTCAATATCTCGGACTTTTTTTGATTGATTTTTAAATTTGAAAGGTCTCCATAATTTTTCATAGTTTTTATTATGTTTGGTAAAGTAATCATAGGATTGGATACATAGAGAAGAATATCGTCTGCAAAGGCGGATATCTTATATTCCTCTTCTCCTATCTTTATACCCCTGATGTCAGGGTTTCTCCTTATCGTAGCTAATAATGGTTCCAGAGAGAGGACAAATAACATTGGTGACAGTGGGCATCCTTGTCTGGTTCCATTATACATCTCGAAAGATTCCGACATTCCCCCATTAATTTTTACTCTTGCAGATGGGTGGTTATAGAGTGATTTAATCCTGGACATCATTGTTGGGCCTATTCCTAACTCTTCTAATGTTTTAAACATAAACTCCCAATCCACTCTGTCAAATGCCTTTTCGGCATCTAATGACATTATAATACTTGAGGGACTATTTTTTAGCATTTGGTTAATTAGGAGAATGGTTTTAATTCCGTTATCTCGACCCTGTCGACCCGGGATAAACCCTACTTGGTCTCTATGTATCCATTTCCCCATTAACCTCTTAAGCCTAGTCGCCAAAATTTTTGTGAATAACTTAGTGTCTACATTAAGGAGGGCAATAGGCCTATAACTGGAGCATAATAACCGATCTTTCTTCTCTTTAGGGATCACAGTTATTGAGGCGGATAGAGCTTCTCTGCTCATCATATATTGAGTGCCAATTCCATTCATATATTCTTTTAATTTTGGTATTAATATTTCCTTATATCTTTTATAATAATTAATTGTAAACCCGTCTGGGCCTGGGCTTTTACCTGAGCTAGTTTCTTTTATCGCTGTCTCTATTTCCTGTTCAGAAATTGGTCTCTCTAGATCTAATAATATATCTTCCTCTACCCTTGTCAGTTTAGCATTCCTAAGATATTCTTTAATTTTCTCCCTTCTATCCGCCTCAGAGCCCTGCGAATCCTCTTTTTTTACTGAATAAAGGTTTTCATAGTACTTTTGAAATTCTTTAGCAATTCCTGTTGTTGTTTGGATTATGTCCCCATTTTTGTTTTTTATTTTGTCTATAAAGTTCCTCGCTTTCCTCTTTTTTAATATTCTTGCGAGATTTCTCCCAACTTTGTTACTTTCCGTATAATTTTCTTTTGTATACCTCTTCATTTCTTGTCTAATTTCCTGGTCTAGGAGGTCTCTCAATTCTTCACTCTTTTTTTCTAATAACTTGTATGTCTGTGTATCTTGTGTTTTTTTATGTTTATACTCAAGATGGTGTACTTCTGTTTGGAGATTATCTTTGTTTATTGTGCTTTCTTTTTTCTTTTGTGCCCCTTTTGAGATTAGTATGCCCCTTATATATGCTTTATGGGCTTCCCACACCATGTTTTTTGGTGAGTCATTTTGATCATTTACTTGAAAGTAGAGTGCCAACTCTTTTTCTATTTCTTTCCCCCATTTTTTATCTCTGAGGATCTCTTCATTGATTCTCCACGCGTCCATCTTAGGCCTCTCTTTAGACATTTTTAATTTTACATTGATGGGGGTGTGGTCGGACCAGGTCCTTGTCCCTATCTCTGCCCCTTCTATTTTTTCCAGCCATCTATGTTCTATTAATATGTAATCTAATCTCGAATAAGTTCCATGAACATTCGAAAAACAGGTATAATCTCTGCTTTTCGGGTGGAGACTTCTCCAAGCATCTACTAATTGATTTATTAGCAGTTTTTCTTTAATTCTTTTTTTTTGATTTTTGTTGGAGCTTACAGATTTTGATGTAGTATCTATTTCTGGATCGAGGCAAAGATTTAGGTCTCCCGCTACGACCACTCCCCCTTTTTTAAACGTCAATAATTTGCTCATTACTTTCCACAGGAACTCTATTTGTCTTACATTAAGACTGTATATATTTGCTAAAGTAATTTCCTCCTCTCCTATCTTACCTCTTAAGAAGAGGTATCTACCCTCTGGATCCCCCAGTCTCTCCTCAAGCACAAATCCAAGGTTTCTGGTCATACCAATGGCCACTCCCCTGGACTTGCTTCCCGTGGAGTCTGCATAATACCAGAGGGGATGGTTCTGGGAGTATAGCCTGATGTTGGACGTGGGAGAAATATGAGTCTCTTGTAGAAATGTTATGTCTGCTTTCAAGTAATTGATTTCTTTTAGAATTTTTTTCCTTTTATCTAGTGAGTTTAACCCTCGTACATTATAAGAAAGTATATTGATTAATACCATTTCTGATTTATATAGCTTTTCTGTTCGTTTACCTGGATTTTAATATATTCTCTGGGGTTTAAGGATTTGAATTCCTCTGGGTTGGACCCTGTCTTATAGAAATTAGTTATTATTTTTTTAAGGTTTTTTTTCCATCTCTTAGTAGGGTAGGATCATTTTTCCCATTTTCCCCTCCCTCTCTCTTCCCCCCCTCCCCCATCCACCCACCCCTCTCCCCTCCCTCCTCCCCATCCACCCCCCTGCCCTGCCCTTGTGGGGACCTGGCATCCCTCCTGCCCTTAGCCAGGTTAGTCGATGTCACCTTCTCCCTTCTCCATCGACTTGTTGCCGAGGTTGAGCTCTGGCCATGTACGCCTTTACCGTCCATCTTTCCTAATCCTAGGTCAAGGTGGTAGAGGCTGGTTGATTACTGTAGAGCTGTCTATTGCCTTACTCATTTAATCTCTCTTTCTCCCCAATTACCCCTGGCACCCCTCCCCCACCCGGGTCCCCCCCTCCGTCCCCCCAATGTTTATTACAGTGCTTAAATCTTAAGTCTTTTTCTTCTTCTTTCGTTTCTTCTTCTCTTTCCACTGAGTTAGATCTTCTTCGTCAGAGTCTTCTTCTGAGGAACCTTGGTCTGCCCACTCCGGAATGTCTATCAGAGGAATTTTTAATGATTCACAGAAAACTTTAATGTCTCCTGGGAATCTGAGTAGGATAGTCTTACCGTCTCTTCGTACCCCTAAACCTGCCGGGTGGCTCCAAAAATATGGGATACTCAGTCTCTTTAACTCTTCCACTACTGGCCTGAGGAAACGTTTCCTATTGATTGTCTCTTGTGCCAGATCGGGGAAGATCTGAATCTCCTCTCCCTCACATTTTAGGACCGGTCTTTCTCTCATTTTCTCCCAAATCTGGGCTCTTGTCTCATATTTGTGAAATCTGACAATCACGTCCCTTGCTTTGTCCTTTGGTATATTAATTGGTTTCCTTAATCTATGTATTCTCTCGAATTCCATTTTTTCTGTGATTGCTTTTCCCAGCAGGGGGTTAAAGATGTTCTCCAACGTTTCTTCTGGATTTTCCGCTTGTCCCTTCTCCGGTATTCCTCTTATTCGTAAGTTCATTCTTCTATGCCTATTCTCCTGATCCTCCATTTTATATAACATATTTCTTTGATCTGTCTGCATTTTCTTCATTTGTTCCTTTAAATTTTTTAGTTTCCTTCCATGGTGAACTATCTTGTCTTCTGTTTCCTCAACTCTGACAAAAATATGGCCCAGATCTCCATATAAAGTTGCCATTTCAGCTTTAATAGATTTTTCGAGGCTAGCGAACATTTCACGCATTTCTGACTTTGCCCCTTATATATGCTTTATGGGCTTCCCACACCATGTTTTTTGGTGAGTCATTTTGATCATTTACTTGAAAGTAGAGTGCCAACTCTTTTTCTATTTCTTTCCCCCATTTTTTATCTCTGAGGATCTCTTCATTGATTCTCCACGCGTCCATCTTAGGCCTCTCTTTAGACATTTTTAATTTTACATTGATGGGGGTGTGGTCGGACCAGGTCCTTGTCCCTATCTCTGCCCCTTCTATTTTTTCCAGCCATCTATGTTCTATTAATATGTAATCTAATCTCGAATAAGTTCCATGAACATTCGAAAAACAGGTATAATCTCTGCTTTTCGGGTGGAGACTTCTCCAAGCATCTACTAATTGATTTATTAGCAGTTTTTCTTTAATTCTTTTTTTTTTTGATTTTTGTTGGAGCTTACAGATTTTGATGTAGTATCTATTTCTGGATCGAGGCAAAGATTTAGGTCTCCCGCTACGACCACTCCCCCTTTTTTAAACGTCAATAATTTGCTCATTACTTTCCCCAGGAACTCTATTTGTCTTACATTAAGACTGTATATATTTGCTAAAGTAATTTCCTCCTCTCCTATCTTACCTCTTAAGAAGAGGTATCTACCCTCTGGATCCCCCAGTCTCTCCTCAAGCACAAATCCAAGGTTTCTGGTCATACCAATGGCCACTCCCCTGGACTTGCTTCCCGTGGAGTCTGCATAATACCAGAGGGGATGGTTCTGGGAGTATAGCCTGATGTTGGACGTGGGAGAAATATGAGTCTCTTGTAGAAATGTTATGTCTGCTTTCAAGTAATTGATTTCTTTTAGAATTTTTTTCCTTTTATCTAGTGAGTTTAACCCTCGTACATTATAAGAAAGTATATTGATTAATACCATTTCTGATTTATATAGCTTTTCTGTTCGTTTACCTGGATTTTAATATATTCTCTGGGGTTTAAGGATTTGAATTCCTCTGGGTTGGACCCTGTCTTATAGAAATTAGTTATTATTTTTTTAAGGTTTTTTTTCCATCTCTTAGTAGGGTAGGATCATTTTTCCCATTTTCCCCTCCCTCTCTCTTCCCCCCCTCCCCCATCCACCCACCCCTCTCCCCTCCCTCCTCCCCATCCACCCCCCTGCCCTGCCCTTGTGGGGACCTGGCATCCCTCCTGCCCTTAGCCAGGTTAGTCGATGTCACCTTCTCCCTTCTCCATCGACTTGTTGCCGAGGTTGAGCTCTGGCCATGTACGCCTTTACCGTCCATCTTTCCTAATCCTAGGTCAAGGTGGTAGAGGCTGGTTGATTACTGTAGAGCTGTCTATTGCCTTACTCATTTAATCTCTCTTTCTCCCCAATTACCCCTGGCACCCCTCCCCCACCCGGGTCCCCCCCTCCGTCCCCCCAATGTTTATTACAGTGCTTAAATCTTAAGTCTTTTTCTTCTTCTTTCGTTTCTTCTTCTCTTTCCACTGAGTTAGATCTTCTTCGTCAGAGTCTTCTTCTGAGGAACCTTGGTCTGCCCACTCCGGAATGTCTATCAGAGGAATTTTTAATGATTCACAGAAAACTTTAATGTCTCCTGGGAATCTGAGTAGGATAGTCTTACCGTCTCTTCGTACCCCTAAACCTGCCGGGTGGCTCCAAAAATATGGGATACTCAGTCTCTTTAACTCTTCCACTACTGGCCTGAGGATACGTTTCCTATTGATTGTCTCTTGTGCCAGATCGGGGAAGATCTGAATCTCCTCTCCCTCACATTTTAGGACCGGTCTTTCTCTCATTTTCTCCCAAATCTGGGCTCTTGTCTCATATTTGTGAAATCTGACAATCACGTCCCTTGCTTTGTCCTTTGGTATATTAATTGGTTTCCTTAATCTATGTATTCTCTCGAATTCCATTTTTTCTGTGATTGCTTTTCCCAGCAGGGGGTTAAAGATGTTCTCCAACGTTTCTTCTGGATTTTCCGCTTGTCCCTTCTCCGGTATTCCTCTTATTCGTAAGTTCATTCTTCTATGCCTATTCTCCTGATCCTCCATTTTATATAACATATTTCTTTGATCTGTCTGCATTTTCTTCATTTGTTCCTTTAAATTTTTTAGTTTCCTTCCATGGTGAACTATCTTGTCTTCTGTTTCCTCAACTCTGACAAAAATATGGCCCAGATCTCCATATAAAGTTGCCATTTCAGCTTTAATAGATTTTTCGAGGCTAGCGAACATTTCACGCATTTCTGACTTTGATGGAGGGGTTTCCTTCCCACTATTTTCCTCAGCTTTGCTCGTTTCATTATCTTCTAATGTTTGAGTACTATCCCTTGATACTTCCAAACTTTCTTCTCCACTTGTACCCATATTTCCTTGAGATTTCGTTTTTTTACTAGCCTCTGTATTCTGTTTTGGTCTGACTACCGGTTGTCTTTCTGGTGGTATACTTGGCCCCTTTCCCTCTGGTGTCATGTATTTTTTAATAGTTCCTGGGCTAGCTGAACACTTTGCAGGTTTCCCTGGTATTTCTTTTGTGGTCTTGTTCTTCATATTAGGCCTCAGTCTCTCTTGGTATAGTGATATGGGTATTTCTCTTCTCTTGTTTAGGGTCTTGACTTGCCTGTGTTTCACTTGTTTATCTGGGCCCCTTCTATCTCAGTTCTAGAAAAATGTGGCACGGTTGCTGTATTGATTTAAACTTTATGTGCTTTCTCTAAATAGAGAAAGAATATGCTTTCTCTGGATATTTAAGGCCCTCAGAGAAGTGTCTGTTATTTTGACAGCTTTCTCTGTAGTGCCCTAAAACAGTGACACATAAATATATATAGAAGCTGATTTGACCTAATGCGGTTTCTAGTAAGCCTCCAGATCAATTTCTGTATGTAATCGCTAGGAGTTTGAGATAGACATAAAATGCAGCCTCAGTTTTATATCTCCGTCAATTACTTGTTTGTTAGATAGATCTATTTCCATCGACTCACAGTTATATCTCCCGACCCAAATTGAGAAGGAAGAACACCAGCCAGGACGAAAAAAAGAAAACAATAAAAGTGTACACGCAAGAGGAGGTGAGGAGAGAAAAAAAAAAAAATACATCAGTAGGAGGTCTGATCTTTTCTTTCCTTTTTCTTCCAGAGGGGGTTTGCTCCCTAATTGATCTTATCCCCTTAGCTATGCAGTGTTAATACCAATGTCGATATATAGTATTTAGATTTTTTCTGGAGGGGTGTAATCAGGTCACCCTTTTTTCAGATCAGTCCATCCCATATAGTCATTTATCCTCAATTGATCTATTGCTTGACTGACAACCTTTTTAAATATCTGCTTCCATTTGCATTGTGCAGTTATGTATGTCCTATGTGCCAACAAGCAGTTTAGGGAAATGGCTACACATAGAAAGAAAAAAAAGGGGGGCTTTCACCCTCTCACCACATCTTCATCAGCCGCGCTGACTTCTCTCCATTAGTTCTAGGGTCTGCTCCGCTTCTTTCAGAGACGGCGTGGTCGGTCGCCGGCTGCCGGGCTTGGCGCTGCGACTCCCCACCTCGTGGCCGTTATGTGTCCCTACTGGGATCCGCTCGCTCTCCGGTAGCTTAACCGCTCTCCTGTGTTCCTTCACCGAGCTGCCGCCGAGCTTCCGCCGAGCTTCCGCCTTCTCTTTCCAGCTGGCTCCGAATCAACCAGCGCTGGCTCTCACCCGGCGCTGCCTAAAGCTCCGACGGGTCTTCAGCGGGCTCAAGGCGGGCTCCAGGCGGTAAGCTCAGCTTGCTATGGATTTCTCTCCGCTCTCTGTGGTTCGCTTAGGGTGCAGGATTGGGGGCACTCCCAGGGGGGGGGGGAGCTCTCATAGGCTCCCGAGTGCAGGGACGCTGGGGAAGCCGAGGCACTTCACATCCATCTCGTTAGGCAGCTCTCCCTCCAGCATCAACCCGCGCACCGGCTTGGCGCCATCGACAGGCTCCTCCCTCCAGGCACTAGCCTTCGTAAAGTCCTTTCTTGTATTAACAGAGGCATGGACTCCAGAGAGAGAGATATAATTTTGCCCCTGTACAAATCATTAGTAAGACCTCATCTGGAATATGCAGTTCAGTTTTGGGCTCCAGTTCTTAAAAAGGATATTGGGGAACTTGAGAAAGTGCAGAGAAGGGCAATCAAACTGATAAGAGGCATGGAGGACCTCAACTATGAGAAAAGATTAGAGGAACTGAATTTATTCTCTCTTGAGAAGAGGAGATTAAGGGGGGATATGATCAACATGTTTAAATACATAAGGGGTCCATATAGTGAACTTGGTGTTGAGTTGTTCACTTTTAGGTCAACACAGAGGATAAGGGGGCACTCTTTACGTCTAGAGGAAAACAGATTTCATCTCCAAATACGGAAAGGTTTCTTCACCGTAAGAGCTGTGAAAATGTGGAATAGACTCCCTCCAGAGGTGGTTCTGGCTAACTCACTAGATTGCTTTAAAAAAGACCTGGACTCTTTCCTAGGTGTACATAATATAAATGGGTACTAACATTTTTTTTAGGTAAAGTTGATCCAGGGAATATCCGATTGCCTCTTGGATCATGCTTTGCTGGGGTTTATTTTAGCCTTCCTCTGGATCAACAGTGGTTATAGGATTGTGTTTATGGAATTGTATGGTTGGGTTTTCAATACTGGTGTTTGTTTTTTTTTTTTTGTTTTTTTTTTTTTGGTTGAACCGGATGGACTTGTGTCTTTTTTTCAACCTGACTAACTATGTAACTATGTAACAATCAGTTGCGAGTAGCAACATCACTAATACCAGCTAACATCACTGTCAGGGTTACCTGATCCGAGGCCGAGGTGCTGAGAGGGCTCCCCTTACGGCTCAGTGCGGCCCACCCCTGGAGATGGTACAGAGGGTGTGGCGCCCCAAGTGGGACGGGTTACCATCTGCAGGCAGGTAGGTAGAAACAGGAGCAATCTGAGAGCGAACTGGAACAGGCTGGAATCACAGCAGGGTATAAGTCTTTCAAGGGCTCTGAAGCAGCCGGGCTACCTTGTGCCGAGGAATAGTCTCTAGTAGCGGAGACAGGTACTGGCCGAGGTCTGGGACTGGAGCAGGCAGCGGGAACCATGGTACAAGCCGAGGTCATGCACAGGAGACAGGAGAATAGCCGAGGTCTTGAAGCAAGCCGGGGTCATACACGGTAGGTAACGGAAGCAAGGTCAGTGGGAGAAGCCAAGGGTCAAGCCCAGGAGCAGGAGATCAAATGGAATCAGGAACAATCCGAGGTCACAACAGGAAATCCAAACAGGAAGCACAGGAACACAGGAAGCTGAGAGATAATCCAGCAATGAGTCTGATCCTATGGCATCCTTTTATAGGCCATTTCCCTGACAGGCCAGCAGTGGGCTATGTCAGTTGAGTCAGGAATGTCCATCATTGCTATTACTGGCAATGTTGCCAGTTCTCCTATGGCTATTTCCCTGACAGTGCCCCCCCCCCAAGGGGCAGCCTCCGGATGCCCAGATGGGCCAGTCTCTCTGAGTGTCTGTTGTGGAACTCCCGGATCAGTCTAGGAGCGTGTACATTATCTGCAGGCTCCTAGGAATTTTCCTCTGAAGAATATCCCTTCCACTTGATGAGGTACTGGGTTTTTCTACCCCTCCTTCTGCAGTCCATTATGGCCTCCACTTCATACTCCGCTTCGCCTTCCACCAGGACTGGAGGAGGAGGCCATTCATCCCTACCAGAAAAAGGACTGGGTACAACTGGTTTTAGCCGAGATACGTGAAATACTGGGTGAATTTTGTAGGAGCTGAGTAAAACCAGTTGGAAAGCCACAGGGTTGACCTCCCTTTTGATCTCAAAGGGTCCAACGAATCTTGGACCCAGTTTCCGGGATGGGCAGGAAAGTTTCAGATTAGCTGAGGAAAGCCACACTTTGTCCCCTTTTTTAAAGGTAGGTTTGTTTCTTTTCTTTTTATCATAGAACCTCTTGTAATCTGTTTGTGCTTTCTGGATGGCCTCCTGAAGGAATAAGTAGTTCGTCCGGATAGAATCAATCCGGTCTTGGACTGCAGGGACAGATGCCTCAGGAAGGGTATTGGGCAAAAAGGAGGGATGGAACCCATAATTTGCCCAAAATGGGGACTGGTTAGTGGAGGCATGTACTGAATTATTGTATGCAAACTCCGCATATGGGAGAAGGGATATCCAGTCATTTTGGGCAAAAGTACAGAAACAACGAAGATACTGTTCTAGAGTCTGGTTTGTTCTTTCTGTCTGGCCATTGCTTTGGGGATGGTAAGCGGAAGAAAGACATATTTTAATGGACAAGGTCTTACAAAGATCCTTCCAGAATCTGGAGGTGAACTGTACTCCTCTATCGGAAACAATATTATCCGGAAGCCCATGTAGTCTGATTACTTCCTTGATGAACATTTTTGCTGTTTCCGGGGCTGATGGAGTGCCGGTCATGGGCAAGAAGTGGGCCATTTTGGTCAGACGATCCACTACCACCAAGATGGTAGTAAAACCCCCAGAGGAAGGTAAGTCAACAATAAAGTCCAATGAGATCATCTTCCAGGGTTGCTCAGGGATGGGTAGAGGCCTTAACAGACCCCAGGACTTGGTGTTGGACCCCTTGTAGTGCTGACAGACCACACAGGAGCTAACGTAAGACTGGCAATCCTTCCTTAAACTGGGCCACCAGAAGGAGCGTTGGATAAGCTCAAGGGTCTTTCGTACACCAAAATGTCCGGCCAGCTGATGGTCATGGAAAGTCTTTAGAACTTGGAGCATGACTGGTTGGGGAATGAAAACTTTGTCCTGGTACCAAAGAAACCCGTCTCGACTCTCCAAGGAGGGTACTTCTGTGTCCGCATACTGGGTGGATGCCTGTTTAATTGAGGATTTTAATTCTGGCTGGATCAGGAAAAAATATTGTGCTGACAGAATGGTACTTGGTTCCACAGACTCGGGGGTATCAGGGAACATTTGGGAGAGGGCGTCTGCTTTCCCATTCTTGGAGCCTGGTCGGTAAGTTATGTGGAAATTAAATATTGAGAAAAATAAAGCCCACTGGGCCTGTCGTGGTCTCAGACGTTTAGCGGCCCTCAGGTATTCAAAATTTTTATGATCCGTGAAGATCATAATTGGGTGGGCGGCAGCTTCCAATAAATATCTCCACTCCTCAAAGGGGGTTTTAATGGCCAACAGTTCTCGGTCACTCACGTTGTAATTTCTCTCTGAGGGACTCATCTTTTGAGAGAAAAAGGCAATAGGGTGGAGTAAGGCCTTAGGTCCTTGGCGCTGAGACAAGATGGCCCCTGTGGCTATTTCTGAGGTGTCTACCTCTAATACAAAGGGTAAAGCTGGATCTGGGTGCTGTAAGACCGGTGCAGAGGGGAACAGTTCTTTGAGTTTGTCAAATGCTGCCTGAGCTTCTGGGGACCATTTGAATCTGGTCTGCAGCAATGAGTCTGATCCTATGGCATCCTTTTATAGGCCATTTCCCTGACAGGCCAGCAGAGGGCTATGTCAGTTGAGTCAGGAATGTCCATTGCTATTACTGGCAATGTTGCCAGTTCTCCTACGGCCATTTCCCTGACAATCACACACCTCATCAAAGAGAAGCAGTTCCAGCCATCACAATAGAGATGAGTTAATTAAATGTTTGACCAAATATAAAAGGCTCATTTTTAAGTTGATAATTTTATACTGCCCCTGAATGATTTTATAAATATCCAAATGGCCCTTGGCAGAAAAAAGTTTCCCCACCCCTGATCTACCTAAATGACAGGAGTGATGCTGCTGTGACTCCTTTCATTCAGGCAGCTGGAGAATGAAGCACAGAGTGGGAACTGCAACAGCTGCTGGAGGGAGGATTCTACTTTCACCTCCCTCGATCAGCAGCTTTACATGTATAGGAGAAAGTAGGCAGGATGGGCGCACAATGAGATAAACACCTTATTGCTAGAGAAGAGGGGGAGGTGAAAGTGGGCGGTGCCCATTGGTGACATCATCCATGATCTCTGTGCCAATCCTGAAGCTGGTGTGACTAGGGAAGCGGGAGATTTAAGAGAAAGGAATTGTGGCCACTTCCAGTTTTTACTCAGTGTATCGGGACTGTCAGTGCACACGTTTTGGCTTACCAATGGCAACCAACTTTCTCTCTGGCAGTGCAAAATGAATTCCCCTTTGGGACGCCACAAGTTTAGGTACAGAATTCACACCATGACTTCAAAGCAGCACCAGTGGTTTTTGGAGTGTCGTCTTTCTTGTAAGTGGATTGTTTTTACTGAATCTGTTCATTAATATTGTATAATGTTGGGCAAACTGGTAATGTTAATGAAGAAAAAAAGTCTGTCATGTCCATTAAAATTGAAGAAGAACCAAAGATTATGTGCAGGTGCTGCACCAAAAATACATCTAATCGGTTTCTAATGATCCATACACTTGACCATTGCTGATCGGATGTTAGCTGTGTGAATTTAGCTGAAAGTGTCTCCACAGACGTTCAGGATGCCACCTAGTGGCCAGTAAAGCACTTTAGTTCACTGTTGCTTCCATATCACATCTAACCTAACCAGCGCAGCTTGGTATCATCAGGTCTATGAAATGTCTATTGTTCAGTTTGCTTTTGTCATTTAACCTGCTACACCACTTGGTTTATTTTAGTAAATATATGTATGTCCTTGTTGTGACTTATTGCCGATAGATGTGTTACATTTTGTATATTTATTTTTTCAATAAAGATATTCATTTTTTAGCCTATACCGCTTGGGTCTCCTTCCCAATCTTTTCTAGCTTTCTTGTTACCATTCCTTTTGTTACAGCTGCACCAAAAACCCCACATGGACTTTATAGACAGACATAGATAGGTAAAAATGTATTTATTGGGTACTAAAATATACAGAAAAACATACAAAAAAAATTCGAAAATTGCACTCCTTGAACAATGAGTACATGTAAAACATGAATACCAGTTACATCATAAAGATATGGCATTGATGCGGTCATCCGTGGTGACCATAGATTATGCAAAAACACACTCTACTTTCCTACTCTTTATATGACATGCACCCTCCCTTCCCTTTCTCCACCAACTCTTACCCTTTAATTCCCATGACTCCTCCTAAACCATTTCACAACATGCATCCTCTTTACCCGCTACATGACATGTATTTTCCTGACCCATTACATGACATGCATTCTGATTTCCTTGCTTTACCTGCCCTTATAATGTACATGACTTGCAACTCCTCTTTCTTTACCAGCTTTAATTGTAATTAAAATATTTAATTTGTCTTCCATCAAAATTCTCAGCACAGGGCCCATGATGCTCTTAATCCTGTGTCACCTGTATAAATACATAAGTGATCCATATAGTAAGCTTGGTGCAGAGGAATTCACTCGATACAGAGTTTTTTGGGTCATTACAAAGGACAATAGAATACTCTTTACCTCTTGAGAGAAAGAGATTTAATCTATACTCATAGAAAGGTTTCTTCATAGTATAAGCTGTGAAGATAAACAATAGACTCTCTCAAGAACTAGTTCTGGCCACCTGAGTAGATTGTTTTAAAAAGAAGCTAGATGCTTACTTAAATTCACAACATATAAACGTACATTAATTGTTATAGGTAATAACAAAAGTAGAGAAACTTGAAATAGGCAGCCGCACACCACAACAGGATACCAATAAAAAATTCTTTATTGAAATGTAGACAGATGCAGTCACAGGAATGAAATGGAACGTTAACATGTTTCACACATCTTGTGCTTAGTTCTAACCAGGGTTCAAACTGTGAGGTTGGTGTTGAAATAGGTGAAAACATACCCATTTACAGCCAAATCCAATCAACACAACTGGCCCCACCTGACAAGCATGACAAAAATATCCATTGATTAAAACCCATACAAAATGTTACAAAATATTGCACCACATAAAGAGAAAAGAAAAAGAAAAACATATGCACAATGGGTATTTCTTGCACAAAAATGACAATAAACACGCAGAGACATAAATGCAATAAAAGCCAATAATTAATAATAACTATAATATGGAGTGTAAAAATAAATAAAAGGAGATTGTTCCCTGAGCTGGAGGGAAGGACATAAGACCCGTGCCAATCATAAAAAAGACATCCCACTCAGAGTTGAGTCCTGGGGGGATATGGGTTTACAGGTGCAATATCCAATAAACTCCCCTACTTCATTGAAGATGAAAAACATCTCCGCCTCTTTTGGGAACACGTATACTACTTGTACTGAGACCACTGACAAGTCCCCAGCATGATAGTTGTTGAAATGTCATGCCACATTGGTAGAGTGGTGCTTCTTGATACTGTAAAGGTGTTTCTAAAAGCAGTCCTTAAGGCGCCTGATTGTTCTTCCTACATATGATTGTTTTTCCTACATATTGTTTATGACACAGTCTGCAAATGATTAAATAAATACAGTAACATAAGGAGTAGAGATGGGTGAATGGTACAGCCCGAGCATGAATTCGGGCCAAACATTTGCCTGTTTGGCCGTTCGCTGACCACCTGAATTTGCAGGGTGTTCACCCAGACGAACACCCTGCAATGCACTGAGTGTTGCACAGTGTATTCTGCACCCTGATCAGAAAAAGCTTTGCCAATCAGGGCGCAGTGTGAACTGGTTGTTAAGGAGCGGGGCCGGTAAGCAGGCCGCAGCGTCCTTAACAACCGATGAGTCATCAACTGTCAATGAATTTCCCCTCTGACAGCTGAATAATAATAAAAAAAAAAGTGACGGTTGAAAAAGAAGAAAAAAAAGGGCTTGGGGTCTTGTATGGATTTGAAGGTGAACCCCAGGCCAAACTAAAAACAAAATGGTGCGGGGTCCCCCCAAAATCCATACCAGACCCTTATCCAGGCATGCAGCCCAGCAGGTCAGGAAAGGGGGGGGGGGACGAGCGAGCATCCCCCTCTCCTTAACCACACCAGGCCACATGCCCTCAACATGGGGGGTGGCTGCTTTGTTGTGGGCAGGGCCTTATCCCCACAACCATGGCAGTTGGTTAGGGTCTGCAGGCAGGGGACTTATCAGAATTTGAAAGCCCCCTTTAACAAAAGGGCCCCTAGATCCCAGCACCCCCCTATGTGAATGAGTATTGGGTACATAGTACCTCCACCCATTCACCAAAAAGTGTACAAAAGTAATAAAAAAAGAGACAAGTTTTTGACAAATCCTTTATTAGAAATAAAAAGAAATGTGTCCCTCTATGTAAATTCATAGTCAATCAGGCTGCCTGCCGACCTGAAAAATAAAAAATAAATAAACGTTCCACCTTCTGGGATGGTCTCCAGCCAAATGCCTCCTCTGAGCTTTGACAGTTCTTATATAGGTATGGGACAAGGCTACCTGGTAACGTGGAAACCAAGAAAGGTGAGGGGGGAAAGACCCTCTCAGAAAGGTTGCATAAACCGGGCTCACTGGGTGATGTGTGCAAAAAATACTTTATTAAGTGGTGCAATACAAAAACTGAAAAATACAAAAAATCGATTAAAAACTACACATCCAAAGTGTGACACATGTAGTGTGAAGCCGACCCCTTGGATCAGTGTGGGTGGTAGATGCTGTATGACAGCACCACCCTAAACCAGCACTCTACCTAATGCAGGGACCCTGTCTGCATCAACTCCGTGGGAGGAGAGTGATCTGTTGATAAAGAACTTGCGGTCACTTCTTCAATCCCTGGGAGCTGAGATGCCTCAGTATGCCTAGAATGCAGTCTCAAAATATGAGAAGTAGGTCTGTAATAGCACAATGCTCTGTCACAAAGTGAAGACACATCTTGGCTAGGAGCTGTGTGTGCAACTGTGGGCAATTAGTGACTGAGAATAACAGATACACTGTATTTCACTATAACCAGTGGGTAGATGTGGGTAGATGTCAGATAGGGGGAAATGATTGGTGCACTGGATGGCCACTCTATGGGCACGCGAAACGCGTCAACGTCAGACTCCAGCACTCTACCGGCCCTGCAGGAGGTCATCTGTCTCTGTGTTGACCAATGAGACACGGCTACGTAGGACGCCATGGGAAGTTGCTGAGACACCGTTCCGGAATCACGGACCTTCTAACATCGTTCTCTACGAGAGGACACGGGATGGGTGAAGAAGCTTAAAAGCACTCTGCAGGACGTACAGCCCATCAACACACGGGGGGGACTCTTCACACCGCCTGCTGTGAGTATGACCGGACACGGGATCCAGGACTTCATTCCGGACTGACGGGAGATTAAGAGGAGGAGCTATAGGTAAGACCCATTTCACATATCCATTACTGGACAGTTACTAAGCTATCTTTGTTGGGTGGACTGCCGACATATAGCCCCCTCATATCCCACAGATTACGATCCGGGTCATAATCTACCTCACGAAGCAGGACAGGTGGTGCATCCCCCACAGAGAGGAACTTCTCCCCAACTCGGGAATTTTTTCTCCCCTCCCCCCTCTGGAACTTCATCCCATCCTCCTCCTCTCCATTACTTCCCCATACGGCTCCGAATACGCCGTGCCATAACTTGCATAACGGTCTTTAGCAACTTTTTATTGTCAAGAGTGACTTTCCATTTCCACCATGTTGGCCACAACAGGACTGGGCTGGATTGTTACAGGGACTATGTAAGCTCTCATAGAGTGGCCATCCAGTGCACCAATCATTTCCCCCTATCTGTCTTCTACCCACTGGTTATAGTGAAATACAGTGTATCTGTTATTCTCAGTCACTAATTGCCCACAGTTGCACACACAGCTCCTAGCCAAGATGTGTCTTCACTTTGTGACAGAGCATTGTGCTATTACAGACCTACTTCTCATATTTTGAGACTGCATTCTAGGCATACTAAACCATCTTAGCTCCCAGGGATTGAAGAAGTGACCGCAAGTTCTTTATCAACAGATCACTCTCCTCCCACGGAGTTGATGCGGACAGGGTCCCTGCATTAGGTAGAGTGCTGGTTTAGGGTGGTGCTGTCATACAGCATCTACCACCCACACTGATCCAAGGGGTCGGCTTCACACTACATGTGTCACACTTTGGATGTGTAGTTTTTAATCGATTTTTTGTATTTTCCAGTTTTTGTATTGCACCACTTAATAAAGTATTTTATGCACACATTACCCAGTGAGCCCGGTTTATGCAACCTTTCTGAGAGGGTCTTTCCCCCCTCACCTTTCTTGGTTTCCATATTATGTGCTTGGTTGCCTGTGGTTCCCGGTTCCATATACCGCCAGGGTACTTTGTACTTCTACCTTTATGACCTAACCCGGTCAGTGGATCCCACTCACTTCACAGGTTTTACTTTCTTACTGTACCTGGTAACATCCCTCGGTGGTGCCGCCCCTTTGTGATTTCACAGGCCCAGCATGCAGCGGTCCGTGATGTCAAAGGGGGGCGGTGTAACCGAGTGACGTAGCCAGGTGGCCCCACCCCTTACCTATATAAGAAATTTCAAAGCGCAGAGAAGCCACTCAGTGGGAGGCAATCCTAGAAGGCGGAGCGTTTTTTTTGTTTTTTTTGGTTGGCGGGTGGCGTAATTGACGATAGATTTACATCGAGGGACACTATTTTTTTATTTTTTAATAAAGGAATTGTCAAAAACTTGTCTCTTATTTTTATTACTTTTTGACACTTTTATGGTGAATGGGTAGGGGTACTATGTACCCAATACTCATTCACATAGGGGGAGGCAGGATCTGGGGGCCCCCTTATTAAAGGGGGCTTCCAGATTCCTATAAGCCTCCTGCCCACAAACCCTCAAAACCACCGGCAACGGTTGTGGGGATGAGGCCCTTGTTCCCATCATCATGGGGACAAGGTGCTTTGCTGTGAGCGGGGCAGAGTCCCCCCTCCGCTCCCCTCCTCCCCCTTTCCTGACTTGCCTGACTTGCCAGGCTGCACGCTCGGATAAGGGTCTGTGAATTTTGGAATGGATTTTGGGGGGAGACCTGTAGGGCCTGGTATGGACAGGGGAAGGCCCCATGCAATTTTTTTTTATTTTTTTATTTTTTATATAATATATATAATAGCCGGGTAGTGGCTATGTAAATGAGTCATTTAAATGGGATTTGACTTGTTTCTTTCTTTTTTTTTCCCTTTAGAAATGTCATTTTTGCTGCTGCGTGCTACAGATGTGCTACTTTACAGGCATATTAAGGGCCCCCAGGCACTATAGTTAAAGGAATTATTCATTTTTATTGTTGCACTTTAGGCATAATAAAATCACTGCTCCTGAAAAAAATGATTGTTTTTAAAAAATACTTTTTGCATTAGTACATGTCCCCCAGTACCAGTACCCGTACCCCCATACCCCTTTTATGGCCAATTACTTGCATATAAGCCTTCAAAAATGTGATTTTTCCTGTTCGGCTCCCATAGACTTCAGTGGGGTTTGCCATTTGGGTTAGAACATTTCTCTTGTTTGGGAGTTCTGCTGCAAACCCAACAGGGGGTGTTTGATGCAGGGCTTCTTGTCTTTATGTTTCCATGTTCATAATTACCACTAGACCACCCTAGAATTACAGATAGTGATAGCTATGTCTCTTTCAAGTTCCCTCAGGGCTGCCCTTTCTTTCTGAGTCAAATTATCATGTTGAATGTGGGAGCTATCATGGAATCTCTTTCCTTGCCAGCAATGTATTATTAACTATAGAATTCAACTTATAAATCACCCGCTGGCCAAGGGATTAAAACCCACAACCTCCCAATTGCAAGCCTGGTATTCTACCACCTATGCCACCGCCAAGCATGCTTAGGCTGAACACACTCTCCCTGCCTAACTAACTAACTAACTAACTAACTTCTACCTCACCCTACACACAGTGGATGAGATAGAAGTTAGGGAGAGTGTATGGGTAGGTGGTAGAATACCAGGCTTGCAATTGAGCTGGTTGTGGGTTCAAATTACCTGGCCAGCAGGTGATTTATTGGAATCAGAGGTCAGAGTCCATGATAATGCAGGAACTCGAAGTTCCCACGAAGAAGCCCATTTGTTTGTCATTCGACGAATGAGTGAACAGCCAATGTTCGAGTCGAACTCAAAGCTCACCCCTAGTCTCTTCATCTCCCTTCCAAATGACTAATACACCATTGATGTACCTTAACCATGTATGCACGTGGTCTTGGTACATCTGTGAATCATAAACAACCTCCTCCTCCCATAATCCCAAATGAAGGCACACATATGACAGGGCACATGATGCTCTCATAGACTTGCCTTCAACTTGTTTGTAATACTGGGACATGAATTGAAAATAGTTCTTTTCCAGGAATAAAGCTGGTATTTCCTCCAGAAATTAGTTCTGGGGGCCACATTTGGGATAATGTTGTTCCAGGAATGTCCTCACTGCTTTAAACCCCTACATATGTGGGATAGAGGTGTATAAGGACTCCACATCTACTCAGGTCTAAGTACCTACCTATTCTTTCCATTGAGCCTTTTATTGCTGATACAATCAGCCTCCCTGGTGGGTTTTCCAAAGATTTATGCACTTTTGGGATGATATAAAATTTGGGTACATTAACCGGTTGCCGACCGCCGCACGACTATATACTGCGGCGGTCAGCCCCGGCCAGGCAGAGTGACGTATCGGTACGTCACTCGCCTGTCACTGACTTGCGAGCCTATTGCGGGCGGGCGGGCGCCCGCCGCGGCTCGTTCACAGACAAGTCAGTGCGTGTGACCGGCGGACTCGATGTCCGCCAGTCACACTGCGATCGCTCCTGTGAAGGGAGAAAGACAGAGTGGCTTGTGTAAACAAGCTGCCTGTCAGTTCTCCCTGTGTAAAAGTGAAGATCTGTCCGTTCTACTATGTAGAACGGTTGATCTTTGCTTTTACACCAATAGGAATGTCCCTGCACAGTTAGAATCACGCCCCTAGGACACACTTAACCCCTCCCTGTCCAATAAAGTTAACCCCTTCCCTGCCAGTGTCATTTTTGCAGTAACAGTGCATATGTATAGCACTGATTACTGCAGTAATGTCACTGGTACCCCCAAAAGTGTCAAAAATGTCAGTCAAGGGTCCGATCTGTCTGCCGCAATGTCGCAGTACTGAAAAAAAAATCGCAGATCGCCGCCATTACGCGTTAAAAAAAAAAACACCAAAAATGACAAAAATCTTTCCCTTTGTTAGTAAACGCGATAACTTTTGCGCAAACCAATCAAAATACGCTTTTTGCGATTTTTTTTACCAAACATAGGTAGCATAAAACAAATTGGCCGAAAAATGTTAAAAAATTTTGATTTTTACATTTTTTTTGGGGGAATTTCATATAAAAAAATGTGAAAAATATTGTTATTTTTGCAAAATTTACGCTCTTTTTTTGTTTATAGCGCGTGATCAAAAAATCGCACAGGTGATCAAATACCACCAAAAGAAAGCTCTGTTTATGGGAAAAAAAGGACGTCAAATTCGTTTAGGTACAGCGTCGCACGACCGCGCAATTGTCCGTTAAAGTCACGCAGTAAAAAATCGCAAAAAAAACCCTGGTCCTTTAGCAGCCAAATCCTCCGGGGCTTAAGTGGTTAAAATCTTGTATGTGCAAGTAATCAAATTCCCTTTTGCTAAGTAAATTTACTTCTTTTGCATTTTTTAATTTTCTATTAAATTCTGCCACTGTTTCTGGGAAGGGGTTCTTTTCTAACTTTTTATAGGTTCTCTGATCTCCCAACAGTCTTTTAACCTCTTTTTCATATGCCCTTTCATTCATTATGACTATATTTCCCCCTTTGTGATTATGTTTTATGACTGTGCCTTTGGCCTCATTCAGTTCTTTTATCGCTTGCCGTTCCTCTTGTTGGAGGTTATCAGGGCCACATTTCATCTAATCAACCAAATTCAGGTCAAATTGTACCATCTCAAGAAAGATGCTGAGCCATTTGTTTTTTACAAGCGGTGGCATTTTGGTCGGTTTAATCCTAAAGTTGGCTTCCCTATGGCAAGCGGTATTACTTGTGTCCATTTCCTCACTTTCCTCTAATAGAGAATTGAGGATCTCTAGCACCTTCATATCATTTTCATCTAGTGGTGTATCATGATTACCAAAAGTGTCTCTTTTGGTGTACAAAAATTGCAAATAGTTTTTCAGAAGAAACAGCACAATGTCTTTATAAACCGTAAATTCATCCATGTTGTATAATGGCGAAAAAGACATTTCGCTTTGTTATAACATAATATGGCGCGAGGCCAGGGAAAAATCAGATAGATTAATAACCTTCATATCGATTACTGAAACTTGATCTCCCTCTAATCCCTCTGGTTTCTTTAGCTTCTTGTTCGTGTACCCTCTTTCCCTGGTCATTGATCTTGGTTCATTTGTTTCTATTTGTTCTGTGCCCTGTTGTACGAAATGGGACCTTGTATTCAGGGGTGGGCATTGATATTCTCTTCTACCCCCCCCCCCCGATCTAAAAAAGTGACAGTCCTAGAGTTTGTTTCCTCATCTGTATCACTTAGCGATACATTGTGATCTGAAATGAGAGAAATGCCTTCTTGATCTACTTCTATTTTAGTATAGTAAGATCAAATATTTCTCCTTTCTCCCCGGTCCCCAGATTGGGTTGTGTTTTCTATACATCTTTTTTAAAATATTCGTTTTGTTTCTGGAAGTTTCTGTAAAAGGTTCTAATCCTTGGGAGCTTTCCTCAATTAATTCAGTAAGTTCAAATAACTGTGCCCTTTCCTCCTCTACTATTAGCTTCATTACTCCTACTCCATGTTCTATACAGAGCGCTTTCCATTTTGGGAGGAACCTATAATTTTGTAGATGCTCAGCTGAGATAACTTTATCGCGCAATCCTCTCAGGATAATTTTGTGTTCAATATATGTCCCCAAGAAGGAGACATACCATTTCCCATTTAGATGTTTAATTAGTAATTTCTTATGTAAACCGATTCTTATTCCTCCTCTTGGCTAACAGCTAACGTAGAATCTTTTTGAAATGCTAACACAAATGCCATGACTTCCCCCACACAAAATGAAACACACACACTAACTATATAATAACAAAAAAGGTTGTGGCTAATTAGAGATAATTATCCCGTCATTGCCTACACCAGTATGTTGTCTGTCAACCTAGCTAGTAAGCATACAGCAAAAAATGTCCTGTATAGACACAGGAAAAAAGAAGCTATTCCTGTTGACAAATAAGTGCCAAAATGCTACTGACATGAAACAACAAGACAAAACAAAATACAACATAGAAGAGAACCTAGTCCGGACGCCAGGTATAACCAACACTCAGGGAAAAAACCCACATTATCGCCTGTATTAAGAAAATGTGCAAACTTTTAGGGCTTTCCCTGTGTGTTAGCCCCTGGGAGCTCGAGACCTAAGTTGGGAGGTGGAGAGGATCATGCTGGGGTTAAGGTGTGTACTGAAGCAGTGGAACTACATGGAAATGCATGCCATGTATAGAGGGTGTAATATGTACTGGGAATTCCCTGGTAAATCACCATACTGACGTAGGTGTAGTCTGTAGATGGCAATGTCCAGTAAGGGGAGACAGTCAATCAGTTTAGGGTAATGGAATGTTTTTTTCCCTGAGTGTTGGTTATACCTGGCGTCCGGACTAGGTTGTCTTCTATGTTGTATTTTGTTTTGTCTTGTTGTTTCATGTCAGTAGCATTTTTGCACTGAATTACATTAGGTATTCTCCTTACCGGGCTATTATATTGTATCCATTGTGATCAATAAAGTTACACAATTATTTTTTATTTGTATTCCCTTGCCATTTATTTGTCAACAGGAATAGCTTATTTTTCCCTGTGTCTATGCAGGGCATTTTTTGCTGTATGCTTACTAGCTAGGTTGACAGACACCATACTGGTGTAGGCAATGATGGGATAATTATCTTTAATTAGCCGCAATCTTATTTGTTATTATATTGAATCTCAATAAGTCTTGATCTCCTTGTTCATGCTCCTCTCCAGTCTGCGGAATAACAGTTTAATAGAGCCAACATTGCTGTCAGTACTAGTATTAAAAATCTCACGTTTATTGACTGTGAGAGGATTGTCTTTCACAAATCTGAAAGTGCAGCTGGTGGACTGAAAGTGTATCCATCATAATATTGTATACATACAAAGCTGTGCCTCCACTCACTGAGCAGCAATGTAAAAAGTCCATTTACTTTGAGAAACATTAGAATATAGTATTTCAAAGGCACCGGCCATAAATATTTATAGACATGCTGCACATTATGCAGACATGACCTGATGAAGGGGCATGCCTCTAAACATTTAGTCGTATCTATTTATCTGTTCTTATCTACTTATCTGTCTTATTTACTTGTTATCGAATGCTGCCAGACCGTTTTGCTCTTTCCAGAGGTTTTCCGTTGGAGTGTTTCCTCTATCTTGTGATGTGTGTCACTTCCGGTCCACAGTTAACTGGAGTCCTGGCAGACACTGAAATTTCCTCTACTTGCCAGCAGAGGTGACATCCAGGATTAGTTCCCCATACCATGAGACCAGGTGTTTTTTACTTCTGTAGCACCCTCCTAGGTAGGTGCTAGGAAAGAGTATATGGGTGGCCCTGTCTGCATTTTAGGGGGGCCTGATCATTTAGTTAGGCTGTCACATGCTTCCAGGTGTGACCTGTTGAGCCTGGGGAGTCTCCCCACTGTTTCCAATGAGGGCTCTTATTGGACAGTGGAGGAAACCTAGCCAATAGCACACCAGGGCTTATGGCTATCTCAGTGGGCGGAGTTTGCCACAATGCACCCTGGGATGGGCTATAAGTCTGAGGGAAGCATGTGACAGGGCATTTTTGGCAGGAAGCAGAGTCCCAGGAGGAGGGAGATGGGTGTCTCTCCTCCTGTCAGCGATAGTGAAGGTGTCCTGGGCAGTCGGCCTAGAGGACGATGGTTGAACTGGGCTGCAGAGAGGGATCCAGAGTGCTGTGGACCGAGTAAGTACTCGAAACCGTAAGTGTCGTAAGTACTCAAAACCGATCAGGGGTCTGCCTAGGAGAGGGGACCATTCCAGAAGGTCAGAGGGATCCGGAAGCCAGCTAACCTGTGGAGAAGGCTTAGAGAAAGGGGGTGCCAGTGTCGAAGCCCTGAAGTTAAGTGAGAGAAAGAGGGAGCTAGTGTGGGCCCTGAAGTGTTTAGCAGTGCAGCAGTAGTACAAGTAGCTACTTCAGCAAGGAGTGCTTAAGGGAGCTCAAAGAGGACTTCTTTATGCAAGAAAGCAGTCCAAAGTCAATTTGGAGTTAACAGGCAGCAAGCCAGTGTTAACCAGCATCAACTGGCATCTAGCCAGCGTCAAGTCAGCGCCAATCGGCATTTCTCAGTTGTCTCTAGCAAATTGTGTATAGTTGAGCCAAAGGAGTATCCCACTCATTCCCTTCTCCCATCCAAGTTCTCAATAAATACAAAAAAACCCAAAGATACTGGACTGGTCATTGTCTCAGTGCTCACACTTGGAGAAACATACACAAAGGTACTTTTGTTGCACCCGGTGACCCAGGGGGACCCATATCTAGCAAAACGACTGGGGATCCTGCTACACTACCATGCCTGGTGTTTTTGTGACCTTGGAGATAACATGTGGTTCTCCTGAATGACTTTGTTTTAAACAATTGTACTAGGCCACTGTGTTAGAAGAAGAGATAAGGCATAAGTTATTTTTGGAAAAAATGTATTTCACAGTGAAGAGCCACAGATATCTCATGTACATGCTGCACACTTTGTAAGAGTTCTACTAAACCACAATGGAAGACTGAGAGACTTGGCAGGTGTTTTATGAAATTTTACATAGCCACAAACATGATAAACAGAACAGAGTTTTTTGGGCAATATGTACTCTTTTTAACTATTATACTATGTCAAAGTGAGTACACAGGCTGTATTATGATTAAACAAATACAAGCTATAATCACAAATATATTAACAAATAAATATTTGATATAATATTAAATAAATCACAACCATATATCAATATACAGTTCATCATTTAATTTTTTATAATATAAAAAGAAAAAAAAATGTACATAAAATACCTATTATTAAAAAGGATTCTTATATTCATTGATATAGGTGTAACCAAATCAAATATGCAATGCTGTGGACAAATGAATTTTTCACAAAGTGGGAGGAGAAAAGAAGGATTACCAATGATTTCTATGCATTTCGGACTCAAAGCCACCTTATCAGGACAATTACATATCAGAAAATGTAAATCAATGTAAAGAACAGTATGTTGTACAGTAACAGTATAAAAATATAAATGGAAATATACATATTGCATTTCCTTTTTTGTATTATATTTTCTTATCCAAGATGTATGTGGGTATTAAGGTGTAATCACCAGCCCAAAACCTCCTAGCGGAGGAGTATCACCCCTCCCCAAAATTGTATATTCTGGGACAGAGTAGTTTGTTACCTTGACTTATAATGCAATAAGCTTATAGAGATTTGAATATTATCTTTCGCTACACCTATATCAATGATAATCAGAATAAGTGTTTTATGTACACTTTATTTTTTATACTATGTAAAAATAAAAGTATCTATGTTGATATATGGCTGAGATTTATTTGATAACTGGTGCCCTAAAAACTCAAGCACTTAGCTAGTTGGTGACTGTAATAATAAATGGACGTGGTCCCCTTTTTCTTTTTTTTTTGGTTTGTTTTATTAACTTTTGTGGCAGCTTTTATACCACCCGCATTTTGGACTTAACAGTGCAATTTTTTGGAGACTGAAGAACAAAAAATCATACACATTCACAGCAAATTTAGTTCTCTAGAATGTGATGAGTTTTGGAGGCATAGAGTAAGCATATTTCATGCTGAAAAATGAAGTGAAACTTTATTTTTCTACAGACACTGAATTAACTTTGTGAAAAAGGAAGTGCGGGTCTAAAAAAAAAAAGAATGATAAAAAAAATCTTAATACTAAAAAACAATAATCAAATATAGTGGGCACATTGAGCTGGGCTGTGGGTCTGTCACCGCTACATAGGCATCAAAGTCTTGAATTTATGGATAATTTGGACAAAGGGATTGGCCAGTGCATTCCAAAGGGAAATAAATTTAAAAGAGCAAAACTAAATCCTGGGTGGCTAAACTCCAACATAAAAATGCATATTAATACTAAAGAAAAGGCCTTCAAAAAATACAAGGCTGAGGGGTCATTGGCAGCATTCAAGCATTACAAAGAGTGTAATAAGAAATGTAAAGGTGAAATCAGGGCGGCTAAAATAGAACACGAGAGACATATAGTGGAAGAGAGTAAAATGAACCCCAAAAATTCTTTAAGTATATAAACAGTAAGAAAGTGAGGCCCCATTAAAGACAACGAAGGAAATTTGGCCACAGAGGACAGGGAAAAGGCAAAAGTGTTAAATGATTTCTTCTCTTCAGTCTTCACAAAAGAATCGGGGGGCTACACTAACCCAGCTTGTAATGCTAAACGAAATAATACACCTCAGGAAGTACTCCTATGGCTAACAGAAGATAGACTTAGAACTAAACTAGAGAAATATAACATAAATAAATCACCGGGACCGGATGGCTTGCACCCAAGGGTTCTTAAAGATCTCAGCCAGGTGATTGCCAGACCATTATTCTTGATCTTTAAGGATAGTCTACTGACAGGTATGGTGCCAGCTGATTGGAAAAAAGCCAACGTGGTACCAATATTTAAAAAAGGGCCAAGATATATCCCGGGTAACTATAGGCCGGTCAGCCTAACATCAGTAGTCTGCAAGATTTTGGAGGGGATGTTAAGAGACTATATACAAGACTTTAGTAATGAAAACAGTATTATTGGTAGTAATCAGCATGGATTCATGAAAAATCATTCTTGCCGAACCAATCTATTAACCTTCTACGATGAAGTGAACTGCCACCTAGATAAAGGTAAGCCTGTGGATGTGGTGTATCTGGACTTTGCAAAGGCCTTTGACACCGTTCCCCACAAACGCCCACTGTACAAACTAAGGAATGTAGGTATGGACCGTACCTGGATAGAGAACTGGCTCCAGGGGAGAGTCCAGAGGGAGTTGATTAATGGGGAGTACTCAGATTGGGCGAGTGTGGAAAGTGGGGTCCCCCAAGGTTCTGTCCTGGGACAAATCCTGTTTAATTTATTCATAAATGATCTAGAGGAGGGGATATCTAGTACAATCTCAGTGTTTGCAGATTGTACTAAATTAAGCATGCCAATATCTTCTGTACAGGATGTGGAAAACTTACAAGCAGACCTTAACAAAATAATGGGGTGGGCAACTACATGGCAAATGAGGTTTAATGTTGAGAAATTTAAAGTAATACACTTGGGCGTCAGATACACGAAAGCAAGCTACTCACTAGGGGGGAAACCTCTGGGTGAATCTAAGATGGCAAAGGACCTGGGGGTACTGGTGAACAACAGGTTGGCAGTGGCATGAAATGCCAAGCCGTTGCAAGCTAAGCCAACAGAGTACTGGCATGTATTAAAAAGGAGATTCACTCCAGAAATAAAGAAATTATTCTACCACTCTACAAGACTCTGGTCCGGCCACATCTGGAGTATGCTGTCCAGTTCTGGGCACCGGTCCTCAGGAAGGACGTGCTGAAACTGGAGAGAGTCCAGAGAAGGGCAACAAAAATAATTAGGGGAATGGAGGGCATCGGCTATGATGAAAGATTACAAAAACTGAACTTATTCTCTCTGGAGAAGAGAAGATTGAGGGGGGGATATGATATCCATGTACAAATACTGTACTGGCGACCCTAGCATAAGGAACAAACTTTTTAGAGAAAGGAAATACAATAAGACACTCACTAAAACTAGAGGAAAAGTGGTTTAACCTTAAAATACGTAAGGGGTTCTTCACTGTCAGAGCAGTAAGGATGTGGAATTCTCTTCCACAAGCAGTGGTATCATCAGGGAGCATTGATAGTTTCAAAAAACGATTAGATGGGCACTTTAAAGACCACAACATTCAGGGCTATACAATGTACGGTTATAAAATTTTGCAAATAAATAATCTTTCTTCATAAATTTAGGCCAAATTGTATTCTGCTACATTTCTTTGGTGAAAATAACCCAAATCATTGTATATTGTTAAGTCTGTAGGAAAAATTTACAGTCCACAAACAATGGCATATATCGGAAAAATGATCAATCCTCATGTACTGATCTCATTACATGACCCTTTTTTGGAATTTAGACAGTCCAATGTATTTAGTAGGAGGCATAGCGAGATTTTTCAATTTTTAATTTTTTGGTCATTGTAGCTGTCAGGGATACCACATGCAGGCATTCAGCAAGGGTGATCAGATCAGTTGGCTGCACCAAGGAATCGGGACCCAGATGGATAAAGATGTAAATAAGTTTATTAAGCAAAATGACACACTCCAATACCAACACCAGTGACCATAAACAAGTAAACAAAATATAAATGATAACAGTACAAAACCCCAATAGAACCTAACAAACTATATACAAAGGGATGGAGCAAACAATAGCAGGACAGGACAGGGACAGGAGACAAGGAAAGCAGGGAGCCAGGTACAGGAAGCAGGATGCAGGGAACAGGACTCAGGATCAGAATACAGGTTTCAGGATCAGGCTCAGACAGGGACACGGCTAGCAGAGAAAATACTGAAGCACTGAGCCTCAGTGAAGGGCGGGCTTATATTCCCTCAGCAGTCCTCCTCAGGTGCAGCTTAATTAAAAGAACAGTCCAGCTGCTGGGAGACACCCGCTGGTGGGCCCTGGAACTGCGCCCTTCAGTTCCAGGAGCAACAGTGCCACCAGCAGGTGACCCACGTAATGACACTGATCCTGACAGTAGCACTACTCCCTGGGGAGCTGCGGGTTTCCCTGGGGTACCCATGGCAACAACAACTTAGCAATCCAAAGTACTTTAAGCATTTGGCTCATTTAGAAAACAGTCGAGGGGATGTGTATTTTTTTGTTGGTTATATTTTAGAACTTGGATAGGAGAAGGAATGAGTGGGATACTCCAACTGGATGAACTATGCACAATTTTAGGACTTCTAACTATGTTAAGTGCGGCAAGGCCGCTGCTTCACCTTGACACTGTAGTAAAGTACTAGTGAACTGTAAAGTGAATTACTCTTCAGGGCCCTGCTTGGCACCCCCTTTACCCCTACTCTTCAGGGTTCTACTTGGCACCCCCTTTACTCTTGCATACTGTGTGAGCTGACCTTCTATCCTCTGACTTCTCTGGAGTGGTCCCCCTTCCTGGACGGACCCCTTGTAAAGCCCCCTGGTACTCACAGACACTGTTTTTCCCGGATGACTCGGCCAACAGCTCCACTGTCAGCTTTCCAGGATCCTTCAGGCTCAGCTCCACCCCTGGCTCACTAGGCCGACTGTCTGTGACCACCTTTCTCAGACAGCAGGAGGAGAGACAGCCATCCCCCTCCTCCTGGGGCTCTGCTTCCCGCCAAAGACGCCCAGTTACATGTGCCCTTGGCTTTTATGGTCAATCCCAGAATGCGCTGCAGTGTTGACCTCTCTCTGCGACTGCCACAAACACCCATTTGCCACTGGCCAGGTTTCCTCCACTGTCCAACAGGCTCCCCTATTGGATACAGTGGGGACACTCCCTCAGACCAAGTGACTCACACCTGGACACATGTAACAGGCATAACTAACAAATCAGGCTCCCCTGATCAGCAGATGGAGCATAACAATGCTTTTAACCTAGCACCTATCTAGGAGGGTGCTACATCATAATTTTTGGAAAAAGAAGAATTTTATTTATTTTTTTTCTTTTACATGCTGTCGTAATTGTGCCTGTACCTGCCGCCTGCTCACAGTATATTTACCATGAGCAGTTTGCAGGTAGTTAAATAGTTATCCCATAGAATGTATTCTCAGCATAAACTTGTGAACAGAAATAGTTCATATTAACTTTCATTTTTTTTTTTAATTAGAGAAACAACAATTCTATTTTTTCTTTAAAGGGAAATCCCCATCAATTTTAGTTTTGGAAGGTATGTTTTATTTATGCAATTTATTTTGCAGAGATATTGTAAGGTCCACCACAGTATACCTTCTCCTTTAAAACATTGTCTGGTAAAACCTGTTAAAGTGCCTCAATCATAAATATAGGATAATTATTAAAATATCATGCAAATTGATTAATTTCAGATTTTAGGCTCACCACAAGTAAAACTAACAGATGTTCTGTATAACAGTTATTCTCCTCAACTGGGCCGCACCTTGCTTCCCACAAGGTTGCATCTTGACAGTTGTCAGAGTGCTCTTCAGTATTTACAGAGCCAAGGGACCTTTTTTCTGCCCACCTGCAATAAACGCATTTCCCTTACCCCCTGCCAGTCAACAGCTTGACAGCTGTAAGAGCTGTCCTGAATTTCTACAGAGATGGCAGCTCTTTTTTATGGTCACCCACACTAGAAGCTTCCCCCCACGCTGATCTGCAGCTAGACAGCTAATGCTGTCACGGTCTCAGTAGTGGCACTGTTTATTTACATGTGTTGGCCCACCTAGTAGGCAATGACACCCTCATAGGCTGTGAGGGAAGCAGCAGGGAAGGGAAGCAGCAGGCTGAGAGGAACTTCTGCTCATTGCTACAGCACAGGTTGGAAGGAAGCAGCAGCAGTGGCAAATGATGAAGATGAAATAAAATGTATAAAGGAAGAAAGATCAGAGAGGGAGAATGAACTGAAGAAATACATAATAGTGGGGACCTATAAACATATTTAGGAAACATTTGTTAATTTACACACCCTCCTTAATTTACACAAAGTAAAGCTCATAGATATACATCTCACAAACAGAGCAGACCTTTGAATCAATTACAATAATTATTAAAAAAATATTTTGCACAGCTCTTTTAAATCATTATTGCACTAGATTTACAGATCCATTCTTTATTTTAAATATCTATGCATGAGTTTTATTTTGTGGGAAATTTTTTTATGTTATATCGTTCTTCAAGACAACACTCTAGTTAAATTATTCTTAGTGAGGGTTAAAGGAAGGTTCAGAGTGAGATGTCATTGGGTGTTGAATGTGGGGTAATTGGGGATGCAGGGGTACAGAACGTGGGGTAGAGAGGGATGCAGAGAGTACAGAGTGTTAGGGTATTATCATGTACCTGGAGATGGAGCCTGACATGGAGAGGAAGGCAATCTCTTACATCTCTGGCCTGGTACCCCTGATAAGGTAAACAGAAGGCACAGGAGGCCTGGAGTGGCACGAGTGCCTAGAAGTTCAGATGGTGAAAGCTGCAGATGTGAAGTCTGTGCATACTTGGATGCAGGCTGGGTGGCAGACAACAGGTACTTGGAAGACTGGCTGGTCACAGGCAGCAGATGCTTAGCAGGCTGGCAGGTCACAGGCAGCAGACACTTTGCAGACTGGCAGGAAGCAGACAACAGATATAAGGATGACTGGAAACACAGCAGGGTCAGGCAACTAACAGCCACGTCAGGAACAGAGCAGTAGGCAGCAGAGTAGTCAGGTTCAGGCTGGAGTTGGCAACGGCAAACAGGCAGGCAGAGGGATCAAGCAGAGACGTGGTCGAAGAGCAACGCAAGGGTCGGTTCAAGCAGAGTACAAGTGTGGTCAGAAGGATCAGGACAGCAACAGAGTTTAAACACCAGGAACAGGTAGCAGAATGCTGTAGACCATAAGGCAAGGTCCTAGTGAAGCAGAGGTGTTTATATAGCCCACGTTGTGTCACTATAGTAGTGCCACTTAGTAGTGGGTGGAAATGCTGGTGCACTCACACGTTTGCGAGTCATGTAAACAGGCATTCTCTGTCCATAAGTTTGGCTAATAGGCTTTCTCTATTGGCTAATTTACTATTTTATAATAAAAAACAATCAACATTTTTCGGGGTCATGAAAAAACTCCCTCTTTATCAGGGCTATATGATTTCCTATTATTGTTAGACTTGTGATTGTATCAGTTACAATCACATTTAACGTATATTTTGTTGTAGCCCTGATGAAGGGGGATGTTTTCTGGCCTTGAAACGCATTGGCTCTTTTTTTTTTTTTTTGTGTAAACTAATAAATAAATTTTGACTTTTATTCTTTGGTCTGACACTCCTTACATTAGTGCATATTTTTCCCATGATTTCTAATGGTGGCCCTGATGTTACCCCCATTTTTTCTTTTTTTTTACAGTTTTGCGTTGTAAGCTTTTTGAAAGAATTTACTAGGCCATGGTCTCACAAAGGTTGAGAAATAAATGCACAGATCCACAGACTTACATGCATTTATTATTTTTTTTTTTTTTTAGCCACTTACTGTATATACTGTAGTTACATACAGTAGTTAATCAGACTGAAAAAAAAGACACAGGTCCATTTGGTTGTTACTGTAATCACTGTATTTAACCCAAGCATATTAGTGCAAATATTTGCTGTGAATTAGCGTGAGTTATATTGTTTTAGTCAAACAACCAATGTTTTAAATGATTAACTTTTATGTAAACTACATTTTTCTCCTGCCTTGGCACCAAAACTATAAATGACACAGAGGCCAAAGAATCCAAACAGTGACTTCTAAAGTACACTGGTGCATAGGTGCTTCAGCACTTGTGCCTTAATTTATGATAGCGTTTGATGAGGTGAAGTACAGTTAAGTGAAATGTACACAAAAAAATGGAATATGCAGGGTTTTAAAAATCGTAGCTTCTCTTGGCCTTTATCATCAAAGGGACCTTTCCGGTGGGTTACACATGAAATCAGTCACCTCACAGTCATAAATAGTTGCAACTAGCTTTATCACCCTGTCACAAAAGTAAACTGTATCACACAAGAACGTACCTGTAAAGAAGGGAGGGAATAACTACCTTTCCCACTGCATGTGGCACTGAACTCCCCTTCATTTGTGAAAAACGGTCCCTAGACCTGCCCTCCAAGCCATGGAGCTGACCTCTATGTCACTCTAGTCTACAAGCTCTATGGTAGAACATTTCTCACAAATGGAGGTAAGTTTAGAGGTGCAGGAAAGTACAACCCAATTCCAAAAAAGTTGGGACACGGTACAAATTGTGAATAAAAACAGAGTGCAATGATGTAGAAGTTTCAAATGTCAATGTTTTATTCAGAATACAACATATATGACATATCAGATGTTTAAACTGAGAAAATGTATCATTTTAAGGGAAAAATAAGTTGATTTTAAATTAAATGGCATCAACAAATCTCAAAAAAGTTGGGATAAGGCCATGTTTAAATATATATGTGAAGTAATCAATTAGTATATGATTACCTATAGCGCTTGCCAAAATATTTTTAAAACTATAAATTCAAACTTATAAAGTGCATATATATCCCCGTGTTACAATATTAAATAAATAGGTACACTTTAAAGATGAGTGAATAAACACTAGCCAATGAGGAAACGTGTTAGTGGAACGCACGTCATGACATCGCTAGAGGCCGGTGGAATGCAACCCGGAAGTGTCGCTTTCCATACCGCAGCTCAATACAGTGATGGCGTTTATATGAATTTAACTCGATTTCCTTCGGAATTTTACTGCTTTTAGAGTCTTATGTTTTTATTGGGACCGTTGTAACTGGCTCACTGGAATTTTGTGCAATAAAACCTTTTGGAAAACAGTATCACACTATCCAGATTCTCCTTTCTTTCCAACATCCCTGACTGAAAGTTTGGCAGCAGGAGGAGCGTGGTTACAGGAGAAAGCATCCACCTGGAGGGAACGTACCCGGACCCTGGGGGTCAATAAGCTCTGGTGGTCCTAGTGTCGTAAGGCACATAGGGCACACGAAATCTGGTGAGTGTAAAATCTCTATTTCTCACAGTGGAGCACGAGGATTGACACCAGGGATAAGTGGAAGATTTATTTCAGCAGCACATAGCACTTTTATTTATTTATTTATGTGAACATTCACCACTAAGAAGTCACATCACAATGAACTTTTTTGTATATGGACTATGATTTTTTGCACTATATATGAACTTTAAATTTATTGAATTTTACTGTGTTTATTCACTCATCTTTAAAGTGTACCTATTTATTTAATATTGTAACACGGGGATATATATGCACTTTATAAGTTTGAATTTATAGTTTTAAAAATATTTTGGCAAGCGCTATAGGTAATCATATACTAATTGATTACTTCACATATCACATATATATTTGAGCACTCGCACTTTAACTATAGCAGCTGCATTTTACACATATTCACATATTTATTCAGAAACTCTAGGGTTCTCCACTTGGCGCGGGAATATACTTTGTATATTTACCTCTAATACAAGGCCATGTTTACCACTGTGTGGCACCCCCCCCCCCCTTCTTTTTATAACAGTCTGCAAACGTCTGGGACACGTTGCTCAAGTTTAGGAATAGGAATGATGTCCCATTCTTGTCTAATACAGGCTTCTAGTTGCTCAACTGTCTTAGGTCTTCTTTGTCGCATCTTCCTCTTTATGATGCACCAAATGTTTTCTATGGGTGAAAGATCTGGACGGCAAGCTGGCCATTTCAGTACCCGGATCCTTCTTCTACGCAGCCATGATGTTGTAATTGATGCAGTATGTGGTCTAGCATTGTCATGTTTGAAAATGCAAGGTCTTCCCTGAAAGAGACAACATCTGGATGGGAGTATATGTACAGTATATTGTTCTAGAACTTGGATATACCTTTCAGCATTGATGGTGCCTTTCCAGATGTGTAAGCTGCCCATGTCACACGCACTCATTCAACCCCATACCATCAGAGATGCAGGCTTCTGAACTGAGCACTGATAACAACTTGGGTTGTCCTTGTCCTCTTTAGTCCGGATGACATGGCGTCCCAGTTTTCCAAAATGAACTTCAAATTTAGATTAGTTTCACCACAGAATAGTTTTCCACTTTGCCACAGTCCATTTTAAGTGAGCATTGGCCCAGAGAAAATGCCTGCGCTTCCGGATCATGTTTAGATATGGCTTCTTTTTTGGCCTATAGAGTTTTAGCTGGCAACAGCGAATGGCACAGTGGATTGTGTTCACTGACAATGTTGTGATTTCCATTACAGTAGCATTCCTGTATGTGATGCAGTGCTGTCTAAGAGCCCAAAGATCACTGGCATCCAGTATAGTTTTCCAGCCTTGACCCTTACACACAGAGATTGTTCCAGATTCTCTGAATCTTTGGATGATATTATGCACTGTAGATGATGATAACTTCAAACTCTTTGCAATTTTTCTCTGAGAAACTCCTTTCTGATATTGCTCCGCAGCATTGGGGGAATTGGTGATCCTCTGCCCATCTTGACTTCTGAGAGACACTGCCACTCTGAGAACTACTTTTTATATCCAATCATGTTGCCAATTGACCTAATAAGTTGCAAATTGGTCCTCCAGCTGTTCCTTGTACGTACATTTAACTTTTCCGGCCTCTTATTGCTACCTGTCCCAACTTTTTTGGAATGTGTAGCTCTCATGAAATCCAAAATGAGCCAATATTTGGCATGACATTTTAAAATGTCTGACTTTCAACATTTAATATGTTGTCTAAATTATGTTGTGAATAAAATATAAGTTTATGAGATTTGTAAATTAGTCCATTCCTTTTTTACTCACAATTTGTGCAGTGTCCCAACTTTTTTGGAATTGGGTTTGTATTACTTACTGTATATTCTTTTTAAGTACTTGCTTACTTAACACAGTTTACATATGTGATAGGGCCACTTTACCACACATTAACAATACTATAATTAACAAAACCTTAAAAGACTGATGATTTGGTCTGAGGATTTTTCTTGTCTTAGAATTACTATTGCATGTTAAGCATATTTATTATGTAAAAAATGTGTAGTGCCAAAACATAATTAAGTGACAATAAGCAAAATGAGTAAACAAAAACAAGTCCAAAATAGTGAAAATCTAGTCCTCCTAGCTGAAAAAGAAGAGAACTCATGCACAAAATCCCATAAAATAATAATAACTTGTAAGGAAAGTCCAGTGCAGCAATATTAGCGAATATAAACAAACATATCTTGAAGTAAAGTAAGGTGATCCAACAAAGTGCTCCAAAGTCAGCCTTCACACCCCAGTAAAATGAACACTTACCAGAACTGATGGCTCCTGTTACAGCAGCAAATATGCATTGAATGTGAATCTGACATCCAGTAAGGTGAAGCTGTCCATCTACACTCCTCGTTAGGATATGGCTGTGATCAGTAAAGCTCACCAGGAGCCAAAAGTAATCCTCATAGTGTAGTATCTTTTATTGCGGATGCATGTACACGTACAACCAAGTACCCGAGCCGAAATCAGACAGCGGCCTGACGTCAGCACTAGTATCCCCCTTTGTGCATTTTTTTACATATTATTTACATAAGTCGGGTATACTGCTTATCTGTGCCAGCGGCCACTATAGCACAGTGCAAACACACTTTTTACATCTTTTTAAGCATATTTACTGTTTTTCGTATGAAAAATATATCAATGAATATTACAATATTAAAAACCTACTTCATATGTTCTGATTTACTGAAAAGTAATTTTCACCATATCCTGTGTACACTCCAGGTAATATTCAGTCAAGCTTTCATTCCCCCAGTTCACTATGCACTATTTAAAATTACATAAACCAAAGCAAAAATTATTAAGCACATCAACCCTTAGCACTTTAATTGCTCTTTAGCTGCTCCAATTTGTGATGAATTGCATAGTTATATTTATTTTATAAAATACTTTTCTCATTGATTACATAAGTTCATTTTCTTTTTTGTTTTTTTTCCATAAATGTTTTTTTGGAAATTAAATTACAGTTAACATAGATAATGATAATCATCATACAAAACAGAGTATATCCGCTGGTTTGTTATGACCTTCAGAAACCATATAGGATACAGAATAAAAAAGCGCTTACAGTATGTTGTTAAACAAAATGAACAATGGTGTATTCCATGATAGGTCAATAATAATCAGCGTCCAGCTTGTCTATCAACCCTTTTGGGTCAGGAGCGTGGAATACAGAGCTGAAACAAGGGCCTAAGATGGAGTGGAAATGGAGAGAAGGGAGGGGAAGAAGAGAAAAAAAGAGAGAAATAGAGCGGAATAAAAAGAAAGGGAGCAAGAGAAAGGGGAGAAAAAAAAGGAGGGGAAGGGGGAGGTAGGAGGGCAAGAAGGGTATGGCAGGTTAGTGGATGGGGGGGGGGTGAAGGGTGGGAAAAGGACACCATTAGTATTGTCATTCAATTATGCCACAGAGTCTATGTGTACTTCTTGTATTGGTCTGAGTTCTTAAAGTGATTCGATTGAATGCGCAGTCAGGTAGCAGTAATCTGTAGATGTAATTAATTGCAACATCCCTAATAAACTGGAAAATGCATAGGTTGGAAAAGCAAGGACTTTGAAGGCACTGAATATTTAAAAATAACAATTTTATTAATCACAACTAAAATGACATCAAAGTCCGAACATTGCGCCTCAACAAAGGCAATTGTTTAGTCAATATAACTAGGGTTGAGCGAACCCGGACTGTATTGTTCGTGTTCGTACCGGACTTTTGGTTATTCGGTACCCAGACCAGAACCCGGACATTTCACTGTATGTTCGGGTACTGTCCGTTGTTCGGTAACGTTATTTTAATGTTTTGGCACGGTTTTAATGGCGAGCTTTCAACAGCCAATCAGCAAGCGTTTAACTAGTGTGCCCTAGAAGCCATCACAGCCATGTCTAGTAATGGCATGGCTATGATAGGTCAGTGCAGCATGTGACCCAGAGTCTATATAGTCTGCACATTTCATGCAACCTCAGAGCATATGTGTGTGCTTAATCTGCATTTAAAAAAGAAAAAACATTGTTTCCTTCATATTTAACTTTAAAGACTGTATGTCAGACAGACATTGCTTTTCTACCCTTGTCTTCAAAAAGCACCAATATGAGGGGAAAATTATTATTTTACAGTATTTTGGGTAAAAAAAAAATATTTTTCAGTTTTTCATTTATACATTACAGTGAGACACACACATTACATACTGTTGTATTACGACGTGCAATAAAAAAAACTATTTAGGGGACAAAAGAGTTTATTGCTGCCCTGTTCGCATATGTTACAGTGACATACACCCATTGCGTACTGTAGAATTGTGCCTTGCAATAAAAAACACTATTTAGGGGACAAAAGAGTTTATTGCTGCCCCGCCCGCATATGTTAAGGTGACATACACCCATTGCGTACTGTTGAATTGCTCCTTGCAATAAAAAAAACTATTTAGGGGACAAAAGAGTTTATTGCTGCCCTGTCCACATATTTTACAGTGACATACACCCATTGCATACTGTTCTATTGCACCATGCAATAAAAAAAACATTTAAGGGCAAAAAAGTTTATTGCGGCCCTGTCCGCTTATGTTACAGTGACATACACCCATTGCGTACTGTTGAATTGCTCCTTGCAAAAAAAAACTTTTTAGGGGACAAAAGAGTTTATTGCTGCCCTGTCCACATATGTTACAGTGACATACACCCATTGCATACTGTTCTATTGCGCCGTGCAACAAAAAAAAATATTTAGGGGACAAAAGATTTTATTGCGGCCCTCTCCGCATATGTTACAGTGACATACACATTTTGCGTACTGTAGAATTGTGTCTTGCAATAAAAAAAACAATTTAGGGGACAAAAGAGTTTATTGCTGCCCTTTGCATACTGTTCTATTGCGCCTTGCAAAAAAAAAAAAAATATTTAGGGGACAAAAGAGATTATTGCGGCCCTGTCCGCATATGTTACAGTGACATACAACCATTGCGTACTATAGAATTGCGCCTTGCAATAAAAAAAACTATTTAGGGGACAAAAGAGTTTATTGCTATACCTGTCCGCATATGTTACAGTGACATACACCCATTGCATACTGTTCTATTGCGCCGTGCAATAAAAAAAACTATTTAGGGGACAAAAGAGTTTATTGCTGCCCTGTCCGCATATGTTACAGTGACATACACCCATTGCATACTGTTCTATTGCGCCGTGCAATAAAAAAAAAAACTATTAAGGGGACAAAAAAGTTTATTGCGGCCCTGTCCGCATATGTTACAGTGACATACACCCAATGCATACTGTTCTATTGCGCCTTGCAATAAAAAAAACATTTAGGGGCAAAAAAGTTTATTGCGGCCCTGTCCGCATATGTTACAGTGACATACACCCTTTGCATACTGTTCTATTGCGCCTTGCAAAAAAAAAAAAAATATTTAGGGGACAAAAGAGATTATTGCGGCCCTGTCCGCATATGTTACAGTGACATACACCCATTGCGTACTGTTGAATTGCTCCTTGCAATAAAAAAACTATTTAGGGGACAAAAGAGTTTATTGCTACCCTGTCCGCATATGTTACAGTGACATACACCTATTGCATACTGTTCTATTGCGCCGTGCAATAAAAAAAATATTTAGGGGCAAAAATGTTTATTGCGGCCCTGTCCGCATATGTTACAGTGGCATACACCCATTGCCATACACCCATTGCGTACTGTTGAATTGCGCCGTGCAATAAAAAAAAAAACGATTTAAGGGACAAAAGAGTTTATTGCTGCCCTGTGTGCATATGTTACAGTGACATACACCCATTGCGTACTGTTGAATTGCTCCTTGCAAAAAAAAAACTATTTAGGGAACAAAAGAGTTTATTGCTGCCCTGTCCGCATATGTTATAGTGACATACACCCATTGCATACTGTTCTACTGCGCCGTGCAATAAAAAAAACTATTTAGAGGACAAAAGATTTTATTGCTGCCCTGTCCGCATATGTTACAGTAACATACACCTTTTGCGTACTGTAGAATTGTGCCTTGCAATAAAAAACACTATTTAGGGGACAAAAGAGTTTATTGCTGCCCTGTCTGCATATGTTACAGTGACATACACCCATTGCGTACTGTTGAATTGCTCCTTGCAATAAAAAAAAACTATTTAGGGGACAAAAGAGTTTATTGCTGCTCTATCCACATATTTTACAGTGACATACACCCATTGTGTACTGTTCTATTGCGCCATGCAATAAAAAAACATTTAAGGTCAAAAAAGTTTATTGCGGCCCTGTTCGCATATGTTACAGTGACATACACCCATTGCATACTGTTCTATTGCGCCGTGCAATAAAAAAAAACATTTATTGCGGCCCTGTCCGCATATGTTACAGTGACATACACCCATTGCGTACTGTTGAATTGCGCCTTGCAATAAAAAAAAACTATTTAGGGGACAAAAGAGTTTATTGCTGCCCTGTCCACATATTTTACAGTGACATACACCCATTGCATACTGTTCTATTGCGCCGTGCAAAAAAACAACTATTTAGGGGACAAAAGAGTTTATTGCTGCCCTCTCCGCATATGTTACATTGACATACAACCATTGCGTACTATAGAATTGCGCCTTGCAATAAAAAAAAACAATTTAGGGGACAAAAGAGTTTATTGCTGCCCTGTCCGCATATGTTACTGTGACATACACCATTGCATACTGTTCTATTGCGCCGTGCAAAAAAAAAAAAACTATTTAGGGGACAAAAGAGTTTATTGCTGCCCTGTCCACATATGTTTCAGTGACATACACCCATTGGGTACTGTTGAATTTGCGCCTTGCAATAAAAAAAACTATTTAGGGGACAAAAGAGTTTATTGCTACCCTGTCTGCATATGTTACAGTGACATACACCCATTGCATACTGTTCTATTGCGCCGTGCAATAAAAAAACTAATTAGGGGACAAAAGAGTTTATTGCTGCCCTGTCCTCATATGTTATAGTGACATACACCCATTGCATACTGTTGTATTGTGCCGTGCAATAAAAAAAACTATTTAGGGGACAAAAGCGTTTATTGCTGCCCTGTCCGCATATGTTACAGTGACATACACCCATTGCGTACTGTTGAATTGTGCCTTGCAATAAAAAAATCAATTTAGGGGACAAAAGAGTTTATTGCTGCCCTGTCCGCATATGTTACAGTGACATACACCCATTGCATACTGTTCTATTGCGCCGTGCAATAAAAAAAAAAATATTTTGGGGACAAAAAAGTTTATTGCGGCCCTGTCCGCATTTGTTACAGTGACATACACCCATTGCGTACTGTTGAATTGCGTCTTGCAATAAAAAAAAATATTTAGGGGACAAAAGAGTTTATTGCTGCCCTGTCCGTATATGTTACAGTGACATACACCCATTGCATACTGTTCTGTTGCGCCGTGCAATAAAAAAAACTATTTAGGGGACAGAACAATATTAAATTAAGGCTTAGTCTGTATGTGTACGTGTGAGATACACAGAGATGTATAGTAACTAAGTAGAACTACTTCACTACTGTACTTAAGTACCGAAAGGCGGTATCTGTACTTTCCTAGAGAAGAATTTTTTTCTCCTACTTCCACTTTTACTTCACTACATTTTTTCGGTGATTTCCGTACTTCTACTCCGATATTTTTTTTTTGTGCTGCATAGTTACTCGTTACTATTATAAAAATTACCACTGCCAGAACAGTAAATGGCAGGTTTCATGAAGCTCAAAACATGTGTATTATCAGCGCATACGAAAATAAATGCTACTGTATGTATAAATAAAAGCTGCATTTAAAATAATAAAAAACAATATGATGTTTAAACTTTTGACTTCTTTCTTTAATAACTACGTAACACAGTACTTGTACTTTTACTTTCAGTACTTGAGTAGCAATTTTTTTTTCAAAACTACTGGTACTTTTACTCAAGTCACTTTTTGATCGAGCAGTTGCACTTTTACTCAAGTATGGGTTTTGAGTACTTTATACAGCTCTGGAGATACACTTGTTGGATACTGTTGTTCTAGTCCGCTATTCAATAAACACCCATTTAGGGAAAAAATATTACATTGCGGTTTAGTCTGCATATTTTACTGTGAGATACACTCATTGTATACTGTTGTTCTAGTCCGCTATTTAATAAACACCCATTTAAGGAAAAAATATTAAATTGCGGCCTAGTCTGTATCTGTACGTGTGAGATACACCCGTTGTATACTGTTGTTCTAGTCCGCTATTCAATAAACACCCATTTAGGGATTAAATATTAAATTGCGGCCTAGTCTGTATCTGTACGTGTGAGATACACACGTTATATACTGTTGTTTTAGTCCGCTATTCAATAAACACCCATTTAGGGAAAAAATATTAAATTGCGGCCTAGTCTGTATTTGTACGTGTGAGATACACCCGTTGTATACTGTTGTATTGCGCCTTGCAATAAAAACCCATTTCGGGGGAAGATCCAAAATTCGATAAATATGAGGAGAAGGTCAATTAAGGAACGTGGCCTGGGTCGTGGTGTTGCTGGTGGAGCTCCTGTTGCAAGGAGAGGACGTGGTCGATCTGTGCCAGCTACACGCACAGGTGAAACACCTTCCTCAGCTGCGAGTAGGCGAGAGAACCTGCAGCAGTATTTGGCAGGGCCTAATGTGCCTCTACAAAGGTTGAGGCCAGAACAAGTACAGGTGATAGTAGATTGGGTTGCTGACGGTGCCTCCAGTTCCTTCACATAGTCTCCCACCCAGTCTTCTGCTGAAAGGTCAGAGTTGGCACCTGCAGCCGATGTCCATCAAACTGTCACACACCCCCTTGCAAATCAGCCAAGCAGTCTGAGCCCCAATTCATGCAGCAATCTCTTCTTCTTTTTGATGACTCTGTTAGCATGGTTTCCCAGGGCCATCCACCTAGCCCTGCCCCAGAAGTGGAAGAGATTGAGTGCACCGATGCCCAACCACTTATGTTTCCAGATGAGTACATGGGAGGACCATCGCAGCACGTCTCGGATGATGACGAAACACAGGTGCCAACTGCTGCGGAATTCCGAATTGTGGAGACCGACAAGGGTTGCAGGGGTGAAGACTGGGTGGAAGACGATGTGGAGGACAATGAGGTCCTCGACCCCACATGGAATGAACGTCATGCAGGTGACCTGAGTGGTTTGGAGGAAGAGGCGGTGGTCGCACAGAGCCACCAGCACAGCAGAAGAGGGAGCAGGGTGCAAAAGCAGAGCAGGCGTGCCCTAGACACTACGCCTGCTCCTGCCCAATGCAGCAAGGAGCCGAGCACACCAAAGCCAGCTCACAGGAGTTCCCTAGCGTGGCAGTTCTTCAGACAATGTGATGATGACAGGACACAAGTGGTTTACACGCTGTGCAATCAGAGCCTGAAGCGAGGCAACTCAACCTGAGCACAACCTGCATGACCAGGCATCTAAGTGCAAAGCACGAGCTGCAGTGGAGTGCACACCTCAAAAACCAAGAAAGGTCTCTTGCTCCTCCTGCTTCCTCTTCTGCTGCTGCAGTCTCGGCCTCTTCATCCACCTCTGTAGTGACAGTGGCACCTGCCACCCCGCAAACAGAGGATCTGCCAGCAACACCACCACCTGGGTCACCAACAACCATCTCCACAATGTCCCGTGGAAGCGTTCAGCTTTCTATCTCCCAAACACTGGAGCGGAAGAGGAAGTACCCCCCTACCCACCCCCGATCCCTGGCCTTGAATGCCAGCATTTCAAAATTCCTGGCCTTTGAAATGCTGTCATTCCGGCTGGTAGAGACGCAGAGTTTTAAGAGCCTTATGGCGGTGGCTGTCCCACAGTACGTCGTGCCCAGCCGCCACTACTTTTCCAGGCAAGCCATCCCTTCCCTGCACAACCAAGTGGGTGACAAAATCAGGTGTGCACTGCGCAACGCCATCTGTGGCAAGGTCCACCTAACTACAGATACGTGGACCAGTAAGCACAGTCAGGGACATTATATCTCCCTAACAGCACACTGGGTAAATGCAGTGGTGGCTGGGCCTGAGGTGGATAGCAGTTTGGTGCATGTCCTTCCACCACCGAGGATTGCAGGGCGCTTCAGTTTGCCTCCTGTTCCTAACTCCTCCTACTCCGCTTCCTCATCCTCTATCGCCTCCTCTTCCGGTCAGCGTAACACCTTCACCACCAACTTCAGCACAGTCAGGGGTAAAGGACAGCAGGCAGCTTTAAAACTTGTCTGTTTGAATGAAAAACCACACACCACGCAGGAGTTGTGGAGGGGCATTGAACTGCAGACCGATGAGTGGTTGCTGCCAGTGAGCCTCAAGCCCGGCCTGGTGGTGTGCGATAACGGGCAAAATCTCATAGCAGCTCTGGGCCTAGCCGGTTTGACACAAATCCCTTGCTTGGCGCATGTGCTGAACTTGGTGGTGCAGAGGTTCCTTAGAAATTACCCTGATATGTCAGAGCTGCTGCACAAAGTGCGGGCCGTCTGTGCGCACTTTCGGCGTTCTCACCCTGCTGCTGCTCGCCTGTCAGCGCTGCAGCGTAACTTCGGCCTTCCCGCTCACCGCCTCATATGTGACGTGCCCACAAGGTGGAAATCCACCTTGCACATGCTGGCCAGACTGTGCGAGCAGCAGCAGGCCATAGTGGAGTTTCAGCTGCAGCATGCACGCGTGAGTCACTCTGCAGAACAGCTCCACTTCACCACCAATAACTGGGCCACCATGCGAGACCTGTGTGCTTTTTTGCAATGTTTCGAGTGCTCCACCAACATGGTCAGTGCCGATGATGCCGTTCTCAGCTTAACTATCCCACGAGGAGGAGGAGATGGAGGAGGATATGGAACCATGTTCACAGCAGGGTGGCACCTAGGCCAGCTCATGGCCATCACTGGTGCGTGGCTGGGGGGATACGGAGGACACAGAGGATACACCTTCCACAGAGGACAGCTTTACGTTGCCTCTGGGCAGCCTGGCACACATGAATGATTACATGCTGCAGTGTCTCCGCAACTACCGCCGAGTTTCCCACATAGTAACTTGTGCTGATTACTGGGTGGCCACCCTGCTGGATCCCCATTACAAGGACAATGTACCGTCCTTAATTCCCTCACTGGAGCGTGATTGCAAGATGCGTGAGTACAAGCGCACGCTGGTAGACGCACTGCTGGTGGCATTCCCACCTGACAGCGGGGGCACAGTGGAAGCACAAGGCCAAGGCAGAGGAGGAAGAGGAAGAGGTCGCCAACGCTGCCAGGGCACCACCAGCACCTCAGAAGGCAGGGTTAGCATGGCCGACATGTGGAAAAGCTTTGTCAGCACGCCACAACAAGCAGCAGCATCAGCAGCTGATACGGAACGTCTTAGCAGGAGGCAGCATTTCACCATGGTGGAGCAGTATGTGTGCACACGCCTACATGTAGTGAATGACGGGTCTGCCCCCTTCAACTTCTGGGTCTCCAAATTGGGCACATGGCCTGAGCTTGCCCTTTACGCCTTGGAGGTGCTGGCGTGCCCTGCAGCCAGTGTATTATCTGAACGTGTATTTAGCACGGCTGGGGGCGTTATCACAGACAAGCGCAGCCGCCTGTCCACAGACAAAGCTCACGTTCATTAAAATGAACCAGGCATGGATCCCAAAGGACTTTTCCGTACCTTGTGCAGAATAGAGATGGATACCGACCTTACCCAGACATTGTTATATTTTTGATCTTTCTCACTCTTTTGGGGTGTACCCTAATTTAAAATGACTGAAAAAAAGCAGAGTTGGCTACCTTGTCCCCCTCCACCGCCGCTTCCACCTACACCGCCACATCCACCTCCACCTCAACCTCCCTCCTACTCCATATGGGCCTCGTCATTCACAGATGAAGAAAATTGTTTTATTTTTCTGTTTTTTTGTTGTTTTAAGTTATTTCCCTATCCACATTTGTTTGCAGAGCACTTGCCATGCTCTTAACTACGTTTTGCTGCCATTTGCAGCACTCTAGCCCTTTCCATTGGTGTTTTAGAGCCATTTTAGTGCCTGAAAGTTCGGGTCCCCATTAACTTCAATGGGGTTCGGTGTCTGGGTAAAGTTCGGAAAAAGTCAGAGACACGGACCCGGACTTTTTTTTCAAGTTCGGCCGAACCCGCCGAACATGGACATCCAGGTGTCCACTCAACTCTTCTGGATTCTAGAGGTGGATTCGGATCTAATTTCCGTATCAGAAGAGGTAGCCAGAGCTTCAGCAGGGAATAAGCTCAGACTGGCGGCTTCTTTTCTGGGGGAGGCTTCCCTAGATATTATTCGTCTGGTGGCCCGGGTCATGCTCTCTTCAGTGACAGCTAAACGGGCTCTATGGCTGCGCCCCTGGCTGGTTGATCCTTCCTCCAAGCAGGCTTGGTGCCGTATTCCATTCGAAGGGTCTTCCTTGTTCGGGAACAAGCTGGAGAGCGCTATTTCGCGGGCCACGGGCGGTAAGTCGGGGTTCCTCCCGCAGGATCGTCGCCTGCTGGGTCAGAGAAGGACACAGTCCAGACAATCTTCGGATAGAGTGAAGGATGCTCGAAGTTACAGACCTGGTCGTGAATTCCAGAAAACATGGAGGAAAAATCCATCTTCAAACCAAAAGGCTTCCAAAGGAGCCTCTTCTAGTAACAGGGAAGCTGCTAGGTCCTTTTGATGTTGGGCCTGTCCAGATGGTTCAGGTCGGTGCTCGCCTTCTCCGGTTTCGACACGTCTGGGCAGCCTCGATAAGAGATTTTTTGGTCATCAGGACAATCTCCACAGGCCACACTTGGTCGTTCTGCAGTCCACCTATCCTCAAGTTCGTTCCCACAGCTCTTCCACGGTCGGAAGAAAAAATGCAAATCCTTTCGGCATATGTAGATGCGCTGTTGCTTCAAGGCGCAGTAGTTCCAGTACCAACCAAAGAAAGGTTTCAAGGCCTCTATTCTCCGCTCTTCTTAGTAATTAAGAAGAACGGCTCCTGGAGACCGGTTATAGACCTCACACATCTAAACTCCTTTTTTAAAAAAGGAAAAATTCAAAATGGAGACACTATTGACAATCCGCCAGGTGGTTCAGCCAGGAGATTGGCTTGTGTCAATAGACTTGAAGGATGCATATTTCCATGTGCCTATAGCAACAGAGTTCCAGAAATACCTGCGGTTTGCTGTGTATCAACATCATCTTCAGTTTACATGTTTCCCATTCGGGCTCACAACATCTCCTCGAGTATTTTCAAAACTCTTATTGGCTGTGGTAGCCCTGATCAGAATCAAGGGAGTTCGTCTTCACCATTATTTAGACGACTTAATACTTCTGTCGCAAGATCGAGAGCAACTCCTGGTTCACAGAGATCTAGTCACGGCGACTCTTCTCGAGTTCGGCTGGTTGCTAAACTTGGAAAAGAGCCATCTGGAGCCCACACAAGCACTTATCTTTCTCGGGGCTCAATTCAATACAGTCAAGGGCATCATCTCCTTGCCTCTAGAGAAAATCCCGATTATCAGAGACAGAGTACAGCTGGCCATGTTATCATCTCATCTCCGGGTCTCACAGTGCCTCAAAATAATAGGTACTATGGTGGCCACGACACCTATGGTGAAATGGGTTTAATGGAGGATGCGTCCTTTTCAAACAGGTTTTCTTTGCCAATGGTGCCCAGGCGACATGGATCATCTGATTTGGATTTCCCCAGTAATGCTGGACAGTCTCCTGTGGTGGTTGCAGAAGAGGAATCTACTCAATTGCCATTCTATCCTTCCCATCTCCTGGGTCACGATAACCACGGACGCAAGCAACACAGGTTGGGGTGCTCACTGCCTATCAGAGATAGCCCAGGGCAAATGGAATCCTCGGTTACACAGGGAAGTTTCGAACATCCTGGAGCTTCGAGCAGCGTTTCAAGCTCTCCAAGCATTTCATCACCTTACAGTAGGAACATCTGTCCTCCTGAGGCTGGACACTACGATGGCAGTGTCGTATATAAAGCGTCAAGGGGGAACTCGCAGTCACTCTTTATTGAGAGAAGTCGAGTCAATAATGGTCTGGGCTCAGAAATACTTATCCAACCTCACTGCGGTTTATCTACCAGGGACACAGAACATCCAGGCGGATTTTCTATCACGAGTCTCCATGGACAACAACGAGTGGAGTCTTCATGCCGATGTGTTTCAGTGGCTAAAATCCCTAGGGTTCCTTCCAGAAGTGGATCTGTTCGCTTCCCCATGCAACTTCAAGTTGGAGAAGTATTACACGAGATTAAAATGCCCACAAGCTTTCGGGGTGGATGCCCTAACAGAGCAATGGAGGTTTCACAAGGCTTACGCCTTCCCACCGGTTCCAGTCCTCCTTCGATTCCTGACGAGACTCAGGTCGGAAGAAGTGGAGGCTCTTGTGATAGCCCCATATTGACCGAACAGGCCCTGGTTTCCGATGCTGCTACAGCTGAGCTTTCGCGAGCCAGTTCCACTACCTTCCAGGCAGGATCTCCTGTCTCAGGGAACAGTGCTACACCCTTGCCCGGCCCATCTGCACCTGATGGCCTGGTTTTTGAAAGGGAAAGGCTGGAAGCATTAGGGTGTCCAAGCGGCGCTATCTCCACACTGTTGAATGTGAGAAGAGCTGGAACAAATAGAGTCTACGAAAGGATATGGAAGAAGTTCATGTCTCATATCTCCGGAAATATGGATGTGCAAGGCACTCCAAAGGTTCAACACATTTTGAGTTTTCTACAATCTGGCCTGGATTTGCCTTTATCAGTCAGTTCTCTTCGAGTTCAAGTGTCAGCTATCTCGGCTTTCACAGGAACATCCTGGGCAAAACATCCTCTAGTGAGGCAATTTTTCAGAGGAGCTTCTAGGCTCAGACCACAAAGGAAGCCGAGATTCCCTAAGTGGGATCTTCCACTTGTTCTGGATTTCTTTGCAGACCTCAGAAGAGATAACCTGGTTCAACTCTCCATCAAATAATTGTCTCTTATAGTAGCGTTCCTGGTGGCAGTCACCTCAGCAAAAAGGGTCTCTGAGCTAGGAGCTTTGGGATGCAAAGAACCCTTTTTGACGTTTTTCCCGGATCGGGTGGTTCTGATTCCCATGTTGGATTTGCATCCAAAAGTATCCTCTATTTTTCATGAAAATCAGGAAATTGTCTTGCCAACATTCAAATCCTCTGACTCTGCGACTCATCCACTGGATGTAGGGCAAATTCTGAAACTATATCTGGAGGCCACATCTCATTTCCGCCATTCGGATTATTTGTTTGTCCTGTTCTATGGGAAGAATAAAGGCTTGCGTGCTTCGTCTAGAACGATCGCATCTTGGATTGTCCAGTCCATTCAGTGGGCTTATAGAGCTAAAGGGTTGGCTCCCCCAGAGGCAGTGACAGCGCATTCTACAAGAGGAATGTCGACTTCTTGGGCAGCGTTTCGTCATGTGACTCCTGAAGTTGTATGCAAAGCGGCCTCAGGGTCCTCAATTCACACTTTCATGGCTCATTATTGTGTCGAGCCAGCTTCTTTATCATCTGTTGATTTTGGTTTGCGGATACTATCAGTTGATGGTGCAAATTAAATTTATTTTGAAAAGCAGATTGCCCACCCTGGTGTGTTTGGCTAGTTATTTCCCACACGTAGGCTGCCATGGAGTCTGTCAGGAAAACTGAAAACTTATATCAAATACTTACCGTAATTTTACTTTCCTGATGGACTCCATGGCAGCCAGAGTCCCCACCCATCTGCCTCTGCCGGAGGAGGCTATTTTATGGAACATGGTCTCTAGGGCAGAGTGAAATTTATGGGAGTGGGGTCCTATGAGGTAGGAGGAGGCGGGACTAACCCACACGTAGGCTGCCATGGAGTCCATCAGGAAAGGAAAATTACGGTAAGTATTTGATATAAATTTTCCGTTTTCCTCCCTCTTTGTACTCATATTTTTGGAGCCCCCTTTTTTTTTTCCACTATAGTCATGTTTTTGATGGGTTTTTTTTATTTCACTGCTTAAGATATATACATTTAGAATTGACACTTGGGACGCTTAGGGTTTGGGGTTTTCTTTTCTTTTTTTTTGGAGTATAAACAATGTACAATGTACAAGATTTATAAACATTGGGTATAAATATATATATATATTTTTGGACACTATAAAATTATTTACACACGCTAAATAGTGGATCAAGGAATTTCCCCTTTTTTTCACTTTTTATCACTTTTTTTTTTTTTTTTTTTTGAGCACTATAAAATTAGTTGTATTATCCAGATAGGAAACCAAGAGATTCCCTTCGTTCACTTTTTTTTTTTTATGTTACTAGTATTAAAAATGCGTTAAGGATGCTCAAAGGATATAGAGGGCTGCTCCCTGAGAGGGAAGAGAGATAAAAATAGAAGAATGGCTTTCTGCTGATTATAAAATATTAGAGTATAAAGAGTCCGGGGGGGGGGGGAGCCGGGACCTCACTTTGAGGCTCTGCCCAACCACGAACCTACATAGGACTACGCACAAGCCTTTAGGTTTGAGGGTGTGCATACAAATAGTAGTTAATTTAGCAGTTTTGGGTGGGTGGGATTGGTTCTGTGTTTTTTTTTTTTTCTGTTTTTTTTTTTTTAATTTCTGTCTTTTCTTCCCTTCCCATTCCTTTCCCTTTCCACTTTCCCTTTCCATTTTCTGGAGTAAAAATATGGCAAATATAAAAGTAATGACATTAAATTCAAGAGGTCCTAATACTCCTGAAAAAAGACGTATGTTACTAAATGATTTAAAACGCTCTCAGATAGACGTAGCATTAATTCAAGAGACACACTTTAAGGAAAATAAACTACCCATACTGAGGAAAAAAAATATCCATGGGGATACCATTTGACTAATACAGAGTCCAAGTCGAAGCGTGTCTCCATTCTTATTTCCAATAGAATCCCATGGACTCTACAGAAAACGCAACTGGATCCTGAGGGACGACATGCCTTTGTAAAGGGTTCATTAGGAGGGGTGAGAGTGACTTTAGCAACTGTTTATGCACCAAACTACAAACAAGATACCTTTCTGACACGTGCTCTAGATAACCTGTTGAATTTTTCAGAAGGTCAACTGATAACGGGAGGAGACTTAAACGTCCCTTTAATGCCTACAATAGACACTTCATTAGGATCTTCTTCTATTCCTTTACCAATAAACAAACGCGTAATGCAAGAATTACATAAACATCAACTTGTAGATGCATGGCGCTTAATACACCCTGGAGAAAAAGACTACACATATTTTTCCTCGGTTCATGGGAGCTATACAAGGATAGACAGTTACATGCAATACAAAAAATTTAAATTGGAAGTATAATCTGGTCCGACCATGCCCCAATTACTTTACTTTATTCACTTTCTGATACTTTATCATTTACAAATAGATTTTGGAGATTAAATGAGAGCTTATTACAGACCCCGGAGATCCTCAAAGATATAACAGAAGAAATACAACAATATTTTCAAACAAGTCCCCAGAAGGAGATCCAGGCATACTATGGGAAGCACACAAAACAGTAATCAGGGGTGTATTGATTAAACATGGTTCCAGGGTTAAGAGAGAACGAGAGAAAAAATTGGCATCGTTGCTCTCTCTACTACATGAGATGGAGATTAAACATAAAAGATCCCAATCAGTTAACACGGAGATAGAGATGATTTCTGTGCGGAAACAAATTACTGATCTTCTAAGTTATAAGGCCAAAGCTTCCTTACAAAGGAGCCGTAAAATTGGATATGAATCTGGTAATAAATGTGGGAGACTCCTTGCTAGAGCGGTAAAATATATTAAAGCAGCTACATATATCCCTCAAATCTTATCTCCTAAAGGAAAAAAAACTATCACTACCCAAACAAATTGCTCAGACATTTCGAGACTTCTATTCTGATTTATATAACCTTCCAGATCAATTTTCTTCGGCAGCCCAGATGGAAGACTTTATTAAATTATCTCAACTTCCTAAATTATCAGCGGAAATCTGTAAAGAATTAGATTCACCAATAAAATTGACAGAAATTCAACAAGCTCTGAATGCGATGAAAGCTGGGAAAGCTCCAGGGCCAGATGGCTTTACTCTCCAATACTATAGGGTTTTCTTCCCGATTCTGGGACCATATTAACTGAATCTGTTTAATGGTGTAGGATTGAATACTATATTTTGTAGAGATACTTTGAGAGCACACATTGTAGTTATACCCAAGGAGGATAAAGACATCATGTTATGCGGGAATTACAGGCCAATATCATTGCTCAATATTAGGGTTGAGCGGACACCTAGATGTCCGTGTTCGACGGGTTCGGCCGAACTTTAAAAAAAAGTCCGGGTCCGTGTCCCGGACTTTTACCGAACTTTTCCCGGACACCGAACCCCATTGAAGTCAATGGGGACCCGAACTTTAAGGCACTAAAATGGCTCTAAAACACCAAAGGAAAGGGCTAGAGTGCTGCAAATGGCAGCAAAACGTAATTAAGAGCATGGCAAGTGCTCTGCAAACAAATGTGGATAGGGAAATAACTTAAAACAACAAAAAAAAAACAGAAAAATAAAACAATGTTCTTCTTCATCTCTGAAGGACGAGGCCCATATGGAGTAGGAGGGAGGTTGAGGTGGTGGTGGATGTGGCGGTGACATAGGCGTGCGCACAGGGTGTGCTGGGTGTGCCTGGGCACACCCTAATCACCTAGGGCACATAGCATTGCCAGTGAGGAGATGGGAAAGATCTCCCTGGGACCTGCTCTGCTCTATTTCTCCTTGCCTACAGGTACATGGCCCCGATACATTACTCTCCCTGCTGGCAAACACATGCATGTGTATTTCAACTTTGGGGTGCACACCTTAATGCAATAGGCTGCGCACACCTATGGGCGGTGTAGGTGGAAGCGGCGGTGGAGGAGGACCAGGGCCGGATTAACAGCATCATGGGCTTGGTGCTGAGGATTTTGAAGGGCCTTAAGGGCCGTGCCTTGCCATGCACCCAGAGGAGGAAGGGTGCAGCCATGCATGCCTAATTCAACATGGGATGCTGTCTCTGAAGCCCATAAACACATCCATGCATCGCCAACTGTCCCTCCTTGTCCGGCCTTCACGCTGTGTGGGGAGGTTCTGAGGGTGCTGCCTGGGGAAGCGAGCATAGAAGCCAGACTTCTGTGTTTACAAGTGACAGAAGAGCGGTAACAGTGAATATGGCCAACCCGGGGCCTATATAAAAGGTAGGGGCCTGGAGCTGCAGCTCCAATAGCCCCTACATTAATCTGGCCCTGAGGAGGAGGACGAGGTAGCCAACACTGCTTCTTTTCAAAAATTTTAAATGAGGGTACACCCCAAAAGAGTGAGAAAGAGCAAAAATGGAACAATGGGTGGGTAAGGTCGGTATCCATTGCTATTCTGCATAAGGTACGGAAAAGTCCCGTGGGATCCATGCCTGGTTCATTTTAATGAACGTGAGCTTGTCCACATTGTCTCTGGACAGGCGGCTGCGCTTGTCTGTTATAACGCCCCCAGCCGTGCTAAATACCCGTTCAGATAATACACTGGCTGCAGGGCACGCCAGCACCTCCAAGGCGTAAAGGGCAAGCTCAGGCCATGTGCCCAATTTGGAGACCCAGAAGTTGAAGGGGGCAGACCCGTCATTCACTACATGTAGGCGTGTGCACACATACTGCTCCACCATGTTGGTAAAATGCTGCCTCCTGCTAAGACGTTCCATCTGAGCTGCTGGTGCTGCTGTTTGTTGTGGCGTGCTGACAAAGCTTTTCCACATTTCGGCCATGCTAACCCTGCCTTCTGAGGTGCTGGCGGTGCCCTGGTTGCGTTGGCGACCTCCTCCTCCTCCTCCTCTGCCTTGTGCTTCCACTGTGGCCCCGCTGTCAGATGGGAATGCCAGCAGCATGGCGTCTACCAGCGTGCGCTTGTACTCGCGCATCTTGCGATCGCGCTCCAGTGAGTGAATTAAGGACGGTACGTTGTCCTTGTAACGGGGATCCAGCAGCGTGGCCACCCAGTAATCAGCACAAGTTAGAATGTGGGCAACTCGGCGGTCGTTGTGGAGACACTGCAGCATGTAATCGCTCATGTGTGCCAGGCTGCCCAGAGGCAACGAAAGGCTGTCCTCTGTGGGAGGTGTATCGTCCGTGTCCTCTGTATCCCCCCAGCCACGCACCAGTGATGGCCATGAGCTGGCCTGGGTGCCACCCTGCTGTGAACATGGTTCCATCTCCTCCTCCAGCTCCTCCTCCTCCTCATCCTCCTCATCCTCCAGAACTGTGCCCCTGCTGGACAATTGCGTCCCTGGCGTTTGCGTGTGCAGGAACCCACCCTCGGAGCCCCTTGCGAATGACTGCCCTGAAAGCCTTGGAAATGTTACCTCTTCATCCTCCTCCTCCTCCTCATCCTGTGCCACATCCTCTTCCATCATCGCCCGAATTGTTTTTTCAAGGAGGCATAGAAGTGGGATAGTTAAGCTGAGAACGGCGTCATTGCCACTGGCCATGTTGGTGGAGTACTCAAAACAGCGCAACAAGGCACACAGGTCTCGCATGGAGGCCCAGTTAAATTAAATAGCGGAATAGAAAATATGATCCAAAAAAAGTGTATGTATATCACACGTACACAACCACACTGGGCCCCAATTACTATTGTTTGTACCCCTAAAAGGCTAGATGAGGAGTAGGGGGAGTATGGAACAGGCAGCACCCTCAAACCTTCAGAAGTATGAGATGAACCCCAACAACTTGGAAAGGTGGATCTCTCTCACACGTACCAACACAGACTATCCCCCAATTTAACTGATCCCCAAAGGTTTTTGATTAAATAGCGGAATAGAAAATATGATCCAAAAAAAGTGTATGTATATCACACGTACACAACCACACTAGGCCCCAATTACTATTGTTTGTACCCCTAAAAGGCTAGATGAGGAGTAGGGGGGGTATGGAACAGGAAGCACCCTCAAACCTTCAGATGTATGAGATGAACCCCAACAACTTGGAAAGGTGGATCTCTCTCACACGTACCAACACAGACTATCCCCCAATTTAACTGATCCCCAAAGGTTTTTGATTAAATAGCGGAATAGAAAATATGATCCAAAAAAAGTGTATGTATATCACACGTACACAACCACACTAGGCCCCAATTACTATTGTTTGTACCCCTAAAAGGCTAGATGAGGAGTAGGGGGGGTATGGAACAGGCAGCACCCTCAAATCTTCAGAAGTATGAGATGAACCCCAAAAACTTGGAAAGGTGGATCTCTCTCACACGTACCAACACAGACTATCCCCCAATTTAACTGATCCCCAAAGGTTTTTGATTAAATAGCGGAATAGAAAATATGATCCAAAAAAAGTGTATGTATATCACACGTACACAACCACACTAGGCCCCAATTACTATTGTTTGTACCCCTAAAAGGCTAGATGAGGAGTAGGGGGGGTATGGAACAGGCAGCACCCTCAAACCTTCAGAAGTATGAGATGAACCCCAACAACTTGGAAAGGTGGATCTCTCTCACACGTACCAACACAGACTATCCCCCAATTTAACTGATCCCCAAAGGTTTTTGATTAAATAGCGGAATAGAAAATATGATCCAAAAAAAGTGTATGTATATCACACGTACACAACCACACTGGGCCCCAATTACTATTGTTTGTACCCCTAAAAGGCTAGATGAGGAGTAGGGGGAGTATGGAACAGGCAGCACCCTCAAACCTTCAGAAGTATGAGATGAACCCCAACAACTTGGAAAGGTGGATCTCTCTCACACGTACCAACACAGACTATCCCCCAATTTAACTGATCCCCAAAGGTTTTTGATTAAATAGCGGAATAGAAAATATGATCCAAAAAAAGTGTATGTATATCACACGTACACAACCACACTAGGCCCCAATTACTATTGTTTGTACCCCTAAAAGGCTAGATGAGGAGTAGGGGGGGTATGGAACAGGCAGCACCCTCAAACCTTCAGAAGTATGAGATGAACCCCAACAACTTGGAAAGGTGGATCTCTCTCACACGTACCAACACAGACTATCCCCCAATTTAACTGATCCCCAAAGGTTTTTGATTAAATAGCGGAATAGAAAATATGATCCAAAAAAAGTGTATGTATATCACACGTACACAACCACACTAGGCCCCAATTACTATTGTTTGTACCCCTAAAAGGCTAGATGAGGAGTAGGGGGGGTATGGAACAGGCAGCACCCTCAAATCTTCAGAAGTATGAGATGAACCCCAAAAACTTGGAAAGGTGGATCTCTCTCACACGTACCAACACAGACTATCCCCCAATTTAACTGATCCCCAAAGGTTTTTGATTAAATAGCGGAATAGAAAATATGATCCAAAAAAAGTGTATGTATATCACACGTACACAACCACACTAGGCCCCAATTACTATTGTTTGTACCCCTAAAAGGCTAGATGAGGAGTAGGGGGGGTATGGAACAGGCAGCACCCTCAAACCTTCAGAAGTATGAGATGAACCCCAACAACTTGGAAAGGTGGATCTCTCTCACACGTACCAACACAGACTATCCCCCAATTTAACTGATCCCCAAAGGTTTTTGATTAAATAGCGGAATAGAAAATATGATCCAAAAAAAGTGTATGTATATCACACGTACACAACCACACTAGGCCCCAATTACTATTGTTTGTACCCCTAAAAGGCTAGATGAGGAGTAGGGGGGGTATGGAACAGGCAGCACCCTCAAACCTTCAGAAGTATGAGATGAACCCCAACAACTTGGAAAGGTGGATCTCTCTCACACGTACCAACACAGACTATCCCCCAATTTAACTGATCCCCAAAGGTTTTTGATTAAATAGCGGAATAGAAAATATGATCCAAAAAAAGTGTATGTATATCACACGTACACAACCACACTAGGCCCCAATTACTATTGTTTGTACCCCTAAAAGGCTAGATGAGGAGTAGGGGGGGTATGGAACAGGCAGCACCCTCAAACCTTCAGAAGTATGAGATGAACCCCAACAACTTGGAAAGGTGGATCTCTCTCACACGTACCAACACAGACTATCCCCCAATTTAACTGATCCCCAAAGGTTTTTGATTAAATAGCGGAATAGAAAATATGATCCAAAAAAAGTGTATGTATATCACACGTACACAACCACACTGGGCCCCAATTACTATTGTTTGTACCCCTAAAAGGCTAGATGAGGAGTAGGGGGAGTATGGAACAGGCAGCACCCTCAAACCTTCAGAAGTATGAGATGAACCCCAACAACTTGGAAAGGTGGATCTCTCTCACACGTACCAACACAGACTATCCCCCAATTTAACTGATCCCCAAAGGTTTTTGATTAAATAGCGGAATAGAAAATATGATCCAAAAAAAGTGTATGTATATCACACGTACACAACCACACTAGGCCCCAATTACTATTGTTTGTACCCCTAAAAGGCTAGATGAGGAGTAGGGGGGGTATGGAACAGGCAGCACCCTCAAACCTTCAGAAGTATGAGATGAACCCCAACAACTTGGAAAGGTGGATCTCTCTCACACGTACCAACACAGACTATCCCCCAATTTAACTGATCCCCAAAGGTTTTTGATTAAATAGCGGAATAGAAAATATGATCCAAAAAAAGTGTATGTATATCACACGTACACAACCACACTAGGCCCCAATTACTATTGTTTGTACCCCTAAAAGGCTAGATGAGGAGTAGGGGGGGTATGGAACAGGCAGCACCCTCAAATCTTCAGAAGTATGAGATGAACCCCAAAAACTTGGAAAGGTGGATCTCTCTCACACGTACCAACACAGACTATCCCCCAATTTAACTGATCCCCAAAGGTTTTTGATTAAATAGCGGAATAGAAAATATGATCCAAAAAAAGTGTATGTATATCACACGTACACAACCACACTAGGCCCCAATTACTATTGTTTGTACCCCTAAAAGGCTAGATGAGGAGTAGGGGGGGTATGGAACAGGCAGCACCCTCAAACCTTCAGAAGTATGAGATGAACCCCAACAACTTGGAAAGGTGGATCTCTCTCACACGTACCAACACAGACTATCCCCCAATTTAACTGATCCCCAAAGGTTTTTGATTAAATAGCGGAATAGAAAATATGATCCAAAAAAAGTGTATGTATATCACACGTACACAACCACACTAGGCCCCAATTACTATTGTTTGTACCCCTAAAAGGCTAGATGAGGAGTAGGGGGGGTATGGAACAGGCAGCACCCTCAAACCTTCAGAAGTATGAGATGAACCCCAACAACTTGGAAAGGTGGATCTCTCTCACACGTACCAACACAGACTATCCCCCAATTTAACTGATCCCCAAAGGTTTTTGATTAAATAGCGGAATAGAAAATATGATCCAAAAAAAGTGTATGTATATCACACGTACACAACCACACTAGGCCCCAATTACTATTGTTTGTACCCCTAAAAGGCTAGATGAGGAGTAGGGGGGGTATGGAACAGGCAGCACCCTCAAACCTTCAGAAGTATGAGATGAACCCCAACAACTTGGAAAGGTGGATCTCTCTCACACGTACCAACACAGACTATCCCCCAATTTAACTGATCCCCAAAGGTTTTTGATTAAATAGCGGAATAGAAAATATGATCCAAAAAAAGTGTATGTATATCACACGTACACAACCACACTGGGCCCCAATTACTATTGTTTGTACCCCTAAAAGGCTAGATGAGGAGTAGGGGGAGTATGGAACAGGCAGCACCCTCAAACCTTCAGAAGTATGAGATGAACCCCAACAACTTGGAAAGGTGGATCTCTCTCACACGTACCAACACAGACTATCCCCCAATTTAACTGATCCCCAAAGGTTTTTGATTAAATAGCGGAATAGAAAATATGATCCAAAAAAAGTGTATGTATATCACACGTACACAACCACACTAGGCCCCAATTACTATTGTTTGTACCCCTAAAAGGCTAGATGAGGAGTAGGGGGGGTATGGAACAGGCAGCACCCTCAAACCTTCAGAAGTATGAGATGAACCCCAACAACTTGGAAAGGTGGATCTCTCTCACACGTACCAACACAGACTATCCCCCAATTTAACTGATCCCCAAAGGTTTTTGATTAAATAGCGGAATAGAAAATATGATCCAAAAAAAGTGTATGTATATCACACGTACACAACCACACTAGGCCCCAATTACTATTGTTTGTACCCCTAAAAGGCTAGATGAGGAGTAGGGGGGGTATGGAACAGGCAGCACCCTCAAATCTTCAGAAGTATGAGATGAACCCCAAAAACTTGGAAAGGTGGATCTCTCTCACACGTACCAACACAGACTATCCCCCAATTTAACTGATCCCCAAAGGTTTTTGATTAAATAGCGGAATAGAAAATATGATCCAAAAAAAGTGTATGTATATCACACGTACACAACCACACTAGGCCCCAATTACTATTGTTTGTACCCCTAAAAGGCTAGATGAGGAGTAGGGGGGGTATGGAACAGGCAGCACCCTCAAACCTTCAGAAGTATGAGATGAACCCCAACAACTTGGAAAGGTGGATCTCTCTCACACGTACCAACACAGACTATCCCCCAATTTAACTGATCCCCAAAGGTTTTTGATTAAATAGCGGAATAGAAAATATGATCCAAAAAAAGTGTATGTATATCACACGTACACAACCACACTAGGCCCCAATTACTATTGTTTGTACCCCTAAAAGGCTAGATGAGGAGTAGGGGGGGTATGGAACAGGCAGCACCCTCAAACCTTCAGAAGTATGAGATGAACCCCAACAACTTGGAAAGGTGGATCTCTCTCACACGTACCAACACAGACTATCCCCCAATTTAACTGATCCCCAAAGGTTTTTGATTAAATAGCGGAATAGAAAATATGATCCAAAAAAAGTGTATGTATATCACACGTACACAACCACACTAGGCCCCAATTACTATTGTTTGTACCCCTAAAAGGCTAGATGAGGAGTAGGGGGGGTATGGAACAGGCAGCACCCTCAAACCTTCAGAAGTATGAGATGAACCCCAACAACTTGGAAAGGTGGATCTCTCTCACACGTACCAACACAGACTATCCCCCAATTTAACTGATCCCCAAAGGTTTTTGATTAAATAGCGGAATAGAAAATATGATCCAAAAAAAGTGTATGTATATCACACGTACACAACCACACTAGGCCCCAATTACTATTGTTTGTACCCCTAAAAGGCTAGATGAGGAGTAGGGGGGGTATGGAACAGGCAGCACCCTCAAACCTTCAGAAGTATGAGATGAACCCCAACAACTTGGAAAGGTGGATCTCTCTCACACGTACCAACACAGACTATCCCCCAATTTAACTGATCCCCAAAGGTTTTTGATTAAATAGCGGAATAGAAAATATGATCCAAAAAAAGTGTATGTATATCACACGTACACAACCACACTAGGCCCCAATTACTATTGTTTGTACCCCTAAAAGGCTAGGAGTAGGGGGAGTATGGAACAGGCAGCACCCTCAAACCTTCAGAAGTATGAGATGAACCCCAACAACTTGGAAAGGTGGATCTCTCTCACACGTACCAACACAGACTATCCCCCAATTTAACTGATCCCCAAAGGTTTTTGATTAAATAGCGGAATAGAAAATATGATCCAAAAAAAGTGTATGTATATCACACGTACACAACCACACTAGGCCCCAATTACTATTGTTTGTACCCCTAAAAGGCTAGGAGTAGGGGGAGTATGGAACAGGCAGCACCCTCAAACCTTCAGAAGTATGAGATGAACCCCAACAACTTGGAAAGGTGGATCTCTCTCACACGTACCAACACAGACTATCCCCCAATTTAACTGATCCCCAAAGGTTTTTGATTAAATAGCGGAATAGAAAATATGATCCAAAAAAAGTGTATGTATATCACACGTACACAACCACACTAGGCCCCAATTACTATTGTTTGTACCCCTAAAAGGCTAGATGAGGAGTAGGGGGGGTATGGAACAGGCAGCACCCTCAAACCTTCAGAAGTATGAGATGAACCCCAACAACTTGGAAAGGTGGATCTCTCTCACACGTACCAACACAGACTATCCCCCAATTTAACTGATCCCCAAAGGTTTTTGATTAAATAGCGGAATAGAAAATATGATCCAAAAAAAGTGTATGTATATCACACGTACACAACCACACTAGGCCCCAATTACTATTGTTTGTACCCCTAAAAGGCTAGATGAGGAGTAGGGGGGGTATGGAACAGGCAGCACCCTCAAACCTTCAGAAGTATGAGATGAACCCCAACAACTTGGAAAGGTGGATCTCTCTCACACGTACCAACACAGACTATCCCCCAATTTAACTGATCCCCAAAGGTTTTTGATTAAATAGCGGAATAGAAAATATGATCCAAAAAAAGTGTATGTATATCACACGTACACAACCACACTAGGCCCCAATTACTATTGTTTGTACCCCTAAAAGGCTAGATGAGGAGTAGGGGGGGTATGGAACAGGCAGCACCCTCAAACCTTCAGAAGTATGAGATGAACCCCAACAACTTGGAAAGGTGGATCTCTCTCACACGTACCAACACAGACTATCCCCCAATTTAACTGATCCCCAAAGGTTTTTGATTAAATAGCGGAATAGAAAATATGATCCAAAAAAAGTGTATGTATATCACACGTACACAACCACACTAGGCCCCAATTACTATTGTTTGTACCCCTAAAAGGCTAGATGAGGAGTAGGGGGAGTATGGAACAGGCAGCACCCTCAAATCTTCAGAAGTATGAGATTGTGTTCACTGTACCCCACAAAGATTGAGTTCACTGCACCCCACAATGATTGTGTTCACTGCACCCCACAAAGATTGTGTTCACTGCACCTCACAAAGATTGTGTTCACTGTACCCCCCAAAGATTGTGTTCACTGCACCCCACAAAGATTCTGTTCACTGTACCCCACAAAGATTGTGTTCACTGCACCCTAAAAGGATGTTGTTCACTGCACCCCACAAAGATTGTGTTCACTGCACCCTAAAAGGATGTTGTTCACTGCACCCCAAAAAGATTGTGTTCACTGTACCCCCCCAAAGATTGTGTTCACTGCACCCCACAAAGATTGTGTTCACTGCACCCCAAAAAGATTGTGTTCACTGTACCCCCCAAAGATTGTGTTCACTGCACCCCAAAAAGATTGTGTTCACTGTACCCCCCAAAGATTGTGTTCACTGCACCCCACAAAGATTCTGTTCACTGTACCCCACAAAGATTGTGTTCACTGCACCCCAAAAAGATTGTGTTCACTGTACCCCCCCAAAGATTGTGTTCACTGCACCCCACAAAGATTCTGTTCACTGCACCCCACAAAGGATTTTGTTCACTGCACCCCAAAAAGATTGTGTTCACTGCACCCCAAAAAGGATTTTGATCACTGCACCCCAAAAAGGATGTTGTTCACTGCACCCCAAAAATGATTTTGTTCACTCCACCCCAAAAAGATTGTGTTCACTGCACCCCACAAAGATTGTGTTCACTGCACCCCAAAAAGATTGTGTTCACTGTACCCCCCAAAGATTGTGTTCACTGCACCCCACAAAGATTCTGTTCACTGTACCCCACAAAGATTGTGTTCACTGCACCCCAAAAAGATTGTGTTCACTGCACCCCAAAAAGGATGTTGTTCACTGCACCCCAAAAAGGATGTTGTTCACTCCACCCCAAAAAGATTGTGTTCACTGCACCCCACAAAGATTGTGTTCACTGCACCCCAAAAAGATTGTGTTCACTGCACCCCAAAAATGATTTTGTTCACTGCACCCCAAAAAGGATTTTGTTCACTGCACCCCAAAAAGGATGTTGTTCACTCCACCCCAAAAAGATTGTGTTCACTGCACCCCAAAAAGATTGTGTTCACTGCACCCCACAAAGGATTTTGTTCACTGCACCCCAAAAAGATTGTGTTCACTGCACCCCAAAAAGGATGTTGTTCACTGCACCCCAAAAAGGATTTTGTTCACTGCACCCCAAAAAGATTGTGTTCACTGCACCCCACAAAGGATTTTGTTCACTGCACCCCACAAAGATTGTGTTCACTGCACACCAAAAAGGATTGTGTTCACTGCACCCCAAAAAGATTTTGTTCACTGCACCCCAAAAAGATTGTGTTCACTGCAGCCCAAAAAGATTGTGTTCACTGCAGCCCAAAAAGATTGTGTTCACTGCAGCCCAAAAAGATTGTGTTCACTGCAGCCCAAAAAGATTGTGTTCACTGCAGCTCACACACAGAAAAATGGATGTGGATCACTGACACCTGCCTATCTCCAATCCCACACCACACAGCAATATCGATTGTAGTTTGTAGAACACAGTTTCCCTAAAATTCAGCAGACTCTGTCCCTAACAGGATTGAGAAGAGATCGTAGATCAGGATTGAGTGCAGATTCACCCCACCCCCCACACAGCAATATCGATTGTAGTTTGTAGAAGACACTGACCCTATAATTCAGCAGACTCTATCCCTAAAATGCCTACAACTCGCCCTGCCTAAACACTCCGACCTGTCCCTCAATTCTATCCGGACACAAATGGTTTTTTCCTGCCTATCTTTCCCTAATCAGCAGCCAGCACATTGATGTGTGCTCTGTCCCTTAGCTAAGCAGCAGAATGACGCTGCTGCGGCGGCTGCCTCGAACTTATAAAGACTTGGTCACATGCTTCAGACGGCCAATCACAGCTACTAAGACATTTGCAGGCATGGCTGGGATGGCTTAAGGCACACCAGTTAAACGATTGTTGATTGGCTGTTGAAAGCCCGCCATGAAAAGAGCGCCAAAGCATGCAAAACCCGGAAATAAAACGACCGAACACGGATTTTTACCCGAACATACAGTAAAGTGTCCGTGTCCGTGTTCGGGTAAAAAAAATCCAATTATTCGGTACGAACACGAATAATACAGTCCGTGTTCGCTCAACACTACTCAATATAGATTTAAAACTTTTCACTAAGATATTAGCAACCCGACTGACGCAACATTTACATTCCCTAATTCATTTAGACCAAGAAGGTTTCATAACAAACAGAGAAGCGAGAGACAACACTACAAAAGCATTGAACTTATTATATGCCGCAGACCAAACCCAATTTCCATGTGCCTTTTTAGGAACTGATGCAGAAAAAGCGTTTGATAGAGTTAACTGGAAATGTATGCTATTTACACTTAAACATATTGGTTTAGGAAAGACTATGTTACAATGGATATCTTCCATATACTCTGCTCCATCAGCCCAAGTTAAGGTTAATGGGATTCTCTCTGAACCTTTTCTGATTAAGAATGGGACGAGACAGGGGTGTCCCCTATCACTTATACTCTTTGCTCTTTCCCTGGAACCATTTTTATGTAAAATAAGACAAAATGAAGATGTTGAGGGCATCCCAGTGGGGAAGAAACAATATAAAATTACTGCCTATGCAGATCTTCTTTTTTCAATCGCTAACCCATTGATTTCACTACCAACCTTATCAGAGAATTTGAACAGTATGGTACCATCTCCAACTTGAAGATAAACTTTAACAAATCAGAAGCCATGGGAATTAACTTACCTAGTAGAACTTTACAGAATTTAAAACAGAACTTTAAATTCAAATGGACAAATAGGGCATTAAGATATTTAGGTACTCTTATACCGGTTAATCCTTCTCAAGTTTTTGAACTTAATTTTATCCCTCTTTTAACCGAAACCCGCCTTCAGTTGGAGAAATGGAACACAGGTTTACATACATGGTTTGGTAGGTGTAATTTGCTAAAGATGACTATACTACCTAGATTTTTATACCTTTTTCAAACACTACCCATTAAGGTCCCAGCTTATTATTTCAAACAAATAAATTCAATATTTATCAAATTTGTTTGGGCAAATAAGAAACCCCGTCTCTCAAGACAGTTACTAACGCTGTCTAAAAGATTGGGAGGAGCGTCTTTACCAGATATGCGTAAATATTTTCAAGCCTCACAAGACAAATTGATTGGTGTCGTCATGGAGACTCTAAGCTCTGGGTACAAATTGAGCAGGCACATACACTTATTCCACTTAATGGAGCACTATGGTGCTACGATGAATTACCAACAGAGTTGAAATCACATCAGTTAATTGGTACAACGTTACAAATTTGCTCACAACTATGCTTCCAGAATTCTTTATCTACATATGATTCGCCATTACTCCCAATTTTGGGGAACCCAAAATTTCCCATAGGCATGGAGGCACAATCTTTTAGATCTCTCAGTATGACAGGTCATTTCCAAGCCTTACATTTCTTAAGGGAAGATAAATGGCCTTCTCTGGAGACCTTAATGAATGAGATGGATGTTTTTAGACTTCCCTTCTGGAACGCACTTCAATTATCACATTTTCTTCGCTCAATCCCTAACCCTCAGAATTATAACCGTCAATTGACAACCTTTGAAAGATACTGCTCAGATATAGGAAATATTTATCACGTGATATCCAAAATATATGATCTGATAAATACACCTGAAAGGCAATATCAATTAACTTATTTTGACAAATGGGAGAGGGAGTTGTCTCGTGCCTTCTCACCGGAGCAGCGTCAGAGTATGATCAACCTTGTCCATAAATCCTCTATATGTACTAAATATCAAGAAACAAATTTTAAAATATTGACAAGGTGGTATTACACTCCATATAAATTACACAAAATCTCGATTAATAACTCGGATCGATGCTGGCGCTGCTCGGTAGAAGAGGGCACGTTAATCCATATTTTTTGGTCTTGCCCCAAATTGACGGACTTTTGGAAAAAGGTTAGAGTGATCATGCAGAAGTTTATAGAAGTTGAGATTCCGGAAGATCCGGCTTTTTTTCTTCTACAACTAAATAACTCATCAATGAGGAAATATAGAGAATCGGTAATATGTCATCTTGCAAATGCGGCCAGTCTTTGTATACCCCTTAACTGAAAAAAACAAACATCTCCAACAATAGCAGGTTGGGTTCAGAAAATAGAGGAAATAAACAACATGGAGGATTTAGTAATGACAGCTCAACATATGAGGGAAAAATATATAGAGACGTGGGGAGCATGGAATCTATTTATCTTATCGAGAGAAGGTATAGCACTACTAGATTGAAAAATTGAATGGAAGTATAATGTAAGCGTTGATAAATAAAATGGAAGGTGATGGCGCTGCTTATTTTATAAAGTGCAAATAAATATAAGATGTTTGAAAATACAATGTTAAAACATAAATAAGATTGAGGAATAAGTAAATAGATAAAAGATGCGGAGGTAAAAAATCAATAACCAAGTAAAAAGATCAAACGTATGGTGTTGTAAGGGATATAAAATAATCTAAAAATATTTTAGAGGTATATAAGAGAAACAACCACCAGAGGGCGTAATAAAATTGCAAGATATAACAATAAATATGCTTGTGTATATGCCAAAAATAAAAATAAAAAATATAAATATATGACAATACTAAATGAATTGATAAAACTTATAAAAGGTGTTGGTTCCGCAAGTGATAATATAAATAATAGTGGATAAATTAAATGATAAATAAATAGTGAAAAAGTAATAAATGTGCGGGAAACTTTTATGCACGGGATGGGTGTGCAAAAAAACGGTTGGTATAAAGTGCAACAAGAGGTGATAACAAATCAATGAATATATCAAGGTGGATCAAAAATTGAATGAATGTGCCAAAAAATTAATTATTTTGCGGGTGGATAAAAAGGTGCGGGAAATCTATTTGTGCAACGTGCAAAAAAATTGTGGTATTAAATCAGTCCATATAATAAAAATGAGTCCATAAAGTAGTGGTGATAACAAAAATATAGGTGAACAGGATGTCTTACGGTGACCCCCAAGGTGGGTGACTGGTGAGTGGTAAAGTGGCCCCTGGTAGAAAGACCTACTCACCAGATGTACCCACCCCACACAGGGGTATAGAGCGGGTACTGAAGAGGTGTCTTTTAATCCTGGCTCTGTGTAGTAGTTCCCTTCCTAGGGGAGATGTGATATGGGGTCCGGAGTGTCCTAAGTGGGGTCCGGTAGTAGGGTCCTGTGTTAATGTTGTGGTATCCACAGCCTCGTGGGTAGATCGAGTATGGCCACTCGAGGGTATATGGATGGAAGGATCATGGAAAAAGAGAGCTCGATAGTGTATTATCGTTTTGCTAAAAAGTTTAATATTAATTCCAGCAGCAAAATGGGTACTCACATACAAAATGAGAAAACAGCGAAGTATCGGCGTCCCAGAACGCAATGCGTTCCAACTAGAGACCGGAACCGGAAGTGACGTGACGGCGCTGTACGCGTTTCGTCATGTGACGTCTTCTGCAGCGTCCTATCACTTCCAGCGTAGGCCCTTTTGTACATGGTGGTTGCTAGGCAACGAAGTTAGTTGGCAGAACTCAACGAAGGAAAACTGATGCCGTGGGTCGTAGTATAGGGAACAAGGCGTAGGCTAATCTTAGCCAAATAAAAATCAGATGGTAAGTATAAAGGACAAAACAAAACAAACAACTTAAACACGCCCTGGAAAAACAACTTAGGGTCTGGTGGGACATTTCTACTCTAGAAATGTACATTAAAGATAAAATTAACCCCAGACGATTAAGGTGGGATGTCAACCCCAATGATGGTCTTAATGACATCACCTTAACAGAAGAATGGTACATATTCTTTAATCGGTGCGAAACAGATCTTCTTACACTCATCATCAAAAGGAGACAGACCAAACTAAGGAATATTGAAACACAGATAACAGACTTGAAAACGGCACTTATTCCATTTTCACTGCATAAGGAACATAAAGACAAAGAAAAAGAACTCCAAACATATATTGCCAAATACGACTCGGCTATACAACAGAAAAAGCAAAAAAAGTATAGCAGAGACGTCACTGACTATAAAAGTTCCAAAGTGTACAAATGGCAAGCAGCAGAAGAAGAAATGGAAATTCCTACCACTCCTAATGCTTTCGAGTCCAGAGATACATCAGTAGATGAAGATGAATACGAAGAATCCATAGCCACTCCAGCTCCTAGGACCCCACAAGTATTCACCTTCAGACCTAATAGAGACATAGAAGACACCAGACCTACTACCCAAGAAAATAGATTCATACCACCGAGGAACACACCCAGAATACAAGAAAGACCACGCACACCACCCAGAGATTTTAACAGAAATAAAACACCCAATCAAAGAAATTTCAATTTACCTATGCATAACAGGTTTTCTCCGTTAGCCAGGATGGATACATATACTCCAGGCAGAGATTATAGGGATAGACCGAACTACAATATGCAAAGGGATTTTTTCCGTGGAGGCCACCAAAGAAGACCACCACCTCCTTACAGACAACAAGGGTGGTACAGGCCACAAGGAGGAACGAGATGGAGAGGACCACAAGACCAGCAGACGAGATGGAACCACAACTATCACGAAGACAGAAGACCCAATACATACAGAGGAGGAGACTACCAGAATCAATGGAGGGGACCACCACCCCCAGGAGGATACATGAGACCCAATCAACAAAACCAGTACTGGGAAGAAGAAGACGTAAGAGGGGTAAGAGAGGTGGGAGGAAGAAAACGAAGGCGAGAATTTTAGGGCAAGGCATTTTTAACCTCACGGATATAGTTTTTAACGATGATGAACTTCAGCTTTTAGATCTTGGCCTTAAATTCGCTCCCACCAAAGATGCTGACCCCTTTGAAATTTTTATTGATCTTCACAAATTTTTAAGAAAATTGAATATTAAAAAATTTTTTAAACTAAAAGGACATACACCTTCAATTCCCGACCCCAATTTTGTACACTCAGGTCTCAGAAATAACTCAATTTTTAACCCAAAAGTACCTGGGGGGGAGTGTATCAGCGCCTTCAAGAAAATGGTGGAGGAGGACCTGAGGAAGATTAAAAAACCACACAAAAAGTATAATCAGGTTAAATCTGCAATCAAACAACTAGAAGACAGAAAAGGAATTATTATTCGACCCGCAGATAAAGGAGGGGGGATTAGTGATTCTGAATAAAAATGACTATGAAGAAGAAATGAACAATCTATTAAGAGTGGAAGGCACCTATGAAAAACTGAAAAGCAATCCAACCAAGATATATAGAAACTTAAAGAGTTCATTAACAAAGGCAAAGAAATAGGAATATTGGATAAAAAGGAGGCACAATACCTGATACCTGATTCAAGTAAGATCCCAGTATTGTACTATTTGCCCAAAATACATAAGGATCCTGTCAAACCCCCGGGGAGACCCATTGTGAGTGGGGTGGACTCCTTGTTTTCTAGATTGGGTGAGTATCTGGATGGATACCTACAACCAGCCGTAAAAATGGGGAAATCTTACCTCAAAGACAGTTCAGAGCTGATTAAAGCGCTCAAAGAAGTACAATTACCAGAAGGATGTATCTTGGCTACAATAGATGCTAATTCCCTTTATACCAGCATCAAACAAAGTGATGGATTAAAAGCGGTAGATATTGCCTTACACGAACGCAGCAAGTTAAAACAAATACAAATCAAATATATCCTGGATGGTCTAAAACTCACCATGAGTAGCAACTTCTTTTGGCATAAAAATGAATATTTCTTACAAACAAAGGGAGTTGCAATGGGAGCTCGCTACGCACCTAGCGTAGCGAACCTATTTATGGACATGTTAGAGGAGAAGATGATTTACACTCAGGATATACCAGAACTAACATTCTACCGAAGATATATAGACGATATTATCATTTTATGGGAAGGGACTGAAGAATCTTTGAATAATTTCTTTTTAAAAATGAATGAGAATTCATATGGCATTAAGTTCACAGGAGATTGGAGTTTTAATCAAATAAATTATTTGGATCTTAATATTTTTAAAGACAATAATACACTGAAAAGTAGGACCTATTTTAAACCTACAGATAGGAATGGATACATACCTATTAACAGCTGTCACCATCCTGTATGGAAAGAAGGAATCCCAAAAAGCCAATTTGTCAGGATCAGGAGAAATTGTGAAGATTATATATCACAAACGGATGTTCTAATAACAAGATTCGAGGAAAAAGGTTATGACAGACAGAAGTTAATCATGACAAGGGATAAAACATTAAATATCAATAGAGAAGAACTTCTACAAAAGAAAAATGTCCCCAACAAAAAATCCAATGAGCTAGCTTTCATTACGGGATTCCATCAAAATTTCAGACAAACAGAGAAGATTATGAAAAAATATTGGCCTATCCTAAAATCCGACAAGACCTTGTCCAAATTACTACCCAGACAACCGAGATTTATCTATAGGAGAGCCCCTAATCTACGCAACCAATTGGTACATAATGCTATTGATCCCCCCAAACCAGTGAAATTGTTTCCTGATTTAAAAGGGTTTATCCGATGCAACAGGTGTTTACCTTGCAAAACAACGAACAAACAACCCAGAAAGACGTTACATTTTAAATCCAGATGGAGTGGAGAGGAATTCAAGATTAACAAACTAATCACATGTCAGACCACCCATGTCACCTACCTGGTAGAGTGTCCATGCCGACTCCAGTATGTCGGTAGGACCACCAGACCTCTTTTCGTGCGTATTAGAGAACACATCAAGAACATAAGAAAGGGATTTCCGAAACATAGCCTCTCTAGGCACTTCGCAGAGGCACATAATAAGGATCCCAGGGGACTTACATTTGTTGGAATTGATTCTATTACAGGACACTGGAGAGGCGAAAATAAAAGAATTAAAATCTCCAAAAATGAAACCAGCTGGATATATCGGCTTAATACACTCCAGCCCAGGGGACTAAACCTAGACATAGACCTCAACTGTTTTATTTCCAATTTTTAACCCTTTTTTCTCATCAATTTTTTATATATAATTTTGATATATAATATTTATATATGAAAACAGTATCCACCCTATCATTACAACATATTCTATAATTCTTATATTTTTTATTATTTTTTTATTATATCACTTCCCATTTATTAATTTTCATATTCATATTTATTATACTCCTACACTTTATCAATTCATATCCATATGTATTAAACTTAATATACTATACTGGATTCCAATATTCGATACACACTATTGTCATTTCACCTTCCATTTTATTAATTTTTATATATATATATTTTTTATATTTTTTTTATATTTTTTATATATATCTTTTTATATATATTTTGATACATTCTTCTAATAATTAATATACATATATTTTCTCCACACAGTAGATGTACTATCCTCCTAAAATATATTTTATCCATAATGTTTTCTATACAATAGCTTATATTGATGTTAATCTTATCCATAATGTTTTCTATAAAATAGCATATATTAATATGTATCCATCAGATGTCCTCCATAAATATATTTTATCCATCATGTTTTTTATAAATGAGCATATATTGATATCAATCACATACTAATAAATTCATGGTAACATCATTAATAACCTTTATATCATATATATACTTTTTATATTAAATGAATAGCTCATACAATTAACAACTTATCCACTAGATGGCGCAATTTCTGCGTTCTTAAATCAATTGTACCTCATATATTTATTCTATCCACCAGAGGGCGCAATATATTTTATTTCATTATATATACTTTTCTCATTTTAATATAATTTTTAATCCTATTTGTTAATAAAATATTGTTGTACACATTTTTATATTATGTACGAGATATCCTTCCCTGTATGTATACATGGTGGTTCAATTATTAGGCACGGAGCATTATATTTATTATATTGACATATCATATATCCATTCAATTATTATTCAACAATGGTCAGCCTGGGTTTTTGTCCTTTATACTTACCATCTGATTTTTATTTGGCTAAGATTAGCCTACGCCTTGTTCCCTATACTACGACCCACGGCATCAGTTTTCCTTCGTTGAGTTCTGCCAACTAACTTCGTTGCCTAGCAACCACCATGTACAAAAGGGCCTACGCTGGAAGTGATAGGACGCTGCAGAAGACGTCACATGACGAAACGCGTACAGCGCCGTCACGTCACTTCCTGTTCCGGTCTCTAGTTGGAACGCATTGCGTTCCGGGATGCCGATACCTCGCTGTTTTCTCATTTTGTATATGTGAGTACCCATTTTGCTGCTGGAATTAATATTAAACTTTTTAGCAAAACGATAATACACTATCGAGCTCTCTTTTTCCATGATCCTTCCATCCATATACCCTCGAGTGGCCATACTCGATCTACCCACGAGGCTTTGGATACCACAACATTAACACAGGACCCTACTACCGGACCCCACTTAGGACACTCCGGACCCCATATCACATCTCCCCTAGGAAGGGAACTACTACACAGAGCCAGGATTAAAAGACACCTCTTCAGTACCCGCTCTATACCCCTGTGTGGGGTGGGTACATCTGGTGAGTAGGTCTTTCTACCAGAGGCCACTTTACCACTCACCAGTCACCCACCTTGGGGGTCACCGTAAGACATCCTGTTCACCTATATTTTTGTTATCACCACTACTTTATGGACTCATTTTTATTATATGGACTGATTTAATACCACAATTTTTTTGCACGTTGCACAAATAGATTTCCCGCACCTTTTTATCCACCCGCAAAATAATTAATTTTTTGGCACATTCATTCAATTTTTGATCCACCTTGATATATTCATTGATTTGTTATCACCTCTTGTTGCACTTTATACCAACCGTTTTTTTGCACACCCATCCCGTGCATAAAAGTTTCCCGCACATTTATTACTTTTTCACTATTTATTTATCATTTAATTTATCCACTATTATTTATATTATCACTTGCGGAACCAACACCTTTTATAAGTTTTATCAATTCATTTAGTATTGTCATATATTTATATTTTTTATTTTTATTTTTGGCATATACACAAGCATATTTATTGTTATATCTTGCAATTTTATTACGCCCTCTGGTGGTTGTTTCTCTTATATACCTCTAAAATATTTTTAGATTATTTTATATCCCTTACAACACCATACGTTTGATCTTTTTACTTGGTTATTGATTTTTTACCTCCGCATCTTTTATCTATTTACTTATTCCTCAATCTTATTTATGTTTTAACATTGTATATTCAAACATCTTATATTTATTTGCACTTTATAAAATAAGCAGCGCCATCACCTTCCATTTTATTTATCTATCTTTATAGCCTTTGGCTATAGTTTAAGGGAGGCTGCAGCTTATTTGTGCACATACTTTATCAATCCCTTGACATCCTTAGCGCGGATTTATTTAGTTACATAATGTAAGCGTTGAGTATTTTTCTTTGGGTAGAGGTAACATTTGCCCGGCAGGAAATGGAAGGGATCAATATCCTTCCCCCCGCCTTTTTCTTTTTTTTTTTCCTCTTCCCTTCTTTCCTTCCCCTCTGGGGGGTTTTGAGGGTTGTTTATGTAGGTATAAAAGAAGGAACATTGGGGTGGGAAGAGACTGTACTATGTGTAGCTTTATCATGAAGACAAGTTGGCTGTATAGGAATAGAAGTAGGGTACTGCAGATAAATTGGGATAAGAGATTGTGATTGCTATATATTTGTATTAAAAATTATGTAAGAACCCTACTTGTTCCTACATTGTTAAATTACATGATTATAAAGTATACTTTTGTTGTACAGATTTATCTCAAAGCCTTAATAAAAAATGTATAAGTGAAAAAAAAAATTTTATTTTTAAATATTCATTGCCTTCAAAGTATTGCTTTTCCAACCAATCCATTTTTGAGTTCTTAAAGTAAGTCCAACAAGCCCAAGTTTTCGTAAACTTATGCAGGCTTTCATATGCAATCTGTATTAACTCTTTCATTTCCTCAGTTTTGTTCAGTCTCCCAAACTATTCTGCTATAGATGGGACATGTGTAGAACGCCAGTGGATTGGTATACAGAGACAAGCAGCAATAACCATATGCATCGCAAGGGACTTTAAATATTTCCGCTTGGAAAGGGAGGAATGGTGCAAAATAAGTCCATTTCTCTCAAGCAGCAGTGCTTAATTCTATTACACAAAGGATAACAACTCTTTTCCCTTACGCTGCCATTAAAATAAATAAATTTTTTTTGTGAATACAGCTTTAAATATTGTAATTGCTGAATTAAATCAGTACACACAGCAAATAGGTTTTGCATTAACTTGTCCTATTCTTTGCTTTGCATTAACGTGTCCTATTCTTTGCTTTACAATGAGTAACTAAGGAAGTTATGCATTAAATAGATACACTTGTATTATTATAGTACGGAAGGAAATTTTACTCTAATCCATGTTCAGTTTAAATACTCAATAAATGTGGGAACATTTTAAAATTTAAAATATCTAAATATCAATCAAATGACCCCTCTGCAAAATATAACTGGCAAAAATATAACAGATCTTTGCACAAAAATGACTTCAATAGTGTTATATTTAATTTTTCATATAGCTGGATGTGACTATCCATCCCTGTCCTTAAGAATATTTCCTACCTTTGTGGATTTAATATTGAAGCCCAATTCCAGATTCTGTCCTCTTACCTCTGTTTCCTCATTTTCTGTCCCCCCCCCCTTTTTTAAAGGGTTTTAAAGATAAGTGTTTATTAGCAGGTTCATTTTCTAAAGCATGTACTGTAACTGTTCCACATGTCATGAATGTACTGTATAAATGTGCAGATTGTGCCAATACCTCAGAATTATTCCACATATATTGATGGATGGATGATAGCTATATAAGTTGATTGTAGGATAAATCAATAGATAGATGTAAAATCTTTTTGTGGCTTAAAATAAAACCAGGTGAACATAAATCAGGTGTTTTATCAATTTCTGCTATCTACTACATCAGTGTACTTATAGGATCTATATCGATAAGACATTTCAAATGATTTATTTAAGTATCATGACAAGTATTAAGCATGCCAATAATGCACTATAGTTTTATATAAAATACAATGCTGTGTTGCAGCTGCACTCAAATAAATCCCACAAAGTGCATTCTTTTTACCACTGTAAATATCTATTGTCTCTTTTGCTATAGCTTAAAAAATGCAGAAAATACACCTTGAATTCTGTACCTCAAAGATTTAATGCAAATGCATTACAAACATTTTTAACATGAAAGACATATAAATGCAATGGTTTACATACACAGTAATTTATTTTGTTCCTATTTGACCCCATTCTATTACTACTATCTACATGGTACAAATGATATGAATCTATATAGGAAACTATCTATCTATCTATCTATCTATCTATCTATCTATCTATCTATCTATCTATCTATCTATCTATCTATCTATCTATCTATCTATCTATCTATCTATCTATCTATCTATCTATCTATCTATCTATCTATCTATCTATCTATCTATCTATCTATCTATCTATCTATCTATCTATCTATCTATCTATATATATATATACATAGTTGTGTACCTATTTGCACTTTATTTGTTACTGTACATTTGCAATCATGATTTCATGTATATTTACTTAGTATTCCAAATCAAGAATGTAAACATTCTAAATACATACACATATCAAATTCTAAAACAGATAATACATTAGGCATTGTATAGTAAGTATATGTATATTTATATATTGCATATCTTTGGAGCTTTTTAGACATGTCATTGTTAAAGGCAAGGAATTTGTGATGGAGGAATGCTCTGTCATTCAGGCTGTGTAACACAAGAAAAACAAACAGCAAAACATATAATTCAGGAAAGTCACCAAGAGAGCAAAACATCTCCAATTACTGCATTGAGTCATAGATAATGCTTGCTAGTAGAATAAGTTACTTACACCTAATGGCACTCACTGGGAGTGACAAATGTATAAAAGGTCAGGGAACATTTATATGTAAAATTTGAGGGAATTATGTTTGTCGGTCACATAGCTCACAAACATGTCAGTCCCTTGGCAATGCTGCCATCTGATGGTAAAATTATATAGCCTGCACATTTTGCAGTGTAGTACAGCTTCCTCATCATTTTTTTCCCCTTAAGCATATTTAATCATTTATCACAGCAATTTTGTTTTTATCCGGTATTTAACCCATTAACTGTTCAAGGTCAGCTTGGTCATGTAAACAGAAGAATTCCAAGCACTTTTAAGTTTCAAATGATGTTTTACATATCTGGGTAGCTCTACCAATTACATCAAACTTAGAGGTGACTTATATATGAATTTTAAATGAGATTAGGTATGTAAATAATTAAAAGAGAACAACAAGCAAAAAAACACTTTGACATTTAAAAATTTCTAGAACATTTCTAATTTTAGTATCAGGGTTGCTGACATTTCATAGTACAAGATGTAAAGTAAATGTAATCATCCGTTTTATGACTACTGTATATACCATACCAAACTGAGTTAAAGGGGTTGTAAGCCTTAAATTTTACATCATTGCATTGCCTTTATTAAGGTTAAAAATGTTTTAGTACTTGTATTAAAAATAAAAATAAAAAACAGTGCAGCGCTAACCATGACACTGTGAAAATGCCACACATATAAATAGATAAACCATTAAACACAGTAAAATCAAACACAAATAAGAAAAATATATCAGTCCAGTGAAGACTTCCTATAGTGCAAAAATAGGAAATAAAGTCCCAGGTGTTGGTGAAAAAATCCAAATAAGGTCCAAAAGGAAATAATAGTGACTTCAAGAAGATTCCCAAACCACCAAAAAATGAATGCGCTCCCCAGAAGTTATGGACCCAAATTACTGTATAGTAAGTGAGTCATACACACTAAATAGCATGGATGTCCACATCGTGACTGGATCAGCAAATGAGCCAAGGTATGGTATCCACAGATTGCTGCAATGGTGTTGCCAGGAAATCCCACTCACAGATGTATATAGAGGAATAAACCAAACAACCACGACATAGTGTAAAACTGTATGGACAATTTAGTTAGGATAAAGAAGTACACTTACAAACTTCCACAGAAAAGAGGCAGTCAGTGTACAGGATGGCACTTGTGACGTTACTGACGTGTTTTGTTACATATAACATAATCATAGGAAGTTGCCAAGTGTCCAGTGAAAATATTCAATATATATATATACATATAATAAAGTGCTTACATTGCAAACAGCTGAGACTGGTCCCCCGCTGCGTCATTCAAAGATGGCGCCGGCGTGTGGATCAAGCCTCGGTTTGAGGCCGCCACGTCATCCAAAATGGCGCTAATAACTAAATCAAGCCTCGATTTGGACCCGGAAGTCATCCATATGGATACAAAACTTCCGGGAAACCAAGGGGGGAGGGTACCGCTCCACCTCCTGAACTCCACTCTGTAAAAACCTTCATGTCTCACATAGGAGACAGAGGAGTATGAAGGGTAGCTATGACAACGCCAAACATTACAATGCCCCGTCACCTCACAGGGAATCAGAAGTGTAGGTAGTTGCCATGACCAGAGAAAAAGGGTAACCAAAATGCTCCCACTATGCATGCTGCAATGATGCAGAGAATAAATACAATACATCCATAATGAAGCTTTAAATAATCACATAAATAAAAGAAAACTATGTATACCCCAGTTATAAAGCAACATGAACTGGGCATGACATTATTAAAAATGAAGTAAAAAGGTACAAAAATTAATGAATGATTTTGAAAAAAATAAAATCAGTGTAAATTGATGTGAAAAGGAACAAAGAACAAATTACAATAAAACAGATAACTTGTATAAAAAGGACCATGATAAGGGAAGTATGGAGAGAGAAAATTGAGGCTTGAAACTCAACCATTAAGTAGATACCAAGAATAATAGAAGCTACAATGTATGCTTGCACATATAATCATCAAACAAATACCTCAAATTGGAAAAAAATATCTCAAAATGGGAAAAAAAATGAATACACAGCGATGGAAATAAACACATGGAGTGGTATAAAAGGGACATCAATGAAATCACGAAGTGTTGATGAAAGCATTAATGTCCCACTCCACGTTCAAACCGTACGGTACGTAAGTTTGTAAGGTGTATATCCAATACGTCTCCAATCGGGAAACACCATGTTTGCTGGAACCATCCCTCCATGGGGCCACAAACTTATCAATAACTTAAAAAAGAGGGTGCCCCTAGGGTCTCTGTTGTGGTGGAGTAAGTAGTGCTTTGGGACACTGTGGTTAGTTTTACCCAGGGTAATGTTAGCAATATGTTTGTTTGTCACGGAAAACGTTTTAATAGTATGTCCAATGTATTGTTTTTTGCATGGGCATGTAATTAGATATACAACATGTGTAGTTGTGCAGGTGGCAAAAAACTTTAAATGGTAAATTGTGTTCGTGACAGTAAAGTGGAAAGTCAAAAACTTTATCCTACGGTCACCATTACACTTACAAACATTGCATCTCCCACACAGAAAAAAAATCTATTAGATTGTGGAAAAAAGTAGGTTTGACAGGTGGGTCTATAACGTTAGGGGCTACTTGACCCTTCAGGGACGAAGCTCGTCTAAAGGTGACTAGTTCATGTTCTGGGAGAACGGTACTCAAAACTCGATCGTTTTTGAGTATATTCCAATGATTGCAAATTATGTTTTTGGTGGATCTATGTTGTAAAGAAAACTCTGTAAAGAATGACCACTTTGCAAAATCTGAATTCCCACATCTTTGAGAGTCTGATAGTAAAGCTGTTCTCTCAATCTGGGAAATTTTTTGATGTCTGCTTCTAAATCAGTCGATTTGTACCCCTTGGCTATAAACCTCTTTTTTAGAATGTCCGATTGTCTAAAAAATTCACTATCTTGGGTGTCTGGTGAACTTACTCTTAGGTATCGAACTGAGCCAAGTTTTTGATGGCAGCTATCTGTAGGTAAGTACAAATTTCGGTTGGTGACCTTGAAATATGTACTAGTGACAAGCTGATTGTTGAACAAAGATATCTCTAAAACTGAACAGAGAAAATGAACAGTTTTGTCACTGGCCTAATAAGAAAGTTGGATCCCTCTGTCGTTCTGATTGAGAAATCCCATGAAAGAATCCAATAAGATTTGGTCGCCTTTCCATAGGAGGAGGATGTCGTCTATGTAACGAACCCAAAGAGCCAGTTCAGACCTAGCCTGGGGATAGACGACATCCTCCTCCCACTTGGTCATTAAGAGATTGGCCAAGCTGGGAGCAAATTTTGCTCCCATGGCGACACCCTTTTGCTGCAAATAAAAAATCCCATCGAACGAAAAATAATTATGGCCGGTGGCGAACAGCAATAATTCTAAAATAAATTCACATTGGAGAGGAGGAACAGATGTATCTATTTTAAGGAAATGTTCCACCGCCTCAAACCCACAAGTGTGTGGGATGCAGATGTAAAGGGAGGCAACATCTGCTGTAACAAGCAGATGTTCTCTCTCCAACAAAACATCTTTAAGGACGCTAATCACATTCTTGGTATCTCGTAAGTATGATGGTGTTTTTTGTACAAATGGTTGCAAAAAATAATCAATATACCTACCAATTCTGGAGGTAACTGAGTCGATTCCACTCACTATGGGGCGACCCAGTGGGTGAGCGGAATCTTTGTGCACTTTTGGGAAGATAATACATAATGGGTATTCTCGTGCTGTAGGTTTTAAGATAAGCTCTCTCTTTCTTATCCAGGATCTGTTCTTTAAATCCCTTATCAATAATTTTGGTAAGCTCTCTTTTGTATAATGTAGTGGGATTACTAAAATAACTGAATATAAGTGTCCTTGTCACTTAGGATTCTCGCTATCTCTGTAAAGTAATCGGCTTTATCCAAAATGACAAAGCTGCCCCCCTTATCGGCAGGGCAGATAACCAAGTCCTTCCTCTCACAGAGGGACTTCAACCCAGTCCTCATCTGCAGTTGCAAAGACTGTTTTTTAGATGGTTATTGGGCTAGGTCTTTCAGTACAAGGTCCTTAAAAACATTGACTGAGGGAGCCATGGGTCCAGGAGGGTTGAACACTGAAGGATTAGAAAGTCCAGAGTGTTTAATACTTGAAATGGATTTATGGGAAGAAACATCATGGGGGTTTGAAATGATATACCTCTGAACGTTCAGTTTACGAACAAACTTGTGTATGTCTATAAAGGTATTGAATTTGTTCAAAGGTTTGGGAGGAACAAATTTCAGGCCTTTATCAAGGGTTGCTATTTCATCTGAAGTTAATTCAACCTTGCTGAGATTAAAAATCCCAGCACCTGTTATGTTCTTGGCCTTTTGCCTTTGAATCCTCCACCCCCCTCTTGTCCCTCTCTTTGTTCTGGTCCCCTCTTTCTGTTGTTTACCTCCCGGGGAAAATCCCCCCGTTGATTGGGGTTGGGAAAGCATTGGTTGTAATTGAAGGGAGATCCGTTACGATCATCCCATTCATTATCCATATAAGGATATTGATCCCCTCGGTTAGATTGATGTCTAAGGGGTGAAAACCTATTATAGGTGTTAACTCCGTGATTGGAGTGATAAGGTTCAGGAGTATATATGTTGATGTTGTTGTCCTCTGTGAGGGGGTGGAGAACCCCATCTCCTGAAATTATCTTTTGGTTGCCAACCCCCTCTTGGTGAACCTGCATATTGGACATATTGGAAGTTGGGACCATTCTTAGGAGGGCCATTTTGGTTACCCGGTTGGCTATAGTTTATTGCCTGCCCATTTTTTGGACCCTTTTTATGTGGGCGACGTTTAGGGTTGGGTTTGATGGGTGCTCTTACAGGAATATAAGAGGGGCCTCCCCTATCATCCTCAACATTAGTTACTTCCATATGGGTCGCTTCCTTCGTGTTGGTATTCACAAGGTTCTTTTGCCAATGAAATACAATTTTATTTTAGTCAGAGATATCCCTCGAGTATTTTTTTGTTTTTTAATTTTTTGTTCTCGTTCCTCTTTCTCCAAATATTTTTGTAAGTTTAAAGATAAACTTTTATATTCTGATGTTGTATTAAATAGAGAAACTTTATGCTTAAGATCTTTAATTTCTCTGTCTAAAGAGACCAATTTTTTACGTTTGATCTCTATAAGGTGTTTTAAAAGTTTCACACCGGCCTCATTAAAATAGGAGAACCATGCACCTAATGCTAAATCTCCATTCTGGGGAGATACCTCCCACCTGAGGCTGCTTGGGACCATTGATTCTGAGACATAATGCTCAAGGAATGCTATGTCCCATTCTAAGTGTAGTTCAGCTACCAACACGTTTTTTTAACCTTAAAAATAGTCCTCTGATTGCAGTGTCGGAGCTGGTGGATACGAAAACCCCATCTGAGGTAAGGGTTCTGGTAGCTCTATACTCAAACACATCCATTAAATATAAATAGATGAACTGGTGAAGCAATGGAAAGCAGCAGTGAAAAAATGTCGTAATTACTAAAATGTATATAAGGAAGGGGGGAAGGGGAAGGGGAAGCAAAAAAGGGTGGGGGATATAATTTCATAACAACTGGCATGTTAATAAATAACAAGGGTAAAAAATATATAGCCATAAATATTAATCAATACTATAAAGCCAGTTGTTGGATGAAAAATATATGGGAGGGAGGTAAAGGGGAAAATTCGGGTCTTTGCTAAGCAACAGGGATGGAGGTAATCTGCCCGGAATTGGCAGTGCCTCATATAAAGTCCCAAATTTTTTCAAATTAATTGGTTTAATTATCGGTTAATTTATTTTTTCATTTTAAAATGTATATAAATATCAAACTGCGCTAATCAATATGAGCTGCAAGAAGTAATATTAAGTAGCTGACACTACAACCGACATAGATTGCATCAAAATAAAAATAAAAAACAGTGCAGCGCTAACCATGACACTGTGAAAATGTCACACATATAAATAGATAAACCACTAAACACAGTAATATCAAACACAAATAAGAAAAAGAAAAAGATATTAGTCCAGTGAAGACTTCCTATAGTGCAAAAATAGGAAATAAAGTCCCAGGTGTTGGTGAAAAAATCCAAAAAAGATCCAAAAGAAAATAATTATTCATATATATATATATATATATATATATATATATATATATATTAATAATTGGCAATCTTCTTGAAGTCACTCTTGAAGGTGGGAGGTATCTCCCCAGAATGGAGATTTAGCAGTGGGTGGATGGTTCTCCTATTTTAATGAGGCCAGTGTGAAACTTTTAAAATACCTTATAGAGATCAAACGTAAAAAATTGGTCTCTTTAGACAGAGAAATTAAAGATCTTAAGGATAAAGTTTCTCTATTTAATACAACATCAGAATATAAAAGTTTATCTTTAAACTTACAAAAATATTTGGAGAAAGAGGAATGAGAACAAAAAATTAAAAAACAAAAAGAAAATACTCGAGGGATGTCTCTGACTACAAAAATAAAATTGTTTTTCAGTGGCAAAAGAACCTTGTGAATACCAACACGGAGGAAGCGACCCATATGGAAGTAACTAGTGTTGAGGATGATAGGGGAGGCCCTTCTCATACTCCTGTAAGAGCACCCATCAAACCCAACCCTAAAGATCGCCCACATAAAAAGGGTCCAAAAAATGGGCAGGCATCAAACTATAGCCAACCGGGTAACCAAAATGGCCCTCCTAAGAATGGTCCCAAGTTTCAATATGCAGGTTCACCAAGAGGGGGTTGGCAACCAAGAGATAATTTCAGGAGAGGGGGTTCTCCACCCCCTCATAGAGGACAACAACATCAACATCCATATACTTCTGAACCTTATCACTCCAATCATGGAGTTAACACCTACAATAGGTTTTCACCCCTTAGACATCAATCTAACTGAGGGGATCAATATCCATATATAGATAATGAATGGGATGATCGTAATGGATCTCCCTTCAATTACAACCAACGTTTTCCCAACCCCAATCAACGGGGGGATTTTTCCAGGGAGGTAAACAACAGAAAGAGGGGACCAGAACAAAGAGAGGGACAAGAGGAGGGTGGCAAAGGCAAAAGGCCAAGAACATAACAGGTGCTGGGATTTTCAATCTCAGCAAGGTTGAATAACTTCAGATGAAATAGCAACCCTTGATAAAGGCCTGGAATTTGTTCCTCCCAAACCTTTGAACAAATTCAATACCTTTATAGACATACACAAGTTTGTTAATAAACTGAACGTACAGAGGTATATCATTTCAAACCCCCGTGATGTTTCTTCCCATAAATCCATTTCAAGTATTAAACACTCTGGACTTTCTAATCCTTCAGTGTTCAACCCTCCTGGACCCATGGCTCCCTCAGTCAATGTTTTTAAGGACCTTGTGCTGAAAGACCTAGCCCAATTACCATCTAAAAAACAGTCTTTGCAACCGCAGATAAGGACTGGGCTGAAGTCCCTCTGTGAGAAGAAGGACTTGGTTATCTGCCCTGCCAATAAGGGGGGCGGCATTGTCATTTTGGATAAAGCCGATTACCTTACGGAGATGGCAAGAATCCTAAGTGACAAGGACACTTATATCCAGTGTGACAGGAAGTCAGGTAAATCTGTGGATGTTGTCACAGATGGGAGATACATTTCTGCTTTGTTTAGACAATTCACCAATTACTATAGGGTGTTGGCTGCAGAGGTAGCCAGGAAGGTGTAAGGACGTTGAAAAAGCTTCAGCTATTCAGAATGAGGCAATTAAGGCCTCTATAAGTTATCCAGAGGATGACTACTGACTGCTGCCTCCTGAAGCTGTGTGAGTATAGGAGAGCAATGAGCTGAATGCCTCCTGAAGCTGTGTGAGTATAGGAGAGCAGTCAGCTGAAAAACTTCTAAAGGTGAGGTAATGGACTTTTTCTGTGTGAAGAAAAACAAATGGACATTTTCTGTGTGAAGAGAAAATAAATGGACTATTGATTGTCTGCTGCATGATCAGCAGTGTCTGCCCAGCAGAAGGTTGGGACAGACTCCATAGATAGGTTCCTGTGTGTGTGAAGGTAGACGCCCACATCGGCCAGGATTTAATTTGTTTATTTTTGATTTATGCTGTTTGTGATGCATGCACTTGTTTGAAGAAAATTGGAAGAATAAACCATAGACTGTTGTTTTCAGCCACTCCTCGGCTATCTCCCTGTGTAACGAACCCCCCCCAAGAGGTCATCCACACCCGCCACCGAGCTAATCCCTCACATATGGTGGAGGAATGCATTGGGCAGAAGCAGAGATCCTGCAAGAGAGAGAAAAGCTACTTGCTTTAAAGAGACAGTGCTCTCAATTTTTTGCTGGACTTTGAAAAATGTATTGTGGAGTGACTGAAGATGGGGCAGTCAAAGCTCCTGAAAGAAGCAAAGATGAGTGAGATGAGCGACCAAATTCTATGGTTGGAGGGGATGTTACCGCCTGAACAATCCACATACATGCCTGAACAGAGTCTGCTGAGGAGAAAGGCTGTTGTCCCTAGCAACACTGGTGCAAATGGAGCAGTTATGGAGATGCAGTGTTCTCAGATGGAAAGTAAACCCAAAATGGAGGCAAATGCAGCTCAACAGCAGGCAAATGCAGCTCAACAACAGGCTCACCAAGAGAGCATGGCAGCTCACAGAGAGAACATTGTAGGCTTGGAACAGAGACACCAGCAGCAAATGGAGGCCATCGTTTTGGAGGAAACCGAGTCTTTGTGCATGGCTGAGCTGGATGTCTTGAAAAGACAACTGGAAGAAAAGGAAGTCCTGCATGTTGCAGAGATTGAGGTTCGGGAGACAAATTTACAAAATCTACAACAATCCTCTAGGCAGAAGGAACAAGCCCTGGAGTTTCTTAGGATGGAGTATAGAAACTTGCAGGAAAAGAATGAACTACTCGAGTCTCAGGTGTCACAGTGGGAAGAAACCACTGCTCTTCTTTTGGTCGAGTTGCAAAAACGTCAAGACACTATAAAGGAGAAAGATACCATCCTCATGGAAAAGGAAATTGAAGTTCAGACTTTGCAGGAGCAAAGTATGGGTGATATGTTTGAGTTGCGTAATCAGCTGGCAGAAAGTCTTCAGTCTTTAGAAGCTACCAAAATAGACCTGCAAAATGTACAAGAACAGAATGTCTCTCTGAAAACTACCTTGTCTCTCAGCTCCAAGGAGAAAAATGAGAGGGAGAAAAAACACAAAGCAGAATTAAAAAAGCTAAAGCAGCATCTTAAAGAGTGGAAGGACAAGTCTCAAATACTTGTGGAAGAGGTGAAAAAGAAACTGCAGAAAGACCTTGAAGCTGCTAATCAACGCTATGAGAAAAAAACAGCTGCTTATGACAAGCTTGAGAAGACCAAGACAAGACTTCAGCAGGAATTGGATGAACTGAGTGTGGATCTTGATCACCAGAGTCAGATTGTGTCCAACCTGGAGAAGAAGCAAAAGAAGTTTGATCAGATGCTTGGTGAGGAGAAGACTGTGTCTGTGTCTGCAAAATATGCAGAAGAACATGACCGTGCAGTAGCAGAGGCTCGTGAGAAAGAGAGCAAAGCCCTGTTCTTGGCTCGCTCCTTGGAGGAAGCTCTAGAGTTTAAGGCTGAACTAGAAAGAGTTAACAAACAGCTGTGTACAGAGATGGAAGATTTGGTCAGCTCCAAGGATGATGTTGGGAAAAGCATTCATGAGCTAGAAAAGTCTAAGCGAGCCTTAGAACAGCAAGTAGAAGAGATGAAGACTCAGTTGGAAGAACTTGAAGAGGAATTACAGGCGACAGAGGATCTTTCCCAAAGATGAGATAGTGTGCCTGATGCAGTTTATAAAAGGATCAGTGTTTTGGGGTCTGTCCTGAGTGAGCATCAGACATTTGATTACATATTGCTTGAATCATCCCTCTGGATTAAACAGTTCCTTCAAAAACTTCAAGCTCTGGAAAATGTATCATTAGAACTTCAGCAAGCAAAGGAGCTGTGTAAGAAAAGTGATGATATCTCAGTTCAGGCTGAAAGTCTAGTGAAGAAGGCAAGTAATATAAAGCTCGGAGAAAAAAGCAAACACCACCTAGTGGAGAAAACTAAGGCTGTTGATGAAAATGTGAAGCAAATTAATAAGTGCCTTTCCGAGAATATTACCAAAATGGAACTTGTGAAAGACAGGTGGCAGAAGTTTGATCGTGATCTTGAGATACATTCCATGTGGAGTTCAGATAAAGAAAAGGAACTAGGTGACCTTGAACGGTCAAATAGTTCAGCAGATATGCAATTCAACCAAATCAAGGAAATACTAATGGAGCTACAAGGGAGAAGTAATGCAATAGCAGAAAGAAACAAGAGGGGGGGGGTATGTGAGAGGAAGTCAGGTAAATCTGTGGATGTTGTCACAGGCGGGAGATACATTTCTGCTTTGTTTAGACAATTCACCAATTAGGGAAGGTGTAAGGACGTTGAAAAAGCTTCAGCTATTCAGAATGAGGCAATTAAGGCCTCTATAAGTTATCCAGAGGATGACTACTGACTGCTGCCTCCTGAAGCTGTGTGAGTATAGGAGAGCAGTCAGCTGAAAGACTTCTAAAGGTGAGGTGATGGACTTTTTCTGTGTGAAGAAAAACAAATGGACATTTTCTGGGTGAAGAGAAAATAAATGGACTATTGATTGTCTGTTGCATGATCAGCAGTGTCTGCCCAGCAGTAGGTTGGGACAGACTCCATAGATAGGTTCCTGTGTGTGTGAATGTAGACGCCAACAGCGGCCAGGATTTAATTTGTTTATTTTTGATTTATGCTGTTTGTGATGCATGCACTTGTTTGAAGAAAATTGGAAGAATAAACAATAGACTGTTGTTTTCAACCACTCCTCGGCTATCTCCCTGTGTAACGAACCCCCCCAAGGGGTCATCCACACCAGCCACCGAGCGAATCCCTCACACCAGTTATTAAGTAATCCCACTACATTATACAAAAGAGAGCTTACCAAAATTATTGATAAGGGATTTAAAGAACAGATCCTGGATAAGAAAGAGAAAGCTTATCTTATACTGTACCTACAGCACCGAGAATACCCATTATGTATTCTCTTCCCAAAGTGCACAAAGATTCCGCTCACCCACCGAGTCACCCCATAGTGAGCGAAATCGACTCAATTACCTCCAGAATTGGTACGTATATTGATTATTTTTTGCAACCACTTATACAAAAAACACCATCATACTTACGAGATACCAAGAATGTGATTAGCGTCCTTAAAGATGTTGTGCTGGAGGGAGAACATCTGCTTGTTACAGCAGATGTCGCCTCCCTTTACACCTGCATCCCACACACTTGTGGGTTTGAGGCGGTGGAACATTTCCTCAAAATGGATACATCTGTTCCCCCACTCCAATGTGAATGTATTTTAGAATTATTGCTGTTCGCCACCGGCCATAATTATTTTTGGTTTAATGGGATTTTTATTTGCAGCAAAAGGGTGTCGCCATGGGAGAAAAATTTGCTCCCAGCTTGACAATCTCTTTATGGCCAAGTGGGAGGAGGAAGTTGTCTATCCCCAGGCTAGGTCCAAATTGGCTCTTTGGGTTCGTTACATAGACTACATCCTCCTCCTATGGAAAGGCGACCAAATCTCATTGGATTCTTTCATGGGATTTCTCAATCAGAACGACAGAGGGATCCAACTTTCTTATGACGAAACAGTTCATTTTCTCGATATCTAGAGATATCTTTGTTCAACAATCAGCTTGTCACTAGTACATATTTCAAGGTCACCGAAATTTGTACTTACCTACAGAAAGCTGCCATCACAAAACTTGGCTCAGTTCGATACCCAAGAGTCAGTTCACCAGACTCAGACGGAATTGTACCCAAGATAGTGAATTTTTTAGACAATTTGACATTCTAAAAAAGAGGTTTATAGCCAAGGAGTACATATCGACTGATTTAGAAGCAGACATCAAAAAAGTTTCCCAGATTGAGAGAACATCTTTACTATCAGACTCTCAAAGACGGGGGAATTCAGATTTTGCAAAGTGGTCATTCTTTATAGAGTTTTCTTTACAACATAGATCCATCAAAAACATAATTTGCAAACATTGGAATATACTTAAGAACGATTGAGTTTTGAGTTCCGTTCTCCCAGGACGTGCACTAGTCACCTTCAGGGGAGCTCCATCCCTGAAGGGTCAACTAGCCCCTAACGTTATAGACCCACCTGTCAAACCTACTTTTTTCCACAATCTAATAGGTTTTTTTTCCGTGTGGGAGATGCAATGTTTGTAAGTATAATGTTGACCGTAGGAGAAAGTTTTTGACTTTCCACTATACTGTCACGAACACAATTTACCATTTAAAGTTTTTTGCCACCTGCACAACTACACATGTTGTATATCTAATTACATGCCCATGCAAAAAACAATACATTGGACGTACTATTAGACCATTTTCCGTGAGGGTAAACAAACATATTGCTAGCATTACCCTAGGTAAAACTAACCACAGTGTCCCAAAGCACTACTTACTCAACCACAACAGAGACCCTAGGGGCCCCATGGAGGGGTGGTTCCAGCAAATGTGGTATTTCTTGATTGGAGACATATTGAATATACACCTTACAAACGTACGTACCGTACGGTTTGAACGTGGAGTGGGACATTAATGCTTTTATCAACACTTCGTGATTTCATTGATGTCCCTTTTATACCACTCCATGTGTTTATTTCCATCGCTGTGTATTCATTTTTTTCCCCCATTTTGAGATATTTTTTTACAATTTGAGGTATTTGTTTAATGATTATATGTGCAAGCATACATTGTAGCTTCTATTATTCTTGGTATCTACTTAATGTTTGAGTTTCAAGCCTCAATTTTCTCTCTCCATACTTCCCTTATCATGGTCCTTTTTTTACAGGTTATCTGTTTTATTGTAATTTGTTCTTTGTTCCTTTTCACATCAATTTACACTGATTTTATTTTTTAAATATCATTCATTCATTTTTATACCTTTTTACTTCATTTTTAATATTATCATGCCCAGTTCATGTTTCTTTATAACTGGGGTATTGTAATGTTCCGGTACCTTTGGTACCCTAAATTACACTTTCCACAAGTGTATGCGCCCCACCATTTACTTTTGGAAAGGTGCGCATACACCTTTAAGACTGGAGCTGTCATCACCCAGCGCCGGACTAGATGGCTATTTAAAGCGCCGGTTCTCACTCACATGTGTTCGTTCAAACACCCTTACCTGGATGCTAACCTTGCTTGAAGCTTCCATGCTTGCAAGCTTACCTTGCTGACGGAACCTCGCCGCGCTGATCCCTGTATCCCGTTACTGGATCATCCGCCTCTCCTGAACCACCCTTCGGCTGTATCGCTAATAGTGCTAAGTACCCCGCAGGGGAATTCTCTATAAACTTATACTAAGCTTACACTATCTAGCTCTGCATAGTAAAGACTGTTTATCACATCTGCATAACTAGATTGCTAGCTCTTGAGACTACTGCTACTTTTCTGCACTGGGTTGATCTCTTTTGTATGTCCACCTGCTATTCTGTCATCTGCTACCATACAACATTGCTAAACCTTCCTGCATCCATCTGCTACTGTCTCACCTTCAAGTGTCTATCACCTACCACCTCCACTCAACCTATCCCTCAACCTTCATCATTGTGTTACCACATACATAAAGTCATTCTAGGAACCAGCTTGCTAATTGTGTGTATTTACTGGCTGAAATAAGACCTTCCACACATGATGAGTCATTGAGGTTGGGAATGGTATCTCAGCATATCTCTTACATGACTACTGACGTGGAACTATTTCTGCAGCTGAAAATCCACACCATATAAGAAACGCAGGAGCGTTACAGATTGAACGAACCCAAAAAATGGATTCAGCAGAAATAGTTCCAGAAAAAACCACTCAGGTGACACAATTAAAACAGCAAGTATCTGCGTTAATACACGCACTTGCTGAATTAAAAGAAGACAATCAGGCTCTGTCGCAGCAGGTAATTAGACTGACACAACTTACCTCTGCTCAGTCCCCTGAACCCAAGATAAATCCCCCTTTGGTATTTACAGGCGATCGCAAAAAATTTTGCAAATATAAAAACGCATGTGAGTTACTTTTTTTGCTAAAACCTCGTACCTACCTTACTGATCACATTAAGGTTTGTACTATTATTTCTTACCTATCAAGCGATCCTCGAGCCTGGGCAGATTCTCTTTTTGAGAAAAACGACCAGCTTCTCAACTCCTATGCCTTGTTCCTGGCAGAGCTCACTAGCCTATATGATGACCCCAATAGGCAGAGTACTGCTGATCTTCAGTTAAGATCCTTGAAACAAGGAAGGAGGCCTGTAGAAGACTTTGTCGCAGAGTTCAAGAGATGGACCCTTGATTCAGAATGGAATGATGCATCTCTGAAAACCCAATTTAGGCTTGGCCTATCAGAAGCCGTTAAGGACGAGCTCGCCCGAGCGGATCTGCCAAAAACCCTGGATGCATTAATACAACTCAGTATTACCATAGATAGAAGACTACGAGAAAGAAAGGCTGAAAAGATGGGAATGCCATTATCCGTTTCCTCTCGGAGTCTGGCCGTTCCTATGGAGGTAGGAACCATACGCCCACCGCTATCAACTATGGAAAAAGCCAAAAGACGAAATGAAAATCTCTGCTTGTACTGTGCATCCCCGGATCACAAGATAAACGTCTGTCCCCTTGTCAACAAAAAGAAGGGTGAGTGTTCACATGTCTCCCTAGGAGGATTGACAACTTCATTCACTAACCCCTACATTTCTGTTTTTTTGACATTACAGTGGGACCAGAACAGGATTACTACTAAGGCCATGATTGACACAGGATCTTGTGGAAATTATATGGATATATGTTTTGCTGCTTTAAATAAAATTCCTATTATTTCTAAACTCAAACCTGTCTCAGTAAGTCTTATTACCGGTGTTCCGTTATCCTCTGGTCCGATCACCGATCAGACACAAGCACTTCTAGTCACTATTAACGAGTCTCATAGGGAGACTTCTACCTTCGATTTAATACCATCACCCCACTTTCCCATTGTGTTGGGACTTCCCTGGTTGCACCCACACCAACCAACCATAGATTGGAAGAAACGGTCCTTGACCTTCCCTTCTTGTTATTGCGAGGAAACGTGTAACCTCCCGTCTTCCGGGAAGATTCTGTCTGTGGTGACAGATGAGATTGCACCACTATGTTATCAGGATCTTTCTGAGGTTTTTCTTGAGAAAAATGCTCAAGCATTACCTCCTCATCGAGACTATGATTGTAGCATTGATCTACTCCCAAATAGCAAATTGCCGTTCGGTCATGTTTATCCTCTTTCACAGGATGAACTTGCCCATCTCAAAACCTATTTGGATGAGAACTTGGAAAAAGGTTTTATTAGACCTTCCACTTCTTCCACAGCAGCAGGACTCTTTTTTGTTCGCAATAAAGATTCAAGTCTCAGACCTATCATCGACTACAGGAAATTGAATGCTATCACAATAACAGATCGCTATCCTCTACCGCTTATCCCTGAGCTCATTGAGCAGATGCGTGGAGCTACCTATTTTTCAAAATTAGACCTGAAAGGAGCATACAATCTCATTCGAATCCGTGATGGACACGAGTGGAAGACTGCATTCAGAACTAGATACGGATTGTTCGAATATCTTGTGATGCCATTCGGCCTATGCAATGCCCCTGCAGTTTTCCAACGATTTATAAACGATATTTTTAAAGACTTACTAGATGTCTGTGTTGTTGTATATCTGGACGATATACTTATATATTCACGGACCCTGTCTGAACACATAAGACATGTAAGACTTGTATTATCGAGATTGCTTGCACATAATCTTTATGTGAAGCTGAAGAAATGCTTGTTCCATAAAGATGAGGTACTCTTTCTAGGCTACATCATATCCAAAACAGGAATCGAGATGGACATGAGTAAAATACCTGCATTCAGGATTGGCCTACACCAACTACACGCAAGGCGCTACAGCGATTCCTGGGATTTTCAAATTTCTACAGGAAGTTCATAAAAAATTTTTCTGCTATTGTGAGACCCCTCACACAGCTCACTAGCATAAAAATACCATTTAAATGGTCAGAAGAAGCAAATAAGGCTTTCCACTTGTTAAAGACAAGGTTTACTTCCGCTCCCATATTACGCCATCCAGACCCATCCCTCCAATACATTCTGGAGGTAGATGCGTCAAACATGGCAGTAGGAGCAATACTCTCCCAACGACCTACCCACACTTCACCACTTCATCCAGTCGCTTTTTTTTCTATATAATATATATATATTATATAATACATCATTATATACACGGACCATAAAAACCTCCAATATCTTCAGACTAGCAAAACTCTCTCGCATCGACAGGTACGATGGTCACTATTCTTTCTAAGGTTTAACTTCCTAGTGACCTACACACCTGCAGATAAGAACAAAAAGGCGGATGCACTATCACGACTAACTGAAGAAAACTACTTTGAAATCCCTTCCGTTCCTATAATACCTCACAAACGCATTATTGGAGTTGTCCGTTCCTTAAAGGAAGAGGTTCTGCATGGTATAAGTTTGGATTCACCCCCACCACAACTAAATACTGATGCAGAAGGCTTCCTCTACTACAACGACAAACTTTACATACCACCTACCCTACGCACCAAGATCTTGGAATTATCGCATGATGTGCCTATGGCAGGACATATGGGTATGACAAAGACTTTCAATTTGATTTCTCGACAATTCTGGTGGCCTGACATGAAAACATCTATACAAAAATTCGTCTCTTCATGCAATGTCTGTGCCAAGTCCAAAATTGACACTACGAGACCATCCGGTCTACTATGCAGTCTACCAATACCCCAAACTCCATGGGAGGTTTTGTCATTGGACTTCATCGTAGAATTGCCTCCTTCCAAAGGATTTAATACCATCTTGGTGTCAGTGGACCATCTGACAAAGATGGCCCATTTCATTGCTATTCGCAGACTACCTTCGTCCAAACAAACGGAAGAACTCCTGAAACAAACGGAAGAACTCCTTCATCAGGAGTTCTTCCGTTTGTTTGGACGAAGGTAGTCTGCGAATAGCAATGAAATGGGCCATCTTTGTCAGATGGTCCACTGACACCAAGATGGTATTAAATCCTTTGGAAGGAGGCAATTCTACGATGTCTTCAGATTACATGGTATCCCAAAAACTCTTCTGTCTGACCGTGGATCCCAATTTATTTCTAAATTCTGGCAAGAACTATGTCACATACTACGGATTGAGCGGAAGCTCACTTCTCCTTACCATCCGCAGACCAACGGACAGACTGAAAGAGTCAACCAATGCATCGAGCAGTATTTACGTTGTTACACTTCTTACCAACAGGATGATTGGTTGGATCTTCTCCCCCTGGCAGAATTTGCCTACAACAACGCAACTCACAGTACAACCAAGCAGAGTCCGTTCTACTTGAACTATGGGTTCCATCCCTCTATTCTCCCTCCACGCATCCTTCCTTCAAATAACCCAGTAGCCTCAGACTATCTTACCCAAATAAAGGATTCTCTGGGTTTACTAAATACTACCATTGCACACGCTCACAGTCAACAAAAGAAGTACTATGATCTTCGTAGAAGACCTTCTCCACAGTATACTATCGGGGACCTCGTTTGGCTCTCAACAAAAAACTTGAGACTGAAGATCCCTAGCAAAAAGCTTGGACCTCTGTTCTTGGGACCTTTCCCAATCAAGAAACTTATTGGAAAAGCTGCAGTGCAGCTTACATTGCCAATGGACCTAAAAATCCATCCCATTTTCCATGTGTCGCTACTAAAACCTCATGTTCCGGACCAAGGAATAAGGCCTAATATTCCACCTCCCCCTCCTGTACAAGTTGAAGGTGGAGAAGAATACGAGATAAAAGAGATTCTGGATTCTCGTATCTACAGAAGAAGACTTCAGTACTTGGTTAGATGGAAGAACTATGGGCCCCAAGACGACACCTGGCTAAACACCTCTGACATACATGCCCCTAGATTAATCCGCAATTTTCATGCGAGATACCCAGACAAACCAGCTCCAGAGGCCTTCAGGAGCAGGCCTTAAGGGGGGGGTATTGTAATGTTCCGGTACCTTTGGTACCCTAAATTACACTTTCCACAAGTGTATGCGCCCCACCATTTACTTTTGGAAAGGTGCGCATACACCTTTAAGACTGGAGCTGTCATCACCCAGCGCCGGACTAGATGGCTATTTAAAGCGCCGGTTCTCACTCACATGTGTTCGTTCAAACACCCTTACCTGGATGCTAACCTTGCTTGAAGCTTCCATGCTTGCAAGCTTACCTCGCTCACGGAACCTCGCCGCGCTGATCCCTGTATCCCGTTACTGGATCATCCGCCTCTCCTGAACCACCCTTCGGCTGTATCGCTAATAGTGCTAAGTACCCCGCAGGGGAATTCTCTATAAACTTATACTAAGCTTACACTATCTAGCTCTGCATAGCAAAGACTGTTTATCACATCTGCATAACTAGATTGCTAGCTCTTGAGACTACTGCTACTTTTCTGCACTGGGTTGATCTCTTTTGTATGTCCACCTGCTATTCTGTCATCTGCTACCATACAACATTGCTAAACCTTCCTGCATCCATCTGCTACTGTCTCACCTTCAAGTGTCTATCACCTACCACCTCCACTCAACCTATCCCTCAACCTTCATCATTGTGTTACCACATATATAAAGTCATTCTAGGAACCAGCTTGCTAATTGTGTGTATTTACTGGCTGAAATAAGACCTTCCAAACATGATGAGTCATTGAGGTTGGGAATGGTATCTCAGCATATCTCTTACATGACTACTGACGTGGAACTATTTCTGCAGCTGAAAATCCACACCATATAAGAAACGCAGGAGCGTTACAGGTATACATAGTTTTCTTTTTTTTATGTGATTATTTAAAGCTTCATTATGGATGTATTGTACTTACTCTCTGCATCATTGCAGCATGCATAGTGGGAGCATTTTGGTTACCCTTTTTCTCCGGTCATGGCAACTACCTACACTTCTGATTCCCTGTGAGGTGACGGGGCATTGTAATGTTTGGCATTGTCATAGCTACCCTTCCTACTCCTCTGTTTCCTATGTGAGACGTGAAGGTTTTTACAGAGTGGAGTTTAGGAGGGGGAGCGGTTCCCTCCCCCCTCGGTTGCCGGAAGTTTTGTATCCGTATGGATGACTTCCGGGTCCAAATCGAGGCTTGATTTAGTTATTAGCGCCATTTTGGATGACACGGCGGTGGAAGTTCTGGCCTCAAACCAGGCTTGATCCACACACCGGCGCCATCTTTGAATGACGCTACGGGGGACCAGTCTCAGCTGTATGCAATGTAAGCATTTTATTATATGTATATATATATATATGGAATGTTTCACTGGACACTTGGCAACCTCCTATGATTATGTTATATATAATGAAATGCGTCAGTAACGTCACAAGTGCCATCCTGTACACTGACTGCCTCTTTTCTGTGGAAGTTTGTAAGTGTATTTCTTTATCCTAAATAAATTGTCCATACAGTTTTACACTATGTCGTTGTTTGGTTTATCCCTCTATATACATCTGTGAGTGGGATTTCCCAGCAACACCATTGGAGCAATCTGTGGATACCATACCTTGGCTCATTCAGTGATCCAGTCATGTTGTGGACATCTATGTTATTCAGCGTGTATGACCCACTTACTGAGCGCATTCATTTTTTGGTGGTTTGGGAATCTATTCTAGTCATTATTTCCTTTTGGATCTTTGGATTTTTTCACCAACACCTGGGACTTTATTTCCTATTTTTGCATTATAAGAAGTCTTCACTGGGCTAATATCTTTCTTTTTCTTATTTGTGTTTGATATTACTGTGTTTAATGGTTTATTTATTTACAGTGGGGATCAAAAGTTTGGGCACCCCAGGTAAAAATGTGCATTAATGTGCATAAAGAAACAAAGGAAAGATGGAAAAATCTCCAAAAGGAATCAAATTACAGATTAGACATTCTTATAATATGTCAACAAAAGTTAGATTTTATTTCCATCATTTACACTTTCAAAATTACAGAAAACAAAAAAATGGCGTCTGCAAAAGTTTGGGCATCCTGCAGAGTTAATATCTTGTACTGCCCCCTTTGGCAAGTATCACAGCTTGTAAACACTTTTTGTAGCCAGCCAAGAGCCTTGCAATTCTTGTTTGAGGTATCTTTGCCCATTCTTCCTTACAAAAGTCTTCCAGTTCTTTGAGATTTCTGGGCTGTCTGTCACACACTGCTCTTTTAAGGTCTATCCATAGATTTTCAATTATGTTGAGGTCAGGAGATTGTGAAGGCCATGGCAAAACCTTCAGTTTACGCCTCTTGATGTAATCCCCCGTAGAGTTTGAGGTGTGTTTAGGATCATTATCCATTTGTAGAAGCCATCCTCTCTTTAACTTCAGCTTTTTCACTGATGGTATCAAGTTACCATCCAAAATTTGCTGAAATTTTATTGAATCCATTTTTCCTTCTACTCGTGAGATGTTCCCTGTGCCACTGGCTGCAATACAACCCCAAAGCATGATTGATCCACCCCCATGCATAACAGAGGTTATTTTCATTCAATTCTGTGCCCCTTCTCCAAACGTACCTTTGCTCATTCCGGCCAAAAAGTTCAATTTTAACCTCATCGGTCCACAGAACTTTTTTCAAAAATGCATCAGGCTTGTCTATATGTTCATTTGCAAACACTGATTTTTGTGGTGAGGACGTAGAAGAGGTTTTCTTCTGATGACTCTTCCATGAAGACCCTATTTGTACAAGTATCTCTTTATAGTGGAATAGTGTATCACAACTCCAGTGTCTGCCAGATCTTTCTGGAGGGATCGTGCAGTCAAATGTGGGTTTTGAATTGTTTTTCTCACAATCCTGCGAGCTGTTCTGTCTAATATTTTTCTTGGTTTTCCAGATCTTGCTTTAACTTCCACTGTTCCTGATGACTGCCATTTCTTAATTACATTCCGAACAGAGGATATTGACATCTGAAAACGCTTTGCAATCTTCTTATAGCCTTCTCCAGCTTTGTGAGCGTCAACTATGTTCAGTTTCAGTTTTCTAGACAACTGCTTAGAAGATCCCATGGTGCTGATTGTTGGGGCAAGGCCAGATAAGTCTGGGCATTTAAAACCTTTGAGATTGACATCACCTGGTCTTCCCAGACAATGATTGAGAACAATCCATGACTCTGGCAGGTCTCAGCCTTGCAAAGGGGGCAGTGCATGCTATAAATTCTGCAGGGTGCCCAAACTTTTGCAGACACAATTTTTTTTTTTCTGTAATTTAGAAAATGTCAATGATGGAAATAAAATCTAACTTTTGTTGACATATTTAAGAATGTCTGATCTGTAATTTGATGCCTTTTGGAGATTTTTCCATCTTTCCTTGGCTTCTTTATGCACATTAATACAAATGTTTACCTGGGGTGCCCAAACTTTCGATCCCCACTGTATATGTGTGACATTTTCACAGTGTCATGGTTAGCGCTGCGCTGTTTTTTATTTTTATTTTTATTTTGATGCAATCTATGTCGGTTGTAGTGTCAGCTGCTTAATATTACTTCTTGCACCTCATATTGGTTAGCGCAGTTTGATATTTATATACATTTTAGTACTTTTATTGCCTTCTCACCCCCCTTATACTTAACCTGTTCCCAATCTCGATCCAGCGATGTGCCCACCTGCAGTGGCTCTCTCCTCTTCTCCCCACTTTCACAGGTTTTTCTTCAGCTGCTGTCAGTCAAATTCTGTGATGAAGTAGCGAGGGGCAGGGCAAAGCCTTGCTGTCAATGTCTATAGATGCAGGCAGCATGGTTCAGAAGCAATCCTGCAGGTGTGCCACCATAGGAATTTCTGACATGGCACAATGCACAGCAACAGAATAGACTTTTTTTTTAAAGAAAAAGCCACCCCTGAGCACCAGTCACATGAGTTTGATATCATCCTTTGATTATTTTATCTGTTTTGGATTTATCATTCTGGATTTGGTGTGCTTCCAGCATTAAACACTGTCATGACAACTAGATTAACATAAAAGAGGTCGGGTGACACCGTAGCTCCACCCCGCTGACAGAGTCTTATTGGACATAACGTGTATGGGGTGGGAGGAGCTACCTACGGATGATGTCACCCAGTGCCATCTTGTGAGACGATTGTTACGCAGCGCTCTGTATGCCTTCATGCTTACTTTGAACATCATGCACGAGTAGTTTTTTTTTTATATTTAATAAAGTTAAAAGAATTTTCATCAGTGAGCACTTAGATCCTCTTTTCATTTGCATGTGTCTGGGGAAATTTCTTGGAGATCGTCATCCACAATTTGGCCATTATTTATCCTATTGGGGAAATGCATTATTGACTTCCTGTTCGCTCTGGGGTTCATTTGCTATGGTGAGCGAGTAAGCATCTTTAAGGTGGAGAGATTGTCACACATCTTTGTGCCTTTGGACCTTTTGCTCCCACACGTAGAGGATCTTTGCTGCTGGTTTCTGGACTTTGTGTTTTACCCTACATGATGGACTAATTTCTTTTTAGTTGTTTTTCAAATGGTAATTGTTTTTTTTGATACAGTTATAACAATGTTTTTTGACCCAGACAGTGAACACTAAGGGCTTGTTTACATTTGCTTTAAAATGTGGCATTTGACACGCTTTTAAAAAGCACTTTGAATGTCAATCAAAGCACCTTTCACTAAATAAACTGGTTAGTTTGCAGTCCTGTTCACACTGTTGTGTTTGCTTTGCTTCAAAAACTAGACCCCATGTCACTTTTTTGGTGCTTCAAAGCACCTTCAAAGCCTTCATAGAACTCTGTCACAATGCTCATTAACAGCACCTGCAGCATTTGAGGGGCTTTTTATTCAGAGTTAGTTTAGCTTTGTTTTATCGGAAGTGGAAATATGAGGTATCCCAGGGTGCACTGGGAAACCAACAAGTGAACCAGAATAACATCATCAGTAGCTGGGGGACCACAGCAGGAGAAATTGGCAGATGCAGCTTGTGGTGAGAAGCTTGGGAGCAATATAGGGGGAGATGAGTGGGGACTGGAGAGAGAGAGAAAGATCATCAAATCAGAGGATCAACAGAGCTTGGGGTTACTATTGAGTGGGGGATTAGCAAGGCTGGGGGGTTAGTAATGAGCAGGAGATCAGCAGAACTGGAGGTTACTACTGAGTGGGGATCAGCAGAGCTGGGAGTACTACGGAGTGGAGCATCAGAAGAGCTGGGGCTACTACTGAGCCAGGAATCTGCTGAACAAGGGTAATAATGAGCTAAGGATCTGCTGAGCAGGGGTAATTATGATCTGAGGATCTGCTGAGCAGGGGTACTAATGAGCCAGGGATATTACTCAGTTGGGGTACTATTGAGCTGGGGTTCTACTAAGCCCCTTTAAAACAAATAAAAAATCAAACACACCTAGGACATTTGCCAAGCTTCATTAAAGCTTTGAAGAAGCATCAAAGCAAGTGTAAACACGCCCCAAAAAAGCATATTGGGAACTTCCCGGTTCCGGCGCCTCATGTGAGCGGACGCTCGGAACGGCGGCTCCAACATCACCGGCATAAAACGTCTAGCCAGAGCCCAGCTGAGCCATCCGACCGCATTGATCGCCTCCCGCACCACCGGGGACCTGGTAGCTATGGACAGATTTGTCTTCCATGGCTCCGTGCCGTCCACCCCCGCTCCCCGCGCTGAGCCCGCGAACCAGGCCTCCAATGAAGCCAATATGGCAGATGCCTGCTCTCCGCCCGTGTCACAGGCTCAGAGCGCTCCTGCATCCATGCTTCCGGATGCCCACATCGCTTCCCTGGCACAAGCTGTGGCAGCCTTGCTCTCACCCACTATCACCGCTGCAGTGGACAATGCGATAGCGCAGGGCATAACACAACTCCGCAAGGAGCTGGGGGAGCACTCTGGCAGGCTCACGGACCTAGAACACCACATGTCAGACATAGAGGATGAGTTTCAATCCTCCTTCTCCCTAGACCAGCGAGCCAAAGAGACCCAAAGGTATATTCTGGAGAAGTTAGATGACCTTGAGAATCGGTCTAGGAGGAATAACCTCAGAATCATAGGGCTTGAAAGTGGGGGGTGTCATGGCGCTCTTCTAATATCCCAAGATGGTACAAGGAATGTGGGTGGATGGGTAGGGGGGGGTTATGGGGCTGCGTGGGGGGGGGGAACAAAGTTTGGTACTGTAGGGAAGCTATAGTCCGCGGCAGCCGGCTGAAGCGTGGAGAAGCCCTGAGAGATGCAAGAAAGGAGAGAGCGGCGCCAGCTTAGTATAGTACAAGTTTATTTAACACTGTTAAAATTGGTGACTCACTGTCCGAGGTTGGGTGAGACCGGTACACAAAGACTGTTAGGGTCATCCATCTTCCTCTTCCAGGATAGTGGTCATAGGAGAAGGTGGTGAGGTTCCAGAGGTATAGCCGAGCCGCTGTGGGGCTGCTAGTTGTCACTGGCCGCGGCGGAGCATGCACAACAGGGCTCCGGCTGCCGACTTCTGATCCCTGATGACATCACTTCCTGGCAGGAGAAAAATAGGGGTTGCACGCGTTCAGAGCATCCGTGCTCCTTCGTCAGGCGTTGGGAGTGTCTCAGGTGGGGCAGGGAATTTATACCCTGTTGCCAGACTAATTGCAAAGACATCTGTCTGTGGGGGGGCGGAGCACAATTGGGGATACATGTCTCTAGGAAATCCATAAAAGTACATAAAAATACATAAAAATACATGATGGTATTACATAAAAGAGGACTTATAAGAATAAATCCCATAAAAACAATACTGACATGGCCATGGGGAAAATAGATCGGTAATGTGTGTATACATCTACATGAAAAAACGGTATTGGAGGGAAAAAATAAAAATAGAAATAAATGTAAAGATAAAAAAAAAATAAAATAAAAATAAACATAAAAATAAAAATATATAAATAAAAATAAAAATAAAACTAAATGTAAATAAAAATAAAAATAAACATGAAAATAAAAGTAAAAAAAAAGATAATAATAAAAATGAAAAAAATAAAAATAAAAATAAAATAAAAATAAAAATGAAAATGAGAATAGAATACACACATATATACATATATATATATATATATATATATATATATACATATACATATATATACATACATATACACATATACATATATATATATAAAAAAAAAATATATATATATATATAAAAATATTGATGGAAAAAAAAAATATATATATATATATGTCACTGATAGGGAATGATGTGTGAATGTATGAGGTGTCACAAGTATATGGGCAATATTTTAGAGTGTGATATTGATTTCTAATCCCTCGTTTAGGCCTCCTGGCGCTAGAGTGTCCAGGGTATAAATCCAGTAGTTTTCTCTGGTACACAGTCGCTTGAACCGTTCAGCAGGGGGAAAGTGTGCAGGGATGGCTTCCAATACCCACACTTTGAGTCCATCAGAGCTCTTGGGATGATACTCAGTAAAGTGTCGGGGGACGCTATGTTTATCGGAACCTGTTTCAACAAGGTTCCGATGCTTGCCAAAGCGTTTGCGTAAGGTCCGTATAGTACGGCTTACATAAAGTAGGTTGCAGGGGCACACGAGGCAATAGATGACATATTCCGTCGAACAAGTGTAGAAGTCAGTAAGGTGATGGGTTTTTCCATTGTTTGTGAATTCCTTTAGACCGTGTCTCACATGTTTGCATGTTAAGCACCTGGTCTTACAACATTTGTACATTCCCTTGATTTGGAAAAAGGAGGTGAGTGATGAGTTAGTTTTTGGTCTAATGGAGCGGACCTGGCTTGGTGCTATTAGAGTTTTGAGGTTTTTTGCACGCCTGTATGAAAAACGGGGGCGCTCGGTGAGGTCTGCACGTAGGTAAGTGTCTTCCTTTAGGATTGCCCAATGTTTATGGAAAATGCGTTCCATGTGCTTGAATTTACTGTGAAACTGGGTAGTGAATCGTGCGGAGGTGGGATGATTGTTTATTTTCCTTGTATACTCCGCTCTACTTTTCTTTAGATCTTCATGCAGGTAGTGGTCAGAGGCTTTTGTTATGAGTTCTTCAGGATAGCCCTTTTCAAGAAATTTCTGTTTGAGTAGTGTTCCATGGTGGAGATATGTTTGGTACTGAGTGCAATTGTGTTTAAGGCGGCAATATTGGCTCTTTGGTATATTCTGAATCCATCTGGGGTGGTGACAGCTATTGTAGTGCAGGTATGAATTTCCAGCGGTGGGTTTGACGTAATTCTGAGCACTGATTGTATTATCATGATGGTATAACTCGAGGTCCAAGAAAGTAAGTTTTTCAGCATCTGAGACTGATGTGAAGGAAAGCCCCATCTGGTTGTTATTGCAGTGTTTGAGAAATGGTGGTATGAGGGAGGCAGGGCCATCCCAGATGATAACTATATCGTCGATATATCAACCGAAGAAGATGAGATGAGAAGCAAAGGGATTGTTGTGCCAAATGTATTGCTGCTCCCTGTAGCCCATAGTTAAGTTGGCGTAACTGGGGGCAAAATTGGCCCCCATGGCCGTGCCTTTGATTTGGGTGTAGAACTCGCCATTAAACTCGAAGTAATTGTGGGTGAGACAATATTCTATGAGATCCAGGAGAAAGTGTGTTTGCCGGGGATTGAGTGCAGATTCATCATTCAAGAAGAAACGTACAGCCTTGGTTGGGTGGGCCGGGTTCAGATGTATGGTGTTGTTGAGCTGTGGGCATGATATGCTGTTGCCCAGTATTGTCAAGTGGATGGGGTGTGCTGGAATCTATTTTTGATCTGGTAGCCTTTTTGCTCCTTTGGCGAGGGACTTCTGCTTGACGACTGCATGGTGTAGAGCAAGGTTGGGACGGAATAAGGGGTTTAGGGGGGTCCTTTCCACCTGGTGGTAGGTTGCTGGAAGAACAATTGATCTGTTTGGATGATGCACGTACCCTCTTGAGTAGCGAGGGTGTGGGAACAGGGCGACAGTCCATGAGGGGGACTGGGCCTATAGCGGTGGTGGATGGGAGGGAAGATTGTGTGGATTGCCGGCTGACAGGGCGACAGTCCATGAGAGGGACTGGGCCTGTGGCGGTAGTGAGAGGGGGGGGCTGTGTGGATTTCCAATTGAAAACTTTTTTCTGAGCATAGTCATCTACATCCCTTCGTATTTTCTGCAATTTGTTTCGAAGGAGGGAATCTTCTAGAAATTTTGTGTTTAATTTAAGTTTTCTGAGCCAAGAAGATGGAAATGGAGAAAAGTCTTTTTGGAGGGAAGAAATTAGCGTTTGAGTTTTGGAGATGAAGGAATGGTATTGGGCTTCTCTCTGTGTGATAATAATGGACATCCATTTACGTGTGCAGAATTCTGATATGTGGAACCATTCTCGATCCAATTCTTCACTCAAGAATGGACAAATTTTTAGGACCCTAAGGCCTCTAGGAGTGATGTGGTTATTGAGGTATTCTTGAAGGAAGAACCTATCCCACCATTGCATATTGGCCTTATGAATAAGGTCCTCTATTTTGCGAAATTTTCCACATAATAGGCGATATTGGGGTCTGGGGATGGAGGCCTGATTTTGGAAAAAAGTCGAAGGGAAAAGCATGTATAGTTCGTCAAGTATAGTGTACTTGGCGGACTCTATGTGTTCAATGATATCCATGTTGGGAAGAAAAAAAAAAAAAACACAAAAGAAAAAAAAAAAAAAAAAAGGGTGGGGGAAGGGAAGGAAGGAAGGGACACACGAACTCAGGGGAGGAGAAGGAAAAGGTAGTGAAGACTGGTATAAATTTTTCTATGTAAGAGATGGTGGTGAGATACTGGAAGTGATCTCTGATAGTACCTTACATAAAAACAAGATATATCTCATACATAAACCATACAACATATAAATATACACACATATATACATATGGTGAAAAGTAAGGAAATAAAAGCAATACCATGTGGGATGATGCATGAATATATATAAATGATATTGCCAAAGAGACTGAGCAATAATGCAAAAAGGGGACTGAGATGAATATACTCCGTTGCTGTAAGCTTTATTTAAAAACTGTCACTTGAAGAAAAACAAATTGTTTTTATGAAAGAAATCACGGCATGAAGTTTTCATGTGCCAATATTATAAAATGTCATAAAAAGATGAAACATCCAATAGTTCAAGAGAAATGGGGTGGGAGAGGGAAAGGGAGGGGGTGGGAGATCACTGGTATACAGGTGTACCAATAGGATTAGAGGCAGCTCATGAAAGTTCTCCTGGAAGCACAGACATGAAAGTGGGGGGTGTCATGGCGCTCTTCTAATATCCCAAGATGGTACAAGGAATGTGGGTGGATGGGAGGGGGGGTTATGGGGCTGCGTGGGGGGGGGAACAAAGTTTGGTACTGTAGGGAAGCTATAGTCCGCGGCAGCCGGCTGAAGCGTGGAGAAGCCCTGAGAGATGCAAGAAAGGAGAGAGCGGCGCCAGCTTAGTATAGTACAAGTTTATTTAACACTGTTAAAATTGGTGACTCACTGTCCGAGGTTGGGTGAGACCGGTACACAAAGACTGTTAGGGTCATCCATCTTCCTCTTCCAGGATAGTGGTCATAGGAGAAGGTGGTGAGGTTCCAGAGGTATAGCCGAGCTGCTGTGGGGCTGCTAGTTGTCACTGGCCGCGGCGGAGCATGCACAACAGGGCTCCGGCTGCCGACTTCTGATCCTTGATGACATCACTTCCTGGCAGGAGAAAAATAGGGGTTACACGCGTTCAGAGCATCCGTGCTCCTTCGTCAGGCGTTGGGAGTGTCTCAGGTGGGGCAGGGAATTTATACCCTGTTGCCAGACTAATTGCAAAGACATCTGTCTGTGGGGGGGCGGAGCCAAAAGACTCAATATTTTAGAGTGTGATATTGATTTCTAATCCCTCGTTTAGGCCTCCTGGTGCTAGAGTGTCCAGGGTATAAATCCAGTAGTTTTCTCTGGTACACAGTCATGTCATGGCCATGGCCATGTCAGTATTGTTTTTATGGGATTTATTCTTATAAGTCCTCTTTTATGTAATACCATCATGTATTTTTATGTATTTTTATGTACTTTTATGGATTTCCTAGAGACATGTATCCCCAATTGTGTTTTTACTGAGATGACTTTCTTAGAGTCTTTTGGCTCCGCCCCCCCACAGACAGATGTCTTTGCAATTAGTCTGGCAACAGGGTATAAATTTCCTGCCCCACCTGAGACATTCCCAACGCCTGACGAAGGAGCACGGATGCTCTGAACGCGTGCAACCCCTATTTTTCTCCTGCCAGGAAGTGATGTCATCAGGGATCAGAAGTCGGCAGCCGGAGCCCTGTTGTGCATGCTCCGCCGCAACCAGTGACAACTAGCAGCCCCACAGTGGCTCGGCTATACCTCTGGAACCTCACCACCTTCTCCTATGACCACTATCCTGGAAGAAGAAGATGGATGACCCTAACAGTCTTTGTGTACCGGTCTCACCCAACCTCGGACAGTGAGTCACCAATTTTAACAGTGTTAAATAAACTTGTACTATACTAAGCTGGCGTCGCTCTCTCCTTTCTAGAATCATAGGGCTGCCTGAGACATACAATGCTGATTCTCTGTATGACATCTGCACTTCCAAAATCCCCTCAGCCCTGGGCCTGACCTCCTCATGCACAGTGGAACATGCTCACCGCTTAGGGGCCCCCTCTAACGACCGCCGCTCACCATGACCGGTCATTGTACGCTATCTTAATTACATGGACAGGGTGAATATCTTAAAATCTTTCCGGAATTCCAAGGCTCTGCAATTGGATGGTCACAAGTTGCTTCTTTTTGCAGATTACTCTCAGGAGATATCCAGGAGGAGGAAAGCATTTCAGCCCATCTGCCAAGCTTTATTTCAAAAAGCCATAAAGTTCACCTTGGCGTATCCTGCCACCCTACGCCTCACGGATCCCTCCGGAGATCAAAAGTCATTCACTCTCCCTAAGGAGGCGAGTCAGTATTTGCACTCATGTCTGCACATTTCCCTGGAGTCCCCTACTCCCTCCATGCCTCTGAGACCCCAGGGCGCGAGGGAACAACGCAGCCCCAGGAGAGGCTCTGCCAAAAAGCTCCGTCTGTCTGATCCACACCACCGCTCTCATCCTCGCTGATCAGGACCAGGTCTGCATGCTCCAGCTCGCTGGAAATCCTGTGCCTCACCTTGTAGTGCCGCTCTAATTTAGCGGTATCTTGGTAGCACATATGTATCTGCTCTGCATTTGTTTTGTTTTGTATTGTCGTGCCTCATTTGCAATATTTTCTCTGTCTCTGGGTTTTAGGTATTAGGAGAGGCGTTGGTCCGTATAACGCATATTGTTGGTATCCTTGAGTACCCAAGGGCTCCCGCTGGGACCCTACTCCAGGTTTCTCTTTTTTCTTTGTCGTTCTCTTTTGCTCTTTAGGGGATTGCAGCCTTTCCGGAAGTCTGGACTGCCAGCCTCCCTCCCAGTATTACTGAGCGCATGTTCAGGCGGTCCTTGCGGACTCCTAACCGGCATAGAGAAGGGCGTGCATCTTGGACTACCGGTAACGCTGTTCCTATCGAGAGTTCGATGTATATGAGGAAAAAATTGAAGTCGTGTCTCTTGTGGGTATGTACCCAATTTTCTCCCTCCCCAACCCCATTTGGGTCCGCTTTTCCCTCCCCCACATCCAGCCTCACTTGCAGATGTCTACATCCTCCATTATATTACGTGTATGATTGTCAGTGGTTGCATTTCATTACTGTGCTATGTGTACATTTCAAGCTACTATTTCTGCCCCCTTATTCCTATGCCTCGCCCCCACCTGAATGAAGGTAGTCACTTGGAACGTTAAGGGGTTAAAATCCCCAAACAAGCGCATGGCTGTCCTCAGGCATCTCCGACGGCTGAGGGCAGACATTGCTGTATTGCAAGAGACGCATCTACCGGAACTAGACCTGGTTCGCATGCGCAAACTCTGGGTGGGCCGGGTCTTCGGTTCTCCAGCGGTCTCTGGAAAAGCCGGAGTTATGGTCCTGTTCCACAAACCGGTCTCTTGCGATGTTATGGTCTCACACTCTGATGATGAGGGGCGGATCTTGATTTTGCAATTGACTATGGCATCCCATACTTGGATACTGGCAGCCATTTATGCCCCCAACTCTCCCACGAGGTTTTTTCCAGGCACTCACCTCTCTTCTGGCCCCTTATACACACCTACCCATCCTAGTGGTGGGTGATTTCAACACGACATTTGATATAGAGGAGGACAGGTCAGGGGGGACATCATATCCCTTAATTCACTCCCCTAAACCAACTTCACCGCTCCAGGTCTTTGCTGAAGGTTTACGCCTCACAGATACCTGGCGCCTCGCCCACCCTTCTGATCGTGAATACACGTTCTTCTCCCACCCGCACAATACTCTCACGAGAATTGATTATATCTTCTCCAATAACCCTATGATTGCTCTTACTTCCCATCCTTGCATTCACGACATAGTGGTGTCAGACCACGCCCCCGTTTCCATCTACATCTCCTCCTCCGATGCACCCAGGTCCAAGGGCTCTTGGCGCTTTCCAGCATATCTGGCTAAGGACCCGGGGATAAAGAGCATTATACAGGACTCGTGGTCCGAATTTTTACAATTCAACTCCTCACCCGACTGCTCCCCTTTGCTGCTCTGGGAGACCGGCAAGGCTGTTCTCAGAGGTCGGCTTATCTCCTACGCCTCAGCCCATAAGAAAAAACTGCCGCAGCTTTTCAGGAAGCGAGGGCATCTCTCCGGGAGGCGCAGAGGCTTCTCAACCAAGCCAATACCCCGGAATGTAGAGAACGCTGGCGTGCGGCTAAAGCATCATTTGATGACTGGGCTGCGGCACAGGAGACCATCTATGCTTCGCAGCAGGACTGGAAGTTTCACAAATTCGGAAACAATCCGGGCAAGCTGCTAGCGACCCTGTGTAGGCCACCTTTTACACCGACGCACATAGCGGCTCTCAAGGACTCACGGGGCGACACTGTCGAGGACCCGCAGGCTATCAACGCAGTCTTTGAGTCCTTCTATACAACCTTATATGGGCAGGATCTTATCGATGTACCCGAGGCGGAATCCCTGTTATCAGAACTCCCACTTCCCAATATTACGCAGGAACAGTTGGATTTGCTTAACGCACCGATATCCTTGGATGAGGTGCTCAACACGATCAAGGCCCTGGCCCCTGGCAAGGCCCCGGGACCTGACGGCTATACATCTGATTTTTACAAGATAGCAATTGGAGCAATCGCACCCACCATTCTAGACATGTACAACTCCATCTACGCTGGTGGCCCCTACCCACCTTCAGGGTACAGAGCGTTTATCAAGCTCATCTATAAAAAGGGTAAAAGATCCCACCAACCCAGGCTCCTACCGCCCCACCTCCCTTCTTAACTTAGATGCTAAAATCCTATCCAAGATAGTGGCTAACCGATTGGCTGACATCCTCCCCTCTCTAATTCACCCCGCTCAGGCAGGCTTTACCAAAGGGAGGTCCGCCACCTCTAACATAAGGAAGGTCATCACGGCCCTGGAATTTGCGGGGGCCAACCCAACTGCGGATACGGCTATAGTAACGCTGGACGCTGAAAAAGCGTTTGATAACGTGAGCTTTCGTTGGTTGGAGTTGGTTCTCGCAAAGCTGGGTTTTTCTGGCCCCTTTTCTCATCTTATATGGACTATGTATGTCCAACCCACGGCGCAAGTGGTTATGGCGGGTCATACATCCCCTGCATTCAGATTATTCAAAGGCACTCATCAGGGCTGCTCATTGTCCCCTCTCCTGTTTAATCTGGCCATAGAACTGCTTTCTCGACTCCTAACATTGCACCCAAATCTAAAGGGGATCCCGGTGGGCGACTCGGAATTGCGCACAGCGCTCTTTGTGGACGATATCCTCATTTTCACAGCTGACCCGCCGAATGATCTCCCGATAATACAGCAGGTATTCACGCACTTTCGTCAATGCTCCGGGCTCCGTATAAACTTTTCCAAAAGTGAGGTTTTACCTCTACACTCCTCACATCGACCCCCATGGGCATCCTGTTCACCCCTCAAAGTAGTCCATACCTCTATTACGTACCTGGGAATCAAAATTGGTAAACATCCATCCTGCCTGTATCACTTGAACCTATCCCCCACTATAGACAAGGTGACAGCTGAACTGCACAACTGGCACAATCTTCCCATCTCCTTCCTGGGCCGATGCCATCTTTATAAGATGATGAGCTTCTCTAAACTACTATACCCCCTCCAGACTATTCCCCTTCTCCTGAAGCATACTGATGTCCACAGACTCAATAGGGCTGTAGCTAGTTTCATATGGAAGGGCCGAAAGTCCCGTATAGCTATGTCCAAACTGTACTTGCCGAAAAGGGACGGGGGAGTGGGCTTGCCTGACATTCGCCTATATAACTTGTCATGTTTACTCAGGGGTGGCCTGGACTGGATATCAGGGGAATCTAAATACACCAATATATCACTAGAATCTCAAATGGTCTGGCCATATGATCTAGTGACCTTGTTGCACTGCGGGCACAGAGATCTCCCCCACGGTCTACGGCACAATGTCCTGATTAGGGATACCGTTATGGCTTGGAGGGAAATACGGAAGAAATTGAAAGCTCCTCAGAGACTTTCTCTCCATCTTCCTATCTGTAATCACCCTCTGTTCCCCCAAGCGCAAGAGCATAGAGCCTTCTCACACTGGGCCAGTCTGGGTTTGACCAGATTCTCTCAGCTGTATGATGCCTCTACGGGTCACCCCTACAGTGTATCTGAGTTGTCGGCTAAATATGGTATTCCTCTCAAGCATCACCTATTCATACAACAATGTCTCTGTTTTGTGCAATCAATATGTATGGACAAATCTAAGCGCTTTGCGCCAACATTGATAGATGTATTGATTGAACAGGGCAGGCACAGGATTTCTTCTATCTACAATCCACTGCTACAAGAATGGCATGCCGCGTCGGCATCCCAGGTAGTCAGCACTTGGAATAAGACACTAACTTCCCCGGATGCCTGAGACCGCATTCTTAGGGGCTACAACTCCACTTGCCTATTTGTCCATAACGAGTTATGGCGAGAACAGCAACTCAAGATCCTACATGGAGCCTGCCTGAAGTGGGTACCGGAACACAAGCACCTCAGAATTCTCGGTTTTGGGACACACTTGGCCTCTCTCTACCCAAAGACATCTATGCTCTACTATTTGACCACTTGGACACCACTTCCTCCCTCCTCAACAAAGCTGCTCGAAAGTCCCTAGTCCACCATAAACCCTGGATTCTGAACTGTCTTATGGTGGCAAGGAGAGCAATCTTGAAACATTGGACTGCTGCATCCCCCCCCCTCAGTGAGTGAGGTTCTTCAAGACATGCAGACCCTACTGCGGAGAGACCTCACAGACATGAACCACAACGGGGGTTCAGCACATAGTCGATTCCACAGGAAATGGCATACTTATCTCTCAGTGTACCCACTTCCTCCCCCTATGCACACATCAAGGTTCTGAGGCCCCGCCCCCTCCCTACGATTATGCCTCGTACTGCTTAAAATGTTATGCAATTGTGAGTCTATAGCTTTAAGTGTGGTTGAGTACACCTGTGATTATTAGTTGACTTCCCAATCCCCTGAAGAAGCCACGTGAGCGGAAGTGGCGTAACGCGTAGGGACGCTATACCGGAAGTGACACAGTTACGCGGAAGTGAGGACCGCGATCTCTCCTCTGACTGTATGCGCACGTTGTTGAACAAGCAAATGTGAGTTTTTTTAATCTTTGTGGAAATAAAGCCGTTTTTACACAACGATATTGCACTATCTTGAGCCTTTTGATTTTGAGATTCATCGGCCACGGTGAGAGGACAGGAGGCAGAGCCATTCTAGGCAGTATGAATACCGTCACTGACTAACAGAGTAGGAGTGGAGAGAAGCCCTTGGGATTTCTGAAAGGCGCATGTTCTGAGAGATTGAGGTGAGCGATTAGCACACCCACAGGGGTACACAAAGGAGAAGAAGCACCCCACGTTTTGGTCACGGTGTTAGGTGGAGGGTTATCCCCATCGCTTGGCTTTTGATTGATTTGAATACACTATTGGACTATTAATTTTGAGCTTTGATTTTGTGGGCACCAGCAATGTTTATAATGGACTAAGTAAACCTTGCACAACTTATTTAGAGCACTGAGCACCTTTACCTGTCACTTTATATTTAAGAGTAGAATACCTTATGATTTACTTTATGAATTACACTGATTTACTTTATATTTAATGGTTTTATGAAGGTTTGATTGTTTTATTATCTTCATATGGATTGATTTTACACTGAATTTATTATAGTAATTTATACACTAATTTAGTGTTTCCACCCCTGTGAGGGATTTTATCTCATGTATACACATTTTATCACATATCTGAGTGTTATTTATTTATTAATTGACTTATCTTAATATTTCCCAGAAGCGCAGTACCCCCCACCCCCTTTTTTTAGCTTTTACTGCACGGTTTTCAGTACCGGTGCATGTAGCATTTGGGAAAAGGTTGTTCAGATTTTATATTCCCCCAGACAGCGCGTGACTCACCCCTTATATTTTATATTGTTCCTGATTCCTTTTGATCTCCTGCTCCTGTTTTGACCCTTGGCTTCTCCCACTGACCTTGCTTCTGTTACCTACCGTGTATGACCCAGGCTTGCTTCAAGACCTCCGCTATTCTGGTTGTCTCCTGTGCATGACCTCGGCTTATACCACGGTTCCCGCTGCCTGCTCCGTACCCCAGACCTCGGCCAGTTCCTGTCTCCGCTGCTTCAGAGACTTTGAAGAACCTTACCCTGCTGTGATTCCAGCCTGTTCCAGTTGACTCTCAGATTGCTCCTGGTTCTACCTACCTGTCTGCAGCTGGTAACCCGTGCCACTTGGGGTGCCAAACCCTCTGTACCATCTCCAGGGGTGTGCCGCACTGAGCCGCAAGGGGAACACTCTCAGCACCTCGGCCTCGGATCAGGTAACCCTGACAGTATAATCCAGCCATGTCAGAGGCCGACAGAGGTGCTTCCCCACTTGAGGCCCTGTGCCAGCATGCCACTGCCCTCACCCAGACAGTACAGCGTCTGCAGGAGGGATACTTCCAACTGGAAGGTCGACTGCAACTTCTGACAACTTCTCCTGCTCCTGTGGATCCCAGTCCTCCATCCATCAGCACAGTTTCTGCTCCATCCCTCCCGGGACAGCCAGTTTCCTCCCACACTATGATGGTTCCTCCTCCTGAGCCATGGGTGCCAATACCTGAACACTTCTCCGGTGAATGGACGAAATTCAGGGCCTTCAGAAACGCATGCCAACTATACCTGGCCCTCCAGCCTAGGACTTTCACTTCAGAGACTGTAAAGGTTGGGTTTGTGATTTCATTACTGTTGGAGGAGCCCCAGGCCTGGGCCCATGGCCTGCTGGAGCAAAAGGACCCTGCTCTAAATTCTATGGACACCTTTTTTTATCTAATGGCCCAACTTTATGATGATCCTCAGCGTGTGGCTACGGCTGAGGCTACCTTGCATTCCCTCCAGCAGGGAAAATACCCCGCTGAAGATTACACAGTAGAGTTCCGCAAGTGGTCCGCTGATACGTGCTGGAATGAGGCGGCCCTCAGGTACCAATACCGTCTGGTATAATCCGAATCTCTTAAGGATGAGCTGGCAGATATTCCCACTACTCTGGAGGGACTGATTCAACTTACTATCCAGCTCGATAGGCGCCTCCGGGAGCATCGGTCTGAGCGCTCACAGACTTCTCGCCCAACCTGGATGTTGCCTAGGGCCCCTTACCACTTCACTTCAACTCCAGCACCAGCACCTTTCCCCGCTACCCATGCAGAGGATCAACCAATGCAGATCGGCCTGGTGCATTCTTCACTGAGTGCAGATGAAAGACAACGCCGCCGACAAGCCAATCTTTGTCTCTACTGCGGAGGGTCCGGACACTTCCTACGAAACTTCCCCCGTGAGACCCCGTAAGTTCCTCCCACAAAGCTCGTACTTCCAAGTTTCCGGATCTTCTCCATCTCATCTCGTTCTTCCTGTCTCACTACAGGTGGCGGAAGAGGAGGTCCGGCTCCTAGCCATAGTTGATTCGGGGGCTTGCAGCTGTTTTATGGACTTGACTTTGGCAAGAAGACTCCGTGTACCCCTCTGCAATAAACGTCAGCGACTTGATGTGCATATGGCCGATGGTTCCTTGACCAGTTCTGGACTTGTCACCCAGGAAACCAAGCCCATCCTCACAATAACAGACTCTGGCCACCAGGAATTCGGTTTTTTTTACATCCTTTGCTCTCCTATGTTCCCCATCATCCTGGGAATTCCTGGGTTGCAGGCACATAATCCACAGATCAACTGGGCCAAGAAGGAAATTTCCTTTCCCTCTTCCTACTGCCTGCAACACTGCTTCGTTCCCAGGGTTAGCAGTCCCACCAGTTGTTCAACCATCCAATCAATTCCAGATGTCAGTCAGGCTATACCTACAGTCTATCAAGAGTGTTTGGATGTTTTTTGATGAGAAGAAGGCTAATGTTCTCCCACCCCATCAGCCTTACGACTGCCCCATTGAACTGCTTCCTGGTGCCGAGATCCCTTTCGGACGTAGGTGGAGGTGGAGCTAGAGACTTTATGACTGTATATCAATGAGAACCTTGAAAAGGGATTCATCTGCCCGTCTTCCTCCCCTGCTGAAGCTGGAATTTTTTTTGTCGGGAAGAAGGATGGTTCACTAAGGCCATGTGTGGATTACATGGAACTTAACAAAATTACTTTTAAAAACCGATACCCTCTTCCCCTCATCCCTGAACTTTTCCAAAGGTTCCAAATCGCTCAGCTCTTTCCTAAACTTGACCTACGGGGAGCTTACAATCTTGTTCGTATCCGAGAGGGGGACGAATCGAAAACAGCTTTCAGGACCCGGTTCGGACATTTTGAATATTTAGTTATGCCATTCGGATTATGTAACGCCCCAGCCACGTTCCAGCACTTCGTAAACAATATTTTCCAGGAATTTCTGGACTATTTCTTAATCGTTTACCTAGATGACATCCTCATCTTCTCTGCTACCCTGGATCTCCACAGAGCTCACATGAAAAAAGACATTGCGACTCTAAGGAAGCACGGTTTATACATTAAAGCAGAAAAGTGCGAATTTGAAAAGACTTCCATCCAATTCCTGGGTCTTATCATCTCTACCGAGGGAATCGCAATGGACCCACAAAAGGTGAAAGCTATCCTTGAATGGCCAGCCCTTTCAGACAAGAAGGGTGTTCAATGATTCATAGGATTTGTTAATTTTTATCGAAGATTTGTAAAAGACTTTTCAGCTATCATTTCACCGATTACTCAGCTGACTCGCCAGCAGACCAGATTCAAATGGTCCCCAGAAGCTCAGGCAGCATTTGACAAACTCAAAGGACTGTTCACCTCTGCACCAGTCTTACAGTACCCAGATCCGGCTTTACCCTTTGTATTCAAGGTAGACGCCTCAGAAATAGCCACAGGAGCCATCTTGTCTCAGCGCCAAGGACCTAAGGCCCTACTCCACCCTATTGCCTTTTTCTCTCAAAAGATGAGCCCCTCAGAGTGAAATTACGACGTGGGTGACAGAGAACTGTTGGCCATTAAAACCGCCTTGGAGGAGTGGAGATATTTATTGGAAGGTGCCGCACACCCAATTATGATCTTCACGGATCATAAAAATTTAGAATACCTGAGGGCCGCTAAACGTCTGAGACCACGACAGGCCCGGCGGGCTTTATTTTTCTTGAGATTTAATTTCCACATAACTTACCGACCAGGCTCCAAGAACGGGAAAGCAGACGCCCTCTCCCGAAAGTTCCCTGATACCCCCGAGTCTGTGGAACCAAGTACCATTCTGTCAGCACAACATTTTTTCCTGATCCAGCCAGAATTAAAATCCTCAATTAAACAGGCATCCACCCAGTATGCGGACACAGAAATACCCCCCTTGGAGAGTCGAGATGGGTTTCTTTGGCCCCAGGACAAAGTTTTCATTCCCCAACCAATCAGGCTCCAAGTTCTAAAGACTTTCCATGACCATCAGCTGGCCGGACATTTTGGTGTACGAAAGACCCTTGAGCTTATCCAACGCTCCTTCTGGTCTTATGTTAGCTCCTGTGTTGTCTGTCAGTGCAACAAGGGGTCCAACACCAAGTCCTGGGGTCTGTTAAGGCCTCTACCCATTCCTGAGCAACCCTGGAAGATGATCTCATTGGACTTTATTGTTGACTTTCCTTCCTCTGGGGGTTTTACTACCATCTTGGTGGTAGTGGATCGTCTGACCAAAATGGCCCACTTCCTGCCCATGACCGGCACTCCATCAGCCCCAGAAACAACAAAAACATTCATCAAAGAAGTAATCAGACTACATGGGCTTACGGATAATATTGTTTCAGATAGAGCAGTACAGTTCACCTCCAGATTCTAGAAGGATCTTTGTAAGACCTTGTCCATCAAGATATGTCTTTCTTCCGCTTACCATCCCCAAAGCAATGGCCAGACAGAAAGAACAAACCAGACTCTAGAACGGTATCTTCGTTGTTTCTGTACTTTTGCACAAAATGACTGGATATCCCTTCTCCCATGTGCGGAGTTTGCATACAATAATTCGGTACATGCCGCCACTAACCAGTCCCCATTTTGGGCGAATTATGGGTTCCATCCCTCCTTTTTGCCCAATACCCTTCCTGAAGCATCTGACTCTGCAGTCCAAGACTGTATTGATTCTATTCAGACAAACTACTTATTCCTTCAGGAGGCCATCCAGAAAGCACAAACTGATTACAAGAGGTTCTATGATAAAAAGAAAAGATACAAACCTACCTTTAAAAAAGGGGACAAAGTGTGGCTCTCCTCAGCTAATCTTAAACTTTCCTGCACATCCCGGAAACTGGGTCCAAGATTCGTTGGACCCTTTGAGATCAAAAGGGAGGTCAACCCTGTGGCTTTCGAACTGGTTTTACCCAACTCCTACAAAATTCACCCAGTATTTCACGTATCTCTGCTAAAACCAGTTGTACCCATCTCTTTTTCTGATAGGGATGAATTACCTCCTCCTCCTCCAGTCCTGGTGGAAGGCGAAGCGGAGTATGTAGTGGAGGCCATAATGGACTGTAGAAAGAGGGGTAGACAAACCTAGTATCTCATCAAGTGGAAGGGATATTCTGCAGAGGAAAATTCCTGGGAGCCTGCAGATAATGTACACGCTCCTAGACTAATCTGGGAGTTCCACAACAGACACTCAGAGAGACCGGCCCTTCTGGGCATCCGGAGGCTGCCCCTTGGGGGGGGGGGCACTGTCAGGGAAATGGCCATAGGAGAACTGGCAACATTGCCAGTAATACAAATAGACGCTCCTGACTCAACTGACACAGCCCTCTGCTGGCCTGTCAGGGAGATGGCCTATAAAAGGTGGCCATAGGATCAGACTCATTGCTGGATTATCTCTCAGCTTCCTTTGCTTCCTGTTTGGATTTCCTGTTGTGACTTGGCTTGTTCCTGATTCCGTTTGATCTCCTGCTCCTGGTTTGACCCTTGGCTTCTCCCACTGACCTTGCTTCCGTTACCTACCGTTCATGCCCCTGGCTTGCTTCAAGACCTTGGCTATTCTGGTTGTTTCCTGTGCATGACCTCGGCTTGTACCACGGTTCCCGCTGCCTGCTCCACTCCCAGACCTCAGCCAGTTCCTGTCTCCGCTACTAGAAACTATTCCTCGGCACAAGGTAGCTCGGCTGCTTCAGAGCCTTTGAAGACTCATACCCTGCTGTGATTCCAGCCTGTTCCAGTTCACTCTCGGATTGCTCCTGGTTCTACCTACCTGCCTGCAGCTGGTAACCTATGCCACTTGGGGCGCCAAACCCTCTGTACCATCTCCAGGGGTGTGCCGCACTGTGCCGCAAGGGGAATCGGCAGGGCCGGACTGGCCTACCGGGATACCGGGAAATTTCCCAGTGGGCCGCCGGCCCTGGGGCCGCTTTAAAAATAGGGCCGCTTTAAGCATTGGGGCCGGCCGCTTTAAGCATTGGGGCGGGGGCCGTGCCGCTGTGATGATGGCCGCTGCAGCCCGGTCCCCGCTGCGCTCCACAGTGACGTGACGGTCTGATATACTTCTACATCAGCTGCTGTGAGCGGCATGACGTCACATCCAGCGGGGGCGGGCGGCTGCGCGGAGGTGGATCGACTGACTCCAAGACTGTCACTGCGCCAATGGATGCATCATCCCTCCCACACAGCGAGACGCGCCAGCAGCAGCATGATCGCAAGTGAGGTGGGTCACACTGGAGTGAAGACTGAGAGAGACAGAGAATGAATGAGCGGCTACGGAGCAGAGCCTGAGACAGGCAGCCAGAAAGAGTAAATGGGCTGGGGGGGACCTCGTCCTCTTGCATTTGGGGGGGGGGAATCAGGGCCCCTACTACAATGCTAACCTCCCCCTCCCCCAATACAATGCTGGCCTGACTTGCCCCCCCTCCCCCTCATACAATGCTTATCTGCCATACCCCCTGGGGCCCCCTCCTCCTAATACAATGCTGATCCCCCCCCCTAAATTTAGGGGGAGGGGGGGAAACAGCATTGTATTAGGGGGAGGGGGCTGGGAGGGTCATCATTTTATTAGGGGGAGGGGGGGGTTAGCATTGTATTAGGAGGAGGGGAACAGCATTGTATTAGGGCCCCTAATAATTCTGACATCTCCTGTACCATGTCCGCACATCCCCTGACATCTCCTGTACCATGTCCGCACATCCCCTGACATCTCCTGTACCATGTCTGCACAGCCCCTGACATCTTCTGTACCATGTCGGCACAGCCCCTGACATCTCCTGTACCATGTCCGCACAGCCTCTGACATCTCCTATACCATGTCCACACAGCCTCTGACAACTCCTGTACCATGTCCACACAGCCTCTGACATCTCCTGTACCATGTCCGCACAGCCTCTGACATCTCCTGTACCATGTACGCAGCCCCTGACATCTCCTGTATCATGTCCGCACAGCCTCTGACATCTCCTATACCATGTCCGCACATCCTCTGACAAACATATTCCACGGATATATTCCACGGATAAGGTTTTACATATACATACATTCCCTCTGTTTACACTTCCTTCCAGATAAGGGGGGATGGGTGGTCATCCAGGATGCTTCAGACTATCTCACAGAGTCTGGTAGACTCTTGTCAGACAGAAAAACCTACATAAAATTGAAGGAAGACCCACTAGGTTCCTACAAATTAGAATTAAAGTCTCTAATAGACCTGGCCCTGCTGGATAAAATCATTAACAAAACAGAGTACCAGTTCCATTTTAAGGAACTATATAAACACCCATATTTCTATCACCTGCCTAAGGTGCATAAAAATTCCACCTGCCCTCCTAGGAGACCTATCATAGCTGCAATGGACAGTTTGACATCTGGTCTATCCCAATACATAGACTCTTTCCTGCAGCCTTTGGTCCAGGCTTTACCTTCCTATATCAGAGACTCCATTCATCTTCTGGATACTCTCTCTCATTATATCTGGAATGATACATATACCTGGCTCTCTTTAGATGTCACGTCACTCTATACTTCCATCCCACATGACATAGGCATTGCTGCCGTCAGCCATTTTCTATCTATGGACCCCAACATTCATTACAAACAAGCCCAATTTATCACTGACCTTACCAAGTTTTGCTTGGAACATAACTACTTTAAAATTTTGGGTGATTACTTCCTCCAGGTGCATGGGACAGCCATGGGCGCGTCCTTTGCACCGTCCTACGCCAACCTCACCATGGGTTGGTGGGAGGACACATGCATCTGGAGGAACAATCCCTTTGCTGCCCACTTGATCTATTGCGGTCGATACATCGACGGCATTATAGTCATCTGGGATGGGCCCCCCTCCACCATAGCTCCCTTTATTGAGTTTTGTTACAGCAATAACATGGGTATTTCATTTACACATGTGATTGATTCCACCTCTCTGGTCTTCCTGGACCTTGAGTTGTCCCATAGAGAGGGCACAATTGTGTCTAAGACACATTTCAAGCCTTCTGCGGGCAACTCGTACCTCCACTCTGGGAGTTGTCATCACCCAAAGTGGACACATAATTTTCACAAGGGGCAATTCACCAGACTCCGGAAGAATTGCACCGTTGGAGAGGATTATAAGGTGCAGGGCCAAGTCTTAATAAATAGGTTCCTAGACAAAGACCCTTTGTCTAGGAACCTATTTATTAAGACTTGGCCCTGCACGTTATAATCCTCTCCAACGGTGCAATTCTTCCGGAGTCTGGTGAATTGCCCCTTGGGAAAATTATGGTCCAAACGGCCTTTGAGGAATGTAGACACCCCGTACTGCCAAATCTGCATCTGAATTGTCGGTCTTTGGTGGGGTCAAATTTATAACTCAGTAGCATCATGCTCATAAAAAGATGGAAAGCATTATCAGACGCCATTGGGGGATCCTAATGCAGGATCCCAAATTGGCTCCCATTCTACCTAAGTGCCCCAGATTAATATATAGGAGACCCAGGAATGTAAAAAACATAATAGCCCCGAGCAGGATCACCAAGCCCAAGACCATCTCACAGTCCCTTACCACCTTTTGCAACCTAGTGGGCACGTACCAGTGCAAGAAAATTCAATGCAAAATGTGCCCTTTTGTCACACACAGACAAAAGTGGTTCCATGGTCCACTTGGGAAGAAATACACCCACAAACACTTCTTTAGCTGCTCCACCGAATTTGTGGTGTATTGCTTGACCTGTCCCTGTGGTCTTTACGTAGGGCGCACTATTCGCACAGTGCGTGCCCATTTTGGAGACCACAGGAGACTGATAGAAAAGGGCTCTGTGGAACATAGTGTCCCTAGACACTTCCGTCTCCATCACAACCGGTCAACTGAGGGATTACGTGTCTGGGTCATTGAGACTATTTCCCCCTGTGATTCGGTTGCAGAGCATTTCCAGTCCCTTTGCTATAGGGAAACTTTTTGGATTTTTACCCTCAATTCTTTAGCCCCTGGGGGGTTAAATGAAGAGCTTGAAATAAATACTATTCTATAATGAGGAGTATAGATAACAATCATGACTACTTGTTCTTCTACTTCCGGTCCAGTTATCCCCGCCATCCTAAAAAAAATTTAAAAAAAAAAAGTTTTTTTAAAAAAAATCTCTTTATAAGTGTTTTTACTAAGGATTTTTTTTATAATAATACAAGGTATATTCAATATTGTGGTGTTTTTTCAGCTGCCCACATCTTCTGTTTGACCAGCCTGAATGGTTATTTTAAATTAGGGTTCATTATACACCAATCTCAATAAATGTTGTAACATGTATGTGTTACTTGCATCATTGTTGCGATTCCGCTACTATGCAGGGTCCAATGATATGTGACAGGAAGCCCCCGCACCAGTGATATACAGGTGGGGGGGCTCTTCTTTAATATGTTTTCCATTTTTATTCCAATTTTTATATTTTTATTTTACTTTTGAATTATACATAGTTTTTAACCCCAAATGTGAATAGGTGTTCATAACATTTTTGTAAAAAGAGCCTCTTAAAAGTGTATTATGAGGGTCCCCCTTCTTTACACTATCTTTTCTAATTCTTTTTCATGTTGGTCTGTGTTTTTTCACACTGAGGCCAGCTCTAATTGTGGCCACACTAGCCCAATTGGTTCCTTTGCCATGGTTTTATATAAAAGTGCTTTGTTGGTGGAGGGGCGGGCCTGCCTGATGAAGGAGGTGGACCTCCGAAACGACGTTGTGGCCCCGCCCTCCAGGTTCTGTCTAGCTTTTTGATCCCTGTCAGATTCCGTGGAGGAACCGACAGGTTACCACACGTCACTTCCGGCCACTTCCGATTCTGGTTTTCAGCTTCATCCGGTCCCGAACACCAGCGGACACCAGCGAGGCTGCCCATCCAGGGAGCCTACGCTATTTGCGGTGCATTTCAGTGCCCGGACCGTGTGCCGTCACCCAGTACAGGACTGCCGTTCAGGCTCTACAGTCCGCACACCCCACCTGGCTTCACTGAGGGGATCTCCCTTCCACATGACACAGGTTGATTCTGGATCATCTGTATTTACATGTAAGTTGCTATAATAAAATTGTCATTTGTTCATTCACTCTTGTGACTTGGCGCCCTTGTTCTTTTTCTTCACTGTATGCCTGGAGGGATTCTCTACCTCTTGAGGAGCTGCCGGTCTGAAATAATATCCCAGCACCCTGATTTGGACTCTATGACTTTTTCATCAGAAGGACTTGTCACCATTATGGTCAACAAATACTGAAGACTGATGTTCCACGGATGAGGTTTTACATATACATACATTCCCTCTGTTTACACTTCCTTCTAATGTCTCCCTTTTAGTTTGTTCACACCACCCACCATTCACCAATTTTGACTCCACTGATAGTGTGGTCTTTCCCATCTTGTTGGAATAGTGAGCGCTGACTCACTGATTTAGGTCAGTGATTTTGTTTTTAATTAACACTGCCAGTGACCACTAATGCAGCACAAATAGTTTAAATAACTCCGCCAATGCCCACCAATGGGGAGGGATTAAATTTGAATTTCTAGTTTAAACCTAACTAGCCTTAGAAAATTCTCCCATCCCCCTCCTAATGACTATGCTGGTTAACCCTTGTAGAAAATATGTATAAACCTGTTTTCAGACTTATCCATTCTTGTCACGTTATTCTTTGTTTGCTCCAGTGGTATATGCAGGGGAGAGGAGCGCCAACAACAGATGGGACATGGGAACCTATGGGCGATTTCACCACTCCAGGCTTTACCGGTCATTGTCAAGTGCTCTCTCCCCTGCAGCCACCACTGGCATAATCCATGAGTTAGGGGTACAAATTGCTTGTCTGAAAACCCATGCTACGCCCCTACACATAACCCAAGTTTTGAGGGAGAAGGGACCTTAATGCTGCTGTGCTCAGGCAGTGTTAAGAGCGTGTCTCACTCAAGCGAGCCTCGCAAAATTATTTTTCCAATTTTGGGCGTGAGTGGGGCCTCATGTCTAAAGGGCCATACACACTATAAGATTTTCTGAAGACTTTTTTCTTTAGACTTACCAAAACCATATATATGAGGTCAAACCTAAACACTTTCAATTTGTATGCAATCTGGCAGGCCCTTGCACTACATAGAAAAGGTAAATCTGAAGGAAATCTAACCACAAAAGTTGGATAGTGTGTATCCAGCTTAAGTTTTGCCTAAGGCCTCACAAAGCCTAGAGCCACCTCTGAAGAGTGTGTACCAAACAGGGACACTGTTACAGGGTCAAGAGGACCGAGGTCAAAGCCTGAGCCGCAGTACTGACCAGAGAGCCAGATGGCTTGGTATTTTTCGCTTATTATTACTATACTGTTGTATAAATTTGAAACCCCTGCGTGGGAATCGAAGGATGGACTGTCTTTCCTTTTTCTTTAATAAAAGTGGGCCAACAAGCCCTTGAATGACACAACTGGTGTGGACTCAGCTCACTGGTAAGCTCTACATTTAAGCTAAAATAACCCCCAAATATCACAAGTGGGGGAGGATGTGGGCATACCCAAGATCCTCGCATATACCAGTGAGCTTTTGTCAGAGACTGTCTGTTGCTTTTCTCTAAGGAACTGTGTTTTCCTGACTGCAGAGATGGGGCGATTAAAGCGCAAAAAGGAAGCAAGACTTGCTGAAATGAGAGACAGAGCTCTGTGGTTGGAAGGGTTGTTACCGACAGAACAAGCCCCAGCCAAGTGCAAGATGCATATGGCCACACTACAGAGGGAAAGTCTGTTTGCAAAAAGGAGAAGCTACAGTGATGTTTGTGCAAAAGTGTCTGGAAACCTGTTTGGCCTGCAGTGGATGTTGGGGAGTCCAAGAAGGCTGCAATGTTGCCCTATATCCATGTGGGGGCATCTGCAAAGTTGAATGTTGTTGCCTGTGACAACAAAGTCAAGGTCAATCGTGAGACCGATGGTGGAGTGATCCTAATGAGACTTATGGCTTGTGGGCTGAAGAGGAACCATTACAGCCAGTGGGAGAATGCTGGAGAAGTTCTGTTGGGAGTGTGCGGTCTCCCATGACAACAAAGGGCGAAGTGTCGTCTGGATGAGGCGGCTGATAATTCCCAAAGAGAGGGCTATAATGTCCGAGGTGATGCCTAGGAAAGCATCTGTTGTTTCACCCTGTGACCGCATGGGGAAATACACCAGGAAAAGGGCCTCAGAGGAATGGTTCCTGCAGCGACGCATGCAAAGTGCAAAACACACCGTTTGGAATGGTAAGACTGTTCCTGTTTCTTGTGTGAAAGAGACTAAATATTTGTCATATGCCGGTGAAGTGGTGGCAAGTCCCGTGAGGAGATCCGCTGCCAAGAGAGACTTGCTGCTGTATAGTACCCTGCATAATGGGGAAGCACAGGTTAATACTGAACCTGCAACAAGACCGAGGTCTGATAAGGACTGGTCTTTAGGCAGTGTGCTGTGTGGCAGGAAGACCAGGGATGAAAATGATTATGTGCTGTTTACTGAGAGTAAAAATGCTAAATTAAATAAGGGGTTAATGCAGCCTGCTGAAACCGCAGAGTTCTATAAAGTTAAGAAAGTATTGTCAGTGCACGGTGGTGGAAATGTGGTATTGCAGCCAGATATGTCAGGAGTGACCACTGAGAAATGTGTGCCATTGCCCCTAGCAACTATGACAGGTGCAACAGAGGTGTCCCTAGAAACCTCCAGGGAGCTCTGTGTGTTGGAGCCAGAGGTTGCTCGGGACAACTATGGTGCTGCTCTGATGAACAAGAGTGTACTTGAGCCTGATAATAGGAATCTGTTAAATGCCAAAAGTAAAATGTGTGAAAATACTCATGGTGATAACGCAGTCAGCCATTGGAAAGGTTGAAGCTCCATCTGCTCACAGTGATGAGGGTGGGGGTACTGAAACCTGCTATGATTAAAAAGGTATTGCCGCAGTATGGTTTAAACCAAAGTTATAGGTGCAATGTATCCACTGCTGAGCCACTCTGTCCTGTGTCTTCTTTGGTAGATGCAGCAGTGCTGCAGAGTGCTGCTGATTGGAGCACAAACAAGGCAGACTGGGATAGTCTGGCTAAAAGGATATTAGCATGGTGGAAAGAAATTTCTGAAGGTAATAGTGAGGTGGAAATTACGGCTGCTGTGACAAATGAAGAGGCTGCAGAGCCAGTGTTCACAGGTTCATTGGCTGTTGCAGAGATTAAACCTTTCATGACTGAAGGTCCGAGCGAGTGTGAACGCATTGCAGAAATTTTGTCCACAGTGCATACAGAGGAAAATTATGTATATTTTGTGACAGACTTGCTAAAAGAAATGCTAGCTTAATCGAGTGTACAGGCAGTGTATATCTTGCCGTCCTCTCCTGCATTTGGATAACTTGTACCATGGGGAATGGCTGATTGGCGCTGGATATTGCAGGCTGTACTGTGCAGAGATAGCCTATGGTGGTATCATTTAATGCAAAGTTTGGTGTTATTATGGAAAGTTGTCTGGCAGTGTGCTGGATGGCTAAATACAGAGGTTGAGTATGAAAGGCACTCTGGAGAACTGTTGGACAGGTCAGATGTATTGAAAATACCAGCGGTAACCAAAGTGGTTAAAGAGACTGGTGTGGAAAAATGTTTCTTGGTAGAACAGTCGCTGATGGAGTGTTGGACAACAGGGAGCAATTTGAAACTGTTGGAAGGTCCCATAGAGAATAATTGCTAGCCTGTATGTAGTCCCTCCACAGACACTGTCCTAACAAGCGGTGGGACAATGGTTCTTGAAGTTTTTGACAATGTGGATGATGTGTATATTTCTGAGACTGCGGTGGCTGCTGCAGGGTTAACCCGTGTTAGAAAGAAGGACCAGATAAGGGCGAGCACACAGCAGAGCCTTTGTCCATGACCCACGGAAGTGATGTTACATAGTTACATAGTAGGTTAGGTTAAATAAAGACAATAGTCCATCTAGTTCAACCTGTGTAGGTGTGTGTGGCTGTAATCATCTCACATACCCCTGAATGTTCTGATCCTTGAGATGTACGTCTAATAGTCTTTTGAAAGCCACCATACTACCCGCAGAAACCACCTCTTGTGGTAGAGAATTCCACAATCTTGTAGCCCTAACAGTAAAGAACCCCCCATGTTACCTGAGGTTAAAATGCTTCTCCTCTAATCGCATTGTATGCCCCCGAGTCCTCATGCAATCCCTTCGACTGAACAGTTTTTTTTCTAAGCTGAGATCCCCATTGAGATATTTAAAAATTGCTATCATGTCCCCCCTCAGGCGTCTCTTCTCCAGGGAGAATAAATCAAGCGATTGCAGACGCTCTTCATAATAAAGGTCCTCCAATCCCCTAATTAGTTTAGCTGCCCTTCTCTGGACTCTCTCCAGCTCCAACACATCCCTTCTGAGGACTGGCGACCAGAACTGGACAGAATACTCCAGATGCGGTCGGACCAGAGTTTTATAAGGTGGAAGGATTATAGTCTTATCTCTGGAATACATCCCTTTCTTTATGCATGCTAATATTCTGCTGGCTTTGGCAGCTGCCGCTTGACATTGCATGCTGTTGCCTAGTCTATCATCTACCAAGACTCCTAGATCTTTCTCCATTTTTGATTCCCCCAAGGGTTCCCCTCCTAACGTGTATTGTGCTTTTATGTTTCTAGTCCCCAAGTGCAAAACCTTACACTTCTCTACGTTAAACCTCATTTGCCAAGTCATTGCTCACTCCGTTATTTTGTCCAGGTCATCCTGTAGGATATCCGCTTCATGCTGTGCAGTTATTGCCCTGCCCAATTTTGTGTCATCTGCAAAAACTGATATCGAACTACTGACCCCGACCTCAATGCTGTTTATGAATATATTGAACAAGGTTGGTCCCAGGACTGAGCCTTGGGGGACCCCGCTTACTACCTCAGACCAGTCTGAGTATGCGCTGTTTATTACCACCCTTTGGACATGCCCTTTTAGCCAGTTCCGTATCCAAAAGCAAACCCTGCTGTCGATACCTGCAGACCTTATTTTATAAATTAAGCGCTTATGGGGAACTGTATCAAACGCCTTAGCGAAATCTAGGTACACCACATCCACTGGTCTGCCCCTATCTAGCTCACAGCTCACCTCCTCGTAGAATGTTAAGAGATTGGTTTGACAAGAAACAAATGGTAAGAAATATCAGCGCTCAACCCTATCAGATAGCAGCTGGACACTAAAAACAGGCACAGAAACAAAACCTGGGTAGCAAAAATATAAACAGTAAACAGTGCAGCGCTCTAAAACTAATGAAAACACAATAGAATGAAATCGCAGCTAAAATCGCAGATAAAACACAAAAGCAAAGTCCATCTAAAAGAGCCAGATCAGAGGTCGGGTAAGAAGTAATAGGTGTAGTAGTCCTTATAAGGTGCAAAGATTTCTAATGAATTCCCGAGGAGCCAGGTGCAGATAGCAGAAGACACACAAACTCCCTCCACCTTCCAGAGTGGCCTCTCACCTTATTAAGGTTTTACATGGGCATTGTAAACATAGACACATCACCAACTCCAACCTCTTGACAATCCTTCCGGTTATCAATGAAGGAAAACCAATCTGTAGTAAGCTTGAACCTACACAGCTTCGTACTGCACACTCCTGGATGTCTCTCCGATGACAGGGTATTGAAAGGAGAAAAAAACGCCAGGATAGTGTAATACTGATTTTTAATAAGATTAAAAACTTCACAAAGTGGCCTCTTACTTGTTATAGATGGATATCAGGCATATACCAATAGAAAGACCGGGACAGCGGGACTCGCTCGGTGTCACTCGGTCTCCTCCGTGCCAGCGGGTGACGTCAGACGCTCAACACCTCCTCCCTCCGCACGCGTATCGCCTCCGTGGGTGGAGGCTTCGTCAGCGATGAAGAGGATAGGTCCAACGTCACCTTATTAGTAAACCTCCCCTTAATCTGATTGGCCAGTCCTTCTACAACGTTCCCATGGATACCCTAATGCCGGAACTAGAGGGAAATCCCAGCTCAGACTTCAGACAATCCCGAGTATGGCTGTAAGCAAGATGAGAGGAAACTTAACCCCTTCTCCACCTTCGGGCAGCTTAATACGCTCCCCAAAGCCAATTATTAACAGGATCAGGATGGATAGCACTCGATTGATGTGCTTAATTAAGACTTTAAAAAGTAATAAATAATACAACAGCGTATGACGCCGTATACCCGTTGGCACGGAAGAATATATACATCATAAATATACATGTTAAGAACGATAAAAACTTTACACATGATAATACAACTACTTAGAACACTGCACATGTAGCTATATAAATAAAAATAGAAATGGACATAAAAGAATAATTTATCGATCAGAAATAAAACAATTCAAATCAAAATCCGTGTTCAGACCCCGGGGTACGGCAACCTTCATTTCGTAAATCCAAAAGGATTCCCTTTTACTTAATTGGCGAATGTAGTTGCCGCCCCTCCAGTGCTTTTTAACTTTTTCAATGCCCCAGAAATTCATATCCTTGGGGTCTTTGTTATGGAAGTTTTTGAAATGCTGGTACAGAAAATGGGGGGATTTTCCCTTTCTAATGCACCTAACATGTTCAGCAAGTCTTACTTGGAGGGCTCTTGAGGTCCTACCGACGTACTGTAGTCCACAACTACATTCGATCACATACACAACCCCAGTGGTCGCACAGGTAATAAGGTCATTGATCTTATACTCTTTACCTGTCGCCTGAGCCACGAAATCCTTCCTACGTTTCACATTCTTTTTCGCAGAACGGCACACTATGCATTTGCCACATGCATAAAAACCTTTCAGGAAAGCAAACAATTTATTATGTGCCTCCACTGGGGGATCTACTACTCCTGGGGCTAAAATATTCCTCAAGGTAGGTGCCCGTTTATAAACAAAACGTGGTCTGGCTGGGAGATGGTCACATAGTACTCGGTCTTGCATCAAAATGGGCCAATGTTTGTTAAAGATACTTTCAATTTTTTTTTGCTACCCAGGTTTTGTTTCTGTGCCTGTTTTTAGTGTCCAGCTGCTATCTGATAGGGTTGAGCGCTGATATTTCTTACCATTTGTTTATTCTGCTTATACAGTTACTCATATTAGCTGCTCTTCATGGATATTTTCAGCTATTTGGATAAAAGGGAAATTGATCTTGGTGATATCTTCTCTAGTGCTCCAGCCCCTAGTTCAGAAGGAGATGTTTCATCCCTATTTAAGAAACTTGGTTATGCACTAGAGAAGAAGGTGAAAATATGGTGGGATATTACCACCTTTGAATACTATATCAAGAACAAATTAATCCCTAGACGTCTGAGGTGGGATGTCCCACCCAATGACGGGTTGTTAGATGAAGAATCCCTCAGTGAGTGGAGGGAATTCTTCTTAAAAAAGGGAGAACAACTGTTAGAATTTTTATTGATGAGGAAACGTCGTAAACTCAAAATTATTGACGCCCAAATTAAGGAGATTCAATCATTATTGGAACCCTTTAAAGATAAAGAAGAGTTTATTAAAGGTTCTGGGACCCTTCAGAATAGGCTTATTAAATGGGATAATGATACCCAGAATAAGAAAAAGAAGAAATTCCTAAGGGATTGGGAGGATTTCCAAAAAAACGATATTTTTAAGTGGCAAAAAAGTCCCCTTGTGAGTGTCCCTATGGAAGAGGAAGAGAGTGGCCAACAGGACGACCCCCCCCCTGCGACCCCCGTTCCTCCAATCAGGAATACACAAGCTGGAAATTGGAGAGCACCTTCCACTCCTGTGTATCAATATGATAATAGGAGTGGACCAGGTAATAGGGGAGGAAAAAGAGGCGGCAAAAGGGGTAAGGGGAAGAATAATAACACCCCTAGGAGAGGACAGGACAGTTATTATTATAACGACTATCCTCAAAATAATTTTTCCCCTAGACCCCCTGCACAATACCCCCAAAACTCAGGGTGGCAAGTCCCTGCTCGAGGAAGGGGGAAAGGATGGAAACCTAATGCCCAGAGAGGCGGTTACCCTAATAGAGCTAATTACCAACAGCCCTTACAGGTAACCACTCAAAATAGGTATGAACCCCTGAGCGAACCACAAGGTAATGGGAATGGGGCTTTTTTAGGGAATCGGGGGGGACAGGCAGTTGCCTACCCCCCCCCTCCCCCTCCACCCCCAAACCAAATGGACAACTGGTGGAGAGGCCCGATACAGGAAACACCAGGGAACAAACCAGCCAAAAGAAACAGAGAGGAAAAAGAGGAGGCCGGAGGGTCCAAAGAAAAAAGATCCCGTTAGGGGCAGGGATATACAATTTAAGTGGAGTGACTCTGGGAGTCGAAGAGCTCAAAACCCTAGATAAGGGACTCAAGTTTGCTCCAGCACGTAACCTGAACAAATTTCAAACATATGTCAATATTCAGAAATTTGTTAGGACAATTAACGTGAAAAAATATTGCTTATCCAACCCTATCCTTAAGAATACAACTAATACAGATTCCTCTGCACTAACTAGTTCATCGAGCACAGTTATGCCCAGTTCCAATTTGCGGAATAAATCAGTATTCAATCCTCTTAATAAAAACAATAAATTTATTGATGTCTTCAAAAATATGGTCTGCAAGGACCTGGAAAGTTTGAAGGTTAAAAGGATATCAGACCCACAATATATTAAAGCAGGTATAAAATCACTTGAAGATAACAAAGGAATTGTGATCAGACCTGCCGATAAAGGTGGAGGTCTGGTAGTACTGAGTCTGGAATACTATAAAGAGGAGATGAACCGCTTATTGGCAGATAGCGATACATATGAACTATTAAGGAGTGACCCCTCTTTGAAATTCAAAGGGGAACTGAGCAAATTAATAGAGTCAGGCAAACATAAGGGAGTCCTCAACAAGAAAGAGTCACTTTATTTGGATCCACTTTTCTGCAGAACTCCAATTATCTATTGTCTTCCGAAGGTGCACAAAGACAGGGAACGCCCACCGGGAAGACCGATTGTCAACGGTATCGATTCCGTGACATCCCGGTTGGGCCAATTTGTCGATGTGCACCTTCAACCATTAGTAGTGTCTACAGAAGCCTACTTGAAAGACACTAAGCACATTATCCAGCTTCTGCAAGATGTGCCCTGCGCTTCTAATTCTATTTTAGTTACAGCGGACGTAGGTTCGCTGTATACTATCATAGACCATGAAGAAGCAGAGGCAGCAGTCAAGTGGGCATTTGCAACATCTAACCTTCCGAGGAAACTTAGGAGTTTTCTCCTAAGTAGTTTATTCTTTTGCCTCTCAAGAAATTATTTCTGGTATGGCAATAACTATTATCTCCAGAAAAGAGGTGTGGCCATGGGCGCCCGTTTCGCTCCCAGTGTGGCCAATCTATTTATGGCCCACTGGGAGGAGGAGGTGGTGTTCCATGACCGTCCCCCCGAACTGGTGTGCTATAAAAGGTACATCGATGACGTGTTCTTTGTGTGGAACGGTGAAATGGACCACCTTGAGACATTTATGAGTAAATTAAATGATAATAACAAAAACATAGTACTCACATGGACCACTAGTACTACCAGTGTAGTTTTTCTGGATCTGGTCATCTCAAAGGGAACCAGAGGGTTCATGACTAGTAACCACTTCAAACCAACTGACAGAAATGCATACATCCCTCTCGACAGCTGCCATCATGCCTCTTGGCTCTGTAACATTCCGAAGGGACAGTTTGTCAGGCTAAGACGCAATTGTTCCTCAGAAGTTGACTATATGGAACAGGCCAATGTCTTATCTGAAAGGTTTTTACAGAAAGGCTACAATAAAGAGAGACTATCTAAGGACCTCTCAAGTGTCAAAGAGATTGACCGTAATACGCTGTTAACTAGTGGCCCCAAACGAGAAGCACCAAAAGGTGATGTAAGGATTGTCTTAGATTACAATATTCAATACAAAAAAATTGAAAGTATCTTTAACAAACATTGGCCCATTTTGATGCAAGACCGAGTACTATGTGACCATCTCCCAGCCAGACCACGTTTTGTTTATAAACGGGCACCTACCTTGAGGAATATTTTAGCCCCAGGAGTAGTAGATCCCCCAGTGGAGGCACATAATAAATTGTTTGCTTTCCTGAAAGGTTTTTATGCATGTGGCAAATGCATAGTGTGCCGTTCTGCGAAAAAGAATGTGAAACGTAGGAAGGATTTCGTGGCTCAGGCGACAGGTAAAGAGTATAAGATCAATGACCTTATTACCTGTGCGACCACTGGGGTTGTGTATGTGATCGAATGTAGTTGTGGACTACAGTACGTCGGTAGGACCTCAAGAGCCCTCCAAGTAAGACTTGCTGAACATGTTAGGTGCATTAGAAAGGGAAAATCCCCCCATTTTCTGTACCAGCATTTCAAAAACTTCCATAACAAAGACCCCAAGGATATGAATTTCTGGGGCATTGAAAAAGTTAAAAAGCACTGGAGGGGCGGCAACTACATTCGCCAATTAAGTAAAAGGGAATCCTTTTGGATTTACGAAATGAAGGTTGCCGTACCCCGGGGTCTGAACACGGATTTTGATTTGAATTGTTTTATTTCTGATCGATAAATTATTCTTTTATGTCCATTTCTATTTTTATTTATATAGCTACATGTGCAGTGTTCTAAGTAGTTGTATTATCATGTGTAAAGTTTTTATCGTTCTTAACATGTATATTTATGATGTATATATTCTTCCGTGCCAACGGGTATACGGCGTCATACGCTGTTGTATTATTTATTACTTTTTAAAGTCTTAATTAAGCACATCAATCGAGTGCTATCCATCCTGATCCTGTTAATAATTGGCTTTGGGGAGCGTATTAAGCTGCCCGAAGGTGGAGAAGGGGTTAAGTTTCCTCTCATCTTGCTTACAGCCATACTCGGGATTGTCTGAAGTCTGAGCTGGGATTTCCCTCTAGTTCCGGCATTAGGGTATCCATGGGAACGTTGTAGAAGGACTGGCCAATCAGATTAAGGGGAGGTTTACTAATAAGGTGACGTTGGACCTATCCTCTTCATCGCTGACGAAGCCTCCACCCACGGAGGCGATACGCGTGCGGAGGGAGGAGGAGTTGAGCGTCTGACGTCACCCGCTGGCACGGAGGAGACCGAGTGACACCGAGCGAGTCCCGCTGTCCCGGTCTTTCTATTGGTATATGCCTGATATCCATCTATAACAAGTAAGAGGCCACTTTGTGAAGTTTTTAATCTTATTAAAAATCAGTATTACACTATCCTGGCGTTTTTTTCTCCTTTCAATACCCTGTCATCGGAGAGACATCCAGGAGTGTGCAGTACGAAGCTGTGTAGGTTCAAGCTTACTACAGATTGGTTTTCCTTCATTGATAACCGGAAGGATTGTCAAGAGGTTGGAGTTGGTGATGTGTCTATGTTTACAATGCCCATGTAAAACCTTAATAAGGTGAGAGGCCACTCTGGAAGGTGGAGGGAGAGTGTGTGTGTCTTCTGCTATCTGCACCTGGCTCCTCGGGAATTCATTAGAAATCTTTGCACCTTATAAGGACTACTACACCTATTACTTCTTACCCGACCTCTGATCTGGCTCTTTTAGATGGACTTTGCTTTTGTGTTTTATCTGCGATTTTAGCTGCGATTTCATTCTATTGTGTTTTCATTAGTTTTAGAGCGCTGCACTGTTTACTGTTTATATTTTTGCTACCCAGGTTTTGTTTCTGTGCCTGTTTTTAGTGTCCAGCTGCTATCTGATAGGGTTGAGCGCTGATATTTCTTACCATTTGTTTATTCTGCTTATACAGTTACTCATATTAGCTGCTCTTCATGGATATTTTCAGCTATTTGGATAAAAGGGAAATTGATCTTGGTGATATCTTCTCTAGTGCTCCAGCCCCTAGTTCAGAAGGAGATGTTTCATCCCTATTTAAGAAACTTGGTTATGCACTAGAGAAGAAGGTGAAAATATGGTGGGATATTACCACCTTTGAATACTATATCAAGAACAAATTAATCCCTAGACGTCTGAGGTGGGATGTCCCACCCAATGACGGGTTGTTAGATGAAGAATCCCTCAGTGAGTGGAGGGAATTCTTCTTAAAAAAGGGAGAACAACTGTTAGAATTTTTATTGATGAGGAAACGTCGTAAACTCAAAATTATTGACGCCCAAATTAAGGAGATTCAATCATTATTGGAACCCTTTAAAGATAAAGAAGAGTTTATTAAAGGTTCTGGGACCCTTCAGAATAGGCTTATTAAATGGGATAATGATACCCAGAATAAGAAAAAGAAGAAATTCCTAAGGGATTGGGAGGATTTCCAAAAAAACGATATTTTTAAGTGGCAAAAAAGTCCCCTTGTGAGTGTCCCTATGGAAGAGGAAGAGAGTGGCCAACAGGACGACCCCCCCCCTGCGACCCCCGTTCCTCCAATCAGGAATACACAAGCTGGAAATTGGAGAGCACCTTCCACTCCTGTGTATCAATATGATAATAGGAGTGGACCAGGTAATAGGGGAGGAAAAAGAGGCGGCAAAAGGGGTAAGGGGAAGAATAATAACACCCCTAGGAGAGGACAGGACAGTTATTATTATAACGACTATCCTCAAAATAATTTTTCCCCTAGACCCCCTGCACAATACCCCCAAAACTCAGGGTGGCAAGTCCCTGCTCGAGGAAGGGGGAAAGGATGGAAACCTAATGCCCAGAGAGGCGGTTACCCTAATAGAGCTAATTACCAACAGCCCTTACAGGTAACCACTCAAAATAGGTATGAACCCCTGAGCGAACCACAAGGTAATGGGAATGGGGCTTTTTTAGGGAATCGGGGGGGACAGGCAGTTGCCTACCCCCCCCCTCCCCCTCCACCCCCAAACCAAATGGACAACTGGTGGAGAGGCCCGATACAGGAAACACCAGGGAACAAACCAGCCAAAAGAAACAGAGAGGAAAAAGAGGAGGCCGGAGGGTCCAAAGAAAAAAGATCCCGTTAGGGGCAGGGATATACAATTTAAGTGGAGTGACTCTGGGAGTCGAAGAGCTCAAAACCCTAGATAAGGGACTCAAGTTTGCTCCAGCACGTAACCTGAACAAATTTCAAACATATGTCAATATTCAGAAATTTGTTAGGACAATTAACGTGAAAAAATATTGCTTATCCAACCCTATCCTTAAGAATACAACTAATACAGATTCCTCTGCACTAACTAGTTCATCGAGCACAGTTATGCCCAGTTCCAATTTGCGGAATAAATCAGTATTCAATCCTCTTAATAAAAACAATAAATTTATTGATGTCTTCAAAAATATGGTCTGCAAGGACCTGGAAAGTTTGAAGGTTAAAAGGATATCAGACCCACAATATATTAAAGCAGGTATAAAATCACTTGAAGATAACAAAGGAATTGTGATCAGACCTGCCGATAAAGGTGGAGGTCTGGTAGTACTGAGTCTGGAATACTATAAAGAGGAGATGAACCGCTTATTGGCAGATAGCGATACATATGAACTATTAAGGAGTGACCCCTCTTTGAAATTCAAAGGGGAACTGAGCAAATTAATAGAGTCAGGCAAACATAAGGGAGTCCTCAACAAGAAAGAGTCACTTTATTTGGATCCACTTTTCTGCAGAACTCCAATTATCTATTGTCTTCCGAAGGTGCACAAAGACAGGGAACGCCCACCGGGAAGACCGATTGTCAACGGTATCGATTCCGTGACATCCCGGTTGGGCCAATTTGTCGATGTGCACCTTCAACCATTAGTAGTGTCTACAGAAGCCTACTTGAAAGACACTAAGCACATTATCCAGCTTCTGCAAGATGTGCCCTGCGCTTCTAATTCTATTTTAGTTACAGCGGACGTAGGTTCGCTGTATACTATCATAGACCATGAAGAAGCAGAGGCAGCAGTCAAGTGGGCATTTGCAACATCTAACCTTCCGAGGAAACTTAGGAGTTTTCTCCTAAGTAGTTTATTCTTTTGCCTCTCAAGAAATTATTTCTGGTATGGCAATAACTATTATCTCCAGAAAAGAGGTGTGGCCATGGGCGCCCGTTTCGCTCCCAGTGTGGCCAATCTATTTATGGCCCACTGGGAGGAGGAGGTGGTGTTCCATGACCGTCCCCCCGAACTGGTGTGCTATAAAAGGTACATCGATGACGTGTTCTTTGTGTGGAACGGTGAAATGGACCACCTTGAGACATTTATGAGTAAATTAAATGATAATAACAAAAACATAGTACTCACATGGACCACTAGTACTACCAGTGTAGTTTTTCTGGATCTGGTCATCTCAAAGGGAACCAGAGGGTTCATGACTAGTAACCACTTCAAACCAACTGACAGAAATGCATACATCCCTCTCGACAGCTGCCATCATGCCTCTTGGCTCTGTAACATTCCGAAGGGACAGTTTGTCAGGCTAAGACGCAATTGTTCCTCAGAAGTTGACTATATGGAACAGGCCAATGTCTTATCTGAAAGGTTTTTACAGAAAGGCTACAATAAAGAGAGACTATCTAAGGACCTCTCAAGTGTCAAAGAGATTGACCGTAATACGCTGTTAACTAGTGGCCCCAAACGAGAAGCACCAAAAGGTGATGTAAGGATTGTCTTAGATTACAATATTCAATACAAAAAAAATTGAAAGTATCTTTAACAAACATTGGCCCATTTTGATGCAAGACCGAGTACTATGTGACCATCTCCCAGCCAGACCACGTTTTGTTTATAAACGGGCACCTACCTTGAGGAATATTTTAGCCCCAGGAGTAGTAGATCCCCCAGTGGAGGCACATAATAAATTGTTTGCTTTCCTGAAAGGTTTTTATGCATGTGGCAAATGCATAGTGTGCCGTTCTGCGAAAAAGAATGTGAAACGTAGGAAGGATTTCGTGGCTCAGGCGACAGGTAAAGAGTATAAGATCAATGACCTTATTACCTGTGCGACCACTGGGGTTGTGTATGTGATCGAATGTAGTTGTGGACTACAGTACGTCGGTAGGACCTCAAGAGCCCTCCAAGTAAGACTTGCTGAACATGTTAGGTGCATTAGAAAGGGAAAATCCCCCCATTTTCTGTACCAGCATTTCAAAAACTTCCATAACAAAGACCCCAAGGATATGAATTTCTGGGGCATTGAAAAAGTTAAAAAGCACTGGAGGGGCGGCAACTACATTCGCCAATTAAGTAAAAGGGAATCCTTTTGGATTTACGAAATGAAGGTTGACGTACCCCGGGGTCTGAACACGGATTTTGATTTGAATTGTTTTATTTCTGATCGATAAATTATTCTTTTATGTCCATTTCTATTTTTATTTATATAGCTACATGTGCAGTGTTCTAAGTAGTTGTATTATCATGTGTAAAGTTTTTATCGTTCTTAACATGTATATTTATGATGTATATATTCTTCCGTGCCAACGGGTATACGGCGTCATACGCTGTTGTATTATTTATTACTTTTTAAAGTCTTAATTAAGCACATCAATCGAGTGCTATCCATCCTGATCCTGTTAATAATTGGCTTTGGGGAGCGTATTAAGCTGCCCGAAGGTGGAGAAGGGGTTAAGTTTCCTCTCATCTTGCTTACAGCCATACTCGGGATTGTCTGAAGTCTGAGCTGGGATTTCCCTCTAGTTCCGGCATTAGGGTATCCATGGGAACGTTGTAGAAGGACTGGCCAATCAGATTAAGGGGAGGTTTACTAATAAGGTGACGTTGGACCTATCCTCTTCATCGCTGACGAAGCCTCCACCCACGGAGGCGATACGCGTGCGGAGGGAGGAGGAGTTGAGCGTCTGACGTCACCCGCTGGCACGGAGGAGACCGAGTGACACCGAGCGAGTCCCGCTGTCCCGGTCTTTCTATTGGTATATGCCTGATATCCATCTATAACAAGTAAGAGGCCACTTTGTGAAGTTTTTAATCTTATTAAAAATCAGTATTACACTATCCTGGCGTTTTTTTCTCCTTTCAATACCCTGTCATCGGAGAGACATCCAGGAGTGTGCAGTACGAAGCTGTGTAGGTTCAAGCTTACTACAGATTGGTTTTCCTTCATTGATAACCGGAAGGATTGTCAAGAGGTTGGAGTTGGTGATGTGTCTATGTTTACAATGCCCATGTAAAACCTTAATAAGGTGAGAGGCCACTCTGGAAGGTGGAGGGAGTGTGTGTGTCTTCTGCTATCTGCACCTGGCTCCTCGGGAATTCATTAGAAATCTTTGCACCTTATAAGGACTACTACACCTATTACTTCTTACCCGACCTCTGATCTGGCTCTTTTAGATGGACTTTGCTTTTGTGTTTTATCTGCGATTTTAGCTGCGATTTCATTCTATTGTGTTTTCATTAGTTTTAGAGCGCTGCACTGTTTACTGTTTATATGGTTTGACAAGAAAGCCCATTTGTAAACCCGTGCTGGTTACTACTGATGATGCTGTTGTCTTTAGCAAACTCTACGATATAGTCCCTTATCATCCCCTCCAGAAGTTTACATACTACTGATGTCAGACTGACAGGCCTATAATTTCCTGGTATATGTCTCTGACCCTTTTTGAATATCGGAATCACGTTTGCTTTCCTCCACTCCCCTGGTACATCTCCTGTCCTAATACTGTCCGCAAAGATCTGGAACAGTGGTCTGGATATAACCTTACTGAGTTCCTTGAGTACTCTCGGATGTACGCCATCCGGGCCTGGTGATTTTGTTTGTGTTAAGTTTATCCAGCCTTTCCCTGATTTCGCCCTCTGTTAGCCATAGTGGCAAGTCCTGTGTATTACTACTAACCATACAGTCATGGTCAGTTTACCCCTCCGTTTCCTGTGTAAATACTGACGAAAAAAAAGCATTCAGCACGGTTGCTTTTTCAGTGTCCACTGTAACCATCCTCCCATCATCGTTAATTATGTGTGCAATATGCTCTGCCCTAGTTTTTTTGCTTAAAGAATACTTAAAGAATTTCTTTGGGTTTTTTTTTACTATTCTCCACTATTTGTCTCTCAAAGTCTATTTTAGCCATCTTGATTCCGTGTTTACACTTCTTATTTGCCTCCTTGTATTGGTCGAAAGCCAATACTGTGCCTTCTGATTTATATTTCTTGAAGGCCAATTTTTTCCCCCTAATAAGTTTCTTAACACTACGGTTTAGCCAGCCAGGTTTGGCTTTGTCTCTTCTAAATTTATTTCCCATAGGAATGCACTGCAAGATGCCTTTGCTTAATATGTTCCTAAAGCATTCCCATTTTTCCTCTGTGGTGAGGGATCCCAGGGTTCGATCCCAATTTACCCTTTCCATCAATGAGTACAATTTTGGAAAGTCTGCCCTTCTGAAGTTAAGGGTTCTTATGTTCCCCACTTGCCTTGCTACATTGTTATTTAGGCTAAATGTGATCATCCTGTGATCGCTAGAGCCCAGGTTGTCCTGGACTCCTACCTCCGAGATTCGCTGATGATCTGGAGCAGTCCCATGATGATGAGCCTGAGAAGTTGGGTATGAGTCCAGCACCTGGTAGCGCTCTGGTAGAGCACCAGGCTGTGGTAACCTCCAGCGGAGAGGAGATGTTGTTAAACTTCACGACTTCTCAGGTCTTGTAATGTTCCGGTACCTTTGGTACCCTAAATTACACTTTCCACAAGTGTATGCGCCCCACCATTTACTTTTGGAAAAGGTGCGCATACACCTTTAAGACTGGAGCTGTCATCACCCAGCGCCGGACTAGATGGCTATTTAAAGCGCCGGTTCTCACTCACATGTGTTCGTTCAAACACCCTTACCTGGATGCTAACCTTGCTTGAAGCTTCCATGCTTGCAAGCTTACCTCGCTGACGGAACCTCGCCGCGCTGATCCCTGTATCCCGCTACTGGATCATCCGCCTCTCCTGAACCACCCTTCGGCTGTATCGCTAATAGTGCTAAGTACCCCGCAGGGGAATTCTCTATAAACTTATACTAAGCTTACACTACCTAGCTCTGCATAGTAAGGACTGTTTATCACATCTGCATAACTAGATTGCTAGCTCTTGAGACTACTGCTACTTTTCTGCACTGGGTTGATCTCTTTTGTATGTCCACCTGCTATTCTGTCATCTGCTACCATACAACATTGCTAAACCTTCCTGCATCCATCTGCTACTGTCTCACCTTCAAGTGTCTATCACCTACCACCTCCACTCAACCTATCCCTCAACCTTCATCATTGTGTTACCACATACATAAAGTCATTCTAGGAACCAGCTTGCTAATTGTGTGTATTTACTGGCTGAAATAAGACCTTCCACACATGATGAGTCATTGAGGTTGGGAATGGTATCTCAGCATATCTCTTACATGACTACTGACGTGGAACTATTTCTGCAGCTGAAAATCCACACCATATAAGAAACGCAGGAGCGTTACAGATTGAACGAACCAAAAAATGGATTCAGCAGAAATAACCACTCAGGTGACACAATTAAAACAGCAAGTATCTGCGTTAATACACGCACTTGCTGAATTAAAAGAAGACAATCAGGCTCTGTCGCAGCAGGTAATTAGACTGACACAACTTACCTCTGCTCAGTCCCCTGAACCCAAGATAAATCCCCCTTTGGTATTTACAGGCGATCGCAAAAAATTTTGCGAATTTAAAAACGCATGTGAGTTACTTTTTTTGCTAAAACCTCGTACCTACCTTACTGATCACATTAAGGTTTGTACTATTATTTCTTACCTATCAAGCGATCCTCGAGCCTGGGCAGATTCTCTTTTTGAGAAAAACGACCAGCTTCTCAACTCCTATGCCTTGTTCCTGGCAGAGCTCACTAGCCTATATGATGACCCCAATAGGCAGAGTACTGCTGATCTTCAGTTAAGATCCTTGAAACAAGGAAGGAGGCCTGTAGAAGACTTTGTCGCAGAGTTCAAGAGATGGACCCTTGATTCAGAATGGAATGATGCATCTCTGAAAACCCAATTTAGGCTTGGCCTATCAGAAGCCGTTAAAGACGAGCTCGCCCGAGCGGATCTGCCAAAAACCCTTGATGCATTAATACAACTCAGTATTACCATAGATAGAAGACTACGAGAAAGAAAGGCTGAAAAGATGGGAATGCCATTATCCGTTTCCTCTCGGAGTCTGGCCGTTCCTATGGAGGTAGGAACCATACGCCCACCGCTATCAACTATGGAAAAAGCCAAAAGACGAAATGAAAATCTCTGCTTGTACTGTGCATCCCCGGATCACAAGATAAACGTCTGTCCCCTAGTCAACAAAAAGAAGGGTCAGTGTTCACATGTCTCTCTAGGAGGATTGACAACTTCATTCACTAACCCCTACATTTCTGTTTTTTTGACATTACAGTGGGACCAGAACAGGATTACTACTAAGGCCATGATTGACACAGGATCTTGTGGAAATTATATGGATATATGTTTTGCTGCTTTAAATAAAATTCCTATTATTTCTAAACTCAAACCTGTCTCAGTAAGTCTTATTACCGGTGTTCCGTTATCCTCTGGTCCGATCACCGATCAGACACAAGCACTTCTAGTCACTATTAACGAGTCTCATAAGGAGACTTCTACCTTCGATTTAATACCATCACCCCACTTTCCCATTGTGTTGGGACTTCCCTGGTTGCACACACACCAACCAACCATAGATTGGAAGAAACGGTCCTTGACCTTCCCTTCTTGTTATTGCGAGGAAACGTGTAACCTCCCGTTTTCCGGGAAGATTCTGTCTGTGGTGACAGATGAGATTGCACCACTATGTTATCAGGATCTTTCTGAGGTTTTTCTTGAGAAAAATGCTCAAGCATTACCTCCTCATCGAGACTATGATTGTAGCATTGATCTACTCCCAAATAGCAAATTGCCGTTCGGTCATGTTTATCCTCTTTCACAGGATGAACTTGCCCATCTCAAAACCTATTTGGATGAGAACTTGGAAAAAGGTTTTATTAGACCTTCCACTTCTTCCACAGCAGCAGGACTCTTTTTTGTTTGCAATAAAGATTCAAGTCTCAGACCTATCATCGACTACAGGAAATTGAATGCTATCACAATAAAAGATCGCTATCCTCTACCGCTTATCCCTGAGCTCATTGAGCAGGTGCGTGGAGCTACCTATTTTTCAAAATTAGACCTGAAAGGAGCATACAATCTCATTCGAATCCGTGATGGACACGAGTGGAAGACTGCATTCAGAACTAGATACGGATTGTTCGAATATCTTGTGATGCCATTCGGCCTATGCAATGCCCCTGTAGTTTTCCAACGATTTATAAACGATATTTTTAAAGACTTACTAGATGTCTGTGTTGTGGTATATCTGGACGATATACTTATATATTCACGGACCCTGTCTGAACACATAAGACATGTAAGACTTGTATTATCGAGATTGCTTGCACATAATCTTTATGTGAAGCTGAAGAAATGCTTGTTCCATAAAGATGAGGTACTCTTTCTAGGCTACATCATATCCAAAACAGGAATCGAGATGGACATGAGTAAAATATCCTGCATTCAGGATTGGCCTACACCAACTACACGCAAGGCGCTACAGCGATTCCTGGGATTTTCAAATTTCTACAGGAAGTTCATAAAAAACTTTTCTGCTATTGTGAGACCCCTCACACAGCTCACTAGCATAAAAATACCATTTAAATGGTCAAAAGAAGCAAATAAGGCTTTCCACTTGTTACAGACAAGGTTTACTTCCGCTCCCATATTACGCCATCCAGACCCATCCCTCCAATACATTCTGGAGGTAGATGCGTCAAACATGGCAGTAGGAGCAATACTCTCCCAACGACCTACCCACACTTCACCACTTCATCCAGTCGCTTTTTTTTCTAAATCCCTGAGCAGTCCCGAGATAAATTACCCCGTGGGTGAAAAGGAACTGCTTGCTATAAAATTGGCTCTGGAGAATTGGCGACATTTACTCGAAGGCACCCAACTACCAATAATTATAAACACGGACCATAAAAACCTCCAATATCTTCAGACTAGCAAAACTCTCTCGCATCGACAGGTACGATGGTCACTATTCTTTCTAAGGTTTAACTTCCTAGTGACCTACACACCTGCAGATAAGAACAAAAAGGCGGATGCACTATCACGACTAACTGAAGAAAACTACTTTGAAATCCCTTCCGTTCCTATAATACCTCACAAACGCATTATTGGAGTTGTCCGTTCCTTAAAGGAAGAGGTTCTGCATGGTATAAGTTTGGATTCACCCCCACCACAACTAAATACTGATGCAGAAGGCTTCCTCTACTACAACGACAAACTTTACATACCACCTACCCTACCCACCAAGATCTTGGAATTATCGCATGATGTGCCTATGGCAGGACATATGGGTATGACAAAGACTTTCAATTTGATTTCTCGACAATTCTGGTGGCCTGACATGAAAACATCTATACAAAAATTCGTCTCTTCATGCAATGTCTGTGCCAGGTCCAAAATTGACACTACGAGACCATCCGGTCTACTATGCAGTCTACCAATACCCCAAACTCCATGGGAGATTTTGTCATTGGACTTCATCGTAGAATTGCCTCCTTCCAAAGGATTTAATACCATCTTGGTGTCAGTGGACCATCTGACAAAGATGGCACATTTCATTGCTATTCGCAGACTACCTTCGTCCAAACAAACGGCAGAACTCCTGATGAAACATGTCTTCAGATTACATGGTATCCCAAAAACTCTTCTGTCTGACCGTGGATCCCAAATTTATTTCTAAATTCTGGCAAGAACTATGTCACATACTACGGATTGAGCGGAAGCTCACTTCTCCTTACCATCCGCAGACCAACGGACAGACTGAAAGAGTCAACCAATGCATCGAGCAGTATTTACGTTGTTACACTTCTTACCAACAGGATGATTGGTTGGATCTTCTCCCCCTGGCAGAATTTGCCTACAACAACGCAACTCACAGTACAACCAAGCAGAGTCCGTTCTACTTGAACTATGGGTTCCATCCCTCTATTCTCCCTCCACGCATCCTTCCTTCAAATAACCCAGTAGCCTCAGACTATCTTACCCAAATAAAGGATTCTCTGGGTTTACTAAATACTACCATTGCACACGCTCACAGTCAACAAAAGAAGTACTATGATCTTTGTAGAAGACCTTCTCCACAGTATACTATCGGGGACCTCGTTTGGCTCTCAACAAAAAACTTGAGACTGAAGATCCCTAGCAAAAAGCTTGGACCTCTGTTCTTGGGACCTTTCCCAATCAAGAAACTTATTGGAAAAGCTGCAGTGCAGCTTACATTGCCAATGGACCTAAAAATCCATCCCATTTTCCATGTGTCCCTACTAAAACCCCATGTTCCGGACCAAGGAATAAGGCCTAATATTCCACCTCCCCCTCCTGTACAAGTTGAAGGTGGAGAAGAATACGAGATAAAAGAGATTCTGGATTCTCGTATCTACAGAAGAAGACTTCAGTACTTGGTCAGATGGAAGAACTATGGGCCCCAAGACGACACCTGGCTAAACACCTCTGACATACATGCCCCTAGATTAATCCGCAATTTTCATGCGAGATACCCAGACAAACCAGCTCCAGAGGCCTTCAGGAGCAGGCCTTAAGGGGGGGTATTGTAATGTTCCGGTACCTTTGGTACCCTAAATTACACTTTCCACAAGTGTATGCGCCCCACCATTTACTTTTGGAAAAGGTGCGCATACACCTTTAAGACTGGAGCTGTCATCACCCAGCGCCGGACTAGATGGCTATTTAAAGCGCCGGTTCTCACTCACATGTGTTCGTTCAAACACCCTTACCTGGATGCTAACCTTGCTTGAAGCTTCCATGCTTGCAAGCTTACCTCGCTGACGGAACCTCGCCGCGCTGATCCCTGTATCCCGCTACTGGATCATCCGCCTCTCCTGAACCACCCTTCGGCTGTATCGCTAATAGTGCTAAGTACCCCGCAGGGGAATTCTCTATAAACTTATACTAAGCTTACACTACCTAGCTCTGCATAGTAAGGACTGTTTATCACATCTGCATAACTAGATTGCTAGCTCTTGAGACTACTGCTACTTTTCTGCACTGGGTTGATCTCTTTTGTATGTCCACCTGCTATTCTGTCATCTGCTACCATACAACATTGCTAAACCTTCCTGCATCCATCTGCTACTGTCTCACCTTCAAGTGTCTATCACCTACCACCTCCACTCAACCTATCCCTCAACCTTCATCATTGTGTTACCACATACATAAAGTCATTCTAGGAACCAGCTTGCTAATTGTGTGTATTTACTGGCTGAAATAAGACCTTCCACACATGATGAGTCATTGATTTTGGGAATGGTATCTCAGCATATCTCTTACATGACTACTGACGTGGAACTATTTCTGCAGCTGAAAATCCACACCATATAAGAAACGCAGGAGCGTTACAGGTCTCTGCAAGGGAGTCTCTCTGCATTCCCAGCGTCATGGAGTACCCCAAGAAGGACTTGGGTCTAGAATCAGGGGTCTGGTTCATAACAAAAGTATTAAAGGAGATGCTTGATTTTTGGGATGTACAGCCTGTCTATACTGGGGTGTCTCCTTCACAGTCTGAAAGTCTGGTACTGCGAAGTACCACTAGGTGGAGCACTGAGTGGCAGGGTGTACAGCACAAAGAAAGACCAGAAAAATGGTTTATTTCTGAATGTACTACATTTGTTAAAAGTAGCCTCTGGGTATGCTGCTGGATTACTTCCTGAAGACCTGGTATATGAGAGACGCTTTGGAGAAACGAAAAATGCATCCAAGGTTTCACCTCCTAACAGCCAGGTGGAAAGCATTTCTGCTGCTATGGTCTAGGGTGGTGCTGGTCAGTTGGCGGTGAAGGGCACGTATACTGCACCAGTGGCCAAATTACATGAGCTGGAAGGGCCAGGTGTGGACCAGAAAACAGCAGAGGTCCTGACCCGGGTTCAGACAGATGTGAATAAAGAGACTGGGGACACCATTCCAACAAAAAGTTTATGTGACAAACCAGATGGGGTCCCTGAAACAGGGAATTGGCAAAGAATTGTGGTGAAAGCTGTATCAGACGAGAGCTTGCCTGTTCAAGTTGTGGTTAGAAGAGGTCAGGTAGTAGGACAGCTGCCTGCTGAGTGGGTGACACCAGGGGAGGTGGCATCTTGTGAGGTTCCAGTGAGTGGAAACCTGAAGCATGGAGGCAGAAGGGTTGATGGAAAGGCCAGGGGGACCCCCTTTAACATTTCAGAAAAGGAAATGCTTATGGAAGTGCACCCGGAAGAAGAGTTGGTAGGGTCTCGTTAAAGCCCATAGCAAAGTGACAGTGGGGCATATTGAGAGACACCAAAGGAGGCATTGGGTAGAGTTCCCCTTTTAAAAAAGGTGTGGTCAGACAGGTTTGGACTCCTGTAAAAGATAGCTGGCACAGAGGTGCCAATTGGAAGAAGGTAGGCTGGTGTGTTACGCCCCCTCCGGGGTCGAAACAAGGGGGGAGGATATGTGACAGTGCAGTCAGTTGTGAGGGGATATGTCATCCAGGATTCTCAAAAAGGCAGATTGAGAGGCTCCAGGAGGGCTGTTTAACTTGGAGGAGACTGTGTTTTTAGTTTCCCCTGTGGTTGATAAAATCCAGTTGGGAACCTGGAGCCTGGAGATTTCATAGCGATCAGGGTGGGATGAAATCTCCAATCCTGGGACCAGGACTTGGGAACAGCCAGCACACTGATTTTGCAGGTGAGTCTGGGCCTTTTAGTAGAGACAGGACCGGGTTCTGGGTTCCACCCTCCCGAGGAATTCTGGCAAGCAAGGGAGAAGTGTGCATGTCTGCACAGTGCAGGCTGACAGTGGGCCCAAACCTGTGGGCTTGAGCAGCATGGAAGCTGTAAAAGGAGAGTGTCAGTAGGGGTACAGAGTGTGTACCAAACGGGGACACTGTTACAGGGTCAAGAGGACCGAGGTCAAAGCCTCAGTGCTGACCAGAGAGCCAGGTTACATACAGTAGTTACATAGTAGGTGAGGTTGAATAAAGACAACCTTTATTCAAGCCAGGTGGCTTGGTATTTTTCGCTTATTATTACTTTACTGCTGTATAAAGTTGAAACCCCTGCATGGTAATCCTGGATGGACTTTCTTTCCTTTTTATCCTTTTCCTTTCCTTTTTTCCTTTATTAAAAGTTGACCAACAAGCCCTTGAACGGCACAACTGGCGTGGACTCAGCTCACTGGTAAGCTCTACATTTAAGCTAAAATAACCCCCAAATATCCCACTATTTTATGACAAAGATTGGCTCTGAAAAAAAGGAAGGCAACCTACAATTGAACAGGCTCTCTCTCCCCATGTGTGTGCTATCTGTACATTCACATAACAGTGGGAACATTCTGAGATTTACCCTTAGCTGTATGGAGTGCTGTGCTACTGCATTTAAATTCTGCCCTGAAGGTCATTAATCCCTATTTAAATGTATGCTGCTAGCCTGCTACATTGTAGTCCTGCTGAGGAAGTTGTTGACCCTTTCCATGTGATGCTAGGCCTATTGGTCTTAGCTTAAAGTGGTAGTAAACCACAAAACATCTTCTCCTTGAAAGTTAATAGCATAATGTGCTAGTATGTATCACATGCATTATTATTCTCGCTTTATTTTTGCACGGCTGTTTTGTTACATATTTGAATGTATTCTGTGTTAATTATCTCACAGCAGAGCAGAGTCGCTGCTTATATCACCAATTAGTTGTGGTTTTAAAAATGATGTTTTCCAAGAGCAGTTGAAAATTTTGGATTTTATTTTGTGTGTGTGTGTGTGTGTGCTTGCCTCTTTCCCTTGTGTGCTCCTCAGGCTAAAGCTGCAGTGCAGAATTTCTTCCTGTAATGTATTCATACTATAACTAGGTATATGAGATTGTGGGAAGTGCTGGCAAAGTTTATTGACTGAGGTGCTGGGTAGAGATGGACGAACATCGACTGGGGTGGTTCGCGAACGTCAGCCGCAAATTTTCTCAAAAGTCTGCGAACCACAAGTTTGCGGTGGGCCCCATTGACTTTAATGGGAAGTGAACTTTAAAAACCTTTAGGTCATATTTGCAGCCACAAAAGATGTACTAGCTGTGCACAAATGTCATAACAGAAGTATTGCAATTGAAGAAGTTGCCCTAAATTTTTTTTCCCTTATCGTCTTTCAGGACAGGCACTTCTGAGAGAACCTGGCTCCTCCCTTCCTAGGTAACACCGGCCCAATCAATTGGATTTAAGCCTCCCTCCAGCTGGCTGCCTCAGTTCTGGTGTTTCCTCCAGCGGGGAGACACCGGCCAAAGAGGAGCCATAGCTGAGGCTGGGAGGCTGAAGCTACAAGGGAGTCAGGTACTCTCAGAAGCGGCCAGAAAGACAGCACCAGGGGGGACCCGCTTACCTGTCGGCCACAAAAAAGACATGTATTGCCCCAGCCCCGCTCAGGGGGGCGTTCAGGCTGGGGGGCCTGCTCTCCACGCTCAGGGAGAGCGTCCAACTATTGTGCACTGCCCCCCGCTGTACGGCCGGTGTGGAGCAGCCGGGCTGGATAACGGGGGACATCACTTCCGGTAGGGGCGGGCACTTCCGTCGGCAACCGCGGCTTCCGGTTTCCCGGGTCGTGGCGGTGAGCGGGCCAGATATGAAGACTGGTGCATTCAAACTGCTGGGGGACAGCTGCCTGAAGGTGTTCGTGAGCCACTCCAAGAGCCATGTCAGAGGCACAGGTCTCAGGGACTGCTCCGGGGGAGAACAGCACCAGCCACTATAAGGTAAGGAGACCTGGGGTGGTACTCCCTTACTTTTCTCCCACTAGCTCCATTTCCTTTCCCCTAGAGGCTCTTTAAGGGGATCAGGGAGGCTTGAGGGTTACACTGTGGGATCTTTTGGTGATGGTTGTCCCTAGTAACACCCTCTGTTGGGGCAGGCTGTGCAGGCTGGGGGCACTGGTAAGAGTATGTGTTTACTATGTTTTTTATGTTAAATTTCAGAAGGCCTCTGAGAAAACAAAAACAGCCCATATTGCTAAGAAGAGATGCCCTTCCTGCAAGGAAAACATGGGGGAATCCTGGACTAAACCATTATGCAGAGAGTGTCTGGATAGTTTAGTCAGGGAGCACACTGAAAGTAAAAATGCAGACTTGGCCACATCTGTCAAGGAGCTTACTAGCACTTTCCAGTCCTTTAAGGATTTGTTTGCTAACATTCAGCTTCCGCAGAGTTGGCCAAATTTTTGCAGGACTAAAATATAATCTTAGAAAAGTATACTGTTAAATAACACCCCACTTCAATATGTGGTATTGGGGGGCCATTGGTCTATCACACCAGTTGTTCAAAAAATTGGCCAGTGAGTTTGGCACTGTGTGTACCAGACTTAACTCAGCAAAAGAGGCAATATTGTTGCAGGACACAAATACACTTGTAAAAGTATACTCAGATAACACCCCGCTTCAGTCTGTGGTATTGGGGGCCACAGGTTTATTACACCAGTTCTACAAATATTTGGCCAGTAACTGTTGTCACTGTGTGTAGCACAGTTTACACAGCAAGAGGCCAAATGTTTGCAGGACTAAAATACACTCTTAGAAATGTATACTGTTAAATAACATCGCACTTCAATATGTGGTATTGGGGGGGCCACAGGTTTATTACACCAGTTCTACAAATAATTGGCCAGTAACTGTTGTCACTGTGTGTAGCACAGTTTACACAGCAAAAAGCCACATTTTTGCAGGACTAAAATACACTCTTCGAAAATTATACTGTTAAATAACACCCACTTCAATATGTGGTATTGGGGGGCCACTGGTCTATCACAGCAGTTCAAAAAAAATTGGCCATTGAGTTTGGCACTGTGTGTATCAGACTTAACTCAGCAAAAGAGGCAATATTGTTGCAGGATACAAATACACTTGTAAAAGTATACTCAGATAACACCCCCACTTCAATATGCGGTATTGGGGGGGGGGGCATTGGTCTATCACACCAGTTATAATACATTATAAGTGCTTTTGTCACTGTGTGTAGTATTGCTGCAGCAACGCTCAGTCACCACACCTGTCACAATGCTGCACAGTGCACAATAATACTACTAATCCACTATAATATGCTTTCTACAAAGTATATTATACTGTGGATTACCCCCCTCCTTTTTAGTGCACTGCACAGCAATACCAAAAAATTTGCAGCCCTTTAAATGACTTTTGTGGACATTAACAGAGCGATTTTGTGTGACTGCTGCCGATCTCTAACTGCCCCTAAAGCAGAGACTGGATACTTGCCCCTAACCTGAAAAGAGACTGGACCTATACCAAAAATTGCAGCCCTTTAAATGACTTTTGTGGACATTAACAGAGCGATTTGTGTCACTACAGATGCCGATTTCTAGCTGCCCCTAAAGCACCGACTGGATACCTGCCCCTAACCTGAAACAATACTAGTATACCTATACCGAAATACCAGCCCTGAAAAGGACTTTTGTGGATCTTAACAGAGCTATTTGTGTCTGGCAATCTTTCCCTCATGAGCACAGGCAACCTCTCCCTATGCTGGCAAAAAACAGAATGTGAAATGGCCGACAGCTCAGGTCTATTTATAGGGTAGGGGGCAGGTCCATGTGCTGAAATGTTTTAATTGGCTGTCTCGTTCCACCTGACAGATGTGTCATGGATCAAAGTTCTCCCCAATGTAAACTAATATGGCCGCTGTGAACAATGCCATGTGTTCGCAAATTCGCCGCCAACCGACCGCCGGGCGAACTGCAAGGCCATCTCTAGTGTAGGGTGCTGTCTTCTATAATTGCTGTTGCGTTAGCCTGTTAGGCCCTGACTGTTCACATGCAGCAATTTGGGATTATGGGCAGAATATGCCTGTGATTCCGCCTGCCGCCACACCCAGATTCCAAATCGCACGGCACTGCTGGTTTGGGTTCTATTCATTTTTAGTGACACCAAAATGTGGTGTGGTTTTGCTGTGATTGTTGAGCGATTTATCACACAAGGATCCAAAACCACACCATGTTTTGGTGCCACTAAAAATGAAAGGAACACAAACACACATGCTGCGTTTTGCCAGCATTGCAGTGTGATTTGGAATTGCAGGCAGAATCACAGGGATACTGCCAGCCCGTGATCCCACTACATGTGAACAGGGCCTTAATAACATCGACAAAGGCTGGGCTGAATCTTCCATTGCTGTTGTGATACTGTTGTGTTTCCCGGGTGCACCGCATTCTAAGTATCTTCTCTTTTTCTGTATGTATGGACTCTGCGGTGTCTGCAAAGTACCACTTCTCTTGTCCTGTATGCCTGTTTAACAAAAACAGGCAGCTTTGATGCTTCCTTCCACAAGATAGTTGTAACGCTCCTGCGTTTTTGTTATAGTGAGCTGGATTTGCAGCTGCAGAATCTCCACTCAGTAGTCATGTAGAGATGTGTTGAATTACCAGATCCAACTCTCCAGACTCATCACTGTGGACCCGCCTGCTTCAGCATACAAATACACATACACTCTATAAGATGTTCCTGGAGTGATAGGATTTATATGACAGTATAGAGGTGATGTGCTGAAGGGACAGGCGTGAGCAGTGATAGCAATGATAAGCACTTGATAGTAATGTTCAGGAGAGTGGTAGATGGTAATAGGTAGAATGCAGATAGGTTAGTAATCATGTATAGTAACAGGTGGTAAGGACAGCAGATGACATATACAGGAGAGACTAACCCAGTGCAAGGATAGATGGTAGTAGACTCAAGAGCTAGCAATCTATGTAACAGTGTAGATGATAGGATTAGTAATGCATAGATAGTAACAGTCCTTAATGTGCAGAAGTAGATAGTGTAAGTTTGTTATGAAGGAATCCCCTGTGGGGTACTTATCACTAGTGAGGTTAGTAAGTAGAAGGGTCCGGTAGTAAGGGAGTGATCCGGTAGCGAGATACGGGATCAGTAACGAGGTTCCAGTCTGTTCCAGGTAAAGAGAATAGCTGGAGGCTCCGGCAGCATAAGACAAGGCTGTTAAGCATGCGGTTTGAACGAACAACCTGTGAGAGAAAGCCGGCGATTGAAATAGCCGCTCAGAGCAGCGCTCCGTGATGATGTCATGCGGCTTAAAGGTATATGCGTTCCACCTAACTGAAAAGGTGGGACGCAATATGCAATGAAAAATGGGCAATAAGGGTACCAAAGGTACCAGAATCTTACAATAGTGCCCTTTGCATCTGCCCAGTAAATATCCCAAATTGCTACATGTGAAAAGTCAGGGTCTAACAGGCTAACACAACAGCAAGTATGGAGGCCCTGGCCTCAATGTATTTTATAGGTACAAGGAAGCCCAGGTTTTGTTTAACCATGTCTCTTAGACCCTCCCACTCTAATGTTTGCCACATTCACATATTTGCTGCATAGCACTATGCGCGCCCCAAGTCACTTCCTTCCTGTCATGTCCCTTATTCTCGGAAGTTGAGAGGTATGTTCTGTATGTATGAACAATGCACAGTGCCGCTTCTCTTGTCTAGTATGCCAGGTTAACAAAAAATGAGTGAGTGCTTCCTTCCACAAGATGGTCCCCTTTGCACCTGCCCAGTAAGATTGGCTATTACAGTGCACCACCCTGTGGGCAGTCCAATGGCTGAGGGCACTGTACACTAAGTTCTAATGAGGGGGGAACACAATAGCACAGCTGGGGAAATCGCTGTACTAACACAGCAAGTTTTAGAACAGTAATCTGTCAGTTTTTTTCCTTCAGCCAGTACCCAGCTTTAGGCTGGACAATAGCCAACCAAACTGGGCAATGTTCATAAGAACTGGAAGAAGGCAAAACTGAAATCGGGCTCAATTTTCAAGAGGATCTGAGAAAATAGAACTAAGAATGTGATTGCTTATTATGAGCAACACATATTTTTTTCAATTTGGCGCAATTCGTTTTTAAAAAAAAAAAGACCTTTACTTAGTACCTACTGGTGATCCCCCCCCCCCCCAAACAAAAATGTATCTACGGCCTTGGATGCAGGATGTGTTGCTCGCAAACCATGCAAAGTAGATGTGCCTCCTGGGGGGGGGGGAGAGGAGACTCAATGTAGGACCTGTGGATCTGAGTGACCGAAGCAGGGATTGATTGATAGATCTCCGGTAAGGCTGTATAGGGATAACTAAACAAACAAGAGAGAGCAAAAAACTAGATAATGCAAATCAAACAGTAAACTTTGGTGACTAGAAAGGGCCATTGAATGGCTAAGGATTAGCAACATTGACCAGGATGTCAATATGTTTACCGGAGAGCCACTCAGTGAAAAGTGTATCCCGCAGGGACCTGGACAATCTCTAATTTTAACGCTGTTTGTCGTGTCTGGGCTTGTTGGAATAGTGGGCCCTTTTTGGCAAGTCTTTCCTCGGGCTTAGGAGATTTCTGTTGCCAGGAGAGAGGCAGGGAGCAGCTGTGGTTGGGTTTCCAACGGGAGATATAGGTACGCCTGGATGTAATTAGCCACTTCGTCTGGGGGTGAGAATGATTTGGTTTCGCCTGCCATGTCAGTGAAGCAGAGGATTGCCAGGGTGAACTTGATGCCTTTCTGTTTGAGTGCGGCGTACGAGGGTTGGAAATCCTTGCATCAACGTGTGCGACTTCCTGGGAATAGTCCGCAAAAAAAAGCAGTTTGTGGCCATCCAGTTGGAGGGATTTGGCATTCCGGAATGACTTAAGAATGGCTATTCTGTCCAATAAGGTAGCGAACGATTACTGGGCGAGGGGTGCGGCAGTCATTTGAGGGGGGTCCCAGATGGTGTGACCTCTCTATTATACAAGGCATCGCTATCCCCAGAGCCTGGGGGATCCACATGGAGCATATGTCCATCAGAGAGGCTGCATTGGACAACTCGGAGACCCCAATAATTTGCAGATTGTTGTGTCAGGACCGATTCTCAAGGTCCTCTAACTTGTCCAGGATATATTGTTGGGTCTGGGCATTGCGGTGGTCACTAGCCTGGGAAGATTGGACTTTGTCCTCTACGTCTAAGAGACAGTGTTCTAGGTCTGTCTGTCTTTTGGCCTGTTCCCCTACCTCCTTGTGGAGTTGGGATATGCCTGCTGTCACTGCCCTGTCCACTGCAGAGGTGATGGTAGGGGAGAGGAGGGCAGCCACAACTTGGCAATACAGTGGTATTTTTTTTCCTTGGGGGAGGCAGAGAGATCCTGAGAGAGCAGGGGGAGGGCCGGGTCTCCCACTTGCATGCCATGTGGATCATTTGCCATTTTACCTGCCTGTGCTGCAGTGCACTCGATCTCCTGGCGGGTGCCTGTGGTTGCGGGGTTGCTGTGGATCACAAAAAGATCCATCCAGGGGACTCTTAGGGGTTTAGGCAGAGTGTTAGCGGTTGTGCTGGCTGGCTGCCAGCGGTGGTGGCGAGGCTTAATATGCCGATGTGTCCGGGAGCCGTTGCGACTCGCTCCTACCTCATCTGACGCCGGAACTAGAAGTCTTAAGAAGTGATTTTAATGGTTTGAATAAACTGGGATTTATTTAGGATGGGGTGACTCCTACTGAGGGCTACTAGCTATATTGTTTGAAACACATGTACAATGCACTCCTAACTAGGTGAAGAAAGTAGGAAAGAAAGATACATGGCTAAGCTGGCAAACATTAAATATGATACAAATAATGATGCAGCATAACTAAAACAGTGTCTCTCTTAAATGAGTCCCAAATGATGAAACAAAATAAAATTCCTTAAATATGTATATGTGGCCAACCACCATTAAGTTCCAGATATCAGTCTTCTTTTCAATGAATCATACATGTGTCACATGCATAACACCCAGTGAACCATATGCACTCACCTTCTTGGCTGAACCTAAATGAGGGCACCAACACGTGGACTGGAGCTTCTGTTCGACCTCCTCCTCTCCAGGCAAGGCCGGGACAAGGGGTGCAGGAGGTGCACCTGCCATGGGCGCTGTGTGGTCCTGTGAAGGAGAGGACATGGGGAGCTTATCACTGCTCCGTTATCCATCTGCTTGAATGAGAAGAGTGATTATGCTTTTGTCTCAGGCAGCTGGAATGAAGAAGAGGGGGTGAGGGTGGTGGAAAACTCACTGGAGACATCGCCCATTATCTCATGCATTGCCCATACCGTGGCTGATACGATTGGAAAGGTAGGAGACAGCTGTAATCTGAAGAGGAAGGGATGTGTTCTCTGATCCTCTCCCCCTGTTGCTACCCAGGCACCAGACTCATCAACATCACAAGCGCTATGCCAATAGATGAATCTTTGCTGCAGCTCTAGTGCTTGTGATGTGGAGGAGATCGGGCACCAGGAGAGTGGCAGGGGGGAGAGGATTACACATCCCTTCCTCTTCAGATGACTGCTTTCAAGTAACCAGTGGGCACTTCGGTAGCGCCCACTGGTTACATAGCATAGATGCTGCCGGCAGCTGTGGGGTTCATCTCCCACCGGGCTCCACCGCCAGTGGACGGGGATAACTGAAGTAACCAAACTACAAAGAAAATCTGATTGGAGCTCCAGAAACCCTGCTAAAATTCTATATTCATAACATAACATAAACATAACATAAAATGACATTAAATATAAAGTTTCAGGCTGCTGTGACCATTGAAATTTACTGTAGCATATGCACTTTTTTAGACCCAAATTGTTAAAAAAATGTTTCTCTTTAGTTCATCGACAGGCACAGCGCTTCATTAATCTTCACTATAAGGTTATATCGCCTTCTGCAGGAGGAGGACTAGGCAGAAAAAACCTGGCTATGCTCATGGGCTATCCTCAGCTGGTATACAGTATAACCCCCCTCTCTGCCATAGGTATTCCGTTTGTTTCTGTCTAGTTAGGAGTAAATACCTAGGCTCCCTGCTGGGATCTTTTGGTCCTAGCAATTTTTGCTTTTTTCTCCTGGGAGATCTACAATCAATTGCCGGGCTGGGCAATGGGCTGGATAATCTAGATCCAGTGGTCACCCCAGTCTGGCCAGCGAGCCCGTGCAGTCCACAGCTAGGCACTAGGTCGAACGTGGCATAGCCTCAACAGATGGAGGCAGGCCCACGAGTTAAATGTCTAGCAGGGTCGCATATGACCGGGCTCTGGTTTGAATCTCAGCATCCCCCTGGCTGTCGGCCCCCCCACTTTGTTGGTGAGCGGTTCTGTCTGAAGTAATACCTACATCCATAGAGAGGTAAGTACATTCCCCCCTCTCCTCTTTTGTGTGTGTGTGTGTGGGGGGGGGGTGGATGCGGCTACCCTCCAGGTAACCTCCTCCCATCCTAACCCCTCAGTTATGCTGGGCTTTTTTCCCCCATCTCCCCTCTGTGAATGTTCCCCGGGGGGGGGGGGGTTCATATGGTGGAGAATGCCTTGCTTGGGGTGCAGTACTTGGGGTCTGGTGGGGGTCCAAGTGCAGAGGGCGCAGCGGAGACTCCTGTGTGGCTTCCCGGACAGGCTGTCAGCATTTGTCAGTGTTCGGCCATCTTCCCTTGGTTTGGTCTTCAGCCGGTGGCCATATTTGTGTGGTCATTGACATCATGGCGGCCATTTTACGGACACTGGACACAGCCAGAGCCGCATGGTGGTACCTGGGCCCCGAGCCCTCCTCCTTTCTTCTCCTGAATATAGGCACTGCTGGCCCACATGGCGAGCTGCTGGGACCGAACATATGATGCTCTTTCGGCTGGTAGTGGTGAGTCCTTAGGGGTCCCTCTCTACTAGGATGTGCCCTGAGGGTCCATAGCATTGCAAAAACATTTTTTGTTGCTGCGGGGGTCTCTCTGAGGCACATCTCCCCCCCTGACCCCCTCATGAAAGCGCCAGCTCCCTCGGAACCCCAGCTCCCCATTGATGCACTGACGGTGGTCCTACAGTCCTTGGTATCCTGGGTGGAAGTGGCGTGTGGGCAAAGGCCTATCAGGAAGCATCCTCCGCCTTCTTCTACTCAGTCTGTCTCATCTGATTTCTGAGTCTGGTGCCACCATGGACGTGGCCCATCCAGTGAGACTTGATATCACGCTCCCTGATTTGTCCGATAGTGAGAATGAATCCTCTGCAGCAGGGAAGGAGCAAAAGCTGGTGGACACACTTGTTACTGCCATGCGTGAGACTTTAAATATGTCGGAAGTGGCTAATGTGGCCATGGACATAGCTTTTCCTTTTGGTACACACAAGACACCCCATACAGCTAAGGCATTTCCTTATCTTTCCTATTTTGACAGATTTGTCTATAAAGAGCAGGGGCAACCACAGCAACCCTGTGTTGTCCCCAAACCTGTTGTAGTACGTTACCCTTTTGAGGAATCTCTTTCAAAAATGTCAACCAGTCCACCGGTGGTGGACCCTCCTGTTTCTAGGTTGAATAAAGTAACCATGATGCCAGTGGAGGATTCCCCATCTTTTAAAGATCCAGCCGTTAGGAAAGCGGAGCCGGTGGCACGCAGTATGTTTACTGTGGCAGGTTCAACATTGCGACCGGTCCTGGTCTTGCCCCTGGTGTCTCAGACCCTAACTGAATGGGTCTAATATTTGCGCCAGGGTCTAGGGAGCGAGCAGGATTCCTTTGCTTACATTGATCTGGCAGACCAGTTGGTCCAGGGGCTGCAATTTATTTGTGATGCAGCTTTAGATGCAGATCCTGTGCTGTCAAGCTTTCCATTTCAGCGGTAGTGATTAGGCTGTGCTGGGGCTTAAGAATTGGTCTGCAGACCAAGCCTCCAAGAAAGCTCTCATCGATCCGCCCTTTCAAGGCGTTCGCCTGTTTGGGGCTACTCTGGATGACATCATTAAGGGTCTCACGGGGGGGGGAGGGGGGGGAGAGTACCTTCCTGCCACAATCTAGGAAAGGGAAGGAGCCTTGTCTAGGAAATGTCTGCCCTCCTTTTCTTTTCGATTATTTTTTATTCAACATGAAAGTCATACAATAAAAGTGAAGACCTTACAATAAATCAACATGAAGTGATGAGGAGTAGCCTCAAAGGTATTTTAGCTTGTTATATCAACCATTGGCAATACATATTCACTAATATAAAATGAAGGTATTCTGAATATATAAAATGAAGAACACAAACTAAATAAACAACAAAATCATAACAAAAAGCTGTCAATGTATACCCTGTGTAATCATGGACACCTGGTAGTCGGTGATGGTTTCATAAAGTAATGTGATACGATATGAAATATTGCAATGTAAAATAATTTTCGACCGAGTTATCTATGATGTGAAAATAGTTTTCACGTAGTTTAACTGGTTTATGCGAGGGATAAGGGCCAGATTCTCCACTTATGGTTGAATGATACCAGTGTTTGGGAAGAATAAGCAAATCATTTTTCATATTGGTAGGATTTGTTAACTCTTTCAATAACATCTGTAAGGTTGGGGGCAGCAATTGATTTCCAATGTGAATTTCTTGTGAGATGAGCTGCTACCAAAATATGGATTGTAATAGTGCGGAATTGGGGTGGGATCTTATTTTTGGTTAGGTGTAACAGTGTAGCTTCTATATAACATTTTTAGGTAGTTATCCCAATGGTTGGTGCATCTGGATGCTTTATAGATACTTAAAACTGCTTGGGTCCAGTTCCCTTTCCCATGCTTCCATGTTGGAGGATTTTGAGAAGTTTCCGGGCATGTTGCAAAAAGGGATGATCAAACGGTTCGGGTCCACCATCGGTTCGGCCCGAACATTGGGTGTTCGAGGTTCGGCCGAATTTAGAACTTTTTGCCCAAAAAGTTCGGAATTCGGCAACCAGAACCGCCCAAAATGCAATGCTTCAGGAAATGGGCTTTAAAAGCCGTGATTGGACCAGAACCATTAGCAAAAGCCAATTGAGGGGGCAGGAGAATGCTAGGAATGTGATTGGAGTGACTAGGGGGTCCCTAGACCAATCATTAGTGAATACGCCCCCCAGTATATAAGATCGCCCCCGCCATATTCCTAGCATTGTTATACTGGACATGGAAGAGAGTGGAAGCAGTTCTGTGAATTTTACTTTAAAAGTGTCATTTAGCTATTTTTAGTGTGAGGAAAGGGATATCTAGTGTAGTTAGAGTGCTCCTTTACACTTTAGTTAGCTTCAAAAATTCAGTTTCTGTAGGGAAAGTGTTAAGTGTAAGGGGACCGTAGTGTAGTTCATACAAAAATGTGATGCGCCAGAAATAAAAAGTGATGAAAATAAATCATATCCAGTTCATAAGGCACATAGCAATGTGTGTGCTTCCAATAAAATGATATAAAGAGTGTCCCGTGTTCAGATGAAGAAAATCCAGTGATGAAAACAACTTGTAATCACCAATATAGTGAATCCCTCCACCAGGTGAATCAGCCTCTCACCTTTCTGAAGGACCCAAACGGGCCAGCAATCACATGTATCATTGATCAGACTTCCAGGAAAGAGCCACACTATATTGCACCTCGAGGGATCCCGGGACATATAGAAAACAGATGAAGAAATCTAGTGTTCTCCGCTTACTAATGAGGGTATGCTTTATTAGAGAAAGGCAGATCAACTCACATTTGTCGGGCACTCAGCTGTGCCTGCTGTATAATCGATGTCAGCGATCTGTTACCAGAGAGAGACTCTGCGTCGGCCACGCACGCTCCGCCCCCCTATACGCGTTACGTCGAGCGTAATGCTCCTTTGACTTCCTCGGTAGGGGACCCCTACCGAGGAAGTCAAAGGAGCATTACGCTCGACGTAACGCGTATAGGGGGGCGGAGCGTGCGTGGCCGACGCAGAGTCTCTCTCTGGTAACAGATCGCTGACATCGATTATACAGCAGGCACAGCTGAGTGCCCGACAAATGTGAGTTGATCTGCCTTTCTCTAATAAAGCATACCCTCATTAGTAAGCGGAGAGCACTAGATTTCTTCATCTGTTTTCTATATGTCCCGGGATCCCTCGAGGTGCAATATAGTGTGGCTCTTTCCTGGAAGTCTGATCAAGCGTAATGCTCCTTTGACTTCCTCGGTAGGGGACCCCTACCGAGGAAGTCAAAGGAGCATTACGCTCGACGTAACGCGTATAGGGGGGCGGAGCGTGCGTGGCCGACGCAGAGTCTCTCTCTGGTAACAGATCGCTGACATCGATTATACAGCAGGCACAGCTGAGTGCCCGACAAATGTGAGTTGATCTGCCTTTCTCTAATAAAGCATACCCTCATTAGTAAGCGGAGAGCACTAGATTTCTTCATCTGTTTTCTATATGTCCCGGGATCCCTCGAGGTGCAATATAGTGTGGCTCTTTCCTGGAAGTCTGATCAATGATACATGTGATTGCTGGCCTGTTTGGGTCCTTCAGAAAGGTGAGAGGCTGATTCACCTGGTGGAGGGATTCACTATATTGGTGATTACAAGTTGTTTTCATCACTGGATTTTCTTCATCTGAACACGGGACACTCTTTATATCATTTTATTGGAAGCACACACATTGCTATGTGCCTTATGAACTGGATATGATTTATTTTCATCACTTTTTATTTCTGGCGCATCACATTTTTGTATGATTTATAGTTTATTGTGATTTGTGAAACACGATTGGTGCATGCTGCCGGACACCACTATTGATTTATAAGTTCACACACCTGATTTATGCACAGTGAATTGGTGTTGAGTTAATTTATCACATATAATAGGTTTGCGCTGATAGTTTTTTTGTATTTCATTTGACCGTAGTGTAGTGTAGGGTTAACTGGCAGTGACTGCTATGGCAGGGTGACAAAACCCTTCCATAGCAGGGTGACCGCTATAGAGAAATGATCTTTTCTCTGAATAGCTTCATCACACCCATATGGCTTCTCACCAGCCAAGCATTTTTTATGCTGCTACTAACACACCTATATATGTCTAGGTGTGTATATAAATATATAGATGTGTGTATATACACCACTATACACAAGTTCAGATGTTTTGCCTGCCTCAAAAGAACCCCAAAAAATGCCAAAAAAAACGCTAGCGTCAAAAAAAAAAATGCCCAGGTGTGTTTTTGCTGGCATTTTTTGGGGGTTTTTGGAGGCAGGCAAAACATCAGAACTTGTGCACAGTACCACTATACACAAGTTCAGATGTTTTTCCTGACTGCAAAGATACCAAAAAAATGCCTTCTATTAAACCGGCAAGGTGTTACAGCAGCAAAGCAAACCCCCTGTCAGAAAGTTTTCTAATACAAACAATCTTTTTTTTTATGGTTCTGGTCATGCTACAGAGCTGAAACTTCACATGTACACCTTTTAGACCCCCCACATCTGAAATCCAAAGTAAAAATCAAAAAATCTCTTTTTTTTTTTTTTTTTTTTTTTAATTTTTCAATAATTGGCTTTTTTATCAAAAATGACAATTTTTAAGAACTTTTTTTGTGTGATTTTGTGTCTGGGGGTCTAAAAGGTGTACCTGTGAAGTTTCAGCTCTGTAGCATGTCCAGAACCAGAAAAAGAGATCATATAGGTGTTAAAGTTAAAGGAGGGTCCCGACCCACATCCCTGTTCTACTGAAAAATTATCTTTTTTTTTTTCATGGTTCTGGACATGCTACAGAGCTGAAACTTCACATGCACACCTTTTAGACCCCCCAGATACTAAATCCAAAGTAAAAATCAAAAAATCTCTTTTTTTTTTTAATTTTTTCAATAATTGGCTTTTTTTATCAAAAATTACAATTTTTAAGAACTTTTTTTTGTGTGATTAATAGTTAATGGGGCATGACCCAGAACCCAGAACCCTAGGCACTTTTTAGGGGCATTTATTGGGTTTTAGGGCTTCAAAATGGTGTTTTTTGATTACCGAAGTTCGGTTCCTATTGATTTCAATGGGGTTCTGAAATCCGGGCCAAACTTTTGGAAAATTCGGGTGTTCTGGTCGAACCGAACTTTTCAAAAGTTCGAATATCCTTAGTTGCAAATAGGTGTAGAACCTAGAAATTCCTCCCCTTTTATAGGGTCTGGTCCCAAACGTGCCAATCCTCTGAATCCAAATGGATTACCTCCAGAGGATGTTTGATTAGAAGATGTTTAGTTGTGCCTTTTGAAAAGTGTTATCACCTAGATTGTTAGGGGTAAGGCCTAAGTCCAGTATGTTGTTTGGAAAGAAGGAAGGAGATTTTCTAATACTGAGATTGGTGTGTCAACAGTAGTACGTGTTGCAGAAAGTGGGAATTTTTGGGTCATATGGACCCACGCTTCTAAAGTGGCTTATATAGATGGTATCTTGGGGTAATGCAGGGGCAGGCCCAAAAAGTTTTGCTAGCAAAAGGGAGGGGAGGTCCCTATTATTGAGAAGGTGTTTTTCCCCCGCAACCCATAAACAGTCTGTTTTGTGTGTCAAACCAAGCATGGGCTTGATCTAGAAGGACTGCGGTATGGTATAAGCGTAACACCCGTAGTCCAACTCCCCACTATTTCTATGAGTTATCAAAGAGCGGTAAGGGACTCCACCTTGTCCTGCCAGATAAAGCGTTTCACGATAGACTTTATTTTCTTAAAGAAGCTATCCAGAAGTGGTATGGGGATAGTTCTGAAATAATACAAAAGTTTTGGGAGTGTTAGCATTTTGAAGGCCGCAATGCACCCTATCCATGACAGCTCATATTGTCTTGATGTGAGCAAGGTCTTGTTGTATAAAGTTTATAAGCCTGCGAATGTTGGATTCAAACATGGCAGAGGTAGGCGAGCATAATTGTATGCCTAGGTAAGATATTTTGTTTTTTACCCATGTAAATGGGTAGTGTGCTTTCAGATGGCTAAGCAATACCTTAGGGACTCCTATAGGTAAAATGGAAGATTTTTTGACATTAAACTTATACATTGAGATTTTACTAAAAAAATCTAACATTTTTGTTGTACTTCTTGCAGGGAAGATGCTGGATAGGTAAGGAATAGGACTACATTGTCCGCAAAAAGTAAAGTTTTTTGCTGACGATGTGCTTCAGGATTCCCATAATGTTTGGATTAAGCTTTATGGTTTCAGCCAGAGGTTCCATTAGAAGGGTAAATATTAGGGGGGATAAGGGACTTCCCTGCCTAGTACCATTGGAAATAAAAAAAATGTCAGATAAGGCATTAGAGGTAAACACATTAGCTCTAGGAGTGCAATATAAGGCTAAGATCGCTGAGAACATAAACCCATGAGATCCAAATTTACCTAGCACTGCACGTAGGTACCCCCAATGCACCCTGTCAAATGCTTTTTCTGCATCCAGAGTGAGGAACACAGTGGGGGACCCGCGCTGTTCCGCTAGCTTAAGGAAGTTAAACATAGGGCGGGTACCATCTGGTGCTTGCCATCCTCTGACAAAGCCCACTTGGTCTGGGCCTATAAGGGAATAAGTATATTTAGCTATTCTGTCTGCAAGTAGTTTAGCGAAGATTAAGTCAGTATTTAGAAGGGAAATTGGCCTAAAGTTTTGGGGACTATCGGGCATCTTCCCTGGTTTAATTAATGTAACAATAGTCGCATGTAACATTTCTGATGGAAAAGCGGCCTTGGATGCAGCATAGTTAAGTGGGGTACTAGAACATCTTGATAGGTTTTATAATATTCGGCTGTAAAGCCATCTGAGCCTAGCGATTTATTATTTGCTAGCGTCTTAATCGTTTTGTTGATCTCATCTTCCGTTATGGGTGAGTTAATTCTACTTAAGGCTTCATCAGTTAGAGAAGGGAGCGATAGGGTAGAAAGGAAATCATTGATAAGTGGTTCAGTGGCCTGAAAGGTTTGAGGGTCATCCTTAAGATTATGTAGCACCCTCCTAGGTAGGTGCTAGAAAAAACTAGAAGGGAGGCCCTGTCTGCCGGTCAAGGGGGCCTAATTGTTCAGCTAGGCTGTCATGTGTTTCCAGGTGTGTTGAGCTTGTGGAGCCTCCCCACTGTGTCCAATGAGGGCTCTCATTGGACAGTGGAGGAAACCTGGCCAATAGCACACCAGGGCTTGTATCTACCCCAGAGGGCATAATCTGCAGCAGTGCATCCTGGGAGGGGATATAAGTCTGAGGGGAGCACATGACCGGGGTCTTTGGCGGGAAGCAGAGTCCCAGGAGGAGGGTGGTGGTTCTCTCTCCTCCTGTCAGCATCAGGAAAGGTGTCCTTGGTGGTCGGGCTAGAGGACAGAAGGTTGAGCTGAGCTGAGCTGCAGAGAAGGATCCAGTGTGCTGTGGACCAAGTGGAGCTGCTGGGGCAGAGGTTTCCAGGAAAGCAGTGTCATGAGTACTGTAAACTGCCCAGGGGTCTGCCTAGGATAGGGGACCACTCCAGAAGGTCAGAGGGATCCAGGAGCCAGCTAACGAGGAGGAAGCTTAGAAAGGGGGGTGCCTGAGTCTAATAAATAATATAATAGTGTTGCGCAAATAAAAATCTATAGAAATGTGTAAAAGAGAATAAATGATGAAATATATAAAAAATGTATGTAAATCACAGCCCTCAAGCAAAGAATCCTGAATGTAAAAATCTATGACAATATATCATTAATAAAATCCAATGCTAAAAGGCAAAAAAGTGCAAAGTGCAAAACACAAGTGAATATTGCAGCAAGTCCCAGTGATAAATTATTTATATATATATATATATATATATATATATATATATATATATATATATCCATGCAATATATAAAAAAATCAAATAATGATGAATTATTATTAAAAAAGAATAGCGCGCAAATGCAAAAGAAATTACTACCAAATCTGAAGAGAGTCCATAAATAAAAATGGGGGTTTGGTCCCACCATATGGCCATATCGTGCTCAAGCCCACTACTGCGTCAAAGTACCCCATTATCAGTGGGTCCTAGTAATTTCTTTTGCATTTGCGCACTATTCTTTTTTAATATACATGTCTTTTGGTTCATAGCTGCAGCAGCTTTGGAAATACATGGGTATGCTCCCCCAAATTTTTTGCCTGTTTATTATGTATTCGGTCTGACCAGACTATCGAGGTTGAGCAGCCCTCCCCACCCCCCACATACACCTGTACTCAATCAGTGTCCACCATCAAATGGATATAGGAGGAGTCCCCTGTAGTGCATTTGCACATTTTTCCCAGCAAGGAGTGTTGTCTCCAAGGGTTAGAAGGGCTGGATTCATCTCTTTTTCATGGATAGTGTAGGACCCACTGATAATGGGGTACTTTGACGCAGTAGTGGGCTTGAGCACGATATGGCCATATGGTGGGACCAAACCCCCATTTTTATTTATGGACTCTCTTCAGATTTGGTAGTAATTTCTTTTGCATTTGCGCGCTATTCTTTTTTAATATACATGTCTTTTGGTTCATAGCTGCAGCAGCTTTGGAAATACATGGGTATGCTCCCCCAAATTTTTTGCCTGTTTATTATGTATTCGGTCTGACCAGACTATCGAGGTTGAGCAGCCCTCCCCACCCCCCACATACACCTGTACTCAATCAGTGTCCACCATCAAATGGATATAGGAGGAGTCCCCTGTAGTGCATTTGCACATTTTTCCCAGCAAGGAGTGTTGTCTCCAAGGGTTAGAAGGGCTGGATTCATCTCTTTTTCATGGATAGTGTAGGACCCACTGATAATGGGGTACTTTGACGCAGTAGTGGGCTTGAGCACGATATGGCCATATGGTGGGACCAAACCCCCATTTTTATTTATGGACTCTCTTCAGATTTGGTAGTAATTTCTTTTGCATTTGCGCGCTATTCTTTTTTAATATACATGTCTTTTGGTTCATAGCTGCAGCAGCTTTGGAAATACATGGGTATGCTCCCCCAAATTTTTTGCCTGTTTATTATGTATTCGGTCTGACCAGACTATCGAGGTTGAGCAGCCCTCCCCACCCCCCACATACACCTGTACTCAATCAGTGTCCACCATCAAATGGATATAGGAGGAGTCCCCTGTAGTGCATTTGCACATTTTTCCCAGCAAGGAGTGTTGTCTCCAAGGGTTAGAAGGGCTGGATTCATCTCTTTTTCATGGATAGTGTAGGACCCACTGATAATGGGGTACTTTGACGCAGTAGTGGGCTTGAGCACGATATGGCCATATGGTGGGACCAAACCCCCATTTTTATTTATGGACTCTCTTCAGATTTGGTAGTAATTTCTTTTGCATTTGCGCGCTATTCTTTTTTAATATACATGTCTTTTGGTTCATAGCTGCAGCAGCTTTGGAAATACATGGGTATGCTCCCCCAAATTTTTTGCCTGTTTATTAATGATGAATTATTGCAGCAAATACCGGGTGATCACATCCCAATCTCAGCAAATCTCACCGTAACAGCCAACGTATCATGAAAATAAAAGGCTTACAATAGTGCTTATACCCTTAAAAACTTTTAATTCTTGTAAAAATATAAGGTAATGCACTCACATGTGATGGTGCATCCATGCACCTTTAAACCGCTATACAAAATGGGTATTAACAGCCTTCAGAATACCGTGGTGGTATAGTGGGAGTCGCCGCAGCTGTGTTCTTTCCTCTGGGTAGATTCAGTCTGACAGCCTGACAGTCTCGCCAGTACCTCAGCGAAGTGCTCCGTCCGTCCTTGCCCCTCCCCTACGCGTGACGACACAAGGGACCACGTGTCTTCATCAGGGGGATCTTGCATATCAACCATGATCTCCCCTTGCTGGACATCCCAGGGTATGGAAAACTTTGGAATTAATACAAAGAGATTATTGGTGGCCTGGCTTGTACCAGACTGTTCAGGATTATGTTGGTTCTTGTGAAACCTGTGCACGCTCCAAACATGACACCGGTTCACCATTTGGTCAGCTTATTAACTCCCCCATACCAAGTAAACCTTGGGAGGCTCTTTACATGGATTTCGTTGAAGATTTACCCTCCTCGGGGGGTTACACCACAGTGTTGGTTGTGGTTGATACCTTAACTAAAATAGCTCATTTCATTCCGCTGAAAAAACTTCCCACAGCAAAGGAAACTGCTACAGCCTTTATTGGAGAAATAGTGAGATCACATGGTCTCCCATTCTCCTTACTCTCTGATAGAGGCTCACAGTTTGTTTCAAAATTTTGTAGATCTCTCTGTTGTGCTCTCCAAATTGAGCATCAATACTCCAGTGTGTATCATCCCCAGACGAATGGGCAGACAGAGTGGCTTAATAGAGTTCTGGAACAATACATTCATTGTTATTGTACTCATCCAAAAGGATGATTGGCATGTATTCATTCCTCTAGCAGAGTTTGCGTACAATAATATGATTAGCTGCACTACAGAACAAACCCCTTTCTTTGAAAATTATGGGTACCACCCATCTTTTTTCCCTTCACAAATGTTACGATCCAACAATCCGGCATCTCAGGATTATCTGAAATCCCTGCAGGGTATCCATGACCGCTTACAAAAAAGTATTTCCCAAGCCTTATTCCATCAAAAAAGTATTATGATGCCAGATGGGAGACCTGCACCTCCCTATAGAGTTTGGTACTTGGTGTGGTTATCCACTAAGAATTTATGCCTCAACACACCTTCTAGCAAATTCAGCAGTCTTTTTATTGTACTGTTTCCTATTCAAAAGATTATTAACCCATCGGCTGTGCATCTCCATCTTCCCACTCACTTAAGGATTCATCCGACATACTCAAACCTCATAAAGCAAACGATTTCCCAAATAGGACATTACCCCCAGAGCCTCCGGTTCTAGTTGCTGGACAGGAAGAATTTGTGGTTCAATTCATCTTGGATTCTAGAATTAGAAAAAGAAAATTATAGTATTTAATCCGCTGGAAATCCTATGGTCCTCATGAGGATTCATGGGAGGATTATTCTGACATACACGCTCCCATGCTTGTTCATTGGTTCCATTAACGTTACCCTCATAAACCGAAGATACCGTTAACCCCCGGTGTGGGTTCCTTTGGGGGGGTCCTGTAAAAGACCTGCCAGAATTGCTGCTCCTCACTCCATGCGTAGTTCAGTCGGCGTGTCGCGTGGCTCTGCCCATCCGCAATTTAAGGCGCAAGATTCATTTCCCCAACATCTCAGCAACATAGCAGACGCTGGGTAACAGCCTACTACAAGAAGTTCTTCCTGTCTCTCTCCTCAGTGAGAGAGTCGTCCATCCAGACTCTTGCATCAATAGCTAATTGTTTGCATCATCTAGTGGAAGAAGAGTGACGGGAGGAGACGGGGGGAGGGCTCAGAAGTAGAGTCAGTCAGAAGGGAGCAAAGGACAGCACTCGAATGAGGGTTGGAACAGACAGGGTGATTTTCAAAGTGGTCAGGGTGGATATGGTCCTCCTGGAACCCCCTCTTATAGGGGCACCCCGGATTTGAGGAGGCCCTATCAACATGACTATAGAGAAGAGTGGCCCCAACAGGATGTAAGGTCATATGCCCCCTCGGGCCATGGTCAACAATTTTTTCCCGAGGGAAAGAACAAATTCAAAAGAAGGTTAGACCAAAACGAGGGTCCAGGGGGGGTAGAAGACTCAGGGCAAAAAAGAACAAGGCGGGTTTGATAGACCAAGGTCTTTTCAATTTGAGTAATGTTACGTTGAGTGAGGAGGAGAAGCTTGTTCTTGGCGCGGGTATGAAGTTTGTGCCTCCTCGCAGCCTGAACAAGTTCGATGTATTCATCGACGTACATAAATATGTCAGGAAGTTGCACGTCCAAAGATACATTACCTCGAACCCTGTTAGAAACATTATTCCTAACTCGGATGGCTTTAAACATTCGTCTTTAGCCAATGCATCACTTTTCAATCCACCGGTGAATCTCCCACCATCTCTGAATGTGTTCAGGGATGTGGCACTTGCGTATTTGGAGAAGGTGAATTGCAAAAAGGTTTATATGGAGCCCAAATTTAAAGTGGGAATGGATTCCCTTAAAAAACGCAATGACATTGTGGTCCGCCCAGCGGATAAGGGCGGGGGGTGGTAATTTTGAATAAGGTGGATTACTGTGCAGAAATGCACAGAATTTTGTCCGATCAGGACACCTATCGCCCTTTGCCCAAAAATCCTACTGCCTCATATAAGAAGGATTTGGTCTCACTGGTGGAGGATGGTTATAAACAACAGATCTTGAACAAAAAGGAGAAGGAGTTTTTGATTCCTGTGGCACCTCATATACCCATCATGTACTATTTGCCCAAAGTCCACAAGGACCCTCTCCATACCCCAGGGAGACCCATTATTAGTGGCATAAACTCTATTACATCCAGAGTAGGATGTTATATAGACCACTACCTTCAACCGATTGTTACCACTATGCCATCATATATCAAGGATACTACCCAGGTGGTTAGATCTCTGGACTCATTTGAGTGGAGAGAGGGCCTTCTGCTGGCAACAGCAGATGTGAACTCTCTCTACACTATTATTTCCCATTCCCATGGACGGGAAGCGGTACAACACTTCCTTCGGGAGGATGCGTCTCTTCCTAGGAAACAACAGAAATTCATTCTTAACCTCATGGATTATGCGATGGGGCATAATTTCTTCTGGTTTGGCGGCACTCACTACGTGCAGTGCAGAGGTGTAGCCATGGGGGCAAAATTTGCCCCTTCAATGGCTAACCTCTTCATGGCCAGATGGGAGGGTGAGGTTATTTATGGACAGAACATTCCTGAACTTCTTTACTGGGGGCGTTATATCGATGATATATTGTTGATTTGGGGTGGAGATAGGGACTCTTTAGAGTCCTTTTTCTCCACTCTGAACAACAATGATCGTGGTATAGCCCTGAAACATGATATCAGTATGGAGGAAATCAATTTTCTGGATTTGAGGATTAGAGTCCAGGACAATAAATTAATCACGTCCACGTTCTTTAAAGAAACGGACCGTAACGGGTTCATCAGCCTAGAGAGCTGTCATCACAGACCCTGGCTAAAAGGTGTCCCAAAGAGTCAGTTCCGGAGACTCAGGAGGAACTGCACTTTATTGCAGGACTTCCTTGAGGAGGCCCAGGTTCTAAAAGGACGTTTCCTGGACAGGGGTTATGGATCAGATGAACTTGACTCCACGATTCAGACTATTGCAGAAATGGATAGGAGTCTAATCTTATACCCCGAGAGGGGGGTTCCATCTGCTAATGGGTCAGTGGAGGAGACAACCAAGTTCTCACCTCGTTTCTCTTTCTTTACGTCCTATTCTTCTCACCATTACTTGGTGAAAAGAATTTTGTCCAAACATTGGGACATTTTGAAGGGTGACAGGGTTCTGGGACCCATGGTCTATATAACATCCTACTCTGGATGTAATAGAGTTTATGCCACTAATAATGGGTCTCCCTGGGGTATGGAGAGGGTCCTTGTGGACTTTGGGCAAATAGTACATGATGGGTATATGAGGTGCCACAGGAATCAAAAACTCCTTCTCCTTTTTGTTCAAGATCTGTTGTTTATAACCATCCTCCACCAGTGAGACCAAATCCTTCTTATATGAGGCAGTAGGATTTTTGGGCAAAGGGCGATAGGTGTCCTGATCGGACAAAATTCTGTGCATTTCTGCACAGTAATCCACCTTATTCAAAATTACCACCCTAACCCCTAACCCTAACCCTAACCCTAACCCTAACCCTAACCCAAACCCTAACCCTAACCCTAACCCTAACCCTAACCCTAACCCTAACCCTAACCTCCAGTGCAGAGGTGTAGCCATGGGGGCAAAATTTGCCCCTTCAATGGCTAACCTCTTCATGGCCAGATGGGAGGGTGAGGTTATTTATGGACAGAACATTCCTGAACTTCTTTACTGGGGGCGTTATATCGATGATATATTGTTGATTTGGGGTGGAGATAGGGACTCTTTAGAGTCCTTTTTCTCCACTCTGAACAACAATGATCGTGGTATAGCCCTGAAACATGATATCAGTATGGAGGAAATCAATTTTCTGGATTTGAGGATTAGAGTCCAGGACAATAAATTAATCACGTCCACGTTCTTTAAAGAAACGGACCGTAACGGGTTCATCAGCCTAGAGAGCTGTCATCACAGACCCTGGCTAAAAGGTGTCCCAAAGAGTCAGTTCCGGAGACTCAGGAGGAACTGCACTTTATTGCAGGACTTCCTTGAGGAGGCCCAGGTTCTAAAAGGACGTTTCCTGGACAGGGGTTATGGATCAGATGAACTTGACTCCACGATTCAGACTATTGCAGAAATGGATAGGAGTCTAATCTTATACCCCGAGAGGGGGGTTCCATCTGCTAATGGGTCAGTGGAGGAGACAACCAAGTTCTCACCTCGTTTCTCTTTCTTTACGTCCTATTCTTCTCACCATTACTTGGTGAAAAGAATTTTGTCCAAACATTGGGACATTTTGAAGGGTGACAGGGTTCTGGGACCCATGATCCCAGATCAGCCTCGAGTTGTCTTTAGGGGCGCCCCTCCACTAAGGTTGAGAATAGCACCAAACATTATTGAACCTCCCGTTAGACCTAAATTCTTCTTTGACAGAGATGGTTTTTACCCCTGCAGACGTTGTGCTGTCTGTTCAATCAATCATCTGAAACAGCGGAAGTACACCCAATTTTCGTGCAATGTGACGGGTTCAACCTATGACATCAAATGTTTTGCAACATGTAGCACAAAAAATGTAGTGTACTTAATCACCTGCCCCTGTGGGCTACATTATGTAGGGCGTACCATTAGGGAGTTTAGGGTGAGGATGAATGAGCACATCGGGAACATTCGCAGAGGTTTCCCGAAGCACAACCTGTCTAAACATTATGACAAGTATCATAGGAGGGACCCCTCGGGGACCTCCTTTATGGTTATTGATCTTTTCAAGTCCAACTGGCGGGGAGGTAACCTTCGTAGAGGTATCTCCCAGTTGGAGACTCGATGGATTTATCTCCTTAAATGCCTCAGGCCATCGGGTCTGAACGTGGACCTGGATCTAAACTCGTTCATCAACAACAGTTAACCTTGGGTATTTCGTCTCATATGGTCAGGAATATTATTATTGTTAATTAATTCTGATTTAATTTTGTGTTAATTTTGTGTATTTATACAATCTGTATACATTGAGGTATTGTTTAAAATTTTAAACTTCCTGTATTACCATCATATACTTTTGATGTCATTTTGATTCTTCTGGCTTGTGACCTCGACCTTATATTTATATACTTTTTCCCTTGGTTAGGGTTGAGTATTCTATTTTTGCTTTTATATATCGGCTCTCATGGGTCCTTGGATGGTCTGTGGGGCCGTTTTATTAATATATTATTTGGGTTTTTCTCCCATCGTGGACTTGTGTCTGCTCCTCCCATTTAGGAACATTGTGATACCATCTAACGATCCCTCCTCCGGAGGGCGGATGTATTCCTTCGGGAGGAGATGGTTTGTTTTGTTTTTCTTCCGGGTTGCGGACGTATTTCCGGTCCATTAGCCATTAGTCTTGTGGTCCGGGAACTCCTTCCGGTGTCCTAGTGCGGTCCAGGTGTAGTTTTACATCCTATGTGATGCCGGAGGGTGTGTCCGTTGATCTCTCGCATTTCCGGATTCCATAGTATTTAAAAGACGTCTGTAATGCTGTCCACTCCCCCCTGATGACGCAGTTGCCTGCGAAACATGTAGGCGGAGCCACCAGCATCGACGTCACAAGCCGGATTGAATGTACTGCTCTTCAGCGGTTGTTGGATTTCTCATTGAAGGTCCTTTATGCTTTTATATGTGGTGAGTGCACCTAATTTTTAAATAAATTTTATATTGGAACATACTGTACCATGGTATCTCCCTGCTTTTACATTTCATATCTGAGAGGGACGCTATATGGTTGATCCTGTCCTTGGGAGGTGATTTTTGGATCCTGGGAGCTTCTGCTGACACCGTTTGGAGCTGACCATCCTGCTTTTGAGCTAAAGCGTTTGGCGACCATTGTGAGAGCATTGGTCACCTGCATTTGGTAAGAGGCCAATCGGTCACTTTATATATGGTGGAGGTTCTCACTATTCCAGTACCAAGTTGACGGATTTCTTCACTTTCCATGGTGTTTTGGTGGATTGGACTGTTCCATAATAGTATTCTGAATCGAACTTATGTCCTACATTTATATACAGAATCAATTAACAGCGCTGCATTTTTATATTTCATTTCCTTGTATCACATTGTGGTTTGTGTCAGCTGCTCATTTTGGTAGCGCGGATATTCAGTTTGTTTATAAAGGATAGAAGGCAGTAGTAGAGTCAGCAGCGACAGTAGTTCCATAACGTCAATTGGGGGGTCTGTGCGGGAAAACCTCGGACCAAACAGGAATAAACATAATCACCATTCGCGATTAACTTCCACAAAACTAAGAGGGGTATATGCTAATGCCAGGAGCCTAGCTAATAAAATGGATGAGTTTGAAATGTTAGTACATGAGGATGACATAGACCTTTTAGGAATAACGGAGACTTGGTTCGACCCCTTACATGACTGGCTGGCCAATATCCAAGGGTATTCGGTGTACCGGAAGGACAGGGTAGGAAAAAGAGGGGGAGGGGTATGTCTCTATGTCAAGAACAATGTAAGGGTGATAGAGAGGAGTGATATTACGGAAGGGATGAGTATGGATTAAGAATCCGTGTGGGTAGAACTCAACAGGGAAGAAGAAAAGAGAAAAATAATTGTGGGGGTTTGCTATAGGCCACCCAATCAAAGGGAGGAGGTAGAGCTGGAATTTTTATCACTATTGGGTAAAGTGGCAAACTGGGATCAGTCATCATATTGGGGGACTTCAATTATCCCGACATTGACTGGGAAGAGGGGACTGCACACTCACAGAAGGCCCGTCTATTCACGGAAACCTTACAGGATAACTACATGTCACAGTTGGTGGATTCTCCTACTAGAGAAAATGCAGTCCTGGATCTATTGATCACTAATGACCCAGACCTAATCTCGGAGGTAGGAGTCCAGGGCAAACTGGGCTCTAGCGATCACAGGATGATAACATTTAGTGTAAATGACAATATAACAAGGCAAGTGGGGAACATAAGAACCCTAAACTTCAGAAGGGCAAACTTTCCAAAATTGTGCTCATTGATGGAAAGGGTAAACTGGGACCAAACCCTGGGATCACTGACCACGGAGGAAAAATGGGAATGCTTTAGGAACATATTAAACAAATGCATCTTGCAGTACATTCCTATGGGAAATAAATTTAGAAGAGACAAAGCCAAACCTGGCTGGCTAAACCGTAACGTTAAAAAACGTATTAGGGAAAAAAAATGGCCTTCAAGAAATATAAATCAGAAGGCACAGTATTGGCTTTCGATTAATACAAGGAGGCAAATAAGAAAAGTAAACACGAAATCAAAATGGCTAAAATCAACTTTGAGAGACAAATAGCGGAGGATAGTAAAAAAAAAAAACCCAAAGAAATTCTTTAAATATATCAACAGCAAAAAAACTAGGGCAGAGCATATTGCACACATAATTAAAGATGATGGGAGGATGGTTACAGAGGACACTGAAAAAGCAACCGTGCTGAATGCTTTTTTCTCGTCAGTCTTTACACAGGAAAAGGAGGGGTACACTGATCATGACTGTATGGTTAGTAGTAATACACAGGTCTTGCCGCTATGGCTAACAGAGGGTGAAATTAGGGAAAGGCTGGATAAACTTAACACAAATAAATCCCCAGGCCTGGATGGCGTACATCCGAGAGTACTCAAGGAACTCAGTAAGGTTATATCTAGACAACTGTTCCTGATCTTTGCTGACAGTATTATGACAGGAAATGTACCAGGGGATTAGAACAAAGCTAACGTGATACCGATATTCAAAAAGGGGCAGAGGCATATCCTGGGAAATTATAGGCCTGTCAGTTTGACATCGATACTATGTAAACTTCTGGAGGGGATGATAAGGGACTGGATCGTAGAGTTTGCTAAAGACAACAACATCATCAGCAGTAATCAGCACGAGTTTACAAATGGGCGTTCTTGTCAAACCAATCTCTTAACATTCTGCGAGGAGGTGAGCTGTGAGCTAGATAGGGGGAGACCAGTGGATGTGGTGTACCTGGATTTCGCTAAGGCGTTTTGATACAGTTCCCCACAAGCACTTAATTTATAAAATAAATAATAATTATAAAATAAGGTCTGCAGGTATCGACAGCAGGGTTTGCTCTTGGATACGGAACTGGCTAAAAGGGCTTGTCCAAAGGGTGGTAATAAACAGCGCATACTCAGACTGGTCTGAGGTGGTAAGCCGGGTCCCCCAAGGCTCAGTCCTGGGACCAACCTTGTTCAATTTATTCATAAACAGCATTGAGGACGGGATCAGTAGTTTGATATCAGTTTTTGCAGATGACACAAAATTGGGCAGGGCAATAACTGCACAGCATGAAGCAGATATCCTACAGAATGACCTGGACAAAATAACGGAGTGGGCAACGACATGGCAAATGAGGTTTAACGTGGAGAAGTGTAAGGTTTTGCACTTGGGGACTAAAAACATAAAAACACAATAGGGATGTGTTGGAGCTGGAGAGAGTCAAGAGAAGGGCAACTAAACTGATTAGGGGATTGGAGGACCTTAATTATGAAGAGCGTCTGCAATCGCTTGATTTATTCTCCCTGGAGAAGCGACGCCTGAGGGGGGACATGATAGCAATTTATAAATATCTCAATGGGGATCTCGGCATAGAAAAACAGCTATTCAGTCGAAGGGATTGCATGAGGACTCGAGGGCATACAATGCGATTAGAGGAGAAGCGTTTTAACCTCAGGCAACGTTTTTAACTGTTAGGGCTACAAGATTATGGAATTCTCTACCACAAGAGGTGGTTTCTGCGGGAAGTATGATGGCTTTCAAAAGACTCTTAGACGTACATCTCAAGGATCAGAACATTCAGGGCTATGTGAGATGATTACAGCCCCATACACCTACACAGTTTGAATTGGATGGACTATTGTTTTTATTCAACCTCACCTACTATGTAACTATGTAAGAGTGGAACTACATCAGCTGCTTTTTCTGATTACCAACCTTCTCAGCAAACAGCAAGTATACTGTCTGAATTCCAATTTGTTATGTCTGCCTATAGTCACACCGTGATGTAACTGTAGCCCATATCACCAAACCGGTTTTTGGTGGACATTGCTTCATTACTGAGTGGTTGACTTCCGCAGCTGAGGTTCATATAAAAAGTTGCTACAATAGGTTGCTAGGAATTTGCATGCCTTATTGCCTTGGGAGTTCCATAAGGGATTTCCTGCATGATTGCAGCTCAGCTAGACAAGATGGGGACATAGCTTTTTTATGTTGGGATTCTAGGGATTTGATGGAAGCTAATAAAGTAGTCATTTCATGCATCCTTTGCCACTTCTCCTGGCTGCCATTTGTATTAACATGCCTCTAGCAATGGCCTTGTGGGCGCACCAGATATAGCAATATCCACATCGGGAGTGGAATTGAAGCAGAAAAACTACACCAGGTGCACTCTCAAGGATTCTTTAGATTCCCGCTTTAGGAACAGAGCCACATTATTGCGCCACATATAAGTTGGAGTATAAGCATCGGTTTCCTCCAGAACATTTGAAACCGGTGCATGGTCTGACCAACCTATGCTGTGGCTCTTGGCTTGAGAGACTTTTGTCAATGTCGGAAAATCTGCAAGGAACATGTCTATATGAGAATAGAGTTTGTGCAGATTTGAATAGTAAAAGTAATCCCTTTCGGTAAGATTCAAGCAGCGCCATATATCGTACAGATCCACGGCATGTAGATTTTTATTTTCACTTATACTGTAAAGATAATGTATGTGAACAATGTTGAAAACTTAAGTTAATTGTTTTTCTGCGGCAAGCGCTGTATATAGCCTAGGCTATTTTTCTATCATCCATTTTAAATCTACAGCTGCTGCCACACAATATATATTTTTATATTTATATCTCACTAATTACACACATATTTTTATCTTACATTTAATCAAAATCTTTTCCGAGGCTTGGGGAGATACACTAGTATAGTGTTATCTTTTTTTCTATCTTCACAATGTAACCAAACAGGCACACTATTACACACCCTCTGGTCATGCCCCCAGATTTCGCAATTCTGGAATAATGTGTGCTATTTAATACACACAATTACAGTGTCCACCATTCCAATGACTCCAGAATTAGCACTATTCAACATAGGAATAGATTTGTTTCCAAAAAAGCACAGAGCAGTAATCACCCACATCCTCTTTGCAGCCAGAATAACACTCACTAGCCACTGGAAATCCCCTTCAACCCCTACGTTGGAGGAGGCCACCTTAAGAGTAAAAGTACAAAGTCAATACGAAAAACTACTAGCTTTAAAAAATTCCAGAATATTGAAGTTTTAAGAAGCGTGGAACTCCTGGTTTAGCTGCGCCAAACAGGTTAACATTATCCAAAATTACATGGTAAGCCTTGGGTCTCCCTTTCCTTCCCTCCCTTCCCTCCTATCCCAACTCCCTAAATTTCCAATTATTGTGGGTTTTGAGATCTTACCTCTGTTATTCTATAGTCTAAACTCTTAATAGCTATGGTCATCCATGAGTTGTCACGTATGTCCTTCCCACAGTTGGATCCCAATAGGGGTGGTAAGGTAGTAATAGCATACTAAGCTTCAAGTTATGGCTGGACAGCTACTGAACGTGAGATACGAACTGAAGAGGTAATTGCTATTTGTGTTATTGTGTTTATTGTTTGCTTTCTACGCGAGTTGTTTATGCCATACTCTGTAACCCACTGACAGTTTTTTAACTTTCATGAAAATTAATAAAAAGTTTCAAAGAATTGATAAATAGATAAATAAGTCTTTCCTGGTGGTGATCAATATATGTGAATAAAATAAATGTAAAATTCAATAAATAAAGTCTTTTCAAGTAGTGATCAGGTGCAAAGTGCTTCGTGCTCAATAAAGAAAAGTTTGTGACTTTCATGACGTGGATTCCTCTTTTCCTTTGGCTTGTGGTAGAAATAAATGACTTGCCAGAATCGTTAGGTCCTATGTGCTGTATAGCACTAGGACCTACAGCGCTTGGAGGCCGTTCCGGCCGGATTGGGGATCCCCTTTGTGGATGATCCTGGTGGGATACAGGTTAGGTTCCTCCTTGCCCGATCTCGATCCTCAGGATATGGGGTTAAAAGAAAGGCTCCAGATAGTGTATTATCGTTTTAAAAGTTTATTCATCAAATATTCATAAAAATCGGAGCGAAGAAAGACTCAAACTCCAAGTTTGCAGGCAAAGAAACTGCCTACAAACATCTTCTAGCAGAGTGGCGAGCGGAGTGTTCCGGCTTGCGTTCCACGTGGTGCGTAGTGTGCTGACATGCGTTCCACAACCTTGACGCGTTTCACAACTTCCTGTGACGTTTTCAAAAGGTCCTTTTATATATTTTTTATATAGGCTCCAAAAATTAGCTCACATGGTTTGAACTGACAGCAAAGAACTTAGTATTTGGTGGCTGGAGGTGCATTAGGCATTCACAGAAAAAATAATTGTCGGCCCTGAAAGGCCCCAAAAAAGGGGCATTCAATGGACAGGAAATTCCTTTTATGCCGCTGTATGTTGCGAAGCCAAGGACCAGGAATTGTTGTGGGTGGAGGAATTTCAACGAAACCTGGTCTACTGGTCACATGTGTTGAATTCCTAAGAGATCCATGCCTCATTCACTTTGATAAATGTGAGGTAGTCTACACTGTCATGAGCTAGGCAAGTGCGCTTATGGGTCATGATCCCCCCTGCTGCGCTGAACGTCCTTTTGGACAGGACACTGAATGGGGGGCAAGCCAACATTTCCATTGCAAATTGTGCAAGCTCTGGCCAAAGGTCAAGCCTGCCCACCCAGTAGTCCAGGGGTTCATCACTCCTCAGAGCGTCCACATCGGCCGTTAACCCGATGTAGTCGGATACCTGTCCGTCTAGGCGTTCCCTCATGCTGGATCGGGAGTACAGCTGTCGATGGTTCGGCTGAAAGAAGGATCTCATATTTGAAGTGACCAAGACATCTTCCAACCGCCCTCTTCTTTCAGGCGCTGTTGGATTTCTACCCACAACTGTCTCTCTGTGACTGGAAATTCCACTGCCAGCGCACGGAAAAGCAGAATGCAGCATTTCCCGCAGCAAGGCCTGGAAGTGCTGCATTCTGACGGCCCTCTGTGATTGTGGTAACATTTCCGCCATTTTGTGTTTGTACCGGGGGTCTAAGTACGTTGCCACCCAGTACATGGTCCTTGGCCTTTATGCGTTTTTATACGGGGGTCCCCCTTAAAACACTGCAGCATGTAGGCCCCCATTCCCACTAAACTGGAAGCGGTATAGTGGCCTGCTTCCAGCTCATCATCCAGGATAATGTCGTCCTCGTTCTCCTCCCCCCCATCCACGGATAACACCAGGGATCCCAGAAAGGTTTAAAGCATGCTCTTCTTGCTCCTCCTCATCCCCCCAGCACCATCCTCCTCCTCTGACTCCTCTTCAGACTCCTGCTCTTGATTTGTCTCGGATGGAGTAGAACCCCCTGGGAATTCATTCAACATTGCGACTTCCTGATCTTCCTGCTCCTGCTCCTCGATGTCTTGATCAATGACACAACGCAATGCACGCTCCAGAAAGAAGGTGTAAGGTATGATGTCACTTATGGTGCCCTAGCTGTGACTGACCAGTTTGGTGATCTCATCGAATGGCTGCAGAAGTCTGCATGCATCCCGCATGAGCAGCCACTGGTGAGGTGAAAAAAACCCAAGCTCCCCAGAACCTGTCCTGCCGCCGAGTTTGAACAGGTAGTCATAACTGCACGTTTCTGCTGGAGCAGCCTATCGAGCATATGCAATGTTGAGTTCCATTGTGTCGGGCAGTCACAAATAAGACGCCTGAAGGGCAGGTTGTGTCGCCGCTGAATTTCAGCAAGGCAAGCCATGGCTGTGTAAGATCTTCGTAAATTACCCGAGATTTTCCTGGCCTGCCGCAAGACGTCCTGGACCCCAGGGTATTTGGCAACGAATCGCTGCACCACCAAGTTGAGGACGTGAGCCATGCATGGCACATGTGTTATTTTGCCCTGTTTCAGCACGCTCAGCAGATTGGCTCTCGGCTTCCAGGCACAACAGACACAGCACAGCATGGCAACGTCTCACCTGGCATGTGGAATAGGTTCTGGGGATCTTGGGCAGCGCAGGAGAAGAGATGGTAGCAGCGTTAAGAGGAGGAGTCAGCCAAAGAGGAGGAGGAGAAGAAGAGGCAGGCCTGCTTGCAATCCATGGCTGTAGAACAAAATCTACACAGGTGCCACGGGTTGCATGCTTAACAGCCATCAGAAGAATCAACCAGTGGGCAGTAAAAGTGATATACCTTCCCTGCCCGTGTTTGCTAGACCATATGTCTGTGTAGATAACACCCCGCTTCAATCTGTGGTATTGGGGGGCCACAGGTTTATCACACCAGTTCTACAAATAATTGGCCAGTATCTGTTGTCAATGTGTGTAGCACAGTTAACACAGCAAAAGAGGCCAAATGTTTGCAGGACTAAAATGCAATCTTAGAAAAGTATACTGTTAAATAACACCCCGATTCAATATGTGCTATTGGGGGGCCACTGGTTTATCACACCAGTTGTTCAAAAAATTGGCCAGTGAGTTTGGCACTGTGTGTATCAGACTTCAGTTAGCAAAAGAGGCAATATTGTTGCAGGTGTCAGGACTCTGGAGGCGAGCCTGACATGCAGAGGGTAGCCTCTAGCTCACCGAGGGATGGAGCACAGATGAGTCACCCAGGCAGTAGATGCAGGCTAACCCGAGGTGCGGAATCTAAGTGCCAACCGGTCTTCACCAGAGCCTCAGATGGTGAGGTTGGATTTTGCTGCGTGTATAGCACCAGGTCGCGGTCCTCGGGGTTGCCCTGCCAGGAGGTGAACAGGTCCGGATCTGGTGGCAGATAAACAGACAAGGATAATGCAAAAGAGTGGTCACAAACAAGCCGAGGTCAGGGCGGGCAGCAGACAAGCGAGGTGAGGGACAAGCCAGGAGGTCAAACAGGAATCAAACTGGATACAACAGGTTTCAGGTTCAGAAACACAGGAGAAGCTTCAGATCAGACAGCAAAGACACTGTGCTTCTGAGGTGCTTAAATAAGGCAGCCTATTGCCAATTAATGAAATTAGTCTGAGCTAGGTTAACCCTTAGGTGGTAGATTCATGACAGCACTTTAGTGTGCACAGGGAGCGTTCCTGACATTGCCCCCCCCCCCCCTTAAGGGCAACCTCCGGGTGCCCAATAGGTTTCTCTTTTGTGGGTGACTGCGAAAGAAAGCCTGGATAAGTTCCATAGCGTGGATGTTTCGTTCAGGCTCCCAAGAGTTTTCTTCTGGACCATAACCCTTCCACTTGACAAGGTACTGTAACAGGTTTCCTCTCTTCCGGCAGTCCACAATAGCTTCTACTTCATATTCCACATCTTCATCTTCATGTGCGTCTGACCGGGCTGTGAGACTCAGTGTTGTGCGTCTGACCGGGCTGTGCGACTCGGTGTTGTGCGTCTGACCGGGCTGTGCGACTTAGTGTTGTGCGTCTGACCGGGCTGTGCGACTCAGCATTGTGCGTCTGACCGGGCTGTGCGACTCAGCGTGGTGCGTCTGACCGGGCTGTGCGACTCAGTGTTGTGCGTCTGACCGGGCTGTGCGACTTGGTGTTGTGCGTCTGACCAGGCTGTGCGACTCAGCGTTGTGCGTCTGACCGGGCTGTGCGACTCAGCGTTGTGCATCTGACTGGGCTGTGCGACTCGGTGTTGTTCATCTGACCGGGCTGTGCGACTCGGTGTTGTGCGTCTGACCGGGCTGTGCGACTTAGTGTTGTGCGTCTGACCGGGCTGTGCGACTTAGTGTTGTGCGTCTGACTGGGCTGTGCGACTTAGTGTTGTGCGTCTGACCGGGCTGTGCGACTTAGTGTTGTGCGTCTGACCGGGCTGTGCGACTTAGTGTTGTGCGTCTGACTGGGCTGTGCGACTTAGTGTTGTGCGTCTGACCGGGCTGTGCGACTGAGGGTTGTGCGTCTGACCGGGCGGTGCGACTCAGTGTTGTGCGTCTGACCTGGCTGTGAGATTGTGAGTGTTGTGCAACTGAGTGTCAAGTGAGTGGAGCGGAATACCAGAGGGTGAGAAGGTAGCGTTAGGAAGCCAGGAAATAGCCACATAGGATAGGCTTAAATTACTGAATCCCCATTAGATTAGATAGTAGGTACAATGCCCGGCGGGTGTGGAGATGCGACTCGGTGTACATCTTGTGATATGTATGCGTTCCTCGGTCATGTGATCGAAGACGAGTACAAATGTGCAAAATGTGAGCACGTTGCTTCCCTGGAAGCTCAGGTCCTGAATCTAGGGAAGCAGCTGGCAACACTGAGACGAATGTCCATGCCGGAGGAGAGCCAGGATTGTACCAATCAGGTGCAGGCAGGGGTCTGCACAGAGGTGGGCGGAGTATCGGAGGTGCAGGCATCAGAGCAGAGTAGAGGGGTGACAGTTAGGAGGGGTAGAAGGGAACAAGGCAAGGAGGCTGATCCTGGGCTGGAGCACCCCAATAGATACGCCCCATTGTGTGATGTTGGGGAAACCAGTCAGGGACCAGCATTGCTGGAGCAGAGCGACGCCCCTAGCTGCCAGGGGAAGAACTCCTCCAGTGAGGCTGGGAGAAAGGGAAAGGAAAGACAGGTGCTGGTGGTAGGGGACTCAATTATTAGAAGGGCAGACAGTGTAATCTGTGACCAAGACCGTGTGCGCCGAACAGTCTGTTGTTTGCCGGGCGCTCGGGTTCGGCACATAGCGGATCGGGTGGACAGATTATTGGGTGGGGCTGGGGAAGACCCAGCTGTCATGGTACACGTGGGTACCAATGACATAGGCAGAGGAAGACGGAGAGTCCTAAACGATTTCAGGGACTTAGGCGCTAAGTTGAGGACTAGGACCTCCAAGGTAATATTTTCCGAAATACTACCTGTACCTCGAGCCACACCAGAGAGGCAGCGGGAGATTAGGGAAGTTAACGAGTGGCTGAGGAGCTGGTGTAGTAAGGAGGGTTTCGGGTTCCTGGAGAACTGGGCCGACTTCTCAGTCGGTCACCGGCTCTTTGGTAGGGACGGATTGCACCTAAATGGGGTGGGTGCAGCCGTACTGGGTGCGAGGATGGCCGAAAAGTTAGAGGGGCTTTTAAACTAGGGAATGGGGGGGAGGGTACAGATGTAGAATTACCCAGTGGAAAGCAAGTTTCAGAGGGCAGAAATGGGGGCATTAGCGATAGGGTGTGCGGAGCTCCTATACCCAGGGTGGGTACGGGGAAAAATCAAGAGAGCAGCCTAAAAACATCAAAAGAGGATAAATATAACCGATCAAAATTACGAGGTTTGTATACCAATGCCAGAAGCCTGGCCAACAAGATGGGAGAGCTGGAGCTGCTGATATTTGAGGAGGACTTAGATTTTGTGGGGATAACTGAGACTTGGTTTGACAGCTCTCATGACTGGATGGCGTCCATTCAGGGGTATTCCCTTTATCGCAGAGATAGAGAAAGTAAAAAAGGGGGAGGGGTATGTTTGTATATTAAGAACAGTATACAGGTAAATATGAGGGATGATATTAATAATGGAGCTATGGACGAGGCAGAATCCCTATGGGTAGAGCTTCAAAGGGAAGGCACGGCGGGGAAGGTAATATTGGGCGTATGCTATAGGCCCCCCAACCAGAGGGAGGAGGGTGAGGCGGACCTCATGTTACAGATAGGATTGGCAGCAAGGATGGGAAATGTCATTATAATGGGGGACTTTAATTATCCAGATATAGACTGGGCAGAAGGAACCGCACACTCAGCCAAGGCTCGGCAGTTCCTAAATGTTTTGCAGGACAATTTCATGGGTCAGATGGTGAATGCACCGACAAGAAGCAATGCGGTACTTGACCTACTGATTACCAACAATACAGACCTGATCACGGATATAGAAATACGGGACAACTTAGGGAACAGTGACCATAGGTCAATTGGTTTCAGTATTAATTACAGTAATAGGAAACACAAGGGTAATATAAGGACGCTGAATTTCACAAGAGCCAATTTCCCTAAACTGCGCTCGCTGCTAGAAAATATCAAATGGGATAGAACCCTGGGAACAAAGAACACGGAGGAAAAATGGGAGTGCTTCAAGAGCATACTTAACAAGGGAGTGGGCCAGTGCATTCCACAGGGAAATAAATTTAAAAGAGCAAAACTAAACCCTGGGTGGCTAAACTCCAACATTAAAATGTATATTAGAGCTAAAGAAAAGGCCTTCAAAAAATACAAGACTGAGGGGTCATTGGCAGCATTTAAGCACTACAAAGAGTGTAATAAGAAATGTAAAGATGAAATCAGGGCGGCTAAAATAGAACACGAGAGACATATAGCGGAGGAGAGCAAAAAGAACCCCAAGAAGTTCTTTAAGTATATAAACAGTAAGAAAGCCAGGCCAGAGCACATTGGCCCCATAAAAGATGATAAAGGAAAAATGGCCACTGAGGACAGAGAAAAGGCGGAAGTGTTAAATAATTTCTTTTCTTCAGTCTTCACAAAGGAATCGGGGGGCTACACGAAACCCGCTTGTAAGGCCGAACTAAATAATACACCTCAGGAAGTGCCGCCATGGCTAACAGAGGATAGACTTAGAGCTAAACTAGAGAAACTTAACATAAATAAATCCCCGGGACCGGATGGCTTGCACCCGAGGGTTCTTAATGAGCTCAGCCAGGTGATTGCCAGACCATTATTCTTGATCTTTAAGGATAGTTTACAGACGGGTATGGTGCCAGCTGATTGGAAAAAAGCCAACGTGGTACCAATATTTAAAAAGGGGCCGAGATATATCCCGGGTAACTATAGGCCGGTCAGCCTAACATCAGTAGTCTGCAAAATTTTGGAGGGGATGATAAGGGACCACATACAAGACTTTAGTAATGAAAATGGTATTATAAGTAGAAATCAGCATGGATTCATGAAAAATCGTTCGTGCCAAACCAATCTGTTAACCTTCTACGATGAAGTGAGCTGCCACCTAGATAAAGGTAAGCCTGTGGATGTGGTGTATCTGGACTTCGCAAAGGCCTTTGACACCGTTCCTCACAAACGCTTACTGTACAAACTAAGGAAGGTAGGTATGGATCATAAGGTGAGTACCTGGATAGAGACCTGGCTCCAGGGGAGAGTCCAGAGGGTGGTGATTAATGGGGAGTACTCGGATTGGGCGGGTGTGGAAAGTGGGGTCCCCCAGGGTTCTGTCCTGGGACCAATCCTGTTTAATTTATTCATAAATGATCTAGAGGAGGGGATATCTAGTACAATCTCAGTATTTGCAGATGATACTAAATTAGGCATGCCAATATCTTCTATGCAGGATGTGGAAATCTTGCAAGCAGACCTGAACAAAATAACGGGGTGGGCAACCACATGGCAGATGAGGTTTAATGTAGAAAAATGTAAAGTAATGCACTTGGGTGCCAGAAACCAGAAAGCAAGCTATTCACTAGGGGGTGAACCTCTGGGTGAGTCTAGGATGGAAAAGGACTTGGGGGTACTGGTAGACAACAGGCTTGGCAGTGGCATGCAATGCCAAGCCGCCGCAAGCAAAGCCAACAGAATACTGGGATGTATAAAAAGGGGGATTCACTCCAGAAATAAAGAGATTATTCTCCCGCTCTACAAGACTCTGGTCCGGCCACATCTGGAGTATGCTGTCCAGTTCTGGGCACCGGTCCGCAGGAAGGATGTGCTGGAACTGGAGAAAGTCCAGAGGAGGGCAACAAAAATAATTAGGGGAATGGAGGACATCGGCTATGAGGAAAGACTACAAGCACTGAACCTATTCTCTCTGGAGAAGAGACGATTGAGGGGGGATATGATATCAATGTACAAATACTGTACTGGCGACCCTAGCATAAGGAACAAACTATTCAGAGAAAGGGAATACAATAAGACACGTGGCCACTCACTAAAACTTGAGGAAAGGCGGTTTAACCTTAAAGTGCGTAAGGGGTTCTTCACTGTAAGAGCGGTAAGGATGTGGAATTCTCTTCCACAAGCAGTCGTATCAGCGGGGAGCATAGATAGTTTCAAAAAACTATTAGATGTACACCTTAAAGACCACAACATACAGGGGTACACAATGTACGGTTAAAAGCAAACACACACGCATCATGGGTTGAACTGGATGGACTTGTGTCTTTTTTCAACCTCACTAACTATGTAACGATTACAGGTTCGGGTGGCTCTGAACTCCTACCAGGGAAGGTATTGGGAACTGCAGGCTTTAACAAGGAGACGTGAAATACTGGGTGAATGCGGAGTGAATTGCGTAAAGATAACTCATAGGAAACTTCATTAAGTTTCCTCTTGACCGGAAAGGGTCCAATAAACCTGGGAGCCAATTTTTTAGATGGACAGGCTAAATGGAGGTTAGTTGTGGACAACCAAACCTGGTCACCTGGTTGAAGAATTAATTCTCCCCTTCTTCTTCTATCAAAGATCTTCTTAGATGCCGTTTGTGCCTTACGTATGGCTTCTTGCAGTAATTTGCTGTTGCGAGCAAAGAAATTAATAGTGTCCTGTACTGCAGGGACTCCAGAGTCAGACGGGATATCGGGCAAGAAGGATGGGTGGAAGCCGTAGTTTGAGAAGAATGGAGATTGTCCAGTAACAGAATGTTTAGCATTATTATAGGCAAACTCTGCGAATGGCAGCAAGGCCACCCAATCGTCTTGAACAAAGGTGGTAAAACACCGAATGTACTGTTCCAAGGTCTGGTTGGTCCTCTCGGTCTGCCCATTAGTCTGTGGGTGGTAAGCAGAAGACAAGGATAATTCAATCTTCAACAGACTGCATAATGCTTTCCAGAAGCGTGAGGTGAACTGCACCCCTCTGTCAGAGACAATATTTGCAGGTACCCCGTGAAGCCTAACAATCTCTTTTATGAAGACTTCTGCGGTTTCCTTGGCAGAAGGTGTACCCCTGAGAGGCAAAAAATGGGCCATTTTAGACAATCGATCCACAACAACAAAAATGGCAGAGCATCCCTTAGATGGAGGAAGTTCCACAATAAAATCCATGGCGATCATCCTCCACGGTCTATCAGGAACTGGAAGTGGTCTAAGGAGACCCCATGACTTACTTCTCGCGGGCTTGCTTCGGGAACACACAGCACAGGAAGACACGTAGTCCCTACAACTTTTTTCCAGGTCAGGCCACCAGAATGTACGCTGCAGCAAGTCAAGGGTCTTACGGACTCCAAAGTGACCTGCCAAGGGATGGTCATGACAAGAACCCAGAACCGACATTCGGACATCTTCTGGAACAAAGATCTTGTCCCCAAACCATAGCAAACCGTCCTTAGGTACCAGAGAAATTTCAGGAAGACAGGGAATACTCACAGAAGCCTGTTTAATATGAGCCATCAGATTAGTTAATGGAAGAAGAAAGTTACCTTCAGACAGGATGGTGTCAGGTATAGGAATTTCCTTCGGGTCATCGAACATGCAGGAGAGTGCGTCCGGTTTGACGTTCTTGGAACCAGGTCGGTAAGTAATATGAAACGCGAACCTTGAAAAGAACAGAGCCCACCGTGCCTGGCGTGGTCTCAGCCGTTTAGCAGATCTCAAGTATTCAAGGTTCTTGTGGTCGGTGAAGATAAGGATGGGATGTGCTGCCCCTTCGAGTATATATCGCCACTCCTCGAGTGCCACCTTGATGGCCAAAAGTTCACGATCGCCCACATCATAGTTTCTTTCCGCTGGAGAGAGTTTGCGGGAAAAAAAAGCTACAGGGTGTACCAAGTCTTTAACTCCCTGTCTTTGGGAGATAACAGCCCCTACAGCCACTTCTGAGGCATCTACCTCAAGGAGGTAAGGTAAGGTGGGATCAGGGTGTCTCAGGATGGGAGCAGTAGTAAACAGCTTTTTCAGGACTGAGAAGGCGGTCTGGGCTTCAGGGGACCAATGGAAGCGAATGTTCTGCTTGGTACCGAGGAAGAAGAATCTGTCATCACAGGGGGGTTCCCAGGTGCAGAATGCATCCGTTCCTCCAGATGCATGTAGCCCTCCTGAAGTGTCTTTACGGCTTGAGATAAAGTTGTGAGATGCTGGCAGATCTCATCCAATGGTGAGGCCCCTCTTGCAGGCTGCAACATGGCTGTCTGATACTGTCAGGACTCTGGAGGCGAGCCTGACGTGCAGAGGGTAGCCTCTAGCTCACCGAGGGATGGAGCACAGATGAGTCACCCAGGCAGTAGACGCAGGCTAACCCGAGGTGCAGAATCTAAGTGCCAACCGGTCTTCACCAGAGCCTCAGATGGTGAGGTTGGATTTTGCTGCGTGTATAGCACCAGGTCGCGGTCCTCGGGGTTGCCCTGCCAGGAGGTGAACAGGTCCGGATCTGGTGGCAGATAAACAGACAAGGATAATGCAAAAGAGTGGTCACAAACAAGCCGAGGTCAGGGCGGGCAGCAGACAAGCGAGGTGAGGGACAAGCCAGCAGGTCAAACAGGAATCAAACTGGATACAACAGGTTTCAGGTTCAGGAACACAGGAGAAGCTTCAGATCAGACAGCAAAGACACTGTGCTTCTGAGGTGCTTAAATAAGGCAGCCTATTGCCAATTAATGAAATTAGTCTGAGCTAGGTTAACCCTTAGGTGGCAGATTCATGACAGCACTTTAGTGTGCACAGGGAGCGTTCCTGACAGCAGGACACAAATACACTTGTAAAAGTATACTCAGGCTCCAAAAATTTACTCACATGGTTTGAACTGACAGCAAAGAACGTAGTATATGATTGCTAGAGGTACAGTAGGCATTCACAGTATACACAAGTTGGTGGCGGGCTGTTTAGGCCGAAAACATGAGCTCACATGGGTTGAGTCAGTCCGCCAGTTCTACAAATAATTTGCCAGTAACTGTTGTCACTGTGTGTAGCAGAGTTAACACAGCAAAAGAGGCCAAATGTTTGCAGGACTAAAATACAATCTTAGAAAAGTTTACTGTTAAATAACACCTCAATTCAATATGTGACATGGGGGGGGGGGGGGGCACAGGTTTATTACACCAGTTCTACAAATAATTGGCCAGTAACTGTTGTCACTGTGTGTAGCACTGTTAACACAGCAAGAGGCCACATTTTTGCAGGACTAAAATACACTCTTAGAAAATTATATTGTTAAATAACACCCCACTTCAATATGTGGCATTGGGAGGGGGCACAGGTTTATTACACCAGTTCTACAAATAATTGGCCAGTAACTGTTGTCACTGTGTGTAGCACTGTTTACACAGCGAGAGGCCAAATTTTTGCAGGACTAAAATACACTCTTAGAAAATTATACTGTTAAATAACACCCACTTCAATATGTGGCATTGGCCAGTGAGTTTGGCGCTGTGTGTACCAGACTTCACTCAGCAAACTAGGCAATATTGTTGCATCACACAAATACACTTGAAAAAGTTTACTCGGATAACACCCCACTTCAATATGTGGCATTGGGGGGGGGGGGGGGGCAATTGGTCTATCACACCAGTCATAATACTTTATAAGTGCTTTTGTCACTGTGTGTAGTGTTGCTGCAGAAACGCTCAGTCTCACCACCACACCAGACACAATGCTGCACAGTGCACAATAATAGTACTAATCCACTATAACTGCCCCTAAAGCAACCACAGGATACCTGGCCCTATAGTAAAGAGACTGTAATAGACCCTAAAACAACATTGGAGCATTTTAAATGAATTTTGTGGACATTGACAAAGCGATTTGTGTGTGACTGCAGTCAATCTCTAACTGCCCCTACAGCAACCGCAGGATACCTGCCCCTATAGTAAAGAGACTGTAATAGACCCTAAAACGACATTGGAGCATTTTAAATTACTTTTGTGGACATTGAAAAAGCGATTTGTGTGTGACTGCAGCCAATCTCTAACTGCCCCTAAAGCAACCACAGGATACCTCTCCCTAAGCTCAAAAGATACTAGTTGACCTATAGTGAAAAATACCAGCTCTGGAAAGGACTTTTGTGGACATTGACAGAGCGATTTGTGACTACAGCCAATCTCTAACTGCCCCTAAAGGAACCACTGGATACCTGCCCCTAAGCTCAAAAGATACTAGTTGACCTATACTGAAAAATACCAGCCCTGGAAAGGACTTTTGTGGATCTTCACAACGCTATATGTGTCTAGCAAACTCTCCCTGACGAGCACAGCAGACCTCTCCCTACACTGGCAGAAAGTGGAATGTGAAATGGCCGCCAGATTGGGTCTATTTATAGGGTAGGGGGACTGTCCATGTGCTGGAATGTTTCAATTGGCTGTCCCGTTCCACCTGACGGCTGTGTCACGGGTTAAAGTTCTCCCCAATGTAAACAAATATGGCCGCCGCGAACGACGCCATGTGTTTGCAAATTTGGCGGGTAGCAAACAAGCAAAATTTGCCGCAAACCGACCGCCGGGCGAACCGCAAGGCCATTTCTAATGGCTAGAGGTACATTAGGCATTCACACAGTATACAGAAGTAAGTGGCGGCCTGTATAAGCAACAAAAATTAGCTCACATGGGTTGAACTGACAGCAAAGAACGTAGTATTTTATGGCTAGAGGTACAGTAGGCATTCACAGTACACAGAACAGTAAGTGTCGCCCTGTATAGGCTGAAAAAATTAGCTCACATGGGTTGAACTGACAGCAAAGAACTTAGGTTTTGATGGCTAGAGGTACAGTAGGGATTCACAGTATGCAGAAGTAAATGGCGGCCTGTATAGGCGGCAAAAATTAGTTTACATGGGTTGAACTGACAGCAAAGAACTTAGGTTTTGATGGCTAGAGGTACAGTAGGCATTTACAGTACATAGAACAGTTAGTGTCGGCCTGTATAGGCTGCAAAAATTAGCTCACATGGGTTGAACTGACAGCAAAGAACTTAGTTTTTGATGGCTAGAGGTACAGTAGGCATTCACAGTACACAGAACAGTAAGTGACGGCCTGTATAGGCCCCAAAAATTAGCTATTCAATGGACATGAAATGCCTTTTTATGCCACTGTATTTAGCAAAGACAAGGACCAGGAATTGTTGTGGGTGGATGGCGGTCTGGCAGATATTTGTGGCCTGTGATGAGAAATTTCAATGAAACATGGTCTACTGGTGGTCACATGTGTTGAATTCCTCAGAGATCCATGCCTCATTTATTTTTATAAATGTGAGGTAGTCTACACTGTCATGAGCTAGGCGAGTGCGCTTATCGGTCACGATCCCCCCTGCTGTGCTGAACGTCCTTTTGGACAGGACACTGGACGGGGGGCAAGCCAACAGTTCCATTGCAAATTGTGCAAGCTCTGGCCAGAGATCAAGCCTGCCCACCCAGTAGTCTAGGGGTTTATCACTCCTCAGAGCGTCCACATCGGCCATTAACCCGATGTAGTCGGACACCTGTCGAGACACCTTTTTTTACGCTCCAACATTTGAGCAACAGAAGTCTGCCTTTTCCAGAACAACGTGACGATGGCATCATGGAAGGTGGAGTGTTGGACAACTGTGAGGAGACAGGAGAAGGAGAAAAGGCTGGACGGTGAGAGCATGGAGTGTGGCTTTGTGGGTTCTGATGGTGTTGCTCCCACTGGGCTTAGTGATAAGATTTCAGGTGCCTTCTTAAGGCGGTTGTCCCTGGGTGAGTGTTGGGCTTACTGCGACTTATGCGTTGACTGCAAAGGCTGCAGATGGCAACACTGGTGTCAGCAACAGACACATTAATAAAAGCCCACATTGCGGAGCCATGTGCCGGTGTCCTGGGAGCACCAGATGTGACTGTACATGGTTGGTGGCTCGCTCCTGATACATTTGCAGTCTGCTTTGCACCTATTGTGCAATGCAGGTTCTGCCTGCCTCTCCTCCCTATCTGCCGGTCCGTCAGTTCGCCAGTTCTACAAATAATTGTGTAGAATTGTGTAAATGTGTAGCACAGTTAACACAGCAAAAGAGGCCACATTTTTGCAGGACTAAAATACAATCTTAGAAAAGTATACTGTTAAATAACACCTCCATTCAATCTGTGGTATTGGGGGGCCACAGGTTTATCACACCAGTTCTACAAATAATTGGCCAGTAACTGTTGTCACTGTGTGTAGCACTGTTTATACAGCAAGAGGCCAAATTTTTGCAGGACTAAAATACACTCTTAGAAAATTATACTGTTAAATATCACCCCACTTCAATATGTGGTATTGGGAGGGCATTGGTGTATCACAGCAGTTCAAAAAATTGGCCAGTGAGTTTGGCGCTATGTGTACCAGACTTCACTCAGCAAATGAGGCAATATTGTTGCATGACACAAATACACTTGTAAAAGTTTACTCAGATAACACCCCACTTCAATATGTGGTATTGGGGGGCATTGGTGTATCACACCAGTTCCAAAAATTGGCCAGTGAGTTTGGTGCTGTGTGTACCAGACTTCACTCAGCAAACGAGGCAATATTGTTGCATGACACAAATACACTTGTAAAAGTTTACTCAGATAACACCCCACTTCAATATGTGGTATTGGGGGGACACAGGTTTATTACACCAGTTCTACAAATAATTGGCCAGTAACTGTTGTCACTGTGTGTAGCACTGTTTACACAGCAAGAGGCCAAATTTTTGCAGGACTAAAATACACTCTTAGAAAATGATACTGTTAAATAACACCCCACTTCAATATGTGGTATTGGGGGGCCACAGGTTTATCACACTGGTTCTACAAATAATTGGCCAGTAACTGTTGTCACTGTGTGTAGCACTGTTTACACAGCAAGAGGGCACATTTTTGCAGGACTAAAATGCACTCTTAGAAAATTATACTGTTAAATAACACCCCACTTCAATATGTGGTATTGGGGGGGCATTGGTGTATCACACCAGTTCCAAAAATTGGCCAGTGAGTTTGGCGCTATGTGTACCAGACTTCACTCAGCAAACGAGGCAATATTGTTGCATGACACAAATACACTTGAAAAAGTTTACTCAGATTACACCCCACTTACATTTTTGGTATTGGGGGGGCATTGGTGTATCACACCAGTTCCAAAAATTGGCCAGTGAGTTTGGCGCTGTGTGTACCAGACTTCACTCAGCAAACAAGGCAATATTGTTGCATGACACAAATACACTTGAAAAAGTTTACTCAGATAACAAACCAATTCAATATGTGGTATGGGGGGGGGGGGTAATTGGTCTATCACACCAGTCATAATACATTATAAGTGCTGTTGTCACTGTGTGTAGTGTTGCTGCAGAAACACTCAGCCTCACCACCACACCTGTCACAATACTGCACAATTTCTACAAAGTATATTATACTGTGAATTACCACCCCCGCCCCCCTTTTAGTGTACTGCACAGCAATACCAAAAAATTTGCAGCCCTTTAAATGATTTTTGTGGACATTAACAGAGCGATTTGTGTCACTGCTGATGATCTCTAACTGCCCCTACAGCAACCACTGGATACCTGCCCCTATACTAAAGAGACTGTAATAGACCCTATAACGACATTGCAGCACTTTAAATGACTTTTGTGGACATTAACAGAGCGATGTGTGTGACTGCAGCCGATCTCTAACTGCCCCTAAAGAAACCACTGCATACCTCTCCCTAAACTCAAAAGATACTAGTAGACCTATACCGAAATACTAGCCCTGAAAACGACTTTTGTGGATCTTCACAGCGCTATATGTGTCTAGCAAACTCTCCCTGATGAGCACAGGTGTGCTGGAATGTTTCAATTGGCTGTCCTGTTCCACCTGACGGCTGTGTCATATGTCAAAGTTCTCCCCAATGTAAACTAATATGGCCGCTGCGAACGACACCATGTGTTCGCAAATTTGACGGGTAGCGAACAAGCAAAATTTGCCGCGAACCGACCGCCGGGCAAACCGCAAGGCCATCTCTACTCCTAATTATAGAATTGCATTTAGAAAAAGAATTAGGGATCTGTATTGGGAGGGTTCTGAATAAATAAAGGATTTTTGGAAGGACTTGCATGTTAAAGGCCTTTTTTTTAATGATTTTTTTAAGTTAATTTTGACTATCCATGAGAGCTAGATTTTTGCTATACTATTCAGTTCCTTTTGGATATTGTGGAGGAGTGAGGGAAAGTTAGTCATAAGTGGAGCTGATGGGAAAGGAAAGCTGGATACCTAGGTATGTTATGGATTTTGCTACCCAGGAATATGGGAATGTGTTTTGGAGATGCCGGATTTGATCCGGAGGGATTCCCATGGCCAAAGCTGGCATTTCTTCGCGTTGACCTTGTAGTTGGATACCTGTCCAAATTCTACTATTAACTGCTGAATTCTGGTGAGGGAGACGGAAGGATTGGCAATGGTTAGTATGATGTCATCAGCAAATAATCCTAATTTGTGCTCATAGCTTCCTATTTTAAGCCCTTGTATCTGTTTATCTGTCCTAATAAGTTCTGCAAAGGGTTCAATGGCAAGAGTGAACACTATGGGTGATAGGGGGCAACCCTGTCTAGTTCAGTTTGAGAGGTCGAAGGGAGCAGAGAGGGCGCCAGATGCAGGCACTCTAGCCGAGGGACCCGCGTACAGTGACATAATCGCTGAATGGAGTTTTCCACTGAAGCCGAATTTTGTAAGGACCTGCCACAGATGACCTCAATGGACCCTGTCGAATGCCTTCTCCACGTCCAAGCCCAGAAGAAAAGGCACCCGGCAGGCCTCTATGTGGTGGATTATGTTGAGCATTCTCCAGGTGCCGTCCGGAGCCTGCCTTCCTTTGACAAACCCCACTTGGTCCGGGCCAATGAGGAGAGGGGTCACATCTATTAATCTATTAGCCAGCACTTTTGAGAAAATGTTTAAGTCCGAATTAAGGAGAGAAATAGGCTTGAAATTCTGGCGGCATGTGGGTTTCTTTCCTGGTTTGGGAAGGGGTACTATTACAGCCTCTAACATTTCTTTTGTGAACCTGCCTTCCGCAGGTTTCTATAATAAAAAGTTTTAAAACCCCCCACTAAAAATCCCCATCCTGTCCGAATGGCGAAAAAAAAGAGGCAGACGCTCACAGGCCACTAAAAGGGGGCAAGCAGCCTTTGTGTCCACAGTGAAAAGTGGTGGTCGCAGATATGGTGCATCCTCTGCAGGCGAGGCATGCTTGTCCTTTTCTTCTGGTGCTGGCCATGTTATTGAGACACAAAATGCAAAAGAGTTGGTGGAGTGGATAACTAAGCCGTCCTCATCCTTACCATCCTCTGTCACCCAGGCTCATACTAGTTTGCCTTCCATTGCAGCTGCTAAAGTGGCCTATTCCACAGGTTCCTTGTCCACAGCTACTCCTTCCGTAGCCTCAACAACATGCTCCTTCCGTAGCCTCAACAACATGCACGGAGGAGTCACCTGAATTACAGTATTTGATTATAGTGTCAGTTACATGATGCTGGAGGATGCGCAGCAATTTGAATGTTCCAATGTTGGTTTCCAGGTTGAGGAAGGGAATAATGTGTGCCTAGAGAGAGGGGGTGACAATGACGGACAAGAAACTAGCAGTCATGTTCCAAAAGCTGCAGCATACTGCCAAGATTGCTCCAGTGACGAGGAGGGAGGAGATGAGGTTACTGACTGTACTTGGGTGCCTGAGAGAATAGAGGAAAGTGAAGAGGAAGTGGAACAACTCCATCGAGGCAGGATGTCCCCTGGGGGTTGGTTTAAGGGCAGCCACCCGATAGCATCACACCATAGAGCTCCACAGGTGCAGGGCGCTGCTAACTCCCCACTGATTCCAAAAGTTCATTGGTGTGGGCTTTTTTTCAGCACATGTGCAGCAGACTGCACCGTTCCCGTTTGAAAACTCTGTCTGAAGCGGTCAAGCGTGGCCAGAACACCAGCCACTTGGGCACCACATGCTTGACAAGACCTTTGACAACCTGCCATGCAGTCGGTTGGCAACAGCACCTGAAGGACTCCCATCATAATAGAATGCAGACTTCTCCTTGCTCCTCATTTGGGATCTCTACCCCTACTATACCTCAAGTCTTCTCAAAAACCTGAAGGATGATGGTATAGCAAAGGGTGCCACAGGTGCTTGCACCCAATCTACTAGCAGTACACCATCTGTTGATTTGAAAAGCAGGCAAATTTCACAACCCCAGTTGCTGAACCGTAAAAAAAATACTATCCCACCCATCCACATGCTCAGCATCTAAATGCTAGCTTGGTTTAATGGCTAGCGCTACAACTCCTGCCTTTTCATCTGCCCCCCTTGTGAATTTGCAGAATGAGCTGTACCCCAATGACAGGTTCCAAAAAGAAATTTATTTTCTTGTAAGGCTATTCCAGCTCTGTACCATCATGTGGAAGGAAATTTTGTATCCTCATTCGACAGAGGGGTCAGCAGAAAGGTTCATATTACTGTTGACTCATGGCCCAGCAGGCATGGTCAGGGGCGTTACATTTCCTTCGCAGTGCACTGGGTAACTCTGCTGGCAGCTGGGAAGGATGCAGGACAGGGTTCAGTGCTGGAGCTTGTTTTCCGCCAAAGCTGGTGGTGATTCTGCCACATCTGTCTGCTCCACCCCTCCTCTTCTTCTTCCTCTATGGCCTCTTCTGCTGAATTGTCCTCTGAACCAGCAGTGCTCCCTCGGCGTTCAAGGAGCTACACAAGCAGCCAGGCTAAAAGATGTCATGCAGTGCTTCAGCTGGTCTGTCTAGGGGCCAGGAGCCACATCGGGGCAGAAATTCTGTCAGCTCTGCAGGGGCAGGCTCAGAGGTGGTTGACGCCATGGCAGCTTGAGCCAGGAATGTTTGTATGTGACAATGGCGCCAGCCTTCTCTCCACCTTCTGACAGGGACACTTGACATATGTTTCGTGCTTGGTACATGTCCTGAATTTGGTGGTGCAGCATTTCTTAAACAGGTACCTGGGCTTACAAGATCTTCTGGGGCAGGCCAGAAACGTTTGTGGCCATTTCCAGCAGTCATACAACGCCAGTGCTCGGCTGGCTGTCATTTAATGGGATTTAGCCTGCCCACCAACCACCTCATTTTTGACATGCTCACCAGGTGGAACTCAACATTGGCAATGCTGCAGTGGCTGCACACGCAGCAGAGGACCATCAATGAATACCTGTGTGAGTATAGTGCAAGGACAGGCTCAAGGGAGCTTGGCTTCTTTTCGCCACGCCAGTGGCTGCTGATAAAGGATGCTTGCACTGTCCTGTCACTATTTGAAGAGGCAACAATGATGGTGAGCCGCCACGATGCATACATCAGTGACACTATTCCTCTTGTCTTCGGACTGGAGCACACGCCTCGTGGAATCATGGACAGGGCCTTTGAGGCAGAACAGCGGGAGGAAGAGGAGGACTTTCTTTCCTCACAAGGCCCCCTTTATGCAGATAACATTCTTGCGGGGCCATAAACTACACAGGAGGAAGAGGAGGAGGAGGATTGTGGCAGCATGGATGTAGAGGATAACCTACAGCAGTGTTCAAGGGATGGTTTTCATTCCCCAGAAACTCCAGGAGTTGTACATGGCTGGGGAGAGGTTGCTCCTGACAGTGTCATCCTGAGTGACCCAGAGGACTCAGAATCTCATGCCTCAAACTTACGCTGCATGAGCTCCCTGATGCTGCAAAGCCTGTGAAAGGACCCGAGGATTTGTCATATCAAGGACAGGGATAATTTACTGGTTGGCAATCCTTCTTGATCCACGTTACAAGGGTAAAGTTGCAGAGATCTGCCTTCGCAGAGGGAGCAGAGGATGAAAAATCTTGAGGATGCCTAAAGTAAAAATTTGTGAACCACCTTTCCAGACAGTCGGAGGTTACCATTTCCTGGACAAGTGGTGGAGAAGGCAGCTGGCTGACCAATGTCTTTAAACAATTCTTTAGTCCCCAGCCCTCGTGGCTGTTAGGTTTAAGCAACCATCGGCAGTGTCTGCAGCATATGGTGCAGGATTATCTAGGGGCAAGAGCAGACTTGGAGACCTTTCAAATGGAGCATCCACTGAGTTACTGGGTCTTGAGGATGAACCACTGGACAGAACTTGCTCAATATGCAGTGGAGCTACTGGCCTGTCCTGATTCCAGCATGCTTTCCAAACAGACATTCAGTGCTGCTGGAGGTTTTGTGATGGATAAAAAAGTGCGTCTGTTCACAGACTTAGAGTAACTGTGAGGGGTTACAGTGTTCAGGCACCACCAACACCCAAGGCCCAATTTTTCTGCACCTGTATGACAAGTACAATTTTTTTGGGTATCAGGTACTTTGTACCCCACCCATTCACCAAAAAAGTGTAAAAAAATAAATAAAAACACAAGACAGTTTTTGACATATCCTTTATTAAAAAAAAAAAAAAAAAAATGTGTCCCCCAATGTAAATCCATCGTCAATCACACCCACCGTTGCACCCGCTGACCCGAAAAAAGGAAAAAAAAAAGCTCTGCTCTCTGTGAAAGCTTCCCACGGACTGCCTATTCACGGTTTGACAGTTCTTATATAGGGAATGGGCGGGGCCACACCAGTGAGGTCACCCAACAGTACCGTCCCTCATAACGTCACCAACCCAGCATTCACCGGTCCGTGACATCACAAGGGGAGGGACCACCCAGTGATGTCACTGGTGTTGCTCTGCATATTTGCATCTATAGGTACTGTCAAACTGTGAATAGGCAGTTTGCGGCAAGCGTTCACAGAGAGCGGAGCTTTTTTTTTTCTTTCGGGTTGGCGGGTGCGACGGGCGGCATGATTAACTATGGATTTACATCGGGGGACACTATTTTTTTATTTTTATTTTTGAATAAAGGACTTGTCAAAAACTGTCTTATGTGTTTATTTTTTTTGTACACTTCTTGGGTGAATGGGTAGGGGTACAATTTATTTGATACCCATTCACATGGGGGCGGGATCTAAGGGCCCTCTTGTTAACCAGTTGCCATCACCCTGTAATGTTCCGGTACCTTTGGTACCCTAAATTACACTTTCCACAAGTGTATGCGCCCCACCATTTACTTTTGGAAAGGTGTGCATACACCTTTAAGACTGGAGCTGTCATCACCCAGCGCCGGACTAGATGGCTATTTAAAGCGCCGGTTCTCACTCACATGTGTTCGTTCAAACACCCTTACCTGGATTCTAACCTTGCTTGAAGCTTCCATGCTTGCAAGCTTACTTCGCTGACGGAACCTTGCTGCGCTGATCCCTGTATCCCGCTACTGGATCATCCGCCTCTCCTGAACCACCCTTCGGCTGTATCGCTAATAGTGCTAAGTACCCCGCAGGGGAATTCTCTATAAACTTATACTAAGCTTACACTATCTAGCTCTGCATAGTAAAGACTGTTTATCACATCTGCATAACTAGATTGCTAGCTCTTGAGACTACTGCTACTTTTCTGCACTGGGTTGATCTCTTTTGTATGTCCACCTGCTATCCTATCATCTGCTATCATACAACATTGCTAAACCTTCCTGCATCCATCTGCAACTGTCTCACCTTCAAGTGTCTATCACCTACCACCTCCACTCAACCTATCCCTCAACCTTCATCATTGTGTTACCACATACATAAAGTCACTCTAGGAACCAGCTTGCTAATTGTGTGTATTTACTGGCTGAAATAAGACCTTCCACACATGATGAGTCATTGAGGTTGGGAATGGTATCTCAGCATATCTCTTACATGACTACTGACGTGGAACTATTTCTGCAGCTGAAAATCCACACCATATAAGAAACGCAGAAGCGTTACAGATTGAACGAACCAAAAAATGGATTCAGCAGAAATAACCACTCAGGTGACACAATTAAAACAGCAAGTATCTGCGTTAATACACGCACTTGCTGAATTAAAAGAAGATAATCAGGCTCTGTCGCAGCAGGTAATTCGACTGACACAACTTACCTCTGCTCAGTCCCCTGAACCCAAGATAAATCCCCCTTCGGTATTTACAGGCGAAAAAATTTCGCGAATTTAAAAACGCATGTGAGTTACTTTTTTTGCTAAAACCTCGTACCTACCTTACTGATCACATTAAGGTTTGTACTATTATTTCTTACCTATCAAACGATCCTCGAGCCTGGGCAGATTCTCTTTTTGAGAAAAACGACCAGCTTCTCAACTCCTATGCCTTGTTCCTGGCAGAGCTCACTAGCCTATATGATGACCCCAATAGGCAGAGTACTGCTGATCTTCAGTTAAGATCCTTGAAACAAGGAAGGAGGCCTGTAGAAGACTTTGTCGCAGAGTTCAAGAGATGGACCCTTGATTCAGAATGGAATGATGCATCTCTGAAAACCCAATTTAGGCTTGGCCTATCAGAAGCCGTTAAGGACGAGCTCGCCCGAGCGGATCTGCCAAAAACCCTGGATGCACTAATACAACTCAGTATTACCATAGATAGAAGACTACGAGAAAGAAAGGCTGAAAAGATGGGAATGCCGATGGGAATGCCATTATCCGTTTCCTCTCGGAGTCTGACCGTTGACCCCGTTCCTATGGAGATAGGAACCATACGCCCACCGTTATCAACTATGGAAAAAGCCAAAAGACGAAATGAAAATCTCTGCTTGTACTGTGCATCCCTGGATCACAAGATAAACGTCTGTCCCCTAGTCAACAAAAAGAAGGGTGAGTGTTCACATGTCTCCCTAGGAGGATTGACAACTTCATTCACTAACCTCTACATTTCTGTTTTTTTGACATTACAGTGGGACCAGAACAGGATTACTACTGAGGCCATGATTGACACAGGATCTTGTGGAAATTATATGGATATATGTTTTGCTGCTTTAAATAAAATTCCTATTATTTCTAAACTCAAACCTGTCTCAGTAAGTCTTATTACCGGTGTTCCGTTATCCTCTGGTCCGATCACCGATCAGACACAAGCACTTCTAGTCACTATTAACGAGTCTCATAGGGAGACTTCTACCTTCGATTTAATACCTTCACCCCACTTTCCCATTGTGTTGAGACTTCCCTGGTTGCACACACACCAACCAACCATAGATTGGAAGAAACGGTCCTTGACCTTCCCTTCTTGTTACGTGTAACCTCCCGTTTTCCGGGAAGATTCTGTCTGTGGTGACAGATGAGATTGCACCACTATGTTATCAGGATCTTTCTGAGGTTTTTCTTGAGAAAAATGCTCAAGCATTACCTCCTCATCGAGACTATGATTGTAGCATTGATCTACTCCCAAATAGCAAATTGCCGTTCGGTCATGTTTATCCTCTTTCACAGGATGAACTTGCCCATCTCAAAACCTATTTGGATGAGAACTTGGAAAAAGGTTTTATTAGACCTTCCACTTCTTCCACAGCAGCAGGACTCTTTTTTGTTCGCAATAAAGATTCAAGTCTCAGACCAATCATCGACTACAGGAAATTGAATGCCATCACAATAAAAGATCGCTATCCTCTACCGCTTATCCCTGAGCTCATTGAGCAGGTGCGTGGAGCTACCTATTTTTCAAAATTAGACCTGAAAGGAGCATACAATCTCATTCGAATCCGTGATGGACACGAGTGGAAGACTGCATTCAGAACTAGATACGGATTGTTCGAATATCTTGTAATGCCATTCGGCCTATGCAATGCCCCTGCAGTTTTCCAACGATTTATAAACGATATTTTTAAAGACTTACTAGATGTCTGTGTTGTGGTATATCTGGACGATATACTTATATATTCACGGACTCTGTCTGAACATATAAGACATGTAAGACTTGTATTATCGAGATTGCTTGCACATAATCTTTATGTGAAGCTGAAGAAATGCTTGTTCCATAAAGATGAGGTACTCTTTCTAGGCTACATCATATCCAAAACAGGAATCGAGATGGACATGAGTAAAATATCCTGCATTCAGGATTGGCCTACACCAACTACACGCAAGGCGCTACAGCGATTCCTGGGATTTTCAAATTTCTACAGGAAGTTCATAAAAAACTTTTCTGCTATTGTGAGACCCCTCACACAGCTCACTAGCATAAAAATACCATTTAAATGGTCAGAAGAAGCAAATAAGGCTTTCCACTTGTTAAAGACAAGGTTTACTTCCGCTCCCATATTACGCCATCCAGACCCATCCCTCCAATACATTCTGGAGGTAGATGCGTCAAACATGGCAGTAGGAGCAATACTCTCCCAACGACCAACTCACACTTCACCACTTCATCCAGTCGCTTTTTTTTCTAAATCCCTGAGCAGTCCCGAGATAAATTACCCCGTGGGTGAAAAGGAACTGCTTGCTATAAAATTGGCTCTGGAGAATTGGCGACATTTACTCGAAGGCACCCAATTACCAATAATTATATACACGGACCATAAAAACCTCCAATATCTTCAGACTAGCAAAACTCTCTCGCATCGACAGGTACGATGGTCACTATTCTTTCTAAGGTTTAACTTCCTAGTGACCTACACACCTGCAGATAAGAACAAAAAGGCGGATGCACTATCACGACTAACTGAAGAAAACTACTTTGAAATCCCTTCCGTTCCTATAATACCTCACAAACGCATTATTGGAGTTGTCCGTTCCTTAAAGGAAGAGGTTCTGCATGGTATAAGTTTGGATTCACCCCCACCACAACTAAATACTGATGCAGAAGGCTTCCTCTACTACAACGACAAACTTTACATACCACCTACCCTACGCACCAAGATCTTGGAATTATCGCATGATGTGCCTATGGCAGGACATATGGGTATGACAAAGATTTTCAATTTGATTTCTCGACAATTCTGGTGGCCTGACATGAAAACATCTATACAAAAATTCGTCTCTTCATGCAATGTCTGTGCCAGGTCCAAGATTGACACTACGAGACCATCCGGTCTACTATGCTGTCTACCAATACCCCAAACTCCATGGGAGGTTTTGTCATTGGACTTCATCGTAGAATTGCCTCCTTCCAAAGGATTTAATACCATCTTGGTGTCAGTGGACCATCTGACAAAGATGGCACATTTCATTGCTATTCGCAGACTACCTTCGTCCAAACAAACGGTAGAACTCCTGATGAAACATGTCTTCAGATTACATGGTATCCCAAAAACTCTTCTGTCTGACCGTGGATCCCAATTTATTTCTAAATTCTGGCAAGAACTATGTCACATACTACGGATTGAGCGGAAGCTCACTTCTCCTTACCATCCGCAGACCAACGGACAGACTGAAAGAGTCAACCAATGCATCGAGCAGTATTTACGTTGTTACACTTCTTACCAACAGGATGATTGGTTGGATCTTCTCCCCCTGGCAGAATTTGCCTACAACAACACAACTCACAGTACAACCAAGCAGAGTCCGTTCTACTTGAACTATGGGTTCCATCCCTCTATTCTCCCTCCACGCATCCTTCCTTCAAATAACCCAGTAGCCTCAGACTATCTTACCCAAATAAAGGATTCTCTGGGTTTACTAAATACTACCATTGCACACGCTCACAGTCAACAAAAGAAGTACTATGATCTTCGTAGAAGACCTTCTCCACAGTATACTATCGGGGACCTCGTTTGGCTCTCAACAAAAAACTTGAGACTGAAGATCCCTAGCAAAAAGCTTGGACCTCTGTTCTTGGGACCTTTCCCAATCAAGAAACTTATTGGAAAAGCTGCAGTGCAGCTTACATTGCCAATGGACCTAAAAATCCATCCCATTTTCAATGTGTCGCTACTAAAACCCCATGTTCCGGACCAAGGAATAAGGCCTAATATTCCACCTCCCCCTCCTGTACAAGTTGAAGGTGGAGAAGAATACGAGATAAAAGAGATTCTGGATTCTCGTATCTACAGAAGAAGACTTCAGTACTTGGTTAGATGGAAGAACTATGTGCCCCAAGACGACACCTGGCTAAACACCTCTGACATACATGCCCCTAGATTAATCCACAATTTTCATGCGAGATACCCAGACAAACCAGCTCCAGAGGCCTTCAGGAGCAGGCCTTAAGGGGGGGTATTGTAATGTTCCGGTACCTTTGGTACCCTAAATTACACTTTCCACAAGTGTATGCGCCCCACCATTTACTTTTGGAAAGGTGCGCATACACCTTTAAGACTGGAGCTGTCATCACCCAGCGCCGGACTAGATGGCTATTTAAAGCGCCGGTTCTCACTCACATGTGTTCGTTCAAACACCCTTACCTGGATGCTAACCTTGCTTGAAGCTTCCATGCTTGCAAGCTTACTTCGCTGACGGAACCTCGCTGCGCTGATCCCTGTATCCCGCTACTGGATCATCCGCCTCTCCTGAACCACCCTTCGGCTGTATCGCTAATAGTGCTAAGTACCCCGCAGGGGAATTCTCTATAAACTTATACTAAGCTTACACTATCTAGCTCTGCATAGTAAAGACTGTTTATTACATCTGCATAACTAGATTGCTAGCTCTTGAGACTACTGCTACTTTTCTGCACTGGGTTGATATCTTTTGTATGTCCACCTGCTATCCTATCATCTGCTATCATACAACATTGCTAAACCTTCCTGCATCCATCTGCTACTGTCTCACCTTCAAGTGTCTATCACCTACCACCTCCACTCAACCTATCCCTCAACCTTCATCATTGTGTTACCACATACATAAAGTCACTCTAGGAACCAGCTTGCTAATTGTGTGTATTTACTGGCTGAAATAAGACCTTCCACACATGATGAGTCATTGAGGTTGGGAATGGTATCTCAGCATATCTCTTACATGACTACTGACGTGGAACTATTTCTGCAGCTGAAAATCCACACCATATAAGAAACGCAGAAGCGTTACACACCCACCGCACATTTACTGCGGCAAGGTGGCTTGGCTGAGTGAGCCGACTTAACTGTTCGTCGGTCGGTGGCACGTGGGGCTAGGGGGTGCACACGTGCTCGCCATCCCCACACTGTGCTGATTTGGTTCAGAACCGATCAGTCATCAGGTCCAGGCCAATTATTTTTGGCCTAGACCTGGTGATTGGTTCTGAACAATGGCAGAATGTCCTGTGCCTGTGTAATGTAAACACAGGCACAGCTAATTATGCAATCTCCTCTCCTGGAGTCATTTTTGGTTCCAGAGTGAGAGGAGAAAGCAGTGAGTACACAACCAAACAGTGAGTACACAAGCACTACACTGACACCAGTACACATAGGCACACATTTAACCCCCTGATCACCCCCCAGTTAACTCTTTCACTCCCTGTCACAGTGTACACTACGTGTATACAGATAATTTACTGATCACTGTATTAGTGTAATTGTGACTTCAGTTAGTGGTAGTTAGTTTCTGTCCCAGATAGTTTTAGGGTACCCGCCATCCACAGGTATACATATCTTTTTTTCTGATAGCTAACTGATGTCACCTGTGATTCTAATACAGCTGTTACCATTAGTTAGCGTAAATCCAGGATAGCATCAGATCCCTGCCACATACTTAGTAATACATGTTAACCCTTTGATTGCCAGTGACACACAAACCCACACTAAACACCTCCGTTACTAGTATAGTATCTGAACAGATTAATATAGTTGATCAGATCAGAACTATACTAGTGTCCCCAATAGATTAGTATAGTGTTCCCAAAATGCAGCGTTAGCAGGATCACCTGCCAGCATCTGCATTTAGCCCCTCTGCCCATCCCCCAAGGGTTGCAGTATCAACAGATTACTGCCACTTCCAATACACAGCACACTAAACTGCAGCATTAGCAGAGTCAGGCACTAGCAGTTAAATGTATTGGTAGCAGTTCAAACTGTCCTTGTCCCAGTAAGTCACACTAAGTACCAATAAATGTATTGGCCAAAAAGTCCAAACCGAGGCACACTAGTGAAGAGGCCGAAACAATGCTGAGTATGACAGATGAGAGCGATGGGGAAGCCTCACTGTCAGAATCGGGCTCAGTATTTGAACCTGTACAGAGCAGCGGCACCCTGACAGATAGCTCTAGTAGTGTAGTCCCTGCTAAGGTCAGGCGTACCCAACCCCGTTCTTCTGTTGCTGAGGTGCAGGATTCTCATATGCAGCAGAGTGTCGAAACTAGTGCCGCTCAACCTTCTGGTGAACTGGTAAGCACCGGTGGCCTAGTACATCCTGGTCAAAGTCAAACCAGCACTGTAGTGACACTTGGCGACGTGGCGAGTCCCATAAGTCCAGTTCAAGCTGGTGCGATGGCTAGCACAAGTAGTGTTCCACAGCCACCAATAATTCAAAGACCGGCCCATAGTGTCCTTCCTGATGTGCTTGCAAATTCTGATTGGGAGCCCACCACTTCTGCAGTGCCTGTACTTCCCCACCATTCACTGGCTAACCTGGAATTCAGGTGGAAACAGCCAATTTCACTTCTCTTGATTTTTATGAGCTGTTTTTTACAGAAGATCTGTACAGATCTATTGTGGGACAAAGCAATTTATCTTTATCAATTCATCGCCACAAATCCAAATTTGACCCTTGCCAGAGAATTTGCATGGAAACGTTTCACTGTTTCTGAATTTAAAACCTTTCTGGGCCTATCCCTCATCATGGGCATTACTAAAAAGAGTGAGTTGTGGTCATATTGGTCCACTGACCTAATTCATCATATGCCTGTGTTCCCTGCTGCCATGGCCAGGACTAGATACGAGCAAATCTTGCAGTTCATACACTTGAGTGATAATGAACTCTGTCGTTTTCAGGGTAACCCTGGATATAACCGGCTCCACAAAATTTGGCCCCTTGTAAATCACTTCAACCACATCATAGGTTGAACTGGATGGACGGATGTCTTTTTTCAACCTCACTAACTATGTAACTATGGGCCTAATTCATAGTACGGCGATTTGGCTAACGCCGGGATTTTTGCGAACCGGCGAATTTGAACGTCTGAAATTGGTATTCAAAGCACGGCAGGCGGCTAATAATGCCTAGTGTTAGATTCATGAAGATGCTACAATGTCAGGGCGCGACTTAAAAACAGGTCAGCTAAAAGCTCGACTAATGTTTTGCCAAATTGTTCCCTGTACCCCTAAAAATCCCAAATCACTGTGGAAGATGTGGAGATGAATTTTGAGATGACTAGCTTTTACAAAATGTCAAAAACTGACCTAGAAAGAAAGATATCTGCAAAAGTGTAGAAAGTAAAAACAGCCCCGCAAGTCCCGAGCTGCAAGTGCGCGAATGTGCGCATGCGCAATGCCAACTGGGCCAAAAAAAATTGCGCTTTCGTGAATTTGAGCAAGATTTGTTTTGAATACCAACTAAAAATCCGCTGTATCGCCCATATAAAATGAAAAGAACCGGCGGATTTGAAAAACATGCACACTTCTACCAAGGGATCCCTTAGTAAACACCATAACGTTCCATACACCTTTCCTGCTAACTCAGAAATAATAACAGTGAAATCTACAGTGTTTATATAGAACCTCCACATTATCTAGGTTATCCCACAAAATATTACATTGGGAAACATGTACTCAGATAGAAGAAAAATAGATGTAAAACATATTTCAAAGAAAGATTATTAACATTTCACAAATATCTAGGAAATGTCACAATTTGGCCAATATTCGATGTGTTGAAAAATTATGTTACTCTAAATATATTGCAAATACACTTTCTTCCATATGGGTATGGCCAAGTGTTAGCATTTTAGTACACATTTAACTGCAGGTATATATCCCCATACTTAGCTAATAAGCAAAGTCTGGCCAACAAACAAATATACTTTTAGCTCTCAATATTGCTAGATATGGACTTTATGTGGCATCTTTTGTATTTAGTTAATGTCTCTATATTTAAAGTTTGGTGATACACATGCCTTTTCAAACATGAACAAAAGTATTGATGTGAACATTTTGGGGGGTTGGAGACCTCCAATTGTTGCCCATACAGAGGGCTCATTCTGGATTCGAACTTACAAACCTACAGCAGGAAGGCAGACTCCCTAATTATTGTGCTATTTCTCAGTCCTTACTGGTATTTAAGAAGCTCATGTCCTCTTGTGAGCATTGGGCGTTTTCCTCATGCCGTAAAAGTGCTTACATGTGAACAGGGGCCATTGAACTGAATAGCATTCGACTTTGTGGCTGTTTTGTGAGTTCATCTTCGAGCTGTAGAAATCCCCTGAAAACGCACCAAAACGGGCTACGTTCACATGTAGGCGTTGTGGTCTGTTTTTTGGGCTTTTTCATGTCATTCCATAGAAAAATGCCTGCACCAAAAACGCATGTCAAAACGCCTGTGAAAACGCCAGCAAAAACGCCCATAAGAACGCCTGATATAATTGCCATGCCAAGATTATGGATGTTCATGAGTGATGAGTCAGATTGTTGGCTTAGATATCTGTTCAATCTTCACAATCCCAATTGCCAAATAAAAAAACGTGTGTTTCAATTGTTTACCTAAATATATATTTCTCTCTCTCTCATGTAATTGTATATATATGTATGTATTCCTGTATCTACACATTATAAATAATGAATAGCAAACTTGGAAAGAAAAATTTTGATGTTCACATATATACTCACATACATACATGTATTTGGTTTGTTTTGGTCTCTCTCTCTCTCTCCTCTCTCTTTATTTCTATTTCCCTTTTTTTTTGGAACTGAGCATGCTCCAAAACACACAGGACACACACAGTTAATTTTTTGTCTGGGAGTTACCATTACTGGGTGTGTTTTTTCCTTAATTATATATAGACCACTCAGACAGGAGCAAAGATTTGGCCTGGCAAGAGGTCCAATATATTTGTGTGTGACATGCTTTATGTTTAATATTTGGGGGCCTTTGTTATTTATGGAGGTGGGATTTGGCTGTGTTGTCTGTTATGTACAAAGACACATAGCCCACTTGACTCTCTGTAAGTATTTATTGGCGTTAACATAACTGTGTATTGTTCTGTCAATATGCACATGTATCAGAAGATTATTGCCTGTTTGTCGATGTATATGTTATAAATGTTGTACAAAGGTTGTATTTGTGAAAAAATTTACATTATGTGGCTTCAGTGGGATACTGTGGAGACTGTGCCAAAAATATGTCATGTGAAATGTTTGAGCTGTGTATCCTCTTTGTAATTAACATTGATGGTGTTGGGCGGCCATGTTTCAAATGTCTTCTCAAAATGTCTTCATGTTTCTAAATAAAAAAGTTTTCTGGTGTCCACATATGTATGTATTTTATTTTTAGCTATGCTTGTTATACATGCTGAATGGTTGTGTAAGGTGACTATATTTAGCGAACTCGCGAACATTCAAAACCACGTTCTCACATTTGTAAATGCAACCGGAAACGACACTATTTGTGGGTGCACACGTTTCCGGAAACTGTACAGATCCTCCCGCACTTCGGAACACTATGGCGCCCGCTCTTTTCACAGCGGAAATTGTGGCCTTCATCTGCAAGGTGAGGGGGGAGGGGTGTGTGTGTGTGTGTGTGTGCGCGAATGTGCGAGATGTTAGTTAGCCGGGGGGGGTTTCGCTTATCTAGTGGGTGTGCAACTTAATTTTTCTCTAGTGATATGCGCATGCACTTGCTGCCTGTGAAACATGAGATAGAAACTTCCTGTTATAGAAAGTTCCTGTATGTGATCCTGTTCCCTTAAAAAAAAAAATATATATATATATATCATATTATTTATATATATATATATATATCATATTATTTATATATATATATATCATATTATTTATATATATATATATATCATATTATTTATATATATATATATCATATTATTTATATATATATATATATCATATTATTTATATATATATATATATATATATATATATCATATTATTTATATATATATATATATATATATATCATATTATTTATATATATATATATATATATATATATATATATATATATATATATATATATATATATATATATCATATTATTTATATATATATATATATATATATATATATCATATTATTTATATATATATATATATATCATATTATTTATATATATATATATATATCATATTATTTATATATATATATATATATCATATTATTTATATATATATATATATATATCATATTATTTATATATATATATATATATATATATATATATATATATATATATATATATATATATATATATATATATATATCTATCATATTATTTATATATATATATATCTATCATATTATTTATATATATATATATATCATATTATTTATATATATATATATATATATATATCATATTATTTATATATATATATATAAATATATATATATATATATATCATATTATTTATATATATATATATCATATTATTATATATATATATATATATATATATATATATATATATATATATATATATATATATATATATATATATATATATATATATATATATATTTATTGTTTAGACTTTTGGACAAAATGATACACAATTATCTGTTACACATTGCCATGACGCTTTGGAATCTGTCTAGATAAAGACAAATGTATAGCCCCTTTTCAAATATGCAAGATTAGAAACATTATATTCCCTAAATACATTGAGAAAATACTTTTTGGCTTAAATACATACATACACACAGCAAGGTTTGTCTGAGAGTCGCCATCATAAGATGGATGTGCAGACAGCAGCTAATTTGTTCACCTGAGATGGAATGAGTGATCACAAAAATCTGGACTTCAAAGGATTGCATTGGAGAAATCAACTCTAATCACTAATCACCTCTAACCTTTAAACCTCTTGCTTGTTTTGCTTTTGTGAAGTAATAAATAGGCAAACAGTTGGGATCAGGGAATGTCAGAGCTCCCCTCTAATCTAACATCCAGGGCCGCCATCAGACATTTTGTGGCCCCTTACACAGTTTTAGGCCTGGGCCCCCTGGTCCCCCCATCTCCCCCATCCCTAGACCTGACCATCTACATTCCCCAGGGCCCGGCCACTGGCAGTCCCACTGAGTCCAATTTCATGTCCTCCTCCTCCAGTCTCATCTCCCCGATCCCATGTCCTTCTCCTCCTCCTCCAAGCCCATCCCCCCATCCCATGTCCTCCTCTTGCAGGAATTCTGAATCCAGGATAATTCAGCACAGCACAATGAACATACACATTCAGCAGTGTATGAGCACAGCGTCATATCCCAGGATCACACTATGGGGTTTTAACTCCTCCATAATTGAGCCACTTAGGAAACAAAGTGCTTACTTTATGTATACTTTTTAGACGGAAGTAGAATTTCTAATAGGGTTATATCATTGCATGAGATTTTCCCTCACTTCCTGTCTTAGTGTCATCAGAACAGGAAGTGGGGGAATATCACTGTGGGGAACTAGCTTGCAATTGTTGCCTTATAATGTCCATAGTATATATAAAAGGAAACAATTGCTGGCTATATCCCCACTGGGAGATTCCCTGACTTCCTGTCCCGGTGACACCAAGACAGGAAGTGATGGGAAATCTCCTGCAATGATATAACCCTGTTATATGTTCTAGTTATGTAGCAAACTTAAAAATATACAAAGCAAACATCTTTTTTTCCCATTTTGCCAAAATTATGGATTAATTAAAGAAACATTATTTGTTTGTCCCGTGGCTTGCAGGAAAAACTTTTTGGCTTGATTCCCCCATCAACACAGACAGGGGAAACCCTCCTGCGGAGCCATTGTGTTCTCCCGGTGCTGCCCCTGCCAGGAAAACACAGTGATTATCGCTAGTGGCTACAAGAGCTGCTAGTGATAAGCGTGTGTAAAAATCTGACAGACTGGTTGTACGTTGTCCTCAAGTTGATCGATCAATCAACTTGGGTACCTTCAGCCTGGCCATACATAGTTTAAATCTGCATCTCAAATGAATCAATCCCATTTACATATAACACTCCATAAAGGAGAATGAAGGGGCTTATCAGGTCTGCGTGGAAAATGAACAGCCAGACCCAATCAGACGGCTCCTGTTAAAAGGGACCTTAAAAGCAATCTGCATGGCTTGCTTTTCCGAGCATTGGCTAGTTTAGTGAACCTGGACTAATAACAGTCACTGTAATGCTACCCATACTGCTGTCCTTTTAACATGGTGACAAAAGTTGATACCTATGCTACACGTGTGTAAAGTTACTTTCACCCTGCTAAATGGACAGCAATAAGGTTGTAAATACAGTGACTGTAATTAACATGGCAAGGGCTATGAACTCTACATGTATTCTAGCTAAATCTAGCAGCTTCAGTAGGAAACATTTATTTTTCATCTCTCTTACCTCCATCTCTGCAGCAGGTTTTCGTAGCAGAGGAATTCTATCCCATCAGCAGAGGAAGCACCAGGCTGTGCAGTGATGGACAGTGCACCCTGTGTTCCCATTGGCTAAGGAGGCAGCAGGAAGCGGATCAGCCTGCCTCCTGTTACCTCCTCAGCCAATGAGTAGCTGAAAGGCTCTTAAGTCCCTCCCTCATAACATCTCCTGAGTCCCAGCCCTGCTAGCTAGTTTACTGTGCTTACTATGCATTTATCCTTCTGCGCTTCTCCTGCCTTATGTGTCACCTGGCTACTGTCTCCTGCACACTTCATGGATGCTGGGTCCGGGGCCCCTACAGGCACTTGGGCCCCCTACATGTGTATTGGCTGTCCCCCCGATGGCGGCCCTGGGTGTGTATTGAAAGGACAATTGATAAAATGCCAATATCATGTAGAGGAAATCACCAGTGTGGGTCAACCTATGTCATGGAGGTAGATTTGGACATCGATGTATATGTATCACCAGAAATGGTATTCTTTGTTCTACAATATCTAAAAGACGACCTAGCATGTTTTTGGAAGACTGTACTTTTTTGGACATACTTTGACTCAAACATACACTGCTCTTTCCACAGCTCCTCCTCCTCTGGGGTTATGACCGTGTCAACACACATCTTCACCAAAAGCACAAGATCATGTGTCGTGTCTGGATGAGGCTGCGGCGGAGATTCCAATTCCGGGCCCTTGTGGTAGATCTCCAGCGGGCCTGGAGTGATGCCAAAAGGCGCTCACCCAGGCTCCTGCTAAAGGCTGTGGAGCAAATCTCCGGTAAGTAAAAATATACATTACATGTGACCAGATAGGTTACAATTTTTTGGGTAGGTGGACATGTGTTTAGGTATGCAACAACACAAATAACACCACCCCCCCCCTCCCCTCCCTCTCGCCCCTACCTTTCCTACCTCCATCAAGTGTCTCTTCACAAACTTTATTACTACTATGTACATTAGTCTTTTTTATGTTTCTTTTTTCTCTTCTGCTTCTAGCCAAAGCGGACGGGCGACACCCTCTTGTGCTTTTGGTGAAGAAGGGGAGGAGGAGGACGGCCACACTGCGCTATGTGTTCCGAGAGAGCGAGCCATTCCAGCAGCTCCAAATTGTGGATGGTAAGTAGAAACATTTTAATTGTAGAAATGTCAAATCTCTATTCACATTTCACAGAGCCCCCTTTACATCGGAGTCTCCAGACTTACTACACTGTAAGAGGGAAGTCTGAAGACTCTGATGTAAGGAGAGTTCTGGGAACCATTATTTGAGGGGGGAAGCTGGGGACTCTGGTGTAAAAGGGAACTCTGTGGTCACCTAAGCTCCCCCATACATCTGAGCTTACAGAGACCCCCTTACACTTCCCTTCCTCAGTCCACCACAGTCAAGGGCACAACAAGTCCCACTGCAGAAGGCTACCTGCTTGGACTTGTACTGCTCTCTGTAGGGGACTGAGGAACTACTGCCTGCTATGCTAAGACTTGTAGTGCCCTCTGTTAGGGACTAAGGATTCCTCAGTCCTCCACATTCTAAGGCACTATAAGTCCCAGCATAGTGGGCTGTCCTTCCTCAGTCCCTCACAGCTCGGGGCAAAAACAACAGAGTTAAACATCTAAAGGACAACTCCAAACAAAACTACCAATAATGGACAGAGTCCATATGCTATATAATGTCAAAGACCCGCTACCCCTCACCTTCCACCTCGGGTGCTGTCATTGTGTAGGGCAAAGGGCTCCATCTCCACCATGTTTGGCTTTCATGTCGGATATGCAGGACTTGCTCAGCTCCACTCTCTTCCCTGGCAACTGACTCTGGCATCATTGGGGGTCTTTCTTCCTCTAGAAAACACCCAGGGGCCCTCTCCTTGTCCCCCAGCCACCCAGGGCCTTTTTCTCCTCCTCCTCCACCAACCATTTTCGGACTCTTCCAACTTCCCTGGGGCTACTCACCCCCTTTGCATAGTAGACACCACAAATCTATGACCAGCCTGCAAAATATCAAGTCTGGGCCTGGTTTCCTGTATGTTCCTGGTCCAGGGCAGAGCTCTCCTCCCAGAGCAACAACCGATGATACCAGTAGAAGTTGACCGGGCAGTCACTTCCTACTGGTGCAGGTACACACCTAATGATTCCTCAACATCTTTTTTTTTTTTTTTTTAAAGGTTTTTATTAAACAAACAAAACACAGTACACCAAAAGAAAAATGGCAGTGCAACATAAAAGAGAGGATACAGAACATACAAAGCATCCTCTCCAATCATCTGACAAAATAGAACCACAGTACAGAGAATACACAGTAATCGTGGTAATAGGACCATGGCAAAAAAAATAAAAAAAAATAAAAACCCCGGGGGGGGGGGGGGTAACACAGTATTATAAGCAATATATAACGACACATGCGGAGCAAAAGAAGGCACTTTAGACATCGCCTAGGAAGCGTCAGACACCGAGGAGGCAGTAAGATCAGAGTCTACCCAGAAGGACCAGATTTTACTGAATTTCCTCGGACATCCTCTGGCCTCATACGTCAGTTTATACAAAGGTAGAGCCTGATTAACAATAGAGATCCAAAATGGAACGTCAGGGGGTGTGGAAGATTTCCAACGGAGAGCAATAGCTTTCCTAGCATAGAAAAAGAGCAAACGCAGAAATAGTTTCGTGCGAGCCGGAGCATCCTCATCATCCACATACCCTAGGAGACAACGAAGGGGGTTACAGACATTGGACAATTGAGAGATATCAGTTATAAAGGCCGTCACCCCTGACCAAAAGGCACGGATAGGGGGACAATCCCAAAACATACGAAAGAAGGATCCCACACCATCAGAGCACTTAGAGCAGAGGGGGGAGGATAATGTACCAATTTTATGAAGGAACAGGGGAGTGTAGTAAGCCCTATACAGGAATTTTAATTGTATGACTCTATCCCTGGAGGAAATTACAACCGGGATTTGTTCAGGAAGGACGTCATGCCATACCTCCTCCGTCAAGTCCGGGACGTTCTCACGCCACTGGGACTCAACCACCGCCAAGCGCTTAGACTTAGAATGCAAAAGCCTACGATAATATGTGGAGACCAGTTTCTCATGTGAAGAGTCAGAAAGGAGATATTCCAAGGGGGATGGCTCCAGCGAGACATCCCGGAGGCCAAACTGCGCAGCCGCCGCATGTCTCAGCTGGAGGTAGCGAAAATGAGCCGTAGATGGTACAGCAAAAGTGGACTGCATGTCCGCAAAGGACCGGAAGGTTCCCCGGACATACAGGTGATCAACAGACTTCACCCCAAGACGGGCCCAAAAAATACCGTCGTCCCGACCGAAAAACTCCCGAAACCGTGGATTGTGCCAAAGGGGGGCTTTAGGGGAGTACGACCCCGGAGGGTCGGCCTCGCCCAATGCGGTAGCCGCAAAAACCCGTAGAGTGACCGAGATAAGTGCAGTGTTCGGCCTGCCCATAGTAGATCTACGGTGCAGTAAATTTTGCAGAGATTCATAGGACGTAAAAATAGCCGCCTCCAAGGCCGCCGCAGCATGATTGTCCTTGGGATGGAACCACCAATGTGCGTGTGCCAACTGGGAGGCGAAGTAATAAAGGCGTAGGTTGGGTGCCGCCAGTCCCCCCGCCAATACAGGTAACTGTAACGCATCTCTGGCCACACGTGCCGGCCGACCCCCCCAGATAAATGAAGTGAGGAGCGAATCAATGACCTGGAAACGACGTTTGGTAACATAGATCGGGGAGTGACTCAACACATACAGAAATCGGGGAAGGAATATCATTTTAAAAATGTTGATCCTACCTAAAACCGTGAGAGGAAGCTGGGACCAGAGCTGTAAAGAAGATTTAAGTCGGGCAACCAAGGGATCTAAATTATTGGGGAGAAAACGAGACAAGGGAAGTTGAATGTCAACCCCCAAGTATCGAAACCGATCCACCACCTGGAGAGGGCATGATGCGAGAGAAGGGGGCAGAACCTGGGGATCCAGGGGGAACAGAGTAGATTTACTCCAGTTCACCCGAAAACCCGAGAAGTGACCGAAGCGATCAATAATGGACAATAGAGTGGGGAGGGATTGATATGGATCCGCTAGATATATCAACATATCGTCCGCATACAATGAAACCTTTTCCTCCAAGCCATTGATCACAAAGCCCGCAACAGCCGCACACTGGCGGATCTGCGCAGCCAAAGGCTCAATGGCCAGGGCGAAAAGCAACGGGGACAACGGGCACCCCTGCCTAGTACCCCGAAAAAATGGGAAAGGAGTCAGACACAGAATTATTGACCCTGATACGGGCACGAGGGAGATAATATAGAAGTTTTACCCATTTTATGAACCCCGGTCCGAATCCGAATTTCGCCAATACCTCCAAGAGATAAGGCCACTCCACGGAATCAAAAGCCTTGTGAGTGTCCAGGGCTACCACAACCCTGGCCCCCACAGAAGCATGAGTCGTCTGAAGGTTGGTAAAAAGTCTACGCAAGTTGATCGAGGTAGACCGGCCAGGAATAAACCCCGACTGGTCCGCCCCGACCAAGTCCGTGACAACCGTATTCAGCCGTCTCGCCAGGACCTTGGCCAAAATCTTCACATCTGTATTAATAAGTGAGATCGGACGGTACGATTCACAGAGAAGAGGGTCCTTGCGCGGCTTCGGGATGAGTACTATAAGGGCTTCCGTCATGGAGGGCGGCAGACGTCCCTCCTTCAGAGCACAAGTAAACACTTTCAACAAATGGGGGACCAATAATTCCCTATAGTGAAGATACCATTCAATGGGGAAACCATCCAAGCCAGGTGTCTTATTATGCGCAAACGTAGCTACGGCCTTGTCAATCTCATCTGTGGTCAAAGGGGAGTCTAAGAAGCGAGATTGGTCGACCGACAATGCAGGCAAATCAATATCATACAGAAAATCATCAAGTTCGATAATAGTGTAATGGGCCTGGGTGCGATATAGAGAGGAATAAAATTCAACAAAACTATGAAGAATATCAGGAGTTTGTTCTACAATGACACCGGCCTGGCTGGTGACCCGGGGAATGATACAAGGTTGAAAATCCGGCCTAGCTAAGTAGGCCAACAGGCGACTGTTTTTATCCCCCAGTTCAAAAATTCTTTGATTCTGATACAACAGTTTTTTCTGGGTGCGCTCAATAAGGACGAGATCCAAATCACGGGCTCTGGCCCGCCAAGCGGCGTGATTCTGAGGGGAGGGGTCGTCAGAGTATTGCCGTTCAGCCGTATGCAATGCCCGTTCGGCGTCAACCAACTTGGTCTGACGTGCCTTCCGAGCATGGCCCACGGCAGACGAGAAAGTGCCCCGCATAGTGGCCTTGAAAGCGTCCCAGGTCAGCAGTGCCGACCCCTCCTGTCCATTGAGCGCCCAGAAAGAATTCAATTCCGTGAGCCCCTTATCAGTCACCGCAGGGTCCGCCAGCCACAGAGGGCTCAGTCGCCACAGTTTATAGTTAGGTGGGGACCCCAAAGCAAGGTCCACCAGCAAAGGGGAGTGGTCAGATACCGCCCGAGGGAGGTACCTGATCCCCGAGAGCGGACCCAGCAGTTCCCGAGAGAGCAAACAGAGGTCAATCCAAGATAGAGTGTGGTGTGAGCTCGGATAACAAGAAAACTCAGTAATCCCCCCATGTTTCCACCTCCAGGCGTCCGTGAGGTCCAATTTGTCCAAATAGGAGCGCAGGGGGGTATGTTGGGAAGAAGCAGCCCCAGAGCGGTCCAAAGCATTGTCGAGGACCGTGTTAAAGTCACCCGCCATAATAAGAGGGCCCTCCGCCATTTCCAAAACCAAACCCAAAACACGGTCAAAGAATGACTTAGTAAATGGCGGGGGGACATAAACATTCACCAGGGTATAAGGTTTACCCAAATATTCAATAACAAGGATAACAAAGCACCCCGAGGGGTCCGTCTTTAGATGTTTAATAGTGACCGGAGCGGACTAGGCAATTAAAATGGACGTGCCTCGGGCATAGGAAGAGTAGGTAGAGTGTAGCGCATACGCCACGTGTGCCCGCTTAAGGGCCATAACCCTGGACCCCTGGAGGTGTGTCTCCTGCAACAAAACAACATGAGGACTATGGCGTTTTAAATAGTCAAACATCAGAGACCGTTTCACTTTAGAATTTAGCCCCCTGACGTTCCATGAGATTATACGTAGAGTAGACATAGAAATATACCAACAATCAGCGTTAGCGCCCCGTAGGTCAGCCCAAAAACAGGCAAACCCCGAAGGGCCAAGGCACAAGCAGCATCTGAGAGGAGCCCAGAAAAAGTACGCATAAGACATAAAAAAAGTGACCACAATAACATAGTAAACAAAATCAACTGTATCGCATAAGGAGAGAGCATGACACCAAAAACAAAAAAAGGAAAAACTGTACCGACCCTGTGGATCAAAATGGTGCAAACAAACAAACCAAAAAGGGGAATTCCGCCAAAATCCGCAGGTTGCGGATGGCAATAGTAACAAACACCCCCTCCCCCCACCCTAGCCCACCCAGCCCTCAAACCCCAACAATTGAGAGCTTTGTAGCCAATACCCGAACGATTTTGTACTGCCGAATTGCCCAGTGCCAGGAGGGCACAGCAAATAGTAAGAGACCAACTGTTATCCTTTAGTGTATTTACAATAAACCTTACAATATTTCACTATTGGAGGCATTTTTTTATCTTTATATGCGGACTGCATGGTCCATATACGTCTAATGTAGGAGCAGATATTCAAGCTAAAGATATCAAGGAGAGGTTTGATCCACCCAGATAAAGGGATCACAGGCGTTGGGGGTCATTACGACCTATTGGAAGCTGGTAAGAGGCCACGTGTGACACACCCCACCACCTGGAGCACCTTAAAAACAAGAATATAGAAGCACAATCCGATTGCATGAATTGCTCAGAATTTTAGAAAAACTTGTTATATATATTTGAGCACCTTATTGGAGAGCACGACCATTTTATAATCCAACTCGATGCGATTTAATTTATGCATGCACTATTAAGCACTTTCTTGCTTGTTGCACTAATTAATTAATGTATTTATGTAACTTATATATTAGTGATAACTAACACTTGTAAATTTCATATTGATGCACTATTAAGCACTTTGATATTTATTAATCATAATTTGCACGTGTTTAATTCAGCACATATTTTACACATTTTTGTTTTAATATTAATACTGAATAATTTTATAAAAATAGGTGATACCTTTAAAAATTGTATCCAGCAACATAAAAGATTACCAGCGCCTTTTTATCCACGATTTATACTTATATATTGTTCTTAACAATTAAAGGGACAGCAGGTTTTATTATCTTTTTTAAAGGGCCAGGCGCCTTCCCCTAACCTTCTATTGATTCTTTGGGTACTTATTAAGTACCTTATTAAATGGCAGCCGGCTCAAAAACAACTGGAACAATGGATGTTTTTAACCTATTAAAAGAGAGAACCTATAATTCTAGCGAGATCTTCCAGCAAAGATCAATTAATGAAGTAAACATGTCCCAACACTTTAAACAACTACAGTATAATTTAGAAAGACAAATTAGGACCTGGTGGGATATCACTACCTTTGATTGACTAAATAGTTCTGATTAGTTTGACAACTTAACACCCCAAGCAGAATGTAGAAAAGTTTGATGTGCTTCTAATAAGTACTTGTTGATTGTAATATTATCCAAGCTAGCAACACTTCTGATAATGGGTACATATTATGTTGGTAGGACTAATATGACAAAGGCAAAAAAGTTTCGACATGAAGCTGTTCCGTTTAACCCTGGTGTGGTAGGTTGTTTCTGCTTTTGGTAAATCTGTTACTACACCAATGACTTTCTACATCTACGTATGTTGTCTAAAATCTCGCCATCAATCGGCTACAGGACAACCCAACAAAACGATACACATGAATTTGGACCTGGAAAATCAAAGACTGGCCGGACTTTAAAGGTTCTGGATGTTTTTGGCACATTAGTGGCACCCCAAATTATAACATAATTCCCTGATGTTCAAGATCTAACTCTTGTTGTGCTGGTGCATCGTCAGAATGTCATAGCACTAATTTAACACACACAATGTAAGCCATATCTAGCCCAAAAACATTACTACCATTAAAATTTTACCTTGTGCACCTTGTTCCCTTATATCACATACCACAGCATTGGATGCAGAATCGTTGCCAGCTCCTGATCCAACTCCAGCTGCTACGTCAAGAGGGGCCTGATGTTCTTTGAAAAAAAAAAAGTACAAAACAGGTTTAGTACATAACCTTAGGCAGTAATGATTATGGCCAGATTTCCCTCCTAGCTCCAGGAATTAAGCATTGAGGCCAAACATTCAAAAGTGCTTTCCTGGGCTCATAGGACACTTGCTAAACCCTCCCAAAGGTTAAGAAGGCTTGGTCTGAATACTAATGACGGCACCCATTAATGCTGTCAACGGTGTTTTGCAGGGTAAACATCTAAAAGGCAACACTCTTTCTAAAGAAAAAACATGTGTGTTAACTGGGTTAATAAGATTCCTAAAAAAATATAAATTTGCTATACATACCAACACCTTCCTCCAGGCCTTGCTGCACTGGAGGTGTTCCCTGCTGCAGGTCTTCTGTAAAGAGGACATAGCAATATGAGCTATCTTGGAAAGGATAAAATATACATCTACATTGTTTGGCACAGTACGATATGGGACCTACCAGGAGGAGGGTCAGCACTGATGTCAACACCCGTGAGTCCGTCTGGGTCGTCAAGCTGCATGGGCTGTGGAGGGGCTGAGATCCGTGCTACAGATGAACAAATTGCAGGTTGGGGAAAACAAAAAAAGGACAATTGGAAGGCCATGTATAAAAGTCTATTCATGTCACACATAGGATAGTAGTTCATCTTTTCAAAACAACTCACACAATTGACATCCAAGTTAATATCCTACCTTGTCGCAAAGCATCCGAATCGACGTCCTCTCTGGAAAAGATGGTATCGGGCCCTATGATCTGCAAAAAAGGTACTTGATAATTCCACAGAGAACGTTGTGCATGTGGATCCAGCCGACCTTGTCGGTCATAAAGACCCTCCGCAGCCCATGCAATTAGCTTCTTCCGAACGGACCCACAGATGTCGTTGACCTTCTTCCGCACACTGTCAGTGTGGCGAGGTTGACCACCCAGTGCATTTACAGCATCCCGGATTTCATCCCACAATCTGCGCTTCTCTGTTACAGAGTTAGCCGCGGCCCTGGTCCCATGTATCGCCTCATATCTGGCCATATAGGCCTGGACCAGGACCCAGCACTGATTGCGGGTGAAACAGGGAAGCCGGGGTAATCTGGACAAGCTGACTCTGGTGGAGGGACCCTCTCCAGGACTACTGTGAGTAGAGCCAGCTTGTCCACTTGGTGTGTTAACACCTCCCCCGGCTTCCTCCTCCGGGCTGGAGACGGTGGACTCCCTCCTGGATACAGCTGGAGCCTCCCTCATACCAGAGCCAGACGATCTGCCCACCCTGCCCCCCGTGGCCACCCTACTACTTCTCCTCAGCCTTCCAGTGGGTGGGGCCATGGGAGCACGAGGTGGGCAGAGAATCTGGCTGTCCAGCAGCAGCAAATAGCCCCAAACGCCTAAATCTGAAATGACAAAAGAGAAAACAGAAAAAAAAATGATTTGCAGATTGCTCTTCATATACAGTATAATTAGTGAACAGTTACAGAACACACTTACCAAAGCTAGCCACTGTTTGTTTTAAAAAAGCCGCGTTGGTGGTGGTGGTGGTGGCAAAAGAGCCTAAGAGGCTGCAAAGAAATGAAAAAAAAAACACATTAGAAAACGCATATGGTCAAACATCACACGAGGCCCTCCAAACACTTACCTAATGGCACAAACACACAGTGGTGGTGGTGGTGATGGTGGCAAAAGAGCCTAAGAGGCTGAAAAGAAATGAGAAAAAAAACACATTAGAAAACGCATATGGTCAAACATCACACGAGGCCCTCCAAACACTTACCTAATGGCACAAACACACAGTGGTGGTGGTGGTGGTGGTGGTGGCCGCCAAAGAGCCTAAGAGGCTGCAAAGAAATGAAAAAAAAATCACATTAGAAAACGCATATGGTCAAACATCACACAAGGCCCTCCAAACACTTACCTAATGGCACAAACACACAGTGGTGGTGGTGGTGGCTGCCAAAGAGCTTAAGAGGCTGCAAAGAAATGAAAAAAAAAACACATTAGAAAACGCATATGGTCAAACATCACACGAGGCCCTCCAAACACTTACCTAATGGCACAAACACACAGTGGTGGTGGTGTTGGTGGTGGTGGTGGTGGCCGCCAAAGAGCCTAAGAGGCTGCAAAGAAATGAAAAAAAAAACACATTAGAAAACGCATATGGTCAAACATCACACGAGGCCCTCCAAACACTTACGTAATGGCACAAATGAGGTATATTTGGTGGTGGTAGTGGTGGAAGCTTTTAGAGGCAAAAGGAGGCAGCAAACATTAAACATACATGAGAAATGGCATGACCTACATACGTGCACATAATAAATTACAGTTATGATGAAAGCAAAAATGGGGTCTTTGGAAGCTAGGAAGGTAAGGGGGCAGGTTTAGACGCCAAATCTAGACTGCACACCTTTACCAAACATGCAAAAACACATGTCAAAACCACATGCACATGGGGCCAACTGACAATGATTAAAAGACACTTGAGGGGTTCCCAAGGTATTGTGGGTTGGAGGGAGATTCACCATAGACAACTTAAGCACTCCCAAGATAAGTACAAATTATCTCCTTCGGGAAACAATAACGGTGAGCAAGAACACACAGACAGACATATATATATATATATATATATATACACACACACTTGTTTTAGTTTTTGAGAGAGAGATACAATTGTCTTACCTAAAGATAATGTACGTTGTGGGTCACAGGGTTTTGCTAGCACATAACAGACATCCATCTATAACATCCAGCAGCCATATTGGCCATGTGCTCATTTTATAGCTGGCTCACAGGTGTGACAATTAGCGGCCGTTTATATATATGTCTGCGCATGTGCGAATTTGCACACTCAAAATGGAGAACGAACCACCAAACACTTTAGATGGTGCGATGTTAGCCTTTATCGGTGCCCTGTTTGAGGAAGCCTTAGCACAGGAGGCAGCAGAAGGTGGGGAAGCAGGTGCTGGGGAAGCAGCTGCAGCAGCACCTTCAGTCCGTGTGCCCTTACCTCGCCAGCCACGCATTTGCTCCAAGGATCTATTTGGACAAGCTGTGGGATTTTGATGTCAGGAGGAATTACCGGCTCGAGCGAGGAACTATTCTACACCTCTACCAGCTGATAGAGGACAAAATTCAAGCAGACACACAGCGCGGCCATGCGGTGCCCGGCATGGCCAGATTGCTGGCCACTTTGTACATCTTAGGGCGTGGCAGCTTCCAAGCCACTTCTGGAAGTATAATGGGCATTAGCCAGCCCACAGCTTCAAGGGTGTTCATGTTGGTCGTTAATGCCATAGTGGATATAGTGCCCAATTTTATCCACTGGCCACAGAATGAAAATGAGTGGAATGAAGTGAAGTTGGGCTTCTACCTGCAGGCACACATGCCGCAAATCCTAGGGGCAATAGATGGCACCCACATAGCCATCAGGCCACCAAGGATCCACGAAATGGAGTACCGGAACCGCAAGCAGTACCACTCCCTGAACGTCCAATTGGTGTGTGACGCCAAACAGCGCATAATGAGTGCCAACACTGGTCACCCAGGGTCGTGCCATGATTCCAGGATGTTAAGAAACAGTGCTCTGTACCAGGAGTTTGAAAGTGGCCAAATGCCCGAAGGGTGGCTTATTGGTAAAGTATTTTGTCTTAACAACATAAACTGTAAGATTACATAGGCTTTGCTTAAATCAGGGTGTACACCGATGTAGCTTATTCCTATGTCTAACTAAAATGGATGTGTTAGGATTTGGCAGACTGTTCGCACACAACCAGATCATCAGCCTAGCAGCTCACAACAGAAAGATTTCCAAAGTTGTCTTTGAGTCAAATGAAGGTGGTAAACCAATGTTTAAATGGTGTCCTATAGCCACCCAAACAAAACATAATAATGATTCCAATGGTATTGCCATATCCCAAAAGTACTTTGCATAAGTGAGTCAATATAGGTTTCCTCACTCTAGTTGAAGATATATTCCAGAAGTAATGCCTATGCTAATGTAATAGGAACAAAATACGGGACAAGTTTGAACTTGCAAGAGAAACACACCACTTTGTGTGTCCTTTTTACCATTTGTATTAGTGATTTAGGCAGTTAGACAGAGTTGAGATTTTCATATGAGTTTTTGCACACAGACGAGCAGGTTGTTTATTAAAATGCATCATTGTTTCCCATTTTGAGGAGTCATCTAAAGTCTCATGATATGAAGAACTAATGTATATTTTTTTTTTCAGGGGATGCTGGTTACCCGCAGCTGACGTGGCTGATGGCTCCAATCAGGTACCCCCAGGGCCGAGCACAAATGAACTACAACAGGGCCTTGCGGAAAAGCCGGAGTATCATAGAGTTGACCATGGGTCTTCTCAAATCCCGGTTTCTGTGCTTGGCCTGGCCTGGGGGTGAACTCCTGTACTCTCCTGAAAAGGCTTCCAAGATCATCCTGGCGTGCTGCGTGTTGCACAACATGTGCGTTGCCCGGGATGAATCTTGGGAGCTGACGGAGGAGAGGGAGCCAGAGGTCCGTCAGCTGGCGGCCCCCAGGCAGCGGAGCACCGCTGCAGGTATGGCCACCCGGAATACCCTGGTTGCTAGCCACTTTTCATGTAAGTACTATAACCGGTCGAGATAGGGCATGTGTATTAATTTGCTAGTTAGCAGAGGTGCCACTCACAGGGAGACAGAGGGTTATTCTCATCTGCCAATGACACTTGCCATTGTAGATAAAGTGTAGTCAACATTTGTAAAGTGTGTTACTTGAGCAAGAACATGCACCTCTAACCATAAACATGTTGGTATTGTGAATAGTGGAAAGGGCTGAGAAGAGCTGGCAGGTGTTCAGTTGTGTCTATGCCACCTGTGTAGTTATTGAGAACATGAACGGCTGCTTGGTATCTTATGGTGTCCTAATTTTTCAGAATCTGGACATCTTGGAATCATGGCACGTACCATGAGAAGCCTGTGGCTGTCTGGCGTCACAGGTGTGTATTCAAATGTTTGCCTTAATGATTTCTGGTTTGTGTAAGTTGTGTGAAAATGTGTTATTTCACTCGTGATGTAGAAATTTAATGAAGTTCAGAATGAAGCAAACGGGCATTAAGATGTGATTTTCATAATAAAATGTCTTATCCTTTGGTTTATTTTTCCAGGAGTGGTACTGCTTGCGGTTGTAGCTGGTAGAAACCCACCTTCATGTACTCCACTCATCTGCATTTGTGGTCAGTGGATATTTGGTGAGGCACATGGGCAGAACTGGCATCAATGACCAACACGAACACCCTGGAACTTCCGAAGTGGCTTGGAAGCTGAACAGCAACCTGGCCATGCCTGTCCCCTATGAGCTGGTAGAGGTGCAGAATTGCTTCTTGACTCTGCATGAAGTTGGTGAAGATATCAGAATCCCGTATCCTTGCCTAATGTAGCCATGGAGCAAAGATCGTGGGCTGGTGCTGTAAAGGCACATGGACTGGAGACTGTCAATATTAGCTTGCTGCATCCCTCCTTATGCTGTAATTCCATAAACAATAAACACTTTTGAACGGAACATGTGTTTTTTATTTTTGGGTGGGTGGCTACAGACTAAAGGGCCATACACACTCTAAGATTTTGAGAAGACTTTATCCTTCATATTGACCTTTTCTATGTAGTGCAATGGCCTGCCTGATTGCATACAAATTGAAAGTGTTTAGGTTTGACATGATATTATATGGTTTTGGGAAGTCTACAGGAAAAAGTCTTGCAAAAATCTTATAGTGTATGGCCCATTAAGCTGCCAAGGCCGGAGCTTTGCACTTTGCATGCTGCTTGTACTGGTAATGTGAGGGGTTGAAATGTTGGGTAGGGATGTGACAGTGTTGTGTTTAGGTGTGAGGCAAATGTAGTGTTGGACTATGAGGGTTTGTGTTGTTCAAATACGGAGAGAGTCCAATATCAGACACCTATGTATCTTGGTCCAGAAATTGTAAGAACCATGGTAAATGTGTAAAGAATTGCAGCTCCAGAAAACTAGGACCACACTCATAGAATAAATATTGTGTTGGTTCCATTAATGTGCTTGAAATTGGGGTAGAACACCCCCCCCCCCTCCACCCACCCCCAAAATTAGATATTCTTTACAAAATCTATAAAATAAATGAGAGTGAAAAGAGATCCCAAGTGTAGTGATTTGAAACCATGACGTTGTTAACTGCAGTGAAGTTGCAAAGCACTTAGCTATTGTGCAGAATAGAGCTGTTTGGTGAAAATAAAGGAGTGTGTTAAGGCTAAAAAGCACATATAGCTAAAGTACTAAACATTGTATGTAATCTCGGAAGAAGACCATGGGAAAATTGTGAGATTTCATCTTGACCTGAAGTGGTGTAGAGGTTTGGTGACTTGCCTTTGCTACTTGGAATCATAAGATCAATTCTACAGACAGACGAGATAATAAAATCACTTAAGATGTTGTAAGTTTGCAATCGCTTCTGGGTGTAACATTATTTAGCAATATATATGATCCAATCCGTTACATTTTAAAAATATACAAAAAAAAAAAAAAATAAGTTGGTGGAGATGGTAAGCCTCGAACCTACAGCAGAGGGAGATGAATTACAGACAAGATGTGTGCACTAATACACTAGACCACATCACTATGTGAAACTGCTGTGAGCACAAAGACATAAGTATGCAAATTTGCGAAGACGCGATCGTAACCGAATACCGCTGACGGCGGAATTCATTGTTGCTGTCCAAATCGCCAGTGTGCAAGTTAATTGATTTTAAAGCGGCGAAACTGAAACAAGTCATAGGTGTCTGAAGCTGCAGTTTCTTTAAATCCGGCCGCCCGTAACTATGTAACCAGAAGTTTACAGCCTTGTATACGCCCCAACAAGCTGAGCTGTCTGTGTTGATGAATCCCTGATTAAATTTTCTGGCCGCCATGCTTTCAAAGAGTTTCTCCCTAGCAAGTGTGCCAGATATGGGGTCAAGATGTATAAGCTCTGTGACAGGGCAACAGGCTATACATGTAGTTTCCAGGTTTATAAGGGAAAAGATAGCAATGGGGAGCCCTTCGACTGCCCAGACTACATGGGGAGCAGCGGCAATATTGTTTTGGACTTGGTGTCACCCTTATTTGGAAAAGGAAACCATTTATACGTGGAAAATTATTACACAAGCGCAACATTTTTTAGTCACCTTTTTTGATTTTGGAATTGGCGCATGAGGCACCTTGCAACTTAGTCACCGGGCTTCCCCCAACAGCTTGTAGATTCCCAACTTAGGGGGAGAGAGCCTGCTTGAAGTGTAATAAATTGCTTGCAGTGAAGTGGAGAGACAAACGGAATGTTTTGTTCTATCCTCCACACAGATATGACAGTCCAAATTGCAGCAGCGACTGGTGTTGTTGGGAAGCCCTTCTGTGTCCACGAAAACAACCTTAACATGGGAGGGGTGGACTTCAACGACCAGATGATGGCGCCATACTTAATTGCTCGTAAGTATTGTTGAGTGAACCCGGAATGTATTGTTTGTGTTCGTACCGGACTTTTGGGTATTCGGTACCCGGACCCGAACCCGGACATTTCACTGTATGTTCGGGTACTGTCCGTTGTTCGGTAACGTTATTTTAATGTTATGGCACGGTTTTAATGGCGCGCTTTCAACAGGTGCAAGGCAGCCAATCAGCAAGCGTTTAACTAGTGTGCCCTAGAAGCCATCACAGCCATGTCTACTAATGGCATGGCTGTGATAGGCCAGTGCAGCATGTGACCCAGACTTTATATAAGCTGGAGTCACACAGTGCCGCGCATCACTCTGCTAATACTATTGTAGGGAGAGATTCCTGACTGCTGCTGAGGGAGAGATAGGACTTTACTATAGGGCGAGGATGGAGAGATTGCTTTTAGGGAAAGCATTGGAGGAACAATCTGCTTTATCATACAGCGATCTACATTGATTTGATTTTGTGGGGTGCAGTGAACGATTTTTTTGCCTGAAAGGAGAGATAGGAGTTTACTGTAGGGCAAGGCTGGAGAGATTGCTTGTAGGGAAAGCATAGATAGGAACAATCTGCTTTAACCACTTGCCTTCTGTGCACTTAAACACCCTTCCCATCCAGGCCAATTTTCAGCTTTCAGCACTGTCACACTTTGAATGACAATTGCACGGTCATGCTACACTGTACCCATATGAAATTTTTATCATTTTTTTTCACACAAATAGAGCTTTCTTTTGGTGGCATGTAATCACCTCTGGGTTTTTTATTTTTTACAAGAATAAAGACAGAAAATTTTGAAAAAAAAAAAAGTTTTTCTTATTTTCTGTGCGTAAATTTGGAAAATACATTTTTCTCCTTCACTGATGTGCGCTGATGAGGCGGCACTGATGGGCACTGATAGGCTGCACTGATGGGCACTGATGAGGTGGCACTTATGGGCACTGATGAGGTGGCACTTATGGGCACTGATGAGGAGGTACTAATATGCCGCACTGATGAGCACTGATAGGCGGCACTGATAGGCGGCACTGATGAGCACTGATAGGCGGCCCTGATGAGCACTGATAGGCGGCACTGCTGGGCACTTGGAGGTGGCACTGCTGGGCACTGAGAGGTGGCACTGAGAGGTGGCACTGACGGGCGGCACTGATGGGCACTGATAGGTGGCACTGATGGGCACTGGCGGATGGCACTGATGGACACTGACGGGTGGCACTGATGAGCACTGATGGGCGGCACTGATGGGCAGCACCATCAGTGCCCACACTCAGTGCCCATAGTGCTGCTAGTCAGTGCTCATCAGTGCCTAGATGAGCAGGCACTGATGGGCACTGACTGGCAGCACTATGGGCACTGATTGTGGGCATTGATGGGGGGCACTGATGGCGGGCACTGTGGGCACTGATGGGGGGGCAATTTGTGTATTTTTTTACCTTTAGTAATCAGGGCACTGGTGATCAGTGCCCTGATTACATTGCCGTGTGTCCCCGGCGCTGTGAGGCTCCCCCTCCTTCCTCACACTGCAGGCTCTGTGTGAGGAAGGAGCGCCGGCGATGAGAGATGATCTCATATGTTTACATATGAGATCATCTCTCATTGGACGGTCCGATCACGTGGTGAATGGCCGCTGTGATTGGCCATTCACCACGATCTGTGATCGGCCGTGTCCAAGGGACATGGCCGACACAGATTTTCCCCGATGCGCGCTCGCGGGAGCGGGTTACTGGGAGGCCGTATAAAGACGGCCTACCGAAAATGTGAGTCCGCGCTGCAGCCGTATATAGGCTGTAGCGCGGATGGGGGGTGGTTAATCAGACAGCAATCTACATTGATTGTATTGTGTGGGGGGTGCAGGGAACGATCTTTATGCCCTGACCTGAGCCAAGTAGGGAGGAGAAGGGAGAAACAAAAAAATGTTACCAGTCTGTTAGGCGTGCGGTGCTGCACATTTCATGCAACCTTAGTGCATATGTGTGTGCTTAATCTGCATTTTAAAAAAAAAAAACATTTTTTTCCTTCATATTTAACCACTTCAATACAGGGCACTTTCACCCCCTTCCTGCCCAGGCCAATTTTCACCTTTTAGCGCTGTTGCATTTTGAATGACAATTGTGCGGTCATGCAACACTGTACCTAAACCAAATTTATATTATATCCCCCCCACAAATAGAGCTTTATGTTGGTGGGATTTAATCCCCGCAAGGTTTTTTCTTTTTTGCTAAACAAATAAATAAAAGACCGAAAAGTTTGAAAAAAATACGTTTTTTTTGTTTATGTTATACAATTTTTTAAATAAATATGTTTTTTCCTGCACTGATGAGCACTGATGAGAATGCACTGATAGGGTGGCACTGATAGGGTGGCACTGATAGGTGGCACTGATAGGTAGCACTGATAGGCGGCACTGCTGGGTACTGATAGGTGGCATTGATGGGCAATGATAGGTGGCACTGATGGGCACTGATAGGTGGCACTGATAGGCGTCACTGGTGGGCTCTGATGGGCACTGATAGGCGGCACTGATTGGCACTGACGGGCGGCACTGATGGTCACTAATGGGCACTGATAGGTGGCACTGGTGGGCAATAATGGGCACTGGTGTGTGGCACTGATAGATGGCAATGATGGGCACTGGTGGGAAGCACTGATAGGGAGGGCACTGGTGGGCAGCACTGATGGGGAGGGCAATGGGGAGCTCCCTGAGCCCTGATTGCCAACCCTGGTGGCCATAGTGGGCATCCCTGGGGTCATGGGTGGGCATCACTGGTGGTTCTAGTGGCACCCCCCCCGAGGCTCAGCACTGGTAATCATTGCTCTGATTACCAGTGCCGACCCCCCCCTGTCAGGGGAGCCGCCGATCGGCGCTCCTTTACTCGTGCCTGTCAGGCACGTACTGAGGAAAGCCAATCAACAGCTCTTCCTGTTTACTATGTGACCAGCCGTGATTGGACATGGCTGGTCACATGGTAAAGAGCCTACATCAGTAGGCTCTTTACCGAGATCGGAGATGCAGGGAGTCAGGCTGACACCTCGCATCACGGATCGCCGGGGGGCGCGCAGAGCTGTATTATCCTCCCGCCATCATATGACGTCCGGTCAGGATAATACAACCACATTCCCGCCGTCAATCTGCTATAGGGCGGGCGGGAAGTGGTTAAAGACCGTATGTCAGACAGACATTGCTTTTCTAACCTGCTCTTCAAAAAGCACCAATGTGAGGGGAAAATAATTATTTTACAGTATTTAGGGTAAAAAAATTATTTTTCAGGTTTTCATTCATACATTACAGTGAGATACACCCATTGCATACTGTTGTATTGCGCCTTGCAATAAAAAAACTAGAGGACAAAAAAAGTTGATTGCGGCCCTGTCTGCATATGTTACAGTGAGATGCACCCATTGCATACTGTTGTATTGCGCCGTGCAATAAAAAAACATTTAGGGGCAAAAAAAGTTGATTGCGGCCCTGTCCGTAGGTTACAGTAAGATACACCCATTACATACTGTTGAATTGGGCCTTGCAATAAAAAAAACTATTTAGGGGACCAAAGAGTTTATTGCTGCCCTGTCCACGTATGTTACAGTGAGATACACCCATTGCATACTGTTGTATTGCGCCGTGCAATAAAAAAACATTTAGGGGACAAAAAAGTTTATTGCTGCCCTGTCCGCGTATGTTACAGTGAGATACACCCATTGCATACTGTTGAATTGCGCCTTGCAATAAAAAAAATATTTAGGGGACAAAGGTGTTTATTGCTGCCCTGTCCGCGTATGTTACAGCGGGTTACTGGGAGGCCGTATAAAGACGGCCTACCGAAAATGTGAGTCCGCGCTGCAGCCGTATATAGGCTGTAGCGCGGATGGGGGGTGGTTAATCAGACAGCGATCTACATTGATTGTATTGTGTGGGGGTGCAGGGAACGATCTTTATGCCCTGACCTGAGCCAAGTAGGGAGGAGAAGGGAGAAACAAAAAAATGTTACCAGTCTGTTAGGCGTGCGGTGCTGCACATTTCATGCAACCTTAGTGCATATGTGTGTGGTTAATCTGCATTTAAAAAAAAAAAAAACATTTTTTTCCTTCATATTTAACCACTTCAATACAGGGCACTTTCACCCCCTTCCTGCCCAGGCCAATTTTCACCTTTTAGCGCTGTTGCATTTTGAATGACAATTGTGCGGTCATGCAACACTGTACCTAAACCAAATTTATGTTATATCCCCCCCACAAATAGAGCTTTATGTTGGTGGGATTTAATCCCCGCAAGGTTTTTTCTTTTTTGCTAAACAAATAAATAAAAGACCGAAAAGTTTGAAAAAAAAAGTTTTTTTTGTTTATGTTATACAATTTTTTAAATAAATATGTTTTTTCCTGCACTGATGAGCACTGATGAGAATGCACTGATAGGGTGGCACTGATAGGGTGGCACTGATAGGTGGCACTGATAGGTAGCACTGATAGGCGGCACTGCTGGGTACTGATAGGTGGCATTGATGGGCAATGATAGGTGGCACTGATGGGCACTGATAGGTGGCACTGATAGGCGTCACTGGTGGGCTCTGATGGGCACTGATAGGCGGCACTGATTGGCACTGACGGGCGGCACTGATGGTCACTAATGGGCACTGATAGGTGGCACTGGTGGGCAATAATGGGCACTGGTGTGTGGCACTGATAGATGGCAATGATGGGCACTGGTGGGAAGCACTGATAGGGAGGGCACTGGTGGGCAGCACTGATGGGGAGGGCAATGGGGAGCTCCCTGAGCCCTGATTGCCAACCCTGGTGGCCATAGTGGGCATCCCTGGGGTCATGGGTGGGCATCACTGGTGGTTCTAGTGGCACCCCCCCCGAGGGTCTGCACTGGTAATCATTGCTCTGATTACCAGTGCCGACCCCCCCCTGTCAGGGGAGCCGCCGATCGGCGCTCCTTTACTCGTGCCTGTCAGGCACGTACTGAGGAAAGCCAATCAACAGCTCTTCCTGTTTACTATGTGACCAGCCGTGATTGGACATGGCTGGTCACATGGTAAAGAGCCTACATCAGTAGGCTCTTTACCGAGATCGGAGATGCAGGGAGTCAGGCTGACACCTCGCATCACGGATCGCCGGGGGGCGCGCAGAGCTGTATTATCCTCCCGCCATCATATGACGTCCGGTCAGGATAATACAACCACATTCCCGCCGTCAATCTGCTATAGGGCGGGCGGGAAGTGGTTAAAGACCGTATGTCAGACAGACATTGCTTTTCTAACCTGCTCTTCAAAAAGCACCAATGTGAGGGGAAAATAATTATTTTACAGTATTTAGGGTAAAAAAATTATTTTTCAGGTTTTCATTCATACATTACAGTGAGATACACCCATTGCATACTGTTGTATTGCGCCTTGCAATAAAAAAACTAGAGGACAAAAAAAGTTGATTGCGGCCCTGTCTGCATATGTTACAGTGAGATGGACCCATTGCATACTGTTGTATTGCGCCGTGCAATAAAAAAACATTTAGGGGCAAAAAAAGTTGATTGCGGCCCTGTCCGTAGGTTACAGTAAGATACACCCATTACATACTGTTGAATTGGGCCTTGCAATAAAAAAAACTATTTAGGGGACAAAAGAGTTTATTGCTGCCCTGTCCACGTATGTTACAGTGAGATACACCCATTGCATACTGTTGTATTGCGCCGTGCAATAAAAAAACATTTAGGGGACAAAAAAGTTTATTGCTGCCCTGTCCGCGTATGTTACAGTGAGATACACCCATTGCATACTGTTGAATTGCGCCTTGCAATAAAAAAAATATTTAGGGGACAAAGGTGTTTATTGCTGCCCTGTCCGCGTATGTTACAGTAAGATACACCCATTGCATACTGTTGTATTGTACCTTGCAGTATAAAAACTATTTAGGGGACAAAAAAAAGTTGATTGCGGCCCTGTCTGCATATGTTACAGTGAGATACACCCATTGCATACTATTGTATTGCGCCTTGCAATAAAAAAAACTATTTAGGGGACAGAAAGATATTAAATTGCGGCTTAGTTTGTATCTGTACGTGTGAGATACACTAGTTGGATACTGTTGTTCTAGTCCGCTATTCAATAAACATCCATTTAGGGAAAAAATATTACATTGTGGCTTAGTCTGCATATTTTACTGTGAGATACACTCGTTGGATACTGTTGTTCTAGTCCGCTATTCAATAAACACCCATTTAGGGAAAAAATATTACATTGTGGCTTAGTCTGCATATTTTACTGTGAGATACACTCGTTGGATACTGTTGTTCTAGTCCGCTATTCAATAAACACCCATTTAGGGAAAAAATATTAAATTGCTGCCTAGTCTGTATCTGTACGTGGGAGATACACCCGTTGTATACTTTTGTATTGCGCCTTGCAATAAAAACCCATTTTGGGGAAGATCCAAAATTCGATAAATATGAGGAGATGGTCAAATAAGGGATGTGGCCTGGGTCGTGGTGTTGCTGGTGGAGCTCCTGTTGCAAGGAGAGGACGTGGTCGATCTGTGGCAGCTACACGCACAGGTGAAAAACCTTCCTCAGCTGCGAGTAGGCGACAGAACCTGCAGCAGTATTTGGCAGGGACTAATGTGCCTCTACAAATGTTGAGGCCAGAACAAGTACAGGCGATAGTAGATTGGGTTGCTGACGGTGCCTCCAGTTCCTTCACATTGTCTTACACCAAGTCTTCTGCTGAAAGGTCAGAGTTGGCACCTGCAGCCGATGTCCATCAATCTGTCACTGCACCCCCTTGCAAATCAGCCCAGCAGTCTGAGTCCCAATTCATGCAGCAATCTCTTCTTCTTTTTGATGACTCTGTTAGGTGGTTTCCCAGGGCCATCCACCTAGCCCTGCCCCAGAAGTGGAAGAGATTGAGTTCACCGATGCCCAACCACTTATGTTTCCAGATGAGTACATGGGAGGACCGTCGCAGCACGTCTCAGATGATGATGAAACACAGGTGCCAACTGTTGCGGAATTCCGAATTGTGGAGACCTACAAGGGTTGCAGGGGTGAAGACTGGGTGGAAGACGATGTGGAGGACGATGAGGTCCTCGACCCCACATGGAATGAACGTCATGTAGGTGACCTGAGTGGTTTGGAGGAAGAGACGGTGGTCGCACAGAGCCACCAGCACAGCAGAAGAGGAAGCAGGGTGCAAAAGCCAAGCGGCCGTGCCCTAGACACTACACCTGCTACTGCCCAACGCAGCAAGGGACCGAGCACACCAAAGCCAGCTCACAGGAGTTCCCAAGTGTGGCAGTTCTTCAGACAATGTGATGATGACAGGACATGTGTGGTTTGCACGCTGTGCAATCAGAGCCTGAAGCGAGGCATAAACCTTCTCAACCTGAGCACAACCTGCATGATCAGGCATATAAGTGCAAAGCACGAGCTGCAGTGGAGTACACACCTCAAAAACTAAGAAAGGTCTCTGGCTCCTCCTGCTTCCTTTTCTTCTGCAGCCTCGGCCTCTTCATCCACCTCTGTAGTGACAGTGGCACCTGCCACCCCGCAAACAGAAGATCCACCAGCAACACCACCACCTGGGTCACCAACAACCATCTCCACAATGTCCCGTGGAAGCGTTCAGCTTTCTATCTCCCAAACACTGGAGCGGAAGAGGAAGTACCCCCCTATCCACCCCTGGCCCTAAATGCCAGCATTTCAAAATTCCTGGCCTTTGAAATGCTGTCATTCCAGCTGGTGGATATGCAGAGTTTTAAGAGCCTTATGGCGGTGGCTGTCCCACAGTATGTCGCGCCCAGCCGCCACTACTTTTCCAGACAAGCCATCCCTTCCCTGCACAACCAAGTGGGTGACAAAATCAGGTGTGCACTGTGCAACGCCATCTGTGGCAAGGTCCACCTAACTATGGATACGTGGACCAGTAAGCACAGTCAGGGACGTTATATCTCCCTAACAGCAAACTGGGTAAATGCAGTGGCGGCTGGTCCTAAGGCGGATAGCAGTTTGGCACATGTCCTTCCACCACTGAGGATTGCAGGGCGTTTCAGTTTGCCTCCTGTTCCTAACTCCTCCTACTCCACTTCCTCATCATTTACTGCCTCCTCTTCCGGTCAGTGTAACACCTTCACCACCAACTTCAGCACAACCAGGGGTAAACGGCAGCAGGTAGTTTTTAAAATTTGCCTGTTTGGGTGAAAAACCACACACTGTGCAGGAGTTGTGGAGGGGCATCGAACTGCAGACCGATTAGTGGTTGCTGCCAGTGAGCCTCAGGCCCGGCCTGGTGGTGTGCGATAACGGGCAAAATCTCATAGCAGCTCTGGGCCTAGCCGGTTTGACTCACATCCCTTCCTTGGCGCATGTGCTGAATTTGGTGGTGCAGAGGTTCCTTAGAAATTACCCCGATATGTCAGAGCTGCTGCACAAAGTGCGGGCTGTCTGTGTGCACTTTCAGCGTTCTCACCCTGCTTCTGCTTGCCTGTCAGCGCTGCAGCGTAACTTCGGCCTTCCCGCTCACCGCCTCATATGTGACGTGCCCACAAGGTGGAACTCCACCTTGAACATGCTGGCCAGACTGTGCGAACAGCAGCAGGCCATAGTGGAGTTTCAGCTGCAGCACGCACGTGTGAGTCGCTCTGCGGAACAGCACTACTTCACCACTAATAACTGGGCCACCATGCGAGACCTGTGTGCCTTGTTGCGCTGTTTCGAGTACTCCACCAACATGGTCAGTGCCGATGATGCCGTTATCAGCTTAACTATCCCACTTCTATGCCTTCTTGAAAAAACACTTTGGGCGATGATGGAAGAGGATTTGGGACAGAATGAGGAGGAGGAGGATGAAGAGATAACATTTCCAAGGCTTTCAGGGCAGTGATTCGCAAGTGGCTCCGAGGGTGGGTTCCTGCACACACAAACGCCAGGGACACAATTGTCAAGCAGCAGGGGCACAGTTCTGGAGGACGACGAGGATGAGGAGGAGGAGATGGGGGAGGATATGGAACCATGTTCACAGCAGGGTGGCACCCCCAGGCCAGCTCATGGCCATCACTGGTGCGTGGCTGGGGGGATACGGAGGACACAGAGGATACACCTCCCACAGAGGACAGCTTTTCGATGCCTCTGGACAGCCTGGCACACATGAGCGATTACATGCTGCAGAGTCTCCGCAACGACCGCCGAGTTTCCCACATAGTAACTTGTGCTGATTACTGGGTGGCCACCCTGCTGGATCCCCGTTACAAGGACAACGTACCATCCTTAATTCCCTCACTGGAGCATGATTGGAATATGCGTGAGTACAAGCGCACGCTGGTAGACGCGCTGCTGGTGGCATTCCCATCTGACAGCGGGGGCACAGTGGAAGCACAAGGCCAAGGCAGGGGAGGAGGAGGAAGAGGTCGTCAATGCTGCCAGGGCACCGCCAGCACCTATGAAGGCAGGGTTAGCATGGCCGAAATGTGGAAAAGCTTAGTCAGCATGCCACAACATGCAGCAGCACCACCAGCTGATATGGAACGTCTTAGCAGGAGCAGCATTTCACTAACATGTTGGAGCAGTATGTGTGCACACGCCTAGACGTACTGAATGACGGGTCTGCCCCCTTCAACTTCTGGGTCTCCAAGTTGGGCACATGGCCTGAGCTTTCCCTTTACGCCTTGGAGGTGCTGGCCTGCCCTGCAGCCAGTGTATTATCTGAACGGGTATTTAGCACGGCTGGGGGCGTTATCACAGACAAGCGCAGCCACCTGTCCAGAGCCAATGTGGACAAGCTCACGTTCATTAAAATGAACCAGGCATGGATCCCACAGGACTTGTCCGTACCTTGTGCAGAATAGTCATGTATACCGGCCTTACCCAGCCATTGCTGGATTTCATCTTTCTTACTCTTTTGGGGTGTACACAAATTTTTTTTTTTGTTAAAAACCAAAACCAGCGTTGGCTACCTCGTCCTCCTCCTCCACTGCCGCCGCCGCTTCCACCTACACCGCCATATCCACTGCCACCTCAACCTCCTACTCCATATGGGCCTTGTCCTCCTTCCTACATCATTCAAAATTATTATTTTTTATTTTTCTGTTTTTTCTGTTATTTTAAGTTATTTGCCTATCCACATTTGTTTGCAGAGCACTTGCCATGCTCTTAAGATGATTTTGCTGCCATTTACAGCCCTCTAGCTCTTTCCATGTTTGTTTTAGGGGCATTTTAGTGCTCAAAAGTTCGGGTCTCCATTGACTTTAATGGGGTTTGGGATTGGGACAAAGTTGGGGTTAAGTCCGGGTCACGAACCCGGACTTTTTTTTCAAGTTCGGTCAAACCCGCCGAACCCGAACATCCAGGTGTTCGCCCAACTCTACTCGTAAGGCCAGACACTGGTATAAAAAAGTGTCTAACCTTTCAATTCCAATTGGCTCTGCTGAATGCTTATGTGCTATACAATGCATCAGAAAGAAAGGAACCTTTCCTAAAATTCCAGGAAGAGTTCATCACAGCCCTTCTGTATCCAGAAGGTGCTGCCCAAATTCCCAATCCAGATGCAGTGAGCCGGCTGCATGAGAGGCATTTTCCGGATGTCTTTCCTGGTACCCCTACCCAAAGAACACCTCAAAGAAGTCGTGTCTGTAGAAAATGCGGATATAGGTGTGACACCGGCTATTTTTGTCCCTCCTGTCCTGACCAACCTGGTCTCTGCATCCGGGACTGTTTCCGTCGCTACCATACACTAGTAGAGTATTAGTATAGGGTACAGAATGGCACAGTCTAGGGCCCACTTTCACACAGGGTCTCAAAAGATGTTAGCTGGCTTTCGCATTTTGAGAGTCCCTAGCCTGGAACAATTTTTTTTACATTTACAAACCAAAAAGTGTAAAAAAAGTTACAAAAAGAAAAAAAAATAATTTTAAAATAAAAAAGCCAAAAATAATTGTCCTTTTTATTGCGTTAATTTTCTATTCTTAATCTACTTTTTTACTCTTTCTACTTTTACTGTACTTTATACTGTAATGTTTTGCTGTTACTGTTTTTCATTAACCATAGTTTTCTTTAGCTTTGCTACATTGTTTTAGATCATTATTGCATTGAAAGATCTAATTTTGGTTTAACTTTAACTTTTAGACAGATGGCTTAACATTTTCAATAAGCGCACTTGGATACATTGCAAAATTCACAGGTAAGTTGATAATTGTAAACTGCACAGGGCCTACATCAGCAAAGCAACCACAAACCCAAACATTCAAGTTGGTATGAGGTCCCTTCATTGAAATGCTTTCTTTAGTTTGCCCCAAAATATGTTTATTACTTTGGCAAACTAACTCTATCTTTCAGTCACAGCACATTGTTCCAAATGGTTTGGTCTTTGACTATGTGGAAAGCAAAAGCTTTTTCCTGGCACACTTCCCACTTGGGGGCTACAATGTGCATGCATTATACTTACTAGGGGGGAATCAATGGCGTAGAAGTATCTGGGTGTTCTGGTAGATCATAAGCTTAATAATGGCATGTAATTCCATCCTGCGGTTTCCAAAACGAGCAAAATCTCTTCTTTGTGTTATTACCAGTATAGACTGCAGAGAGAGAGACATAATTTTGCCCCTGTACAAATCATTAGTGAGACTTTATCTAGAAGATGCAATTCAGTTTTGAGCACCAGATCACAAAAAGGATAGTAGGGAACTGGAGAAAGTGCAGAGAAAGGCAACTGAACTGATAAGAGGCATGGAAGAGCTCAGCTATGAAGAAAGAGTAGCTGAACTGAATTTATTCTTTCTTGAGAAGCAGAGATTAGGGGGATATAATCAACAAGTAAAAATACATTATTGGTCCATAAAGTGAACTCTTTACGTCTGGAGGAAAAGAAATTAAACCTCCAAATACAGAAAGACTTCTTTGTAGTAAGAGCTGTGAAAATGTGGAATAGACACCCTCAAAAACTGGTTCTGGCTAGCACAATAGATTGTTTTAAAAAGGCCTGGATTCTTTCCTGAATGTACACAATATAACTGGATACTAATATTTATAGGTATGGTTGATCCAGGGAACATCCAATTGGCTCTTGGGTAATAAGGATGGAGTTTTTCACACGCTGTAGCAAAAGTGAGTTGAACTGTATTTTTTTTTCAACCAAACTAACTATGTAACATGCAGTATATATCGATAGATATGATAAACAAATAATCCAGAAACAAGTACTAGTCAATAGATACAATAGATATGATAAACAAATAATCCAGAAACAAGTACTAGTCAAACAAAGGACTTCCATAAAGAAACCAGGAGGGTAATCATTGTGTTATTTTACTATAGTTTGTTTCCTTGTTGCTTTGACATCCAGTTGCACTTGGTCCATGATGTCACTTCCGGTGTGGGTCAGAGATTGCAAGAGCAAAACCTTGTCCCAGCTCATTGTGTTTCTGAAACCTTGCATTTTTTTTTACCACCACTGGCTGGCTGTTATTTGTAGTCCTACTTGCTGGATAATTGTTTTTACACTTTCGTTTATACGTAATTGTTTATGTCTAGGATATAGGCATCTACAGCATATTTGCTTTATGTTCTATGTTGTTATTTGTTTTTATTCGTTCTTGTATTTTTGTGGCTCACGTGATGTGTACTATGGGTTGATCTGGCTAAGGGGGTCCTTTAGGGGCTATTTAGCAAGCAACAAATCAAGTGTTATTGCATAAATGGAGATGGAGATGCAGAAGTGGTTAAACACAGAAATGTTGCTGCAATGATAAAGCACCCATGTGATCTACTGTACTGGTATATACATACACACACACACACATATATATATATATATATATATATATATATATATACGTGTATGTGTGTGTTTGTTTAAAAAAATTACAACTACTTTAGAATTTTGTGGTTTGAGAGTAAATATGACATACACCTATGTATGTTTTGGTTTTGAGAAACCAGGTCAAGGGTCAAGCAAAGAGGAGACAGTATTGTGTAGAAGCTGTCACGCACTGCCACCTATTTTGACATGCACAGGGCCGTTTGTTGTCTGTTGAACATGCAAATTAAGGGCCTGCTGTCATAGCTAGCCGATATCAGAAGGTGGAAAATGAGACCACCTCTAACCAGTGAATAGAGTGATGGACAAGCATTCAGAGCTCGTCATTTTCAATGCCATTCACATCAACTTCAAATTGCATATGACATGCAAAAATCTTTTCTTAATATTCACAACCAGGGAAGTTTGGGAAATTATGGAGGCTTCAACTGCTGCATCTAATAGGATCTCCAAGCAGACAGCTGTGAGCTGGCTTGATAATTAGGTGTCCAGGAATATTTTGTGCAGTGAATCAGTTAAAAAAAATGAGGAAGAATAAAGAAAACAAAAATAATGACAAGAAGAGGATGCAGAAATAGAAACTCTCTTTACACATTTAGGACAGTCAACTGACATACAAAAAGCCAGAGGCAGTACAAATTAATAGGATATTGTAATTTGGTTCACTGTCTCTTATGGACAGCACTCAAACTTCATTTCAAAGATTATTTTTAACCTGATGTTCTTGGAATCTTTATGAAATAATATGACTTTTTATTATGTGCATAATAATTGTCTGATATATAATAAGTTATAATATTAAATATACAGTACAGTCAATGTCAATGAAGACTATTTTTTCTTTAAAAGAACTGTTAATATTTAAAAGCTGTGCGTTTCTATAAACATCTAACATGTATTATGTAACAATAAGAAAACCTTCTAAATACAGTGTTCAACATAACTTACAGAATAAATGAAATAACAAGTATATTGCATGAAAGCATGCCTTAACTAAGATCATGGTGGCAATTATATTTTTATTTTATATAAATAAAAATATATATTTGTAGTCTGAGTCTTTAACTAGAAATGCGATATCCGTAACTACCACAACCTGAGCTGTGCCAAAGTTGTGCTGGTCAGTATACCTAAAAGAGGGCATACTCCAAGTATACAGGAGTCTGAAAATAGAAAAAAACTGGGGGGGGGGGGGGTATACGGGTGGGAGAGAACCAGAATGAAACGGACCATTCCATGACCTGGCATAGAAACGTGTGAGCTTTACCTCCCCCCCCCCCCCTCTTCCACCGTGCCTCTTGCTATGCATCCTGGGCTTCTGGAGATATATCCCCCCCCTCTTTTTTTCTCTTTTTTTTCTCCCCTTTTCTAGATCCATCCAGGCATGGTGATATTGTTGAAACTACTCTCTGTTTTAAACCTGCAAGTCATTGTTCCTTGTTTTGTTATTTCCCATGTATTTTGCAAAAATCAAATAAAACTTTTTTTTTTAAAAAAAGAAGGAAACGGACTGACATGTGCCTGCCAGAGGAGGAGGAATATGTACTCCCCATACTCCTCCTACAAATACAGGCTGGCCAAAGGTCCGCCTTCATACTTGTAATATGAGTCTTCAACTATAAATGCAATATCCGTAACTACCACAACCAGAGGTGTGCCAAAGTCATGCTGGTCAGTATATCTAAAAGAGGGCAAAAACCACCAAAGTAGGTATGAGAGAAAAATGCTTTATTGACAGGATAACATGAACAATTTAATCAAGTAAAGTAGCAAATGCCCTAATGACTTTGGTGTGGGGTTCTGGTATGTATCAACTGTAACAGGAGGAATTCTAGCGTCCCATATATTTGATAATGTGTAAATGAACCCCCTGTTTGGATGCTGCGGATGTTGCACCAATCTTAAATGAATGTCCAGAAAATTGATTTGGGTTTAAACCTAGATGCGTTACCAAAATCCTAACATGAGAAATGAACTGCTTGGAGGTGAGAGGACATGTTGGGAAAGGGAGTAATGGACTGTTAAGGGGAGCAGCTGCGAATTCTTTGACGAGTAGGTCAAACACAACAACTGGGCACCAGCTACTTTTAGTTCTGTGACAAATTGCTACAAATCCCTGGCTCTTCTGCCTGTTTTTATTGTTGGGAAATTGTAGAGAAAAATGGTTAGTCAACTAAGTGAGACTGCCCCGGGTCTGAGGAGACCATAGAAACTTAAATAAATGGCTGCTTTGAGTACTAAACTGGGACCTACACCAGATGGGAAAAGGGACAACATGTCTGATATGCCTCTGAAGATCTGGCCGGTAACTGGTAAACGTGATAGATGTGACTACCCCTAAGTTTTATGAATACCCCTCAAAATAACTTCGAGGGGGTGGGGCGCAAAAATGGAAGGACTACCAGGATCCTGCAGGGACTTGAAATGCTCTATACCTGAGAGATATAACTTTATAGTATTGAGAGATAGGGACAATTTACTATGGCAATAGGCATTAAAAGCCATCACATATTTGACATCCCCAGGGGAACTGCAAGGGTATAGGGACATGAACCTAACAAAAGTCTTCCAACCCGTAGTGTAAGCTTAGCTGTATTTCTGGATAAGAAAATATTGACCAGGTCAACCAACTGAGCCCAAAGTGATCAGTAGGGAATAAGGTGGTACTGTCATGCCCACCGGATCTGCTTCCAGATACTGTAAGAAAAATTGTGGAAAATGAAAACGTGATAAGGCATCTGCAGGAATATTGTCGTTACCACTGATAAATTCACCAAGGAAATTAAATTTGTAAGTAAAGCCTACCCATTTAAGAAAAAGGAAGAAAAAGCGGGACTATGTCGGCCACCATGAAGAAAGGATGCTTACAAGTACTACCCTGGGAATTGGGTAGCTCTGAGGTCATATATCCACCTAGCCTCTTTACATTAAACTTTTTTATCAGTGTCTCCTCCCCTCGGGTCTTGATGTATCACATCTAGGACAGTGTTGATGACAATGTTGTATATATCATGTTTTTCTCATGTGGATCATTCTACATTGGCAAAACGATCAGACCCTTATGGAAACATATATCAGACCATGTATCCTATATTAGGAACGGTCAGATCAATACTCCTGTTGGAGGCCATGTAGGTCTCAGACATAGATTTGATGACTCGGTCATCAAATTTACTGTCCTAGATGTGATACATCAAGACCCGAGGAGAGGAGACACTGATAAAAAAGTTTAATGTAAAGAGGCTAGGTGGATATATGACCTCAGAGCTACCCAATTCCCAGGGTTGAATGATGTCTTGAGCTTTCAAATAATTTCTTTAACCCCCCACTAGAGGATGCTATGGAAATATAGGATAACATTCCATAGTACTTTTTCTATTGCATCCTCCCATCCTTCCCGTAATAAATTATAGACTTGTGATATTTTGTCAATACATTATGAATATAGTTCGTAGAGATTGTTTTATATGGTGTTATCTGATACTGGGCATGGCCATGTATTATAATGGCAGGCGTTTGGTGGCAGGCACAATATCTCCTCTTTTTGTGGGAGGTATGGAGCTGGAACGCAGGAGTCATCTTCTGGGTACAGTCCTCAGTGTAGTTCCGCCGCTCCACTATCATCACTTCCGCCTGGCGGCGGACGGGACGTCGCGGCTCCTCCCTCTTGGGCGGCCGGTGGCTATCTTATTGGCCGGTGGCCAATTATTAGCGGAGGTGGACACCTATATAGCCGGGCAATAGACCGGATGTAGATAGGCAGGAAATGCTGGAGACTGTTTGGATGAATGTATGCTTTTTTCAAGGACTATGGGCTGACATTGGACACTAAATCAGACAGCTACTATAATCACTCAATGCTCTTTCAGATAGACTTATCTGTGACTGGTCTGAGGCATTTTGGCTGGTGGGGTATTGGACATCTGGACTAGAACTCCTTCATGCATATGGCTTAAGGGGGACGCACCTATATTGGAGGGCAGTAGGTATTCATTGTATGGACCTACTCATGACGTGTCCCCTAGTACCTATCCATTGATTTATACCTGTATCCATATATTATTTAGATGCTACCGCCAACTAGTGCCCTGACATATGGACTGAAGATCATATACCATATTATATAAAATAGAAAGAAAGAGATACAGACATCGGCAAGTGAGATGAGGCCAGTTCCCCCACAAGCTTACTTTAGACCCTAAAGGATACTCAATATACTCACAGACCTTCCACCATAAAATGGGTCCCGACGCCTGCCCAGGAATACAGTTCTCCAGCCTGCCCTAAGCCCTTCTGGGGTTATCAGGTACCATATGTTATGTAGAGGCATTTTGTGCAATGTGAAAATGTGTTATCCGTATTGATTGTAACATATGATTGTTTTCTACGTACTTCCTTAGTGCATTGGTCTCTTTGAACTTTTGGGGCCCTGAGGAAGCTATATATTGCGAAACACGTTGGATTACCGGGGACCGTCAGACTGCACTCACGTTTAGATCATGGACATACATGGTATTCTATACTAGCGCCCTGTATAGGAGCTAATTGTCTAAACTTTTTATTCCTGTATATGCTTATTCTTTGCTTTTTAAGTTGTTAATAAAGATGGAATTTTACTAAAATTGTGAATACTTGTAAGCATCCCTTCTTCTTCTTTTTTTTCCAAATATAATTTTATTAAGGGTTTGTAGGGGGCTGTACAATCAACCAGAAATGATTAACAAGAATAAAACAACATATAATCCTGTGTCTTAACAATCGACATAAATTTCTTATTTCCTCATACCTAATATATTTATCTAGCAAACGGGGTCTTCTTCTCCTCTTAACCTTCCTTAGATCTTTCCCTGTTTCTTCCCCGTTCTTTAATCTTCCCATCTCGGTCTAGTCAGCCCCTACCTACCCTATCTTTTCTACTATAAAATATTTATTAACCAAAATTACCCCCAAAAAAACAAAAGAGGGATCACAAACCGGGGGGAACAAAAATCTCTCTCCTCTCTCTCCTATCGAGGCCGCATACTATTAACCCTAGTGTCTCTCTGCTTTTTAAATTATTTCTGATCCAGAGGTCACATTCCAAGAAAACTTTTACCTTCGTTTGAGAGGACAAATAAGTTCCATGCTCCCCACGTCTCTGTATATTTCTCCCTTTTGTGTTGTGCTGTCATTACCAAATCCTCCATTTTATTTATTTCTTCTATTTTCTGAATCCACCCAGCTTTTGTTGGTGGTGTTTGTCTTTTCCAATTAAGGGGTATACATTATCTAGCCGCATTTGCTAGATGACATATCATCGATTTTCTATAGAGAAAAAGGAACTCCATGATACAAAACAAGTTTGCTCAGGGAGATAAGGGTTTAGTGGACTTTAAAGGCACATATTAAGTAGGCAAAAGACTACCATAAGTATAAAAAACATATATTCTTTTATTTAACCAAAGTTTTTTTTAAAAAAATAGAACAAAAGTTCAAGAAGCAAAACTATACAATGACATACATATTATTTGAAATAAGAACATTCATCATATCTATAGGTCAAAATATTAGATACACAGATATTGTAGTAGTTACACTTTGTGAGTATTAGGATCGTGGTCTGAAGAGGTCGACGCGTTTCGCCTTAGCTTCTTCTGGACCTCAGACGCTAATATACAATTTTATCTCTTTTAGTAGAAACAGAAACATGCAATTAGTACAAAGCATTTTATGTTACATTTTATTCCTATATCTTTTATTAATTTGTTAATCAAAACAACACACCTCTCAAAATGCAGAAAAACCGTGTGATCCGTGGTCATCAGTATCAGTATATCATATTGATCATAGAGTAGTAAAAAATAGGCGGGAAGTGAAGAGGGAGAAAAAAGGCCCAAAAACTGGTGGAATGGGCCACCTATATATATGGGGCAAAGGGGAAACATATAAATCTCAAAAAGTATTTCAATATCCTCAAATATTAGTAATGATTTATGTTATATTTACCTCAAATTCCCACACTGGAATCTATCGAGGATTCAGGTCGGGATCAGAGTAGTGATATGGAGGCTGCTATTGGCTGTATCACATGAAGGTCTAGTAAAAGAAGTAGTGTATATATTTATTTGTTTCCATCTCATCCATTCAATAGAAATGGAGAGACAAAAACATAAAACCACAAGGTTCTATACTTATAAATATATCTCCAAATTAATTCATTTTACCTTTGTATCCTTCTGTCTAATCTTAGACCATATTGGGACCCAGTCCCCTTATAGCAGTAGATATTGATGTCTTGTAACGTTAGATGGAAAAGTTCCCCCCAGATTTGTAGTGTATCCGCTAGGGTGTAATCAGATAATAGTAGATTATATTCACAAAAAGGGGCTATATATCTCAATTTAAATCCCTTATGTTAATGTATATATTCATATATACATATATTTTATTACTTACATAGTAGAGTATATTCCAGTGTAAAACAATGGTATTATGGATATTGCAGCTGAAATTGCTTGTGAATATAGTTCCCAGGGATAGAAAAGGTATAGTCATCTGGTTCAAAAGGGGGCGACCTAAGACAATTTCAATAGAAAAGCATGTCTAGATTAGTTGGACTATATTGCCAAGATTGGGGTAGATAGTTTTAAAAAAGCTCAAAAAACTTACTGCGCCAAGAGCCTCCATCAGCCTGTTCGTATCCCGCCATGTCCTAGGTGTGTGTGTGTGTCGCATATATACCTGATCATTACCTAATGAATTGTGATCTGGTGTTTGTTTGTTGTCTCCGCGCACCGGAAGTGCGTCACTTTCCCGCCTTTGTCTCTTACCTTAGGACGCAACCGGAAGTGCGTCCTTTGTTTACATCCGGTCATGACGCTCGGCGGAAAGAGCACCCGCCGGAAGGGTCAATGAAGCCAGGAATGATCTGCGGAAGTGACGTGCGCTCACCAACAACCTCGTAAGAGGGTGGGTCATCGCCGCCCTGTCACTAAAAGCAGATAGGTCCTTACTGGCTCAGAGTGCAAAATAAGATCGCTGTGACCAGTATAACAACGGCTTCTGCATAAAAGAGAGGGGTCAAATTATCATTATGTCATTTGCACTTTTATTGCATATTATAATCTATATATCCACTCTATTGAGAGAACATTTTATATTTGTTTGTTCTGAGGCATATATAGTACTTTTAGTTATAACTTGCATATACATCATATATCAACATATGAATTAATATTCTTTGAAAGGTATTTTTACATTATGAATATGGCTTGTATCTAGGACTCTTTACAGGAAGTCAAGGAGAAAGTCATTGCTACAAATACATCGTATAGTAAAAAAACAATGAGAGGAAAGGAAAAAAAGGGAAATAAAAGAGATCGGATAACATCATAATTATTATGTCTCTTATCACCCCAAAAATCACTTTAGAAAAAGTTGTTTTTTTGGGGCTTATTTTATTTTATCTGTGAAGAAGGATTCCACATATGAGGGGGGGGGGGGGGTTTTATTATTATTTCCTCAGGGGGGCCCTTCTAGAGAAGCCCCTCAAAGGAAAGGTTTGAAACTTAGTGCCTCATTTAGTCCTGGACTTATTGTAGCTTTTAACAAATAAATCCAACGTGCTTCGCGCTGTAGTATAATTTTATCAAATTCCCCCCCTCTCGGGTTTTCCAATATACGTTCTAAGGCTGCGAATTTCACTACTTTTGTATTATTTTTGTGATACACCCCCAGATGTCTTCCAATGGGTGTAGACAAAAGATTATTTTTTCCGTATCCTATATGGTCCTTGATACGGCGCCAGAAATTTCGTTTTGTTTTTCCTATATAGTATGCGCCACAGTCGCAGAACATAATATATACTATGCCTATTGTTTGACAGTCAACATAATGTTTTATAGAATGAAGTTGTCCATAAGGTAGATATAATGATTGGTTTTCGTAGATCCATTCGCAAAATTTGCACTTCCCACACCGCCATGTACCTGGTATATCCTCGACTGGTTTATCTCTTTTATCATCAAAATGACTTCTGATGACTCTATCCCTGATTGACTTAACTTTTTTAAAAGTAATCTCTGGGTAATCGTTCACATATTTACTTAAAATACTATCATTTTTGAGCAGGTACCAATGTTGCTGTAGGATATTGCGAACTAAGTGATGTTGACGATGATATGGAGTGATAATACGTACCCTTCCCTCTTGATTTTTATCTTTTTTGTAAAAGAGAGTTTCCTCTCTCGTTTTTTGGAATGCTCTGTTATACGCTTTTCGTAATATTGTGGTTGTATATCCCCTTGCTCGCAACCTGTTTCTAAGTTTGTTTGCTTCCAGACGAAACTGATCATCATTTGAGCATATTCGTCGAAGTCGCAGGTACTGCGAGTACGGTATACTTTGTACCAGTGATTTTGGATGGAAGCTATGTGCATGGAGCACAGTGTTTCCAGCTGTTGGTTTACGGTACAGAGTTGTCTCTACTTTTCCTGTTTCTGTGATGGATATTGTGATATCAAGAAAGGGAATAGATTTGTGACTCCATTGATTAGTAAATTTCAAGTTGAATTGGTTATTGTTTAAAGATTTGAGGAATTTCCGCAGGTCCTCCTCCGGCCCCGACCACAACATGAACACGTCATCTATGTAGCGGAGCCAGAGGAGGACATGCGGAAAAAATTGGGCTAGGCCTTCGTCTGAGAAAAGGGTTCGCTCCCACCCCCCCAGGTACAGGTTGGCATACGATGGGGCACAGGAGGTCCCCATCGCCACCCCCTGCACCTGGAGGTAGTGGGAGCGATCAAAGACGAAGGCGTTCCCTGTCAAAATAAAGGCCAAGGCCTCCAGAATGAAATCAATATAGCCCCTCTGTTTGAGGGGACGTTCATACAGAAATTCCTCTATCACAGACAGACCCCTGGTATGCGGTATGCTACTATATAAGGCCTCGATATCAACGGCCACCAAGACCGTGCCCGGTGGTACCACTAGGCCTTCTAAACGTTTGAGAAGGTCCGGAGTATCTTTTATGTATGATGGCAGAGAAGTAACATGTTCTCTAAGAATTAAATCTATGTACTGGCTGGTTGGCTCTGTGTATGATCCTATTCCTGATATTATCGGTCTACCCGGGGGTGATCTTAAATTTTTATGCGTTTTCGGTAACGCATAAAAAGTTGGAACTTTAGGATTTTTAACATATATCGCCTGGTAAGTATCCTTATCTATAAGGCCTCCAAATTGTGCTCTGAAGAGTAACTGAGCAAAATCTTTTTGTAGTGTATTTATCATTTCTGATTCTATCAGCCTGTACCATTCCCTGTTATTTAGAATATTCAAGCACATGTCTCTGTACTGTTCCACATCCATTACGACAATGTTGCCGCCTTTGTCGGCAGGTTTCACCACAATTTTGTCGTTGGTACTCAGAGACAACAGGGCTTGTTTTTGCTGTTGGGTAAGATTGTTTTTACTATTTTTTGGTATCTGAATAGCCTCAATTTGTTTTGTCACCTGCGTTATGAATGCTGCAATATTGGGATTCGTCTGTAGAGAGGGGAATTTTTCTGATTTCTTTTTCACTTTGTGAATTGGCAAATCTTTTCCTCTTAGGGTAGGTGTCTCTGTTGTATTGTCATTAGATGTTCTCATATTAGGGAGTTCTATTCCACTTGCTTGTGAGGACAAATCAGCGGTCTCATTTTCCTCAAGGAGATCCATGAGGTCTTTGAGAGCCCTGAAGTCCCTTACTTTGAAATCCTTCCACTGTTCTTTTAATATGTGGTCCTGTTTCCTCTTTTTTCTTTCCTCATCAAATAAATATTTGTAAGTTAATTTCCTTCCAAAAAGGTTTAGATCTTTGACAATTTCAAAGAGGTTCATCTCCTGAATTGGGCAGAAAGTAAGACCTAAGGAAAGAACTTCCTTTTCATTTTTCGTAAGGACATAAGATGATATATTTATTATATCTAGGCCTGTAGTTGGTTCAATTTGATTGTGAATCTGTCTATCGTGCTTTGGTTTAATGTGAGATCTGTTTGTGGTTTGGATAGATCCAATTGACTGTTCATTAGATCTAAAAAACCATCATCCTCTAGTGGTTCGGCTGTGTGATTGTGTGTGTTGGGTGTAGTGGACATCGTTTTGGGGCGTACCGACCCATCCCCGTGAAATACGTGCATTAAGGTAGATGGAATTTGTGCATTTTGTGAAATAGATGTAGCTTTTTTATTTGCATGTTCCATAGTGCGTTTTTTGCCGCCGCCTTGTGTATTACCATCACCCGATTTTGAGCGTTTACGTGTCTGTCGATATTTCCAGTGGTTACCGTGCGAAAAATGTGAATTGTGAGACATATTAGACGTGTTTGATGAGTCAGATTCATGGCCTCCTTTTTCAAAATCTCTATTTCTTATGTTTTGTTTAAACGTCCTAGGCCGTCTAAAACCCCCTACTGGCCACCTATATGCTATGTTGTTGTTAAAGGCTAGTTTGTCCCGGAGATACTTTTGTTCCTTTCTATCTACAATCTCTCCATTATATTTCTCCAAGAAAGTCTGGAGCGCATTATTGCGCACCAAATATTCTGGGAGTAACCGAATATCCTGGTTTTTGGAATAGATCGTTTTAATTTCATCATTTAACTCTAGCATTTCAGCCCTATATTGTTCCAATAATTGGGTAATCATCTGTTTTGAACATAATTTGAGGGTATTTTCCCAGTTTTGTCTAAATTCAGGTGATATTATTCTAAGGTTTGGAAAGATCTGCACTCTTAAGCCTATGGGGTTTAATCCCTCCTCATTATAGCGCTCAAAATATTTGATGTGCCAGTGGAGGTTTGATTTTTTGATCAAGTATTTTTTTAGTTTGAAAAAGAAGTCATTGATGTCTATATTACTCAGGCCTTCCTCCTTAGTACCTTTTTGTGCCTTTTGCATCAGTCCTTCCCAAGATGTGCCTAGATAGTCCGCCATTATATATGTGTGTGTATATAGTTTACACACACATATATAGAATATGTATATATATATACTTTTTGAGATTTCTTCACAATATATCTTTTTTACAACAAAGGTCTTCTCCGTTCTTATCAAAAAAGAAACAGAGTTGAAATAAGTGGGAAAGCTCTTGAAAAAATGGGTGGGTAACACCCTATATCTACTATAGAAAAGAGGGGGGTTTTTGGTTGAGCTGACCCTTGTGTGCCATAATCCTATTAATTAGAGAAAAAGGAACTCCATGATACAAAACAAGTTTGCTCAGGGAGATAAGGGTTTAGTGGACTTTAAAGGCACATATTAAGTAGGCAAAAGACTACCATAAGTATAAAAAACATATATTCTTTTATTTAACCAAAGTTTTTTTTAAAAAAATAGAACAAAAGTTCAAGAAGCAAAACTATACAATGACATACATATTATTTGAAATAAGAACATTCATCATATCTATAGGTCAAAATATTAGATACACAGATATTGTAGTAGTTACACTTTGTGAGTATTAGGATCGTGGTCTGAAGAGGTCGACGCGTTTCGCCTTAGCTTCTTCTGGACCTCAGACGCTAATATACAATTTTATCTCTTTTAGTAGAAACAGAAACATGCAATTAGTACAAAGCATTTTATGTTACATTTTATTCCTATATCTTTTATTAATTTGTTAATCAAAACAACACACCTCTCAAAATGCAGAAAAACCGTGTGATCCGTGGTCATCAGTATCAGTATATCATATTGATCATAGAGTAGTAAAAAATAGGCGGGAAGTGAAGAGGGAGAAAAAAGGCCCAAAAACTGGTGGAATGGGCCACCTATATATATGGGGCAAAGGGGAAACATATAAATCTCAAAAAGTATTTCAATATCCTCAAATATTAGTAATGATTTATGTTATATTTACCTCAAATTCCCACACTGGAATCTATCGAGGATTCAGGTCGGGATCAGAGTAGTGATATGGAGGCTGCTATTGGCTGTATCACATGAATTTCTATATTTTTTCACTGGTATGTTATTTAACTGTAAGAGAAAAAAAGCTGGATCCTCCGGTATCTCCATCTCTGTAAAATTTTGCATAATCTCTCTCACTTTTTCCCAAAATTCTCTCAGTTTGGGACAGTCCCGAAATATGTGTAGTAACGTGCCCTCTTCCTCCATGGAGCACCAACAACGGTCAGAGTTATTCATCGAGATTTTATGTAGCTTATGCAGAGTATAGTACCATCTTGTTAAGATTTTAAAATTTGTCTCTTGATATTTAGTACATATCGAAGATTTAAAAATCAAATTGACCATCTGTTGTCTCTGCTCTGAGATAAAATCTCTAGACATTTCCCTCTCCCATCTATCCAAATAAGGTAATTGATATTGATCTTTAGGTGTATTTATCAGATTATATATTTTGGATATCACATGTGTGAGAGTTCCTGTATCTGTACAGCATTTTTCATAGATTGTCATTTGACGGTTATAGTTCTGAGGATTGGGGATTGAACATAGAAAGTGAGAGAGTTGCAATGCATTCCATAAAGGGAGTTTGAAAACATCTGCTTCGTTTACCAGTGTTTCTAATATCCTCTCTCAGGAAGTGTGAGGCCTGAGAAAGACCTGTCTAAGGAATTTGAAAGATTGTGCCTCTAAACCCATCATAAATTTTGGATTCCCTAAAACTGGGAATAATGGGGAATCGCGTGTAGAGAGGGAATTCTGGAGACAAGTTTGTGAACAAATTTTTAACATTGTACCTATTAACTTATGTGTCCTCACCTCTATTGGAAGATGGTCGTAGCACCAAAGTGCTCTATTTAGGGGGATAGGGGTAAATGCCTGCTCTATTTGAACCCAAAGTTTGTAATCCCCGTGTGGACACCAGTCAATTTGCCTTCTTAAGTGAGAGGCCTGAAAGTATTTACGCATATCCGGTAGTGACGCTCCCCCTGATTTTTTAGGTAGCGTTAATAGCTGTCTTGAAAGTCGAGGTTTCTTATGTGCCCATACGAATTTAATAAATATTGAGTTTATTTGTTTGAAATAATAAGCTGGGATTTTAATAGGTAGTGTTTGGAATAGGTATAAGAATCTAGCTAGTATAGACATTTTGATTAAATTACACCTGCCAAACCATGAGTGCACACCTGTATTCCACTTCTCTAACTTAAGACGGATTTCCATCAACAGCGGAATAAAATTAAGTTCAAAAATTTGTGCTGGTCTGGCTGGCATAAACGTGCCCAAGTATCTTAATGCTCTTTTTGTCCATTTAAATGCGAAATTCTGTTTCAACTGTAATAATATTCTACTAGATATGTTTATTCCCATAGCTTCTGATTTATTAAAATGTATTTTCAAGTTGGAGATGGAACCATATTGTTCAAACTCCCGGATAAGGTTCGGTAATGATATTATCGGATTAACTAATGAAAAAAGTAGATCATCCGCATATGCAGAGATTTTATGCTGCTTTTTCCCCACCGTGATACCTTCTATGTCTAGGTTTTGTCTTACTTTACACAGAAATGGCTCTAAAGAGAGAACGAAAAGTATGGGGGAGAGGGGACACCCCTGTCTCATTCCATTTTTAATGGAAAAAGGTTCCGAGAGGATCCCATTAACCTTAACTTGGGCTGATGGGTCCGTATATAGAGGATATCCATTGTAACATGGTTTTACCCAGGCCTATGTGTTTAAGTGTAGCTAACATAAATTTCCAATTAACTCGATCAAACGCCTTTTCGGCATCGGTTCCTATAAAAACGCTTGTTAGTTGGAATCTATCTGCAGCATATATTAGATTTCATACCTTTGTGGTGTTGTCTCTTGCCTCTCTGTTCATTATGAATCCCACTTGATCCAGATGAATCAAGTAGTGTAGTTGTTGTGACAGTTGAGTTGCTAATATCTTAGTGAAAATTTTAAGATCTATATTAAGAAGTGATATAGGTCTATAACTACCACATAGCATTGGGTCTTTGTCTTCCTTAGGTATAATCACTATATGGGCTCTTTTAGTATCCCTGCAAAAAGCAGGATACGCTCCTGCACAATTGTATAACTTCAGTAGATGTGGTCCCAATATTGGTAGGAAAACTCTATAATATTGCAGCGTATACCCATCTGGCCCTGGTGCTTTCCCTGCTTTCATCGCTTTTAGGGCCTGTTTAATTTCCGTCATCCTAATTGGCGAGTCCAATTCCTTACAAATTTCAGTTGATAATTTAGGAAGTTGGGATGAAGCTATATATTCCTCCATCTGTGTTTTTGATTGGTTTTGGTCTGGAAGATTATATAGAGAGGAGTAAAAATCTCCAAATGTCTGAGCGATTTGTTTGGGAAATAATACTTTATCACCTTTTGTGGATAGAATTTGGGGGATATATTTGGCTGTCTTAATATCTTTTACGGCCTTCGCAAGTACTTTCCCGCATATATTCCCTGGCTCGTAACCTATTTTGTGGCTTCTTTGTAGAGAAGCTTTGGCCCTATAGCCTAATAAATCCGTTATTTGTTTCCGTAATAAAATTATTTCAATCTCCAGTTCTTCTATTTGAGATCTTTTATGGTTAATCTCTAACTCGTGTAGTTTGGATAACATTGATGTTAATTTTTTTTCCCTTTCTCTTTTAACCCTGGAACCATGTTTAATCATTAATCCTCGAATGACCGTTTTATGTGCCTCCCACAGGATACCCGGGTCACCTTCCGGTGTTACATTTATCCGAAAATATTGTTGCAATTCCTCTGTAACATCACTAAGGATCTCTGGGATCTGTAGTATGCTCTCATTCAACCTCCAGAACCAATTTACTAATAAAGTGGTTTCAGAGAGTGAATATGATAACAAAATTGGAGCATGATCTGACCAAATTATATTTCCAATTTCTATTTTTTGTATTGCGTGTAACTGTCTATGAGGTATTAAGAAATAATTTATTCTTGTATATGTTTTATGAACCTGGGAGTAATATGTGTAATCTTTTTCTTCCAGATGTAGTAATCGCCATGCATCTACTAGTTGATGTCTATATAAATCTTGTTTTATAGATTTGCTTACCCGTAGAGGCATGGAAGAGAAGCCCTTTAAAGTATCCAACTTGGGATTTAAGGAAACGTTTAGGTCCCCACCTAGTATCAGCTGACCTTCTGAGAAATTCATTAAATTATTAAGGGTCCTTTTAATAAAAGTGTCTTGTTTGTAATTTGGCACATAGATGGTTGCTAATGTTACTTTCGCTCCACCAATTGAGCCTTTAACAAACACAAATCGTCCTGTTTGAGATAAGAACCGATACCCCTTTCGATTTGGACAATACATTGGATGAGTGGTATCCCCATGGGTAGTTTTTATTTCTAAGAATGGCCAGTTTATTTTCTTTAAAATGTGTCTCCTGGATCAGTGCTACATCGATTTGAGACCGTCTTAGATCGTTCAGTAACATATGTCTTTTTTCTGGTACATTAAGGCCTCTTACGTTTAATGACATTACTTTTATATTTGCCATTTCTTACTTCAAAAAAGAGAGAGGGAGAGAGAAGAGAAAAAAAAAAAAAACCCTTAATGATTTCTATTAACAACAAGTTGTTGTTTATACGTATACCCTCCCTCCCTAAGGTGTGAATGTCGTCCTAAGTGGGGTTTTGGCCGGGTAAGACTTTAAGGCGGGTTCTCAAATCTCTCCCCTCCCCGACCAACCCCTCTCCAACCTTATCTTATATTTTAAATTAAACAGCTCATACCAGCTCATATTTTCTTAGTCCTTATATTCTATTCTCTTCTCCTTATCTTACTCATATTCCTCCCTTTAATACCCCCATCCCTTCTAATCTATATCTCCCCTTCTCCTCCTTCTTCAAGATAGAAAAGAGGATAAGGAATACAGTCTCTCTATGCCCTGGGTAAATATCTATAAATATCTATATCTCCATCAGCTGATGTACCTCCAAACATTTATGTAGGGATTATACTACGATGTTCACTCACATTGTTACCTAACTGTTGTGTTAAATATATCCCCCAAAAAAAAAAAAATCACCCATTAAAGTACATTCCGTGCATTTATCCGTTAAATATTTTAACCTTGTTTCACAAAAAAAAAAAAAAAAAAAAAAGCAAGTGAGAAAAATCTGAAAGTGCCTTTTGTGAAAAAACAAAAAAAACAAAACTACACACCAAATATATACAAGCGTGAGAAAAAAAAATTAGGAGGGGGCAACCTTTATCTCCCCCTGGGAGAAAAAAAAAAAGAGTGAACGTGAAAATTAAGAGGATGGGAACACCTTGTTTCCTTCCATTTGTGTCTACCTTTCATATATCTATTACAACCATATGTGCAAAAAATTGTGTAAAAAAAAAAAAAAAAAAAAAAAAAAAAAAAGGGTTTTGGTGGATATATAAATGTATCCCCTTCAATGACCGTCCTGTTTTGCTCATTCTTCTACATGTCCTTTAAACAGTACTTATCCTCATTTGCAACAGAAGGGGGGATGAAAAGTCAGGGCCTCCCATCTAACGGGAAGCTATTTACCAAGGAGATAAAAAGAATAGGATGGGGGAGTAGGAGGGAAGAGAAAAAAGAAAAAAAGAAAAGAAGGAGAAAAATTCAGGGGTCCATCATCCTCTTCTTATCTCTTCACACTGTTCAGGGAGAGAAAAAAACAAAAAAAAGAAGAATCTATACAAATCCTCCAAAAAGCGGAATACACGGGCCTTTCCCTTCTATTTGCAGAGTAAATTTCTCCTATTTTCCGAACACCAGAGCAGATCATTAATTTCTCTCATTTCTACCCTTTTTAGGGGGTCCTGTCCTTTCCCTGGCGGGACGCCAGCATCCCTTCTTCATGGTGGCTGACATAGTCCTGCTTTTTATTCCTTTTTCTTTTTCTTAAATATTATAATTGGGACAATGGCCTACTATATCACGGTATCTTTTTTCTAAGGCCTAACCATGTCAAACTATGCATGAAGAACATGATGATGAGGGACTCGGATCTATCCTTATTGATATTTTCGGCTGTAGCCAAATTATCAGTAAAGAAAATCACTGTGTTGCCAGACCAACCAGGGCCCCATGTGACTGCTGCAGCAATTATCGGGTAGATTTCAAACAAAGCTTAAGTCTGAGCTGGAAATGTTGAACACTTCTGAGGGCCAATGGCTAGCCAAACATTGACGCCCAAAAATTGCCTCAAAACCCACTGAGGCTGCGGCATCTGAAAACACTCTAGGGGACCTAGTCGTAGGTTGTGAAATGAACATGGAAATACTAATCCAGTTGCATAGAAACTGATCCCACATGAGCAAATCGACTTGTGCATCACTTTGCAAACTCATCAGCGAGTCAGCATCCTGGTGCAGGGAAAGGAGAGCCAATAACCTAGAAACAAAGGATCTACCCTGTGGAATAATCCTCATCTCGATATTAAGCATCCCTAAAAGAGACTGTAACTCTTTTTTGGGACAGACCGGGACCTTACAAACTTGTGAATGACCTGACATATTCTGACAAGTTTCTCCATGGGCAAGCTGGCAAGCATAAGATTGGTATCGAGACTTATACCTAGAAATGAAATGCTGTTAGAAGGGCCATCTACTTTATGGGTAGCCATGGGGACATTCAGGTCAGAAAAAAGTTCCTTAAGGATTGAATATCCCTAGGCTCACCAGGCCTTTCTAATAACAGAAAATCGTCCAAATAATGGATAACCCTCTGACAATCTTTGCAGTTGACCAGTATCCAATAAAGTGCCTGGGCAAAGGTATCGAACAACCAAGGGCTGCTCTTGGACCCGACAGTCAATTTAGTGGCAAAATGGTAACGCTCACCCCATTTGATTCCATGCCATTGCTAGAGGGCCGGTTTGATGGGGAGTCATTTGAAAGCGTCAGAAATATCCGCTTTGGATAACCACGTACCCTTGCCTAAATGCAGTATGTACTGAATGGCCAGATCCACTGATGAGTATTTAAGAGAGAATTTTTCCAATTGAATGAGTGAATTAAAGCTTGAAATGTAAGACAAATGAGGAGCAGACAAATCCATAAATTAAACTATATTTATTAGGAAAATTTCCCCTTCACCACACTGATAGGGCTAACCCTCCACATACAAAATAGTGATGAGACGAAAGGACCAATAACAAAACCTTTGGCCACCTCTGCCTCCAATAGCTCATCAACAAAAGGGGCATGATTGCCTGCTGAAACCAGGTTATTACATTCAAAAGTCTCCGATGGTAATGTGATAAGGCCTGTGTGAAAACCCTCAGAAAAACCCTCCAGCAGGAACTGTCTGAAAGCAGGGAATGGTTGGTGTTCTAAACAAGCCCCCAGAAAAAATACTTTGACTCGGCTTAATCAGAAAGAACTAGAGGGCTTGACAAGACAGGTGAAATTGGGGTGTGCTCTGAAGCAGGTAATGAATGGGTCTGCCCAGCTTGTCCACATGACCCGAAACCCTCAGAGAATTCATTACCACTGTCTAGTGGTACTGGAGTGAAAAGAATTATCAACATTGGGACACCAAGTAATGTTGTGTGCTGATGATTGACATGTGGCACATACTGGAGATTTCTGGTTGGTGATGTGCCTGCAGAACAGCTCCATGTCAATGTTGCTCAAACAAGTAACCACCTGGAACTGAGCTCAGGTAGCCACCACTTTAGCTGAAGAGGACAGGTGGTAGTCATAAAATGTGGAACCACCATATCTATGAGCCAAGTCCACTACCTTGTGTAAATACAAATCCAATTCCTCCCTCCTGCAAGGACTGTCTAAGCAGATGATGCCCCTATAGATGCCAAACGTGAGAACCAATTCTGCTAAATTCAGCTTGCGTTTGAGCCTGGGATATTTTGTCTTAAGAATCACTGAGACCTCCCCGCAAGCATACGATTTGTTCTCAGCAACATCTTAGGAAGCCATGAGAAGGGAAGCCAGGTTTACATCTTTCCCTTCCAGAATGTCCTTTTTGATGTTGGCAGGGATGAAATGGGCCGGGGATACTGAAGGCAAAACGGCTAATGGCGAAGGAGCTGCCACAGGTAAAGATATGCAGATATTACCTGCAGAAGCAATAGGGTGCATAGGAGCTGTGGCTTTGGATTCCACTACGGTTGTAACCGGGCGGGTTTAAATGACCTCTTTCCTGTTTTGTAATTGTAGCAATGATGAAGAAAGAGTATTTAGGACTGCATGTATCTGAGTGAGGGAGGTAAGCACAGATATGTGTTCAGTGGACTAGTAGATGGGCTTGGCTGGGATGGACTAGGGAAAAACAATTTAACAATTCTGCTTTTCTAGCCATATAGCCGGAAAAGGAATGCTTCTGTGCTGAATCTCAGCTATCAGCTTGGGTATAGTGCAGTTCCCCCTGGGATGGGATGCTATACTGCTCCAAACCCCTAACCGGAGTAGGAGGGATAAAGGTAAATTTGTAGCTTTCAGATTCGTGCGACATGTTAGATCTGTGGAGAAAATAGAGAAGTTTCTGATAGACAAAACTGTTTCTGAAACAACACCCCCCCCCCCGGTGACTATTATGTTGATAAGGTAGCTGCAACCTAGACTAAGGCAAGCAGAGTGCGTGAGAATATATCTGGTGACTGTACCCTAGCGTGTATGCAGTAAGCGAGCCCGAGTAACCTGTAGCGCCAGACCAGGCAATTAGCAAAGAACTCTCTGAAGATCTGAAAAAAAGAATTGTTGCTCTACATAAAGATGGCCTATGCTATAAGAAGATTGCCAAGACCCTGAAACTGAGCTACAGCATGGTGGCCAAGACCATACAGTGGATTAACAGGACAGGTTCCACTTAGAACAGGCCTCACCATAGTCAACCAAAGAATTTGAGTGCATGTGCTCAGCGTCTAGAAACAAAACACTCTAACATAGGCTAACATACCTACAGACCGTGGTAGGTAGAAATAGAAGTGTATCGTAATGAATGTGTGACAAATGACATATGATATACAGGTGAGGAGATTGTATGTGCTACAACCAATTAAAAAGGAAACCAGCCTGTATGGAACTGTAGACATGACAGGTCCTGGTATGTGTGACAACTAACTAAAAAACCCCTGACATGAGGGGAAAATGCAAGACAATCTGATGAACACACAAAACAAACCTGCTAACCCTAAACATTACCTAGGATCCACCTGAAACAACATTATAGAAATGCAGTGACTACCATCTGGCAATAGATATCCCATGACTAGAGTTGAGCGAACACCTGGATGTTCGGGTTCGGCGGGTTCGACCGAACTTGAAAAAAAAGTCTGGGTTCGTGATCCGGACTTAACCCGAACCTTGTCCCGATCCTGAACCCCATTGAAGTCAATGGAGACCTGAACTTTTGAGCACTAAAATGCCTCTAAAACAAACATGGAAAGGGCTAGAGGGCTGCAAATGGCAGCAAAATCATCTTAAGAGCTTGGCAAACAAATGTGGATAGGGAAAGAACCTAAAATAACATAAAAAGCAGAAAAATAAAAAATAATCATCTTGAATGATGTAGGAGGAGGATGAGGCCCATATGGAGTAGGAGGTTGAGGTGGCGGTGCATGTGGCGGTGTAGGCGGAAGCGGCGGTGGAGGAGGACAAGGTAGCCAACACTGGTTTTTGTTTTTAATTTTATTTCTTTTTAAATTAGGGTACGCCCCAAAAGAGTTAGAAAGATCAAATACAATGGCTGGGTAAGGCCGGTATACATGTCTATTCTGCACAAGGTACGGACAAGTCCTGTGGGATCCATGCCTGGCTCATTTTAATGAACGTGAGCTTGTCCACATTGGCTCTGGACAGACGGATGGGCTTGTCTGTGATAACGCCCCCAGCCGTGCTAAATACACGTTCAGATAATACACTGGCTGGCGGGCAGGCCAGCACCCTCAAGGCGTAAAGGGCAAGCTCAGGCCATGTGCCCAATTTGGAGACCCAGAAGTTGTAGAGGGCAGACCTGTCATTCAGTACGTCTAGGCGTGTGCACACATACTGCTCCACCATGTTAGTGCTGGGTGGTGGTGCTGCTGGTGGAGCTCCTGTTGCAAGGAGAGGACGTGGTCGATCTGTGCCAGCTACACGCACAAGTGAAACACCTTTCTCAGCTGCGAGTAGGCGACAGAACCTTACAGCAGTATTTGGATGGGCCTAATGCGCCTCTACAAATGTTGAGGCCAGAGCAAGTACAGGCGATAGTAAATTGGGTTGCTGACAGTGCCTCCAGTTCCTTCATATTGTCTCCCACCCAGTCTTCTGCTGAAAGGTGTCCATCAATCTTTCACCTCACCCCCTTGCAAATCAGCCAAGCAGTCTGAGCCCCAAGTCATGCAGCAGTCTCTTCTTCTTTTTGATTACTCTGTTAGCATGGTTTCCCAGGGCCATCCATCTAGCCCTGCGCCAGAAGTGGAAGAGATTGAGTGCACCGATGCCCAACCACTTATGTCTCAAGATGAGTACATGGGAGGACCATCGCAGCACGTCTCGGATGATGACGAAACACAGGTGCCAAATGCTGCGCAATTCCGAATTGTGGAGACCGACAAGGGTTGCAGGGGTAAAGACTGAGTGGAAGATGATGTGGAGGACGATGAGGTCCTCGACCCCACATGGAATGAACGTCATGCAGGTGACCTGAGTAGTTTGGAGGAAGAGGCGGTGGTCGCACAGAGCCGCCAGCACAGCAGAAGAGGGAGCAGGGTGCAAAAGCGGAGCAGCCGTGCCCTAGACACTATGCCGGCTACTGCCCAACGCAGCAAGGAACCGAGCACACCAAAGCCGGCTCACAGGAGTTCCCTAGCATGGCAGTTCTTCAGACAATGTGCTGATGACAGGACGCAAGTGGTTTGCACGCTGTGCAATCAGAGCCTGAAGCGAGGCATAAACCTTCTCAACCTGAGCACAACCTGCATGACCAGGCATCTAAGTGCAAAGCGCGAGCTGCAGTGGAGTGCACACCTCAAAAACCAAGAAAGGTCTCTGGCTCCTCCTGCTTCCTCTTCTGCTGCTGCAGTCTCGGCCTCTTCATCCACCTCTGTAGTGACAGTGGCACCTGCCACCCCACAAACAGAGGATCTGCCAGCAACACCACCACCTGGGTCACCAACAACCATCTCCACAATGTCCCATGGAAGCGTTCAGCTTTCTATCTCCCAAGCACTGGAGCGGAAGAGGAAGTACCCCCCTACCCACCCGCGATCCCTGGCCCTGAATGCCAGCATTTCAAAATTCCTGGCCTTTGAAATGTTGTCATTCTGTCTGCTGGAGATGCAGAGTTTTAAAAGCCTTATGGCGGTGGCTGTCCCACAGTACGTCGTGCCCAGCCGCCACTACTTTTCCAGGCAAGCCATCCCTTCCCTGCACAACCAAGTGGGTGAAAAAATCAGGTGTGGACTGCGCAACACCATCTGTGGCAAGGTCCACCTAACTACGGATACGTGGACCAGTAAGCACGGTCAAGGAAATTATATCTCCCTAACAGCACACTGGGTAAATGCAGTGGCGGCTGGGCCTGAGGTGGATGGCAGTTTGGCGCATGTCCTTCCACCCCCGAGGATTGCAGTGCGCTTCCGTTTGCCTCCCGTTCCTAACTCCTCCTACTCCGCTTCCTCATACTCTACCGCCTCCTCATCCGGTCAGCATAACACCTTCACCACCAACTTCAGCACAGCCAGGGGCAAACGACAGCAGGCAGTTTTAAAACGTGTTTTGGGGGGAAAACCAAACACCGCGCAGGAGTTGTGGAGGGGCATTGAACAGCATTGAACAGCAGACCGATAGTTACATAGTTACATAGTTAGTGAGGTTGAAAAAAGACATCAGTCCATCCAGTTCAACCTATAATGATGAGTGGTTGGTGCCAGTGAGCCTCAAGCCCGGCCTGGTGGTGTGCGATAATGGGCAAAATCTCATAGCAGCTCTGGGCCTAGCCGATTTGACACACATCCCTTACCTGGCGCATGTGCTGAATTTGGTCATGCAGAGGTTCCTTAGAAATTACCCCGATATGTCAGAGTTGCTGCAGAAAGTGCTGGCCATCTGTGTGCATTTTCGGCGTTCTCACCCTGCTGCTGCTTGCCTGTCAGCGCTGCAGCGTAACGTCTGCCTTCCCGCTCACCGCCTCATATGTGACTTGCCCACAAGGTGGGACTCCACCTTGCACATGCTGGCCAGACTGTGCAAGCAGCAGCAGGCCATAGTGGAGTTTCAGCTGCAGCACACACGCATGAGTCGCTCTGCGGAAAACAGCACCACTTCACCACCAGCAACTGGGCCTCCATGCGAGACCTGTGTGCTTTGTTGCGCTGTAACATATGCAGACTAGGCCGCAATGTAATCTTTTTCCCCTAAATGGGTGTTTATTGAATAGCGGAATAGAACAAACAGTATCCAACGAGTGTATCCCACAGTAAAATATGCAGACTAAGCCGCAATGTAATATTTTTTTCCTAAATGGGTGTTTATTGAATAGCGGACTAGAACAACAGTATACAACGGGTGTATCTCACACGTACAGGTACAGACTAGGCCGCTATGTAATTTTTTTTCCCTAAATGGGTGTTTATTGAATAGCGGACTAGAACAACAGTATCCAACGAGTGTATCTTACACGTACAGATACAGACTAAGCCGAAATTTAATATCTTTCTGTCCCCTAAATAGTTTTTTTTATTGCAAGGCGCAATTCAACAGTGTGCAATGGGTGTATCTCACTCTAGCATATGCGGACAGGGCAGCAATAAACTCTTTTGTCCCCTAAATAGTTTTTTTATTGCAGGGTGCAATACAACAGTATGCAATGGGTCTATCTCACTGTAACATATGCGGACTGGGCCGCAATAAAGTCTTTTGTCCCCTAAATAGTTTTTTTTTATTGCACGGCGCAATACAACAGCATGCAATGGGTGTATCTCACTGTAACATACACAGACAGGGCCGCAATCAACATTTTTTGTCCCCTAAATGTTTTTTTTTTATTGCAAGGCGCAATACAACAGTATGCAATGGGTGTATCTCACTGTAACATACGCGGACTGGGCCGCAATAAAGTCTTTTGTCCCCTAAATAGTTTTTTTATTGCACGGCGCAATACAACAGCATGCAATGGGTGTATCTCACTGTAACATAAGCGGACAGGGCAGCAATAAACTCTTTTGTCTCCTAAATAGTTTTTTTATTGCAAGGCGCAATTCAACAGTATTCAATGGGTGTATCTCACTGTAACATACGCGGACAGGGCAGCAATAAACTCTTTTGTCCCCTAAATAGTTTTTTTTTATTGCACGGCGCAATACAACAGTATGCAATGGGTGTATCTCACTGTAACATATGCAGACAGGGCCGCAATCAACTTTTTTTGTCCCCTAAATAGCTTTTTTTTAATGCAAGGCGCAATTCAACAGTATGCAATGGGTGTATCTCACTGTAACATAAGCGGACAGGGCAGCAATAAACTCTTTTGTCCCCTAAATAGTTTTTTTTATTGCAAGGCACAATTCAACAGTATGCAATGGGTGTATCTCACTGTAACATACGCGGACAGGGCCGCAATCAACTTTTTTTGCCCCTAAATGGTTTTTGTATTGCAAGGCGCAATACAACAGTATGCAATGGGTGTATCTCACTGTAACATACGCGGACAGGGCCGCAATCAACTTTTTCTGCCCCTAAATGTTTTTTTTATTGCACAGCGTAATACAACAGTATGCAATGGGTGTATCTCACTGTAACATATGCAGACAGGGCCGCAATCAACTTTTTTTGTCCCCTAAATAGTTTTTTTTTATTGCAAGGCGCAATTCAACAGTATGCAATGGGTGTATCTCACTGTAATGTATGAATGAAAACCTGAAAAATAATTTTTTTACCCTAAATACAGTAAAAGAATTATTTTCCCCTCACATTGGTGCTTTTTGAAGAGCAGGTTAGAGAAGCAATGTCTGTCTGACATATAGTCTTTAAAGTTAAATATGAAGGAAAAACATTTTTTTCTTTTTTAAATGCAGATTAAGCACACACATATGCACTGAGGTTGCATGAAATGTGCAGCACCGCCCACCTACAGACTGATAAAAAATGTTTGTTTCTCCCTTTCCTCCTCACTTGGCTCAGGTCAGGGCATAAAGATCGTTCACTGCACCCCCACACAATACAATCAATGTAGATCGCTGTCTGATTAAAGCAGATTATTCCTATCTATGCTTTCCCTAAAAGCAATCTCTCCAGCCTGACACTACAGTAAACTCCTATCTCTCCCTCCGGGCAAAAACATCGTTCACTGCACCCCACAAAATCAAATCAATGTAGATCGCTGTATGATAAAGCAGATTGTTCCTCCTATGCTTTCCCTACAAGCAATCTCTCCAGCCTCGCCCTATAGTAAAGTCCTATCTCTCCCTCAGCAGCAGCAGTCAGGAACCTCTCCCTACAGTAGTATTAGCAGAGTGACGCGCGGCTCTGTGTGACTCCAGCTTATATAAAGTCTGGGTCACATGCTGCACTGGCCTATCACAGCCATGCCATTAGTAGACATGGCTGTGATGGCTTCTAGGGCACACTAGTTAAACGCTTGCTGATTGACTGCCTTGCACCTGTTGAAAGCGCGCCATTAAAACCGCGCCAAAACAATAAAATAACGTTACCGAACAACGGACAGTACCTGAACATACAGTGAAATGTCTGGGTTCGGGTCCGGGTACCGAATACCCAAAAGTCCGGTACGAACACGAACAATACAGTTCGGGTTCGCTCAACCCTACCCATGACCCATGAAACCATGATAATAAAATTCCCAATAGCGAAAAATCTTTTTTTTTTTTGTAGTGATATGCTGTCACAAACAGAGAGCCCAAATAACGAACAATAAAATCAAATGAAAATTTACTGGAGAATTCCCTCTTATTTAATATATATATATATATTGTGAGGGATTAGCTCGGTAGCGGGTGTGGAGGACCCCTTTGGGGGGGTTCGTTACACAGGGAGATAGCCAAGGAGTGGTTGAAAACAACAGTTTATGGTTTATTCTTCCAATTTCTTCAAACAAGTGCATGCAGCAAAAACATCAAAAAAATCAAAATAAAACACAAAACAAATCCTGGCCGCTGTGGGCGTCTACCTTCTCACACACAGGAACCTACCTAAAGAGTCTTCCCAACCTACTGTTGGGCAGACACTGCTGATCCTACAGAAGACACTCAAATGTCCATTTGTGTTTTCTTTACACAGAAAAAGTTCAACACCTCACCTTTAGAAGTCTCTCATCTGACTGCTCTCCCCAACTCACACAGCCTCAGGAGGCAGCAATCAATAGACTTCCTTTGGACAAATTATAGAGGCCTTAATTGCCTCATTCTAAACAGCTGAAGGTTTTTCAACTTCCGTTCACCTTCCTGCCTACCTCTGCAGCCTACACCCTATAGTAATTGGTGAATTGTCTAAACCAAGCAGAAATGTATCTCCCGTCTGTGACAACACCCATAGATTTACCTGACTTCCTGTCACAATATATATATATATATATATATATATATATATATACATACATACACAGTATCTCACAAAAGTGAGTACATCCCTCACATTTATGTAAATATTTTATTATATCTTTTCTTGTGACAACACTGAAGAAATGACACTTTGCTACAATGTAAAGTAGTGAGTCTACTACAGCTTGTATAACAGTGTAAATATGCTGTCCCCTCAAAATAACTCAACACAGCCATTAATGTATAAACCACTGGCAACAAAAGGGAGTACATCCCAAAGTGAAAATGTCCAAATTGGGCCCAATTAGACATTTTCCCTCCCCGGTGTCATGTGATTCATTATTGTTACAAGGTCTCAGGTGTGAACGGGGAGAAGATATGTTAAATTTGGTGTTATCACTCTCACTCTCTCATAATGGTCACTGGAAAATCAACATGGGACCTCATGGCCGGGATAAACTCCCACAGGCCTTGCAAGGCTTGTTGTTCTTTGCCAACCTCTCAACATTCACGATGCAGCAACGCAGGAAGCTGGCAACTATCACAAAGCCATTGCATAACCATTGTATTCATAGTTACATAGTTAGTCAGGTTGAAAGAAGACACAAGTCCATCTGGTTCAACCAAAAAAAAAAACAGTTTTGAAAACCCAACCATACAATCCCATATACACAATCCTATACCTGTTGTTGATCCAGAGGAAGGCGAAAATAAACCCCAGCAAATCCATGCCTCTGTTAATACAAGAAAGGACTTTGCTTGCTTTGGAAACAGCAGCTTGGCATTGCATGCTATTATTAAGCTTATGATCTACCAGAACACCCAGATCCTTCTCCGCTATGGATTCCCCCAGTTCTTCTCCACCAAGTATGTATGATGCATGCATATTCTTAGCCCCCACATAGTTCCATTTAGATAGGTATATACTGCTAAGCTGGTAGCTACGAGAGAAGACAAGACCTTTGCGATCTCGTCTCTGGGAATGGGGCATACTTGACCAAACAACGCCTGAGAGGGGCAACTCACCAAAATATCCAAACGTATCCCAGGCCAACCCAGATGGTGAAGTGGGATGAACGTGTGCCCAATTCAATTCTACTTCTCAAGCCGGCTCCTTTGGACCTGCGGATTCTATGAGTGTATTTGGTTCTTCCCCCCAAGTGTAATGCGGTTAAGTCTGCTCTGATTCAATTTGAATTGTCAAACTTTTAGTTGTTCTGCACACGTGTTGTGTGTTCACTGTGCAGGGTTATTTAACTTTTCTTTTTTAGTTTATTTTCTTTTATCAGTTCCCAGACTCAAACAAGGTATCGGACAGTGCTCACTGTGAATACATACAACAACTGCTCCCTAAAGCTGCCTGGGACTTGCCTGTTCTTCGATCCCTCTCAGGTAATCTGATCCCTTCCTATTAACCTACAAGGTGTAAGCTCTTTCTTTATTTATCAACTTCTTATTCAGGCTGGCAATATGCAGTTCAAACTGTCTACCCTGAATGCCAAAGGGCTCAACAGCCCACACAAAAAAAACATGGTATGGAGGGAAATATGCATGCTTCAGTGTGACATCATGTGTCTCCAAGAGACTCATTTTTCCTCATTGAGGCCCCTAAATTTAAACATCACCAATTACCTACACTTACTTCTCCAATGGTCGAAAAAAGAAGGGAGGCATGGCCATTGTAATCAAGAATACCATTTTATTCACACCGATAACGACACACTCAGGAGATATAAAATTCTTGTCTGCGACATCAACAACACCCGCTACACCTTGATCAATGTATATGTTCCCAACATTAAACAAGTTACGTCCCTGAAGAAGATCTGGAAAAAAGACAGCTCACTCAGGCAAGGTCACACCATTCTCTGTGGAGACTTTAATACCATTCATGACAGGGACTTGGATGTCTTTAGTGCCTCATTTAGAAAACACCATAGAGCAACCTTGGCCAAATTCCTTGACACATCTAATTTGTTTGACGTCTGGAGATGTCAACACTCGTCTGAAAAGGACTTTACCTTCTATTCCCAAGTACATAATAGCTACTCGAGAATAGATATGTTCTAACTGGATAAATTTCTTCTCCAGAGTGTCAACTATTCTGAAATCCATGATATTATCTGGTCTGACCATGCACCAATTTCTATCACTGTGGAGGGGGTGGGGGTCTGAAATGAGAGCCAATAGGTGGCACAACTACTTATTTATGCTCTCACATGCAGAGCATAGATATGTGCCAAAATATCTGCCGCTCTCCGGGAGTTTTCCGAGATTAATGCTCCTTCAGTGTCAGACCCCTTCACATTGTGGATTACCCACAAGGCTTATATCAGAGGTTTGCTTATTAAGCTTGTAGCTAAAATTAAAAGGCAAAGGGCACAGCGGCTCAACGACCTTCTTCAAAAATACAAAATCTAGAAACAATCTAGAACAATCTAGAAACAATCAATAAAGCAGCTGTGACACACTCCATTCTGGACCAGTTGCTTTATGCTAGACGAGAACTCTGCTCTCTCTTGCTTTATCAGCATGACAGGGCTCCTGGGAAATTGAAAGCGTATCTTAATAACACCGATACAGGACAAAAAGTCTTTAACCCAAAGGATATAGCAAACACCTTTAGCTAATACTATAGCTCATTGTACAACTTAAATAGCCCACACCCATCCTCAGACTCTATTAATGACTTCCTGCAATCCGTTTCATTGCTGACCCTTCCGCCAACAGACTTAATGTCCCTCAACACCCCCTTCACTTTGATGGAGATATAATCTGTCCTTAAAAAATTCCCCACAACAAATCTCCAGGGCCCGATGGATTCTATTTGGAGTATTATCAATATTTCAGCTCTGCTTTAGTTCCACATCTGTCACGGGTCTTCGATGCTGCTGTATCCTGAGCCTCCTACCCTGATGAAATGCTGATGGCCACAATTGTTACCCTCCCTAAACCAAGGAAGGAACCCACATTACCACAGAATTTCAGACCAATATCCCTATTAAATGTGGATATCAAAATTTATGCAAAACTGATAGGGAATAGATTTGCCAAGGTCTTATCATATTTTGTGAAACAAGACCAGGTAGGCTTTATACTGGGCCATCGGACTACCGATGCTACCAGAAGAATGGTCAACCTCATAATCCTGGTGGAGAAATCTTGTGAGCCTTCTCTGCTCCTTGCGCTGGATGCAGAGAAGGCCTTTGATAGAATACATCGGGAATACCTGTTAAAAACATTATAAAAGTTTGGCTTCAGAGGGGAAATACTTTGAGCAATTCTCGCACTATACTCAAAGCCTTAGACGTTCATTTTCGCTGAGGGCATGTTCTCCAAAGAATTCCTGATAACAAATGGCACAAGACAGGGGTGCCCTCTTTCACCCTTGATATTTGCCTTACTCATGGAGCCTCTAACTGAAAAAATCAGGACACACCCTAAAATACAGGGCATCCTGACCAAAAATAAGGAACATACTATTACATTGTTTGCAGATGATGTCATACTATCCCTATCTGAACCAAAAGTCTCACTCCCAGCAGGACATAAAACTCTCACTTTATTCAACCAAGTTCCTTACTACAAAGTAAATGCCTCTAAATCCAGTATTTTGGGGCTATTTGTGGACGCATCCACAAAGCGGTTACTACAAAAGTCCTTTCCATATCAGTGGGCTTACAAAGCATTGCAATACTTAGGCATTCAATTCACAGCCTCTAATGCTGAGCTTTATCAGGCAAATGTTGTACCTTTGATCTCCACTTTGCAACAAGAGATGTCCTGCTTAAAAAATATTACCTATCATGGTCAGGCAGACTGGCTGCATATAATATGCTGCTCTTACCCAAACTGCTTTATCACTTTAGAACTCACCCCAAGGGTAGAGATTTTACATATTATTCCCCTGTACACTCTTCATACTCTAGAATTGATTTGGTCTTTTTAGATCTTCAGTTTCTGGAAGGACTATTAGAGGCAGAAATAAAGTCGATAACACTCTCGGACCATGCCCCCTTGGTAATTACCTTGGATTTTAAGGGGTTGCCAAGTAGAAAGAGGTCCTGGAGATTAGATGATTCTCTTTTACAAGACCCTAGAGTGTTGGGGGATTTGGAGAAAGATTTAAATGGGTTCTTCAGGGACAATAACACTGAAGACATTGTTCCATCGGTTCTCTGGGAAACTCATAAAGCATTCATAAGGGGAGATTAATCGTAGAAGGGGTGAAGAGGAAAATAAATCAGTTTATTCAGAAGCAATCCCTCTTTAACATCAATGGCAGCTTGAAGTCTTTTGTGGTATTTGTGGATAAGGCTCTTTATCTACTCAGATGGTAAAGCTGCCCATTCTTCCTGGCAAAAAGCCTCCCGTTCCTGTAAATTGTTGGGCTGTCTTGCATGAACAGCACATTTGAGATCTCCCCAGAGTGGCTCAATGATAATGAGATTAGGGGACTGAGAGGGCCACTCCAGAACCTTCACTTTATTCTTCTGTAGCCAATGACAGGTTGACTTGGCCTTGTGTTTAGGATCATTGTCATGTTGGAATGTCCAAGTACGTCCCATGCACAGTTTCCGGGCTGATGAATGCAAACTGTCCTCCAGTATTTTTTGATAAAATACTGCATTCATCTTGCCATCATTTCTGACCAAACTTCCTGTGCCTTTGTAGCTCACACATCCCCAAAACATCAGCGATCCACCTCGGTGTTTCATAGTAGGAATGGTGTACCTTTCATCATAGGCTTTGTTGACTCCTCTCCAAACGTAGCGTTTATGGTTGTGGCCAAAAAGCTAAATTTTGGTCTCATCACTCCAAATGACTTTGTGCCAGAAGATTTGAGACTTGTCTCTGTGCTGTTTGGCGTATTTTAAGTGGAATACTTTGTGGCATTTGCGTAGTAATGGCTTTTTTCTGGCGACTGGACCATGCAGCCCATCTTTCTTCAAGTGCCTCCCTATTGTGCATCTTGAAACAGCCATACCACATGTTTTCAGAGAGTCCTGTATTTCACCTGAAGTTATTTGTGGGTTTTTCTTTGCATCCCGAACAATTGTCGTGGCAGTTGTGGGTGAAATTTTAGTTGGTCTACCTGACTGTGGTTTTGTTTCAACAGAACCCCTCATTTTTCACTTCTTGATTAGAGTTTGAACACTGCTGATTGGCATTCTCAATTCCTTGGATATCTTTTTATATCCCTTTCTTGTTTTATACAGTTCAACTACCTTTTCCCGCAGATCCTTTAACAATTAGTTTGCTTTCCCCATGACTCAGAATCCAGAAATGTCAGTGCAGCACTGAATGAAAGATGCAAGAATCTTTAAGGAGTCGAGAAACTCATTGACCTTTTTTACACACACGCTAATTACAAGCAAACAGATCACAGGTGAGGATGGTTACCTTTAATAGCCATTCAAACCCCTTTGTGTCAACTTGTGTGCAGGTTATCAGGCCAAAATCAGCAGGGTATGTAAACTTTTTTTTTTTTTGTTTAATATGTTTTTATTGAGAAAAGAAAAACAGAGATTACAGCATTTGACAATCAAATATGCAATGTACATAACAAGTACAGGATAACACAAGCATGAGTCAGAACACCAGGGATACTCGATCTGTCTGTGGGGCAGAAAAATAGCATTGGGTAGGTGCCTGGGACTGAGTTAAGAACAACAGCGGATAAACAATGTCAAACCATAGTGGAATCCAAAGCAAAAACAAGGATTGAACAATTGTATCACAGTCACAGTATAGAGAAGATGGAGAGAGAAAAGGGAGAGTAGAAGAAGAGATGAGGTGAGAAAGAGGCTAAGAGGGACGGTGGGAAAGCAAAAGACAGAGGGGTAAGAGGAGAAGGGTAAGGGGGGGGGGAGCAGGCTGGACAACGGTGGAGTGCATCTCTGCTAAAAGGATCAATTTAAGTAACCAATGATAATCCCTGGTAAGAGGCATTATAAAAGTCTCGAGCTGAGAGGGTTGGGGGTGAGCCCCCCCTCCTCTGGCTCACACGGAGGTAACATCAATGAAGTGTAAATATCAGAGGTTTTGAAGGTGAACCAACCGGCCCATATTCTGGCGTGTGTGGTAGTGTCACCTCTGGCAGCATAGGTGAGGTCCTCCATGAGACGGATTTAATTTACTTTCTGAAGCCATTGCTGGACTGTGGGGACTTCTGGACAACCCCACAAAACAGGAATGAGAGCCTTCGCAGCGTTGAACAAGTGGGGCAAGATTGATTGGCTATATGGGCCGATAGGTTCATGAGTGCAGTGAAACAAAATAAGCCATGGATCAAAAGGTAAAGATTGCTGAGAGATATGTGTAATCAGAGCAGTAACCTCTAGCCAATATTTATGAATCCGAGGGCACGACCACCATATATGAGAGTGAGACGCAACGTTCCCACAACCCCTCCAACATAACGGGGAGTTGGCAGGGAACATTCTATGTAGCTTCAGCGGTGTGTATTGCCATCTAGCCAGGAGTTTGTAGTTGAGTGCAGCAGTTTTTGAGGCAATAGAGGAGGACTGTGACAGCAAAAGTATAGTGTCTTTCTCAGCATTCGTTAATGAGCGTTGAAGTTCTGTTTGCCATTTGTCCAGGTAAGTCTGGTAAGATGGAGAGTCTAATTCCACTAATGATTTATAAAATAGGGACAGGGTATGTGAGGGTGGGTTCTTGTAAATTAAAATAGCTTCCACAGGGGTCAGTTCAGATAAATCTCTCAGCGGTTGAGGTAGAGCGTGGATGAATCGCGCTAGTTGGTTATAGCGCCAATTATCCATGACAGTAACAGACTCGGATTGCACCAAGAGAGAGAGCGGTTTGACACGCCTGGTGTGAAGGACATGGTGTAAGAGCAAGGGGCCCTTCGGGGACCAGTCCGTGAAGCCTTTGTCCAATGATCCGGGTAGAAAATAACCATGATGAAGCAGTGGCATTAGAGGAGAATTGTAGGGCCAGGAGTATTTTGCATGTAAAGAGTCCCAAACGGCCAGAGAGGAGCTTGTTAATGGGGATATCGTTTTCAGGTAATGTCTGGCCAATTTAGGTATGGGTATGTAAACGTTTGATCAGGGTCATTTGGGTAATTTCTGTTGTCATTATGATTTAAAAAGAGTAAACACAGTTGATTGATAATACAGTGCCTTGCGAAAGTATTCGGCCCCCTTGAACTTTTCGACCTTTTGCCACATTTCAGGCTTCAAACATAAAGATATAAAATTGTACTTTTTGTGAAGAATCAACAACAAGTGGGACACAATCATGAAGTGGAATTAAATTTATTGGATATTTCAAACTTTTTTAACAAATAAAAAACTGAAAAATTGGGCGTGCAAAATTATTCAGCCCCCTTAAGTTAATACTTTGTAGTGCCACCTTTTGCTACGATTACAACTGTAAGTCGCTTGGGGTATGTCTCTATCAGTTTTGCACATCAAAGAGACTGAAATTTTTGCCCATTCCTCCTTGCAAAACAGCTCGAGCTCAGGGAGGTTGGATGGAGAGCGTTTGTGAACAGCAGTTTTCAGTTCTTTCCACAGATTCTCGATTGGATTCAGATCTGGACTTTGACTTGGCCATTCTAACACCTGGATATGTTTATTTGTGAACCATTCCATTGTAGATTTTGCTTTATGTTTTGGATCATTGTCTTGTTGGAAGACAAATCTCCGTCCCAGTCTCATGTCTTTTGCAGACTCCATCAGGTTTTCTTCCAGAATGGTCCTGTATTTGGCTCCATCCATCTTCCCATCAATTTTACCATCTTCCCTGTCCCTGCTGAAGAAAAGCAGGCCCAAACCATGATGCTGCCACCACCATGTTTGACAGTGGGGATGGTGTGTTCAGGGTGATGAGCTGTGTTGCTTTTACGCCAAACATAACGTTTTGCATTGTTGCCAAAAAGTTTGATTTTGGTTTCATCTGACCAGAGCACCTTCTTCAACATGTTTGGTGTGTCTCCCAGATGGCTTGTGGCAAACTTTAAACAACACTTTTTATGGATATCTTTAAGAAATGGCTTTCTTCTTGCCACTCTTCCATAAAGGCCAGATTTGTGCAGTATACGACTGATTGTTGTCCTATGGACAGAGTCTCCCACCTCAGCTGTAGATCTCTGCAGTTCATCCAGAGTGATCATGGGCCTCTTGGCTGCATCTCTGATCAGTCTTCTCCTTGTATGAGCTGAAAGTTTAGAGGGACGGCCAGGTCTTCGTAGATTTGCAGTGGTCTGATACTCCTTCCATTTCAATATTATCGCTTGCACAGTGCTCCTTGGGATGTTTAAAGCTTGGGAAATCTTTTTGTATCCAAATCCGGCTTTAAACTTCTCCACAACAGTATCTCGGACCTGCCTTGTGTGTTCATTGTTCTTCATGATGCTCTCTGCGCTTTAAACGGACCTCTGAGACTATCACAGTGCAGGTGCATTTATACGGAGACTTGATTACACACAGGTGGATTCTATTTATCATCATTAGTCATTTAGGTCAACATTGGATCATTCAGAGATCCTCACTGACTGAACTTCTGGAGAGAGTTTGCTGCACTGAAAGTAAAGGGGCTGAATAATTTTGCACGCCAAATTTTTCAGTTTTTTATTTGTTAACAAAGTTTGAAATATCCAATAATATGATTGTGTCCCACTTGTTTTTGATTCTTCACAAAAAATTACAGTTTAATATCTTTATGTTTGAAACCTGAAATGTGGCAAAAGGTCGAAAAGTTCAAGGGGGCCGAATACTTTCGCAAGGCACTGTAAATGGCTTCAGCCAAACACTAACCAAGGGTGAAAGAAAAGTTTTCGTGTTATCATTCATATTCTCTGAAAAATGGCCAAGAAATCCTAAACTCTGTCGGGGTATGTAAACTTGAGCACAACTGTATATACACAAATACTCTTTAATAAATTATATTAAATGTATAATTCACTAACTTTTTAAGGTTTTTATTCACATTATATAGGGTAGAAATGGGTGGATAATTATGGTTCCTACCCTTAGATACACCTCTAAAATTAATCACGAATATATAAATTGAGCACTTAGGAGTTTATTTTTGGTGGGGAATCTGATTGATATATATATATATAATATACCTTTTAAGTAAGATGCCTAATGTATAATTCACTACATTTTTAAGATTCTTGTTTACAATATGGTGGAACTGGGTGGACAATTATGGTTTCTACCCTGAAATACAGATTCAAATTTATTAAATGAATCACTAATATATAAATTAAGCACTTAGGGTTGTTTTTTTTTGGGAAGGGGGGAGTGGGGTGAAGGGATAGAAGGGAAAAGTAAGGGAAATGACAAGAAAAGAAAAATAGCTGAAGGGTAACGTATATGCTGGAGATACCATAATTGTACAGCCTTGAGTAAATTGATGTTTTTGTATTGTAAAGTCATATTTATTTTTTTTGTTATGTATGTAAAGAAAATTAATAAAAATATTTAATGAGACAAAAGCAACTATCGCAATTCATCTGGGCAGATGGTAGAATACGCTGCCCCCAACACATATGTTATAAACACAGAAGGGCTGGTGGTATGGGAGTCTCGAACATACGAGACTACTATAAGGCCACAGTTCTGGACCAACTGAAAACTTGGTTCCAACCAAATCCAAAGCAACACTGGTGCTCCATTGAACAGCAGTCACCACAAACTCTAGATTCCCTCTTGATGGCTACAATTGTACCTGGGAAACTCACACAAACCAACAGGCCAACTATCTCAGCAGCCCTAGTGATCTGGAAACATATAAATAAACATGTCGAACTACCAGGTGATCAAATTACAGAACCTATTTCCCTTGACTCATTGTCTCATCTACTTCCTGCAGTCTTGTTTGCAAAGTGGAAAGATCATACGATATTGACATTAGGGGGTATTACAGACAAGGGACGCCTGCTCCTCTTTCAAATACTATGCCAAAAATGTAAAAAATGTAACTTGCCTGGAACAGAATTCCTCACATATGCCAAGATATCATTCTTGATATCACGGCATAACATAATTTCTGTAAAAGTGTCAAAAGAGCCATGGTCTTTCTGGCATTCTAACCCCCCTAAATCTAGAGGCATAAGCTTATTTTACAACTCTCTACAATCAAAAACAACATTTCACAGGACCCCCGCAGTGGAGAACTGGGAGAAAGGGCTTGGCAAAACTTTCACTTGCACTGTTTAGGAGATACAGTATTTTAGTGAGCAGCAGCTGGTGATGTCACTGGCGCATGCGCTCTTAAGGAATGGCATACCCGTTCCATTCCTTCAGAGCTTTGTACCATGGCCATGACTCCCACACTGTCCACATTTACTATTGCTTTAATTAAACAAGCTGAAGTTAGATGTTAGAAGCATATGTATGCACCAAATCTGCACCAGATTGTGCACTCTCGAGTTTTAGCAAATCAGCCACCATGCTGACAGTATTGTTTTTCTTTTATCAATGATTTACCTTTTCTTGGCTCTTGACCTTTAAGACAGTTTCATATGATGCGATTCTTGTAGTCAGCCTATTTATTGGAAGTGCCTATCTTAAACTGTTGTTCAGTTTACTAACCTATTAATCTTTGTTTGCACGGCAGTAGAAAATAAATCCATTGTGTGGATTGAAAGAAAGATATAATAGGTATTATATATATATATATATATATATATATATATATATATATATATATATATATATATATATATGTATATATATATATATATATATATATATATATATCATAATACATACAAACAAATAAAGCTCTAATTAATGTTGCTATAGCTATCAACTCTTAGAAAACACCCATTGAAGAGTTTATCCCATTAAAACTATCTGACATGAGAAAAATTAAAATAAAAAAAAATATTGAATTAAACTATTAGAGAAAATCCAGTCTCAAGAGGTGTATGTTTTAAAGTCCATTACAATGATCCCAGCATGTTACGTCCACTTGCAGGGTTTTCTCTACTGATGGAAGAATCAGATATCCTCAGATGCAGAATGGAGGGTTACTGTAGGTTGTTGCAGTCAGGAGATTTGCCTCCTGGTCCCAGTTGGGTAGCAATACATCAAACAGCATCTCTAGGCAGTACATTCACAGGCATCTGTGATGCTACCAGTTGATGTAGAAATTGTTAATGCTCCTTAAGGGAAATTATTTTAGTGAAGATCAAACTTTCAGAGGTATTGCAGAGTGTTTTTTTTAAAAGGCTTAGAATTTTCAAGGCATAGTTTAAATTTACCAAAAAACTGCCTGTGCAGGAAACTTGCATTCGTTGATAAAAACAAATTAAGGAGCAATTAGCAAAGTTGTATAATGCCCTTGTTATAGATGTAGGCCCATTACATGCCTCCCAAAGCCTGACTGAAAAACTCCTAGATTTGGCATCATCCATAGTGATGGACGAACATTGGCCGGGGCGGTTCACGAACGTCAGCCGCAAATTTTCTCAAAAGTTCGCGAACCGCAAGTTCGCGGTGGGCCCCATTGAGCTTTAATGGGAGGTCAACTTTAAAAAACTTTAGGTCATATTTTCAGCCACAAAAGATGTACTAGCTGTGCACAAATAGTTCCAGCACATGGACAATGTCATAACAGAAGTATTGCAATTGGAAAAGTTGCCCTAAAATTTTTTCTTACAGCAAAAAAATGTTTTTTTTTTTTTTCATAAATCAGCCAGAACTGACAGCAGTCGGTAAATACATGTCTAATACATATAGGGTCCATTCACACATCTGTAAAATGGGTCCGCATGCATTCCACAATTTCGCAGAACCTTTACAGACCCATTGATTTTCAATTCCAGTCTGAAAAATTAGGCATTCACAGGATACATAAGTAAGTGTCGGCCATTCCAGGCCCCAAAAATTAGCCAACATGTGTTTACCTGACAGCTAAGAACGTAGTATTCTGTGGCTTAAGGTTCATTAGGCATTCACAGGATACAGAAGTGTCGGCCAGTATTGGCCCCAAAAATTAGCCCACATGGGTTTACCTGACAGCTAAGAACGTAGTATTCTGTTGCTGAAGGTACATTAGGCATTCACATGATACAGAAGTAAGTGTCAGCCATAAAAGGCCCCAAAAATTAGCCCACATGCGTTTACCTGGCAGCTAAGAACGTAGTATGCTGTAGATGAAGGTACATTAGGCATTCACAAGATACAGAAGTAAGTGTCGGCCTGTATAGGCCCCAAAAATTAGCCCACATAAAAGGGCACTCTGACAGGGACACACTGGATATAAAGGGGCACTCTGACAGGGACACACTGTCAGCCTGTGTCCCCCCTCATCCAGCCTGTGTCCCACCTCATCCAGCCTGTGTCCCCCCTCATCCAGTCTGTATTCTCATTCAGCCCATGTCACTGCTGTCATGCAGCCCGTGTCCCCCGCCGTCATTCAGCCTGTGTTCGTGTCCCCATAAGAGTCCTCCTTTACATCCAGTGTGTCCCTGTCAAAGTCCCTCCTTTACATCCATGTCCCCATCAGAGTGCTCCTTTACATCCAGTGTGTCCCCATCAGAGTGCCCCTTTATGTGTCCCGCTCAGAGTTCCCCTTTATTATTGCAGTCAGAGTGCCCCTTTATTATTCCTGTCAGAGTGCCCCTTTAATATTGCAGTCAGAGTGCCCCTTTAATATTGTGGTCAGAGTGCCACTTTAATATTGCGGTCAGAGTGCCCCTTTAATATTGCAGTCAGAGTGCCCCTTTAATATTGCGGTCAGAGTGCCCCTTCAATATTGCGGTCAGAGTGGCCCTTTAATATTGCGGTCAGAGTTCCTCTTTATTATTCCCCTCAGAGTGCCCCTTTAATATTGCGGTCAGAGTGCCCCTTTAAAATTGCGGTCAGAGTTCCCCTTTAATATTGCGGTCAGAGTGCCTCTTTATTATTCCCATCATAGTGCCCCTTTAATATTGCGGTCAGAGTGCCCCTTTATTATTCCCGTCAGAGTGCCCCTTTATTATTCCCGTCAGAGTGCCCCTTTAATATTGCGTTCAGAGTGCCCCTTTAATATTGCGGTCAGAGTTCCTCTTTATTATTCCCGTCAGAGTGCCCCTTTAATATTGCGGTCAGAGTGCCCCTTTAATATTGCGGTCAGAGTTCCCCTTTAATATTGCAGTCAGAGTGTCCCTTTAATATTGCGGTCAGAGTGCCCCTTTAATATTGCGGTCAGAGTTCCCCTTTAATATTGTGGTCAGAGTGCCCCTTTAATATTGCGGTCAGAGTTCTTCTTTATTATTCCCGTAGAGTGCCCCTTTAATATTGCGGTCAGAGTTCCCCTTTAATATTACGATCAGAGTGCCCCTTTAATATTGCGGTCAGAGTTCCCCTTTAATATTGCGGTCAGAGTGCCCCTTTATTATTCCCGTCAGAGCTGCAGCAACGCTCTGTCACCACACCTGTCACAATGCTGCACAGTGCACAATAATAGTACTAATCCACTATAATATGTTTTCTACAAAGTATATTATACCGTGGATTACCCCCCTCCCCCCCTATATAGTGCACTGCACAGCAATACCAAAAAAAATGCAGCCCTTTAAATGACTTTTATGGACATTAACAGAGCGATTTGTGTCACTGCAGATGCCGATTTCTAACTGCCCCTAAAGCACAGACTGGATAACTGTCCCTATACTGAAGAGAGACTGGAGGTATTCCGAAATACCAGCCCTGAAAAGGACTTTTGTGGACATTAACAGAGCGATTTGTGTGACTGCTGCCGATCTCTAACTGCCCCTAAAGCACTGCCTGGATACCTGTCCCTAACCTGAAAAGATACTAGTAGACCTATACCAAAATACCAGCCCTGAAAAGGGCTTTTGTGGATCTTCACAGAGCTATTTGTGTCTGGCAATCTCTCCCTCATGAGCACAGGCAACCTCTCCCTACGCTGACAAAATGCGGAATGTGAAATGGCCGACAGCTCAGGTCTATTTATAGGGTAGGGGGCATGTCCTTGTGCTGAAATGTTTCAATTGGCTGTCCCGTTCCATCTGACAGCTGTGTCATGGGTCAAAGTTCTTCTGAATGAAAAAGAAAATGGCGGTGCGGACAGAGGTTTTTAATCAAAGAAAGAGCTCATATGTATATATATATATATATATATATATATATATATATATATAGTGAAAACATTTTCAATTTCCACATTTTATACACTAGAGGCCATAGTGGACATCAAATCAGTATACCGTTCCTCTCTTGGGTTCCATTTTCTATTGATAGATGTCTCTTATTTTTCTATTTGTGGCAGCAGCTAGTGAATTTCTAAAAGACCCCCTATCTTGTCATATAAATTCATTATGCTATGACTATCTCAAATTTATTAACAAAAAAATATAAAATGAAGAACTCATCTGCTTAAAAATAACTGGCATAAATGTTAGATAATGTCAGTGTAACTTCTATATGTTTCAGTCTCAAAAAATCTCCAATTTATAAACATGATTACCTTATTGTTGTGTCATGCTCCCAGCTGGAAAGCATGACCCAAAGTATATTTCAAGAATCCCAGAATATTATTTCTATTTACATTTACACCCTCATTTGCAGAGTGCCCAGAGGTGTAAATTCAAAAACAATTCACCTTCTGCAGCTAAATGGAGGGAAAGTTAGTAGTTTGACATATGAAATAGTCACAATATTATACACTGTAAATAATAGAATTAAATAATAATAAAAAATGTTATATAAATATTCAGATGTGTATGTAGTAGAACTAAAAACAAAAACAAAAAGAAATGTTCAGTTCATTTATTTCACATGGAGCCAGTGTATTTATTTAGTAAATCCACTTTGTCTATGTTCTGGCCATCAAATTAATATATTCTCCCCCTCTGATGCACAAAATCCTGTAGCTTTCATACTTCCATGATCAAACTATTGACACTATGTTAATACAATCGATGTTTCTTTTTTTCTTTAAGGATATTAAGAAATTATTCTTACAGTTAGCATTCTTTTAGTCATTATATATCACAGGAGCACTGGAGTAAATATCCCATTTAGATGCACTAGTTAGGAGCCATCTAATCTTAATTTCTCATTAATACTAGTAGATTTACAATTTAACCTTCTGATTATTCTATTCCTTCTTGTTCATGCTGAGCAATGCAAACTTATTTATGTAATTTTAAGAATCTCAATAGATCCTTGCCAGAGGGCAAACTTGGCTTGGTATTTGTCATATAGAAGCAATTTATGGAGAATTTAAATAGGTCTTTGGCAGCGATCAATACCAACGACTATGATTTAAAGTTCATTTTGATTGTAATTGCAGAATCCGTTATTTTTTTGGATGGATTGATACATAATGAATTATATAGGAGGACATAAATTGCGTTATTTTATCTAATGAAAAGGTGGCTAGTGAAAGTACCAAATTGACAATGGCCTCCATTCACAAAGCGGTATCTACTGCTTTAAAAAAAAATGCAGTAAAATACCGCATAGTGCTTTTCAAGTAGTTTTTAGCATTCACAAAAAAAAAGAAAAAAAAAAGCTTCTAAAATACCGTATTTGGTATATTTTTGAAATATGAGGTACTAATCTCATGAAACCATGCAGTATTTTATCTCATGTCATATCAAGTGGGGTGGATACAGCAGAGAGCAATTAGAACCCCTGTCAATAAAGAGGTAAAATGGTTTAAAAATATGCCAACACACCAAGTCAGTGCGGTCCCTGCAGCATACAGTGTATGTAATAATACAAAAGAAAAAGGTGACTAGAATACCAGAAAAACGGAAGCTGCTTTCACAGGACACACAATGTTAACCACTTCAATACAGGGAACTTTCACCCCCTTCCTGCCCAGGCCAATTTTCAGCTTTTAGCGCTGTTGCAACACTGTACCTAAACCAAATGTATGTCATTTTTTCCCCACAAATAGAGCTTTCTTTTGGTGGTATTTGATCACTGCAAGGTTTTTTTTCTTTTTTGCTAAACAAATAAAGGCCGAAAAGTTTTAAAAAAATAGTTTTTTTGTTTATGTTATAAAATTTTGTAAATAATTATGTTTTTTCCTGCCCTGATGAGCACTGATGAGGCCGCACTGACAGGCACTGATGAGGAGGCACTGATGGGGTGGCACTGATGATGAGGCACTAATATGCAGCACTGATGGGCACTGATATGTGGCACTGATATGCAGCACTGATGGGCACTGATATGTGGCACTGATAGGTAGCACTGATATGCAGGATTGGTTGGCACTGATAGGTGGCACTGATGGGCACTGATAGGCAGCACTGATTGACACTGATGGGCACTGATAGGTGGCACTGATGGACACTAAAAGGTGGCACTGATGGGCACTGCTAGGAGGCACTGATAGGCACTGATAGGTGGCACTTTTGGGCATTGATAGACGGCACTAATGGGCATAGGTGGGCAGCACTGATAGATGGCAATGATGGGCACTCGTGGGTGGTACTGATAGAGAGCATTGCTGGGGAGCACTGATGAGGAGGGCACTGGCAGGCTCCCTGAGCACTGATTGGCATCCCTGGTGGCATGGGTGGGCATCTCTGGTGGCCATGGGTGGCCATCCCTAGTGGTCATGGGTGGGCAATCCCTGGTGGCTCTAGTGGCATCCCCCAAGGGTCTGCACTGGTAATCAATGCTCTGATTACCTGCACAGGCCCCCCCTGTCAGGAGAGCCGAAGGATGTCTGTCCTCTACTCGCGCCTGTCAGGCGCGAGCTGAGGAAAGCCGATCAATGCCACTTCCTATTTATGATGTGACCAGCTGTGATTAGAAACAGTTGGTCACATGGCAAAGAGCCTACAACATAGGCTCTTTACCGGGATCAGAAATACGGTGAGTCAGAGTGACACACCGCACCACCGATCGCCACTCTGCATGCCCCCAGGAGCGGTCTATCCTGCTGGACATCATATGGCGCCCAGTCAGGATAGTGCAACCACTTTGCCGCCGTCATTTTGCTATATGATGGGCGGCAAGTGGGTAATTAAAAACAGCTACGTTAAATTAAGTAAATAAAAAATATCTTTATAAATGTCAAATACTGAATGAAAATAGTATAAAAAATCACACACATAAATAAATACCCTTCTTCCACCAATAAAAAAAAAAAAAACAATGTTGTCTTTTTTATTGGTGGAAGAAGGGTATTTATATACAGGTTTGTGTGTTATTTTGTTATCCCATTTTCTTTCAATATTTGAAATTTATAAAGATATTTTTTAGTTTTGGAGAGGGTGGAGAGTTATTAGAACACCTATTAGGCTTTTTTGTCTGTGCCCTCATTAAGAAGATTCACCCTCTTTTTGTGTCCTGTTTACTAGAGGTACGCATCTTCACTGTTCTCACAATTTGATTTGATTACGATTATCAATTACGATTCGATTCAATTCGATTCCACGATGCATCACGGTGCATCACGATAACTATAAAAGACAAGAGAAGGGCGCACCGACCTAGTGCAATACCATAAAACAATTATTGGAAAATTGTTAAAACCACATCATACATTATACTCACAAGAGTATGCTATATAAAAGCATAAAACCAAAGGATTCCTTCAACTATCCAGAGACTGCAGGACCATATTTCTTAATTAGGACAAGTGAACTTGAAGGTGTCCATATAGATAGGGCTAATGCATTTTGAGAGAGAACCCTCTTCCTCAGAGCCATCTGATGAAAAAAAAAAGGACACTCCCTGCATTTAGCAAAGTCTGAAAACAACAGACAATAGTATTTTTTTTAGAACAGTAAATATGAAATGGCACAGCCCCCTTTAGTACATTCCACAGCCCCCCTGCACATGAAACAGTCCCCTTTACATTCCACAGCCTATTTACATAACACAGTCCTCCATTTACATAACACAGCCCTTTCATTTCCATTATACAGCCCCCCATTTACATTAGTAATAAAGAAATATGACCAGCGCTACGGACTAGATGTTTGGGAGGAAAATAATAAAGATAGAGGTGTAAGCTGCCCCAATCAAACCTTAGGTGTAAGGTGCAAGTGTTTAAAAGAAGTGTGAAGATTGGTGGTGGCGCTACCTCTGAAATAAAAGCAACCGTATATAATGCCCCTTGTGAAGTGAAAGGGGAAATATATTGGTAAAAATAACCCACAAATGGTGCAATATCTGAAAAATAATAATGAATAAAAAGTGATAACAAAGATATATTCAAATCAAACAATAAATGCAGGAAAAAAGTAAACTGATGGCGTGACAAAAGACCCACAACCGGAAATATGTGAGTGATTTCCAAATAAACTATAAATGTGCCACGTACATCTGTATCAACGTAAGTGAAAAAAATTATTTATGGTGAAAAAAAATGGATAGGTGAAATTCCACGAGTGGCCACTAGGTGGCGCAAAATGCTTGGTACAACCTGTATGCTGATGTATGGGGATGTTCCTTTTCGTGATGAGCGAGCAGTCAGAAAGGTCAGCGGCGGGTGCCCTGAGTGCTCACATAAAAGGAAAAATACCCCATGGTGAATAGTAGTAACACACAGTTATACAAAAGCGGCGTAGTAGACTCACTCGTACAGTAGATCAGGATCAGAATAGTCGTATTCGCCGGGAGGCTTCCGCGTTCCACGGCCGACAACCGGAAGTGACGTTTGACGTCGGAGACTCCGCCCTACGCGTTTCGTCACAATGACGTCAACTGGAGCGGCGTCAACATAGCGTACTCCCGGAATATTTATAGCCGCCCGTATCCAGGTAACGGAGGGGACGGAACAACACCGCCATCTTGCTACTCCCTCTCCGGAAGCCATATTACTCAGCCACTAGCTTCATTATGGATGTGCAGGGGAACGGCCATACTTCATCATATCTGATCTATTTAATTAGTCCGAGTGTGCTACGAGCCTTTAGCATTCTAAAAACATAACTTTATTGTGATCATATAAAAAACATGCTAAAAAAGCCCGGATTATGAAAAAATAGAAAAAGTTAAAAATTAAGTAAAAAATATAAGTAAAAAAATAAATAAAAACAAGAGGGCCATATCTGTGTATATATCATCATAAAACCTATATCATAAAGCATAAAAAATATATAAAGGAGAAGAAAAAATAAAAACTGAAAAATATATGTGAGATATATATATATAAATATATATATATATAAAAAATATATATATATATATAAAAAAATTCCTCGAACCATACAGGACAGGTCTTATGCAGTCTATGTAAACAAGCAGGAGGCATCATAAGTGAGGATGGTTCAGTGTGGATATGAACTATATCATTTAATAATAACTGTACAGAGGATTCAGGACATGGAAAAGTATGTACATATACGTGTGTCAATGTTACTAGGTGGGGAGGAAAAAACACACGGAGAAAAAAGCTACCAGAAGAGATGGTATATACTAATGTGTCAGCGATCAGTGATGTTGGATGAGAAGGTCAGATGCCATGAAAAGAGGGAAAAGACGGAAAGTCTGGATATATATCCAAAGGTGGGTACTAATGTGAAAGGAAAGTGTAATAAATACATTGAAAAAAATTGAAAAGAATACGTGCAGTGCGGAGCATAATGCATAAAACCTAAAAGAGTAACAAAGAAAAAGGTGAAATAAAAGGTGAAAAGGTATAAACCTTTTTTGGGTTGAAACTGATTAGCTAAAAGACCAAGAGAATATATATTATGTATAGTTTACAACGAAAAAAATAAATAAAAAGATGAATCCATATAAATATATCGAGGAGGGCATAGATGTGATATTAGGAGGAAGTCAAAGATGTGTTCAAAAAATGAGGATGAAGTACTAAAATATGTACTTTTTTAATTTATTTTTTTCGTTGTAAACTATACATAATATATATTCTCTTGGTCTTTTAGCTAATCAGTTTCAACCCAAAAAAGGTTTATACCTTTTCACCTTTTATTTCACCTTTTTCTTTGTTACTCTTTTAGGTTTTATGCATTAGGCTCCGCACTGCACGTATTCTTTTCAATTTTTTTCAATGTATTTATTACACTTTCCTTTCACATTAGTACCCACCTTTGGATATATATCCAGACTTTCCGTCTTTTCCCTCTTTTCATGGCATCTGACCTTCTCATCCAACATCACTGATCACTGACACATTAGTATATACCATCTCTTCTGGTAGCTTTTTTCTCCGTGTGTTTTTTCCTCCCCACCTAGTAACATTGACACACGTATATGTACATACTTTTCCATGTCCTGAATCCTCTGTACAGTTATTATTAAATGATATAGTTCATATCCACACTGAACCATCCTCACTTATGATGCCTCCTGCTTGTTTACATAGACTGCATAAGACCTGTCCTGTATGGTTCGAGGAATTTTTTTATATATATATATATTTTTTATATATATATATATTTATATATATATATCTCACATATATTTTTCAGTTTTTATTTTTTCTTCTCCTTTATATATTTTTTATGCTTTATGATATAGGTTTTATGATGATATATACACAGATATGGCCCTCTTGTTTTTATTTATTTTTTTACTTATATTTTTTACTTAATTTTTAACTTTTTCTATTTTTTCATAATCCGGGCTTTTTTAGCATGTTTTTTATATGATCACAATAAAGTTATGTTTTTAGAATGCTAAAGGCTCGTAGCACACTCGGAATAATTAAATAGATCAGATATGATGAAGTATGGCCGTTCCCCTGCACATCCATAATGAAGCTAGTGGCTGAGTAATATGGCTCCCGGAGAGGGAGTAGCAAGATGGCGGTGTTGTTCCGTCCCCTCCGTTACCTGGATACGGGCGGCTATAAATATTCCGGGAGTACGCTATGTTGACGCCGCTCCAGTTGACGTCATTGTGACGAAACGCGTAGGGCGGAGTCTCCGACGTCAAACGTCACTTCCGGTTGTCGGCCGTGGAACGCGGAAGCCTCCCGGCGAATACGACTATTCTGATCCTGATCTACTGTACGAGTGAGTCTACTACGCCGCTTTTGTATAACTGTGTGTTACTACTATTCACCATGGGGTATTTTTCCTTTTATGTGAGCACTCAGGGCACCCGCCGCTGACCTTTCTGACTGCTCGCTTATCACGAAGAGGAACATCCCCATACATCAGCATACAGGTTGTACCAAGCATTTTGCGCCACCTAGTGGCCACTCGTGGAATTTCACCTATCCATTTTTTTTCACCATAAATAATTTTTTTCACTTACGTTGATACAGATGTACGTGGCACATTTATAGTTTATTTGGAAATCACTCACATATTTCCGGTTGTGGGTCTTTTGTCACGCCATCAGTTTACTTTTTTCCTGCATTTATTGTTTGATTTGAATATATCTTTGTTATCACTTTTTATCCATTATTATTTTTCAGATATTGCACCATTTGTGGGTTATTTTTACCAATATATTTCCCCTTTCACTTCACAAGGGGCATTATATATGGTTGCTTTTATTTCAGAGGTAGCGCCACCACCAATCTTCACACTTCTTTTAAACCCCATTTACATTATACAGCCTCCATTTACATAACACAGCCCCCCATTTACATTACACAGCCTCTATTTACATTAGACAGCCCCTCATTTACATAACACAGCCCCTATTTACATTATACAGCCCCTATTTACATTAGACAGCCCCCCCCCCCCCATTTATATTATACAGCCCCATTTACATAACACAGCCCCAATTTACATTATACAGCCCTCCATTTACATTATACAGCCCCCATTTACATAACACAGCCCTCCATTTACATTACACAGCCCCTTTTTACATTAGACAGCCCCTCATTTACATAACACAGCCACCATTTACATTATACATCCCCTAGTTACATTAGACAGCCCCCTAATCACATTATACAGCTCTCTATTTACATTACACACCAAATTTACATCATAAAGCCCCCCCACCCCCACGCGCTCCCAGGAAAGCCCTGCCAGTGCACTCTAAAGTTAAAACAAATCAGTGTCAGTGACTCTGCTTTAGGAATCCCTTCCTACAGTTTATAAGGGTTAATGTAAACCGATGCCTCTACCTTTATTATCTCCGATCTTTCATCGCCGTCAGTCTTGTGCACTCCGGCCGGGAGGAGAGGGAGGAGGAGAATGGCCAGCCAGAGGGCACGTTACTGTGACGGCGATGAAAGATCGGAGATAATAAAGGTAGAGGCATTGGTTTACATTAGGTGAAGGTGTATAGCCTCAAGATAGGGGCTACCTATAGTGCTTGCTAATTGATATATTATGGTGTAAACATGTGCCGCCAAAGTGCAAACAGTAAATCAATACAAAATACAGTAAAAAAATATATATCAAATTAATAAATAAATAAATATTTTCATAAATAAAAATTAATAAATAAATAAATATTTTCATAAATAAATTTCAGTACAATATGGATACAGTTTATAAGTGCTTATTATCCCAATAGGTGCTCAAAAAAAGTTCATATGTAAAGTTCATAAGAAATTATATGGTGACTTTTGTGTAAACAATTCAGGATTGCTTTAGTGAAAAGTGCAATTGTTCTGTGCCCGACTTCCAAATAGTCTTAGGATGACACTCGATTTCCACCGTGAAGAGTAACAGAAATGCTCACTCACCAGAGGGAATGGGTCTTATATGCCTTATGGCACTAAGACCGGACAGCGCTTGTTTGGCCACCTGGGCCAGGAAGGGTCCCACTCTAGGGTTCGGCAGTCTCAGCCCTCACTCCTCTCCATTTATGCATCCAACCGAGTGGGGGACAGAAAAAAGCTCCAAATGGTGTGTTATCGTTTAAAAGGTGTTTAATGTTGCTTCCTCTGAAGACGTCAATGGAATGACGAAACGCGCGTAAGGTGGAACGCACGCTGTGACGTCATGGGAGCCGAGTGGAACGCATACGGTGTTCACCGCTCTCCACTCCAGGGCTCAGTCTGTGATGCCATACACTGCTATTTTATGCCTATTTCGGCCTGTTTTTATCCTGGAAGCAAAATAAAACACCATTTAAACGATAACACACCATTTGGAGCTGCCCATGAGGTTGCCACTGCTCTCATGGAATTTGCCCTTAAGCCCTCCGGAACTGGAAGTTGTCTTGCTAAGTAGGCCTTCTTTATGGCTTATATGAGCCATGACGCTATAGTGAGAGATGATGCTGCTTGCCCCTTTCTGAGGTCGTGAGGAATTACCAGGAAATTGTCTGACTTCCTAAACAAATTGGTGGCTGCCAGAAAAGCCTTGATGCTTTGTCCAATGGGTGTAACGTTCCCTGCTCACTAAGGAACAGCGGCTGGATAATTTCTTGATTAAAATGAAAGGAAGTGGCTAACTCAGGAATGAAAAGGTCAGAGAGTCTCATAATTATCCTGTCGGGCTGCTCTTCTCCCAATTTATCAGCCACCCAAAGTATTGGAGAGTGGAAATCAACAACTTCCGATATTGAACACGGATACTCTTGCTGGCCAGCAGGAGTATGTCATCCAGATATTGATGGACTCTCAGTCCCCTTTCTTGCAAGAGTTCAATTACTGCCAGTTAGACTTTTGTAAAAGATCTGGGAGCTGTGGATATGCTGAAGAGGCAGGCTTTGAAACTGAAAATTTTGGTGATTGATGGCAAAACAGAGGTACTTTTGGAAAGCTGGATGAATGGGCACGTGAAGAAATGCATCCAATAAATCTATGGACAGCATCCAATCTCCTAGATTTATCGCAAGCAGGATAGACTGAAGACTTTCCATCTTGAAGGGTTTGAAATGTATTCTTCTGTTGAGACCCCTCAGATCTAATACAGGTCGAAGGTCCCCCATTTTCTTTTTTACCAGGAACAATGAGGAATAGAACCCCTTTCCTCATTGAGAGAATGGAACCTTGGTTATTGCCCGCTTCTGAAGTAGCTGCAAGACGTATTTGGTTAGAATTTTTCTCTTCCCCAGGTCTGCAGGAAGTTGGGTCACTTGAAAATGGTTGCTTGGGAAGTCCCCCTTGAACAGCCACTGATGACCCATAAAAATTATGGAAACTACCCAGGAATCTGCTACGTGGTCTGCCCATATCTGTGCATAAAGCCTGAGCCTGGCTCCAACTGACACAGGTTGGACGGATGCACCCTTAAAAGGACTTCTGCTGGTCCCCAGCCAAGGACGCTTCTGGCTTCTGGAGCCCTAAAAAGGAAGATTAACCTATTTTCCAGTTTCTTTTAAACTCCCTTCCTGATCTGTAGGATCTTGCTTCCCTGTGCTTATCTGGAAGGATTTGTCTGTAAGACTGACCCCCTTGCGGTCGGCATCTCCTATCTGATGGATTCAGGCCTGACTTGTCGCCGGTCACCTTGGAGATGGTCGCATCAAGCTTGGAGCCAAACAGGTTAACACAGAGCTGGTACAGGGTGGGGGCGGAAGGGGATAAAAATTGGGCTTTTTGCTGTTGGATGTACCTGAACACCATAACACCTCGCATTTACTCTTGCTGGGCGCAGGAATGGGCCCTGCTGCTAAAAAATCCATACAAATATGAAATCGCATGTACTTGTCATACAGGTGCATAAATATAGGACCATTGGTGTTGGAGGTGCATTAACACCATAACACCTATCAGTTAGCAGGGCACAGGGACAGGGCCTGCTGTTAAAAATTACATACAACATTTAAAATGTATGCACCTGTCATACAAGTGCAGAAAATTTAGGCCTTGGGGGTTGGTAGTGACCTAAACCAAAAACATTGTTGGAAGCTAGCAGAATCAAGGTAGAGGAATAGGATAGGCAGCATATGCAGTCTTCAAGGGGTGGCATCATCAGGGGCTTTATGGCTCTTGTTGATCCAGGACTGGTTCATTTTGATAACAGTCGCCTGGTCAACAGAGTCTGTGGCCCTAGGAATCGATCGTCCAGGAAAAGGAATAAGACCCCTGATGATCATGGAAACATGGATAAGAAAAGATTGATGGAGGGCACTGCTCCTATTCATACTGCTCACAACTCTGGTGATGGTATCACTCTACCTCAACTTTGCACACTTTCCCGCCTTCTCAAACTACGACGGAGATAAGTAATACACCTAAACACAAGAAAATGATAGGTTTGAATGACACACAAACCAATTGCACGCAACAATACTTATCACTACCTACACGGGTACGATTCTAGGACAATATCCCCCCGGACAATATCTCCCCGGACAATAACCCCCTGGACAATATCCCCGGATATTATCCCCCCCGGACAATATCCCCCGGACATTATCCCTCCGGATAATATCCCCCCTGGACAACATCCCCCCCCAATAATATCCCCCCCGGGACAACATCCCCCCGGACAAGTTCCTCCCTGGACAATATCCCCCTAGACAATATCCCCCCTGTTCTAGGACAATATCCCCCGGACATTATCCCCCCGGATAATATCCCCCCTGGACAACATCCCCCCGGATAATATCCCCCCGGGACAACATCCCCCCTGAACAATATCTCCCCCTGTACAATATCTTTTAGACAATATCCCCCCTGTTTTGACAGCGGGCGCAGACACATGAAGATCCTTAGTTCGACCGACGTCAGAGCTATCTGCATTTGCTTTAGACTTAACATTGCACTGTGTGTCATCATTTCAGAGCAACAGGATATAGATCGCAAATGTATACAGCTTCCACTGGTATGAAGGCTGCGGGGGACACGAAAGCTGTGTGACATGGGGTTTCATATCGCTCGATTACAAAACGGGGCGCGCTTTAAATATAAGTGCAGCTCAACGCTATCATTCGAATCAACGATATGAACATCCGGTTATGAGACAATGGGCATCGGGGTGGGGGAAATTTCAATAGTGACCTGTCGTCGCGTCGCGTTCAGGTTCTATTTCACTTTATTGGTTGACTGCTTGATCAATTAAGATGTCAAGCATAGGTGTGCGCACAGGGTGTGCCAGGTGTGCCCAGGCACACCCTAATCACCCTGTGCAGCACAGATTCCCCCTACTGCCCTGGTTCCCCTCCCCCTTACCCCCACAGTTCTTCCGGCTTCCCTCCTCTCCTCTCCAGCCCGCTGTTGCTATGGGCATGTTTTAGGATGAGTGGGTAAACGGGCCGGTAAATATATAATTTGCCGGCCCCCTCCCTTTCTGAATGAACAACGTGAGGGATCGGTAGTGTGTGTTTGAGCTTTGGTGTGCACACCCTAATGCATTAGGCTGCACACACCTATGATGTCAAGATGCCATCGTGTGGACCGCGGCGCGGCAGACCAATGAGAATAGTTATGCAATACTCGTATTTGACTGCGCGCGACGCGCGTACTGTGCAGGTAGGCTAGCACAGTGTTTCTCAACCTTTTTTTAGTCGGGGCGGCCTTGAAAAGTATTTTCAGTCTTGAGGCACCCCTGCCCAAGGTTTGATTTGCGTTACTGTGTATCGCAGAACACGCGCAGAATCGTGCTTGTTCCTGACACACAGACAAATGCTCTGCTCTTTAGGTGTGCCATTAATTCTTAATGACACCCCACACTTTGGCAAACATGGGGTGCTTTGGGTGCGGCACAAGTTTAACCACTTAAGCCCCGGAGGATTTGGCTGCTAAACGACCAGAGGGCATTTTGCGATTCGGCACTGCGTGACTTTAACGGACAATTGCGCGGTCGTGCGACGCTGTACCGAAACGAATTTGGCGTCCTTTTTTTCCCACAAACAGAGCTTTCTTTTGGTGGTATTTGATCACCTGTGCGATTTTTTGATCACGCGCTATAAACAAAAAAAGAGCGTAAATTTTGCAAAAATAGCAATATTTTTCCCTTTTTTTTATATGAAATTCCCCCAAAAAAAAATGTAAAAATCAAAATTTTTTAATATTTTCGGCCAATTTGTTTTATGCTACCTATGTTTGGTAAAAAAAATCGCAAAAAGCGTATTTTGATTGGTTTGCGCAAAAGTTATTGCGTTTACTAACAAAGGGAAAGATTTTTGTCATTTTTGTTGTTTTTTTTTTTAACGCGTAATGGCGGCGATCTGCGATTTTTTTTGCGGTACTGCGACATTGCGGCGGACAGATCGGACCCTTGACTGACATTTTTGACACTTTTGGGGTTACCAGTGACATTTCTACAGTAATCAGTGCTATACATATGCACTGTTACTGTAAAAATGCACTGGTAGTGAAGGGGTTAACTTTATTTGAGAGGGAGGGGCTGTGTGTGTCCCTAGGGGCGTGATTCTAACTGTGATTGGCTGTGGCTTCAACTGTATGCAGAGTGATCAATGGATCTACATAGTAGATCCATGTGATCAGCTCTCATACAGAGAGGAGAATGACAGGCAGCTTGTTTACACAAGCTGCCTGACTATCTCCCTCTCCCCCGCCGATCGCAGAGTGGCCGGCGGCGATCGGGTCCGCCGGTCACGCGCGCGGGGGGGTCCGTGACCACGCGGGAGCGGGAGCGCGCCTCCGGCGGCGCGCGCTCGCTCCCTAAACCCTCACAGGCGAGCGACGTAGACCTACGTCACTTTGCCTGTGAGGGGCTGACCGCCCACGTAGATAGTCGTGCGGCGGTCGGCAAGTGGTTAAAAAAAGGGTCAGGGACTTCTTTCCCTGCATTTCTGCTGGTAGGGAAGCCCATTGAAGCCCTACACGCAGCACACATCCACACAGGGCTTGATCACATGTCAGGTTGGAGGGGCAGTAAAACCACATGGTTGAGCTGTCTTTACTACCCTCATCTGCTCCCCATTTAGCTGCAGATGCAGTATCTGGGGATGTACACATGTGGTGGCTGCAGCTGAAGGTATACCCAGGGTGAATGGGGCTGCACTGCAACCACCCTGCAACTGTGTGCATGGTTGAGGTGTGGAGGTGCTGCATTCCTGGGCTTAAAAATAGGAGGTGAGAGGCAACATATTGCCTCTTTACCGCCTGCCAAATGCCTCTGAAAAGTGATCTAAACAAGGATTGATTTTCAAAGGAGCAGCAGCCCTTGCTGCTATCAGAAACAAGCCCTAAAAAGCAGTTGTGACAGTACAGGAATAGGGGTCTGTGTATGTGTTCGCATGTGTTTGTATGTGTGCATGTATACATGTGTATGCATGTGTGTTTGTACATTTTTTTGTATGTGTGTTTGTATATGTGTGTGTGTGTATGTTTGTTACTTTTAATATTGACCCCCATTCCTGTACTTTCAGAACTGCTTTTTAGGGCTTGTTTCTGATAGCAGCAAGGGCTGCTGCTCCTTTGAAAATCAAGCCTTGCTTAGATCACTTTTCAAAATATATACATTATTACCAAGAGTGGGAGAGAGGGGAATATTATCCGGTGATATTGTCCGGGGTTAATTGTCCAAGGGATAATGTCTGAAAGATATTGTACAGGGGGATATTGTACAGGGGGTATTGCCCAGGGGATATTGTTCAGTGGGATATTATCCGGGGGGATGTTGTCCAGGGGGGAATATGTCCAGGGGGATGTTTTCCGGGGGGATATTGTCTGAAAGATATTGTACAGGGGGAGATATTGTTCGGGGATGTTTTCCAGGGGGATATTGTCTGAAAGATATTGTACAGGGGGAAATATTGTTCGGGGGGATGTTGTCCCGGGGGGATATTATCCGGGGGGAAGTTGTCCAGGGGAGATATTATCCGGGGGGATGTTGTCCAGGGGGGATGTTTTCCGGGGGGATAGATATTGTTCGGGGGGATGTTGTCCCGGGGGGATGTTGTCCAGGGGGGATATTATGCGGGGGGATTTTGTCCAAGGGGATGTTTTCCAGGGGGATATTGTCCCGGGGGATATTGCCCGGGGGGATAATGTCCGGGGGGATATGGTCCGGGGGGATATTGTCCTGATACCCACGGGTACACTCTCATCAATTCAGATGGGAGCTACACCAAAAATCACGGCAAAACAAGGAAATAAACAATGACATAATGAATTGACTATTGATACACAGGCTGAACACATGTTAGAAGCAGGTGCACCAACGATCATTAATTTGTCGTCTTACAAGTTATCTTCCTACGAAGAAGAAGTTTGTGTTTTTGCCCCGACAACAATCTAACCCACTTTGATACCGTTAAGGATCTTAACTTGTTTGCACGAAGACTAACATACACATATATATTTGATAAGGAACACCAGAAAGCTAGGAAGGATAAAGAAATTAGACTTCACAGTCCGTGACTTCCGGGCACTGAAAGATCTCATGCAGCTCTTGGATGAAAATGAGGATTCTGAAAATAATATGACTGATAGTGAATCTCCTATCGAGAATGTATTCGTTGGCACTCCATGGGCTGATGGGCAGCACGGTGTGTGTCATACATCACAGACAGCATCCCCTCAGTAAAAAAGAAGTCTACTATATTCCTAACTCTCCAGACCAACCCCAATATTTGGGCGTTCGTAAATAAAACTACAGCAGATATCAATCGGTTAGTAATTAAACAGCAGAACAACACTAATAATCTCACCCCCCCCCCCCCCACTAAAACAAGCTAAGTAAAAACCAAAACATTGTGATAAGAGGATATACGAAATCAATATTGCGTAAAGCATATAATAAGGTATTGAAAAAAACACGTCATGAATTACTGTTTGACAAGAAAGAGAAAGCCAGGGATGATAAGACTCGCTTTATTACCACCTTTTCTGGGCAACAATCTGAGATTTACGAGATTCTAAGGAGAAATTAAAGCATCCTTACTGACGACCCGGTTCTCTGTGGATATCTCGGACCCTCCCAGAGTGTGACTTACAGAAAGGCGAGGTCTTTACAAGACTGTATGGTCAGTAGCCATTATACTAGACCAGATAATCATGATCAGTTGCACAAGGGTATGTTCAAATGTGGCAATTGCAATTTTTGTCCCTGGATCTTGGAGGGGCCCACCTTTTTGCTGCCATCTGGCTGCACAAGATATTTAAACCAACATGTAACTTGCCAAACAAATGTTCTGCAGCTGCGGATCATTTTATGTAGGTTAAACTATAAGGCCACTTTACAAACGCATGTCAGATCATATTTCTTACATAACGACTGGTCAGGTCAACACCCCTATCGGGGGTCATGTGGGCTTGAGACATAGATTTAACTACTCTGTCATCAAATTTACTGTATTGGATGTGATACATCAGGATTCGAGGGGGGGGGATGTTGATAAGAAGATGTTATGCAAAGAGGCCAAATGGATATATGACCTAAGAGCTACTCAGTCCCCAGGATTAAATGATGTCTTGAGCTACAAGTCATTCCTATAGAGCCCAATAGAGGGTGCTATAGTGAATAAGGAATATATATTGTATATATCCATGTTGTAAATGATATTTTCCCATTGCTTTATATTTGATGTATATGTTTTATATGCAATTGTAGATACTTGTGATATATGTATGTTTATTTTCATTGCGTCATGCTGGCCTGATTGCGGGTATGGACATGTATCCTGTGGCAGGCGTTTGGTGGTGGTTACAAGTCCTCCACTGTGTGGAGGAAATGGGGGGGCAACCCAGAGATCATTCTCTGGTGACAGTCCCGCTGTTACTTCCGCTGCTCTGCCGACGTCACTTGGTCACTGTGACGATTAGGCCCCTCCCACAAATATTTAAGCAATCCAAACCATTACTTATCTGTCTTTCACTCATAGTGACGGTTAGTACCGTCACAGGCGGGTGCACCCTAGGCCTCAGCTGTGGGGGGTGAGCCAATTTGGGCAGAGGTGGTATCCCTTTTAAGCCGGTCACATGACCGGGGAGAGCAAGGCAGGACACACTGGAGATTGTGAAAGGAAAGATATGTGTTACTTGAATAGCAAACTCAGATACATGGCACCTAATATGCCAAACCCTGGTAATTATGTAATACTCTATTGGATGTACATAGGTGGGATTGGAATTTCTAGGCCATAAATCTGTGGGTCTTCTGGACTAGGAACATCTTTGTCCTTCCCTTCCTCTTTATACCCTCCATCTTGATTTAGAAGTTTGGGAGTGGCAGGTATTTATTATCCAGTTTGTTAGTTGCAAATATGCCTATATATATGCCTCTTTTGGGAACATTTTGAGTGATGTTATTCATTCACCCATCTACATTATTTAGAACTTCCCCACACCCTATCCTTCTACCTATGGATGAAAGGGAACTGACAACCTGAGCCAGTGAATGGGAGACATTACCATCTACAGCAAAAGTAGCGAAGCTAGCTTTTCAAGCCTTTATGGTCAGTGCAGTTGCACAACATTCTGAACCACCCTTCTATCTATCCATATATAAGGGATACTGACGCCTGCCCAGGAATACAATTCTCCAGCCTGCCCCAAGTCCTCTGTAGGGCGTTTATCAGGTCAGAATTATGTGGAGCCATTTAGTACTGTTAATGTGAAGCATATGATATGATTGAATTGCAATACATGATTGCTTTTTCATACTCCTTTAGTGCATTGTCTTTCCGGTCTCTTGGTGCCCTGAGGAAGCTACAAATTGTGAAACGCGTTGGCTTACCGGAGAGGGTAGGACAGCACTTATATTTAGATCCTGCAACAACTTGGTATTCTGTACTAGCCACCTGAGGTGGAAGCTATGGATCTAATTTTTATTTATATATACGTTCTGGCCAGAGGTCCATCCTAAAGACCCAGTAATAGAGATGGCCTTGCGGTTCACTCATCGGTTGTGTATAGATAAAACAGTTTATTTGTACATTTTAAAACAGTACACATGTATGTGGAGGGCTATAGGCCCTGTAGTGTAGAGAGGTGATAAAGAGTAGAGTTTTCAGTGAAAAATAGTGACTTTGGTGAATATATGAATGTTTTTCTCTGTTCGCTGGGCTTGATTACAAGTTACTGGGACAGAGAGAACATCTGCAATATCCAACGCGTTTCGGCTTGGCAGCCTTTGTCAAGGATATCACCGTATCTGTGGTTGTAACAAAAGAATATATTTTAATACACCTACACTTCCAAGGGAAGAGTATTTCCATTGGGTAGGTGCTCACATTAAGACTTACATTTTGCTAAATTGCCTTTCCATGCATGGAGACCTTTTCCTCCTATCCTGTTTTCTGCGACAGGAACTAGAGTCGCTGTTTCTAAGGGTAATATATATATATGTGAGTTACAAGGTATGATTGAAAGAATTATGTCTGTTTTGTTTATAAATATTTTACTCACTGACAAACAGCAGCAAAGCGGGGTGCTACTGTGAGTTTTCATAGAATAAACAGGAAGTTTTTGTTCCGGTCCCTCTGGTATATTCCATGTACCATAAAATGTATACTAATATGGAAGAAAGAATAGGTGTAAATATATGTGGATAGTGAAACCAAAAAATAGCTGTTCCTTTTAAAGGTGTGTCAAAGAGTTCCTGCTTGTGATGTTTAAAAGTAAGGGAAAGAAACACTTACACGAGTAGGCAGCTTGAGTGGTTTCAGTCAGCGCTCTGCAGGTCCGCACGTCTCCATCTCCTGGAAGGGACTGGCGTACTGCTTCCTTCCCCGGCGTTATATACCCTCCGTGCATGGGCAGTACTGCGCATCGGGATCATGTGATGTTGCGGCTGTTTGCGTGTCTCTTATCCTACTGAGCATGCGCAGTGTGAGTTGCGCGCGCATCCAGGTAGAGACATTCGGCCGTGAAGTATGTATAGTGGTGCCGCCGACACAGATTGCAGAGCTGGATGCCTGAAAGCACCCAAAGGGAGGAGAAAAAGATGGAGATTATCCTCCTTTTGCTCCGGGATGCCCCATCTTCATAAAGACTGGGGAAAGGGGAAAAGTATCTGAGGAAAGATTTTGCCATGCAATTGGAAAGGCTTTCTAATGCAAAAATATTGAGTATCAAAGAAACTACTTTTGAAACAAAATAACACAATATTGTTTATACAATGCGGAAAATAAGTAGCGCACGAAATCACTATTAAATGACTCAGAGTATTATAAGCATACTATCAAAAAAATTGCTGGATAAGCACTCAAAAACAAAGAAAAAAGAAGTAACAATGTCCTTAAAAAGTCCATAAAATCCAGGGGTGCGTGAAGTTGCTACTGGATCACCATCCACTACCAAGTGTCACACCGAGAGGTATAGTAAAAATGGCAACTCACCAGAAACCAATGCTCAGGTGTTCTCACACACGAGCAAAATGAGCAGGAATCATATGTAGATGTAAAGAATACACATATGGGAGACCAGAGTCTGTTCACCACTGCTGCATAGAGATCACCTTCACACACTTCCCTCGGTTCAATGGTATCATAAAAAGGAAAATAGCTCCAAATAGTGAAGTACCATCAACACAAATGCTTTATTAAAAGAATATATTGCACTCACATGATAAAAGCACAAGAATAGGCATAACGTCCCACATATCCGGCCAGAGAGGAAACCTTACTCGTGCAGTCCGCTGGGCTAACTCCACGCCAGCCCAGTAACTTCCGGGTAGGTCCTCCGCCGTGTCACGTGATGTCGGATGCGTCGTCTGGTCACGCCCCGACCGGTTTCGTCATGTCCGACTTCAACTGGAGGCGTGACTCAGACGACAACATCCGGCATCTAAATAGCCCTGCTGGAACGCTCTGCGACCAATCGGCAGCGAGGTAAGCAAACCGGAAGGCACCCAGCGCCTCCAGCAGCGGAAGTTCCGACACCAACATCCACATTAAATAATCCTTGCATAGAGGACTATTACCGAGACCCAATTGGCACTGAAAACAATCCCAAAAGTGTCACACAGGACAATCCTAGTAATCTTGGTCTCATACTAGAGCGGAGAGATAACTATAATAAATAAATAAATATCATCCTCCTGGAGATTTACCCCGTGCCGATATGAATCTGCAGAACATTGCCAATAACAATCTGCATATAGTGAACATAGGCAGTCCCAGTACAAGACAGATAAAAGTATGATCCAATAGAATACACAATATATAATACAATAATATACTAAAAAAGTACATAAACAGTATATTAAAAATACTAGGTGATAACACCTTAAAACATGAAAAAAACATAATTAATAAAATGCACCAAATTTCACAACCTCGTAAGGAACTATTAATTATTAAAACTAAAGAGCTCTAATAACTGCCTCAAAAGTGACAAGGAAAGGGAGGATCAAGAATCGCTAATATAGCAATTCAAATCTAATTCGATATTCAACCCCGTCGGTGCAAGGGCCTGGGTGAGGAAAATCCACTTAGTCTCACATTTGGACAATTCCCTCACCCAATTCGACCCCCGCCACGACGGGGTGACACGCTCAATCCCCCAGAAGTGGAGGCTTGGTGGAACTGGCGGAAATGTGCGGACACATTGTGTTCGCGCCTTCCTTTCAAAATGTTGGTGATGTGCTCACCTACTCTTACTTTTAAGGTCCGCTTAGTGCGGCCAATGTAAATTAAATTACAAGGACACATCAGTCCATAGACCACATGTGTAGTGTCACAAGTAATTAAGCTTTTAATTTTAAAAGTTTTGTTAATTGCCCGAACTGTGAAGGAGTCCCTTTTCCTGAAATTGGTCGGTGTAAATGAACAGGCTCTACACCTTCCACAGGTAAAGGACCCCTTCATGTCCGGGAAGAGACATTGGGGGGGTCTAACACTTTTTTTACAATTTGATCACCAAAATTCAGAGCCCGTCTATATATGAATGATGGCTTAGCTGGTAAGGCTGAGCATAATGTTTTATCCATTTGTAATATAGACCAATGCTGTCTGAAGATTTCTTCTACCTTTTTGTAGTCATTGGAAAAATCTGACAAGAAGCTCCATTGTTTAGGGTCATCGTCAATACTGGCAGATTTAACTGAAGGCCTCAATGGTCTAGGGGCATTCTTAATCTTGGTAATTTCTTTATTCAGGCCAGTTTCATCATAGCCCTTGGCGACAAACCTATCCCTCAGAACTGCTGCTTGTTCCATGTAGTCGTCTACAGTAGTGCAGTTACGCCTTACACGGATGAACTGGCCTCTTGGAATGTTCCTGAGCCAGTTAGGGTGGTGTCCACTTTGGATCACCAAATAACTATTCCTGTCTGTCATTTTGAAGAATACTTTCGTTGTTAGTCTGTTGCCTTCTCTCTTAATAGTGACATCCAAGAAATTAATTTCATTAGGGCTGTGATGAAAATCTAGCTTGATATTATTCTGGTTGGTATTCAGATGTTCCATGAAGCCCACCAGATCCACCTCTGCCCCTTGCCAAATAAAGATGATGTCATCTATAAAGCGCCTATATAGCCTTAGCTCATGTCGTTCCTGGTTGAAGACAAACTTGTCCTCCCACTCCGACATGAACAAGTTTGCCAGGCTAGGGGCAAACTTGGCGCCCATGGCAACACCTGTTTTTTGGCTGTAGAACTTGCTCTGATGCCAAAAATAGTTATGGCTCAGACAAAAGTCCAAAGCCCTACCAATAAACACTTTCTGCTCCCGAGGTAGGTCGTCTCTTTGACTGAGTGCCCAGTTTAAAGATAAAAGGGCATGATCATGCTGGATGATGGTGTACAGGGACGACACGTCGGCCGTCACAAGAAAGACCGGCGAGTCGTCCCCAAGTACCACACCATCCAGCATGAGAAGAAGATCCGCAGTATCCTTCAAAAAGGCTTTCGTCTTAACCACACTTTTCTGTAGAAACTGGTCCAGATATTGGCCCAGCCGGGCACTCACTGACCCAATCCCGTTCATAATCGGGCGTGGAGGAGGGTTAATTGCGTCCTTGTGGACTTTAGGCAATGTATATAGAATCGGGATCCGGCACGCACTGGGTGTTAAATAGTTGCGTTCCTTCTTTGTTAGGACACCATCCCTGAAACCCAATTCGACCAGTCGTTTCAAATCATCCACAAAGTCACCAGTCGGATCTTTAGATAATCTGGTGTAAGTGGCGGTGTCACTTAGCATAGTTATGATTTGATCATGATAAAAATGCTTATCCATCACCACCACTCCCCCACCCTTGTCGGCTGGGCGGATGATAATCTCTTTACGAGGTTCTAACGAATCTAAGCCCTCTTGTATATGCTTATACTTCTTAATGACCTCAAAACCTGGTTCAAGAGCTTGTAGATCACGTAGAACTAGATTTTTGAATACTTCCACACAGTAATTGTTGCTGACCGGTGGATTGAAGGTGGATTTATTGCGTAAACCACTATTTATCATCCCTCCACTATTCCTATTACTGATTGATGTGATGGGGTTATTCAAAAAGTGTTTTTTCAAATTCACCTTTCTGATATACTTGTGTATATCAATATAGGTGTTGAATTTATTAATGGGTTTTTTTGGAGCGCACTTAAGCCCTTGGTCCAAAATGTGGAGTTCCCCTTTAGTTAAACTCACACTGCTGATATTAAAGATACCCTCATTTACCAGTCTCTCCTTCTTTTTTTGGAGCTGTATCCTCTTTCCGGCCCGTACTCCTCTTCAGGGCACGTACTTTCTCGATACAGTTGTCTGTCCGGTTGTGAATATTGGGTGTTGTACGGTCGGCTCCGGCCCCTCCCCCTGCCCCTGCCCCGCCCCAATAAAGGCTGTCTAGGTGGGTTCAGTGGAGTTTTGGGTCCAGTATCCTCTGTCCCCCCATTTGATCTGTTGGCTAAAACCTGGTATTGGTTATGGGTTGGGATCCCCGTTCCCTGAGAGCTGCCTCTCAAGGTACCCCTTTTGTTTTTATTACCTCTATTCACACCCTTAATTGGAGGTCCTGTCCACTCCAACGCAGGTCTTACTGGTATGTGTGACACACCTACTTTAGGGCGTACGACTGGGGTCTGAAACAAAGGACCAGGTGTTTGACCACCCCCCAGTTCATTCCCCGTGGCCTCCATAGGTTCTTCTATTATCGGGGCCTCTGCGGGGACAGGCCCTGGTAGTGTTGCTTGCCAGCAATAAACCTGACAGTTTTTAAAATCCTGTCGGTCCCTAGTAAATTTCTTTTCTTTTTTGAGGTGTGTCTCTTTGTCAATTTTATCTAATTTGGCCTTGGTGCTATTATTGAATTCTCTTACCTCAGGGGAATCACTTTTGGTTTCTATTTTGGTTTGTAGATCATGGATCTTTTTATTCAAAAGATCCATTTTCCTTTTCTTCCTTTTTAGAACCAAAGCCTGTAGGTCTAGCCCCACTTGATGGAAGAAGTCATACCACTCACGGATGGAGAGGTCATCATTCAATCCATCCTGTGGTGCTACATCCCATCTGAGACCCCGACTAATAATCCCCTCTGCTATATAAGCCTCCAGGGTGGTGATATCCCACCATGCTCTCACCTGTTTTTCAAGAGTGATAGTCCTCTATGCAAGGATTATTTAATGTGGATGTTGGTGTCGGAACTTCCGCTGCTGGAGGCGCTGGGTGCCTTCCGGTTTGCTTACCTCGCTGCCGATTGGTCGCAGAGCGTTCCAGCAGGGCTATTTAGATGCCGGATGTTGTCGTCTGAGTCACGCCTCCAGTTGAAGTCGGACATGACGAAACCGGTCGGGGCGTGACCAGACGACGCATCCGACATCACCTGACACGGCGGAGGACCTACCCGGAAGTTACTGGGCTGGCGTGGAGTTAGCCCGGCGGACTGCACAAGTAAGGTTTCCTCTCTGGCCGGATATGTGGGACGTTATGCCTATTCTTGTGCTTTTATCATGTGAGTGCAATATATTCTTTTAATAAAGCATTTGTGTTGATGGTACTTCACTATTTGGAGCCATTTTCCTTTTTATGATACCATTGAACCGAGGGAAGTGTGTGAAGGTGATCTCTATGCAGCAGTGGTGAACAGACTCTGGTCTCCCATATGTGTATTCTTTACATCTACATATGATTCCTGCTCATTTTGCTCGTGTGTGAGAACACCTGAGCATTGGTTTCTGGTGAGTTGCCATTTTTACTATACCTCTCGGTGTGACACTTGGTGGTGGATGGTGATCCAGTAGCAACTTCACGCACCCCTGGATTTTATGGACTTTTTAAGGACATTGTTACTTCTATTTTCTTCGTTTTTGAGTGCTTATCCAGCAATATCTTTGATAGTATGCTGATAACACTCTGAGTCATTTAATAGTGATTTCGTGCGCTACTTATTTTCCGCATATGTATTTCCAAATATTTTCCATTATTTGTTGAAGTAGCAGCAGTTTATGCATATTTTAGCAGTCATTGACTGACTCCTCCAAAAGCGCAAAGATATTTTGCTTGACAGTGGGTGTCCAGGTATATATATATTTTATTGTGTCTTTTACTTACTTTGCTGCTATGGAGGCTATCAAGTTCTTAAGTACTAGAACTTTGCACATTAAGAGTATTTTCTCTATTAATAACAAACCTCCAGTGGATGAGGATATCAGTGTGATATTAAAAACACTATCTCTCACTCTTGAAAAACAGGTGAGAGCATGGTGGGATATCACCACCCTGGAGGCTTATATAGCAGAGGGGATTATTAGTCGGGGTCTCAGATGGGATGTAGCACCACAGGATGGATTGAATGATGACCTCTCCATCCGTGAGTGGTATGACTTCTTCCATCAAGTGGGGCTAGACTGGCTTTGGTTCTAAAAAGGAAGAAAAGGAAAATGGATCTTTTGAATAAAAAGATCCATGATCTACAAACCAAAATAGAAACCAAAAGTGATTCCCCTGAGGTAAGAGAATTCAATAATAGCACCAAGGCCAAATTAGATAAAATTGACAAAGAGACACACCTCAAAAAAGTAAAGAAATTTACTAGGGACCGACAGGATTTTAAAAACTGTCAGGTTTATTGCTGGCAAGCAACACTACCAGGGCCTGTCCCCGCAGAGGCCCCGATAATAGAAGAACCTATGGAAGCCGCGGGGAATGAACTGGGGGGTGGTCAAACACCTGGTCCTTCGATTCAGACCCCAGTCGTACGCCCTAAAGTAGGTGTGTCACACATACCAGTAAGACCTGCGTTGGAGTGGACAGGACCTCCAATTAAGGGTGTGAATAGAGGTAATAAAAACAAAAGGGGTACCTTGAGAGGCAGCTCTCAGGGAACGGGGATCCCAACCCATAACCAATACCAGGTTTTAGCCAACAGATCAAATGGGGGGACAGAGGATACTGGACCCAAAACTCCACTGAACCCACCTAGACAGCCTTTTTTGGGGCGGGGCAGGGGCAGGGGGAGGGGCCGGAGCCGACCGTACAACACCCAATATTCACAACCGGACAGACAACTGTATCGAGAAAGTACGTGCCCCGAAGAGGAGTACGGGCCGGAAGGAGGATACAGCTCCAAAAAAAGAAGGAGAGACTGGTAAATGAGGGGATCTTTAATATCAGCAGTGTGAGTTTAACTAAAGGGGAACTCCACATTTTGGACCAAGGGCTTAAGTGCGCTCCAAAAAAAACCATTAATAAATTCAACACCTATATTGATATACACAAGTATATCAGAAAGGTGAATTTGAAAAAACACTTTTTGAATAACCCCATCACATCAATCAGTAATAGGAAAAGTGGAGGGATGATAAATAGTGGTTTACGCAATAAATCCACCTTCAATCCACCGGTCAGCAACAATCACTGTGTGGAAGTATTCAAAAATCTAGTCCTACGGGATCTACAAGCTCTTGAACCAGGTTTTGAGGTCATTAAGAAGTATAAGCATATACAAGAGGGCTTAGATTCGTTAGAATCTCATAAAGAGATTATCATCCGCCCAGCCGACTGGTCGAATCGGGTTTCAGGGATGGTGTCCTAACAAAGAAGGAACGCAACTATTTAACACCCAGTGCGTGCCGGATCCCGATTCTATATACGTTGCCTAAAGTCCACAAGGACGCAATTAACCCTCCTCCACGCCCGATTGTGAACGGGATTGGGTCAGTGAGTGCCCGGCTGGGCCAATATCTGGACCAGTTTCTACAGAAAAGTGTGGTTAAGACAAAAGCCTTTTTGAAGGATACTGCGGATCTTCTTCTCATGCTGGATGGTGTGGTACTAGGGGACGACTCGCCGGTCTTTCTTGTGACGGCCGACGTGTCGTCCCTGTACACCATCATCCAGCATGATGATGCCATTTTATCTTTAAACTGGGCACTCAGTCAAAGAGACGACCTACCTCGGGAGCAGAAAGTGTTTATTGGTAGGGCTTTGGACTTTTGTCTGAGCCATAACTATTTTTGGCATCAGAGCAAGTTCTACAGCCAAAAAACAGGTGTTGCCATGGGCGCCAAGTTTGCCCCTAGCCTGGCAAACTTGTTCATGTCGGAGTGGGAGGACAAGTTTGTCTTCAACCAGGAACGACATGAGCTAAGGCTATATAGGCGCTTTATAGATGACATCATCTTTATTTGGCAAGGGGCAGAGGTGGATCTGGTGGGCTTCATGGAACATCTGAATACCAACCAGAATAATATCAAGCTAGATTTTCATCACAGCCCTAATGAAATTAATTTCTTGGATGTCACTATTAAGAGAGAAGGCAACAGACTAACAACGAAAGTATTCTTCAAAATGACAGACAGGAATAGTTATTTGGCGATCCAAAGCGGACACCACCCTAACTGGCTCAGGAACATTCCAAGAGGCCAGTTCATCCGTGTAAGGCGTAACTGCACTACTGTAGACGACTACATGGAACAAGCATCAGTTCTTAGGGATAGGTTTGTTGCCAAGGGCTATGATGAAACTGGCCTGAATAAAGAAATTACCAAGATTAAGAATGCCCCTAGACCATTGAGGCCTTCAGTTAAATCTGCCAGTATTGACGATGACCCTAAACAATGGAGCTTCTTGTCAGATTTTTCCAATGACTACAAAAAGGTAGAAGAAATCTTCAGACAGCATTGGTCTATATTACAAATGGATAAAACATTATGCTCAGCCTTACCAGCTAAGCCATCATTCATATATAGACGGGCTCTGAATTTTGGTGATCAAATTGTAAAAAAAGTGTTAGACCCCCCCAATGTCTCCTTCTTCCCGGACATGAAGGGGTCCTTTACCTGTGGAAGGTGTAGAGCCTGTTCATTTACACCGACCAATTTCAGGAAAAGGGACTCCTTCACAGTTCGGGCAATTAACAAAACTTTTAAAATTAAAAGCTTAATTACTTGTGACACTACACATGTGGTCTATGGACTGATGTGTCCTTGTAATTTAATTTACATTGGCCACACTAAGCGGACCTTAAAATTAAGAGTAGGTGAGCACATCACCAACATTTTGAAAGGAAGGCGCGAACACAATGTGTCCGCACATTTCCGCCAGTTCCACCAGAGGGATCCTAGAAGCCTCCACTTCTGGGGGATTGAGCGTGTCCCCCCGTCGTGGCGGGGGTTGAATTGGGTGAGGAAATTGTCCAAATGTGAGACTAAGTGGATTTTCCTCACCCAGGCCCATGCACCGACGGGGTTGAATATCGAATTAGATTTGAATTGCTATATTAGCGATTCTTGATCCTCCCTTTCCTTGTCACTTTTGAGGCAGTTATTAGAGCTCTTTAGTTTTAATAATTAATAGTTCCTTACGAGGTTGTGAAATTTGGTGCATTTTATTAATTATGTTTTTTTCATGTTTTAAGGTGTTATCACCTAGTATTTTCAATATACTGTTTATGTACTTTTTTAGTATATTATTGTATTATATATTGTGTATTCTATTGGATCACACTTTTATCTGTCTTGTACTGGGACTGCCTATGTTCACTATATGCAGATTGTTATTGGCAATGTTCTGCAGATTCATATCGGCACGGGGTAAATCTCCGGGAGGATGATATTTATTTATTTATTTATTTATTTATTTATTATAGTTATCTCTCCGCTCTAGTATGAGACCAAGATTACTAGGATTGTCCTGTGTGACACTTTTGGGATTGTTTTCAGTGCCAATTGGGTCTCGGTAATAATCCTCTATGCAAGGATTATTTAATGTGGATGTTGGTGTCGGAACTTCCGCTGCTGGAGGCGCTGGGTGCCTTCCGGTTTGCTTACCTCGCTGCCGATTGGTCGCAGAGCATTCCAGCAGGGCTATTTAGATGCCGGATGTTGTCGTCTGAGTCACGCCTCCAGTTGAAGTCGGACATGACGAAACCGGTCGGGGCGTGACCAGACGATGCATCCGACATCACGTGACATGGCGGAGGACCTACCCGGAAGTTACTGGGCTGGCGTGGAGTTAGCCCGGCGGACTGCACGAGTAAGGTTTCCTCTCTGGCCGGATATGTGGGACGTTATGCCTATTCTTGTGCTTTTATCATGTGAGTGCAATATATTCTTTTAATAAAGCATTTGTGTTGATGGTACTTCACTATTTGGAGCCATTTTCCTTTTTATGATACCATTGAACCGAGGGAAGTGTGTGAAGGTGATCTCTATGCAGCAGTGGTGAACAGACTCTGGTCTCCCATATGTGTATTCTTTACATCTACATATGATTCCTGCTCATTTTGCTCGTGTGTGAGAACACCTGAGCATTGGTTTCTGGTGAGTTGCCATTTTTACTATACCTCTCGGTGTGACACTTGGTGGTGGATGGTGATCCAGTAGCAACTTCACGCACCCCTGGATTTTATGGACTTTTTAAGGACATTGTTACTTCTTTTTTCTTCGTTTTTGAGTGCTTATCCAGCAATATCTTTGATAGTATGCTTATAACACTCTGAGTCATTTAATAGTGATTTTGTGCGCTACTTATTTTCCGCATATGTATTTCCAAATATTTTCCATTATTTGTTGAAGTAGCAGCAGTTTATGCATATTTTAGCAGTCATTGACTGACTCCTCCAAAAGTGCAAAGATATTTTGCTTGACAGTGGGTGTCCAGGTATATATATATTTTATTGTTTATACAATATTGTTTATACAATGACGTGTGGTTTTAGGTATGAGTCAATCACCTGACTAGTTTGGTCTTGTGGGGGCATTTTTTGCCAAGGACCTCTTCTGCTTATTTGGGGTTCTGAGCCCACTATTTTCCCAGGACTAAATGAAATGGAAAGTTTCCGTCCCTTCCTGCCAGGTTTCACTTCAGGTAAAACAGACTAACAAATTCCATCATGACATCCTTTATTATTTCCTCTAAACCAAAAAAATCCCCATGGTTGGAGAAACATGCCTGTTTGCTCCCTTAAAAGTCCTTAAAAGACTGTATATCTGGGCATTAAACCTCTTCAATGAGATACTAAATTCATGCCCAAACTAACATTCAAGGGTCTCCAAAATCCCAATATACCAAAATGGGGCATCATTCTCTCTACCCCTGTCCGCATGCCCCCATGACACTGCAGTGTCTATTTTTGTCATTTCTGACCTTGAAAATATTACTGCTGTAAAATAACTATTATTATTTTATTTTGTATAAACAATATTGTGTTATTTTGTTTCAAAAGTAGTTTCTTTAATACTCAATATTTTTGGATTAGAAAGCTTTTCCAATTGCATGGCAATGCGTGGAGGGTATATAACGCCGGGGAAGGAAGCAGTACGCCAGTCCCTTTCAGGAGAAGGAGACGTGCGGACCACTCAAGCTGCCTACTCATGTAAGTGTTTCTTTCCCTTACTTTTAAACATCACAAGCAGGAACTCTTTGACACACCTTCAAAAGGAACAGCTATTTTTTGGTTTCACTATCTTCATATATTTACACCTATTTTTTCTTCCATATTAGTATACATTTTATGGTACATGGAATATACCAGAGTGACCGGAACAAAAACTTCCTGTTTATTCTATGAAAACTCACAGGAGCACCCCGCTTTGCTGCTGTTTGTCAGTGAGTAAAATATTTATAAACAAAACAGACATCATTCTTTCAATCATACCTTGTAACTCACATATATATATATTACCCTTAGAAACAGCGACTCTAGTTCCTGTCGCAGAAAACAGGATAGGAGGAAAAGGTCTCCATGCATGGAAAGGCCATTGGGGTGAGCACCACCCCAATGGAAATACTCTTCCCTTGGAAGTGTAGGTGTATTAAAATATATGCTTTTGTTACAACCACAGATACGGTGATATCCTTGACAAAGGCTGCCAAGCCGAAACGCGTTGGATATTGCGGATGTTCTCTCTGTCCCAGTAACTTGTAATCAAGGCCAGCGAACAGAGAAAAACATTCATATATTCACCAAAGTTAGTAGGTCATATTCCATAAAACATTATTATATTCCATAAAACTCCTCTGCTGCCATTACCAGCGATAACTCTCATCGCTGGGAGTGGCAGCAGAGGAGGCGTGATTGGAGAGGGGACAGAGGGAGACCCTACCACCTTATCCACCTGAAGCAAGCCAAAAAGATCTTTTAGCCTGGACGGCTATACAAGCTTGATAGGTCATGGTGCTATAAGGCACACATGACCTACAACGTCTGGCAAGTGATTGAATCTTACCTTTGCCATTATTACTGAGTGGACAGAGTAATCATCGCGCTGAGCACTTGCACTTTTGTTTGGAATTTTGCACAAAGGACTCACTTTATATTGCACATTTATTGGAATTTTTATTTGGAAATTTGCACTAAGGATTCACTTTATGTATATATACTGGACTTTTTTGAATTTTGGACTTTATATTTAATAATGTTTTATGGAATATGACCTACTAACTTATTACTCTACACATTATATTTGTTATATATTAATTTTATGAAGTTTAATATATTCACTTTTATTGTAACCCTTTTAAAGCAAGCTCTATAGGTAGCCTTTTAGACTACTTACCTGCATACAACCTTTATATTCTATAGCAGCTGCTACCAATATACACAATTTTAATATATTTATTCACTAGAGTATACTCACAAATATATATATTATTTAATTCACTTATTTATAAACACGTGGCGTGGGGTATATACACCAGTATATTCATTACATATATTCACGAAAGTCACTATTTTTCACTGAAAACTCTACTCTTTATCACCTCTCTACACTACAGGGCCTATAGCCCTACACATACATGTGTACTGTTTTAAAATGTACAAATAAACTGTTTTATCTATACACAACTATTCAAATCTTCGCCTAAAAAATCCCAACTTCTTCCTGGCCTGAGGCACCAGAAATCCTCCACATTTACTCAGGGATGTTGGCAAATGTATATTTAAAGCTTAGAGAAACCTAAAAACCCATACATTGTGAAGATATTTGACCCATGACACATCCATCAGGTGGTACCAGAAAGCCAATTGAGACATTTCAGCACATAGACATGCCCCCTACCTTATAAATAGACCTGATCTTGCTGCCATTTTACATTCTGCCTTTTGTCAGTGTAGGGAGAGGTTGCTGTGTGGAGCAGGGACAAACTGTTAGTAACACAAATTGCTAGCTAATAGGTCCGCAAAAGTCATTTTAAGGACTGGTATAGGTGTACTATTGTTTGATGTGCATTATATAGGGGTGTAATACACTTATAATATACTTTCTAATATAGAAAGCATATTATAGTGGATTTGTATTGTCAGTGTAGGGAGAGGTTGCTGTGTGGAGCAGGGACAGACTGTATAGTGACACAAATCACTAGCTAATAGGTCCACAAAAGTATTTTTTCAGTGTAGGGAGAGGTTGCTGTGTGGAGCAGGGACAGACTGTTAGTGACACAAATCGCTAGTTAATAGGTCCACAAAAGTCAGTTTAAGGACTGGTATAGGTGTACTATTGTTTGGTGTGCAGTATATAGGGGTGTAATACATTTATAATATACTTTCTAATATAGAAAGCATATTATAGTGTATTTGGGTACTGCAGAAATTTTGCCTCTTTCGCTGCGTTAACTCTACTACACACAGTGACAAAAGTTACTAGAAATCTAGAAATTTTTTTTTTATAACTGGTGTGATAGGCCAGTGGCCCCCCAAAACAACAGATTGAAGCGGGGTGTTATATAACAATATACTTTCATAATAGTGTATTTGGGTACTGCAGAAATGTTGCCTCTTTCACTGCGTTAACTCTGCTACACACAGTGACAAAAGTTACTGGACAAAAATTTTTTTTTTTTACAGTGATATAGAAAGCTCATTATAGTGTATTTGGGTACTGCAGAAATTTTGCCTCTTTCGCTGCATTAACTCTGCTACACACAGTGACAAAAGTTACTGGAAAATGTTTTTTATAATTGGTGTGATAGCCAAGTGGCCCCCCAAAACAACAGATTGAAGCGGCGTGTTATATAACAATATGCTTTCATAATAGTGTATTTGGGTACTGCAGGATTTTGCCTCCTTCACTGCGTTAACTCTGCTACACACAGTGACAAAAGTTACTAGAACATTTTTTTTTAAACTGGTGTGATAGGCCAGTGGCCCCCCAAAATGACAGATTGAAGCGTGGGGTTATATACCTTCTTCCACATATACTGCGCTTCTCTAGAGACTTTTGTCACAGGGTCATTTAAAAAATGACAGGCAGAGGAAGAGGCAGGCCCTTCCTCAGGGGTGGTAGGGGTAGAACAGGAGCACCAGGCCGGAGCCAAAGTGGGAAGTTGCAGAAGGTGCGTTCGATTACGTCAAAGGATGCACCAGACTCACTCACCCTTCCTCTTCTGCACCCTCCCCATCCTCTCTATCTGCACCCTCCTCACTCTCTGCTGTGTGCACCCGCAAAGACACCACCACAAACACCACCACCACCATATACCCCCCGCTTGAGTCACAGGAATTATTTTTTGATCCCTCACAAGACATTTGCGATGCACAGCCATTCTTGGCATCAGATCAGGAAGAGGAGGTAGCAACAGCCGCCACTCAGCAGTCTGACGACAGTACCCAGATCAGCCCAAGGAGGTTGGTCCCCGCTGTTGCTGCCTACTCTGAGATCTCAAATTTTAGTGGTGGGGAAGGTGACGTCGATGATGACATGTCTATGAACGTGACGTGGGTGCCCACAAGAGAGGAAGAGGAGGGGAGTTCAGAGGGAGAGATGGACCAGCAGAGAGGGAGGAGAAGCAGACCTAACTTACATTGCACAGGAGGGACAAACCAGACTGCTAATGTATCAGGAGCGAGCCATCAACCATGTACAGTCACATCTGGCCATGCCAGGACGCTGGTACATGGCTCCGCAGTGTGGGCTTTTTTTAACCAGTCCATTGCTGACAATAGTGTTGCCATCTGCAGCCTTTGCAGTGAATGCATAAGTCGTGGTAAGCCCAACACTCACCTAAGGATGACCGCCTTAAGAAGGCACCTGGACTCCCATCACCGAGCCCAGTGGGAGCAACGCCGTCAGAACCCACAAAGCCACACTCCAGGCTCTCACCGTCCAGCCTCTTCCCCTTCTCCTCTCTCCTCACAATTGTCCTCCACTCCACCCTCCATCATGCTGTCCTCACGTTTTTCTGGAAAAAAGGGAGGCTTCCGTGGCCCGAGTGTAAAAATATTATGACGCCGGATAACCCTCTTGCCAAACGGTTGACCGCTGGCTTGTCGGAACTGATAGCCCGCCAGCTACTGCCATATAAACTGGTGGACTCGGAGGCCTTTCGAAAATTTGTGGCCATTGGAACACCACAATGGAAGGTCCCAGGAAGGAAATATTTCTCGCAGAAGGGCACCCCAGAGCTATATGGCCATGTTCAGCGGCAAGTGAATGTTTCTCAGGCACACAGTGTCGGTGCCAAGATACATCTGACCACAGACACGTGGTCTAGCAAACACGGGCAGGAAAGGTACATAACTTTTACTGCCCACTGGGCGAGCCTTCTGACGGCCGTCAAGCATGTAACCTGTGGCACCCGTGTAGATTTGGTTTTACCGCCACAGATTGCACGCAGGCCTGCCTCTTCTTCTCCTCCTCCTATTCCATCCTCCCTCTCCTCCTCGGCTGACTCTTCCGCTGCTACTGTCTCTTCCGCTGCGCCACCCAAGATCCCACATGATATTCAACATGCCACATGCCAGACGTTGCCATGCTGTGCTTCATCTGTTGTGCCTGGAAGCCAAGAGCCACACTGGTCCTGCACTCCTTTCAGCTTTGCGTTCACAGGCAGATTAGTGGCTAACCCCGCTCAATTTGACAGTTGGTAAAGTGGTGTGCAACAACAGTGCCAATCTGCTGAGCGCACTGAAACAGGGCAAAATAACACACGTGCCATGCATGGCACATGTCCTAAACTTGGTCCTGCAGCGATTCGTTGTCAAATATCCTGGGGTCCAGGACGTCTTGCAGCAGGCCAGGAAAATCTCGGGCCATTTCAGAAGATCTTACACATCCATGGCTTGCCTTGCTGACATTCAGAGGAGACACAACCTGCCCGTCAGACGTCTTATTTGTGACTGTCCGACGCAATGGAACTCAACCTTATATATGCTTGATAGGCTGCTCCAGCAGAAATGTCCAGTTAACGACTACCTGTATGAACTCTGCGGCAGGACAGGTTCTGGGGAGCTTGGGTTTTTTTCACCGCGCCAGTGGCTGCTCATGCGCGACGCATGCAGACTTCTGCGGCCATTTGATGAGATCACCAAACTGGTCAGTCACAGCTAGGGCGCCATCAGTGACATCGTACCTTACGCCTTCTTTCTGGAGCGTGCATTGTGTCGTGTCATTGATCAAGCTATCGAGAAGCAGGAGCAGGAGCAGGAAGATGAGGAAGTCGCAATGCTGGATGAATTTACGGGGGGGGGGGCTACGCCATCGGAGACAAGTCAACAACAGGAGTCTGAATAGGAGTCAGAGGAGGATGGTTCCCGGGGCGTATGAGGAGGAGCAAGAAGAGCATGCTTTAAACCTTTCTGGGATCCCAGGTGTTGTCCGTGGATGCGGGGTGGAGAATGAGGATGACATTATCCTGGATGATGAGCAGGAGCCAGGCCACTACACTGCTTCCAGTTTAGTGCAAATGGGGGCCTTCATGCTCCAGTGTTTTAAGAGGGACCCCGTATAAAATGCATAAAGGGCAAGGACTAGTATTGGGTGGCAACCTACTTAGACCCCCGGTACAAACAAAAAATGTCGGAAATGTTACCACCATCACAAAGGGCTGTCAGAATGCAGCACTTCCAGGCCTTGCTTTGAGAAATGCTGCATTCTGCTTTTGCGTGTGCTGGCAGAGGAATTTCCACTCACAGAGAAACAGTTGCGGGTACCAATCCAACAGCGCCTACAAGAAGAGGGCGGTTTGAAGATGTGTTGGTTACTTCTGATATGTGATCATTCTTTCAGCCGACTCATCCACAGCTGTCCTCCGGATCAAGCATCAGGGAACGCCTAGACCAAAAGGTGTCAGACTACATCGGGTTCATGGCCGATGTGTGCGCTTTGAGAAGTGATGAACCCCTGGACTACTGGGTTGGCAGGCTTGACCTTTGGCCAGAGCTTGCACAATTTGCAATGGAACTGTTGGCTTGCCCCTCCTCCAGTGTCCTGTCTGAAAGGACGTTCAGCGCAGCAGGGGGGATCATGACCGATAAGCGCACTCGCCTAGCTCACGACAGTGTTGACTACCTCACATTTATTAAAATTAATGATACATGGATCTCAAAGGAATTCAACACATGTGACCAGTAGACCATGTTTGATTCAAATTCCTCATGACAGCCCACAAATATCCGCCACCACACATAACAATTCATGGTCCCTGTCTTAGGTAAATACAGCGGCATAAAAGGCCTTTTATGTCCATTGGACTTCTTTTTTTTTTTTTAACAAGATTTTTATTGAGACTTTGTCAGTTTGTACAACAAATAAGAGTGCAGTAAACAAAGCATACAATGCAACAAATAAACGCATATAACGAGCACACAACCATCAAGTCAGGAAGGCGACAAGCCTCAAATTTTCTTAGTTATAAAGGATTCTATGAAGTATCGTTGAGTCGTCCCCGAAGGGACCTGCTGGCCTTATAGTGAATGAGGACGGGGGGGGGGGAAGAGGAGAGGGAAAGCAAGGGTAAGGTGAAGGGAGGGGGGGGGGGGACAGGAGCATAAATGCATACATCAACATAACCAAACGGTATAGGGTACTGCGGTGTGTCATATGGAGTCAAGGAGTAGAGAGATTAACACTGTTAAGTGAAACATCAAACGGTATCACATAAGTAGCAGTAAGTAACCAGTCAAGAGTCATCATCATTTAGGCGGAATGGTATCGGGCAGTTCGGTGACAACCATGAGATCGGATGATCAACTCAGGTCCCCTGTAGCCGGGGGAAGTCCAAAGGTAGAGAGGGGGCCTATCCACTTTTTCCCCGAATCTGGATGGAGTTTGGTGGGGGTGGTTGGAAAAGTCCATATGTTCCAGTTTCCACAATGCCGTGACATCAGCCCTGATTTCAGTGGGAGGAAGTGTGTCCATCCAGTGCTTGAGTATAGCCCTGCGGGCAATCATGTAGCAGGAGGAAAGCCATGGTTTGAATTGTATCTGGGAAGCTCTCATACGAGGAGGTACTGAGTCCAGTTGTGTGTCCAGGAAGCCGAGCACCAAAGCATAGACATCCTTAGGTAGTGGGTAGCCCACTAGATGAGAGATGAAAGTAAGTATTTTGTCCCAGAAGGCTGAGATCAGTGGACACTCCCAAAATTTGTGGAGCAGGGTGGGATGCAGAGAGTGGCAAAGCGTACAGTAATGATGGCAAAGGTCTTTGGATGAGCGAAGATGCGGGAAGTAGGCTCTGTGCAGAATCTTGAATTGTTGCTCTCTCCAAAATTCGTCGTGTACATTTTGACACGTGTAGCGATAACCTTGTAAGGCGTACGTTTGCGCATGGGGAGAATTCAAGACTTTATTCCACTGTGAGGCAACTTGGTGGGCAACAGTTTTAAGACTGTCTGAATTGAGAGGTTGATAGATATGCGAAATCTTATGTTTTTGCGAATGGATCCAGGAGTCTATTTGTGAGGCCTTGAATCTGAGAGATTTAGAGGGGCATATAGAATTTGTGAAGCTGAGACATTGCTGGAGAAACAGGTGTTGGTTGGAGGTGACCCCATATAGCTCGGAGAGGTCCGCCAGAGACAGGGGAGTCCCCGAGACATCATTATAAAGTTGAGAGAACGATGTCAGGCCCCTTGCTGACCAGGAGGAACAGATGTGATGTTGTCGGGCCTGTGGAAACAAGGGGTGACCCCGTATAGGAAGGAACTTGGAGATGGTCACCGGGACCTGCAGTTGTTTCCTGACCGCTCTCCATGTGGCAACAGTATCTCTGACCAAGAGATTGGATTTGAGATGTGCGGGCAGATCCCTATGCGAACAGTGTAATAGAGAGGATAGGTCATAAGGTGTCACCATATTCGCTTCCAGCTCGTAATTGGTGTATTTGGACTCCCGTCGTATCCAGTCTAGGCAGCCCCTCATCAGGCAAGAGAGATTGTAGATCCTGGTATTGGGCAGGCCGACCCCTCCCTCCCTTTTGGCAAGGAACAGTTTGGGGAGTGCTATACGAGACCGGCGTCCCTTCCATAGGAAGGAGGCGAGGGCCTTTTGAAGTCTCTGGATATCCACATGTTTCAATAGGAGAGGGATTGTTTGCATCGGGTATAGGAGTTTGGGGAAACCGGCCATCCGGAAAAGATGGCAACGGCCAAGGAAGGAAATGGGTAGAGAGTTCCAATGTTGGAGATCTGCCACCAATTTATCAATGACAGGGGTAAAGTTTAGACGGTAAATAGAGGAGGGGTGGGGACCAATTTTAATTCCTAGGTAAGTGATGTGGGCCTTGGCCAGCGGTAGCGGGGATGAGGAGGCCCAATGGGGCGTTCGCGGAGCATTAAGAGGGAGAACCTCGCTTTTGGAAAAATTGATACGCATGCCCGAGCAGAGGCGAAAAGACTCAAATATTGATTGAATTATTGGGAGGTCGTGAGGGGGGTCCGAGGTGAAGACCAGAACATCGTCCGCAAAAAGTGCGGATCGGAGTTCCGCGTCTCCCACTTGTATCCCCCGCAACTGGGGGTGAGAAGTGAGTGTCCTGGAAAGAGGTTCGACAGCCAAATTAAAAAGGAGAGGGGATAGGGGGCAGCCTTGTCTAGTGCCCTTGAACAGACGAAAGGGTCGCGAGGAATGACCTGCCGCCATGACCTGTGCTGAAGGGGAGGCATACATGGCTCGGATCAAATGAAGAAAGGGGCCAGAAAAGCCAAATTTCTTCAGGACCATGTCTAGCCATGTGAAGCTGACATTATCGAATGCCTTTTCAGCATCGAGGGTGATTATGGCACAGTTCTTGGCGGGATCATTTCGGGCAGCCTCCAGCGCCACGAGAACCTTCCGAATGTTCGAAGTGCCTGACCGCCCCTGGGTGAAGCCTGCTTGGGCTGGGTGGATGATGGTGGGGAGGAAGGAGGCCAAACGATTGGCCATGATCTTGGAAAGCAGTTTGGAGTCCAGGTTGAGAAGGGAAATGGGACGGAACGAGCCAGGATCCAGAGGGTCCTTGCCCTTCTTCGGGATAAGCTTGATGAGAGCTTGGAATCCCGTAGGGAGATAGGGGTGGCCTTGGAGTATATAATTGAAGACTTCACAGAGGGTGGGCGCTATGTCAGGGGCCAAAAGTTTGTAAAAATCGGAGGTATAACCATCCGGGCCTGGGGCCTTATTAGGGGGGAGTTGTTTAATGGTGGAAAGGACTTCATCTACTGTGATGGGGGCGTTTAGGAGAGCGAGATGTTCCTCTGCTACTGAAGGTAGGTGTGCTGTGCTTAAAAGTTCCGATGCCTTAGTCTCATCAATAGGGTCTGGGCCATAGAGCGAGCTGTAGTATCGCTCAAGGACCTCCACTATTTCAGAGGGGGATTCAACCACAGCGCCCTGCTTGTCTCTGAGTGCCGTTATATTAGTTGGAGTGAAGGGAGGCTTGCAAAGGGAGGCCAGAAGTTTACCAGGTTTGTTCCCAAATCTATAGAATTGCCAATTTCGAAAAGAGGAATGCAGACTCTCCTGCGCCTCCGCCCACTGTTCAAAACACAGTTTCGCCAATTTCCAATCCTCCCTGTGTTGGGGGGTATTTGAGCGATTAAGTGCCGCTTGAGCTTCTCTAAGGCTCTTGCTAGCAGTCTGGTATGCAGCATTCACTCGCTTTTTGTAGGCCGAGGCATAGGACAGGACGCATCCCCTTAAAACAGCTTTGCCTGTCTCCCAGGGGAGGGTCGGGGAGCAGTCAGGGGAAGAGTTGTGTGCCAGGAAGTCCTTCCACGTGTTGTGGAGGACAGAGCCGATGTCCTTGTCTTTGAAAAGATATGAGGGGAACCTCCACGTTTTCTCCCCCGGGGCGTGGGGAGTGAAGGAAACGTCTACTGTGACAGGGGCGTGATCCGAGATCACGATGTCATGAATGGAAGTGCGTGATGTATAGGGGAGCATGGGGTCATTAGCAAATACATAATCTATGCGGGATAAGGAGTTGTGGGGATGCGAAAAGAATGTAAATTCTCTATCGAGTGGATGGGACAGTCTCCATGTGTCAGTGAGTAGAAGACTGGAGGCAAAAGAGGCTAGGGAGGTAGATTGGGGAGGTGAGTGTGGCGGAGCTGAGGTGAGTGGCCCGGCCCTATCCTCCGTGGGGGACATGCATTGATTGAAATCCCCCACCACCATCAAAGGTAGATGGAGGTAGGGAGCTAGCAGGGGTGCGAGGGAGTGGAAAAAGGATTTAGGGGGGGGAGTAGGAGCATAGATCCCCACAAGAGTCCATTTTTGCTGTCCGGTTTGAAGGTGCAAAAGCGCAATACGGCCTTGGTCGTCAAAGTGTGAGGAGAGGAGGGCACTGGAAAACCGTTTATGAAACAGTACCAACACTCCTCCTTTGCCCTTGATGGCAGGGGAACCGTGTACCTGACCCACCCATAATTTCTTCATGCGATGGAAATCATCAGCATGGAGATGAGATTCCTGTAAGATCGCCACGTCTGCCTTCAGTCGTCTGAGATGCCGAAGTACAGCCATGCGTTTGTGGGGGGACCTGAGGCCCTTCACATTCCAGGTTACCACTGTCATATGAGCAGCCAAGACTGGATAGGACTAAGGAGCTGGTTCAGATACCTGTAATAAAACTTGTCAACAATTGAATGACTCCATACACCGTAAAACATGCAACAAGGTAGATAATGAAGGGGTAGGTTATGATAGGGTAGGCTAGGAGAGAGGGTGAGGGTGGCCCTAACTAGGCCAGAGAACAGAAGTCCCAAAGGACGCATAGTGGGAAGCCTGTGCTTCTCTTTTTTCCGCATGTAACAGAAATCATCGTAAGGAACAGTGTTACCGGGGACGTTGCACTGTGCCCTGAAAAGGCTGGGATAAGTACTGTCTCTCGATCCTCGGCAAGCAGGAGAGGAGGGAGGAGGGGACTTGGTTCCCGCAGAGCAATGTCCGGTAAAGCTGTCATCATAGAAAATAGAAGCCGGTGAGACCCACGGGCCGCACTCCAAGAGAGCACCCGGGGGCATCCCCGGCCATCACTCAACAATTAAGTCAGAACAGAAGAGAACAATTGAAACCCATCAACAATATTACCCAACCAGGGATATAGAGGAGAAACTCTGAAATCCTTGAACAAAAGTGTTCGCTCTGGCTCGCTGTCCAGCGCTGCAAAGAGCAGTAAAACTCTCAAGGTTCCAAATCCAGGTAGAGCTCAGCGGGTACGTGATCTGGATCTATGGCCTAACAGCCGTTGTTTCTTAGCTGATCCCCTCCTGGGGCTTCTCTGGTCCCGAGATCCTGTTGAACGTTGGGAGGGGCGATCCGCAGGGGAATCCAGAGTGATATGAAAGGCAGACTGTAGGTAATGACTGGCTTCCTCCGGGTGGGTGAAAGATCTAACATCCCCTGAGGCGTCCGTTATGCGAAGCGTGGCCGGGTAGGCCAGCGTGAATTTGATCGACTTGTTATAAAGCACTTGGCATATTGGCTGGAATGCTTTCCTGCGCTTGGAAACTTCCTGAGAATAATCAGCAAATATCAGGAGTTTGTGGCCATCCAGTTGCAGTCCTTTTGAGTTTCTGAAAGACCTGAGAATATTCTGCCTGTCAGCATAGTTGAGATATCTGACTATTACAGGACGAGGGGATTTCCTCTCATTTGAGGGGTGGCCGATCCTGTGTGCCCTTTCAACAGGGCATGGGGAGTTTATTCCCAGGGCTGCAGGGACACGGGACATGCATATGTCAGTCAGCAAGTCCAGTTGATATGTTTCAGGCAAACCAATAATGCGAAGATTATTACGCCGAGAGCGGTTCTCAAGATCATCCAGCTTCTCCAGTATATAGCGCTGTGTCTGCCTAGCATGTTGGTCATGGGTGAAGGAGCTTTGCACTTCTTCCTCAATGTCAGAGACACGGTGCTCTAACTCTTGCAGCCTATGGGTGTGTTCTCCCAGTTCCCGCCGGAGCTGCGCCATCCCTGAGGCAATCGCATTGTCCACCGCCGCTGTAATAGTCGGGGACAGCAGGGCGGCCACCGCTTGGGCTAGTGAAGCCACCTGTGCTTCAGGGAGAGGGGACACAGCAGTCTGAGATGCAGCAAGTGCTTGTGGCGAGGCTGCATCAGCGACTTCCATGGCGCCTGAGGCCTGCTCCGGAGCGGGACCCCTGTTCGGGGGGGCGGACGAGTGAGGGCCGTGTAGGACAAATTTATCCATCCCTACCGGTTCCTTAGTGTGATGGGAGTCCATCCCGAGGATCGTTAGGCTCGGATGGGCAAAAGGGTCCTGATTATGAGCGGGTGAGTCCGGAGCCGCTGTTCCGCGCTGCCTGTTACATGGGCGCCGGAACCGGAAGTGTATGTCCATTGAACTTCTAATTTTTGGGGCCTGTAATGACCGACACTTATTTATCCTGTGAATGCCTAATGTACCTCCAGCCACAGAATACAAAGATCTTTGCTGTCAGGTGAACGCCTGTGGGCTAATTTTTGGGGCCTGTAATGGTCGACACTTACTTCTGTATCCTGTGAATGCCCAATGTACATCCAGCCACAGAATACAAAGTTCTTTGCTATCAGGTGAACGACTGTCGACTAATTTTTGGGGCCTATACTGGCCGACACTTACTTCTGTATCCTGTAAATGCCTAATGTACCTCCAGCCACAGATTACAAAGTTCTTTGCTGTCAGGTGGACGACTGTCGGCTAATTTTTGGGGCCTATACTGGCCGACACTTACTTCGGTATCCTGTGAATGCCTAATGTACCTCCAGCCATAGAATTCAAAGTTCTTTGCTGTCAGGTGAACGCCTGTAGGCTAATTTTTGGGGCCTGTAATGGCCGACACTTACTTCTGTATCCTGTGAATGCCTAATGTACCTCTAGCCACAGAATACAAAGTTCTTTGCTATCAGGTGAACGACTGTCGACTAATTTTTGGGGCCTATACTGGCCGACACTTACTTCTGTATCCTGTAAATGCCTAATGTACCTCCAGCCACAGATTACAAAGTTCTTTGCTGTCAGGTGAACGACTGTCGGATAATTTTTGGGGCCTGTAATGGCCGACACTTACTTCTGTATCCTGTGAATGCCTAATGTACCTCCAGACACAGAATACAAAGTTCTTTGCTGTCAAGCGAACGCCTGTTGGCTAATTTTCTGGGCCTGTACTGGCCGACACTTACTTCTTTATCCTGTGAATGCCTAATTTTTCAGACTGGAATTGAAAATCAATGGGTCTGTAAACGTTCCGCTAAATTGTGTAATGGATACGGACCCATTTTACAGACGTGTGAATGGAACCTATATGTATTTGACATATATTTACCGGCTGCTGTCAGTTCTGGCTAATTTAGAAAAAAAAAAAAAATATATATATATATATATATATATATATATATATATATATAATTTTTATGGCAACTTTTCCAATAGCAATACTTCTGGTATGTCAGTGTCCATGTTGTGGGACTATGTGTGCACAGCTAGTAAGTATTTTGTGGCTGCAAATATGACCTGGAGGTTTTTCATGTTCGCCTGCCATTAAAATGAATGGAACATTTGAGCGAGTTCGCACAAACCATTTGCTAACCGTCTGATCAGATGTTCGTCAATTACTACCCAGTAACCCAGCTTGATTGACAATGGCTATACATTGGGATAAGTTGTTTTTTATTTTCTAATAAAGGAATTGTCAAAAACTTGTGTAATGTATTTTAACTTTTTACACTTTATTAATGAATGGGCAGGGGTACTATGTACCCCATACTCATTCACATAGAGGGGGCCAGGATCTGGGGGGCCCCTTGTTAAAGGGGGCTTCCAGATTCTAGCCAGCCCCCCACCGGCAGACCCTTACAACCACAGTCCAGGATTGCAGGGAAATGGTCCTTGTCCCCATGCACATGGGCACAAGGTGCTTTCAGTAGAAAGGGGGCAGAGCCCCCCGCCCCAAGGCAACCCCCACATGTTGAGAGCATGTGGCTGGTATGGTTCAGGAGGGGGAGGCGCTCACTTGCTCCCCCTTTTCTGGCTTACTGGGCTGCAGGCTCGGATAAGGGTCTGGTATGAATTTTAAAGGGGACCCCACACCATTTTTTTTTCACATTTTGGCATGGGGTTAACCTTAGAATCCATATCAGATCTGAAGGGCCCCCATGCTGTTTTTTTTTTTTTTTTTCAGAATTCTCTTTTTTTTTTGTGTAAATAATTTTTATTGAAATTTTAAGGCATAACAAGGTAAACGAGCAAAGTTGCAAAGAGATAAAGACAAGATATTTCTCAACATGAACATAGTGCAATATCAATAACAATACAGAAGGCATAACGTAGCCTAAGGTCAGGGAAGGCAGGAAAGGCATAAGGACATGGCACATACATCAAACTCAGAGCACTGATCTGATCAGAATGCAAATAAACAAATAAACAAAGACAAAGCCATTGGTTATGATAGAGCCCAAAAGTTCCAATGGGTATTGAAGGACTGCAGCTTCAGTTGGTTAATTGCGATGGCTTTTTCAAATTGGTAGTTTATCTTCAATAGATTAAAAACGTCCAAGAGGTTCGGAACTTCAGGGTTTTTCCACCTGCGCAGAACAACTGTTCTAGCCGCAAGCAGAACATGCGTGATCCATGGTCTATACGTGCTGGGTATGTCGTCTATTCCTAAGTGTAGCAGAGCTAAAGCTGGCGAAGGTGCAATCAAACATCCCCTGTGGGACGAAATATAGGAAAATACCTGGTTCCAAAAACTTCGCAAAGATAGACAGGACCACAGCGTGTGGAGCAAGGTGCCCACCTGGGAACAATTCCTCCAGCATAGTTGGGAGTACCTCGGGGAAAAACCTGCTAAGCGAAAAGGTGTGTAGTACCACCTGGTCGTTATTTTGAGGGTCATTTCCCAGTGGTTGGCACAGAGGGTATATTTATGTATCGCACTTAGCGCTCCATCGCGCACTTAATGCCCCATAGGTGTAGGAGATGCGAGGGAATGTCAGGTACATGTATGTGTGATTGAAGGAGGGAGACCGGTAATATAGTCTCGGGTAGGATATCCCGTTCATTAGGCGGAGCCGGAGAGTGACGCCACACCAGCAGGGAAGCTTGTATGGTGGGAGGGAAAGCGGACAGGTTCCAAGCTTTCCACTTATCACTCAGGAACAGGACTTCAAGGTCCGAAGTGGGTGCAACATCCCAAATCAGGTCCACCCAAATCGGATTTTCAGAGGCATTGATCCAGTGGCGCAGTTGTGCTAGGATAGTAGCCCAATAATAAGTCGGGATGTCGGGAATGGAAGCCCCCCCCAAACTGCTTCTTCCAAACCAAAGTTGAAAAGGCACAATGGGGACGCTTACCCTCCCATATGTACATCATTGATCTAGACAGTTTGAGAAGGTGTGTCATGGGAAAGTGTATGGGGAGCGCTCTAAATAGATATAGCAATTGGGGCAAAATGAATATTTTATATACTGCCACCCTGCCGCTCCAAGAGAGCCACAAGGTGCGCATGTGGGAGATGTCTGCAGCTGTTTTTGTAAGAATTCTAGACATATTAGTTGATAGTAGCCGGGCCGGGTTAGCAGGGAGGTCAATGCCTAGGTAGTGTATGCTATCCGTGGACCAGGGAATAGGAACAGATGTCAGGAGGGCCGCTTGCATTCGGGAAGGGACCCCTATGTTAAGGACAGTGGATTTGGTCGCATTCAGTTTATAATAAGACACCTTGCTGTAGGCTTGAAATGTGGCGTACGCGGCAGGAAGAGAGGTGGTCGGTTGGGTAAGCATTAATATGATATCATCCGCAAATAAATTTATTTTGGAATGGTAGGTTGGAAGAGGGAAGCCCGTGATGTGGGGGTTAGAACGGATGGTCTCCGCCAGGGGTTCGATGACTAAGTTGAATATTGTCGGAGAGAGGGGGCACCCTTGCCTGGTGCCATTCGTTATGTGAAACCTTTTTTGAGAGCGTGCCTGAGGTATACACTTGTGCTGATGGGGAAGAATACAGTGCTGTGATTGCAGAGAGTATAGGGCCCTGGAATCTGAATTTTAACAGAGTAGCTCGCATGTACCCCCAGTGAACCCTGTCGAATGCCTTTTCGGCATCCAGGGTAAGTAGTACAGATGGGGTCTTAGATGTGTGAGCTAGATGCATGATCCCCAAAAGCCTCCTGGTGGCGTCTGACGTTTGCCTGCCTGATGCAAACCCCATTTGGTCCCTGTGAATAAGTGAAGGCAATATGGCTTGGAGATGCTTAGCCAGAATACGTGCATAAATTTTGGCATCCGAGTTCAGAAGTGAAATGGGGCGAAAGTTTGCGGGGGTAGTGGGGTTCTTGCCTGGTTTGGGTAAAGTGACAATATGAGCTCCCAGTATGTCCGGTGGTAGCCAAGAGACCTCCATGGCTTTATTAAACACTGCTGTCAGGGTGGGGCCTGTGGTGTGAGATGTAAGTTGGTAAAATTGCGTTAGAAAAGCCATCTGGCCCAGGTGACTTACCCTTGGGCAAGGTGGATATACTAGTGTGGACTTCAGCTAGTGAGATTGGTGAATTCAATAATTGCAATTGGGAGTCAGTAAGAGATGGGAGGGAAACTGCGTAGAGAAATCGGTCAATGTCAGCCGCAGTGGGTTGATGTTCGGCCGGGTCGTTTTGGAGGTTGTATAGGGCACTATAGAAATTTGAAAACACGTCCGCAATATCCTGTGGATGTGTAATTTTTGCTTTAGTAGAGGGATGGATCAAATGGGAAATTTTGGACTTTGCCTGCTTGCGTCTTACTTGATTCGCCATGAATTTGCCCGCTTTATTTGCCCGGAAGTATTGCTGTTGTTTGAGGTATTGGAGGTGCTTATCTGATTGTTCTAAAAGTAGGAGTCGGAGCTCTTGTCGCAACTTAATAAGGGCAAGTGAGTCAGAATCATTGGGGTTCAGTTTGTTAATGGTTTCTAGCCTGTGGATGTCGTTTGTCAGTGAGGTAACCTTGTCATTCCGCCACCTCCGAAGCCGCGACTGCTGCTGAACGAAGGCCTTAAAAGCACCCCACAGCACCCACGGGTTGGAGACTGTTCATTAATTTGAAGAAAGTCCTGTATTTCCTTAGTTATTCGAGTCCAGCACCCCTCGTCTTGTAACATGGGTGAGTCACAATGCCAGATATACGCAGTAGAAGATTCCTCTATGGTTAGCTCCACCGCCGCATGATTGGACCAGGTGATATCGGTAACCGCAGAGGAAAATGCTTTGTTCAACAAATACACATCCACAAAAAAACATGTCTATCTTGGAATAGGAGTGGTGTCTAGGGGAAAAGAAGGAATAGTCCCTCTCTGTGACACGTTGACACCGCCACACATCAAACAATTTTTCACAATGAAGAAGGGCCCACAGTGACTGTTGTCGGTCCCAAGGGGAAGCCGAGGAGTCCAACCTGGGGTCGACAATAGCGTTGAAGTCTCCACAAAGCAACAAGTGACCATACTTGACATTGTATACTTGCTTAAGAAGTCTCTTCAGAAAGCGGAGTTGGTGTGAATTCGGAGCGTAGATAACACACAAAGTAATCGGCAGTCCATTGATGTCGCAGGTTCCAGAACAGTCTTATGGAGGGTAACTGCCAAAGAGTCTCTGAACGCTAGCATGACACCCCGTTTCTTGTCAGTGCAAGACGCAAACAGAGTCTGAGGAAAGTTCCTATAGGTGGATCTAGGCTGGTGTCCTTCCTGGATGTGGGTTTCCTGTACAGCCAGTATATCCGCCTTATGTGTAATGGCCTCCACAGGGAACTTCTTTTTGCGGGGTGGTTAAGTCCGTTGGCGTTGATAGAAATCAGTTTAATGGTCATAATGAATCATAATGAATCACATAGGGCTGCGATGCTGATAATCGCAGATGCAGATCAAAACAAAAATCCAGTGCCATGGAGTGTGTGCCAGTCTTAATATCCGAAAATGTTACATAGTTACATAGTTACATAGTTAGTAAGGTTGAAAAAAGACATCAGTCCATCCAGTTCAACCTATGCATCCAGTTCAACCTATGAATGCGTGTGTGTGTTTGCTTTTAATCGTACATTGTATACCCCTGTATGTTGTGGTCTTTAAGGTGTCCATCTACTAGTTTCTTGAAACTATCGATGCTCCCCGCTGATACGACTGCCTGTGGAAGAGAATTCCACATCCTTACTGCTCTTACAGTGAAGAACCCCTTACGCACTTTAAGGTTAAACCGCCTTTCCTCTAGTTTTAGTGAGTGGCCACGTGTCTTATTGTACCTCCTTTCTCTGAATAGTTTGTTCCTTATGCTCGGGTCACCAGTACAGTATTTGTACATTGATATCATATCCCCCCTCAATCGTCTTTTCTCCAGAGAGAAAAGGTTCAGTGCTTGTAGTCTTTCCTCATAGCTGATGTCCTCCATTCCCCTAATTATTTTTGTTGCCCTTCTCTGGACTTTCTCCAGTTCCAGCACATCCTTCCTGAGGACCGGTGCCCAGAACTGGACAGCATACTCCAGATGTGGCCGGACCAGAGTCTTGTAGAGTGGGAGAATAATCTCTTTATTTCTGGAGTGAATCCCCTTTTTTATACATCCCAGTATTCTGTTGGCTTTGCTTGCGGCGGCTTGGCATTGCATGCCACTGCCAAGCCTGTTGTCTACCAGACAACCCAGTATATAGCGCTGTGTCTGCCTAGCATGTTGGTCATGGGTGAAGGAGCTTTGCACTTCTTCCTCAATGTCAGAGACACGGTGCTCTAACTCTTGCAGCCTATGGGTGTGTTCTCCCAGTTCCCGCCGGAGCTGCGCCATCCCTGAGGCAATCGCATTGTCCACCGCCGCTGTAATAGTCGGGGACAGCAGGGCGGCCACCGCTTGGGCTAGTGAAGCCACCTGTGCTTCAGGGAGAGGGGACACAGCAGTCTGAGATGCAGCAAGTGCTTGTGGCGAGGCTGCATCAGCGACTTCCATGGCGCCTGAGGCCTGCTCCGGAGCGGGACCCCTGTTCGGGGGGGCGGACGAGTGAGGGCCGTGTAGGACAAATTTATCCATCCCTACCGGTTCCTTAGTGTGATGGGAGTCCATCCCGAGGATCGTTAGGCTCGGATGGGCAAAAGGGTCCTGATTATGAGCGGGTGAGTCCGGAGCCGCTGTTCCGCGCTGCCTGTTACATGGGCGCCGGAACCGGAAGTGTATGTCCATTGAACTTCTAATTTTTGGGGCCTGTAATGACCGACACTTATTTATCCTGTGAATGCCTAATGTACCTCCAGCCACAGAATACAAAGATCTTTGCTGTCAGGTGAACGCCTGTGGGCTAATTTTTGGGGCCTGTAATGGTCGACACTTACTTCTGTATCCTGTGAATGCCCAATGTACATCCAGCCACAGAATACAAAGTTCTTTGCTATCAGGTGAACGACTGTCGACTAATTTTTGGGGCCTATACTGGCCGACACTTACTTCTGTATCCTGTAAATGCCTAATGTACCTCCAGCCACAGATTACAAAGTTCTTTGCTGTCAGGTGGACGACTGTCGGCTAATTTTTGGGGCCTATACTGGCCGACACTTACTTCGGTATCCTGTGAATGCCTAATGTACCTCCAGCCATAGAATTCAAAGTTCTTTGCTGTCAGGTGAACGCCTGTAGGCTAATTTTTGGGGCCTGTAATGGCCGACACTTACTTCTGTATCCTGTGAATGCCTAATGTACCTCTAGCCACAGAATACAAAGTTCTTTGCTATCAGGTGAACGACTGTCGACTAATTTTTGGGGCCTATACTGGCCGACACTTACTTCTGTATCCTGTAAATGCCTAATGTACCTCCAGCCACAGATTACAAAGTTCTTTGCTGTCAGGTGAACGACTGTCGGATAATTTTTGGGGCCTGTAATGGCCGACACTTACTTCTGTATCCTGTGAATGCCTAATGTACCTCCAGACACAGAATACAAAGTTCTTTGCTGTCAAGCGAACGCCTGTTGGCTAATTTTCTGGGCCTGTACTGGCCGACACTTACTTCTTTATCCTGTGAATGCCTAATTTTTCAGACTGGAATTGAAAATCAATGGGTCTGTAAACGTTCCGCTAAATTGTGTAATGGATACGGACCCATTTTACAGACGTGTGAATGGAACCTATATGTATTTGACATATATTTACCGGCTGCTGTCAGTTCTGGCTAATTTAGAAAAAAAAAAAAAATATATATATATATATATATATATATATATATATATATATAATTTTTATGGCAACTTTTCCAATAGCAATACTTCTGGTATGTCAGTGTCCATGTTGTGGGACTATGTGTGCACAGCTAGTAAGTATTTTGTGGCTGCAAATATGACCTGGAGGTTTTTCATGTTCGCCTGCCATTAAAATGAATGGAACATTTGAGCGAGTTCGCACAAACCATTTGCTAACCGTCTGATCAGATGTTCGTCAATTACTACCCAGTAACCCAGCTTGATTGACAATGGCTATACATTGGGATAAGTTGTTTTTTATTTTCTAATAAAGGAATTGTCAAAAACTTGTGTAATGTATTTTAACTTTTTACACTTTATTAATGAATGGGCAGGGGTACTATGTACCCCATACTCATTCACATAGAGGGGGCCAGGATCTGGGGGGCCCCTTGTTAAAGGGGGCTTCCAGATTCTAGCCAGCCCCCCACCGGCAGACCCTTACAACCACAGTCCAGGATTGCAGGGAAATGGTCCTTGTCCCCATGCACATGGGCACAAGGTGCTTTCAGTAGAAAGGGGGCAGAGCCCCCCGCCCCAAGGCAACCCCCACATGTTGAGAGCATGTGGCTGGTATGGTTCAGGAGGGGGAGGCGCTCACTTGCTCCCCCTTTTCTGGCTTACTGGGCTGCAGGCTCGGATAAGGGTCTGGTATGAATTTTAAAGGGGACCCCACACCATTTTTTTTTCACATTTTGGCATGGGGTTAACCTTAGAATCCATATCAGATCTGAAGGGCCCCCATGCTGTTTTTTTTTTTTTTTTTCAGAATTCTCTTTTTTTTTTGTGTAAATAATTTTTATTGAAATTTTAAGGCATAACAAGGTAAACGAGCAAAGTTGCAAAGAGATAAAGACAAGATATTTCTCAACATGAACATAGTGCAATATCAATAACAATACAGAAGGCATAACGTAGCCTAAGGTCAGGGAAGGCAGGAAAGGCATAAGGACATGGCACATACATCAAACTCAGAGCACTGATCTGATCAGAATGCAAATAAACAAATAAACAAAGACAAAGCCATTGGTTATGATAGAGCCCAAAAGTTCCAATGGGTATTGAAGGACTGCAGCTTCAGTTGGTTAATTGCGATGGCTTTTTCAAATTGGTAGTTTATCTTCAATAGATTAAAAACGTCCAAGAGGTTCGGAACTTCAGGGTTTTTCCACCTGCGCAGAACAACTGTTCTAGCCGCAAGCAGAACATGCGTGATCCATGGTCTATACGTGCTGGGTATGTCGTCTATTCCTAAGTGTAGCAGAGCTAAAGCTGGCGAAGGTGCAATCAAACATCCCCTGTGGGACGAAATATAGGAAAATACCTGGTTCCAAAAACTTCGCAAAGATAGACAGGACCACAGCGTGTGGAGCAAGGTGCCCACCTGGGAACAATTCCTCCAGCATAGTTGGGAGTACCTCGGGGAAAAACCTGCTAAGCGAAAAGGTGTGTAGTACCACCTGGTCGTTATTTTGAGGGTCATTTCCCAGTGGTTGGCACAGAGGGTATATTTATGTATCGCACTTAGCGCTCCATCGCGCACTTAATGCCCCATAGGTGTAGGAGATGCGAGGGAATGTCAGGTACATGTATGTGTGATTGAAGGAGGGAGACCGGTAATATAGTCTCGGGTAGGATATCCCGTTCATTAGGCGGAGCCGGAGAGTGACGCCACACCAGCAGGGAAGCTTGTATGGTGGGAGGGAAAGCGGACAGGTTCCAAGCTTTCCACTTATCACTCAGGAACAGGACTTCAAGGTCCGAAGTGGGTGCAACATCCCAAATCAGGTCCACCCAAATCGGATTTTCAGAGGCATTGATCCAGTGGCGCAGTTGTGCTAGGATAGTAGCCCAATAATAAGTCGGGATGTCGGGAATGGAAGCCCCCCCCAAACTGCTTCTTCCAAACCAAAGTTGAAAAGGCACAATGGGGACGCTTACCCTCCCATATGTACATCATTGATCTAGACAGTTTGAGAAGGTGTGTCATGGGAAAGTGTATGGGGAGCGCTCTAAATAGATATAGCAATTGGGGCAAAATGAATATTTTATATACTGCCACCCTGCCGCTCCAAGAGAGCCACAAGGTGCGCATGTGGGAGATGTCTGCAGCTGTTTTTGTAAGAATTCTAGACATATTAGTTGATAGTAGCCGGGCCGGGTTAGCAGGGAGGTCAATGCCTAGGTAGTGTATGCTATCCGTGGACCAGGGAATAGGAACAGATGTCAGGAGGGCCGCTTGCATTCGGGAAGGGACCCCTATGTTAAGGACAGTGGATTTGGTCGCATTCAGTTTATAATAAGACACCTTGCTGTAGGCTTGAAATGTGGCGTACGCGGCAGGAAGAGAGGTGGTCGGTTGGGTAAGCATTAATATGATATCATCCGCAAATAAATTTATTTTGGAATGGTAGGTTGGAAGAGGGAAGCCCGTGATGTGGGGGTTAGAACGGATGGTCTCCGCCAGGGGTTCGATGACTAAGTTGAATATTGTCGGAGAGAGGGGGCACCCTTGCCTGGTGCCATTCGTTATGTGAAACCTTTTTTGAGAGCGTGCCTGAGGTATACACTTGTGCTGATGGGGAAGAATACAGTGCTGTGATTGCAGAGAGTATAGGGCCCTGGAATCTGAATTTTAACAGAGTAGCTCGCATGTACCCCCAGTGAACCCTGTCGAATGCCTTTTCGGCATCCAGGGTAAGTAGTACAGATGGGGTCTTAGATGTGTGAGCTAGATGCATGATCCCCAAAAGCCTCCTGGTGGCGTCTGACGTTTGCCTGCCTGATGCAAACCCCATTTGGTCCCTGTGAATAAGTGAAGGCAATATGGCTTGGAGATGCTTAGCCAGAATACGTGCATAAATTTTGGCATCCGAGTTCAGAAGTGAAATGGGGCGAAAGTTTGCGGGGGTAGTGGGGTTCTTGCCTGGTTTGGGTAAAGTGACAATATGAGCTCCCAGTATGTCCGGTGGTAGCCAAGAGACCTCCATGGCTTTATTAAACACTGCTGTCAGGGTGGGGCCTGTGGTGTGAGATGTAAGTTGGTAAAATTGCGTTAGAAAAGCCATCTGGCCCAGGTGACTTACCCTTGGGCAAGGTGGATATACTAGTGTGGACTTCAGCTAGTGAGATTGGTGAATTCAATAATTGCAATTGGGAGTCAGTAAGAGATGGGAGGGAAACTGCGTAGAGAAATCGGTCAATGTCAGCCGCAGTGGGTTGATGTTCGGCCGGGTCGTTTTGGAGGTTGTATAGGGCACTATAGAAATTTGAAAACACGTCCGCAATATCCTGTGGATGTGTAATTTTTGCTTTAGTAGAGGGATGGATCAAATGGGAAATTTTGGACTTTGCCTGCTTGCGTCTTACTTGATTCGCCATGAATTTGCCCGCTTTATTTGCCCGGAAGTATTGCTGTTGTTTGAGGTATTGGAGGTGCTTATCTGATTGTTCTAAAAGTAGGAGTCGGAGCTCTTGTCGCAACTTAATAAGGGCAAGTGAGTCAGAATCATTGGGGTTCAGTTTGTTAATGGTTTCTAGCCTGTGGATGTCGTTTGTCAGTGAGGTAACCTTGTCATTCCGCCACCTCCGAAGCCGCGACTGCTGCTGAACGAAGGCCTTAAAAGCACCCCACAGCACCCACGGGTTGGAGACTGTTCATTAATTTGAAGAAAGTCCTGTATTTCCTTAGTTATTCGAGTCCAGCACCCCTCGTCTTGTAACATGGGTGAGTCACAATGCCAGATATACGCAGTAGAAGATTCCTCTATGGTTAGCTCCACCGCCGCATGATTGGACCAGGTGATATCGGTAACCGCAGAGGAAAATGCTTTGTTCAACAAATACACATCCACAAAAAAACATGTCTATCTTGGAATAGGAGTGGTGTCTAGGGGAAAAGAAGGAATAGTCCCTCTCTGTGACACGTTGACACCGCCACACATCAAACAATTTTTCACAATGAAGAAGGGCCCACAGTGACTGTTGTCGGTCCCAAGGGGAAGCCGAGGAGTCCAACCTGGGGTCGACAATAGCGTTGAAGTCTCCACAAAGCAACAAGTGACCATACTTGACATTGTATACTTGCTTAAGAAGTCTCTTCAGAAAGCGGAGTTGGTGTGAATTCGGAGCGTAGATAACACACAAAGTAATCGGCAGTCCATTGATGTCGCAGGTTCCAGAACAGTCTTATGGAGGGTAACTGCCAAAGAGTCTCTGAACGCTAGCATGACACCCCGTTTCTTGTCAGTGCAAGACGCAAACAGAGTCTGAGGAAAGTTCCTATAGGTGGATCTAGGCTGGTGTCCTTCCTGGATGTGGGTTTCCTGTACAGCCAGTATATCCGCCTTATGTGTAATGGCCTCCACAGGGAACTTCTTTTTGCGGGGTGGTTAAGTCCGTTGGCGTTGATAGAAATCAGTTTAATGGTCATAATGAATCATAATGAATCACATAGGGCTGCGATGCTGATAATCGCAGATGCAGATCAAAACAAAAATCCAGTGCCATGGAGTGTGTGCCAGTCTTAATATCCGAAAATGTTACATAGTTACATAGTTACATAGTTAGTAAGGTTGAAAAAAGACATCAGTCCATCCAGTTCAACCTATGCATCCAGTTCAACCTATGAATGCGTGTGTGTGTTTGCTTTTAATCGTACATTGTATACCCCTGTATGTTGTGGTCTTTAAGGTGTCCATCTACTAGTTTCTTGAAACTATCGATGCTCCCCGCTGATACGACTGCCTGTGGAAGAGAATTCCACATCCTTACTGCTCTTACAGTGAAGAACCCCTTACGCACTTTAAGGTTAAACCGCCTTTCCTCTAGTTTTAGTGAGTGGCCACGTGTCTTATTGTACCTCCTTTCTCTGAATAGTTTGTTCCTTATGCTCGGGTCACCAGTACAGTATTTGTACATTGATATCATATCCCCCCTCAATCGTCTTTTCTCCAGAGAGAAAAGGTTCAGTGCTTGTAGTCTTTCCTCATAGCTGATGTCCTCCATTCCCCTAATTATTTTTGTTGCCCTTCTCTGGACTTTCTCCAGTTCCAGCACATCCTTCCTGAGGACCGGTGCCCAGAACTGGACAGCATACTCCAGATGTGGCCGGACCAGAGTCTTGTAGAGTGGGAGAATAATCTCTTTATTTCTGGAGTGAATCCCCTTTTTTATACATCCCAGTATTCTGTTGGCTTTGCTTGCGGCGGCTTGGCATTGCATGCCACTGCCAAGCCTGTTGTCTACCAGTACCCCCAAGTCCTTTTCCATCCTAGACTCACCCAGAGGTTCCCCCCCTAGTGAGTAGCTTGCTTTCTGGTTTCTGGCACCCAGGTGCATTACTTTACATTTATCAACATTAAACCTCATCTGCCATGTAGTTGCCCACCCCGTTATTTTGTTCAGGTCTGCTTGCAAGATTTCCACATCCTGCATAGAAGATATTGGCATGCCTAATTTAGTATCATCTGCAAATACTGAGATTGTACTAGATATCCCCTCCTCTAGATCATTTATGAATAAATTAAACAGGATTGGTCCCAGGACAGAACCCTGGGGGACCCCACTTTCCACACCCGCCCAATCCGAGTACTCCCCATTAATCACCACCCTCTGTACCCTCCCCTGGAGCCAGTTCTCTATCCAGGTACTCACCTTATGGTCCATACCTACCTTCCTTAGTTTGTACAGTAATCGTTTGTGGGGAACGGTGTCAAAGGCCTTTGCAAAGTCCAGATACACCACATCCACAGGCTTACCTTTATCTAGGTGGCTGCTCACTTCATCGTAGAAGGTTAATAGATTGGTTTGGCAAGAACGATTTTTCATGAATCCATGCTGATTACTACTTATAATACCAGTTTCATTACTAAAGTCTTGTATGTGGTCCCTTAACATCCCCTCCAAAATTTTGCAGACTACTGATGTTAGGCTGACCGGCCTATAGTTACCCGGGATATATCTCGGCCCCTTCTTAAATATTGGTACCACGTTGGCTTTTTTCCAATCAGCTGGCACCATACCCGTCTGTAAACTATCCTTAAAGATCAAGAATAATGGTCTGGCAATCACCTGGCTGAGCTCTTTAAGAACCCTCGGGTGCAAGCCATCCGGTCCCGGGGATTTATTTATGTTAAGTTTCTCTAGTTTAGCTCTAAGTCTATCTTCTGTTAACCATGGCGGCACTTTCTGAGGTGTATTATTGGCCTTACAAGCTGGGTTCGTGTAGCCCCCCGATTCTTTTGTGAAGACTGAAGAGAAGAAATTATTTAACACTTCCGCCTTTTCTCTGTCCTCAGTGGCCATATTTCCCTTATCATCTTTTACGGGGCCAATGTGTTCTGGCCTCGCTTTCTTACTGTTTATATACTTAAAGAACTTCTTAGGGTTCTTTTTACTCTCCTCCGCTATATGTCTCTCGTGTTCTATTTTAGCCGCCCTGATTTCGTCTTTACATTTCTTATTACACTCTTTGTAATGCTTAAATGCTGCCAATGACCCCTCATTCTTGTATTTTTTGAAGGCCTTTTCTTTAGCACTAATATACATTTTTATGTTGGAGTTTAGCCATCCAGGGTTTATTTTTGCTCTTTTAAATTTATTTCCCTTTGGAATGCACTGGCCAATCCCCCTGTTTAGTATGCTCTTGAAGCACTCCCATTTTTCCTCCGTGTTCTTTGTTTCCAGGGTTCTATCCCAATTGATATTTTCTAGCAGCGAGCGCAGCTTTGGGAAATTGGCTCTTTTGAAATTCAGTGTCCTTATATTACCCCTCAGCTTCCTATTACTGTAATTAATACTGAAACTTATTGACCTATGGTCACTGTTTCCTAAGTTGTCCCGTATTTCTATATCCGTGATCAGGTCTGTATCGTTGGTAATCAGTAGGTCAAGTACCGCATTGTTTCTTGTCGGTGCATTCACCATCTGACCCATAAAATTGTCCTGCAAAACATTTAGGAACTGCCTAGCCTTGGCTGAGTGCGCGGTTCCTTCTGCCCAGTCTATATCTGGATAATTAAAGTCCCCCATTATAATGACATTTCCCATCCTTGCTGCCAATCCTATCTGTAAAAGGAGAAATGTTGAGAAAGAAAAAGGGGTCAGGAATAAAAGGGAAAAGGTGCATAAAAAAGGGACTGTCTCGGCAGTCCGAAAGCTAAACAGATCGCAAAAAAGGCAGTGACACTTAAGTTACTTGACTACTGACCCTGTTTAGATGATGCATTGACTGTTCACTCACCCCTCTATATGACCATAGGGTCCTGAGAGGTGGAACCCCTACATAAAACGACCATTCATAAGCTGCACACTTAGTCTCTCTGACATACATCCGAGTAGCGTAACCAAGCATGTCAGAATCTCATATATGGCTCTATCCTTTACCGAAGCTCTGCTTGCAGCCTACTGTCAATGTACCCATCTAACCCAACGCCTACTGGATTGTACCATTTCTCGCGGTATACCCCGCCACCCCTTTTGCAACAGCAGGGCTTCCGGGGAATCCAGTCGGTGGGGGGGATCTTAGTTTACTTAACCCCTTTCTCATTAAGACCAAATTAAAACCAGATATTACCAGTGCTAGCAGCGGTTGGAAAGAACAGCGTTCAGTCTTCTTAAAAGACGGTGGGATGCCCTTTAATACCTCTTCATACCGTAACTTGAATATATAAAACACTTTCATATCAAATCAGGTGGAGCTACTCACTGGGGAATGTTACGGTCCCATTGTTATCACTGAAGTTTCCTTTTTTAATTAACACCCTATTTTGTCTCCTTATTCTCTATAGTAGATTTTTCTAGAAAATTACCGAACTGGACCCGTCGGTTTGAACATGGTTAGTTTTGGCCAGTTTGTTATTCTACTATACACCAGAATTTGCTTCTTTAGCCCTCCCCCTTTTTATGCACAGTTCTCTGTCCGGTCAGTGATCGTTTGTCATAAACACTCTCCAACACAACGGTAACTTCTAGTTACTGTTGACCCGAAATACAATTTGCATTGTTTCTACCCCGCACAGAACCTAGGCGGATCACTTGAAACCTGCCTTCTCTGCGGGGTCCAATCACCCTCCTCTTTAACCTTATCATAACTCTCTTTCTCTTACCTGAATCAGGCCCTTTTATCCAACCCTTCCATCTATCTCTTCCCCCCTCCTACAGCCCATTCTGATCCTTTCTTTTGTCTACCCCTCTTTTTCTGAGAGGCCCGAGGCATAAGTGTTTAGCACACCTAGCTAACTTTTGCCACTACTGAGCTCTCTCTACATCAACCCGCCCCCACTGTTCTTCTTTCCACCCACTCTATTCACCCCCCCCTAACCCTTCCTTGTCTCCCCTTTCTCTCTACTAGCCATGCAGAACACACCTCCTCCCTCCCGGGGTCAATCATGCAAATTAATCTCAATCAATGCCCAAGGATTGAATATCCCTGAGAAAAGGTCACAATTATTAGCTGAGGCTCACAGAATGCATGCCCAAATACTTCTGATCCAGGAGACACACTTTAAAGAAGGTGAAGTTCCCAAGTTAATGAACAAAAACTTCCCAATTTCTTTCCATGCACCTACAGACGGCTCTAAAACTAGAGGAGTCTCCATACTACTTTCACGGCAGGTAGATTTTCAGGTGGTTGATGTCAAACGCGACTTTGATGGCAGGTACCTCTTTATCAAGGGGAAATTAAACTCAAGGCCAATAACTATTGCGAACATTTATGCTCCCAACTCCAAACAGGTCCCATTTTTCCGTTCAATGAGTCAAGAGCTACTAGACTTCGCCTCGGGGATGCTGATACTAGGCGGGGACTTTAATGCCCCCCTAAACCCTCACCTGGATTCGTCTACTGGCTCTTCTGTACTCCCTTTTCGGGCATTGCGGCAAATAACTATATAACTGCAAAAACTGAGGCTACATGACTTCTGGAGAATATTGAATTCGGACAGTAAAGATTACACTTTTTATTCCGCCCCCCCATGACAAATTCTCTAGAATTGATTATTTCTTTATTTCCCAAACAGATATACCCCTATTAGTTTCCACCTCTATCGAACCCAGAGTTCTCTCTGACCACAATCCCATCTCAATGATGATCCGATTACCGAGTACGGACACTAGGTGTAAATCCTGGCGTCTGAACCCCTCTCTACTGAGGGATTCAAAGATAAAGGACGAGGTTCAAGAAGCACTCTCCACATTTTTTACGGAAAATGATACACCTGACTCATCTCCAATTGGCCAATGGGAGGCTCATAAATGTGTCCTCAGAGGGAAACTCCTCTCATTGGCAGCCACCCAAAAAAAAGCCAAACAAGCTACTCTCGAGTCTCTCTTTACCAAACTGGGAGCTCTCGAGAGAGCTCATAAACACTCTCTTGCCCACAACACCCTATTTGAACTCACAAAAACTCGACAAGAGATCAGAGACATCCTCAACATTCAAAGCCACCGTAGACTTGCATTAAGTAGAAGAATTTTTTTCGAACAAGGCAACAAAAGTGGCAGATTACTGGCCAGAGCGGTGCAGACACAGAAAACATCAGCCAACGTTCATCTCATAAAGGATAACGCAGGCACAATACACCGCTCAAACGGAGCCACCGCCAAACAGTTTGAATCCTTTTATCACGCACTATAAAATCTCCAACCCTTTCTCCATCGCCCTCTGTCGCCTTCCACCCGGTTAGAGAGGATGAAATCCTTCTTAGAGAAACACTGCCCTCCCCCTCTTTCACGCTCAGACGCTTCTGTTTTAGAATCACCCCTGACCGAGGAAGAATTTGATAGAGCAATTAAAGAGATGAAACCCGGGAAATGCCCTGGGCCGGATGGATTCTCACTATCATACTACCGTATGTTCTCAGAATCTCTTAAACCACAATTCCTTAGAGCATTCCGAACCTTGGCTGACACCTCTCACCATTCCTCCACTTTGCTGGAAGCCCACATTACGGTGATTCCCAAGGAGGGCAAGGACTCTACATTGGTTGGGAATTACCGCCCAATATCACTCTTGAATGCTGACATCAAGATTTTCGCCAAGATCCTTGCGAATCGTCTCCTCCCGCACATTCCCTCACTGGTCTCTCTTGACCAGGCGGGCCTTGTGCCCAGGAGAGAGGCTAGGGACAATACCAAGAGAGCCCTAAACATACACCACTGGCTCACTACTCGTGGTGTCCCGGGCTTCTTTCTCTCCCTGGACGCCGAAAAGGCATTCGATAGAGTGGCCTGGGACTACCTTCTAGCTACCCTGGAGTCTGTGGGCATTTTGCCTCGGATGCTTTCCTCCATTCGAGCCCTCTATACGAACCAGACTGCCAGGGTCAGGGTCAATGGCTACCTATCGGACGCCTTCAACCTATCCAATGGGACCCGTCAGGGGTGCCCCCTCTCACCAATTTTGTTCATCCTATCAATTGAACCCTTTCTAAATATGATACGCGCCAACACGAACATCAAGGGAGTTGATATAGCGGGCTCTTCTCATAAAATTGCCGCGTTCACGGACGATATGCTACTCTTCCTGTCTCAACCCCACATCTCGCTCCCAAATTTGCTTCACGATTTGGAATTCTTTAAATCTCTCTCTTATTTACAAATTAATTATACCAAGTCCTTTGCCCTAAATATATCCCTTCCCCAATCGGAAGTCGCACGTTGTGCCTCAAATTTCCCATTCAAATGGGCCGCTGAATCCATTCCAAATCTCGGGATCTTAATACCCCGAAATCTCTCAGATCTCTACAGGTTGAACTATCAACCACTCCTCAACTCTGCCAATGATACCCTTAGATCCTGGAAGACGATACAGGTATCTTGGTTCGGACGAGCCTCCCTTCTCAAAATGTCGATACTACCGAAATTCCTATACCTATTCCAAACAGTCCCAATTCAACTTCCAAATTCTTTCTTTATATCTTTCAAGTCATGCTCCCAGAAATTTGTCTGGGGAGACAAAAGGCCTGGATCAGATATCTCCAACTGACGTCTCCCAAAGAAAGCGGCGGCTTAGGACTTCCGGACTTACATACATACTATAAGGCCTGTATTTTAACTAGACTAGTGGATTGGAACGTCCATTCATCCACTAAAGCAGTCATTAAGCTGGAGAATGCCTTTTCGACTATTCCTCTACAAGTCCTATCCTGGCTCCCTTTTTCAGTGCTAGAGGAGGACCTGAAGAGTCATCCTCTCATAGCCCCCCCACTAAAGTTACACAGTACGTGGTGCAAAGCCAAGAAAATAAATCTGGCAGCTGGCCCCCTAAACTCCATCCGATGGAACCCTGCTTTTCCATCAGGAATGTCTAGTTCCTTACTCCAGGACATCTGGCCAAGCGTAAGAGTTCCAGCTAAGCTCTTCTTTCACAAGGGATCCCCCTTGTCCTGGGAGGAGATTAACCAAAATATTCAACCTCACTCTATCCCGCTATGGATATTTTTCCAGATTCGTCATTTTCTGACTCACCGACGTGCCCTGTCTGATTGGACGAGACCTTTAACGGGGATTGAGGCTCTCTGTGAAAGATCTGGCCCCCAGAGACACATAATCTCGATCTTATATCGCATTTTACTATCTCCCCCGCCGATCTCTTCCTCGTCTTTTGTCCAAGCCTGGTCCAGAGACCTAGATCTATCTCTCACGGAATTGGAATGGTCCTCTGTTATTCAGACCATCCAAAAAGCTTCAATAAGCGTTACGATTCAGGAGAATGGATATAAAATCCTAACTAGATGGTACCAAACCCCTGATAGACTTCACAAATTTTGTCCTACCATCCCAAATGTATGCTGGAGATGCAATCATGAACAGGGAACTATGTTGCACATTTGGTGGGAATGCACAGCTCTCCGTCCTTTTTGGACGAAAGTCCACAACCTGATCAAAGAAGCCACCTCGTCTGACTTAGATTTCTCTCCAATGCAATACCTGCTGCATTGGACACCTTCGCATAGACACAACTACAGGAAATCGCTGGCCATGTACATGGTAACAGCAGCCAAGCTATGCATCCCGTGCCACTGGAGATCGACCACGACTCCTTCCATCAAGGAATGGTTCCATAGACTGAATCATATTGAGCAAATGGAAGAACTGATTAGCATTGCTCATGACTCCTTCTCAGTTTTCGCTACTAAATGGCAGGCCTGGTCTAGCTTCAAACAATCTTTGTCATATAAATCGGTAATGACCTCCTCCTAAAAGTTATAAATTAAAATTCAAATAAATCTCTAAGACCTATAATGGTCCTGTCCCCCGGGGGGGGGTGGAGGTTCCTGCTTTCCCCCCCTTCCTACTCCCTCCACTTTCTTTCTTTCTCTCTCTCCCCTTTTTCTCTAACATATGCTACTTCCGCTGTCACACTTGTACCCTATTTCTTATTTTAATGGAGGCGCACCCTCAAATGTTGGATCCAAACAATAATTTGCAGACTGAATAACAAACTTTGTCTCATTATAAATTAAACTGGCCAAACCTCACTACTCGTTAGAATACCCTGGAACTGTTAAATCAATCTTGGTATGATTAAGTCCATATTGTTATATCACTTCACTATATACGGTATTCACAATTTAGCTACTTCTGCACTAAGGTTGGCTAACATTCTTTTCTTTCTTGTAAAGTTAAAGATTGCTCCTGGGTTGAGTTACTGGGTCCAACAACTGTAACCCTGTTGCGCCCACTGTAATGTATTTCTCTTTTTATACATATTCTTGTCTCCTTGCTACCTTTTCGGAGTGTGAAAGGCGATAATATTACAGTTGTGCATAACCTCTCTTCTGCTATTGTTAACATGTTTTGTTATATTTTTGAAGAATTCTCTCTTATTGTACTACATTATGCTTAACTTGTATTGTACAACTTTCACAAAAATAAAAATTCTTTATGGAAAAAAAAAAAAAAAAGGCAGTGAGGGGCCAGATAGACTCACTATCAGAGGACTAGGACAATGACTGTGTTGCATCAAACATTGTTGGGGCTAGAGTGGATGGATTGCAGCCTGGAGGGCCGTTTGCGGGACACCACTTGCCACTCGCTGTCCGTGGGACGCAAAGGCGGAGAGTGAGGAGAAGGAGCCTGCTCAGCTGGGAGAATGTTCCATCAGCGAAGTATGGAGAGGCCTTCCTCCAGTGATTTGATAGGCACTGTAGATCCCTCATGTGTGACCAGAAGAGTTGCAGGGTATCGCCATTTGTGTTGCACCTGATGGTTACACAAGGCCTTGGTAACTGTAGAGAGGTTGCGCCTGGCCTGCAGCGTGTGTTTACATAAGTCCGGTAGTAACTGTACATTGCAGTATGGCTCCGGGAGCTGGTTGAGTTGTCTAGAGGCAAGCATAATACGGTCCTTGGCATGAAAGAAGTGCACCCTCATTAAAACGTCCCTAGGTACATCACCAGCCAGAAATGTGGGTTTTGGTAACCGATGAATCCTATCAATTAGGAGCTCAGATTCTGGCATAGAGGGAACCAGCAGTTTGAACAATGCTGTAACATGCTGCAGCAGTCGTGTAGGGGAGACCGATTCCGGAACACCTCTCAGTTTGATTTTGGCGGAGCCCGGGAGTTTGAGAAATGAAGAATCCCATCAGTTTTCCCGGCTGGCCGGTCTCCTTCTTCTTTCGGGTCATAGTGGCTGCGTTCGTGCCGGTCACAGAGCTAGTCGGAGGGTCAGAAGTGCGGCGGTAGCCACTGTAGCTGCAATTGTCCTGGGTGGCAGTGCGGAGCTAGCTTAGAAAGCAGCCATCTTCCGCGCCGGCAGCCACGCCCCCTTTTCAGAATTCTCTTTTGACAGCATTGTTTTGTTTACATTTCAGCTGGCAGTGGGGAAACCCACTGACAGCTGATGAGTCATCAGTTGTTTAGGACGTGGCGGCTGGCTTCCCAGCCCGCTGCCTTAAGTGGAGTTTTAGCCTGTATGAAAAAAAATTTAAAGTCAGCAGCTAAAAATACTTTAGCTGCTGAGTTTTATTATAAGGACACTTACCTGTCCAGGGAGCCTGCGATGTTGGCACCCAAAGCTGACCCATCCATCGGCTCCGGGGCCAAGCACCGGCATCCTTACTAAGGGAAACAGGAAGTGAAGCCTTGCGGCTTTACAGCCTGTTTCCTACTGCTTATGCACGAGTCATGCTGCACTTTAAGAATGGTCCTGCTTTCTTCTGGGACCTGTGGGTGTCTCCAGGAAGACAGTGGGAGGAAGGAGGAAGGGCCGCAAATGATGTAGGTCACCACAGCACCCTTATTTGGAAGTCGGAGCAGGTACCTGTTTTTGACAGGTATCTGCTCCCCCCTCACCCCCGAAAGGTCCCAAATGTGGCATTAGAGGGGTGGAGGAAGCAGATAAGTGGAGCTTCCACTTTTGGGTGGAACTCCACTTTAAGAACCAGCTATTCTTCACATAGTAATTTATCATATTATCGAATAAACAAAACAAATTTTAATGAATTTTGATGAAATATGTTACTATTTCAATTAGAGATTCGGATACATACAAATCTCTGAATAACCAAAAATTTGTTTGAATTGGTAATAGACTTGTGCAATTCATTTCCGTCTGAATACAAAGTAACTATAGACCTGTTAGTTTAACTTTTTTAGTTGGGAACATATTGGAGAGTTTAATAAAAGGTCACATAGATGAGTTCTTGCTGTAAAAAAAAAAAATATTTTAAGCAACAGACAGCATAGATTCATGAAATTATTTCTTTTTATGAGGAAGTGAGTAAAACCTTGGACAGAAGAGGGGCTGTGGACTTGGTATACTTGGATTTTGCAAAAGTGTTTGCCATAGTTCCCCACACATGGTTAATGTAAAATGTAAAGTCTACAGGCTTGGAAAAATCGGTTTGTAATGGATATAAAACTGGCTAAAATACTGAATTCAGAGAGTAGTGGTTAATGATTCATACTCTCAATGGCCTAAGGTTATCAGTGGTGTACCCCTAGGTTCAGTGTTGGGAGCCTTACTTTTTAATATACAGGCATACCCCACTTTTAAGTACGCAATGGGACCGGAGCATGTATGTAAAACGAAAATGTACTTAAAGTGAAGCAATACCTTTTTTTCACTTCTCAATGCATGTACTACATTCCAATAGTCATTTAGAGGCATAACTGATATAAATAATGCATTGATAACTAAAATAAACATAATACAGTACAGTATTAAAAAAAAAATTGTAAGCTTACCCCATCTTGATTGTTGTCGCAAGGCCAGAGAAGCTGAGAGAGTTTAATGTAGTAGGAATGATGAAGGCATACAGGTATCTTCTGTTTCACAAGCCAAGTCTTCAAAGGCGAGACGCTTTCTTGCTGGTGAATTGGGTCTACAAGTAGAAGTAGCAATCAGAGTAGGAGCAGCTGGAAATGGACTGGAAGGCATACAGGTATCTTCTGTTTCACAAGTCAAGTCTTCAAAGGCGAGACGCTTTCTTGCTGGAGAATTGGGTGTACTACAAATAGCAATCAGTGTAGGAGCAGGACTTGATGATGATGTCGGAGCTGAAAATGGACTGGCAGGCATACAAGAATTTTCTGTTTCACAAGTCAAGTCTTCAAAGGCGAGATACTGTCTTGCTGGCAAAGTGGGTGTATTACAAAGATCAATCAGAGTAGAAGCAGGGCTTGATGGGGATGTCAGAGGTGAAAATGGACTGTCCGTTGATGATGATCTAGGATCAAAATGACTGTCAGTCAATGTGGATGATGTGCGTGCTGATGGACTTTTAGGAAAGTAACTGTCTATGGAGGTTTGAAGTGTTGCTCTCTTCTTTTCCCTGTAGATTTCTTTGTAGCAGGCATAAGCCCCTGAAATGTTAGCATTGACTTTGGAACTTCTTTCAAAATCCCTATCATGCTTTTCAAAAAGAGCCATGGCGCTATCAAGATGACGAAAAGCTTCAAAGAGAATTTTTGTAGTTAAGCCTTCAGGCTGTTCAATGATCTCAACCTCATCCTGCACATCTTCTTCTCTCTCCTCTTCAAGTTCTAGAAGATCTTCATTGCTGAGGGGCTCAGTGTGGGATGCAAGCAGTTCAGCAACATCTTCTGGCTCCACTTCCAGCTCTAACTGCCTTGCCATCTCTACAATATTTTCAGTAACATTAGCTACATGTTCTTCAAAGCCTTCAGAATCATCAACTAACTGTGGGCATAATTTTTTCCAGGCCCTTTTCATTGTGGTTTCCTTTATGTCATTCCAAGCATCTCTTACAGTTTTAATGCAATCCAAGATGTTAAAACTTTTCCAGAATTTGGATAGAACTTCTTTACCATCACCTTCTTCTTTGTCTATTGCTGCAACACACTTGCTGAATGTTCTTTTCAAGTAGTTCAACTTGAAGGCGGCTATGACACATTGATCCATTGGCTGTAGTAGTGAGGTGGTATTTGGTGGTAGGAATTGCACTCGAATGTTAGGGTTCAGCTCATCTAGCGTTCGAGGGTGTCCAGGGGCATTATCAACAAGCAGCAAAATGTGGAAAGGGACACCGTTGTCCTTGCAATAGGCTTTCACCTCTGGAACAAAGCAGGTGTCAAACCAATCTTCAAAAAGGGTTGCAGTTACCCATGCTTTTTTGTTAGCTCTCCAGTGCACTGGAAGTCTAGTTTTAACGTAGTTCTTCAAAGCTCTCGGATTTTCCCATCGGTAAATTAGCAAAGGCTTTAGCTTTAAGGTACCAGAAGCATTGCCACCTAACAGAAGGGTTATTCTATCTTTAGCTGGCTTGTAGCCTGGCATTGATTTTTCCTGTCTTGCGATGAAGGTTCTTGCAGGCATCTTCTTCCAAAATAGCCCAGTCTCATCCACATTAAAAATTTGATCCATGGAGTAGCCTCCGTCTTCAATAATTTTGGCCAATTCTGTTGGATAGCTTTCTGCAGCCTCAGTATCTGCAGCAGCTGCCTCTCCTTGTATTTTAATGTTATGTAGGTTAGACCTTTTCTTGAACCTATCAAACCATCCACGGCTTGCAAAAAATTCTGCATCCTTTGCTGCCTCACCTTTCTTAGCCTTCAAGTCATTGAATAGGCTTAAGGCTTTACTTTGTATAATTGCCTGGTTTACAGGAACATGACGTGTAGTCTGATTTTCTATCCAAAGTGTTAAGAGTCTCTCCATGTCTGCAACAATGCTATCTCTTTTTCGAATTGTTGTTGCGTTAACGGGTGTAGCACTCTTAATTTCTGCAAGAATTTTTTCTCTGTTTTTCATGATGGTGTTAACTGTAGTCCGAGTGAAGCCTAGCCTTCGGCCTATTTCAGCTTGAGGTACACCTTCATCATACAATTTAATAATTTTAGCCTTCATATCCAAGGTAATAGATTGACGTTTTTTTTTTGTATCTGTCATTATTGATGTACAGTGCTGTACACGAAAAGTACCTGTAACAATCAAAAGAACAGTGGATACAGGTGTTACCAAAAAAAAATACACAGTACAGGTAACGTACGAGTACAGTACATTTGCTCTAATGTTTACAGCAGTGCAATTACCTGTATGTTGGCAGGTTTTTGGGTGAACGGTGGGCAGTCGGCAACCGTGGGATGGCTGGCAGGCAACTCTGAGCTGGCTGTGGGCTGGCAACTATGGGCTGGTGGTAACTCTTGGCCTGGCTGGCGGTAACTCTTGGCCTGGCTGGCGGTAACTCTTGGCTTGGCTGGCGGTAACTCTTGGCTTGGCTGGCGGTAACTCTTGGCTTGGCTGGCGGTAACACTTGGCTTGGATGGCAGTAACTCTTGGCCTAGCTGGCGGTAACTGGGGCCTGGCTGGCGGTAACTCTTGGCCTGGCTGGCGGTAACTCTTGGCCTGGCTGGCGGTAACTCTTGGCTTGGCTGGCGGTAACTGGGGCCTGGCTGGCACCAACTGGGGCCTGGCTGGCGGTAACTGGGGCCTGGCTGGCGGTAACTGGGGCCTGGCTGGCGGTAACTGGGGCCTTGCTGGCACCAACTGGGGCCTGGCTGGCGGTAACTGGGGCCTGGCTGGCGGTAACTGGGGCCTTGCTGGCACCAACTGGGGCCTGGCTGGCGGTAACTGGGGCCTGGCTGGCAGTAACTGGGGCCTTGCTGGCACCAATTGGGGCCTGGCTGGCGGTAACTGGGGCCTGGCTGGCGGTAACTGGGGCCTGGCTGGCGGTAACTGGGGCCTGGCTGGCGGTAACTGGGGCCTGGCTGGCGGTAACTGGGGCCTGGCTGGCGGTAACTGTGGCCTGGCTGGCGGTAACTGTGGCCTGGCTGGCGGTAACTGGGCCCTGGCTGGCGGTAACTGGGGCCTGGCTGGCGGTAACTGGGGCCTGGCTGGCGGTAACTGGGGCCTGGCTACTCCGGGCAGGAACTTGGCCTCTTCACTCGCAACTCCAGGCTGTGGGATGGCTGGCAGGCAACTCGCGGATGGCTGGGGGTCAACTCCAAGCTGTCTGTGGGCGTATCTCGCAACTCCAGGGTATACTGCGGCTGCGTGGCGAGCTGTCTGTGGGCGTATTCTGGGCAGGAACCTGGCCTCTCGCAACTCCAGGGTATACTGCGGCTGCGCGGCGCGGGAATGTCGGAACGTCCGTACTTGCGAGGCACTTTACGTACACTCTCGGGGCATGTCCGTACTCGCGAGTGTACGTAAAGTGAGTGTACGTAAAACGGGGTATGCCTGTATTTATGATATACTAGACATTAAGCCCCTTAAATTAACGGGCGCTAGAACATATGTGATGAAACATTTGTAAAAACAGACTTGTTCCAGTAAGGTGTACTTTGCTACTAAAGTCAGTTTGATTATAAATGTCCCTTTAATAGCGTGTCTATGTTCTGTGATTTTTGTTTTTTACAGTAATGCACCTACAGTCGCAGATTTCATTCAGGCGTGTTTTGCGTCTGCAGTCTTTCTATTTGCAAATGTCCCGTGCAAAACGTGTCTTTACTTTCCATTATTTTGTAAGGTTTCGCAATCACACTCAGATTTTCTGTAGGCGTACTTTGCTTACAATACACGCTAATAGCGTGTCTATGTTTTGCGTTTTTTTTTTTTTTACAGTAATGCACTTACAGTGGTAGATTTCAATCAGGCCATGTCCCTTTAACAGCGTTTCTACAGTCGCAGATTTGCTTTGCTGAGTGTGACAGGCTTTTTTCTCTGTTTAAATGATCCTTTTTCTGACAGCAACAGCTTTTTTCCTTTAAAAATTAATCATGGCTCTATTCGCTTTTTTTCACCACAATAATTACAGTCAAAGGGTTTGCCAAGTATAAGTTTCCTCATGCAATTTCAAGTATAAGTTTCCTCATACAATGTCCTTTTAATATCTTTAAGTCTCTCCCTCATCAGCCTCCTTGTCCGACCTGTCACGCACTGTGCACTGCGTCCCTGTTGCTCTAGCAATCTAGCAATCTAATCTAGTGTCCCCATCGGAGTGCCTCCTTACATTAGTGTCCCCATCGGAGTGCCTCCTTACATCAGTGTCCCCATTGGAGTGCCTCCTTACATTAGTGTCCCAATCGGAGTGCCTCCTTACATCAGTGTCCCCATCGGAGTGCCTCCTTACATCAGTGTCCCCACTGGAGAGTGCTCCCTTACATCAGTGTCCCCACTGGAGAGTGCTCCCTTACATCAGTGTCCCCATCAGAGTGCTCCCTTACATCAGTGTCCCCATTGGAGTGCCTCCTTACATCATTGTCCCCATCGGAGTGCCTCCTTACATCAGTGTCCCCATCGGAGTGCCTCCTTACATCAGTGTCCCCATTGGAAAGTGCTCCCTTACATCAGTGTCCCCATCGGAGTGCTCCCTTACATCAGTGTCCCCATCAGAGTGCTCCCTTACATCAGTGTCCCCATCGGAGTGCCTCCTTACATCAGTGTCCCCATCGGAGTGCTCCCTTACATCAGTGTCTCCATCGGAGTGCCTCCTTACATCAGTTTCCCCATCGGAGTGCTCCCTTACATCAGTGTCCCCATTGGAGTGCCTCCTTACATCAGTGTCCCCATTGTAGTGCCTCCTTACATCAGTGTCCCTTTATGTGTCCGGGTCAGAGTTCCCCTGTATGAGCCCCGGTTAAAGTGCCCCGGGTCAGAGTCCCCCTTTAATAATGCGGTCAGAGTCCCCCTTTAATAATGCAGTCAGAGTCCCCCTTAATAATACCGTCAGAGTCCCCCTTAATAATGCCGTCAGAGTCCCCCTTAATAATGCCATCAGAGTCCCCCTTAACCACTTGCCGACCGCCTAGGTCTACGTCACTAGCCTGTGAGGCTCTAGGGAGAAAGCGCGCGCCGCTCAGTCACGGACCCCCCCCCCGCTCGTGTGCCCTGCGGACCCGATGTCCGCCGGGCACTTGCGATTGTCCGTTACACCGGGAGAAAGGCAGGCGGCTAATGTAAACAAAGCCGCCTGTCATTCTTTCCTGTGTAAGAATGGAGATCATACGGTTCTGCTAAGTAGGACCGTTGATCTCTGTACTTACACCTCAGGCCACATCCAATCACAGTTAGAAGCACGCCCCTAGGGACACACTTAACCCCTCCCTCTCAAAAAAGTTAACCCTTTCACTGCCAGTGTCATTTTTACAGTAACAGTGCATATGTATAGCACTGATTACTGTAGTAATGTCACTGGTAACCCCAAAAGTATCAAAAATGTCAGTCAAGGGTCCGATATGTCCGCCGCAATGTCGCAGTCCCGCAAAAAAATTGCAGATCGCCGCCATTACTCGTTAAAAAAAACAACAAAAATGACAAAAATCTTTCCCTTAGTAAACGCAATAACTTTTGCGCAAACCAATCAGAATACGCTTCTTGCAATTTTTTTTTACCAAACATATGTAGCATAAAACAAATTGGCCTACAATGTTAAAAAAATTTGATTTTTACATTTTTTTGGGGGAATTTCATACAAAAAAATGTGAAACATATTGTTATTTTTGCAAAATTGACGCTCTTTTTTTGTTTATAGCGCATGATCAAAAAATCACACAGGTGATCAAATACCACCAAAAGAAAGTTCTGTTTGTGGGAAAAAAAGGATGTCAAATTCATTTAGGTACAGCGTTGCACGACCGCGCAATTGTTCGTTAAAGTCACGCAGTGCCGATTCACAAAATAGGCCCTGGTCAGGAAGGGGGTAAAGCCCTCCTAAATAATGCGGTCGGAGTCCCCCTTAATAATGCTTTCGGATTCCCCCTTATAATGCGGTTGGAGTCCCCCTTAATAATGCGGTCGGAGTCCCCCTTAATAATGCAGTCGGAGTCCCCCTTAATAATGCGGTCGGAGTCCCTCTTTAATAATGCAGTCGGAGTCCCCCTTTAATAATGCGGTCGGAGTCCCTTTTAATAATGACGTCGGAGTCCCCCTTTAATAATGTCATCGGAGTCCCCCTTTAATAATGTTGTTGGAGTCCCCCTTTAATAATGCCATTGGAGTCCCCCTTTAATAATGCCGTCGGAGTCCCCCTTTAATAATGCCGTCGGAGTCTCCCTTTAATAATGCTGTCGGTAATATACACAGTACAAAATGTCAGCTTCACAGAGTAATGAGACACCCCCTACTCTCTCTCTCTGCTATGTAACCCTGATGGTGTACACAGAGCCTATGTGTGCTGCTGAGCATATAACTTCTACTGTCATAGGTGGGAGTGGTTTATGCAAATTACCCACAGAACTGCAGAGCTGATCACAAGCTGAAGTGCCATGCTGTATTTATTATTTTCTAATATATATATATATTGTGCAGAATGAAATGTAAAGTCTTTAATATATATATGCATTATGAAGTACATTGAATACAACATTTAAATGGCTTTTATTGTTCATGACAGAATTCATCACCGTAATTTGAAAAGGCAGTTGTTATGGGCTGGCAGCAGTGACTGCCGACTATTCATTCAGATGCGGCTGTGGGTTGCCACCCACAGTTTGGGAAGTCCTGCCCTAACTGACTGAAGTAGGGCGGGGCGAAGTCTTTGCATTCCCAACGGCTAATCCCACGGACACAGGGACAGGACGCAGAGACACTTTGATTTTATTATTATAGATGATATAGAGTCTGGGAGTAAAAGTACCATTTCGGTCTTTGCAGATGACAATAAGCAATGCAATGGAATAACATTCTTACAGGATGTCTCCAATTTACAAGCCAACCTAAATGCACAGTTTATTTGGCAACTATATGGCAGATGAGGTTTCATTTAAAAAAATTTAAAGTTATGCACTTGGGGGCTAAAAATATGAATGCATTATACATACTAGGGGGGATACAACTGGGGGAATCAATGATGGAGTAGGATCTGGGTGTTCTGGTAGATCATAAGCTTAATACTAGCCAGCAATGGCAAGCTGCTCTTTCCAAAACAAGCAAAGTCCTTTCTTGTATTGAGAGGTATGGATTTCAGAGAAAGATACAATTTTGCCCCGTACAAATTATTAGTAAGACCTCATCTGGAATATGCAGTTCTGGACACCAGTTCACAAAAAGGATATCGGGGAACGGGAGAAAATGTAGCGAAGGGCCACCAAACTGATAAGAGGCATGGGGGAGCTCAGCTATGAGGAAAGATTAGAGGAACTGAATTTATTCTCTCTTGAGAAGAGGAGATTAGGGGGAATAAATATAGTACATACAGTAAGAGGTCCATATAGTAAACTTGGTGTTGAGTTATTCACTTTAAGGTGATCATAGAGGACAAGGGGGCACTCTTTATGTCTAGACAAAAAAAATTAAACCTCCAAATTTGGAAATGTTTCTTTACAGTAAAAGCTGTAAAAATGTGGAATAGACTCCCTCAAGAGCTGGTTTTGGTCAGCTCAGTAGATTGCTTTAGCCGCTTGCCGACCGCCGCACGACTATTTACTGTGGCGGTCAGCCCCTCACAGGCAAAGCGATGTAGTACTACGTCGCTAGCCTGTGAGGGTCTCAGGAGCGAGCGCGCGCCGCCGGAGGCGCGCTCCCGCGTGATCACGGACCCCCCCCCCCCCCCCGCGTGTGTGACCGGCGGACCCGATCGTCCGCCGGTCACTCACGATCGTCGGTGGAAAGGGAGAAAGGCAGGCGGCTAATGTAAACAAGCCGCCTGTCATTCTCCCCTGTGTAGGAATAGTGATCAGACGGTTCTACTATGTAGGACCGTTGATCACTGTTCCTACTTCTCAAGCCACAGCCAAACACAGTTAGAATCCCGCCCCTAGGGACACATATAACCCCTCCCTCTCAAAAAAAGTTAACCCCTTCACTGCCAGTGTAATTTTACAGTAACAGTGCATATTTATAGCACTAATTACTGTAGTAATGTCACTGGTAACCCCAAAAGTGTCAAAAATGACAGTCAAGGTTCCAATCTGTCCGCCGCAATGTCGCAGTACCGCAAAAAAAATCGCAGATCACCGCCATTACGCGTTAAAAAAAACAACAAAAATTACAAAAATCTTTCCCTTTGTTAGTAAATGTGATAACTTTTGCGCAAACCAATCAAAATACACTTTTTGCAATTTTTTTTTTTACCAAACATATGTAGCATAAAACAAATTGGCCGAAAATGTTAAAAAATTTAGATTTTTACATTTTTTGGGGGGAATTTCATATAAAAAAATTTGAAAAATATTGTTATTTTTGCAAAATTGACGCACTTTTTTGTTTATAGCGCATGATCAAAAAATCGCACAGGTGATCAAATACCACCAAAAGAAAGCTCTGTTTGTGGGAAAAAAGGACGTCAAATTTGTTTAGGTACATCATCGCACGACTGCACAATTGTCCGTTAAATTCACGCAGTGCCGAATCGCAAAATAGGGCCTGGTCAGGAAGGGGGTAAAATCTTCCGGGCCTTAAGTGGTTAAAAAAAGGCCTGGATTCTTTCCTAAATTAACCTAATATAATTGGATACTAACATTTATAGGTAAAGTTGAACCAGGGTATACTTGATTGCCTCTCTGGCGGTCAGGAAGGAATTATTTCCCCTGCTGAAGCAAATTGGATCATATAGTATTGTATACATTTTTATTTTTAGGATTTGTTTTTCACTTTATTGGTTGAACTAGATGGACTCTTTTTATAACCAGGCTAACTATGTAATCAGACTAACATATATAAGTTTAACTATAAAAAAAACCCCACCACAACAATGCAAAATAAGTCTCAGGTTAAACAAAGTACTTCATAATCTGCAGTATTAAAGCCTAACACCACTTTTTTTAAGTAAAAAAACACTCCTCTCTGGGTGATCTATATTCATTGCAAGGATTTTAACAAACTTTGTTGCAGATTCTTATCTTTTGTTATTCTGAAGAAATCATTGCTTGTTCCTCTGTGCCCCTTTGCTTAGTTAGTCTAATGGGAGTGGTTTCATAAATATCAACCAACTGTGCATGTGCAGGGCACTAATGAGGAAAGCTGCTGGGCGTGCATCCCTTGGGGCCCTGTTTACACTGATGCAACATAACTTTGGGGGCACATGTCGGATGACGTGTACAAATCAATGGTTCCCTAAGAGAGCCATCTTAACTGGACCGACACAAGTCAGTCTGACTTTGGAAAAGGTTCCTGCACTACTTTAGTCCAACTTTGGTCCATTTTCAGCCCATTCAATATCACTGAAGTCAGATCAAAGTTGGATTCTCGTCCTAACCATCCGACTTATGACATCTGACATGGTGATTACAGCAGCAGGAACAGAAATTTATGTCACACTGGGGCTGTTTTTACTAGTCAAAGGGCAAGTCAGACTATCTCAAAGTCGGAGCACAATTGTATCCAGTTTTTTCAAGTCGGATGAAAGTAGGACCAACGTAGGACCTATGTTGCTGGGCAAAGTCAGACCGACAGTCGTACAACAGTCATGTCGTACCAGTGTGAACCCGGCCTTAGACTTGTCACTTTTGGGAGTATCTCACCAAAAATGACATTTTTGTTGCAGGAGATGCCTAAAATCTGACATGGATCTCAGGGCAGACCTCTGGGAAAATCAGTGAGCCAATCACACAAGCAGGAAATGATGTTTCTGGGGAACTTTCTGTAAACATTCTGTGTACAGAACAACTCCAGGTACCTGTGACCGGAGTCACTTTGGTAGCAGGGTGACCAAGAAACTTGGGGGCACTAAGAGTATGGTTTGGACTGCTCCAAATAGGACAGTGATATTCAGGAATGATGTCTCTCTTGAAATATGAAGATTTTATCCCCTGTACATTGTGAGGTCTATGACCAGGAAGTACAACTCCTAATATGGGCATTCCAGGAAGTTTAATGTGGAGACCGACTGTCTATTGCTTAACAATGTTGCTTTTGTCTGAATAAGTAAATTGTGATAATCTTGTCTGAGGTGGCTTTCCATTCACCTATTGTTAAAGCGGAGTTCCACCCTAAAATTAAACTTACCTCCATCTTCATGCCCGGGGTCACCTGAAAAACAAATGGATAATCGCAATTTTTTTTAACTGGTTTAGAAGAAAATATACTTACCTTACTTTCTCTTCCTCCCCTCGGTGGCCACGGCGATTCGTCACTTCCTGGCTTGCAATGATTCCAGGGAGCTGAACGTCATCGCCTGCACTGGCCCCAATGTCAGTTCCGGTGCAGGCGCCATCATACCTTGCTAAACAGCTTCTGGGCTGCGGCACCGGAAGTGACGGCGGGGCCGGTGCAGTGCATCGTGGGACCGAAGAAGACGGAAGATGACGCAGAAGAGGATCGCGCTGGCTTCAAGCTGCCCACACCTGAGATGGCAGCACTGGAAAATACTATTTCAAGGTAAGTATTTCTTCTAAAAGGTATGTGCAACCTGGGACAGATCAGAGGCTAGCCATTGTGGAATGTACTAGCCCTGACTGTCCCGGGGGTATTTTAATTAAAAAAAAGTATTCCCAGGGTGGAACTCCGCTTTAAGTGTGCTAATGAACTCACCTGTTGTCTGCTAAGGGATGTATTGACACTCAGAGTAATGTGTATTGGGGGCTCGTTATGTAACCATTGTGTGATGTTGGGGGCTGGATTTGGGTCATTGTTCATGTAGTGACAGCATTACTTCTAACTTGTATATAAAGCGTGTATTCCTTTTCAATAAAGAGTCTGATTCCTGCTTTACCCTCAATACAGAGCCTCGTCTCGTACTTGGGGGGGGGGATTATTCGTATGGGTTTCTTGTTCAGCTGAGTGGAATGTCGGTAGCTGCCTTTGTGTTTGGGAATGGAATGTCCTAAATTACTGTAACCCCTTTCATACCCGGGGTGTCGTTACAATTGGTGGCAAGCGGCGGGATAATTCCCACAGCCCAGAAGGACAGCTACAACAGGACACAGGCCAATGGAAGCACAGTATGAACGGCTAAAGCACTCTACCCTCAAGGACTTACTGAAGAACCGGGGCCGACCGACCAACAACTGTAAGAAGAGGGACATTATTGCAGAACTAGTTGAAATGGATAGAGCCGAAAGACCCAACATAATAGAAAGGCCCAGCGTAACAGACAGAACACCTGAAGAGGCAAGTTTTGATTGTGCTGTTAACATAAGACTGGCACATTATGGTCCTAACCCTACAGCGGAGAACATAGACCGAGTTATAGCGGCTGTGGAGGCAAATTGGCTACAGCAAATATGTGCTGCAGCAGCAGAAGTCACAGCAGCACCAACTGAAAGGAGAAAGGTACATTTTGCTACTTTTTAAAAATGTCATTGAAACGGAAGGGAAGATTGATGGGTACCTTGCAGATTTTGAACGGCAATGTGCCCTACACCGGGTGCCCACAGAGGAATGGGTTACCATTTTGTCTGGGAAATTGTCCGGCCTGGCCAGTGAAGCATTCTTGGCCATCCCTGATGAGCATAATATGAACTATGGACTGGTAAAAAAGCACCTTTGGCCAGGTATGCTGTCACACCGGAGGCATACAGGAGGCAGTTCCGGGAGACTAGCAAGCAGACTGGAGACTCATATACAGAGTGGGTGTCAGGGATACCACATACAGGCATCCAGCAAGGGTGATCAGATCAGTTGGCTGCACCAAGGAATCAGGACCCAGATGGATAAAGGTGTAAATAAGTTTATTAAGCAAAATTACACACTCCAATACCAACACCAGTAGACCATAAACAAGTAAACAAAATATAATTGCTAACAGTACCAAACCCCAATAGAACCTAACAAACTATATACAAAAGGATGGAGCAAACAATAGCAGGACAGGACAGGGACAGGAGACAAAGAAAGCAGGGAGCCAGGTACAGGAAGCAGGGTTCAGGGAACAGGACTCAGGATCAGAATACAGGTTTCAGGATGCAGGTTTCAGGATCAGGCTCAGACAGGGACAAGGCTAGCAGAGAAAATACTGAAGCACTGAGCCTCAGTGAAGGGCGGGCTTATATTCCCTCAGAAGTTCTCCTCAGGTGCAGCTTAATTAAAAGTACAGTCCAGCTGCTGGGAGACACCTGCTGGTGGGCCCTGGAACTGCGCCCCTCAGTTCCAGGAACAACAGTGCCACCAGCAGGTGACCCACATAATGACACTGATCCTGACAGTTCTCCCCCTTTGAGAAGCTGCCTCCGGACGCTCCCTTGTGCTTCTACCCCGAAAGTCCAGAAAGGTCTCCCCTCCATGTCTGTGGACTTCCTTGCACTCTCCAGGCTAAAGTCTTTTAACTTGCTGGAAGGCGTGCCACCAGAGTCCAGTAATTGATCATGCACCCCACCACCAGGGTCTGGAAGCTGTCTAGGTAGCCCACAGATCAAATTCTCGAAGAGGCGTAACATTAGGAATATACATGCCCTCAATGCAGCACATGTCCCAACGCTGGGACTGAAAACTAGCTAGGCATCAGGCAGGGAAGCACTAGCGGCAAGCTGGACATCAGGCAGGGGAGCGCCAGCGGCATGCTGGGCATCAGGTGAAGGATTGTCGGGCTGGACAGCGGGCCAAGGACCATCAGACTGGGCAGCAGGCAGTGGCACATCAGGCTGGGCAGCAGGCAGTGGCACATGAGGCTGGGCAACAGGCAGTGGTCCATCAGGCTGGGCAGCGGACAGTGGCACATGAGGCTGGGCAGCGGGCATTGGCACATCAATCTGGGCAGCGGGCAGTGGCACATCAAACTGGGCAGCGGGCAGAGGCACATCAAGCTGGGCAGCAGGCACTGGATCAGCAGGCTGGGTAGCAGGCACCGGATCAGCAGGCACCGGAACAACAGGCTGAGTAGCGGCACCAGAAAAGCAGGCACTGGATCAGCAGGCACCAGCACAGCAGGCACCGGAACAGCAGGCACTGGATCAGCAGGCACTGGAACAGCAGGCACTGGAACAGCAGGCAGTGGAACAGCAGGCTGAGTAGCAGACACCGGATCAGCAGGCACTAGAGCAGCAGGCACCGGAACAGCAGGCCAAGTAGCAGGCATCGGAACAGCAGGCACTGGAACAGAAGGCACTGGAACAGTGGGCACTGGAACAGCGGGCACCAGTACAGCAGGCCAAGTAGCAGGCACTGAAACGGCAGGCTGAGTAGCAGGCACTTAAACAACGGGCACTGGAACAGCGGGCACCGGAACAGCAGGAACCAGGTCAGCAGGCCAAGTAGCAGGCACCGGAACAGCAGGCACTGGAAAAGCAGGCTGAGTAGCAGGCACCGAAAAAAACGGGCACTGGAACAGCGGGAACCGAATCAGCAGGCCGAATAGCAGTCACCTGAACAGCAGGCACTAGAACAGCAGGCACTTGAACAGCAGGCTGAATAGCAGGCACCGGAACAGCGGGCACTGAAACAGCGGGCACCAGAACAGCAGGCTGAGTAGCAGGCACCGGATCAGCAGGCACTGGAACAGCGGGCACTGGAACAGCAGGCCAAATAGCAGGCACTGGAACAGCAGGCTGAGTAGCAGGCACCGAATCATCAGGCGCTGGAACAGCGGGCCCCAGAACAGCAGGCCAAATAGCAGGCACTGGAAAAGCAGGAAATGGAACAGCAGGCACTGGAACAGCAGGCTGAGTAGCAGGCACCGGATCATCAGGCGCTCGAACAGCGGGCACTGGAACAGCGGGCACCAGAACAGCGGGCACCAGAACAGTGGGCACCAGAACAGCGGGCACCAGAACAGCAGGCTAAGTAGCAGGCACTGGAACAGCAGGCACTGGAACAGCGGGCACAGGAAAAGCGGGCTGAGTAGCAGGCACCAGATCAGCAGGCACTGGAACAGCAGACTTTGTAGCAAGCATCGGATCAGCAGGCACCGGATCAGCAGGCTGGGAAGTAGGCACTGGATCAGTAGGCTGGGTAGCAGGCATCAGATAAGCAGGTATCGGATCAACAGGCTGGGTAGCAGGCATCGGATCAGCAGGCATCGGATCAACAGGCTGGGTAGCAGGTATAATTGTATGTGTTGGGAAGAATCTCCTTTTCTTTTTAGGTTTAGATACAGGAATCTTGCGAGTGATTGCAGGGCTATGAATAGATTGTGAAGTAGATGGAAGTGTAATGGCAGTATTGGGAGATGGGGGAAAAGGAGAGACAGTTACAGAGGATAATTTCTGGGAGGTTGCTAGGGGCAACAGAGTAGTAGAGGAAGTTTTCACTGGAATAAATGCAGGAAAAGTGCAGCTAGTTGGGCCAGGAAATGGACATGAAGTTGGAAGCAAACCATACTGAACTGCAGCTGTGGTTGCTACAGGTAACGGAGAGGAGAAACTTTGAGAAAACTGGTGTCAGAGGCAGAAGTGGATTGGTGTGAGCTAGCTGATACTGAATTGAAAAGATCTGACCAGTTTTGCAGTAAGGGCTGAACAAAATTCAATTTACAACCCCCTTGTCTGATTAGAGAGTATACAGCATTCATACAATCCAACAGGGCCTCTGGAGAATGCACTGAATAATGTTCAATAAAATAGGGTTTATCATCTTCCAAGAGATACCACCTCAGAGACACTAAAAGGAGGAGAATAATCATCACCACCCTTAGGGGTACTAGATAAAGCCAACTCTGCACAGAGTTGAATAAGTGGCTGAATCTCTTTGAACAAAACTCTGCCTTGGTCAACAAACGAGTGGACCAGACGGATGCATTCCAACAACTGCTCACTAGTGTAAGTTCTCAAAATTTGGCGGCAATATTCCCTGTCTTCTGTTACAAGCAGGAAAAAATAAAAGACCTCCTCTGACTGCATCTTGCAACAACCAGAAAATGACTAATTCCCAGGTGCAACCGATCTGATCATTATTTTGTCAGGGATACCACATACAGGCATCCAGAAAGATCCGATCAGTTGGCTGCACCAAGGAATCAGGACCCAGATGGGGAAAGGTGTAAATAAGTTTATTAAGCAAAATGACACACTCCAATACCAACACCAGTAGACCATAAACAAGTAAACAAAATATAAATGCTAACAGTACCAAACCCCAATAGAACCTAACAAACTATATACAAAAGGATGTAGCAAACAATAGCAGGACAGGACATGGACAGGAGACAAATAAAGCAGGGAGCCAGGTACAGGAAGCAGGGTACAGGAAACAGGAATCAGGATCAGAATACAGGTTTCAGGATGCAGGTTTCAGGATCAGGCTCAGACAGGGACAAGGCTAGCAGAGAAAATACTGAAGCACTGAGCCTCAGTGAAGGGCGGGCTTATATTCTCTCAGCAGTTCTCCTCAGGTGTAGCTTAATTAAAAGTACAGTCCAGCTGCTGAGAGACACCCGCTGGTGGGCCTTGGAACTGCGCCCCTCAGTTCCAGGAACAACAGTGCCACCAGCAGGTGACGCACGTAATGACACTGATCCTGATAGTGGGCATGCTGCCTACACCACACAGCATCTTACTGGGCCGCTGGATGCCAAGCAGTATTCGGGGAAGAGGAAGTTCCTGCTGGAGCACTTCTTTGACAAGCTGTCCCCGGAAGTCAGAGAGTGGGTCCGGGAACGAAAACCTTGCACCTTTCACTGAAGCAGCTCGCCTGGCGGATGAATACACAGACGCCCACAAACTGAATAACCCTGTAGTCAGGACAACAGCTCAGGTGGATTAATGATCAGTGACACCCCCTCCAGCTGCCGCCTACCAACCACAGATGTACCACCCTACAGCACTACCTCCAGCGGCCACTTATTCTCAGCAGCCCAGGTTCAACTCCCAGGACTACTCACAACCCATCAGGTGTTTTGGGTGTAAACAGCTAGGGCACAAAAAGCCAGACTGTCTGTTGAATCCAGCCAGCCAGTCCCAGTCTTGGAGAAATCCAGCAGGGGGAACCCCCGCACACCCATGCCTGTGGCCCACAGCGTTGAGGAGGTAGAACATTGGGACGTCCTGCATGAGGCTGATCCAGTACAAGTGGCTAACCGCGACAACAGGCAGCAACACAGGCAGACTGTCTGGGTTAATGGAAAGGTAGCCAATGGCCTACGTGATACTGGCGCCACCATGACCCTACTACAGAAGAACCTCATCCCTGATAGCCAACACACCGGAGACACTGTAGCCGTAAGGATAGCGGGAGGCACCATTTTCCGGCTACCCGTTGCCCTTGTTCACCTGGATTGGGGGGTTGGTTCGGGACACATGAATATGGGGGTGATGAAGGGTTTGCCAGCGGATGTACTACTGGGGAATGATTTGGCCCCCCTCGTTTCCACTTACGCCCCGATGGGCCCCACTGAAGCCAACCCAGTGACTACCCGTGCCCAGACCCATGCTTCTGGAACTGGCCTGCCCACTGCTGAGACCCCGGTAAGACTATCTTCCGTGACATGTACCTTAGATCAGGCTCCCCTAGGCTGGGATACCCAAGAGGCATTCGGGAGGGAAACCCGGGAGGACCCAACCTTACATAAGTATAGGGCTAAGGCAGATACTCAGGAAAGAGGAATAGGTGGGGAGCTTTATGAATGGGTGGGGGATAGACTGTATAAGATCCCTAAGCCATCCCCGAGAAGTAAAGCCCCTTTGCTGAAAAGACAGCTGGTGGTGCCTAAGAAATACCAGCTTGGGATTCTGTGAATCGGGTATGATGTAGCACTAGCAGGACATCTAGGGTCCCGTCGCACAGCTCATAGGATTACACAGAATTTCTTCTGGCCCAATTTTAACCAGGATGTGCGACAATACTGCAAAACGTGTGACACGTGTCAACGGGTAGGTAAGCGGGGTGACCACCCTAAGGCCAGACTTATGTCCATGCCTATTATTGGGGAGCCCTTTTACCACGTAGCCATTGACATTGTGGGTCCCTTGGCCAGGCCTAGTCCATCCGGGAAGAAGTATATTCTCACCATGGTGAACTACGCCACCCGTTACCCAGAGGCAGTAGCTACAGTATGTCCAACATTGAAGCAAAGACAGTAGCTGATGCCCTGGTTAAGATATTTACTAGAGTGGGGTTCCCTAAGGAGATTCTCTCTGACCAGGGAACCCAGTTTACCACTGTGCTCACCCAGCAGTTGTGGAAGGTGTGCAATATTAAGCCCTTAGAAAAAAAGAGGGTAAAAAGCTGCACTATTGTCACAAAACAAACGTATGAAGGGCCAAAGAATATTTAACTTCAGCTAGATAAAACAAGGCTGGCAGCACAAAATGACATGATAAACCACTAGGAACATATAAATATATAAAGTGCAGCGCCAAACAATGAGCCAATCTAGAAAAAAAGCAGTTGCCTACAAATCTAGAATGATAAATCCTGACAGATAAAAGGCAAATAATAAATTAGCCATTAAACATCCATAGGAGCCATTAAGTAAAAACAGTCCATCCAAGGTTGAAGGAGTTATGAACCAATGAAGGTAATCATAGCAAGTCCCTTGGTAAAACAGATGGTAAATTAAGGACAAAGGAGAGATCCCAACTGCCGAGGAAAAGACCTAATTTCACCATTGTGCCATACACGCATGTACTCTTACTAAAAGATGTGGACCCTCAACTGAATGAGCGGTCAGATAGGCCTGTGTGTTAGCACATAACCATCATCTGCATTCCGTTTAGGCAGCCTCGAGCTCCACAATCTTGTCCGGTACAGATGCAAATCCTCCGCCAAAGAGAACCCCCAACAGACAGGCAAAAATCTCAAGCAGACCTCAGAGGGAGAAAGGACTCCACATAGTGTAATATGTACAGGATGTTTATTGAAAAAAACACAGCATAACTACTCACATGTTACTGGATAGGTATCAGCAGGTAAACAGCCAAAATAGCCATGGCATGTGGGTGCTTGCGTGGACGTGGGCGTGTCTGACGCGTTTCGCCATCAGTGACGTTGTCAAAGGCGTAGCCCACGTCCACAAGCATGCCATATATAGGCACATAACCGTAAATGGCGCATCCCGGAAGTAACTAGCAAAGTAACTAGCAAAGCTTGCGCTCCACCAGGTAAAACCGAGAGTGTGAAATAATATCAGCACCATCGATACCGCTGGATGGGGGAGAAACGGAAGAAATCAAACCCATCCAGTGCTGCCGGTGCATCAATCACCATATCACACACACCAGTATTAATAGGTATGGTGAAATACACATAATTTGTATATCCCAACAATCAGTATCACACAATCATATGCTAAATAAATAACACAAAATTCATGTACAGTGATAACAATATCTTTAAAACCATAGCACAAAATAGCTAAAACTATAATAAAATAGAGTATAAAAATATATATAAAGTATAAAAATATATATATCTCCTCTATACTAATTAAATAGTGAAAATAAAAATAAAAAATATAAAATATAACCAGCTCGCCCATGACAGGATTCGTTGACAGAGAGTAGTATGATGTTACAACCCAACATCTCACCACAATAAGTGAGGGCAACATATACCACTGGGTTATATACCACTCATAAATACAAAAATAAACATAAAATTAAAAATACTAAATATTTTTTATTTTCTATTTTTTATTGATCCAACTGATTAGGACCAAACAAAAAGTCCAAATAGAGGGACATATAAAAGCCTGTATAAACAACAAAACTATTAACGTCCATGGGACAATAAAACTCAGCACAAATAGTGAAAGCAGCGGCAAGAAATAGATAGTCCGTCAACTATTGCTAATGTAGCAGTTGACGTCCCAATCAACATTTAAACCATGGGGGGTATAGCATCTAAGATCATATATCCAGCGGGTCTCTCTCTTCGAGATCTCCCTCCTGACATTGCTACTAGTGATGGACGAACATCGGCTGGGGCGGTTCGCGAACGTCAGCCGCAAATTTTGTCAAGAGTCCGTGAACTGCAATTGACTTTAATGGGAGGCGAACTTTAAAAACCTTTAGGTCATATTTTCAGCCACAAAAGAAGTACTAGCTGTGAACAAATAGTCCCAGCACATGGACAATGTCATAACAGAAGTATTGCAATTGGAAAATTTGGACTGAATTTTTTTTTTTTTTTACAGCAAAAATTTTTTTTTTTTTCATAAATCAGCCAGAACTGAAAGCAGCCAGTAAATACATGTCTAATACATATAGGGTCCATTCACACATCTGTAAAATGGGTCCGCATCCATTCCACAATTTGGCGGAACCTTTACAGACCCATTGTTTTTCATTTCTAGTCTGAAAAATTATGCATTCACCGGATAAAGTAGTAAGTGTTGGCCATTCCAGGCCCCAAAAATTAGCCCACATGCATTTACCTGACAGCTAAGAACGTAGTATTCTGTGGCTGAAGGTACATTAGGCATTCACAGGATACAGAAGTAAGTATCGGCCAGTATTGGCCCCAAAAATTAAGCCCACATGGGTTTACATGACAGCTAAGAGTGTGGTATTCTGTGGCTGAAGGTATATTAGGCATTCACATGATACAGAAGTAAGTGTCGGCCATAAAAGGCCCCAAAAATTAGCCCACATGCGTTTACCTGACAGCTAAGAATGTAGTATTCTGTGGCTGAAGGTACATTAGGCATTCACAGGATACAGAAGTAAGTGTCGGCCAGTATTGGCCCCAAAAATTAGCCCACATGGGTTTACCTGACAGCTAATAAAGTAGTATCCTGTGGCTGAAGGAACATTAGGCATTCACATGATACAGAAGTAAGTGTCGGCCATAAAAGGCCCCGAAAATTAGCCCACATGCATTTACCTGACAGCTAAGAACGTAGTATTCTGTGGCTGAAGGTACATTAGGCATTCACAGGATACAGAAGTAAGTGTCGGCCAGTATTGGCCCCAAAAATTAGCCCACATGGGTTTACCTAACAGCTAATAAAGTAGTATTCTGTGGCTGAAGGTACATTAGGCATTCACAGGATACAGAAGTAAGTGTCGGCCAGTATAGGCCACAAACATTAGCCCACATGGGTTTAACTGACAGCTAAGAATGTAGTATATTTGATGGCTAGAGGTACATTAGGCATTCACACAGGATACAGAAGTAAGTGTCGGTCTGTATAGGCTCCAAAAATTAGCTCACATGGGTTTAACTGACAGCTAAGAATGTAGTATTTGAGGGATAGAGGTACATTAGGCATTCACACAGTATACAGAAGTTAGTGTCGGCCTGTATAGGCCCCAAAAATTAGCTCACATGGGTTTAACTGACAGCAAAGAACGTAGTATTTGATGGCTAGAGGTACATTAGGCATTCACACAGTATACAGAAGTAAGTGTCGGCCTGTATAGGCCCCAAAAATTAGCTCACATGGGTTTAACTGACAGCAAAGAATGTAGTGTATTTAATGCCTAGAGGTACATTAGGCATTCACAGGATACAGAAGTAAGTGTCGGCCTGTATAGGCCCCAAAAATTAGCTCACATGGGTTTAACTGACAGCAAAGAATGTAGTGTATTTGATGGCTAGAGGTACATTAGGCATTCACAGGATACAGAAGTAAGTGTCAGCCTGTATAGGCCCCAAAAATTAGCTCATGTAGGTTTAACTGACAGCAAAGAACATAGTGTATTTGATGGCTAGAGGTACATTAGGCATTCACAGGATACAAAAGTAAGTGTCGGCCTGTATAGGCCCCAAAATTTAACCCACATGGGTTTAACTGACAGCAAAGAAGGTAGTGTATTTGATGGCTTGAGGTACATTAGGCATTCACAGGATACAGAAGTAAGTGTCGGCCTGTATAAGCCCAAAAATTAGCCATTCAATGGACATGAAATGCCTTTTATGCCGCTGTATTTAGCGAAGACAAGGACCAGTAATTGTTGTGGGTGGATGGCGGTCTGGCAGATATTTGTGGCCTGTCATGAGGAATTTCAATGAAACATGGTCTACTGGTCACATGTGTTGAATTCCTCAGAGATCCATGCCTCATTCGTTTTTATAAATGTGAGGTAGTCTACACTGTCATGAGCTAGGCGAGTGCGCTTATCAGTCACGATCCCCCCTGCTGCGCTGAACATCCTTTCGGACAGGACACTGGACAGGGGGCAAGCCAACAGTTCCACTGCAAATTGTGCAAGCTCTAGTCAGAGGTCAAGCCTGGCCACCCAGTAGTCCAGTGGCTCTGGCCAGAGCGTCCACATCGGCCATTAACCCAATGTAGTCGGACAACTGTCAGACAAGTTTTTTTAAGCTCCAACATTTGAGCCACAGAAGCCTGCCTTTTTCCAGAACAACATGATGACGGCATCATGGAAGGTGGAGTGGAGGACAACTGTGAGGAGACAGGAGAAGGAGAAGAGGCTGGAAGGTGAGAGCCTGGAGTGTGGCTTTGTGGGTTCTGATGGCGTTGCTCCCACTGGGCTCGGTGATGGGATTTCAGGTGCCTTCTTAAGGTGGTTGTCCCTAGGTGAGTGTTGCGCTTACCGCGACTTATGCGTTGACTGCAAAGGCTGCAGATGGCATCACTGTTGTCAGCAACGGACACATTAAAAAAAGCCCACACTGCAGAGCCATGTGACGGCGTCCTTGGAGCACCAGATGTGACTGTACATGATTGATGGCTCACTCCTGATACATTTGCAGTCTGCTTTGTACCTCTTGAGCAGTGCAAGTTTTGCCTGCCTCTCCTCCCTATCTACCGGTCCGTCAGTCCACCAGTTCTACAAATAATTGGCCAGTAACTGTTGTCTCTGTGTGTAGCACAGTTAACACAGCAAACGAGGTCAAATGTTTGCAGGACTAAATTACAATCTTAGAAAATTATACTGTTAAATAACACCCCACTTCAATATGTGGTATTGGGGGGGCCACAGGTTTATTACACCAGTTCTACAAATAATTGGCCAGTAACTGTTGTCACTGTGTGTAGCACAGTTTACACAGCAAGAGGCCACATTTTTGCAGGACTAAAATACACTCTTAGAAAATTATACTGTTAAATAACACCCCACTTCAATATGTGGTATTGGGGGGCCACTGGTCTATCACAGCAGTTCAAAAAAACTGGCCAGTGAGTTTGGCACTGTGTGTATCAGACTTAACTCAGCAAAACAGGCCATATTGTTGCAGGACACAAATACACTTGTAAAAGTATACTCAGATAACACCCCACTTCAATTTGTGGTATTGGGGGGCTATTGGTCTATCACACCAGTTATAATACATTATAAGTGCCTTTGTCACTGTGTGTAGTATTGCTGCAGCAACGCTCAGTCACACCACACCTGTCACAATGCTGCACAGTGCACGATAATACTACTGATCCACTATAATATGCTTTCTACAAAGTATATTATACTGTTGATTACCCCCCCCCCCCCTTTTTAGTGCACTGCACAGCAATACCAAAAAATTTGCAGCCCTTTAAATTACTTTTGTGGACATTAACAGAGCAATTTGTGTGACTGCTGCCAATCTCCAACTGCCCCTAAAGCACAGACTGGATACCTGCCCCTAACCTGAAAAAAGACTGGACGTATACTAAAAATTGCAGCCCTTTAAATTACTTTTGTGGACATTAACAGAGTGATTTGTGTGACTGCAGCCGATCTCTCTAGCTGCCCCTAAAGCACAGACTGGATACCTGCCCCTAACCTGAAAAGAGACTGGACCTATACCAAAAATGACAGCCCTTTAAATGACTTTTGTGGACATTAACAGAGCGATTTGTGTGACTGCAGCCGATCTCTCTAACTGCCCCTAAAGCACAGACTGGATACCTGTCCCTAGTCTGAAAAGAGACTGGACCTATACCGAAATACCAGCCCTGAAAATTACTTTTGTGGATCTTCACATAGCTATTTGTGTCTGGTAATCTCTCCCTCATGAACACAGCAGACCTCTCCCTATGCTGGCAGAAAGCAGAATGTGAAATGGCCGACAGCTCAGGTCTATTTATAGGGTAGGGGGCATGTCCATGTGCTCAAATGTTTTAATTGGCTGTCCCATTCCACCTGACTGCTGTGTCATGGGTCAAAGTTCTCCCCAATGTAAACTAATATGGCCGCCGCGAACAACGCCGTGTGTTCGCAAAATTGTCGTGTAGCGAACAAGCAAAAACCGACCACCGGGCGAACCGCAAGGCCATCTCTAATTGCTACCCTTCCAGTGTGCGGCATACCTGTCAATGCCTATAATGGAGGTCCCAGTGATCTTCTTGTTATGGCATTCCAAATAGTGCCAGGAAACAGAATGCTTCGGAAATGCCTGCCTAATATTACCAAGATGTTCATTTACCCTCACCTGCATAGTCCTGATGGTGCGGCCCACGTATTGAAGGCCCCACGGACATTCAAGCAGATATACCACATTCTTAGTGGCGCAGGTGATGAATTACTCCTTATTGGATGAGCCATGCGTAGTATTAAACTGGAAAGAACAAACCTTCCTGGTCTTAACACTATTGGCCCTGCACACCGCACATTTTCTACAGGGGAAAAAAACCTTCACATCCGAGAAGAATGTGGGTTTAATGGGTGTATCAATTTCTACGTACTCTAATAAACTGGCTTTTGGGGACCGACTGTAACCAGGAAGGATGATGGCAACTGTCGGAACTAATGAAGCTGTTCCGATCAGTAGCTTTAAAATATTTTGTAGTGATCAGAGAGTTATCCTTGATCAAAATATTAAGGTCTAGAAAAGGAATATTCTCCTTGCTAGCCTCATGCTGAAGGCGAATTCCAAATATATTATCATTGAGGGTCTGGAAAAACTCATTCAGTGATGCCATACTACCATCCCAAATAAGGATGACATCATCAATGCATCTTTTCCAGATGATCAGTTCCGGCCTCTGATCTCTCAAAACAAATTCCTCCTCCCACTTCGCCATGAAGAGGTTAGCCATTATAGGCGTGAATTTCGTGGCCACCCCTCTGGTCTGGAGGTAATAAGAACTCTCAAACCAGAAATAGTTGTGGCTCATGGCGAAGGAGAGGAGTTTCAAAATCCACTCCCTCTGATCAGGAACAAGCTGAGGATCCCGTCTCAGGAAACTATCCACCGCATTGTGACCATGCTCATGAGTAATTATGGTGTAGAGGGATGCCACATCAGACGTGGCCAAGGTGTAGCTATCCCTCCACACCACATCCTGTAGGATCCTCAAAACCTGGGTGGAATCCCTAAGAAAAGAGGGGGTGGAAACCACCAAAGGTTGAAGGTATCCGTTGATGTATTTAGCCACCCTGGACATCACAGAATCGATCCCACTAATGATGGGACGTCCAGGTGGGTTGACGGGATCCTTATATACCTTTTGGAATGTAGTAAACTACCGAAACTCTGGGGGCTGTCGGTACCAAGAACTGCTTCTCCTTTTTAGTCAGAATCAGATATTTAGAGGTGGGATTGCCGCCAAGTAATGAGTAAGTGTCGTGATCAGACAAGATCTTGGATATCTCACCCAGATAAGCTGATTTATCCAGGACGACAATCCCACCCCCCTTATCAGCAGGTCTCACGACAATATCGGATCTTCCCTCCAAGGATTGCAATCCTGCTCTAAACCTCCGGTCTGCAAAGGACCTCTTAATGTTCAGAGCCTCGAGATCCTTAATCACCAGGTCTCTGAAAACTCCCAAAGAGGGGGCCAAGGCCCCAGGGGGATTAAAGAGGGAAGCATTAGATAAACCCGAATGCCTAATACCAGCTCTTGCCACCACACTTTCCCTAATCAGGTTGGTAAGCATGTAGCGCTTGATAATAAGTTTGCGGGTATATTTTTCCATGAACACCCCAAATTTATTCATGGGTTTCATCGGGGCATGTTTAAGACCCTTGTCCAGGACAAACAATTCATCTTCCCATAGACTAGAACTGCTTAAATTAAATATTCCTGATCCTCTTAAACCCTTTTCCTTTTCTTTTCTACGCCTCCTCCCCCCTCTGGTCCCCCACTTGGATCGATGTCCTGATCGTAGTCGTATCGATCCCATTGAAAAAAGAGGGATACCTTTGGGGGTATTCGGCTCTATCAGAAGACTCCCTCCATTGATCATGATGGACCAAATCGGAGGATCGCAAAAAAGAAAAGGAGATCTTGGAACAAAAGAATAAGAAACTGAAAAAAACATTTTAGGGATGTGGGGGACTATAAGGTCAATATAGTATTTAAATGGAAAAAGAAAAGAGAGGCCAATGATGAGGCTAATAGAGGTGATCCCCTCCCTCCTTTGAGGCCACAAACATCTATGAGCCCTGGACTAGGTCCATCCCATGTGGATAGGTTTTCCTCTGGAAGGCCCCCCCAATGGTTCCCCACTTAGATACTTGCCACCTAATTCTCCTCATTGGAGGAGTGGCCCGTATGATTTCCAGCCACCTCGGAATGGTGCTTCTTACCCAAGCACTAGTTCCAACTTTTACCAGACTACTTCCAGGCCTCCTCCTGTTAAGACAACACCTAAGAAGAAAAAGGGAAAGAAACCTAAACAACAACAACAACAACGTGGTTTCACTAATAATAAATTCTCTCCTTTAGAAAGTTATCATGATGATGGTCATGACTGGCAGGTTTTGAGGATCCTACAGGATGTGGTGTGGAGGGATAGCTACATCTTGGCCATGGCTGATGTGGCATCCCCCTACACCATAATTACTCATGAGCATGGTCACAATGTGGTGGATAGTTTCCTGAGACGGGATCCTCAGCTTGTTCCTGATCAGAGGGAGTGGATTTTTAAACTCCTCTCCTTCGCCATGAGTCACAACTATTTCTGGTTTGGGGGTTCTTATTACCTCCAGACCAGAGGGGTGGCCATGGGCGCAAAATTCGCGCCTAGCATGGCTAACCTCTTCATGGCGAAGTGGGAGGAGGAATTTGTTTTGAGAGATCAGAGGCCGGAACTGATCATCTGGAAAAGATACATCAATGATGTCATCCTTATTTGGGGTGGTAGTATGGCATCACTGAATGAGTTTTTCCAGACCCTCAATGATAATATATTTGGAATTCACCTTCAGCATGAGGCTAGCAAGGAGAATATTAATTTTCTAGACCTTAATATTTTGATTAAGGAGAACTCTCTGATCACTACAACATATTTTAAGCTACTGATCGGAACGGCTTCATTAGTTCCGACAGTTGCCATCATTCTTCCTGGTTACGGTCAATCCCCAAAAGCCAGTTTATTAGAGTACGTAGAAATTGTACACATTTGGGGGACTATTATCAACAGGCCCAAACCTTAAGGGAAAGGTTTGTTGATAAGGGTTACTCTTCGACTGAACTGGATACCTTAATTAAGGATGTGACGAGACCAATCTCACCACTGGGCATTGGAGAAGCCTGGTTGCTCACCTCCTGCAATGTGACTATGGACCCTCTCATCAGCCCATGCTAAACGTAAACCCCATGGCGATTTGACTGTGTTTGTGGCATCTGAGCGCTGTTTGGATATGTTGAGCGCTCAGATCCAGGCTGTCTGGGGTTGGGTTGAATGTGGGGGTTCTGTTCAGTAGACTGGAAGTTATGCATTTTTGTGTCTTTTTGTGTTTCTTTAACCATGTGGCTAATGGAGTCTTGCCTCTATCCTGGAAGCTAAACCTTATTCCTGTAAACTGTAAGGCACAGGAAGTGCACTCCTAATATGGTCATTCCAGGAAGTCCAATGAGTCCAATGAGGAGACGTCTGAGGTGGCTCTCCATTCAGCTATTGTCGGGTGTGCTAATGAACTTGCCTGCTGTCTGCTAAGAGATGTATTGACACTACCCCTACTGGGGTTGTCTCTGCAACAAGTGGTTGAGGAGCCAACCCGGAGGGAGGCCATTTTGGATCTGGTATTCACAAATGGGGATTCGGTATATGATGTCATTGTAGGCGAAACATTGGGATCCAGTGATCACCAGTCAGTGTGGTTTAATATAAGAACTGTGAAAGAGTCACACCACACAAAAACAAAAGTTTTAGATTTTAGAAAAACAGACTTTTCAAAAATGAAATTAGTCATAAATGAGTCCTTATCAGACTGGAACGGATTACATGGAGTCCAGGAGAAATGGGACTACTTAAAAGGTGCATTAATGAAGGCAACAGAAAATTGCATTAGACTTGTCAGTAAAAGCAAAAAAAGGAAGAGACCACTGTGGTACTCAGCAGAAGTGGCCCAAATCATTAAAAATAAAAAGCTAGCATTTTGTAATTATAAAAAAACCCAGAGCAATGAAGATAAGGAAATCTACAAGATTAGGCAGAAAGAGGCCAAGCAAGTTATAAGAACTTCTAAAGCGCAGGCAGAAGAAAAACTAGCTCAGTCTATGAAAAAGGGGATAAGACATTCTTCAGATATATAAATGAAAAAAGGAAATTAAAACAAGGAATAACTAAATTAAAAACAAAGGACGGAAGGTATGTAGAAGAGAATAAAGGGCTAGCCGACTGCCTTAATGAATACTTCTGTTCAGTTTTTACAGAAGAAAAAGAAGGAGAAGGACCTCCACTTGAAAGGATGACTAATGAATCGTTTGATGCATGTGTCTTTACAGAGGAAGACGTTCTAAGATTGCTGTCTAAAGTGAAGACAAATAAGTCACAGGGTCCCGATGAGATACACCCAAAATTATTAAAAGAGCTTAGTGGTGAGCTGGCAAAACCATTAACAGATTTATTTAACCAATCATTAGCAACAGGAGTCGTCCCGGAAGATTGGAAATTGGCAAATGTCGTGCCCATTCACAAGAAAGGTAGTAGGGAGGAATCGAGCAACTATAGACCAGTGAGTCTGACATCAATAATAGGCAAATTAATGAAAACCCTATTAAAGGATAGGATTGTGGAACATCTTAAATCCCATGGATTGCAAGATGAAAAACAACATGGGTTTACTTCAGGGAGATCATGTCAAACAAATCTTATAGACTTTTTTGACTGGGTGACTAAAATAATAGATGGTGGAGGTGCAGTAGACATTGTATATCTAGATTTTAGTAAGGCTTTTGACACTGTCCCACATAGAAGACTTATCAATAAACTGCAGTCATTGAGCATGGACTCCCATATTTTTGAGTGGATTAGGCAGTGGCTGAGTGACAGACAACAGAGGGTTGTAGTCAATGGAGAACATTCAGAACAAGGTCATGTTACCAGTGGGGTACCTCAGGGATCTGTACTGGGACCAATTTTGTTTAATATCTTCATAAGTGATATTGCAAAAGGCCTCGATGGTAAGGTTTGTCTTTTTGCTGATGACACAAAGATATGTAACAGGGTTGATGTTCCTGGAGGGAAACGCCAAATGGAAAAGGATTTAGGAAAACTAGAAGAATGGTCAGAACTCTGGCAACTGAAATTTAATGTGGATAAGTGCAAAATAATGCACCTGGGACGTAAAAAACCCAAGGGCAGAATATAGAATATTTGACACAGTCCCGACCTCAGTATCTGAGGAAAGGGATTTAGGAGTAATTATTTCAGAAGACTTAAAGGTGGGAAGACAATGTAATAGAGCAGCACGAAATGCCAGCAGAATGCTTGGATGTATAGGGAGAGGTATAAGCAGTAGAAAGAGAGAAGTGCTTATGCCGCTGTACAGAACACTGGTGAGACCTCACTTGGAGTATTGTGCGCAGTACTGGAGGCCATATCTCCAGAAGGATATAGATACTCTAGAGAGAGTTCAGAGAAGAGCTACTAAACTAGTACATGGATTGCAGGAAAAAACTTACCAGGAAAGGTTAAAGGACCTTAACATGTATAGCTTGGAAGAAAGAAGAGACAGAGGGGATATGATAGAAACTTTTAAATACATAAAGGGAATCAACTCGGTAAAGGAGGAGAGCATATTTAAAAGAAGAAAACTACCACAAGAGGACACAGTTTTAAATTAGAGGGGCAAAGGTTTAAAAGTAATATGAGGAAGTATTACTTTACTGAGAGAGTAGTGGATGCATGGAATAACCTTCCTGCAGAAGTGGTAGCTGCAAATACAGTGAAGGAGTTTAAGCATGCATGGGATAGGCATAAGGCTATCCTTCATATAAGATAGGGCCAGGGACTATTCATAGGATTCAGATATATTGGGCAGACTAGATGGGCCAAATGGTTCTTATCTGCCGACACATTCTATGTTTCTATGTTTCAGAGTAATGTGTATTGAGGGTTCGTTAGGGAACCATTGTTCTGTGTCTGGCTATTGTGTACATTGATTACCCCCTGGGGGCTTCTGTCTCCTTGCACATGGCAGTCCTTCTGGTCAAGCTATCTGACCAATCACTGCTGACTCATTTTCAAGCCCTCATTTGCATGGCTGGAGAGGACCTTATGGGGAACTGCAGGTACTGTGCAATTGACCAATGGGAAAGCGGTTGTTGGGGGAAGCATGTTCCAAATTCTGTAAAAAAAGTGTGCTGTGTTCTTCCAATAAATGTTGTTGTTCCTGTTTTAACCTCAACGCGGAGCCTTGTCTCGTTATTGGGGGGATATATTGTATGCTGTTCCAGTTTGACTGCTAGGAGTGTAAACCCTTCATATGGTTTTTCCAATTCAGCTGTATGCAGCATTCATAAGGTTCCAGCTACACTGTTTGCATCATTCCTTGGTTTCCAGTTCAGGAGTTTGGTGTCCTGCAAGTAGCTGTGCCTGTAGCTCTGGAAGGGGAAGATCTCCTAAACGGTTTTAACCCTTTTGTGTCCGGGGTGCCGTAACAAAGGATGTGGCATGTTTGAATAGATCAGAAATGTTGTCTGATGGTGTGAAGCACAACTCTCAGGAAAAAGCTTTTGGTACTTCCTTTGTCACCTCCTTTACTCACCAATATAGGGACATCAAAAATATTTTTTCCAGGCATTGGAAAGTGCTAAAAAATGATAAGGTTCTGGCTCCAATTATTGGGGAAAAACCATTAGTGGTGTAGCGCGGTGTCCCTCCTTTGAGGCTACGGGTGGCTCCCAATATCGTTGATACACCCATTAACTCCACATTCTTCTCGGATGTGAAGGGTTTTTTCCCCTGTAGAAAATGTGTGGTGTGCAGGGCCAATAGCATTAAGGCCAGGAAGGTTTGTTCTTTCCAGTCTAATACCACGCATCGCTCATACCCTATTGAGTCATTCATCACTTGCGCCACTAAGAATGTGGTATATCTGCTTGAATGTCCGTGCGGCCTTCAATACGTGGGCCGCACCATCAGGACTATGTAGGTGAGGGTAAATGAGCATCTTGGTAATATTAGGCAGGGATTTCCAAAGCATTCTGTTTCCCAGAACTATTTGGAATGCCATAACAAAAAGATCACTGGGACCTCCATTATAGGCATTGACAGGTATGCCGCACACTGGAGGGGTAGCAATGTCAGGTGGGAGGTCTCAAAGAGAGAGACCCGCTGGATATATGATCTTAGATGCTATACCCCCCATGGTTTAAATGTTGATTGGGACGTCAACTGCTACATTAGCAATAGTTGACGGACTATCTATTTCTTGCCACTGCTTTCACCATTTGTGCTGAGTTTTATTGTCCCGTGGACGTTGATAGTTTTGTTCTTTATACAGGCTTTTATATTTCCCTCTATTTGAACTTTTTGTTTGGTCCTAATAAGTTGGATCAATAAAAAAATTAAATAAAAAATATTTTGTATTTTTTATTTTATGTTTATTTTTGTATTTATGAGTGGTATATAACCCAGTGGTATATGTTCCCCACACTTATTGTGGTGAGATGTTGGGTTGTAACATCATACTACTCTCTGTCAATTAATCCTGTCATGGGCGAGCTGGTTATATTTTATATTTTTTATTTTCACTATTTAATTTGTATAGAGGAGATATATATATTTTTCTACTTTATATATATATTTTTATACTCTATGTTATTAAGGTTTTAGCTATTTTGCGCTATTGTTTTAAAGTTATTGTTATCCCTGTACATGAATTTCGTGTTATTTATTTAGCATATGATTGTTACATAGTTACATAGAAGACTTATGCTGATACCTATCCATTATATCTGTGACGTATAACTTGGCCACATGTTTTTAACCATTTTGTAACTTATGTATAATGATGTATTATGATTTTCATGCCATTGAAATTCTAATATGTATATTGTACAAATAAACTTTGATTGATTTACTCAAGCTCTGGTGTTTGCCACTTAAAGTCCCACCCCCAGGGGATCTTTGTTCTTTTAGTCTCAATACAGGGATGTTGGCAAATTCCAGGGAAACCACCGAATCCGAATTCTTTTTTCTATATATGTGCAGGTGTATATATACATACATGGGTGTGTATATATACCCCCTATACACATGTTCAGATGTCATGCCTGACTCCAAACATGTCCTCAAAAAAGCCCTATAGACGCCTGCAGCCAAAAAGCAAGCTGACGGGGGCAAAGCCATATTACTGCAACAAAAGTGACTTCAGAGAAACTAGCTTTTCTCTATAGCGGTCACCCTGATATGGAAGGGTTTGGTCACCCTGCCATAGCAGTCACTGTCAGTTCACCCTACACTACACTATGGTCACCCTGGCACCTAACACTTTCCCTACAGAAACTAAATTATTAAAGCTAACTAAAGTGTAAAAGAGCACCCTAACTATACTAGATATCCCTTTCCTCACACTAATAAATGCTAAATGACACTTTGTAGCAGAAGTCCACGAACTGCTTCCACTCTCTTCCATGCCCCTGTATAACAATGCTAGGAATATGGCGGGGGCTATCTTATATACTGGGGGGCGTATTCACTAATGATTAGTCTATGGACTCCCTAGTCGCTCCAATCACATTCCTAGCATTCTCCTGCCCCCTCAATTGGCTTTTGCTAATGGTTCTGGTCCAATCATGGGCTTTTAAAGCCCATTTCATGTCCCATTGCATTTTGGTCAGTTCTGGTTGCCGAATTCCAAAATATTTGGGCAAAAAGTTCTAAATTCGGCCGAACCTCGAACAGCCAATGTTCGGGTCGAACCGATGGTGGCCCGAACCGTTCGATCATCCCTATGTGTGAGATGGTGATTGATGCACTGATTGTCATTGATGCAGCGCTGGATGGGTTTGTTTTCTTCCGTTTCTCCCCCATCCAGTGGTATTGATGGTGCTGATATTATTTCTCACTCCCGGTTTTACCTGGTGGAGCGCAAGATGTGCTAGTTACTTCCGGGATGTGCCTGATTAATTCCGGGCGCATCATTTCCGGTTATGTGCTTATAAATGGCGTGCTTGTGGACGTGGGCTATGCCTTTGACAACGTCACCGATGAAGAAATGTATCAGGCGCGCCCACGTCCACGCAATCACGCACATGCCACGGCCATTTTGATTATTTACATGCTGATACCAATCCAGTAACATGTGAGTAGTTATGCTGTGTTTTTTTCAATAAAAATCCTGTACATATTACACTATGTGGAGTCGTTTATCCCTCTGAGGTCTGCTTGAGATTTTTGCCTGTCTGTTGGGGGTTCTCTTTGGCGGAGGATTTTCATCTGTACCGGACAAGATTGTGGAGCTCGAGACTGCCTGAATGGAATGCGGATGATGGTTATGTACTAACACACAGGCCTATCTGACCACTCATTCAGTTGGGGGTCCACATCTTTTGGTAAGAGTACATCCGTGTATGGCACAGCGGTGAAATTAGGTACTTCCCTCGGCAGTTGGGATCTCTCCTTTGTCCTTAATTTATCATCTGTTTCACCAAGGGACTTGCTATGATTACCTTCATTGGTTCATAACTCCTTCAACCTCGGATGGACTGTTTTTACTTTATGGCTCCTATGGATGTTTAATGGCTAATTTATTATTTGCCTTTTATCCGTCAGGAGTTATCATTCTAGATTTGTAGGCAACTGCTTTTTTCTAGATTGGCTCATTGTTTGGCGCTGCACTTTATATATTAATATTAAGCCCTTGCTGAGCTCACCTTACCACCCCCAGACTAACGGTCTCTGCGAACTCTTTAACGGGACCCTCAAGCAAATGCTGAGGACCTTTTCGGACACTTGCAGAGATTGGTAGAGATTCCTGCCTCACCTGTTATTTGCGTACAGAGAGGTACCCCAGGAATCTACTGGGTTCTCTCCCTTCGAGTTACTCTATGGGAGAAGGGTCTGCGGACCCCTCAATCTCATTAGAGGACACTGGGAGGGAGCCACAGAGCAGGAGGGGACCCCCATAGTGCCCTATGTTCTGGAACTCAGGGACCGCATGGAGCAACTGTCTCTGAATATCCAGGCGGCCCAGGGGAGACAGAAGAGACGGTACGATCGGGGCGCCCGACAGCATATCTTACAGGTTGGGCAGAAGGTCTTACTGCTCAAGCCAAGTGAAGACCGACGGCATCTTGGCAGGGCCCGTATAAAGTAGTAGCCCAGTTATGTGATACTACCTATGTTATTGCCAGCTGTGCAGATGAAAGAATCCAGTGAACCTTTCATGGGAACATGCTAAAGGAGCATCAGGAATGGCAGGAGGATGTTGCTGCAGTATGTGCCCCTGCTGCAGACGACTCAGAAAGTTTACCCCTCCCTGACTTACTAGAGAGAGACCCCCATACTGACCTCACTAGCCTTGTACAGCTAGGGGACTGGTTAAGCCCCACAAAGAAGGAACAGGCTAAGCGGCTTCTGTGGGAGAAACAGGCAACTTTCTCCCAAGAACCGGGCTACACGACCCTGGCTGTGCATAAGGTAGAGACCCCGGAACAAGCACCCCTTTGACAGCCCCCCTACCGTATCCCTGAAGCAGTCTGAGAAGGAATGCGGAAGGAGATACAGGAGATGACTCAGTTAGGAGTCATTGAGACTTCTGACAGCCCTTGGGCCTCGCCTGTAGTCCTGGTGCCTAAGAAAGACGGAACTACCCGGTTCTGCGTGGACTACAGGCGACTCAATGAGAAGACCACCACTGACGCCTACCCGAAGCCCAGGGTAGACGAACTACTAGATCGTATAGCCAGGGGACATTGCTTAACTACAATAGACCTGTGTAAGGGCTATTGGCAGATTCCCCTGGCGGAGGATGCTATCCCCAAGTCGGCATTTGTTACCCTGTTTTGCCTGTACCAGTTTAAGGTCATGCCATTCAGGATGAAAAATGCCCCGGCTACCTTCCAACGTATGGTGAATAGGCTCCTCAATGGCTTCCAGGATTTTGCATGTGCATACCTGGATGACATTGCGATCTACAGTGAGTCTTGGGAGTAGCACCTGGTTCATGTAGGGGTGGTCCTGGACAAGATTCGGGCCGCAGGCCTGACCTTGAAATCAGACAAGTACCATCTAGGTATGGCTGAGGTGCAGTGCCTGGGACACCGAGTAGGATGTGGAAACCAGAGGCCAGAGCCAGCCAAGGTAGAGGCAGTAGCAAACTGGCCCACACCCATACTAAGACCCAGGTATTAGCCTTCTTGGGGACAGCAGGGTACTACCGACGTTTTGTCCCTGATTATAGTGTTATCGCCAAACCCCTGACTGACCTGATGAAAAAGAATTTACATAGGCGGGTCCAGTGGTCTCCAGCTTGTGAAGCCACATTTCTAGCCCTCAAGCAAGCACTTTTAAATGCCCCTGTCTTGGCTGCCCCAGTACCTAACAAATGTTTCCTTGTCCACACAGATGCTTCCATGTTTGGACTGGGGGATGTGCTGAGCCAAGTCGGGCAGGATGGATTAGAACACCCTGTTGCCTACCTGAGCAGAAAGCTATTACCCCGGGAGGTGAGCTATGAAGCAGTGGAGAAGGAGTCTTTGGCCCTGGTTTGGGCACTTAAAAAGTTGAACCCTTATTTGTACGGACATGAATTTTCATTAGTCACCGACCACAACCCATTGGTCTGGCTTAACTGTGTCTTAGGAGACAATGGCAGGTTGCTGCGTTGGAGCTTAGCCCTGCAACCTTACAACTTCACCATCAGCTACCGACCCGGTAAGCAAAATGGCAATGCTGATGGGTTGTCTCGGCAAACAGATGTCAGTCCGGCCGCCTAGTTGCGGACATCCCCAAGTTGACCCGAGAAGGATCAAGCTGGGTCTACCAGAGTGTCCACACAAGGAGGGAGCCATATGTGACAGGAGTCACTTTAGACACAGGGTGACCAAGAAACTTGGGGGCACTAAGAGTATGGTTTGGATTGCTCCCAATGGGACAGTGATATTCAGGAATGATGTCTCTCTTGAAATATGAAGATTTTATCCCCTGTACATTGTGAGGTCTATGACCAGGAATACAACTCCTAATATGGGCCTCCCAGGAAGTTTAATGTGGAGACTGACTGTCTATTGCTTAACGATGTCTCTTTTGTCTGAATAAGTAAATTGTGATAATCTTGTCTGAGGTGGCTTTCCATTCACCTATTGTTAAGTGTGCTAATGAACTCACCTGTTGTCTGCTAAGGGATGTATTGACACTCAGAGTAATGTGTATTGGGGGCTCGTTATGTAACCATTGTGTGATGTTGGGGGCTGGATTTGGGTCATAGTTCATGTAGTGACTGCATTACTTCTAACGTGTATATAAAGCGTGTATTCCTTTTCAATAAAGAGTCTGATTCCTGCTTGACCCTCAATACAGAGCCTCTTCTCGTACTTGGGGGGGATTATTCGTATGGGTTTCTTGTTCGGCTGAGTGGAGTGTCCGGTAGCTGCCTTTGTGTTAGGGAATGGACTGTCCTAAACGACTGTAACCCCTTTCATACCCGGGGTGTTGTTACAGTACCCATATTGCATTGCATTTTCAGATAATTACAGTGGCTGCAGATTGAAAAAGAAAAATATTTTTAATAACATTCAATTACAACACGACTTGTGTCGCAATTGTATACGCTTTATTATTTTTTCTTTATTTGTTATTTTTCTTCCCCACGAAAGTGGAGTAATCCTTTAAGCAGTCTGTTCAATGTTTTAGGTGTATGGCCTCCAGACCATTAGGCAGGCAGAGCATATTTCAAAATTCATAATTTATCTACCAGTACTAATAAGGCACCTGAGGTTAGGGGGGCTAATAACTTGTGAATCTGAAGGGATGATTTACTGTATCAGGGGTCAGGTATCAGACTTAATATGTAGGGAAGATGAACCTGTTTCATGTGAGCTTCAGCTTGTATAAAAGCAATGTGAACAGCAAACTTTTGGAAAATTGTCAGCTTTCTGAAAGCCTTTAAATTTCCCTTCAGCCTTTTTTTGGAAATATTAGACACATATTCTAAAAGGATTGTTGGATGTCACTTTAAACAAGCTGCCAGTAGGAGTAAAAGTAGTTTCAAGTAGTGCTGAATCCTGCTAGCAGGTTGTTTAAAGGGACTATAAGTATTCCCATAAGGATCAATTTCAACAAATTGGACCTGAATGGCACTTTAAAAACTTTAGCAAAGCTTGCCAAAAGATCTGCAAATGTTTCGTAATTGCTTGCGGTTCACGCTGCTCTTTAACCACTTTACCACTAGAGGATTTTGCTGTCTTACGTCTGAGCCACTTTTTGCGATTCGGCACTGTGCGACTTTAACTGATAATTGCGAGGTCGTGCGACACCATACCCAAACGAAATTGATGTCCTTTTTTTCCCACAAACAGAGCTTTCTTTTGGTGGTATTTGATCACCTGTGCGATTTTTACTTTTTGCGCTATAAACAAAAAAAGTTTTGAAAAATTTTGAAATTTTGAAATTTTGTAAATTTTGAAAAAAATAACAATATTTTTCACATTTTTTATATGAAAAAAATGTAAAAATCAAAATTTTTTTAAATTTTTGGCCAATTTGTTTTCTGCTACCTATGTTTGGTAAAAAAAATCACAATAAGCGTATTTTGATTGGTTTGCGCAAAAGTTATTGCGTTTACTAACTAAGTGAAAGATTTCTGTCATTTTTGGTGTTTTTTTTTTTAACGAGTAATGGCGGCGATCTGCGTTTTTTTTTGCGGAACTGCGACATTGTGGCGGACAGATCGGACCCTTGACTGACATTTTTGACACTTTTGGGGGTACCAGTGACATTACTACAGTAATAAGTGCTATATATATATGCACTGTTACTGTAAAAATGACACTGGCAGGGAAGGGGTTAATTTTATTGGAGAGGGAGGGGTTAATGTATGCCTGGTGCTTACTAACGTGTGTGGGGGGAGGTGACTGTGTGACACAAGGACAGATCCAGGGTTCAGCTATGCTGAACCCTGCGATCTGACCCTGCCTGTCACTTAGGAGATCCGCCCGCTTGTGTTTACACAAGCAGGCGGATCTCCACACTTGATTCCCCGACGATCGGAGAAGAGCAGCGGCGATCGCCGCTGCTCCTCCCCTGGCCCGACTCCCGCTGTGACTAAACACAGTGGGAGTGAGCCTCCGGCGGAGCGCGCGCGCCGCCGAGAAAGGGGAGTGTTTGGCGACGTAAGTCTACGTCGCCAGACGATAACCAACCATTTTGCCGCAGTAGTGCTCGAGTGAGCAGACGGCAAGTGGTTAATAAGTGTAATCTTGTGTGAAACAGACTTTAGGCCAGATTTATACTGTTGCTCTATGCATGGTAATACATATTATGTGTACCAAGGTACCATTTATTTTTAATAGCACCCCAATGCATTAAACAATGCACCTGCTCTTCAGCACGAGTAAAGTGCCCAAAAAAGGGTAAGGTGTGGTTTTAAACCCTATTAGGTATTTTGGCAGTCCATTCAAAACACAGATTCAAAAATTTTAATTAAGACCTAATTTTGTACAAATTATTTTCATTATAATAATATACTATTATCATTGAATATAAAACTCAGAGGAGGATTTTACTACAGGTTCTAGGCGTAATATCTAAAAAAGAAAACAGAAGTAAAGTGAACAGGGGTTGTGGAGCATCGCATGCATAAACATTGCTTTTTCAGAATACCCAAAGTAAGCATTAGTATCAAGTTTTCCACAGGCTATAGCTTTTGTTGCTTTTGAAATACAATGCCTAGCATAAGTCTTGTTTTTTTTTTTGTCAAATTGTGTAGAAATTTACAGGCCTTTTTTAACTGGCAAAAATCTAAAAAAAAAAAAAAAAAAAAGAATCCCAGTTGAAAAGGTTTACATTTGAAAACGGAAACATCAACATTAGCTCCAGTCACAAATTCAGGAAAAAATGAAGTACAAAGATTATAGGACTTGTTTATCTTCTTTCACCGTGTGACTTTTGTCTGTAGACTTACCAAAACCATATAATATGAGGTCAAACCTAAACACTTTCAATTTGTATGCAATCCGGCAGGCCCTTGCACTACATAGAAAAGGTAAATCTGAAGACAAAAGTCTTCAGATAATCTGCACATGTGCACGGGGCATTATTCCCTAGGAGCTTTATATGCTTTCTGAGTTGTCAGTGTTACTAACATTGACAGCTCAAATGATTTGCACCATGATGGTACGGTCAAAGAAATAGGAGTGTGTACAGCTGCACTCTACTCATTTTAATGTGGTTGCAGGACAGTAGAGAAGAGTGGGTAACTCCTCACTACTCACTCTGCTGTGCCCCCCCCCCCCCCAGACTTCTAGACTGTCCCTTCCTCTCCCAGTGTGAATGCTACTGCACAGGTTCACAAGGTCAAAATCAAGTTTTTACACTAGCCACTTTTAAAAATGCATTTAATGCTTTCTGAATGAATACATGACTTCAGTAATTAGGGTTATATATTATTAAATATTAGTAAAAAATCTCCTGAAGAAGTCACGTGGGCCGTGACAATACGCGTAGAGACGCCGGGACAGAGACTGGATGCGGAAGTTCGGCATCACTGACCGCTGTATATACCGATTTTAAATCACATAGGACACAAACAGCTCCCTCCCTCACCCATGCTTGAAGGTGGAAGTCGGATAGGATCCAATGTAAATACCCCCTCCCAGCATCTCTTCCGGATTCACATAGGAACACGGGATTAACATCATCCAAATGCTGTAACCTTACAGCAGTAAAGTAAGGGTGTAGCACACCCAGAAGCTTTGCACATCTCCCTATCACAGATCACTGCTTGATTCCTGGAATCATTCACCGGATGTTACACCTTCTGATTTTCTGTCACTTTCACTATATGACAATTGAAGCTGCAAACACTGAATGGACTTGTTTAATGAATTTATTTATTTGATTGATTTCACCGTATATTCGTTTTACACAATTTATTACCATCCTATTGTCACGCAGCATTTGTGCACTTGTCACTTTGTTCAATATATGTTCTGGAGGTACACTTAGCTGGCACATTGGGACGGAAAGCATTTCTATATATTGATGTCCCTGGATGTTGAATAATTTTTTGCACTTAGCACCTTTGTCACAGCAATTTGCACCTATTTATGCTATATTTTATTTTTGCACATTGGATGACACTTGGAGCACTTTGAATATATCAATTATTTATTATCTAGTATGCTTTATATTTCTTATTCACCAATATTTATTGATTATTTATTACGTTAGGATAAGCGCGCCTTTATTATATACATACTAGGGTTATATATTGCTGAAATGTAGCTGCTGCGGAGTAGAAAAGTAATACGACCTTCAAGTATAGTTACCAACTATTTTATTTGAAGTAACATACACTGAACAAAATTATAAAAGCAACACTTTTGTTTTTACCCTCATTTTTCATGAGCTGAACTCAGATCTAAGACTTTTTCTATGTTGTTCTATTGTTCTCAAATCTGTCTAAATCTGTGTGAGTGAGCACTTCTCCTTTGCCGAGATAATCCATATACCTCACAGGTGTGCCATATCAAGAGATGCTGATTGGACAGCATGATTATTGCACAGGTGTGCCTTAGGCTGGCCACAATAAAGGCCACTCTAAAATGTGCAGTTTTACTGTATTGGGGGGGGGGGGGGGGGTCCGAAAAGCAGTCAGTATCTGATGTGACCACCATTTGCCTCACACAGAGCAACATCTCTCCTTCGTATCTCCTTCGTATAGAGTTGATCAAGTTGATCAGATTTGGCCCCCTTGAACTTAGCGACCTTTTGCCACATTTCAGGCTTCAAACATAAAGATAAAAAAGCTGTAATTTTTTGTGAAGAATCAACAACAAGTGGGACACAATCATAAAGTGGAACGAAATTTATTGGATATTTCAAACTTTTTTAACAAATAAAAAACTGAAAAATTGGGCAAGCATAATTATTCAGCCCCCTTAAGTTAATACTTTGTAGCGCCACCTTTTGCTGTGATTACAGCTGTAAGTCGCTTGGGGTATGTCTCTATCAGTTTTGCACATCGAGAGACTGAAATTTTTGCGTTTGTGAACAGCAGTTTTCAGTTCTTTCCACAGATTCTCGATTGGATTCAGGTCTGGACTTTGACTTGGCCATTCTAACACCTGGATATGTTTATTTGTGAACCATTCCATTGTAGATTTTGCTTTATGTTTTGGATCATTGTCTTGTTGGAGACAAATCTCCATCCCAGTCTCAGGTCTTTTGCAGACTCCATCAGGTTTTCTTCCAGAATGGTCCTGTATTTGGCTCCATCCATCTTCCCATCAATTTTAACCATCTTCCCTGTCCCTGCTGAAGAAAAGCAGGCCCAAACCATGATGCTGCCACCACCATGTTTGACAGTGGGGATGGTGTGGTTAGGGTGATGAGCTGTGTTACTTTTACGTCAAACATAACGTTTTGCATTGCGTCCAAAAAGTTCGATTTTGGTTTCATCTGACCAGAGCACCTTCTTCCACATGTTTGGTGTGTCTCCCAGGTGGCTTGTGGCAAACTTTAAATGACACCTTTTATGGATATCTTTAAGAAATGGCTTTCTTCTTGCCACTCTTCCATAAAGGCCAGATTTGTGCAGTATACGACTGATTGTTGTCCTATGGACAGAGTCTCCCACCTCAGCTGTAGATCTCTGCAGTTCATCCAGCGTGATCATGGGCCTCTTGGCTGCATCTCTGAACAGTCTTCTCCTTGTATGAGCTGAAAGTTTAGAGGGACGGCCAGGTCTTCGTAGATTTGCAGTGGTCTGATACTCCTTCCATTTCAATATTATCGCTTGCACAGTGCTCCTTGGGATGTTTAAAGCTTGGGAAATCTTTCTGTATCCAAATCCGGCTTTAATCTTCTCCACAACAGTATCTCGGACCTGCCTGGTGTGTTCCTTGTTCTTCATGATGCTCTCTGCGCTTTAAATAGACCTCTGAGACTATCACAGTGCAGGTGCATTTATACGGAGACTTGATTACACACAGGTGGATTCTATTTATCATCATTAGTCATTTAGGTCAACATTGGATCATTCAGAGATCCTCACTGAACTTCTGGAGAGAGTTTGCTGCACTGAAAGTAAAGGGGCTGAATAATGTTGCATGCCCAATTTTTCAGTTTTTTATTTGTTAAAAAAGTTTGAAATATCCAATAAATTTCTTTCCACTTCATGATTGTGTCCCACTTGTTGTTGATTGTTCACAAAAAAATTACAGTTTTATATCTTTATATTTGAAGCCTGAAATGTGGCAAAAGGTCGCAAAGTTGAAGGGGGTCGAATACTTTCGCAAGGCACTGTATATGCCAATCCAGAGCATCCCAAATATGCTCAATGGCTGACATGTCTGGTGAGTATGATGGCCATGCAAGAACTGGGATGTTTTCAACTTCCAGGAATTGTGTACAGATCCTTACAACATAGGGCCGTGCATTATCATGCTGCAACATTAGGTGATGGTCGAATGGCACAACAATGGGCCTCGGGATCTCATCACAGTATCTCTGTGCATTCAAAATCCCATCAATAAAAAGCACCTGTGTTCGTTGTCCATAACATACGCATGCTCATACCATAACCCCACTGCCACCATGGGCGAATCGATCCACAACATTGACATCAGTAAACCGCTCACCCACACAATGCCATATGGGCTGTCTGCCATCTGCCCTGTACAGTGAAAACCGGGAATAATCTGTGAAGAGAACACCTCTCCAAAGTGCCAGATGCCATTGAATATGAGCATTTGCCCACTCAAGTTGGTTATGATGACTAACTGCAGTCAGGTCGAGACCCCGGTGAGGATGACGAGCATGCAGATGAGCTTTCCTGAGACAGTTTCTGACAGTTTGTGCAGAAAATCTTTGGGTATACAAACTGATTGTTGCAGCAGTTTTCTGGGTGGCTGGTCTCAGGCGATCTTGGAGGTTAAGATGCTGGATGTGGAGGTCCTGGGCTGGTGTGGTTACACGTGGTCTGCGGTTGTGAGTTTGGTTGGATGTACTGCCAAATTCTCTGAAGCACCTCCGGAGATGGCTTATGGTAAAGAAATGAGCATTCAATTCATGGGCAACAGCTCTGGTGGACATTCCTGCACTCACTATGCCAATTGCACACTCCCTCAAAACTTGCAACATCTGTGGCATTGTGCTGTGTGATAAAACTTCACATTTTAGAGTGGCCTTTTATTGTGGCCAGCCTAAGGCACACCTGTGCCATAATCATGCTGTCTAATCTGCATCTTGATAAGCCACACCTGTGAAAAATCACACACACGTTACCTTTACAAAATCTTTTACCCACAGTTGATCTAGAGGAAGCTAAAAAAAATAATTAAAAAAATAAATAAGTAATGAGGCATGATCCAATTTGCTCAGGTGTTTTATTATACAGTTCTTCTCTCGATAACTCTGGTTATTTTGTTTATGATTGCTAATACTTGGCAGATACCTGCAGCAAATCCTTTCAACTATGAAGACAATAGTGTCATAGTAATGGCATTACAATGATCTAGCAGTCAGTAAAGTAATAATAATTGAACCAGTGTTCCTTTATCTCAAAGCAAGATTTAGGCAGTTATTGTGCACACACTGCAAATGCAAGGGAAAAGCCAAATGCATTAAGAACAAAATCTTTGTAACATTGTGCTGTGTGTCTTTGATGTCAGGCAGAAACAGGCAGCATCAATACTTTAAAACAGCTACACTTTCAGACATTTTTTATTCAATTTTTTATGTAACGTGACCTAAAAGTTATTCAAATATATTTCTGAAAGCAATTAAAAACATAGTAATGGTTACAATTCCCTATATCTTGAAATAGTTAACTTACATTGCTAAAATGTATTGCACATATCAATATAAACTTACAACACATGAATCAGAATAAGCCTTTCATAATAATAACTCTTATTTAACCTATGTATTGCAAGGTTATACTTGGAACTGCGTCCTGTCTAATGGTACAGCGGATGATTTATGGTTTCTACCAAAGCTTCATCACCATTGTCCTCACCTTTGTTTCCATTATAGTTAATTAAAGAGAAGGTCATTGTCGTTGTCACCTTATGTTATAAACCATCTTAGCAAAATGTATCACTTGGCTACACTTTAATATTGTGATGTAAAGATATAATGTAATATGAAAACGAAAAAAAAAAAAAAAAAACGTAACTGTATAATTCATTCTGTTAGCAATTACACTCCATCTACTTCGCATAATGAAAGTTAATAAGCAGACAGAAATAAAGACCAAATCTCTCCAATCATTTGAAGTTTGATTAATTGGCATTGAGACTAATGAAATAAATGCATGGCTTGCTTTCCTAAATTACAGTCTAAACAATCTCAAAGAAAACAATTATAAAAAACTTATAGCAGAAAACCCTAATAAAATAATGACTTATAGATATGAATTATACAATATTAAAATTGGACAACAGAAATATGAATTAAGGGACATAAAGTACTACATTAAAAGTGACTGCTGTTAAGTCCAAACTTCTGTAAATACCGTAATAATAATTATATATATTAGCTTAAAATCCACCTACACTTGCTAAAAAGAAAAAGAACCACATTAGGTATTCTTTACCAAAAATTACTTTACCAAAAAATTACTTTTATATTATACTTTGATGTCTAGGTTTTCCCAGCATCTGTGGTTGATTAATTGTACCTCTGGTTCTATAGTTAACCTGTTGCCAACCGCCCACCGCAGATATACTGGGGCAAGCTGGCTCGGCTGCGTGAACCTACGTAGCCCTACGTCGGTCGCGTGCAGGGCTAGGGGTACATGAGCGTGCCCTTCGCCCCCGCGAAGGTCTGATTCGGTTAAGAACCGATCAGTCATCAGGTCCAAGCCAATGATGTTTGGCCTGGACCTGGTGATCGGTCCAGACCATCCTGTACCTGTGTTTTTTAAATTACGCAAACCATCCTGCCACTGGATAATTTCTTCTAAACTCTTATCATGAATTAAGAGACCGCAGAAGATACAACAGTGTAAATTTGGGCAATGGCAGTACAATTTTAATGAGCAAGGCTAGACCCAAATGTACCTGCACAGGCCTACTACAAGAATGCAAAGTGGGGGATGTGACAAACAGCCCCTGTCAGTTGTCAATGGAGTGTATCTGCCACACTGCCACAATTTTGCAGTTCTTAAGGTAAATAAACCACTTGGTAAAAGGCCTCTATAAGAGGCCTTTGGCCTAAAGGGGATATAAGATCAACATGTTACAGCAGTTTTTTTCAACCATGGCAACCTTTAAAATCTGGCAGAATTTTGGGGCACACTAATCAAAAAATAAAAAAAAGATTTAATTGTTACTTACATCAATGGCATACTTGAGCCTGGAACGATCCACACAACTGCTTTATTCTGGCAGGAATGGATGAGAGATAGACACAGAGCTCCTGGTCCACAGCCCTAACTCCCTCTCTGTACTTGTTCTTGATGTAAGTTTGGCTTGAATAGTTCAGTTCACCCAAGTACATAATAGAGAAGGGTAGCAGAACACACTATTCAATGGTCTCCAAAACCTATCCATAGCCACATCCTGAAATTGTATTTGTAATGTGCAATCTTCGCTGATCTCTGCCAGTTGCTCCTGTGCCACTACTGGCAAGTCTTTTCAGCTTTCCAGAGCACATGAACTCCAACAGTTATGGACCCATTCAAACTCCTCGAAAGCTTCAGATGAAAAATAGTGACTACATTTTTCATTGAGAATTTTTAGGTGCTGAGAAATAAGATCAGAAAGTGTGCTTCCATTTGAATGTGCATTGCACAGGGGAAACATTTCAAGACTGCCTTGTTCTATAAAAGAGTGTTAGCTTGGATCTGAAACCATGTCATTTGTAAGATGAGGTAAGAAGATTTTCTTCTTTACCTTGCATTTTAGCACTCAGTTCATTGAGATGTCCAAAAATGTTGGCCAGGTATGCAAGTTTCGCACACAATTGTGTGTCTTCCGTCAATTCTGCATATTCAGAATTCTCTCCTATTAAAAATGTTCTGATTTATTCTCCTAACTCATATACTCCAAGACTTTTCCCCGTAAAAGCCAGTGGACTGCAGCATGTTACAACAAGCTATGCTGTACTGCTCCCATATCCGCACACAAAATTTAAAACAGACATGTCTTTAGGGCTACACCTTGATTTAATTACCAATGTTCACTGCTCCATCCAGTACATCTGACAGTTCTTTTGGCAGGGTCTTTGCAACTAGTGCCCCCCTGTGAAGAAAGCAGTGAGTTTTTGAACTGTGACTCTGCAGACAAAGCCCTTGGCACTACCCATCGGTGCAGACACTGATACAGTTCTTCCAACATAATCCTCCCTGTTCAAGATACTCAGTTGTCCCGCGATAAATCTCCTCCCCTTTGCCAAGAGCTGAACATGCCCACTTTTGTCACTAGATACAGTATCTCACAAAAGTTAATACACCCCCCACATTTTTGTAAATATTTTATTCTATCTTTTCATGTGACAACACGGAAGAAATGACACTTTGCTACAATGTAAAGTAGTGAGTGTACAGCTTGTATAACAGTGTAAATTTTCTGTCCCCTCAAAATAACTCAACACACAGCCATTAATGTCTAAACCGCTGGCAACCAAAGTGAGTACACCCCTAAGTTAAAATGTCCAAATTGGGCCCAATTAGACATTTTCCCTCCCCAGGTTTTACAAGGTCTCAGGTGTGAAAGTGTATAGGTCAGCGCTGCTCAAAGTGTCAACAAATTCAATATACCAAAAAATATAAATGCAAAATTAAATAAATACAAAGTGCTGAGTGCAAACCGTGCTAAATTATGTGTGAAAAATCAATGAGTGAATAAATAAATAAATATATATATATAATGCACAATATATAAACTACATATGGCAAATAGGAATGTCCTTCAATAAATAAATAGTGCACAGTTCATAAAGTGGCAATGTGGGAAGTGCTCCAGTGCTCCGCTGTATTCAAAGTGCTGGTGCTCCCCCTCAGTGTCCCCACTCACTAGACAACTGTGTATATAGAGCCTTATACACAGATGCTTTTCCTCCAATATAGATGGTTCACCACTGTCCATATGTCACACTGCAAGGCTGCTGGAAAACTATTGCTGGCTGTATTCCCCTCATCAAAAACAGGAAACAATGCCCGCCATGGTGAAATAAGTTTTATACTTTTATTAAGGCTACGTTCTCAGTTGGGGTTGCTATTACAGGCGTTTTTATGGGCGTTTTTTCAGGCGTTTTTATGGGTGTTTTTACAGGCGTTTTTTGTGCAGGCGTTTTTAGATTGAATAGAGACCAATGGAAAACGCCTGTAATCTGCCCAAAAAGAAGCTCATGTACTTTTTTGAGCATTGGGCGTTTTGCTCACGGCGTCAAAACGCTCAGATGTGAACAGGGGCCATTGAAATTAATAGGATTTGTCTTGTTGGGCATTTTGGGAGCTGATCCTAGAGCAGAAAAACGCCCCCAAAACACCCCAAAACGCCTACATGTGAACGGAGCCTAAGCCAAAAATAGATATTGCACTTACAAACAAATGTAAAATCTCACTGTAAGGTCCCGTGGTTGCTGCTCCCACAGCGTGCGCTACACCGATCAGAAGTAACAGTAGCAGGATATGACGCCACACGTTCTCTACCTCGCTAGACGCGGTGTTTCGCAATCCTACTGGGCGTTCTCAATAGCACTTTGAATGAAGTGGAGCACTGGAGCACTTCCTACATTGCCACTTTATGAACTGTGCACTATTTATTTATTGAAGGACATTCCTATTTGCCATATGTAGTTTACATATTGTGCATTATATATATATATTTATTTATTTATTCACGCATAATTTAGCACGGTTTGCACTCAGCACTTTGTATTTATTTAATTTTGCATTTATATTTTTTGGTATATTTATATATTGAGAGAATTTGTTGACACTTTGAGCAGCGCTGACCTATACACTTTCACATTTAAAGGCACATACACCTTATCAATCAGCAGCAGCTATCACTATTTTAATTATTTTGAGATCCACAAGCGCTAGGACCCTTTTTCCATTTAAGGTCTCAGGTGTGAATGGGGAGCAGGTGTGTTAAATTTGGTGTTTAATCACTCTCACTCTCTCATACTGGTCACTGGAAGTTCAACATGGCACCTCATGGCAAAGAACTCTCGGAGGATCGGAAAAAAAGAATTGCTGCTCTACATAAAGATGGCCTAGGCTATAAGAAGATTGCCAAGTCCCTGAAACTGAGCTGCAGCATGGTGGCCAAGACCACACTGCGGTTTAACAGCATATGTTCCAGTCAGAACAGGCCTCGCCATGGTCCACCAAAGAAGTTGAGTGCACGTGCTCAGCATCATATCCAGAAGTTGTCTTTGGGAAAAAAACAGATGATTGCTGCCAGCATTGCAGCACAGGTTGAAGGGGTGGGAGGTCAGCCTGTCAGTGCTCAGACCATATACCACACTGCATCAAATTGGTCTGCATGGCTGTCATCCTAAAAGGAAGCTTCTTCTAAAGATGATGCACAAGAAAGCCTGCAAACAGTTTGCTGAAGACAAGCAAACTAAGGACATGGATTAATGGAACCATTTCCTGTGGTCTGATGAGACCAAGATAAACTCATTTGGTTCAAATGGTGTCCAGTGTGTGTGGTGACAACCAGTTGAGAAGTACAGACAAGTTTGTCTTGCCTACAGTCAAGCATGGTGGTGGGAGTGTTATGGTCGGGGGCGGCATGAGTGCTGCCGGCACTGGGGAGCTACAGTCCATTGAGGGAACCATGAATGCCAACATGTACTGTGAAATACTGAAGCAGAGCATGATCTCCTCCCTTCGGAGACTGGGCCGCAGGGCAGTATTCCAACATGATAGCGACCCCAAACACACCTCAAAGATGACCACTGCCTTGCTAAAGAAGCTCAGGGTAAAGGTGATGGACTAGCCAAGCATGTTCCCCAGACCTAAATCCTATTGATCATTTGTTGGGCATCCTCAAATGGAAGGAGAGGAGCGCAAAGACTCTAACATCCACCAGGTCCGTGATGTCCTCATTGAGGAGTGGAAGAGGACTCCAGTGGCAACCTGTGAAGCTCTGGTGAACTTCATGCCCAAGAGAATTAAGGCAGAGCTGGAAAATAATGGTGGCCACAAAAAATATTGACACTTTGGGCCCAATTTGGACATTTTCACTTAGGGGTGTACTCACTTTTGTTGCCAGTGGTTTAGACATTATTGGCTGTGTAAAAACTAAAAGTGTTAAAACCAGCGCTAAGTGTAAAATAAAATAAATAAATAAATAAATAAATACCTCCTGAAGCTGCTACTAACTTAGGTAAAAACCAAGAAAAACTAAAAATCACGGAAGTTTGCCGCAAACACAATTTCCTGTATCGTTGTGGGGACACCTAGAGTTCTATAGTAATAGCAGGAAGTTGTAATAAGAAAGCTTGGTGTCCACCCCGCCTCCCCTGATTGACTATATGCTGAGTCAATGTAGTATAAATAAGATCTGCCCAACCGGAAGTGATGTCTTTGATAACGCCCATAATAGGCGGGCGAAACGCGACGACACACTTCCGGGCAGAGGAACATCACACAATGTCACTTCCTGAAACCACCGTGGAACGCATGCCGGCAGCGTACGTGGAAGTGGAATGATTCACTGTGATCCTGCTTTATTCCAATGCTGTTAATTACTGCACTTTTGTGAGAAGTTTTAATATATTTTACTTAATAAAACACCCTACGGGCTTCACTATGTCTGGCTCCCTTCCCCTTCTTTTTAACATATTATTGAGGAGAGAGTGTAGAGGAGCTGGAATAAAGATACTTGGAGGCTGTGCTAGACCCATCCATCCAGGGAATATTGTCACAGTTCGAGGCTTGTTTATATCCCAGGTCTGGTGAGTGCATCCCCATAAGGGATTCTTCCTTCAGAGCACCTTGGCACCTATGTGGATTATTTTGAGCACCTTTCCAGCACTTTAAGTTTCATTCAAGGGAACTTTTTACTTTGGACTGCACTTTCATTCAGCAATTTTGGCACCATTTGCATTGTTTGCACTATGAACATTTTATGAATGCACTTTGTCCATGTATGCACTTTATTGTTATGAATTTTGTATTTATTGATTATATTATGCACTGATTCACTTTATTATTTTTCACAACCATTTTATGCCTGTTAGCGCTGCTTTCAGATTGATTTTTAATTATTGGCTGTGTGGTGAGTTATTTTGAGGGGACAGCAAATTTACACAAGCTGTTATACAAGCTTTACACTCACTACTTTACATTGTAGCAAAGTGTCATTACTTCAGTGTTGTCACATGAAAAGATATAATAAAATATTTACAAAAATGGGAGGGGTGTACTCACTTTAGTGAGATACTGTATAGTAACTTGTAAGAAAAATTTCCCAGTAAATCAATTTTTTTTCAAAAAACAGGTTTTCAATATATATCTGCAGACATGTCATTGATTTTCCTTCCAATCGTACTGTCAGACAGCAGAACTTTTTCAATTTCTTTTGCTGCTTGTGGGCCTAGCATTTTGTTCACAAATGCTGTGCACACTGGCAAAATGACTGTTTCCACAATAGTGTGTGGCTTCTTAGCTTTAGCTACTATCTTAGCCACTAGATAGCTAGCCTTCAGTGCTTTCTTTGGCACTTTTGTACTCTTTTTTTCCATCAAAAATAGTTTATTGTATACACAAGAAAAAGGTTTACATAACATTAGGCCATTGAAGAACAGATAACACGAAGAACACAAGCACAGCATTGACATGTTGTACAACAGCATACATGGGTAAAATACCCAGGCTACAGAACACTTATGCTAGAAATTGAAACAGTCCATATGAATGTCCATAAATGTAAATGTAAAGTGATGACACTTGTGCAGGTACCGCTTACCAGATTCCAAACAATAAAGAGCCAAATAGGTGAAGGCAGGTATCTTCAAAAGTGAGACGCGGTAAACTTCAAAGGACTCCAATATGATTCTCCTCAGTGAAACATTAATGAAAAAAAGGAAACAACACCATAGTGTAAACCGATAATGGAATGAGGAGTAGATGCACCAAATAGGTTATGACCTGTGCAGGTACCGCTTACCAGAAGTGACAGATTTTGTAGCCAAAATGTAGTATGATGACTCCACCAGGTCTCAAAGAATGAACAGCAAGCCTGCACTCTTGTGATGCAAATCTCCAAAAATGGGTATTATATAAAAAAGAAAAAAAGGGCAAACGCCATAGCGTAAAACCAAAAACAATAGGTAATGACACCCGAAATGTGTGAAACTGGAATTCCAGTGCTGAATGTGGTAATTGAGTAGTGAAAGAGTGACAACCACCACCAAACTGAGTAGATACCCCCTACCAGATATAGCAAGAGGAAATTCAGATAGTCTCCCCAGTGTGATTGTCCGCTTACCAGATGGACTAATATATAAGCATGTAGAGATAAGGGGTCCCGATCATGCAACCAAGAGGGCACCAGTAAGGATGGGTACTCTTACCGACTCCAGGTGGTATATGAGTGGGGGTTCAGAGTAACATCGGGCTAAACTCCAATTGGACTCCTCCAACCAAGGCTCAGGAAGTAGTGCAGGTTAACCGAGGAATAAGGAGGGGAGAGCCATAGCATAAAATCCAACGATAATTTATTCAAAACATAAAAGTTGCAGCGTGCTGACGTCACACCTACGCATTTGTCTACGAAGGACGGGCGAGCGGAGCCGTCCGGCCGGCGGCTGTTACCTCCCTTCTACCCACGTATTGTCATCTGATGTTTGTAAGTGCAACTTTTATGTTTTGAATAAATTATCGTTGGATTTAACATTTAGCACTGGAATTCCAGTTTCACACATTTCGGTGTCATTACCTATTGTTTTTGGTTTTACGCTATGGCGTTTGCCCTTTTTTTCTTTTTTAATATAATACCCATTTTTGGAGATTTGCATGACAGGAGTGCAGGCTTGCTGTTCATTCTTTGAGACCTGGTGGAGTCATCATACTACATTTTGGCTACAAAATCTGTCACTTCTGGTAAGCGGTACCTGCACAGGTCATAACCTATTTGGTGCATCTACTCCTCATTCCATTATCGGTTTACACTATGGTGTTGTTTCCTTTTTTTAATTAATGTTTCACTGAGGAGAATCATATTGGAGTCCTTTGAAGTTTACCGCGTCTCACTTTTGAAGATACCTGCCTTCACCTATTTGGCTCTTTATTGTTTGGAATCTGGTAAGCGGTACCTGCACAAGTGTCATCACTTTACATTTACATTTATGGACATTCATATGGACTGTTTCAATTTCTAGCGCAGCTTGTTTTTTATATTTTTACTTTTGGGGTGTTGGTCGCACTTGAAGTTGCTGCTTCTGTTTTGAATTAGCGCAGTTGTTTTTTCTTATATACAGAACACTTATGGTAGTGGTATGAGTAAAGACAAGAACAAAGAAAGGGGCACCCTTAAAGAGAAGTAGAGCGCCCTGACTCGCCCAAAGGGTCGACCACAGTCAGGCGCTCTAACATACCACCATAAGAGGGACAAAGAGGGGGGGCAGAAAGAAGAATGGGGGTGGTGAGGTAGAGGTAGAGGGGTAGGGCCAAGATTAGCATGGGGTATGAGATGAGACAGCAGAGGTATAAAGAAGAGGGGTCAGGTGTGGTGGGAGCATGGAAAGGATAGAGGAGGGAAGGGGTGGGCGGAAAGCGGTATGGGGAAAGGTAGGGACCAGGGCGGGCCCAGCACCAACGCCGAGCCCAGGAGGGCCTGGAGTTGGGGCGCGCCAGACCCGCACCCCAGCCCCCCACCCCGGAGACAACCAGCCCCCACAGCGGCGCCGCCCGTCCCGATCTATGAGAGCGGAGCGTCCCCCGCGGACCCTGCATATGTTTGTGAAGATTTGAAGTTAGACCAGCACAGCCATGTAACATAGAACCTGTGCATTCTATTTTGAGATGTGTGGATAAGTTCTTCCATCTTTTCTTCCGATCTTCCATCATTTTGTTTATTCTGAAGAACCACTCAGCTGCAGTCGGAACGCGTGCCGCAAATTGCTGCCATACTAGTAAAAAAAAAAAAAAAACATTAAAAATGACATAAATCTTTCCCGTAGTTAGTAGACGTGATAACTTTTGGGAAAACCAATCAAAATATGCTTATTGCGATTTTATTTACCAAAAATATGTAGCAGAAAACAAATTGAATGAGAATGTCATATAGCAGAATGTGAAAAATATAGATTTTTTTTTTCAAAATTGTCGCTATTCTTTTGTTTATAGCGCAAAAAATAAAAATCGCACAGGTAATCAAATACCACCAAAAGAAAGCTCTATTTGTGGGAAAAAAGGACATCAATTTTATTTGGGTACACTGTCGCACGACCGCGCAATTGTCAGTTAAAGCAATGCAGTGCCGTATCGCAAAATAGGGCCTGGTCATTAAGGGGGCAAATCCTTCCGGTCCAGAAGTGGTTAATAAGCTCTGCATGGTTTGAGATTACCAAGTCCAACAGAGCATCATTTCTAGTGGGGGGCTCAATAAACTGTACCATAAAATTGTCTTGTAATAGGTTTATACATTTTTGTCCTTTACCTGTTCCAGCAGTGCCATTACTTCAGTCAATGTCTGGGTAGTTAGAATCCCCCATTATTATCACTGTCCCAGCCCTTGCAGCCCTTTCTATCTGTGCCAGGAGCTTAGTCTCCACCTCTTCATTAATACTGAGAGGTCTATAACAAACTCCAATGATAATCTTTAATGTTAATATTAACTGATTTCACCTGTGACACTAATACAGTGATCAGAAAAAAAGATCTGTACACTATAATAGTAATACTGTGACAGGGGTTAACTGAGGGTGATCAGGGGGTTAAATCTTTATTAGGAGATGTATGGTGGGTACCCTAAACCTATCTGGGACTACCACTAACTGTCTCTCACACTAAACAAAGTCACAAGTGACACTAATACAGTGATCAGTAAACTATCTGTATACTGTATATAGTGTACATTGTGACAGGGAGTGAAAGGGTTAACTGGGGGGTGATCAGGTGGTTAAATGTGAGCCTATGTGTATTGGTATCAGTGTAGTGCTTGTTTACTCATGGTAAATGATCTCTCTTCTCACCCTGGAACCGAAAAGCGCTCCAGGAGAGAAGATCACATAATTTCATGTGCCTGTGTTTACATTAAACAGGCACAGGATGTTCTGCAATTGGTAAGAATTGATCACCAGGTTCAGGCCAAAAATCATTGGCCTCGACCTAATGACTGATCAGAGACACAGCTGGAAGTAAAGGGAGATCTCTCAGAATTGTGGGAATAGCCAGTCTATGGGTTTTCCCATAGGTTTTAGTTGCACACATTTGCAAATGTTTGTGGAAGCCACATTTTTATTTTTTTTTGTAAAAGATATATTTATTGAATGTTTTGCATAAACAACAAACAATAAAGGTTACCACTGCAACCAGAACCAGCCTGTGCATCCTCATACACAAAGTACGGAAGCCACCCTTACAGGGTTCCTCTGGAAAATGCAGTCCTAACTCTTATATTTGAGAGTCTCTGTATTACCATAGAGCATATATAGGAATTAGGGGCAAGTATGTTTGGAGGAAGCCCATGCCTCCTTAAAGTCACAGGAACACATTAGAAAGCAAGCAAGAGCACAGTGACACTTCACAGAGGAGCCTTCTACGTATATGCACAAATGCCAGGGAATGTTTTGTTTTTTTTGCTGTGAAAAAATGCCTTCTAAGTGCACCTTGCTTGAAAAGCTAGTTATAAAATGGGATGGTTTCTACTCATACTGTATACAGATACTTCCCTACCAACCAACAAATAAATGGTAGGGAGTGAGAGAGGCTAGAACCAGAAGAAACACATGGGAATGTTTTTTTTTTTGTTTTTTACCTTTATTACATTTTTCACAAAACCTCCCTATGCTTTACACTGTCCTCAATTCACTAATATACAGTACAGTGCTGCTTTTTGTAAAGGAATGATTACTTTTGGAAGTTGAAACAAAAACTGTGAAAATCACTTGCGCAAAAAATAGGTGATGTTTAACTGAGTAGCTGCTGCTCTCAAAGGTCTATGGTGCCCTATAATATGCAATATGTGAACTGTTGTATAAAAGAGCTGCACTAACCCTAGCAACACTATAGCAAAAACAATTATACCACAAGTGCGTAAATATTGCCACACAAATAAATAAAATAATAACTTTCATAAATCCCATACAAATGGAACAGCAATAAGTACGCTGTAATAATCAAAGTGCAGTCAAGAAAGACATTTAAATACATAAAAAAAGTCCAGCCAGCAGTGCAATTTCCATAGTGACTGTGTGCACCAGCTTAGACTATGATTATACCTTTAAATGAAAGTGCTTTTTGCATATGGAACTCCACCACAGCAATCCACCATCTGTGCCCCCACCTGGGTTGCACTCACCCACAGGCGTTGACCCCCTGAACATACACTAAGGTAGATCACAAAGGCTTTAAAATGCTGCTCTCATGTAATATGTCACCATTCAAGAACACTCAATCTGTGTGCCCAACAGAGTGCCTCTGCTGCTAGTTCCAGCAATGTCTCCTCTATACTTTCTCCCGACTGTCAGTTCCTAGCTGTGACAGGAGGTCAAACTCCTCATCATCCTTCAAGTTAGAGGACCTGTAGTGTATACCTACTATTAATTTCCAATTTGTTTCTTCCCTTTGAAGCTCCAGCCACATGGTTTCCACTTCCCCCTTGCCTCTTTAGCTAAGTTGTCCCTCACATTCACTATCAAAACAATCTTAATATACAGGCATACCCCTTCAATACAAGGAGTACCCCTGAAACACTGGCAAGCCAGTCATGTGAGCTGTCCATCCAGTTTTCTGATATTCCCATGAAGTTCAAATCCTCCTCATGTATCAGGAGCTCCAGTTCTTCCTTTTTATGAGCTAGACATCTTGCATTTGTATACATACCTTTTAATTTTGTACGATGGTATATTTGTTCCTTCTTAGTTTTTCTGAGGTTGTGGTTGTGTTCTGCCAACCTATTCATCTTTAGTTTCAGTTTTCTTGTTTTACTACCACTACAAGATGGAACTCCATAGCCGAGGGCAATAGTACCCTCTGACCTTCGCTCACTGCCGTCTATAGCTTCTTCTGATTCCCTAGTTTAAAAGCCCCTCTAAAATTTTTGCCATCTTTTTCCCCAACAGAGCTGAACCCTACCTATTTAGGTGCAGTCAATCCCTGCTACAGAGTTGAAACCGACCAAAATGTCAGCCTAGTTCCCCAAGAACCCAAAACCCTCCTCCCTTCACCAGTTCCTCAGCCACTTGTAAATTCTGCGATCTCCTGCTGCCTTTCTGGAGTGGCTCGAGGTGCAGGCAATATTTCTGAGACTACCACCTTGAAGGTTCTTTTCCTCAAGTCTCCCAAGTCCCTAAAATAATTTTCTAGGATGCTCCACCTTCTTTCCTCCCCAGCCCCACCCAAAAATCTGTTCATCCGATCTGCGATGTGTCATCACACCGAGACCAAAAAAATCTCCCTAATAAATGGATGTCTGTTAGTCTGCCAAGGGACCTAAAAATGCTTAATGATATAACATACACTTTACTGGCAGACCCAGCAAATTCATCCAAAGAGCTGATTATTTAATGCCAAAAGAATCCTCCAAGATTCATAGGCAACTCTTGCAAAGTTTGGTGTCAAAGTACATGCATCTTTAGTTGCAAAGAAATTGCATCAATTTAACCTGCATGGAGGTTATGTGAGGAAAAATATTTTCTGATCAAAAAGAACATTAGAGCAAGACTACAGTTTGCCATTTACCCTATAGGCAAAGACTAGATTTCTGGAACAACGTGCTGTGGTCTGGTGAATCAAACAGACTTCTTTGGCCAAATTTAACAGTAGATATGTTTGGTGCAAATTAAAAGAGCGTTTCTGGAAGTGAACCATATGCCAGCTGTGAAACAGGGTGTTGGCAATGTTATGGTTTGGGGTTGTTAGGCTACCTTAGTGCCTGGGCAACTTGCATCATCACCATCTAGATTAAGCGTACACCCTCATTAGGCCACAAATTCAAATACTATAGTACCCTTGAATATTTAAAAAACTTGAAGTTGACCTGCCATTACTTGGTTAATATTTAAACAATTATCACTGACAACATCAAATCCTTTGAGAGTTCCCCCTCCCCCTTTGGCAGAACTGATTTAGAATTTTGATTAAAAAAAATGTTACATTTTCAATAGATTTCGTTTTGATTTGATGCTATTAACCACTTTTCCTTAGGTGAACATAATATGATGTCTTGGAGTTTAATTGGTTAAATCTGAATGATGCCGTGCAATTAGCAAGCCGGAAATTAATCATCTGGCAGCAGAAGTTTACCATATAGCTGACCAAGGACCAGATGGTCCCCAGTCATCTGACGGGGCGTGACCTTATGACATCACGTCCGGCCCCGGCAGTTGTAAACACTGCAGGGTCTTTGGCTGGAGAGCCTGAGATGTTTTTTTTTTTTATCTCAGGCTTTCTAGCCTAGAGGAAGGATGTGGGGACTTATAGACCCCACATCTCTCCATAATGCGGACCTGTCTTGCCCTATTCCTAGGTATAAAGTGAGCCATCTTAGTGAGGCGGTCAGCAACAGAGACTCAAGAATGCTTTAGAACTTGTGGCCCTAGAAAGTTCTTTTGAGGCAGGACTGTGTATTCAGAGTTGCTTTCCTAGAGAGGCCCAGATAACATTTGCGATAAGGCATCAGCCTTACCATACCTTGACCCAGGTGGATACAAGATTATAAAATTTAACCTGGAAAAGAACAGTGAGAACGATCACAGGATGCTTAGCACCTTCAGCAAATGCCTACATTCAGAGAAGGTTTCCTTAATTACCAGTAACTCCTTTTTCCCAGTGTCATAATTTCTTTTGGCTGAAGATATTAAATGAGAGAAGTAAGCGCAAGAATGAAGCTCCATATTTTCACCACTTCGTTGAGAGAGGATAGCAAACAGCAGTGGAGTCAGAAGCATCCACTTCCACTATAAAAGGTTATTCAGGATTGGGATGTGTCAATTTCACCTTTCTTTGTTAACTGTGTAATTGGAGCTATCACCTTAGAGAAGTTTCTTATGAATTTTCTGTACAAGTTGGCAAACCTGACAAACCATTGGATTTCCAGGGGCAGGCCAATCTACCACTGCTTTATTCTTCTCAAGATCCATGCTCGCTCCATCTGGAGAAATAATATACTCCAAAAACGGGATCTGGGCTTGTTCACACTCGCATTTCTCCAATTTGATGTAAAGTCGATTCTGCCTTAATCTTTCAAAGACAATGCAAACATGCTTGTGCTGCTCTTCAAGGCTATCAGAAAAAATTAGAAAGTTATCCAGATAATCAATCACAAATTGGTCCAACAGATCCGAAAAACATTGTTTATGAATAGGGTTGAGTGAACACGGACTGTATTGTTCGGGATCGTACGGGACTTTTGGGTGTTTGGTACCCGGACACGGACCCGAACATTTTACTGTATATTCTGTATATTTTACTGTATATGCAGAGACCATTTAATGCAAGCTCAGTGCATATGTGTCTGCTTAATCTGGATTTTTAAAAAAAAAACGTTTTTTCCTTCATATTTTACTGTGACATACAGCGTTTAGACACTGCTGTTCTAATCTGTTATTCAAAAAGCACCAATTTAAGGGGAAAATTCTTTTTCAGTTTTTCATTCATATTTTACTTTGACATACAGCGTTTAGACACTGCTGTATTCTAATCTGCTATTCAAAAAGCACCAATTTAAGGGGAAAATTATTTTTCAGTTTTTCATTCATACTTTACTGTGACATACAGCGTTCAGACACTGCTGTTCTAATCTGCTTTTCAAAAAGCACCAATTTCTCATCACTCGGCGAGTGCTTGTTGGCCACGCCTCTCCTCCTGGGCACAGCTTGTTCCCTTTACGGGGTGCCTGGGGGACGGGCTCCTTCTACCACTCTCCATCCCCAGATATGTTCATTCCCTTTGTTATCACCTACTGAGGTTTTCCTGAGGTTACGACTGTTTGTTACTTTATATTTGCTCTCTGTACCCTGTGAGTTATTACTTGTATCTCTGTAACTTTTCAGTGCATATTATACGTTGTACTACATTTGTTAACTTCAATAAAAAATTTTGAAACAAAAAGCACCAATTTAAGGGCAAAATTATTTTTCAGTTTTTCATTCATATTTTACTGTGACATACAGCGTTTAGACACTGCTGTGTTCTAATCTGCTATTCAAAAAGCACCAATTTAAGGGCAAAATTATTTTTCAGTTTTTCATTCATAGTTTACTGTGTGTCCTCCTCCACCGCTGCTTCCACCTACACCGCCACATCCACCGCCATCTCAACCTTCTATTCCATATGGGCCTCGTCCTCCTAGATCAAGATGATTATTTTTTATTTTTATGTTTTTTATGTTATTTTAAGTTATTTCCCTATCCACATTTGTTTGCAGAGAACTTGCCATGCTCTTAACAAGACGTTGCTGCCATTTGTAGCCCTCTAGCAATTTCCATGTTTTTTTTAGAGCCATGTTAGTGCTCAAAAGTTCAGGTCACCATTGACTTCAATGGGGTTCGGGATTGGGGTCAAGTTCGGGTTAAGTCCGGGTCACGAACCCAGACTTTGTTTTCAAGTTCGGCTGGACCCACCGAACCCGGACATGCAGGTGTTCGCTCAACTCTATTTATGAAATGTTTAAAAGTCGAGAGAGGGCGTGGCCGGCAGCCGAGGTGTATGGCTGCTGTGTGAGATAGCTCTGTTCCACAGTGGTATACCGGAGCAATTTAAAGCTTTCCTGAGCCTCAAAACGCCGTGGTTTTCGGTCACTGACTTTGGGGCAACCCTTGGCAACATGTCCAGGAAAAGAAAAGAAGCTGGGAAACTGACCAGAATGACTGATTTCTTTCAGCAACCCGGCGGCTTGCATTTCCAAGATGGCGCCAGTAAGCACACAGGAAAAGCACAGGCTAAACATTCAGGAAAGAAAGATAGCTCATATCATTCTCACTCACACAAATACAGGGATATTCAGGGATATAGTGACTGGTTTCCATCATCTTCATCCTCATCCAGTCCAGTGAAAGCCAAGCAACAAAACCTTGAGCATATTAACCATGAAGGGATAGGAGAAGAATTTGATTCCTCTCTAAAATGACACAAGAGAATTGCAGGACTCCATACTGGAGTTCCCAACTAAAAAACAGCCTGTGATAGACACAACCCTAAAATAAATAAACAATTCATGCTGATAATGATTATATCATCAATGACCTCATTTACTGAATACTCCCATTTTATTTTCTATGTGGTTTACTCTGCCTTTAACTTCTTTGATTTCAGACTTAAAATGTCCCTTACACGCCATTTTAAGTCTGAAATCAAAGATGTTAAAGGCAGAGTAAACCACATAGAAAATAAAATGGGAGTATTTAGTAAACGAGGTCATCGATGCCCACAATGACAGAGAAGATGAACTACAAACAATTAAAGCCAAGCCAGCTCATCTGGAGGATCGATCAAGAAGAACTAAACTAAAAATGAGTGGGATACTGGAAACGGTTAAAACGATCGATCTCCATGCGCACTTCCAAAAAATACTGCAGGAAATACTCCCTGACACTCCTATGGCTGAACATTCCATTGACAGAATACATAAATTACCCAAGCCCAGATATCTACCAGATCACCTGCCAAGGGACACAATTGCCAGGATTCATTTCTTTCAAACCAAAGAAAAATTTCTACTACATACATACATCTTCTACCCAGATCTATCCACATACACGATTCAAAGATGAAAAAATATGGCCACCATTGTTCTGTCTCTAGGACAGATAGCTAAACCTTCCTGCTCCATAAACATCAGATACCATATTTCTTTGATCTCAGATTTATTAGAACAAGCCAGGTGAAACTACAAATTGATAAAAATAGACATCAATTAGTACAAAATTGCATACAATAAAGAAACAATGCTTTATAATACAGGATGGGATAACAAGAACTCACGTTTTAAGGTCTCTCAGGGGTTATGGCGAGAGATTGAAGAAACATACCTTACTGCCCTGCTGTATCTTCTCAAATGGTGGCTGTATAAATCCCAGCATGCCCCTGGTTCCTAACAACTTTATTAAACACATTCTGAGTTTACAATTATTGCAGAACAGCTAAAGCTATACCAGAAAAGAACAGTAGGTGGCACCTGCACTCTTCACATAACTAACTTGCATGAATCAAGAAAAATAGACTCAAGTAATCAGAATAGAAGTCTGGTGGAGAGAACAACCATCACTAAGCCACTGAGAAACCATCAGATTATATACAAATGGGCCCATTTGTCTAAATTGCTAATAACAAAGACGGAAATCATTCAACATCACTTCTGTAGAAGATGGCATATGCCTACTGAGAGAATGGATTATCTTGGAATCAGAGGACAATTCTAAAACAAACATGGAGTCCTCACATCCACACTCTCTTACCTAAGACAAAACAATGGAAGAAAGGAGACTCAGGATAATCAATATCCAACTACACCAACACAGCTCTGGTAGGCTTTAGGAACACTAACCAGCTCTGTTTTCCCCCCTGTTTGATATTGTGGGATACCATCCCCTCAGATTCTTTTTTTTTTTTTTATTTATATGTTTTTATTACATTTTTTTCGACAATACATGAAATGAAAAAAATCAAAAAAAAAAAAAAAAGAAACAACAAATAACAAGTAAAATTAGGTTTATACCTCTATACATCTGTGTCAAATACCAGCTTTACTGAACCTTAATAGTTCCTAAACCAAAGGGAAAAAAAGAAAGGCTCCAAGAGGGTCTCTCTTGTGATATTATTATCAAAACATTTTGTGAAAAATTTCCCAATAAGTCAAAAAAATTATTGTCAAGAAAAAACTTGTGAAAGAGAAAAAAAAAAGGGGGTAAGGAGGTCTCTCATTGTGATATTAATATCAAAACATTAAGTGAAAAATTACCCAAGAAAATTATCGTTAAGGAAAAACCTGTGAGAAAAAAAAAAAGAGAGGGTTTCTTGTTGTGATATTATTATCAAAACATCAAGTGAAATATTTCCCAAGAAGTAAAAAAAAAAAAAAAGAAAAAAAAAGGGGGTGGGGGGAAGGGGAGAAGTCTTCAAAAATATAAGTAATATCAATAGGAACCTACATATTGAAAAACAATTTTTTTTTTAAATACATTTAGACAAATCAGATACATAGTAAACTACCAAGATTAGCATCCAGATAAGAAACATTTAATCTAAACTAGTAAAACCATTATATACGGACCATGAAAATTCCATCGTCCACTAACGAACAACCATACATTGCCCATATCAGACAAATAACCCTTACGTGATCCTGAATCTCTGCGGCAGCATAAACCAGGTTCCATGTATCAGATGGTTTGCCTATCAGGCAACACAGCTGACAGGAGGTATTAAAAAACCCAAGGGCAGAGAGCCCACAAACACAAACAAGACAGACAAAAAAAAAAGGAAGAGGTTGAAGAAAGAGAGGGGGGAAGGAGAAGAAAAGGAGGGAGACTCATGGTGTAACCAAAAAGTTGCAACATAACAAAATATCACAGATCATGACTACTCATCCAAAAGCTCAGCGTATTTCTTAGATTGGGTGAAGGCAAGTCAGCATGCCCAAATCTTATGAGCCTGAGGGGCATGACCCCTGAAATCATAGGTCATGTCCTCCAGGCGATACGTATGGTCAACAGAACGCAGCCAAAGAGCTATAGGTGGAGCCACTGGATTCTTCCAATATAAAGGAATGAGAGCCTTAGCCGCATTGAGGAGGTGAGGTGTAATTGACCTTCTATACCAATGGGGCGGAACCGTCGTACCATGAAATAGAACAGACCACGGGTCAGCAGCAACAGGGGAACCCTGGATAGTTTCTATGAGTGATAGCACCGAGGACCAATAAGTACATATGATTGGACACGACCACCATATATGAGCATGGGTGGCAGGTTGTCCACAACCCCTCCAACACAGAGGGTAAGTATAGAATTAGTCACAGAATCCATGAGTGTCAGTTGCAAGTCAGTTTCCCAGCGTTGCAAAGAGGGCAACTGTTGGATAGGCTCCATGGCAAAGAGCGCTTTATACATTTGGGACAAAGCACCTTTTTGAGGACTATCAGATACCAGGAGTTTTTCTACCGGGTTTAGTGAGCTCAGCGTACGTAGAGGTTGTGGAAGGCTTTTGATGAACTGCCTCAGTTGGTTATATTGCCAAAGGTCTCGAAAAGACAATGCAGAATAACGAGGAAAGGTGGATACAGGGAGTATTCCCTGAGAGGAGGAGACATGGTGTAACAAAGTATTTATAGAATACGGCAGCCAATGTTGAAAAGAAAGATCATGCAGACCCTGGATGAAATAATTATGGCCTAGGAGAGGCATCAAGGGTGAATTGTAGTGTAGCTTGAAACGTTTATGCCATGTGTCGCAGGTATGGAAAACAGAGGTGGATAAGGGAGATGTTCCAGATGCGTAAGTTCTACACTTAGAAGGAATCCAAAGTTGACGATACAAAGAAGTCTCAGCAAGATCACATTCTAACTGCACCCACAACTTAGTACCCAGGTTATGTTTCCAGTCCAAAACCCGGGTCATAATAGATGCTTTAGATATTTCTCAAAATCTGGCACCGCCAGTCCCCCATACAGCTTGGCACGCATCAAAATATTTCCAGCTATTCGGGGGGCTGATCGGCACCAGATATAAGACATCACTAGGGAGGATAGCAATTTAAAAAAAAATTTTGGAACATTAAAAGGTAACATTTGAAACAAAAAGAGCACCCTGGGTAGCACGTTCATCTTGACCACGTTCACTCTCCCAGTCCAAGAGGTCGCCAAATGATCCCACTTACTCAGGTCGGCCCTAACTTCATTAAGGAGAGGAACGTAATTTGCCACCAAGGTATCACAGATGTTCGCAGTAAGGTGGACACCTAAATATTTAAGGGAGCAAGATTGCCACGCAAATGGAAAAGATGGTCGGAGTCTATCAACCACAGAATGGGGAACAGAAACGTTCAAAATCTCAGATTTGGATAAATTTATCTTAAAATTAGAAAGGGCGCCATATCTATGGAGTTCTGATAGGAGATTTGGGAGAGAGATAAGGGGCTGCTGAACATAAAATAAGATATCAGCGGCATACGCCGCATATTTATGTTCAGAAGGTCCTATAATAATACCATGAGCAGAGGGATTAGCTCGAATATGAGCCAGGAAGGGTTCTAAAGAAACAACGAAAAGAATGGGAGAAAGAGGGCATCCCTGCCGTGTGCCATTAAATAACGTAAAGGGGGAACTAAGGATACCATTCACACGAATCTGTGCAGTGGGGAAACGGTAAAGGGCCCCTATCATGTAAAGGAGTCTGGGACCCACGCCCATAGCCTGGAGAGTGGACATAAGAAAGTCCCAGTCCACCCTATCAAACGCCTTCTGTGGAAAGCAGTAGGGTGGGCTGGGAGGTCCCTCCAACATGGGACTGCAGAGAAAGCATACGGGAGACATTATTCCTGGCCTCTCGGCCAGAAACAAAGCCCGTTTGGCTTTTGTCAATAAGATCTGATAAAAATGTGAGCAGTCTAGCCGCAAGTGCTTTAGCATAGACCTTTACGTCTATATTTAAGAGGGAGATGGGGCGGTAACTGCTACAGAGACTGGAATCTTTGCCCTCCTTGGGAAGTACGGTAGCATAAGCATACAACGTCTCTGGGCGAAGGACGCCCCCATCAGGGAGAAGATTAACGTACAAGGCCAGGTGCGGTAACAGAGTGTCAACATATGTTTTATAATAAAAGACAGAGAACCCGTCAGGGCCAGTGATATCTTGGTCTAAATAAGAGGTGGCCACGCTCGAGAGTTGGGGGAGATTAGCCTGGGCCAAATATTCTGCACTCAAGGAGCGACGGTGGTCCTGATCAGTAATAGTTTTAGGAACGTTATATAGGGTTTGGTAAAAGGACTGGAACACAGAGGCTATGGAAGTGGAATCATGCGCCAGTGTATCATTGGCTCTCTTAATTTTAGGGATAAAAGAAGCAGATTTCTGTTTTCTAAGGGAATTGGCCAATTGCCTACCTGGTTTATTACCCCATTTGTATTGGCGTTGAGAAACACGCTTATATAGCTGTTTGTGTTGTGCATATAAGAGTGTCTTAAGATCCTCTCTCTTCTGTGTTAAAGTGTGGAAAATTGCCGCAGACAGGGAGGTTTTATGGCTACGTTCTAAGTTACGGATCTCAGACAGCAAGGCAGTCAGTAGGAGAGACCTCTCTTTCTTCTTCCAAGAGCCCAGTTCGATAAATTTACCACGGATACAAGATTTATGAGCTTCCCACAGCACCGCAGGGTCAGTGTCAACTGCAGAATTTTCAGAGAAGTACATGGAGATCTCCCCACCTATGCGCTGCTTATCTAGAACATCACCAAAAAGAGTATCATTTAACCTCCATTGAGTACGTTTATTCGAAAGAGAGGGGACGGTAAACGTAAGGGTGACCGGTGAATGATCGGAAAAGGAGGATGGCTCAATGGAGGTGCAACATAATAATTCTAAGTGAAAGTGATCTAATAAGATGTAATCTAATCTAGAATAGGTGAGATGAGTTTTAGAAAAATAAGAATAGTCCCTGTCTGAAGGGTGTTGTGTACGCCAGGCGTCCACTAGTTGGCTGTCGTGTGAGCGTTTCCGGAGATGGATCAAGCGTTTGTGTGCAATAGCCGACTTACCAGTGGAAGTGTCTATCTTAGGTTCAAGGGTGACGTTAAAATCCCATCCCCTCAGATTCAGTTAGAACTCCTTTTTATTATCGACCCATCAGCAAGTCAAAGTTTTATTTTTTCTTTGTTGCGCTTCACCTTCTGTTTTTCTTATTTTCTTCTCTTTATTATTTTTTTTTTCCTTTTTTCTCTTCTACTTGAGATCATTGATTAATACCAAACTTATTGATGCATTCTCACCGCAAATTCCACATACTCTGGAAACACTGCATCATTACCACCTTTTGGCCTTATTCATACTGTTTAAATTTAGCCATTTTCTATCAACCCAGAGTCTTCGATAATTATACCTCACAACTGCCATCAAAGGTTTCAGAATATCTACTTTTAATGTTCGAGGACTGAACAGCCCTGCTAAAAGAAGTATGCTATGGAAAGAAGCACAACTCCTACATTGTGATCTACTATGTCTCCAAGAGACTCATGTTTCCTCACAAAGTCCACCGAAGTTCCAGCATCCACGATTCTCCACACTAATCTGCTCCAATGCTTCTAAGAAAAAAATTAGGTGTTGCCAAAGACACTGTGTCCTTCAAGAAGGTTCACACTGAAGTTGATCCTTTGGGTAGATATGTTATTCTAGTATGCAAAATCAATAATGTAGTATATACTGTAGTAAATGTCTATCTACCTAATGCAAAAAAAATCACGTTTAAAAAAATATGGAAACAGGTACAGAGAGTGCGGAAGGGTCATACAATATTATGTGGTGACTTTAAGGCAATCCCCAACCAACAACTAGATGTGTCCAATGTGCCACAAACCCACAACGATAGGGCCAACCTTTTGCACTTTATGTCATCAGCGAACCTACATGATGTGTGGCAATGTCAACACTCGGCGGGGAGAGATTATTCTTACTTTTCGAGTGTGCATTGCTCGTACTCACGAATGGATCTCTTTATGGTCGACAAATTCTTACCGCAAAACATTGGCATGTCTAATATACAGTATATCATAAAAGTGATGTAAACCCATCACATTTTTGTAAATATTTTATTATACCTTTTCATGTGACAACACTGAAAAATGACACTTTGCTACAATGTAAAGCAGTGAGTGTACAGCTTGTATACCAGTGTAAATTTGCTGCCCCCTCAAAATAACTCAACACACAGCCATTAATGTCTAAACCGCTGGCAACAAAAGTGGTTACACTCCTAAGTCAAAATGTCCAAATTGGGCCCAATTAGCCATTTTCCCTCCCCGGTGTCATGTGACTCGTTAGTGTTACAAGGTCTCAGGTGTGAATGGGGAGCAGGTGTGTTAAATTTGGTGTTATCATTCTCACTCTCTTATACTGGTCACTGGAAGTTCAACATGGCACCTCATGGCAAAGAATTCTCTGAGGATCTGAAAAAAATAATTGTTGCTCTACATAAAGATGGCCTAGGTTATAAAAAGATTGCCAAGACCCTGAAACTTAGCTGCAGCACAGTGGCCAAGACCATACAGCAGTTTAACAGGACAGGTTCCGCTCAGAACAGGCCTCACTATCGTTGACCAAAGAAGTTGAGTGCACGTGCTCAGCTTCATATCCAGAGGTTGTCTTTGGGAAATAGACATATGAGTGCTGCCAGCATTGCTGCAGAGGTTGAAGGGGTGGGGAGTGAGCCTGTCAGTGCTCAGACCATACGGCGCACACATCAAATTGGTCTGCATGGCTGTCATCCCAGAAGGAAACCTCTTCTAAAGATGATGCACAAGAAAGCTCCCATACAGTTTGCTGAAGACAAGCAGACTAAGGACATGGATTACTAGAACCGTGTCCTGTGGTTTGATGAGTCCAAGATAAACTTATTTGGTTCAGATGGTGTCAAGCATGTGTGGTGGCAACCAGGTGAGGAGTACAAAGACAATCGTGTCTTGCCTACAGTCAAGGATGATGGTGGGAGTGTCGTGGTCTGGGGCTGCATGAGTGCTGCCGGCACTGGGGAGCTACAGTTAATTGAGGGAACCATGAATGCCAACATGTACTGTAGCATACTGAAGCAGAGCATGATCCCCTCCCTTCAGAGACTGGGTCGCAGGGCAGTATTCTAACATGAGAACGACGCCAAACCCACCTCCAAGACAACCACTGCCTTGCTAAAGAAGCTGAGGACCTAAACCCTTTTGAGCATCTTTTGGGCATCCTCAAACAGAAGGTGGCACAGCTTAAGGTCTCTCTAACATCCACCAGCTCCGTGATGTCATCATGCAGGAGTGGAAGAAGGCTCCAATGGCAACCTGTGAAGCTCTGGTGAACTCCATGCCCAAGTGCTGGAAAATAAGGGTGGCTACATAAAATATTGACACTTTGGGCCCAATTTGAACATTTTAACTTATGAGGTGTACTCATTTTTGTTGCCAGCGGTTTAGACATTAATGGCTGTATGTTGAGTTTTTTTGAGGGGATAGCAAATATGCACTGTTGAATAAATGGAATAGTGCGCTTATTCAAAATATGGTGTACATATAAAAATATGACAAACAATTATTATTGATATAAAAGAACCAACAATAATAATTGTTTGTCACATTTTTATATGTACACCATATTTTGAATAAGCGCACCATTCCATTTATTAATTTCTTATTTTACATTTCTGGTAGCAGCTTTTCACTTATCAGCGCACCCCCTCTCTTTAATAAAATATACACTGTTATACAAGCTGTACACTCACTACTTTACATTGTAGCAAAGTGTCATTTCTTCAGTGTTGTCACATGAAAAGATATAATAAAATATTTACAAAAATGTGAGGGGTGTACTTACTTTTGTGAGATACTGTACATATTATCACATGGCCTGACCATGCTCTGTTTCCATTACAGTGGAAGGGTCACATACAGAAACCAGGGCAAACAGATGAAAAAACAATACTTTTATTTTTGACCATCCAGATTACAGGAATTTTTTCATATCAATACCCCATCAGTTTCCGACCCCTTCACTGTATGGAATAGTCACAAAGCCTATATAAGAGGTTTACTTATGAAATTCAGTAATGTTCCTAAGAGGGGGAGGAACCTGCGGCTTTCAGATTTATTAATCAGATTTATATGGAATCAGCAAACAAAAAAAATCCTGATCCCTCGGTTAGCTCTCAGTTAGATCATGCTCGACACGAACTCAGATTACTACTTATTTCTCACCATAACAATAAAATAAGAAAATGGAAAGCTCAGCTCTACTGCCATAGCAATAGGGCTGGGAAACTGTTAGCTAACAAAATAACAGCTTCATAGTCCCTGCTCTCTTCATGTCCTGTTATCCTTTCCCTTTCCTGTCTTACTCCCAGGTCCCGTGTATGACCTTGGCTTTTGCTACAATTACGATTTATACGCATTCCATACTTGCTGTACATACTTAGGTTAGGCAGTTGTTTCTCATGTGTCACTATTTGTTTAGTTATCTGGTTTCTTTTACACAGTTTGGTATGTTGGAGGTAGTGATGGGCCAAACACCTCCCTATTCGATTCGCACCAGAACACCACGAATGGGGGAAAAGTTTGTTCGAACATTCAAACTCTATTGAAGTCTATGGGACTCGAACTTCAAAAATCAAAGTCCTCATTTTAAAGGCTTAAATGCAAGTTATTTCCCATAAAAAGTGCATGGGAGTCCGGGTACTGACCTGCGGGACATGTACCAATGCAAAAATGTTATTTTAAAAGGAGCAGTGATTTTAATGATGCTTAAAATGAAACAATAAAATAAAAATTCCTTTAAATATCGTGCCTGGGGGGTCCCCCTAATGTGCCTGCAAAGTGGCGCATTTGTACTATGTATAGATCTTGCTACAGCAATGCTGACATTTCTAAAAGAAAAAATGTAATTAAACAACTTTAAGACAGGAAGGATTTGCCCCCCTTTGTGACCAGGCCCTATTTAGCAATTCAGCACTGTGTTACTTTAATTGACAATTGCGCGGTTGTGCAACATTGTACCCAAATTAAATTGATGTCCTTTTTTTCCGACAAATAGAGCTTTCTTTTGGTGGTATTTGATCACCTGTGGGATTTTTTTTTTGTGCGCTATAAACAAAAAAAGCGCGACAATTTTGAAAAAAAAAAAAAAACAATATTTTTCACATTCTGCTATATGACATTCTCAAAAAAAAAAAAAATCAACATGTTTTAACATTTTAGGCCAATTTGTTTTCTGCTACATATTTTTGTTAAAAAAATTGCAAAAGCATATTTTGATATTTTATTGTGTCTACTAACTACGGGAAAGATTTATGTAATTTTTATTTTTATTTTTTTAACTAGTAATGGCGGCAATCTTCGATTTTTTGCGGGACTGCGACATTGCGGAAGACAGATTGGACCCCTGGCTGATATTTTTGACACTTTTGGGGGGACCAGTAACATTACTACAGTAATCAGTGCTAAAAATATGCACTGTTACTGTAATAATGACACTGGCAGGGAAGGGGTTATCATTATGGGTTATCAAGGAGTTAAATGTTGGTCTAGGGGAGGGATTCTAACTGCGGGGGGCGGGGCTTCTGAAATGACTATAGAGACATGTGATCCTATATAGAAGGATCACATGGGCTCTATCATCATTGCAGGGAGAAGAACAGTCAGCTGTGTTTACAACAGCTGACCATTCTTCTCTCTCAGCGGGGAATGATCGCGGCTGTCAGGCGGCAATTGGAGCCGCCTGACACATGCATCGGCTTCCCTGCTGACAAATGGGGGCGGGGGTGTGCTGCCAGCGGTGCACGCTCGTCTCCTAGCCTCCTGAGAGCGAGCGACGTATACCTATGTCGCTTTGCTCAGGAGCGGCTGCCTGCCACAGTAGAACTGCGGTGGGTGGGCGGTAACTGGTTAAACTTGCTTGCGGCTGTAATGTATTGTCGGCTCCCCGCAATACAGATAGAAAAAAGAAAAAATGGCGTAGGGTTTCCCCCCAGTGTTTCCGGGTCTGGTGTGGATTTGGATCTGGTATGCCAAAATTATAACAAAAGAAAAAAATGCGCAGACGCAGGAACGAGCGCTGCTGTTAAAAATTCAAAACAAATGTGAAATCGCATGTACTTGTCTTACAGGTGCAGAAAAATTGGGCCTTGGTTGTTGGTGGTGCCTGAACACTGCAAATCCTCGCAGTTACTCTTGCGGGGCGCATGAATGGGCACTGCTGTTAAAAATACCATACAAATTTGAAATCGCATGTACTTGTCATACAGGTGCAGAACAATTGGGCCTTGGTAGTTGGTGGTGCCTGAACACTGCAACCCCTCACAGTTACTCTTGCTGGGCGCAGGAACAGGCCCTGCTGGTAAAAATTCCATACAAATTTGATATTGCATGTACTTCTCATACAGGTGCAGAAAAATTGGGCCTTGGTTTTTGGTGGTGCCTGAACACTGCAACCCCTCACAGTTACTCTTGCTGGGCACAGGAACAGGCCCTGCTGGTAAAAATTCCATACAAATTTGATATTGCATGTACTTCTCATACAGGTGCAGAAAAATTGGGCCTTGGTTTTTGGTGGTGCCTGAACACTGCAACCCCTCACAGTTACTCTTGCTGGGCACAGGAACGGGCCCTGCTGTTAAAAATTCAATACAAATTTGAAATCACATGTACTTGCCATACTTGTCATACAGGTGCTGAAAAATTGGGCCTTGGTTGTTGGTGGTGTCTGAACACCGCAATCCCTCGCAGTTAAGCCCCGTACACACGTACCGATTTTCGGCCGTAAATATTCGGCCGCCGACCGATCGGCTGATTGTAGGCTTGTTAGTATGATGCTTCCGACAGCCGACAGCGCATTTTTGGCCGAACAGAATCTGGCGTGCAGACTTTAAAATTTTTGTTGGCCGTCACCAGAACGGCCGATTGTTCGCCAGTCAGTACAGAATTCGGCCGACAATCAGCAGATTTGCAAGACTGGGCATGCTCAGAAAAGAAAAAACACACGGAAAGTTAACCATCACATGACATCACTTCTGCAGTCGGCTGTTGTTGGCCGATAAAATTCGTGTGCAGTCTTTTGCAGTTTTCAACCGACAGGACAGCCCTGGACAAAAGACGGCCGATCGTTTGGCCGACGATCCCTACGTGTGTACGGGGCTTTACTCTTGCTGGGTGCAGGAACGGGCCCTGCTGTTAAAAATTCCATACAAATTTGAAATCGCATGTACTTGTCATACAGCTGCAGAAAAATTGGGCCTTGGTTGTTGGTGGTGCCTAAACACCGCAACCCCTCCCAGTTACTCTTGCTGGGTGCAGGAATTGTTGGGCTGTTAAAAATTAGATACAAAATTGAAATTGCATGCACCTGTCATACAAGTGCCTCTGTGAAGGCAGGATGAGCTCTGCAACTTTACCCTTGTAACGTGGATCAAGAAGGGTTGACATCCAGTAATAATCCCTCTCCTTGATACCACAATTCCTCTGGTCCTTTCGCAGGTTTTTCAGAATCAGGGAGCCCATGCAGCCTAAGTTTGAGGAGGCATGAGATTCTGAGTCCTCTAGGTCACTAAGGATTACATTGTCAGGAGCAGTGGCGGCTGGTTCTCAAAAATTGTTTTTTGGGGGGGGGGGGGCGCAAAAAGAAAAAATGTAATAGGTATTGCTTCGCGGCAAAAAATGCAGTAAAAAATTGCGTTACTTTGAGGTCATGGTACAGGCATGGCACAGAGGATGGTATAGGCATGGCACAGGTGATGGTATAGGCATGGCACACATGATGGTATAGGCATGGCACAGGTGAGGGTACAGGCATGTCACAGGTCATGGTACAGGCATGTCACAGGTCATGGCACAGGCATGGCACAGGTCATGGTACAGGCATGGCACAGGCATGGCACAGGTCATGGTCCAGGCATGTCACAGGTCATGTCACAGGTCATGGTACAGGTCATGGTACAGGCATGTCACAGGTCATGGTACAGGTCATGGTACAGGCATGTCACAGGTCATGGTACAGGCATGTCACAGGTCATGGTACAGGTCATGGTACAGGCATGTTACAGGTTATGGTACAGGCATGGCACAGGCATGGCACAGGTCATGGTACAGGCATGGCACAGGCATGGCACAGGTGATGATATAGGCATGGCACAGATGATGGTATAGGCATGGCACAGGTGATGGTACAGGCATGTCACAGGTCATGGTACAGGCATGGCACAGGCACGGCACAGGTCATGGTACAGGCATGGCACAGGCATGGCACAGGTCATGGGACAGGCATGTCACAGTTGTCACTTACCTGCTCTTGAGCTGGCTCACTCGACCAGACCGGCTGCTGTGCTGTGGGCAGGTTCAGGCCATGAGGGGACGACACTGGACACCCCGACCTCTCCGGGCAGCTCCTCTTCTGCCAATACCTCTCTGATCACAGATTATCTCTGCACAATCCGATCCTGGATTACAACCGACTAATCACAAAGTGAGGCCGCAACCCCCCCCCCCCCGCCCGCTGGCTGATGGCACAGTCTAGACTGGAGGAAGTCTGCTCTCTGCAGGGTCAGGTCTTCACCTGCTCCTCTGTACTGCGCTCTGCTGTGCGACATTATACACTGCTCCTCTCTATAACACGGCGGCGGCTTCTCCGGAGGGCGAGTCCTCAGTACTCCCGGCTACCGCCTCCGATCTCCCCAGCCAATGGAATGGGGTTTGCCTTTTGGCCAATCAGGAAGCGCGTATCGGATACGCTTCCTGATTGGCCAGGAGGAGGATCCGTGTGACAATAGCAAATTTTCATTCGCTATTGTCACACAATGGGTGGGCTCGGGACGCACTGCTCTGTGCCCTGGGTCCACCCTTTTTTTAGCCTGTGAGAGCCTCTGGCTCTAATCACATGGCTAAAAAAAATCCCATTGAACTCCATGCGTCCGGCGCCCTGCATGTAGATTAGGGGGCCGAAGGCATGGATAGGGGGGCGGCGCCCCAGCGCCCCCAACACACCGGCCGCCACTGGTCAGGAGCAACCTCTACCCAGCCACATACAACTCCTGGGGTTTCTGGGTAATGACAACCATCCCTTGAAGACTGCTGTATGTTAACCTCTACATCCATGCTGTCACAATCCTCCTCCTCTTCCTCCTCTTGCTCCTGTGTGTTTTTTTACCCCTTCAGGAATGACATCTGCATAAAGGGGGCCTTGTGAGGAAAGGAAGTCCTCCTCTTCCTCCCGCTGTTCTGCCTCAAGTGCCCTGTCCATGATTTCTCTAAGCGTGTGCTCCAGCAGGAAGACTAGAGGGATAGTGCATCCTTTATCAGCAGTCACTGGCGTGACGAAAAGAAGCCAAGCTCCCCTGAGCCTGTCCTCGTGCCATACTCACACAGGTACTCATTGATGGCCCTCTGCTGCATGTGCAGCCACTGCAGCATTACCAACATTGAGAGCCACCTGGTGGGCATTAGGGATGATCGAACGGTTTGGGTCGACCATCGGTTCGACCCGAACATTGACTGTTCGAGGTTCGGCCGAATTCCGAACTTTTTGCTGAAAAAGTTTGGAATTCGGCAACCAGAACCGACCAAAATGCAATGGGACAGGAAATGGGCTTTAAAAGCCCGTGATTGGACCAGAACCATCAGTAAAAGCCAATAGAGGGGGCAGGAGAATGCTAGGAATGTGATTGGAGTGACTATGGGGTCCATAGGCCAATCATTAGTAAATACGCCCCCCAGTATATAAGATAGCCCCCGCCAAATTCCTAGCATTGTAATACAGGGATGTGGAAGAGAGTGGAAGCAGTTCTGTTACTTCTGCTTCAAAGTGTCATTTAGCAATTTTTAGTGTGAGGAAAGGGATATCTGTGTAGTTAGGGTACTATTTTCCACTATAGTTAGATTTAATAATCTAGTTTCTGTAGGGAAAGTGTTAAGTGTAAGGGGACCGTAGTGTAGTGTAGGGTTAACTGACTCTGACTGCTATGGCAGGGTGACAAAACCCTTCCATGTCAGGGTGACCGCTATAGAGAAAAGATTGTTTCTCTTAGGGCACTTATAGAACAGCGATATGGCTTCTCGCCTGTCATCCTGCTTTTTTGCTGCAGGCGTTTATAGGGCTTTTTTGAGGACATGTTTGGAGTCAGGAACCTATATATGTGTATGTGTATATATACATACATGGGTGTGTGAATATATACCCCTATACAGAAGTTCAGATGTTTTGCCTGCCTCCAAAGACCCCAATAAAATGCCCAAAAAAACGCCTGCTGCAAAAACACACCTGGGCGTTTTTGTAGCTGGCGTTTTTTTGGGCATTTTTTGGGCTTCTTTGGAGGCAGGCATAACATCTGAACTTCTGTGTAGGGGTATATATACACACACACGTATGTATATACACACACACACATATATAGGTGTGAAAGTAGCAGAAACCTATGCTTGCGCTAATGAAATAATTAACACCCATATGGCTTCTCTGCTATCACACCTATATGTGTGTATGTGTATAAATACATATAAGTGTGTGTGTATATATATACCCCTATACAGAAGTTCAGATGTTTTGCCTGCCTCCAAAGACCCCAAAAAAATGCCCAAAAAAACGCCTGCTGCAAAAACACACCTGGGCATTTTTGTAGCTGGTGTTTTTTTGGGCATTTTTTGGGCGTCTTTGGAGGCAGGCATAACATCTGAACTTCTGTGTAGGGGTATATATACACACACCCATGTATGTATATGTACACATACACATATATAGGTGTGAAAGTAGCAGAAACCTATGCTTGCGCTAATGAAATAATTAACACACATATGGCTTCTCTGCTATCACACCTATATGTGTGTATGTGTATAAATACATATAAGTGGGTGACAAAACCCTTCCATGTCAGGGTGACCGCTATAGAGAAAAGTTTGTTTCTCTAAGAACACTTACAGAACAGGATGGTGGCTTCACCCCTGTCACCCTGCTTTTTGTTGCAGGCATTTATAGGGCTTTTTTGAGGACATGTTTGGAGTCAGGCATGACATCTGAACTTCTGTGTAGGGGTATATACACACACATGTATGTATATATACACATACACATATATAGGTGTGAAAGTAGCAGAAACCTATGCTTGCGCTATTGAAATAATTAACACCCATATGGTTTCTCTGCTATCACACCTATATGTGTGTATGTGTATAAATTCATAATACATATAAGTGCGTGTGTATATATACCCCTATACAGAAGTTCAGATGTTATGCCTGCCTCCAAAGATGCCCAAAAAATGCCCAAAAAAACGCCAGCTACAAAAACGCCCAGGTGTGTTTTTGAAGCAGGCGTTTTTTTTGGGGGCATTTTTTTGGGCACCTGTGCGATTTTTTACTTTTTGCGCTATAAACAAAAAAAGAGCGTAAATTTTGAAAAAATAACAATATTTTTCACATTTTTTTTATATGAAATTCCCCCCCCCCCCCCCCCCAAAATGTAAAAATCAAAATTTTTTTACATTTTTGGCCAATTTGTTTTCTGCTACATATGTTTGGTAAAAAAAAATCGCAATAAGCGTATTTTGATTGGTTTGCGCAAAAGTTATTGCGTTTACTAAGGGAAAGATTTACTGTATGTCATTTGTGGTGGTTTTTTTTAACGAGTAATGGCGGCGATCTGCGATTTTTTTTGCGGGACTGCGACATTGCGGCCGACAGATCGGACCCTTGACTGACATTTTTGACACTTTTGGGGGTACCAGTGACATTACCACAGTAATCAGTTCTATAAATATGCACTGTTACTGTAAAAATGACACTGGCAGGGAAGGGGTTAATTTTTATTGGTGATCAAGGGGTTAATGTATGCCTGGTGCTTACTGACGTGTGTGGGGGGAGGGGACTATGTGACACAAGGACAGATCGCAGGTTCAGCTATGCTGAACCCTGCAATCTGACCCTGCCTGTCACTTAGGAGATCCGCCCGCTTGTGTTTACACAAGCAGGCGGATCTCCACACTCGATTCCCCGACGATCGGGGAAGAGCAGCGGTGATCGCCCCTCCCCTGGCCCGACTCCCGCTATGATTGAATACAGCGGGAGCGAGCCTCCGGCGGCACGCGCGCGCCGCCGAGAGAGGGGAATGTCTGGTGACGTAGGTCTACGTCGCCAGACGTTATCGAGCCACTTTGCCGCAGTAGAGCTCTAGTGAGCAGTGCGGAAGTAGTTAAAGACAGAAGTTGTCAAACAAACCTGATTTCTTTTTATGAGGAGGTAAGTAAAACATTGGACAGAGAGGTGGCTGTGGTCGTAGTATACTTGGATTTTGCAAAAGTGTTTGACACAGTTCCCCCCACACAGCTAATGTGTAAGGTAAAGTCTACAGGCTTGGAAAGATCAGTTTGCAAATGGATAGAAAATTGGCTAAAAGATAGAATTCAGAGAGTAGTGGTTTATGATTCTTACTCTGAATGGTCTAAGGTTATCAGTGGTGTACCCCAAGGTTCAGTGTTGGGACACTTACTTTTTAATATCTTTATAAATGATATAGGGTCTGGGATTAAAAGTACCATTTCAGTCTTTGCATATGACACCAAGCTTTGCAGTGGAATAACTGCACAGGATGTGTCCAACTTACAAGCTGACCTCAATGCACTTGTTTCATTGGGCAAATATGTGGCAAATGAGTTTTAATGTTGATAAATGTAAAGTTATGCACTTGGGGGCTAAAAATATGCATGCATCATACATGCTAGGCGAGTAGAACTGGGGGAATCCATAGCGGCGAAGGATCTGGATGTTCTGGTAGATTGTGAGCTTAATAATAGCATGCAATGCCAAGCTGCTGTTTTCAAAGCAAGCAAAGTCCTTTCTTGTATTAACAGAGACATGGACTCCAGAGAGAGAGATAATTTTGCCCCTGTACAAATCATTAGTAAGATCTCATCTGGAATATGCAGTTCAGTTTTGGGCACCAGTTTTTAGAAAGGATATCGGGGAACTGGAGAAAGTGCAGAGAAGGGCAAGAGCCATGGAGGAGCTCAGCTATGAGAAAAGATTAGAGGAACTAAATTTATTGTCTCTTGAGAAGAGGAGATTAAGGGGGGATATGATCAACATGTATAAATACATAAGGGGTCCATAAAGTGAACTTGGTGTTGAGTTATTCACTTTAAGGTCAACACAGAGGACAAGGGGGAACTCTTTACGTCTGGAGGAAAACAGATTTCATCTCCAAATATGGAAAGGTTTCTTCACCGTAAGAGCTCTGAAAATGTGGAATAGACTCCCTCCAGAGGTGGTTCTGGCTAGCTCACTAGATTGGTTTAAAAAAGGCATGGATTCTTTCCTGGGTGGACTTAATATAAGTGGATACTAATATTTATAGGTAAAGTTGATCCAGGGAATATCAGATTGCCTCTCAGGGGATCAGGAAGGAATTATTTTCCCCCTGCTGTAGCAAATTGGATAATGCTTTGCTGGGTTTTTTTCGCTTTCCTCTGGATCAACTGCGGGTATAGGATTGTGTAGATGGGATTGTATGGTTGGGTTTTCATTACTGTTTTTGTATTTTTTTTTTTTTGGTTGAGCCAGATGGACTGTCTTTTTTCAACCTGACTAATTATGTAACTATGTAATTATGCCCCTAATATTTTTGGTGCACGGTTCACCACCAAAAAAAACACCCATGTCTGGAGCAGAAGGAAGAGCGCCTGAGCTGCACAAAGGGGTACAGCAATTATGCCCTTAATATTATTGGTGCTGGTGAGCCAACAACCAAAACACCCACGTCTGGAGCAGAAGGAAGAGCGCCTGAGATGCAAAAGGGGGTACAGCAATTATGCCCCTAATATTTTTGGTGCTGGTTCACCACCAAAAAAAACACCCACGTCTGGAGCAGATAGACGAGCGCCTGAGATGCACAACGGTGTACAGCAATTATGCCCTTAATAATACTGGTGCTGGTGTGCCAACAACCAAAACACCCACATCTGGAGCAGAAGGAAGAGTGCCTGAGATGCACAAGGGGGTACAGCAATTATGCCCCTAATATTGGTGCTGGTTCATCACCAAAAAAAACACCCATGTCTGGAGCAGAAGGTAGAGTACCTGAGATGCACAAGGGGGTTCAGCCCTGCACTGCACTGCAATGGCTGATATATATATATAAATATATATATATACTGCTCTGGCGGATATATACACTGGACTTGGCTGATATACTGCACTGGTGGATATATAGCCTGCAATAACTGCTAAATATATATACCCCACTATCTCCTGAAATAGCTGATAAATATATATATATATATCTACTACACTGGCTGATCTATTACAGTAATATATAAACCTCACACTCCACTAACTACCCTGCTTAATCTCTACTCCTGAAACACTACACACAGCTGCCATTTAAGCAGCCTTTATATAGTGTGGGGAGTGGACTTAGCCCCTGAGCCATGATTGGCTAAATCAGCATGGACATTGTGCTGTGATTGGCCAAGGCATACAGGTCAAGGTGCATGCTTTGGCCATGCATGTAATTGTCCCTTCTTGACCGAGATTGTTAAATTTAAGAAGTTAATTTCATAAAGATTTACCAAGAAAGAAAGGTAAATATTACGTGCATTAGTATTCAAAATAGTCATAAAAGATTCCAAGGATTCTCTATCACCATTCAACACACACACAAACATGATATCACCTATGAACCGCTTGTAAAATACAAGTGATCCCCATTGCTGGCCATAGATAATAAAAGATCGCTTGAGGGAACATGTACTGATTATTAGATTAAAAAAGGCTATCATAAACATAGCCTTTCCCTACACTTTAGAGACCACCATGATCATGACCCAAGTAGTTTAAAGTTCACAGCGATTACTAAACTAGAAGCCCACTGGAGAGGGACTAATAAAATTTTGAAGATTTCAAAACAAGATATGTTTTGGCTCTATGAACTAAAATCTTACTCCCCTCTGGGACTTAACATTGAATGGGATATAAATTGCTTCATAGACAATTGCTGAGATCTTTGTAACTATGTAACTATATGTATTTGTACTGCTAATGTTTTTTACTTTTTTACCTTTTTATTATGTGGTTTTAATTTTGGTTTTTGAATTTGGAATTTGGAACCGTTAGATGTCTTTTTTGATTATTACTTTGTGAATGCGATCAGTGTATAAAGTGCACTCCCTGAACCTGGCGCTACTACCATTTGAATTTAAGAGCAGTTCGGGTTTCCATGTCTCCCGTTTTGATAAATAATAAGGTACAGCGTTTTTTTTAAAAACAATACACCGTCAAATATCAGTGAATAAATCACTAGATACAGTGCAAAAAAACAAGTGACTCAATGTGCTCAAGTGCAAAGAAAGGTGCAAATAAATGGCATAAACTAGGGAATGGGGGGGAGGGTACAGATGTAGAATTACCCAGTGGAAAGCAAGTTTCAGAGGGCAGAAATGGGGGCATTAGCGATAGGGTGTGCGGAGCTCCTATACCCAGGGTGGGTACGGGGAAAAATCAAGAGAGCAGCCTAAAAACATCAAAAGAGGATAAATATAACCGATCAAAATTACGAGGTTTGTATACCAATGCCAGAAGCCTGGCCAACAAGATGGGAGAGCTGGAGCTGCTGATATTTGAGGAGGACTTAGATTTTGTGGGGATAACTGAGACTTGGTTTGACAGCTCTCATGACTGGATGGCGTCCATTCAGGGGTATTCCCTTTATCGCAGAGATAGAGAAAGTAAAAAAGGGGGAGGGGTATGTTTGTATATTAAGAACAGTATACAGGTAAATATGAGGGATGATATTAATAATGGAGCTATGGACGAGGCAGAATCCCTATGGGTAGAGCTTCAAAGGGAAGGCACGGCGGGGAAGGTAATATTGGGCGTATGCTATAGGCCCCCCAACCAGAGGGAGGAGGGTGAGGCGGACCTCATGTTACAGATAGGATTGGCAGCAAGGATGGGAAATGTCATTATAATGGGGGACTTTAATTATCCAGATATAGACTGGGCAGAAGGAACCGCACACTCAGCCAAGGCTCGGCAGTTCCTAAATGTTTTGCAGGACAATTTCATGGGTCAGATGGTGAATGCACCGACAAGAAGCAATGCGGTACTTGACCTACTGATTACCAACAATACAGACCTGCTCACGGATATAGAAATACGGGACAACTTAGGGAACAGTGACCATAGGTCAATTGGTTTCAGTATTAATTACAGTAATAGGAAACACAAGGGTAATATAAGGACGCTGAATTTCACAAGAGCCAATTTCCCTAAACTGCGCTCGCTGCTAGAAAATATCAAATGGGATAGAACCCTGGGAACAAAGAACACGGAGGAAAAATGGGAGTGCTTCAAGAGCATACTTAACAAGGGAGTGGGCCAGTGCATTCCACAGGGAAATAAATTTAAAAGAGCAAAACTAAACCCTGGGTGGCTAAACTCCAACATTAAAATGTATATTAGAGCTAAAGAAAAGGCCTTCAAAAAATACAAGACTGAGGGGTCATTGGCAGCATTTAAGCACTACAAAGAGTGTAATAAGAAATGTAAAGATGAAATCAGGGCGGCTAAAATAGAACACGAGAGACATATAGCGGAGGAGAGCAAAAAGAACCCCAAGAAGTTCTTTAAGTATATAAACAGTAAGAAAGCCAGGCCAGAGCACATTGGCCCCATAAAAGATGATAAAGGAAAAATGGCCACTGAGGACAGAGAAAAGGCGGAAGTGTTAAATAATTTCTTTTCTTCAGTCTTCACAAAGGAATCGGGGGGCTACACGAAACCCGCTTGTAAGGCCGAACTAAATAATACACCTCAGGAAGTGCCGCCATGGCTAACAGAGGATAGACTTAGAGCTAAACTAGAGAAACTTAACATAAATAAATCCCCGGGACCGGATGGCTTGCACCCGAGGGTTCTTAATGAGCTCAGCCAGGTGATTGCCAGACCATTATTCTTGATCTTTAAGGATAGTTTACAGACGGGTATGGTGCCAGCTGATTGGAAAAAAGCCAACGTGGTACCAATATTTAAAAAGGGGCCGAGATATATCCCGGGTAACTATAGGCCGGTCAGCCTAACATCAGTAGTCTGCAAAATTTTGGAGGGGATGATAAGGGACCACATACAAGACTTTAGTAATGAAAATGGTATTATAAGTAGAAATCAGCATGGATTCATGAAAAATCGTTCGTGCCAAACCAATCTGTTAACCTTCTACGATGAAGTGAGCTGCCACCTAGATAAAGGTAAGCCTGTGGATGTGGTGTATCTGGACTTCGCAAAGGCCTTTGACACCGTTCCTCACAAACGCTTACTGTACAAACTAAGGAAGGTAGGTATGGATCATAAGGTGAGTACCTGGATAGAGACCTGGCTCCAGGGGAGAGTCCAGAGGGTGGTGATTAATGGGGAGTACTCGGATTGGGCGGGTGTGGAAAGTGGGGTCCCCCAGGGTTCTGTCCTGGGACCAATCCTGTTTAATTTATTCATAAATGATCTAGAGGAGGGGATATCTAGTACAATCTCAGTATTTGCAGATGATACTAAATTAGGCATGCCAATATCTTCTATGCAGGATGTGGAAATCTTGCAAGCAGACCTGAACAAAATAACGGGGTGGGCAACCACATGGCAGATGAGGTTTAATGTAGAAAAATGTAAAGTAATGCACTTGGGTGCCAGAAACCAGAAAGCAAGCTATTCACTAGGGGGTGAACCTCTGGGTGAGTCTAGGATGGAAAAGGACTTGGGGGTACTGGTAGACAACAGGCTTGGCAGTGGCATGCAATGCCAAGCCGCCGCAAGCAAAGCCAACAGAATACTGGGATGTATAAAAAGGGGGATTCACTCCAGAAATAAAGAGATTATTCTCCCGCTCTACAAGACTCTGGTCCGGCCACATCTGGAGTATGCTGTCCAGTTCTGGGCACCGGTCCGCAGGAAGGATGTGCTGGAACTGGAGAAAGTCCAGAGGAGGGCAACAAAAATAATTAGGGGAATGGAGGACATCGGCTATGAGGAAAGACTACAAGCACTGAACCTATTCTCTCTGGAGAAGAGACGATTGAGGGGGGATATGATATCAATGTACAAATACTGTACTGGCGACCCTAGCATAAGGAACAAACTATTCAGAGAAAGGGAATACAATAAGACACGTGGCCACTCACTAAAACTTGAGGAAAGGCGGTTTAACCTTAAAGTGCGTAAGGGGTTCTTCACTGTAAGAGCGGTAAGGATGTGGAATTCTCTTCCACAAGCAGTCGTATCAGCGGGGAGCATAGATAGTTTCAAAAAACTATTAGATGTACACCTTAAAGACCACAACATACAGGGGTACACAATGTACGGTTCATGGGTTGAACTGGATGGACTTGTGTCTTTTTTCAACCTCACTAACTATGTAACTATGTAACTATGTAATAAAGTGCTAAGTATCAATAATAAAGTGACGATGTGCTATAATCAATCACATACATTATTAGGAGCAAAAGTGTATAAAAAAATATATCAAGAGTAGAGTTGAGCGGACACCTGGATGTCTGTGTTTGGCGGGTTCGGCCGAACTTGAAAAAAAAGTCCGGGTCCGTGCCCCGGACTTTTTCCGAACTTTACCCGGACACCGAACCCCATTGAAGTCAATGGGGACCCGAACTTTCAGGCACTAAAATGGCTCTAAAACACCAATGGAAAGGGCTAGAGTGCTGCAAATGGCAGCAAAATGTAGTTAAGAACATGGCAAGTGCTCTTACAAAAAAATTCCCCTTTAAATTAATTTTTTAATAGCAGATTAGAACAGCAATCTGTAGTAAAATATAGCTGAACGCTGCACACAACAGACTGATAAAAATAGATTTTTTTTCTCCCTCCTAATCCCCCTCCTCAGTGGGCTCAAGTGAAGTGAGGGCAAAAAGATTGTTCACTGCACCACCCCCCACACAGCAAAATTGATGTAGACTGTCCCTGCCTAATCTCCAGCCTGGCCCTAATATGCTTAATAAGATCGTTCACTGCACCACCCCCCACACAGCAAAATCAATGTAGAAGACTGAAAAGAGGTAAGGGTGACCAGCGCTATGGAGTGCAGACCTTAGACAATAGTGAAGGTGTAAGCTGCCAACAACCAAACCCACGTAGGGTTAAAGTGTGAAATATATATGAAAGGAGGTTGTAACGGCGCTACCTTAAAGTGAATAAGTGCTTATTGTATGTGCCAACTTAAAACAAAGTGCCAATAAAAACTTGTGTCATAAAAAACGTTTAAAATTAAATAAAGTGCACTGGTGATTTATGGTGTGACCAGGTTAGTTGGTTAATGGACTGGGCCCATAAAGTGCAACTCAGTAAAGTGCAAGTGCTGTGCTGCATATACTAGACGAGTAAGAAATAATAAGTTCCCAATGTGCATTTATTTTTTATTAATAACAATTGACAGAAAATAGATTAAATGCATAAGTGAAAAATCGCATAAGACAGTGAGAATAAATTAATCCGTGCCGTGCGTGGAATCTGAAATGCCACTAAAGTGAAGAAAGTGCTAAATTAAATAAAAAAGAGTGATAAATGAAATTGGGGTTGCAATTATGTTGTACATCCACTAGATGTCGCCCCTAGATATACGACCTGTACTTTAAGGGAAGAGATGGTCGGTTTCTTCCGGGGTTCTCCAATGGGTCGAACCAGGCTTTTTAGTACCTCAGGTTAGAAGAAAGAAACCCCATGATGTGAAGTATATCTGTAGCGTGGAAGAGAGAGCATAAAGACTCACGTTTAAGGCTGTCTAGGATCAGCGGTGATGGCCGGGAAGCTTCCGCGTTCCACGGCCCAGGCTCCGAAAACCGGAAGTGACGAAATGACGTTACGACTCCGCCCTACGCGTTTCGTCATGTGACGTCTGCTGGAGCGGCGTCAACGTAACAAGCTCCCGGCCTTTAAATAGCATGTCCGTCTCCTGGCAACCAATCGGCCTCCCCCGCCGCCATATTGGTGCACGCAAACTGAAGCCGGACGGAGGACACATTGAGCCTCTCTGCAATGCCTCTTCAGATGCCGGAGCGGAGGGACAGCTATTTTGGAACATCATTTCCTGACAGCCTGTGTCTGATACCGTAATAAGGTTAAAACATGACATTTATTAAAAATCATTAAAAAAGAGGAAAAAAATTTCAAAAATAAATTAAAAATAAAAAAATATATAAAAAGTAAAACCGTACAACAATTCATAAAAAACATCATATAGCGGAGATTTTGTTAAAAGAGCACCAAGGTCAAGAGGTAAAAAAATTATATTTGAGGAAATAAAATACCATGTGCCCAGAGATTGAGTACATATTGTAGTGATAATATACATAACTTTTAGATGTAAATCGGGCGTTGTTTTGAAAGGTTATAATGTTGCAGAATAAAAGATAAAAAAGGTGGAAGAAAATATGAGGAAAAAATGGAAGAGTTATACAAAAAAAGTGGATCAAATGGTCTAGAAAAAGGAGATGGAGTGTTTTTTAAAAATAAAAATAAATAAAAGTTGCCCATAAATGGAGAGTCTCCAAGGACAGTCATTCATTCCTGTTGTGTTTGAGAGGGCTGTCCGGGCCCCCCAAATACACAACAATCCAAATCAGGGTGTGAAGCAACTTTTTCCCATTGTGATGTTGGATGAGAAGGCTCTATGATTAGCCCCTAATAAAAAAGAAGTTTTGTGGTGTTTAAGAGGTTGTGCTGTAAGCAAACCTCATACAAGTGTGGTGGGTAACCCCGAGCCTTGAGACTCTGAAAGAAGAGTTATTTTATTTTATATATATAAATGTGTTGAGCTTAACAGATGTTCTGCTCAAACCACCGTATAAACTAAGCAGATATGGAGTGTCTACACAATGTGAAAGTTCTAGATTAAAAGCACAATATTCTTGGTGATGCTGGATGAGAAGGCCTCAAGGTAATGTTGAATAAAATGAATGGCGTTAGATGGTAAAATTGGTCAAAATGTTTCCTTTGATGTAGGAGGTTGTAGCCAGGTGTAAAAGTTTAAAACTATTAGAAAATCAAACTGTACACTAAAAAATTACATAAAACCAACCAATCACAAATAAAATTATTTCAAAGGATTGTATCAAGGCAAATTTTTTGCCCCAAAGGAATTACATAACAAAAAGTAAGAACATCAAAAAATGAGAAGATCACAGGAAAAAATGGTGTTAAAAGGCCATAGCAAAAATCAATAAAAACACCAACAGGGCCTTTCTTAAAAAATACTTTTAAAAAACTTTTTCCAAAACATTTTTTTTAAAAAACGTATTAAAAAACTTTTGAACAGAAAGGGACTAAAAGTTTGAAGGCGAAAAAACAGGATAAAAAGGGAGGTGTTTTTTTGTTTTCCTGGGAGGAGGTTTTGTTGAAACATAAACCATTTATGTGTCTGTAATGAAACAGTTAAGATCAATGTCTACATTCAACCCATCAGGGCGAAGAGATCGCATCAGAAAAATCCATTTTGTTTCATTTCTAGAAATCATTCTTGTTTTATTTCCTCCTCTCCAATCTCCTTTTATTCTGTCAATGCCATAAAAAATTAGTCCAGAAGGATTTTTGGAATGCACCTCTTTAAAATGTCTGGGAAGATTATGTTTATCAAAACCCTTTTTGATATTTTTTATATGTTCTCTGATCCTTACATATAGGGGTCTGGTTGTTCTACCGATGTATTGTAAATGACAAGGACACTCGATGACATAAGTGACATGTGTGCTGTTACACGTGATGGTGTCCTTTATTTTGTATTCAATACCGGTAGTTCGAGATTTGAAAGTGTTCTTTCTTCTTGGCTGGTTCCTATTATTTCTGCAGGGTAGGCACTTCCCACATCTAAAAAAACCATTAATACTTGTAGGTAAAGTAATGGTTTTTGGTGGATTTATCACATTGTGTACCACCTTATCTTTTAATGTGGGGGCTCTTCTATACACAAAGGATGGTTTATTTGGTAGGATTTTCTTCAAAGTCCTATCCGCTGTGAGTATAGGCCAATGTTTTTTGAATATTTTTTCTAGCTCTTTATGTTGCCTGTTATATCCCGTAATAAAAGCAAACTCATGTTTGTTCTGTTTTTTCTTCTTCCCATTTTCTTTTATAAGGTCATTTCTATCGGTGTTCTTAATTGTTTCTTTTAGGTGCTCCAAGTTTTTTCTTTTGTAGCCTTTTTCGATAAATCTCTGTATCAGTATATCCGCCTGGATTTCAAAGTCCTGTATGTTGCTGCAATTTCTTCTTATCCGTAGTAACTGTCCCTTTGGGATGTTCCCTAACCACTGTGGGTGGTGGCAGCTTCTGATAGGGATATACCCATTTTTATCTGTTTTCTTAAAATATGTTTTGCTTGCCAGTTTTCCTTCTTGTTTGAATAATTCTAGGTCTAAAAAGGCTATTTTTTGTTTATCCGACCATCTCTTCCCTTAAAGTACAGGTCGTATATCTAGGGGCGACATCTAGTGGATGTACAACATAATTGCAACCCCAATTTCATTTATCACTCTTTTTTATTTAATTTAGCACTTTCTTCACTTTAGTGGCATTTCAGATTCCACGCACGGCACGGATTAATTTATTCTCACTGTCTTATGCGATTTTTCACTTATGCATTTAATCTATTTTCTGTCAATTGTTATTAATAAAAAATAAATGCACATTGGGAACTTATTATTTCTTACTCGTCTAGTATATGCAGCACAGCACTTGCACTTTACTGAGTTGCACTTTATGGGCCCAGTCCATTAACCAACTAACCTGGTCACACCATAAATCACCAGTGCACTTTATTTAATTTTAAACGTTTTTTATGACACAAGTTTTTATTGGCACTTTGTTTTAAGTTGGCACATACAATAAGCACTTATTCACTTTAAGGTAGCGCCGTTACAACCTCCTTTCATATATATTTCACAATGTAGAAGACTGACCCTGCCTAATAATCTCCAGCCTCGCCCTAAAATGCTCTAATAACTTTCCATGCCTGCACTCCGACCTGTCCCTGCATTCTTTTCGGACACATTTTTTCACAGAATCACTGTCTGTCCCTAATCAGCAGCCAGCACGTATGATGTGTGCTCTGTCCCTAAACTACAGCAGAATGACGCGGCGCGCTGGGGCTCTCAAACTTATAAAGACATGGTCACATGCTTCAGATGGCCAATCACAGCTACTAATACATTAGTAGGCATGGCTGTGATGGCGCACACCAGTTAAACGCTTGTTGATTGGCTGTTGAAAGCCCGCCATTAAAAGCGCGCCATTACATACAAAACAGGAAATAAAATGACCGAACACGGATTTTAAACCCGAACGTACAGTAAAGTTTTCGGGTCCGTGTTCGGGTAACAAAAATCCAATTATTCGGTACGAACACGAATAATACAGTCTGTGTTCGCTCAACACTAATCAAGAGTCCATCAAGCTTCTTCTCCCTAGTGTATGAACAGGTGTAGAAAGGTGCTTATCCAGTACTTCAAAAGTGTCAGTGCTTTCGCCACCACCACCCAGAGGTTAGCCACTCACCTGGAGTTTTGACCTGTGTATTACCACTAGGTCAAAAAAAGCAATTCCTCCCAGGGGTTAAAGATATTTCTTCTCAGTCTCATATCACCCGGGATTGATCCAATGGCTTGGATATGATAACTCAGGCAATCACCAGCATCATTTACAGCAGCCCTCAAATTTTCCACTCGCCTGCTCGCATTTTGTGAGTGGAAAATTATGTAGGGTGAGCATGGGGCTACTCCGGGGAAGAGAGAGAGAGGAAGAGGAAAGCTGGCCGATAATGACAGAGTGCGGATCATCCTGCTGGAACAGCTTTAATTGTAATTGCCGGGCGCTCTCCGACACACACAGTCCCGCCTCCTAGCCCAGCTTCATTGATAGACAGAGCACCTGGCCAACCAGGACGTGTGACGTCTATCAAAGAAGCCGGGCTAGGAGGCGGGACTGTGTGTGTTGGAGAGCGCCCGGCAATTACAATCAAAGCTGTTACAGCGGGATGATCCGCGCTCTGTCATTATCGGCCAGCTTTCCTCTTCCTCTCTCTCTCTTCCCCGTGACAGCTCCTCGGTGAGTCAGCGCCATGCTGAACGAAAATGGATGACACACCGGCAAATGGAACGTAACCGCGCTACACAAGGTATGCATGGTATCTCGTGTCACCCGCTGTAGTTACCCTGTAATATTCCACAAAGTCCTCTTCTCTGGTCTGATACACCGAGGTTTGTGAGAATATAAGAACTGGATTGTTACCAGAATAGTTTCTATTGAGCTGAAAGTGGAGCCAGCACTATGGCGGCTCTCAAAGGCAAAAAGAGGGGAAGGGACCAGTCATCGGTATTGCTCATGTTCTCAGTGGTGTATTTTGTGCCTAGGCATTGCTAAAATCAGGCACCCGCCATCCAGCAGTGGCTGCTGCTGCAGCACAGCAGAACGGGCAGGGACATCAAGCAATTGCTTAAGATTCAGAAGGTTGTACAGGGGCTTCCATGCATGGGTGAGGTTGCATTGACATGCACGTGCGAGGCTGCATTGATGGGCATGGGTGAGACTGCATTGATGGGCACTGTTGAGGTTTCACTGATGGACACTGTTGAGGCCACACTGATAAGCTTTATTGATGATGCTGCACTGATGGTCACTGATAGGTTGCATTGATGGGTACTGATGAGGCTGCACTGATGGGCACTGAAAACGTTGTTATTAGTATTTATTTTTGTAACTTCTGCATTAATGCAAAAACATTTAACAGTGTCATTTTATGAGATAATTTATGAGGGCATGTTTAGGGGCGGAATTAGGGGCGGGGCAGGGTAGGAGTTGGGTAGTGCAACTGGTGGCGAGTAACACTTAAGGCCTGCCTAGTAGTTTAGAACTTTTGACTTGAATTTTGACTACATTTTGAGCCCTGAGTTACAGCATACCATCCGTTTGGCATGAGAGGAAGAGAGAGGCACAAAACATCTAATGCTCTCCGTTTTTAAAAAGTTTAATTGGGAATTAGCATGATAAAACCTACAGAGTACAGCACTACAAGTTGTGCGGGCTATGGGCGCATATCTCCTCTGACTCAGAGCAAACTGACGGCTTCCTGGTTGGCGTGGAAGTCTCCTCCCTTATACACGTTGTGTCACCGGTCAGGGCCGTTCGACTTCTTCAGTAGGGGTGGAGCTAAGCAGGCAGACACTCCGGTGTCACGTCACGTAGTACTACATGATTTAGTGCACGTGTTTAGACACAGCGGTAAGGCGGGCCACGTGAGGAGCTTCGGCGATTGCCGCTGCCCTCCCATGATCGTCGGAGAAACCAAGAGAAGACCCGCCTGCTTATGTCAGACAGGCAGGGAGAGATCAGCAGTTTCAGCTAAGCTGAAACTGCGATCTCTCTGTGCCTGTCACAAAACCATCACACACTGAGTAAGCACTTTAGGCATACATTTTACCCCTTTGATCAGCCCCAGTATTAACCCCTTCCCTGCCAGAGTCATTTATACAGTAACAGTGCATATTATTTAGCACTGATTACTGTATTAGTGTCACTGGTCCCCAAAAAGTGTCAAAAATGTCAGTTAGGGGTCCGATCCCGTAGTTTGTAAACGTTATAACTTTTGTGCAAACCAATTAAAATAAGCTTTTCGGGTTTTTTTTTTTTACCAAAAATATGTAGCAGAATACAAATTGGCCTAAACTAATAAAAAAAATTAAATTTTTAAAAATTTTTTATTGGGAATGTTTTATAGCAGTAAGTAAAAAATATGGCGTTTTTTCAAAATTGTCGCTCTTTTTTTGTTTATAACGCAAAATCTAAAAACCGCAGAGGTGATCAAATACCACTAAAAGAAAGCTATATTTGTGGGAAAAAAATGACATCAATTGTATCTGGGTACAGCGTTGCATGACTGCGCAATTTTCTGTTAAAGTAACGCAGTGCCGAATCGCAAAAAATGGCCTGGTCATTAAGGGGATAAAACCTTCCGGGGCTGAAGTGGTTAAGCTGCGGTCATGATAACCTACTCCTGATAACTGTTTATTGATAGGACAATAATTAACATTTCTAATGCTGATCAGAATTTTCATGCTGACCTTTGATTTTCACCAATATTTGACATTTCATGATATATGTAATGATGGGAGGTGATGTTATCTGTCATGCTTTGATTGGTTATTATGGAAGGTGTTATTGAATGTAATATTCTGATTGGTTGAGAACCCTCACCCTCCCTATGTTTCCTTTTGCATTTAACCCCCAAACGCTACCATAAAGATTGAACACACTTTGAACCTACCTGTCTGTCTGTGTCTGATTTCATCATTGTGTGTTCCCGATGTCGAAAGAGGGTCTCGCTGGTCCCCAAGGGACGAACATAGTTAGATTACTGAACAAGAAGATTAATTGCCAGACAAAGCAGAGGGCCCAGGTTCAAGTCCAAGTCCTGACATACTTGTTGATGCTGCAGCATTGCCAAAGTTGAGTTGTACTTGGTGGGTATGTCACAAATCAGACGGTTTATGGGTAGGTGGAATTCCCACTGAATTTCAGCCAAACGAACACTGGCTACGTATGACTGCCTAAAATGGCTACAGACTCTTCTGGCCTTCAACCCTGGGTAACTGTTTAGGAAATGCAGCACCATCAAATTGTTTTCATGGTACATGTATCACCTTTCCCTTTCACAGGGATGACAGAAGGTTAGTGCCAGTTGTGCACACCACCATTTCTGGCTCAAGCTGCTGTGGTGTGAACCCCCTCTGGGCCTGCCCCTACAGAGCTGGAAGAATCTCTGCTCTAGTGTGGCTCCTGTCCCTTAGACAGACCATCTGAAGCACTGCATGGCATCTTTTAGCCTGACTCCTTGAATATCCCCTTAAATGCTTAGGGGGTACTGGTCATTCATAGGACAATTCAGCAGAGGAAGGCATGGAGGGGGTGGAGCTGACAGATCTTGAATCATCACCACCAGCTGTTTGGAGACATGGTGGTAAAACAAGCTCCAGCACTGAGCCCTTTCCTGCATTCTTCTTAGTTGCAAGCAGAGTTATCCAGTGTGCTGTGAACAAAATATTTAGTCCCTGACCATGCTTGCTGGACCAAGTGTAAGCAGTAATGTGGACCTTCCTGCTGACTGTCTTGCCCAACGATGCCAAAACATTGCACACGTGATGGTACAGAGCTGGAATGGCCAAAAGTGCAAAGAAATAGCGCCTGGGAACCTGCCATTGTGGTACAGCACATTCTGCAAATTCACAAAGGGGGGCAGAATGCACCAGATGGAAAGGCAGGAGTTGTAAAGCCAGCAATTCGGACAAGCTGGAATTTAGACACTGGGCATGTGGGTGGCAGGGAGTGTATATTTTTGGGGGCAGAGAAATAGCCTGCTTTACTCTACAGCTGGTGGCGTGCTGCTGGCAGATGTGTTGCAAGGACCTGTGACAGCCTTTGCTATATCATCATCCCTGTCAGTGGAGGCTACTGATAGGTCATGAGATATAGTGGGGGTAGACATGAAAGGTGAGGAATGAGAAGGAAAATAAAATAATTGTGTCCCTTTTTTGTGTGGCAGGTGCTCTCGCCAATGGGTTAAGTGTGGGAGGTTAAATGCCTTGTCAAGCATATGGTACCCAAATGGCTTGTGTTTATGCCACGCTTGATTTGCCTGTGGCAGAGATTGCAAATTGCAACAGTGCGCTCAGCTGCACATGTGCTAAAAAAGGCCCACACAGCTGAGCTGTGGGAAGTGAGCCCAGAGATAACAGCTCCTTAATCGGTTGGAATAGGGTGGCTACTCTTCCATGATGGCTGCCCCTGGAGAACCACCTGCCTAGTTGGGATTGTGCTTGCCCCTCAATTTCTTCCTCAGCTTTATCTGGCACCCAAATCATGTCAGTGACCTCATCATCCTCATCCCCTCCATCCTCATAATCATTGCAGCCAACTTGGCAATACGCTGAAGCTGGGGGAACATGACTGTCAATATGTTGTTTATCAGTGTTCTTCCCTCACTGTAGGCTCATGTTTCTCCCTTCCTCTACCTCAGAACCAACATCAGAATCAAGTAATGCTTGTGCATCCTCAATCAGCAAGTGGCTGAAGCTGTGTTCAAATAATTCAGCTGACTTGTCCAATCATGGCTCTGACAGTGCTCTGTGCTCTGAGTGGATAAAGCTCTGCACCTGACTAGTGGTCGGGTGCATTGCTTTGGCCATTTAGGGCCCTAGAATGCACTGTGTGGTGTGCAGTGCATTGAGGGGTGCTCAGCCAGTGAACATCTCGCCGAGCGTCACGCAAATTTAGGTGTTCACTATACAAGCGAACAGGCAATGTTTGGGTCACACTTTTGCTGGGCTAGAACTGTTTGCCCAACTCTACTTAAGAACTAAATAATACAAATACATTGAAGTGACACCTTTGCGATAACATTTTTGCTAAAACAACTGATACATGTAAACAAAAGCAGTACACACTCACCTTTCATGGTGCCCATTAAACACTGCTCCATTCACTAAAAATATCCCAAAGTCTGCGGGCAAACCAATAATTACACTGTTGATCTCCTAGGTCCCCCAGTGTTCACACTGTTTTCTCCTACTGACTTCACGTCACTGCAGGAGAGAGTGGTAATGTAAGGACAGAATGAAGAAACAGGGAGTGCTGTGTTCTTGAATCTGCTTTCCAACGAAGAGAAAAACTACTGGATGGCCTGAAAATCCTACCTTAGCAACCACACATAAGTCTTACCTACACTATCCTGCTTATAAAGCATGTTTTGCTGCTATAATACCAGAAAAGGTTTGGTCTGATACTTAGTTAAAATTAGGCTCCTTATTAGTATCCTCCTGTTTTTGCACTACCACCACATCCACCTTCCAATCCTGGGAATCTGCACGGACATACTCCCTTAGTTTATATATACAGCTTATATATCCTATTCTGATGCTAAGTGTGGCTGAAAGTTTCAATCCACGAAGGCTGCCAAACGGATTCATCCAATTAGGCTCAATAGCCTAGTTCAACAGCTTTCACTTAAGTCAGTAGATAGCCACACCATTTTATAACACTTTCATAATACAATTCATTACCAGAAAAGATAGAAACAATTATATTTTCCATGTTGACATCATCTCACATAGACTGCTCATCTATCCTCAATTTTTAACGTCTTTGACATTTCATCCAAAAGGTTCCTTAGTAAATAAAGTCAAAAAAGGTGTTTGTATATAAATGTGAATCTTTTGTATAAGGGATGTCGCTTCACTTTGGTATGTTGCAGCATTAATATGTGCAGTTTTTGAAAACAAGACTTACCAATAATTGGCATTATACTCATGATCCTATTTTGGTACAACCAATTTTGTGAACTGCTCTGGAAATGTGTCACTTTTTTCCTAAAGTGGAGTTCCGAATTACTGTTTTCTCTTGATGTGACCCACTTTGTGAACTACTCTAGAAAGGTGTCAGTTCCTTTTTACATTTATTGATGCATTACACTGTACCATGCACTGTTGTTTTATCCTGTATTTTGTTTGTTTATAGTTAAAAGAAAATAACAACATATATTTCAATATATAAATATAATAAAATTGATCACTGAGCTATCATTTTGACTCAATAATATTCATAATGTGATTACTGCTGTTAGTTGTAAGATAAAAATATCCAACATATGCACAAATAAATATCTTTGATCATATTCACCTAAACTTTCAAATATTCAAAATAAAAATGTTATTTCTCTCTAAGAGGTAGGGGTAAATTTGAGACATCCCATATCGTAGTGAGACATATGCACTACTCAGATTTTGCATGGGTCATCTTGTCCAAGCTTGTTGTCAAGCCAATTACATTCATTTTCAACACTATAGAATTGCATATTTCATTTTCTTTTCCCACCAGTGATGGAACTCAAGTATTCTGTTTTGAAAAGCTCTTATCACTGCATAACATTCATACCCCCAAAGGAACTCTTGGAAGCGACTTGGCCATTGATATAATTGAGTGAGGTATGAGCTGTCTGACACTGCCATGGCAGTACTCAATAGTGATGCACAGTAAGCATTCACAACAATGAGGCTTCAGCAGACAGCTGCATTGTCAATAAATTTTAATTACATTAATTGCCAGGAGTTCAATCAGTACTGTAGGCTCTGAAAGAGTAAAAAGGAAACAGATAAAATTGTGTTGAGTGGAGCTGGGGAAAATAATAAATAAGAAACAGCTTTTTCTAAGGGGGACATTAGTGTCTTTTTAACATGGCTTAACAAGCTTTTACAAGCTGTCGCAGTTCTAGAATCCTGTTTTACATTTCTTTGTTGGTGTTTCTTAACAACATTTACAGATAGTCAATTATATGGCTACATCTTTCAAAAGAAACCTTTTTTTTTTCTTTTTTTGTATGTGTGTTTTATTTACACGATTTTTGTGCCTGTTCTGACTGGATAGTACATCAGAGCATAAAAAAAAGCTAAAAAACAAAACTACCTCTGGGAGAACTTGCTAAGTCTCTGCAAAAAAAGAAAAAAAAAAAAAGAAAAAAAGAACACAACTTGCAAAACAGGTATACAGTACCTAACCCCGTAACTTTCTAATTTAGGCATTGCATGCAACATTTAGGCAAGGACTGGACTGTGTAATGTATCTGCAAGGGAAAGAGGTAATAATAGGTGCTCCCGACTGCTGGTGATTCTTATTATCACTCACAGAGATGTTGCAAATTGTTAAAGCGGTAGTATACCGCTTTTTTTTTCACTTTTAACTACAGGTAAGCCTATAATAAGGCTTACCTGTAGATACAATTAATATCTCCTAAACCGGCATGGTTTAGGAGATATTTGCAGTGCATGCAGTCGCTCATGCGCGGGAGTGACGCCATCGCGGCTCTGGCCAATCACAGTGCCGGAGCCGCCAAACCCAGAAGAGACGCCGTGGGATCATGTCAGCGCCTGCAGCGGTGTCCGGGGGTCCGTGTCGGGGCTTCTTGTTCTAAGGTAAGTAATTCATAATGAGCTAGTATGCGATGCATACTAGCTCATTATGCCTTTGTCTTGCAGGCTTTTTTATTTTTATTTTTTTTATTTTAGGTTTACAACTGCTTTAAGAATGCATCTTCTGTTTAACTGTGTGTGCTTTTAACATCACTATAAAGTATCACAGAGTGACTCTGCAAATTTAAGAACAGACATAGATTGCTTAGCTCTTGTTGTTCTGACCATGTTTAAATACCATTTGTTCTTAAATAAAAAAAGAAATCAATTAATATTGTTTTAAAAATATAGGTTTAACAATTTGACATCCAAATAAGAAATTAGTTCTGTTAATCACCTATACCATTTGGTATACAATGGGTTTACAAATTCTATATTAGCATACAAAATTGCTTTATTTTTTAAATAAAGCAAGGGATTTGGGAACAATTATAAATTTGTGTTAGAAAATTTAATGGGAAGTTTAAGAAGTAATGCTCATTTTTATGTGCACAAAGTGTGGAGTATCCACTTCAGGTCTACGTCGCTAGCCTGTGAGGCTCTGGGGAGCGAGCTGGAGGCGCGCTCCCGCTCACTCACGGATGGAGAATGGAGATCACATGGTTCTACTATGTAGGACCGTTGCTCTCTGTTCTTACACCAGTAGCCACATCCAATCACACTAAGAATCACGCCCCTAGGGACACACTTAACTCCTCCCTCTCAAATAAAGTTAACTCCTTCCCTGCCAGTGTCATTATTATAGTAACAGTGCATATTTATAGCACTGATTACTGTAGTAATGTCACTGGTAACCCCAAAAGTGTAAAAAATGTCAGTCAAGGGTCCGACCTGTCCGCCGAAACGTCGCAGTCCCGCAAAAAAAAATCGCAGATCACCGCCATTACTCGTTAAACAAAAACAATAAAAATGACATAAATCTTTCCCGTAGTTAGTAGCTGCGATAACTTCTGCGCAAACCAATCAAAATACGCTTATTTCGATTTTTTTATTACCAAAAATATGTAGCAGAAAACAAATTGGCCTAAAATGTTAAAAAATTTTGATTTTTACATTTTTGGGGGGGAGAATTTCATGTAAAAAAATGTGAAAAATATTGTTATTTTTTCAAAATTGTCGCTCTTTTTTTGTTTATAGCGCAAAAAGTAAAAATCGCACAGGTGATCAAATACCACCAAAAGAAATCTCTATTTGTGGGGAAAAAAAGGACATAAATTTAATTTGGGTACAGTATTGCACGACCGCGCAATTGTCCTTTAAAGTAACTCAGTGCCGAATCGCAAAATATGGACTGGTCAGGAAAGGGGTAAAATCTTCCAGTCTTAAAGCGGTTAAAAATACGCTCATTGAGAATTTTTTTGTCAAAGACATGTAGCTAAATACATTTTTGCCTAAATATATGACAAAAATTGAATATATTGGATATTTTTTAACTGTCAAAGTAGAAAAATATTGTTATTTTTTTCAAAATTGTCGCTCTTTTTTTATTAATATCGCAAAAAATGAAAAGCGCAGAGGTGATCAAATACTACCAAAATAAAGCTCTGTTTGTGGGAAAAAAAAGGACGTAAATTTAGTTTGGGTAGAGCGTTGCACGACCGCGCAATTGTCAGTTAAAGTTGCACAGTGCCAAGTTGCAAAAAGTGGCCTGGACCTAAAGCAGGAAAATCCTCCGGTCCTAAAGTGGTTAATCTCCATTAAAAATAGTGATCAAAGGGACTGCACAGTTTCAAGCATCCCTGCTCTTCATCAAGCTGTGTCTGATTCTTTACATATCTACCTATATACCTACAAGGAAGGGTGTAACCACACAGGTGAATCCTCAACAGCCCCTCCTATCTAAATAACCCCATAAAGTGCACTATACAAGACATACTATTAATTATTAATACTTTCATGAGTTTTAGCACAAACTTTACTATATTTATCTTGTTGTTTCAAAACTGTCGAGCTATATATCAGACATGTACAATTCTCCAAACATATTCATAGCATGTGACCATCTTCCTAAATTATTCACTGAATTGTCTCTTGCATGTTCATTCTTAGCCTACAAGAGAGCATAACAATAAACCATAATGTATCCATAAACTCGCAACAAGGTTATTTATACTTACAAAAACAAATACTAGTCATAATCTCACTACATGCCCTGGGGATATACCGACCCAAGTCAGTTTATCCACCAAACCTCTGTTTGTTTCAGTTTGAGAATCCTATCTCCACCCCTTCTGTCCCTGGGAACTTCTTCTAAGACCATAAACCGTAAATCTAAATCTTTGTGTCCCTGCTCAGAAAAATGCTTAGGTATTGGCAAGTCCGGAAGTTTTTTCCTAAGCAATATGATTAGGGTTGAGCGGACACCTAGATGTCCGTGTTCGACGGGTTCGGCCGAACTTTAAAAAAAAGTCCGGGTCCGTGTCCCGGACTTTTACCGAACTTTTCCCGGACACCGAACCCCATTGAAGTCAATGGGGACCCGAACTTTAAGGCACTAAAATGGCTCTAAAACACCAAAGGAAAGGGCTAGAGTGCTGCAAATGGCAGCAAAACGTAATTAAGAGCATGGCAAGTGCTCTGCAAACAAATGTGGATAGGGAAATAACTTAAAACAACAAAAAAAAACAGAAAAATAAAACAATGTTCTTCTTCATCTCTGAAGGACGAGGCCCATATGGAGTAGGAGGGAGGTTGAGGTGGTGGTGGATGTGGCGGTGACATAGGCGTGCGCACAGGGTGTGCTGGGTGTGCCTGGGCACACCCTAATCACCTAGGGCACATAGCATTGCCAGTGAGGAGATGGGAAAGATCTCCCTGGGACCTGCTCTGCTCTATTTCTCCTTGCCTACAGGTACATGGCCCCGATACATTACTCTCCCTGCTGGCAAACACATGCATGTGTATTTCAACTTTGGGGTGCACACCTTAATGCAATAGGCTGCGCACACCTATGGGCGGTGTAGGTGGAAGCGGCGGTGGAGGAGGACCAGGGCCGGATTAACAGCATCATGGGCTTGGTGCTGAGGATTTTGAAGGGCCTTAAGGGCCGTGCCTTGCCATGCACCCAGAGGAGGAAGGGTGCAGCCATGCATGCCTAATTCAACATGGGATGCTGTCTCTGAAGCCCATAAACACATCCATGCATCGCCAACTGTCCCTCCTTGTCCGGCCTTCACGCTGTGTGGGGAGGTTCTGAGGGTGCTGCCTGGGGAAGCGAGCATAGAAGCCAGACTTCTGTGTTTACAAGTGACAGAAGAGCGGTAACAGTGAATATGGCCAACCCGGGGCCTATATAAAAGGTAGGGGCCTGGAGCTGCAGCTCCAATAGCCCCTACATTAATCTGGCCCTGAGGAGGAGGACGAGGTAGCCAACACTGCTTCTTTTCAAAAATTTTAAATGAGGGTACACCCCAAAAGAGTGAGAAAGAGCAAAAATGGAACAATGGGTGGGTAAGGTCGGTATCCATTGCTATTCTGCATAAGGTACGGAAAAGTCCCGTGGGATCCATGCCTGGTTCATTTTAATGAACGTGAGCTTGTCCACATTGTCTCTGGACAGGCGGCTGCGCTTGTCTGTTATAACGCCCCCAGCCGTGCTAAATACCCGTTCAGATAATACACTGGCTGCAGGGCACGCCAGCACCTCCAAGGCGTAAAGGGCAAGCTCAGGCCATGTGCCCAATTTGGAGACCCAGAAGTTGAAGGGGGCAGACCCGTCATTCACTACATGTAGGCGTGTGCACACATACTGCTCCACCATGTTGGTAAAATGCTGCCTCCTGCTAAGACGTTCCATCTGAGCTGCTGGTGCTGCTGTTTGTTGTGGCGTGCTGACAAAGCTTTTCCACATTTCGGCCATGCTAACCCTGCCTTCTGAGGTGCTGGCGGTGCCCTGGTTGCGTTGGCGACCTCCTCCTCCTCCTCCTCTGCCTTGTGCTTCCACTGTGGCCCCGCTGTCAGATGGGAATGCCAGCAGCATGGCGTCTACCAGCGTGCGCTTGTACTCGCGCATCTTGCGATCGCGCTCCAGTGAGTGAATTAAGGACGGTACGTTGTCCTTGTAACGGGGATCCACCCCTAAAAGGCTAGATGAGGAGTAGGGGGAGTATGGAACAGGCAGCACCCTCAAACCTTCAGAAGTATGAGATGAACCCCAACAACTTGGAAAGGTGGATCTCTCTCACACGTACCAACACAGACTATCCCCCAATTTAACTGATCCCCAAAGGTTTTTGATTAAATAGCGGAATAGAAAATATGATCCAAAAAAAGTGTATGTATATCACACGTACACAACCACACTAGGCCCCAATTACTATTGTTTGTACCCCTAAAAGGCTAGGAGTAGGGGGAGTATGGAACAGGCAGCACCCTCAAACCTTCAGAAGTATGAGATGAACCCCAACAACTTGGAAAGGTGGATCTCTCTCACACGTACCAACACAGACTATCCCCCAATTTAACTGATCCCCAAAGGTTTTTGATTAAATAGCGGAATAGAAAATATGATCCAAAAAAAGTGTATGTATATCACACGTACACAACCACACTGGGCCCCAATTACTATTGTTTGTACCCCTAAAAGGCTAGATGAGGAGTAGGGGGAGTATGGAACAGGCAGCACCCTCAAACCTTCAGAAGTATGAGATGAACCCCAACAACTTGGAAAGGTGGATCTCTCTCACACGTACCAACACAGACTATCCCCCAATTTAACTGATCCCCAAAGGTTTTTGATTAAATAGCGGAATAGAAAATATGATCCAAAAAAAGTGTATGTATATCACACGTACACAACCACACTGGGCCCCAATTACTATTGTTTGTACCCCTAAAAGGCTAGATGAGGAGTAGGGGGAGTATGGAACAGGCAGCACCCTCAAACCTTCAGAAGTATGAGATGAACCCCAACAACTTGGAAAGGTGGATCTCTCTCACACGTACCAACACAGACTATCCCCCAATTTAACTGATCCCCAAAGGTTTTTGATTAAATAGCGGAATAGAAAATATGATCCAAAAAAAGTGTATGTATATCACACGTACACAACCACACTAGGCCCCAATTACTATTGTTTGTACCCCTAAAAGGCTAGGAGTAGGGGGAGTATGGAACAGGCAGCACCCTCAAACCTTCAGAAGTATGAGATGAACCCCAACAACTTGGAAAGGTGGATCTCTCTCACACGTACCAACACAGACTATCCCCCAATTTAACTGATCCCCAAAGGTTTTTGATTAAATAGCGGAATAGAAAATATGATCCAAAAAAAGTGTATGTATATCACACGTACACAACCACACTGGGCCCCAATTACTATTGTTTGTACCCCTAAAAGGCTAGATGAGGAGTAGGGGGAGTATGGAACAGGCAGCACCCTCAAACCTTCAGAAGTATGAGATGAACCCCAACAACTTGGAAAGGTGGATCTCTCTCACACGTACCAACACAGACTATCCCCCAATTTAACTGATCCCCAAAGGTTTTTGATTAAATAGCGGAATAGAAAATATGATCCAAAAAAAGTGTATGTATATCACACGTACACAACCACACTAGGCCCCAATTACTATTGTTTGTACCCCTAAAAGGCTAGGAGTAGGGGGAGTATGGAACAGGCAGCACCCTCAAACCTTCAGAAGTATGAGATGAACCCCAACAACTTGGAAAGGTGGATCTCTCTCACACGTACCAACACAGACTATCCCCCAATTTAACTGATCCCCAAAGGTTTTTGATTAAATAGCGGAATAGAAAATATGATCCAAAAAAAGTGTATGTATATCACACGTACACAACCACACTGGGCCCCAATTACTATTGTTTGTACCCCTAAAAGGCTAGATGAGGAGTAGGGGGAGTATGGAACAGGCAGCACCCTCAAACCTTCAGAAGTATGAGATGAACCCCAACAACTTGGAAAGGTGGATCTCTCTCACACGTACCAACACAGACTATCCCCCAATTTAACTGATCCCCAAAGGTTTTTGATTAAATAGCGGAATAGAAAATATGATCCAAAAAAAGTGTATGTATATCACACGTACACAACCACACTAGGCCCCAATTACTATTGTTTGTACCCCTAAAAGGCTAGGAGTAGGGGGAGTATGGAACAGGCAGCACCCTCAAACCTTCAGAAGTATGAGATGAACCCCAACAACTTGGAAAGGTGGATCTCTCTCACACGTACCAACACAGACTATCCCCCAATTTAACTGATCCCCAAAGGTTTTTGATTAAATAGCGGAATAGAAAATATGATCCAAAAAAAGTGTATGTATATCACACGTACACAACCACACTGGGCCCCAATTACTATTGTTTGTACCCCTAAAAGGCTAGATGAGGAGTAGGGGGAGTATGGAACAGGCAGCACCCTCAAACCTTCAGAAGTATGAGATGAACCCCAACAACTTGGAAAGGTGGATCTCTCTCACACGTACCAACACAGACTATCCCCCAATTTAACTGATCCCCAAAGGTTTTTGATTAAATAGCGGAATAGAAAATATGATCCAAAAAAAGTGTATGTATATCACACGTACACAACCACACTAGGCCCCAATTACTATTGTTTGTACCCCTAAAAGGCTAGGAGTAGGGGGAGTATGGAACAGGCAGCACCCTCAAACCTTCAGAAGTATGAGATGAACCCCAACAACTTGGAAAGGTGGATCTCTCTCACACGTACCAACACAGACTATCCCCCAATTTAACTGATCCCCAAAGGTTTTTGATTAAATAGCGGAATAGAAAATATGATCCAAAAAAAGTGTATGTATATCACACGTACACAACCACACTAGGCCCCAATTACTATTGTTTGTACCCCTAAAAGGCTAGGAGTAGGGGGAGTATGGAACAGGCAGCACCCTCAAACCTTCAGAAGTATGAGATGAACCCCAACAACTTGGAAAGGTGGATCTCTCTCACACGTACCAACACAGACTATCCCCCAATTTAACTGATCCCCAAAGGTTTTTGATTAAATAGCGGAATAGAAAATATGATCCAAAAAAAGTGTATGTATATCACACGTACACAACCACACTAGGCCCCAATTACTATTGTTTGTACCCCTAAAAGGCTAGGAGTAGGGGGAGTATGGAACAGGCAGCACCCTCAAACCTTCAGAAGTATGAGATGAACCCCAACAACTTGGAAAGGTGGATCTCTCTCACACGTACCAACACAGACTATCCCCCAATTTAACTGATCCCCAAAGGTTTTTGATTAAATAGCGGAATAGAAAATATGATCCAAAAAAAGTGTATGTATATCACACGTACACAACCACACTAGGCCCCAATTACTATTGTTTGTACCCCTAAAAGGCTAGATGAGGAGTAGGGGGGGTATGGAACAGGCAGCACCCTCAAACCTTCAGAAGTATGAGATGAACCCCAACAACTTGGAAAGGTGGATCTCTCTCACACGTACCAACACAGACTATCCCCCAATTTAACTGATCCCCAAAGGTTTTTGATTAAATAGCGGAATAGAAAATATGATCCAAAAAAAGTGTATGTATATCACACGTACACAACCACACTAGGCCCCAATTACTATTGTTTGTACCCCTAAAAGGCTAGATGAGGAGTAGGGGGGGTATGGAACAGGCAGCACCCTCAAACCTTCAGAAGTATGAGATGAACCCCAACAACTTGGAAAGGTGGATCTCTCTCACACGTACCAACACAGACTATCCCCCAATTTAACTGATCCCCAAAGGTTTTTGATTAAATAGCGGAATAGAAAATATGATCCAAAAAAAGTGTATGTATATCACACGTACACAACCACACTAGGCCCCAATTACTATTGTTTGTACCCCTAAAAGGCTAGGAGTAGGGGGAGTATGGAACAGGCAGCACCCTCAAACCTTCAGAAGTATGAGATGAACCCCAACAACTTGGAAAGGTGGATCTCTCTCACACGTACCAACACAGACTATCCCCCAATTTAACTGATCCCCAAAGGTTTTTGATTAAATAGCGGAATAGAAAATATGATCCAAAAAAAGTGTATGTATATCACACGTACACAACCACACTAGGCCCCAATTACTATTGTTTGTACCCCTAAAAGGCTAGATGAGGAGTAGGGGGAGTATGGAACAGGCAGCACCCTCAAATCTTCAGAAGTATGAGATTGTGTTCACTGTACCCCACAAAGATTGAGTTCACTGCACCCCACAATGATTGTGTTCACTGCACCCCACAAAGATTGTGTTCACTGCACCTCACAAAGATTGTGTTCACTGTACCCCCCCAAAGATTGTGTTCACTGCACCCCACAAAGATTCTGTTCACTGTACTCCACAAAGATTGTGTTCACTGCACCCTAAAAGGATGTTGTTCACTGCACCCCACAAAGATTGTGTTCACTGCACCCTAAAAGGATGTTGTTCACTGCACCCCAAAAAGATTGTGTTCACTGTACCCCCCCAAAGATTGTGTTCACTGCACCCCACAAAGATTGTGTTCACTGCACCCCAAAAAGATTGTGTTCACTGTACCCCCCAAAGATTGTGTTCACTGCACCCCAAAAAGATTGTGTTCACTGTACCCCCCAAAGATTGTGTTCACTGCACCCCACAAAGATTCTGTTCACTGTACCCCACAAAGATTGTGTTCACTGCACCCCAAAAAGATTGTGTTCACTGTACCCCCCCAAAGATTGTGTTCACTGCACCCCACAAAGATTCTGTTCACTGCACCCCACAAAGGATTTTGTTCACTGCACCCCAAAAAGATTGTGTTCACTGCACCCCAAAAAGGATTTTGATCACTGCACCCCAAAAAGGATGTTGTTCACTGCACCCCAAAAATGATTTTGTTCACTCCACCCCAAAAAGATTGTGTTCACTGCACCCCACAAAGATTGTGTTCACTGCACCCCAAAAAGATTGTGTTCACTGTACCCCCCAAAGATTGTGTTCACTGCACCCCACAAAGATTCTGTTCACTGTACCCCACAAAGATTGTGTTCACTGCACCCCAAAAAGATTGTGTTCACTGCACCCCAAAAAGGATGTTGTTCACTGCACCCCAAAAAGGATGTTGTTCACTCCACCCCAAAAAGATTGTGTTCACTGCACCCCACAAAGATTGTGTTCACTGCACCCCAAAAAGATTGTGTTCACTGCACCCCAAAAATGATTTTGTTCACTGCACCCCAAAAAGGATTTTGTTCACTGCACCCCAAAAAGGATGTTGTTCACTCCACCCCAAAAAGATTGTGTTCACTGCACCCCAAAAAGATTGTGTTCACTGCACCCCACAAAGGATTTTGTTCACTGCACCCCAAAAAGATTGTGTTCACTGCACCCCAAAAAGGATGTTGTTCACTGCACCCCAAAAAGGATTTTGTTCACTGCACCCCAAAAAGATTGTGTTCACTGCACCCCACAAAGGATTTTGTTCACTGCACCCCACAAAGATTGTGTTCACTGCACACCAAAAAGGATTGTGTTCACTGCACCCCAAAAAGATTTTGTTCACTGCACCCCAAAAAGATTGTGTTCACTGCAGCCCAAAAAGATTGTGTTCACTGCAGCCCAAAAAGATTGTGTTCACTGCAGCCCAAAAAGATTGTGTTCACTGCAGCCCAAAAAGATTGTGTTCACTGCAGCTCACACACAGAAAAATGGATGTGGATCACTGACACCTGCCTATCTCCAATCCCACACCACACAGCAATATCGATTGTAGTTTGTAGAACACAGTTTCCCTAAAATTCAGCAGACTCTGTCCCTAACAGGATTGAGAAGAGATCGTAGATCAGGATTGAGTGCAGATTCACCCCACCCCCCACACAGCAATATCGATTGTAGTTTGTAGAAGACACTGACCCTATAATTCAGCAGACTCTATCCCTAAAATGCCTACAACTCGCCCTGCCTAAACACTCCGACCTGTCCCTCAATTCTATCCGGACACAAATGGTTTTTTCCTGCCTATCTTTCCCTAATCAGCAGCCAGCACATTGATGTGTGCTCTGTCCCTTAGCTAAGCAGCAGAATGACGCTGCTGCGGCGGCTGCCTCGAACTTATAAAGACTTGGTCACATGCTTCAGACGGCCAATCACAGCTACTAAGACATTTGCAGGCATGGCTGGGATGGCTTAAGGCACACCAGTTAAACGATTGTTGATTGGCTGTTGAAAGCCCGCCATGAAAAGAGCGCCAAAGCATGCAAAACCCGGAAATAAAACGACCGAACACGGATTTTTACCCGAACATACAGTAAAGTGTCCGTGTCCGTGTTCGGGTAAAAAAAATCAAATTATTCGGTACGAACACGAATAATACAGTCCGTGTTCGCTCAACACTAAATATGATCCCTAATCGTCTGTGTTGTTTTTCCTACATAAATCAGGTTTCATTGACACATTAAAATAGAGATTACATAAGAAGACTGACATGTGTGGAAATCTTTAATCCTGAATTTATGTCCACTGCTTGGGTAAATATAATTCTCCCCTTTCATCATAAGATTCCACTCTATGCAGCCAACATATCTCTTAATGTTTTATTTCTGCGATACACTTTTAATGGAATTTGTTGAAATAACTCTACATCTGGGTATGCCAATAAAGGCTAGTGATGTCTGATGATTCTGAAGATGTCCTCACTGTAACTATGATATTGCATAGAGAAAGGTAAATGTCTCACATCACTCTTTAGTCTACCGAAGATATATTGTTCCTTCTCTTGATGTAATTTCTTTATTTCTTGTGTGATGGTATTCTGAGGATATCCCCAATCTCTAAACTTTGGGCACATCTCTCTAATTCTTCTCTTACACCTGGCTTTATTGTGTACAATACGTTTCATCCTACATAGTTGACTAAGTACAATAGATCTAAATATATAAGGTGGATGAAAACTATCAAACAGTAGCAGTTGATTTCTATCTGTGGGTATTGTAAGCAGGTCTGATTCAATCCTGTTGTTATCAATGTAAATCCTGGTATCCAAAAATGAAACAGATGTACTCCCCACACACATGCCAAACTGGATATCTGGTCTATAAGCATTGAGCATCTCATCAAACAATCGTAATGATTCAATGTTGCCATGCCAGATTGCAAAAACATCATCAATGAAGCACCACCAGGTGGCTCAATGTGTCCTAAATAATTAATTTGGATAGATGTATTTCTGTTCAAACTTAGTCATGAATGCACAAGCAAACAGCGGTGTGACATTAGAACCCATTGAAACTCCACTTAGCTGCAAGAAGAATTGGTCCTGAAATAAAAAGAAATTGTTAGGCAAAGAAATCTGAAATAGTCTCTCAAACAACTGTATTTGTGATCCCGAATAGCATTCACTGTCCTTGATTAATCCAATAGCTGCATTATTACCAGCTTGATGTGGTATGAATGTATATAGACTATTGACATCCCAGGTTACAAGCATTTAATTCCCCTGACATTGTGGTAAAAGTTTCAATCTGTGTAAAAAATAATTAGTGTCTTTAATACAGAATGTTGATTGTTTCACCAAAAAGGGCAGGATTTTGTCCAGGATTTTTGTTTATGCAAAAAATGAACATTCCATCTAATGTTCCGAAACAACCTATATACTGTAAGTCCTGATCTAACTGAAACTTGTAGATTAATCACTCCTACCTCTTCAGGAGACAATATTCGTGCAGAAAGGTTGTGGATCAGTTTTCCCAATGTCGGTTTGTTGCATCGAGTATTGCTATATCAATCCGAACCTGTTGGTTCCTCCCTGGTCTGTCAGAATTTGGTCTGCATACGATTGCTTCCTCCCCTTGTTCTAAAAAAAGTTATGGAAGAGGAGTTCATACCTGTAACGTAGGTGTGGTCTAGTTAAGTGCTGATACCAAAACATAAAGCTGCCAGCACTAAATAACTGATAAACAAGTCATAAAAATGTAGAGTAAAAAATAAGTGCAGTACTAAACAAATGTGACATGTGAATATACATAATCAAAATGACATCAAATGATAACATTATCAATTGAAACAAATGAATAAATGAATCAAATGAAGTCCCATATAAAAGGATAATCAAAGTAAAATGAAGTCCCAAACAGTGGTAAATCTTGATGGAAAACACAATAGTGACTGCAAAGTGAAAGCCGTCCCGTCAACAGGTAAATAAATGAAATGGGCGCTCACCAGATGCTGTGGGCCTGTATTATCATATGACAAACAGACCAACCAGACTTAAATGATGATCCAGAATCCTCCTATGAAATGACCAAGGATATGGTTCCAGGCTCATGGGAGTATAGAGGGAGAGGTAGAAGTCTCTCATGCACCAGACCACATGGAAGCCAAGAAAAAAGTGCACAATAACTTTTAATAAAAAGTAAAGACTTGCACTTACAAAAATTGCATGGTAACAGGCAATACACAAATGGCAAGATGAAGTCTACTGGAGGCTGCTGACGCGTTTCGTCCTAATGGATATTATCAAAGGATATTGTTCAGTCTGTAGGAGGACGATGAATGGTTTTATAGATCCAAAAATGAGGGTGGGATGGTCTACACCTGTTTCACAGCGCGCACTGTACCGCCACTTCCGCCAAAATGGCGCCAGCGTGTGCTCCTAGCCTCGCTCTGGTTGCAACCAGAAGCGTAGCGTCACTTCCGGTTTACACCGGAAGTGAGGCAATGATGGCCACGGAGTGCAGAACGAGCCCAGGAAGTGAAGGTACCAATGCATTAGGTATATTATTATACAATTAATATAAAAGTAGCCCAATGCCATAGCTGCAGATAGGAACCGGAAGCAAAATAATGCAATAGCATCGGGGCTAATTAGCATATCGCTAGAATCATAGCAAATACACTTTGGTGAAAAACATAATATAATAATATCATCACTAAAATATAAGAATATAAAATATGGCAAGCATATCCTGAAAATAAATTATTACAAGCCCATATATTTAGGATAAGCCAGAGAACTATATGACATCCAGACTAAGGAGGACATAATAAGGAGACCATTGTTTAGGTTGAAAAAATAAATAAATTAAATAAAATCACAGGGATCAGAAAAAAGGAAAAACATTAAAAGGCATTACCATAGTTACATAGTTACATAGTTAGTGAGGTTGAAAAAAGACATCAGTCCATCTAGTTCAACCTATGATGTGTGTGTTTGCTGTTAACCGTACATTGTATACCCCTGTACGTTGTGGACTTTAAGGTGCCCATCTAATAGTTTTTTGAAACTATCGATGCTCCCTGCTGATACGACTGTTTGTAGAAGAGAATTCCACGTCCTTACTGCTCTGAAAGTGAAGAACCCCCTACGTACTTTAGGGTTAAACCGCCTTTCCTCTAGTGAGTGGCCACGTGTCTTATTGTATTCCCTTTCTTTGAATAGTTTGTTCCTTATGCTAGGGTCACCAGTACAGTATTTGTACATTGATATCATATCCCCCCTTAATCGTCTCTTCTCCAGAGAGAATAAGTTCAGTGCTTGTAGTCTTTCCTCATAGCTGATGTTCTCCATTCTCCTAATTATTTTTGTTGCCCTTCTCTGGACTCTTTCCAGCTCCAGCACATCCTTCCTGAGGACCGGTGCCCAGAACTGGACAGCATACTCCAGATGTGGCTGGACCAGAGTCTTGTGGAGAGGGAGAATAATCTTTTTATTTCTGGAGTGAATCCCCTTTTTTATACATCCCAGTATTATGTTGGCTTTGCTTGCAGCGGCTTGGCATTGCATGCCACTGCCAAGCCTGTTGTCTACCAGTACCCCCAGGTCCTTTTCCATCCTAGACTCACCTAGAGGTTCCCCCCCTAGTGAGTAGCTTGCTTTCTGGTTTCTGGCACCCAAGTGCATTACTTTACATTTTTCAACATTAAACCTCATTTGCCATGTAGTTGCCCACCCCATTATTTTGTTCAGGTCCGCTTGTAAGGTTTCCACATCCTGCATAGAAGATATTGGCATGCTTAGTTTAGTATCATCCGCAAATACTGAGATTGTACTAGATATCCCCTCCTCTAGATCATTTATGAATAAATTAAACAGGATTGGCCCCAGGACAGAACCCTGGGGGACCCCACTTTCCACACCCGCCCAATCCGAGTACTCCCCATTAATCACCACCCTTTGCACTCTCCCCTGGAGCCAGTTCTTTATCCAGGTACTCACCTTATGATCCATACCTACCTTCCTTAGTTTGAACAGTAAGCGTTTCTGGGGAACGGTGTCGAACGCCTTTGCAAAGTCCAGATACACCACATCAACTATCTTTATCTAGGTGGCAGCTCACTTCATCATAGAAGGTTAATAGATTGGTTTGGCAAGAACGATTTTTCATGAATCCATGCTGATTACTACTAATTATACCATTTTCATTACTAAAGTCTTGTATGTGGTCCCTTAACATCCCTTCCAAAATCTTGCAGACTACTGATGTTAGGCTGACCGGCCTATAGTTACCCGGGATATATCTCGGCCCTTTTTTAAATATTGGTACCACGTTGGCTTTTTTCCAATCAGCTGGCACCATACCCATCTGTAAACTATCCTTAAAGATCAAGAATAATGGTCTGGCAATCACCTGGCTGAGCTCTTTAAGAACCCTCGGGTGCAAGCCATCCGGTCCCGGTGATTTATTTATGTTAAGTTTCTCTAGTTTAGTTCTAAGTCTATCTTCTGTTAGCCATGGCGGTACTTCCTGAGGTGTGTTGTTTAGTTTGGCCTTACAAGCTGGGTTAGTGTAGCCCCCCAATTATTTTGTGAAGACTGAAGAGAAGAAATTATTTAACACTACCGCCTTTTCCCTGTCCTCTGTGGCCAAATCTCCCTTGTTGTCTTTTATGGGGCCAATGTGTTCTGGCCTCGCTTTTTTACTGCTTATATACTTAAATAATTTTTTGGGGTTCTTTTTACTCTGTTCCGCTATATGTCTCTCATGTTCTATTTTAGCCGCCTTGATTTCGTCTTTACATTTCTTATTACACTCTTTGTAATGCTTTTAGGAACTGCCGAGCCTTGGCTTAATGCGCGGTTCCTTCTGCCCAGTCTATATCTGGATAATTAAAGTCCCCCATTATAATGACATTTACCATCCTTGCTGCCAATCCTATCTGTAAAAGACCTCCCCCTCCTCCCTCAGGTTGGGGGGCCTATAGCATACGCCCGATATTACCTTCCCCACAGTGCCTTCCCTTTGAAGTTCTACCCATAGGGATTCCCATTAATAAAGGAATTAATATCCCACTCAATGTTTAACCCATGGGGTGAGTAGGACTTAAGGGTATAAATCCAATATGTCTCTTGGCGTGACACTCCAATTTTAGTGGAACCACCCCTCCAGGCGGCAACATATTTGTCAATGACCTGAAACAGTGTACCCTTATGATCTCCATTATGATAACAGGAATAATGTTTGGGTACATTATGTGTGCTTTTCTTTTTGATAATATTTGTGATATGCTCATTAAGTTGAATATAGCACTGTCTTGTAGTGCGCCCCACATACTGTTTTTTACAAGGGCAGGTCATTAGATATACTACATGTGTCATTGTGCAGGTGGGAAAAAATGTAATATCATACGATATGTAAGTCATTGTAGATTGAAAAGTGGCAAATTTTTTCCTCTTATCACAATTAAGATGGCACACTCTGCATTTACGACAAGGATAGAAGCCCACTAAATCTGTGAAGAATTGAGGTTTCTTAGGTGGGTCTAGTACGTTAGGGGCTAACCTCCCCCTAAGTGAGGGGGCTCCTCTAAAGGTAATTGAGGGTCTAGCTGGAAGTAAAGGACCAAAGATCTTATCATTCTTTAAGATGTCCCAATGTTTGGTAAAAATTTGTTTCAGAGACCTATGATGAATAGAATATTCTGTGAAGATAGACCATTTCACAAAATTGGAGGAATTATTGACCTTAGTTTGTGATCAAAGCCACTCATGCAATAGTGGCATCTAGATCAACACTATTATAACCTTTTGAGATAAATCTCTCTTTTAGAATAGTGGACTGCTTTATGTAGTCTTCTTTTAGAGTGCAATTCCTCCTAAGTCGAGTGAATTGACTTTTGGGAATGCCTCTTTACCATGGTATATGATGGCAGCTGTCTATTGGCAGATATGAGTTACGGTCTGTCATCTTGAAATACGTGTTGGTAATAAGACCATATTTGGATTTTTTAATCTACAAATCTAAAAATTGAATATTGGTCTCACTGTATTCATAAGAGAGTACTATCCCCTGATCGTTATAATTCAGAATGGACATAAAGGAATCCAATGATACCGGGTCAGCCTTCCATAGGAGGAGGATGTCGGCTATATAACGGACCCAAAGTGCCAATTCGGGTCTCCGTAAAGTATAGATCTTCTAAAAAAATTCTAAAAGGTCATACCCATGGATAATTACTAAATTTGGGACCCAATGGGACCAGGTTAAGGGTATCTTGCACAAGCATTTGGGAGTATTAAATGTGTCTCCATTAATAAATAAAATTGTTGGCCTGAGACCCCTGGTTACGGTGAGAAGAGCGAGAAACCTAAAAGATAGCCTGATACCTCCCGCTCGTGTCCTCACGAATTCGGAGTGTAACTGTCTATCTTCTCTACCTCCATTAAAAGGTATGTTTGCCTGCGGAAAATGCTCCATCTGTAGATTTGTCCTCAATTCGGATTCATTTACCAGCTGCGATGTCTCTGAATCTTTTCAAATAGATGGATTTATCAACTGCCAGACAACACAGGTGATATACCAACTTATCTGCCCTTGTAACAAAACCTATATAGGAAAAACCAAGAGACAGCTGAAAATCAGAATTGGGGAACATCTAGCAGATATAAGTAAAACAGAAGATAAAAAAACAGTACCACTTCATTTCTTGGAACATCACAATTCTAACCCAGAAGGCCTCAAGGTAAGAGGCATCTTTGCACTCAAACTCCCCCGGAGAAGGGGGGACTTTGATACCATTCTGATGCAGAAAGAAAAATATTGGATTTTTAAAATGGGGTCATTAGCTCCCAGAGGCCTTAATGTGGAACTTAGCCTCCAACCATTTCTTGAACACTAAGCTAAATACCATCCACTATAGCAATCTGTGCCTATAAGCTAGAAAGAAGAGACTACCACTCCTCTTCTTTCTAGGGGCACCCTTTTCCCTTTTCATCCACCTGTCTGTTATTGCTATGGCTACTGCTATTATCATTTCATTTTACTTTGTTCTAATTAATTTTTATTTTTTTTCTTACTGGTCCATCTATTTTCTTTTAATGTCCTTTTTAATTTTCTACCTAGCAGCGTACTCTTATCACTTTCGTTGCCTATAACAAATTGGCAAGATAACCTATTTCCTTGAGGGATAAGACATTACTCTTTCGATGATGCCATCCAGTAATTTATATAATTGAAGGACTCCCATCTCCTCGGTAATATTTGATTTGGTCAGAAGTGTCCTGTGGTCACGGTGTTTAATTTTAATTTCTATACATATTTTGTTTTCAAATCACGGTCATATTGTCTATATTAGGGAGGTTCGAACTTTTCAAAAGTTCGGTTCGACCAGAACACCCGAACTTCCCGAAAGTTTGGCCCGGATTTCAGAACCCCATTGAAATCAATGGGACCTGAACTTTGGTAATCAAAAAACACTATTTTGAAGCCCTAAAAGCCAATAAATGCCCCTAAAAAGTGCCCAGGGTTCTGGGTCATGCCCCAGGGACTATTAATCACACTGCATAGGGGTATATATACACACACACTTATATGTATTTATACACATACATATATATAGGTGTTATAGCAGAGAAGCCATATGCCTGTTAATTATTTCATTAGCGCAAGCATAGGTTTCTGCTACTTTCACACCTATATATGTGTATGTGTATATATACATACATGTGTGTGTATATACCCCTACACAGAAGTTCAGATGTCATGCCTGACTCCAAACATGTCCTCAAAAAAGCCCTATAAATGCCTGCAACAAAAAGCAGGGTGACAGGGGTGAAGCCACCATCCTGTTCTGTAAGTGTTCTTAGAGAAACAAACTTTTCTCTATAGCGGTCACCCTGACATGGAAGGGTTTTGTCACCCTGCCATAGCAGTCAGAGTCAGTTAACCCTACACTATACTACGGTCACCCTGGCACTTAACACTTTCCCTACAGAAACTAGATTATTAAATCTAACTATAGTGAAAAATAGTACCCTAACTACACTAGATATCCCTTTCCTCACACTAATAATTGCTAAATGACACTTTGAAGCAGAAGTAACAGAACTGCTTCCACTCTCTTCCACGTCCCTGTATTACAATGCTAGAGATTTGGCGGGGCTATCTTATATACTGGGGGGCGTATTCACTAATGATTGGCCTCTGGACCCCCTAGTCACCCCAATCACATTCCTAGCATTCTCCTGCCCCCTCAATTGGCTTTTATTGATGGTTCTGGTCCAATCACTGGCTTTCAAAGCCCAGTTCCTGTCCCATTGCATTTTGGTCGCTTCTGGTTGCCGAATTACGAACTTTTTCAGCAAAAAGTTTTGAATTCTGCCGAATTTCGAACAGTCAATGTTCGGGTCGAACCAATGGTCGACCCGAACCTTTCGTTTAATCCCTAGTCTATATATTTGCACCAACTATCAATCTTGATCCTCAATCACAGTATCCTGTATTTTTTTACTTTTGACTATCTAATTTGTTGAAGTATTCCCAGGAAGGACCGATATATCACCTATCAGTTGGGTCTTCCCTGGGAAATCCGAATGACTCCAATAGAGGTGAACTATGTTTTTCCTAGTGAGGGCATCTTGTGGCCAAAATGCAGTATTACAAGGTATTTCTGTTTTAAAGTCTAACAGGTGCCACCAATCATTTGCCCCTATAAAGAATCCCATAGGACACCCCTCTCTAGCTCTGAGGAAACTGGCTATAGGCCAGTGAAACGCGTCAGCATCGCATCATCCGGATTCATCCAATGGGATATTGATGACTGAAGACTGTGCGCCCTACGGCCGTACCTAGCGTCAAGCCACTACCCACGTCCGGTGTGACGTTGGGCCGCAAGCTGCAAGCCCGCCTACTCCCAAGCAAGCTCGGGTGAGCGGAAGAGGAAGGAGAAACGGCGTGGACGCGTAGCCAGGCTGCACTCATCGGAGGTCTGTTGTCATCCACCGGGACTTTCATCAGTCGGCATGTATTACTCTTGACCTCCATAAGGTACAGTGTCCGCTGGTTTGAACCATCCATGCCAGATAGCATTCACCCTGCCCGAACAAACGGAGCAACCTAAATCTGCTTAGCCCTGACTGACCTTTCCTTTCCAGCATCACTGATTCTCCAGGACTGCAGATACAGGGATTCATCCTGTCCACCCAAACGCCCTGCTTACTGATCAATTTTTCTTGGCCTTCCTGTGCTTCAAACCCACTTGGACATACCCCTTCCATGAAGAAATACCTGATTTATACACTGCCGTTCTGAGTATCACCTTTGCTGTTGGGACTGATACATACATTTATATATACATATTTTTTTCAGGTCTTTGAGCAAGATTGACTTGCCTCTTTTTCCTTTCAACTTTACATCACAATCCCATCAGCGTGTACTTGTCTACAATATCCCATTGTGGTTTGTTTTTATGTATTGTATTTTACCAGTGATATATGTCATACCTTGAGTTCTCCACGTGTGCATACACTTATTTTGCATCAATAAAGTTTAATCTATTTTCACCTGAACGTCGGTGCCCTTAGTTGACTTCTTTTAGGAGAACCCCTGTGTCTCCAACCTTTTGTAGCACGTTGTATTTTAAGTCAATGGTCACCTAACCTGGTGTATTTTGGATGGATCCATTTTCCTGTCAATTTTTCCAGGAACCTCCACAAAGTGGCTACACCCACAGGAGTCTAATTTATCTCTTGCAAGATGTATCTTTGTATATTAATTTTGTGGATGTATTTTTGAATATCTATGAACGTATTAAGTGTATTCATAGAACATGGGGGGGACATATTTATGTCCTTTTTTAAGGATATAAGTCTCTGATTTAGAAAGTTCAATTGTGCTGAGGTTAAAGATCCCAGTATCAGTTAGGTCCTTTTCTTTTTTCTTTTGCCGCCACCCCCCTCTGGTGCCTCTCTTTGTTCTGGCCCTCTTTTGCCTCTCTGGGATTCTCTGGGAAAATCCCAACGATGGCTGGGACCAGGTTGTGGCTAATTATAACTAAAGGGAGGCAAGTTTCTATGATCGTATTCTTCCTCATAGTAGGGGGAGTTATCTCCTCTATATTGTCGCAGAGGGGAAAATTTATTGTGGGTGTCCACCCTAAGATCATAGCGTGGCTGAGGTGTCCTATCAGGGCTGCTGTTAGAAATCGCAGGGGCCCCGTACAGACTACCTGGCAGGGCCCCCCCAAGAAAATATTAAAGATATATTTAGCTAAAATTACAACAAAATCACTATTATCAGACACAAATATAACATAACTCGCATAATTCCTGCTAAATCTAAAAAAAAACACTATGTTTAAATAAAAAAGAAGATGAGATGAAAAAAATATAGAGGCTGGGCAGTTGGAGCTCAGTGATCAGAGAGACAGAGAGAGAGAAGCAAAGTTACAATTTACAAATAAACTCCTGAGCAGAGATAAGTGCTGGGAGGGGGACCCACGCAGGGAGGGGGATTAGTGAGGGACGACTGTCTCTTTCTCAACAGATAAAAGCTGATAGCAGGGAGAGGGACAGATCAGATTCAGGTGCTGGAGCAAGATTTCTGTATTTGTTGTCCATCACTAATCCCTATCCCTGTGTGGGCCCCCCTGTGTGCTCAGGCCCTCTACAAGAGGGCTGGTGGTCCCTCGCTATCAGCGGCCCTGTGTCCTATTGTAATCATTGCAAGGATCATATGGAGGTGTAAAATGCTCCTTCCTGAAATGATCTCTATGTTGCCATTCATTTCTAGATGATCCATACTGATAGGAATTCCAACCCTTTTTGAAAAGTCCCTTAGGTTTTTTTTGTCTGAGGATGGTTGGATTTATTTCAACCATGACCTTTATGTGTGTTCTCTTTGGGGTGTGAAGGGCCCTTAAAATCAAATCTGATAATTTTATCATAAGTTTGAGGAATCGGGGTGGCAGAATGATCCCGAGTCACTTCATCACCTCCAGATTGCTCCATATCCGATTCCTCCTGTTTTTTTTTTAGAAAGAAAGCATTAGATTATTTTGCCATATAAAAATGGTTTTGTTTTGATAGTCTCCTATATCTCTGGCATATTTTTTCAGTTTTTTTATTTTTTGTTTGCGTTCTTCTTTCTCCAAGAGTTTTTGGAGATTGAAGGAGAGAGTTTTATATTCTGCTGAAGTACAGAAAGGGGAAACTTTCTCCTTCATCTCTTTAATCTCTTTGTCTAGAGATACAAGCTTTTTACGTTTGATCTCCACCATGTGTTGCAGTAATTTAACTCCTGCGTTATTAAAATAGGAGTACCATGCATCTAAGGCTAGATCCCCATTTTGAGGGGAAACTTCCAACCTCAGACTACGGGGGAACCATGGACTCTGTGATGTAATGATTGAGGAATACTCTGTGGGTAACTCAGAGATCATTAGATTTTTTAAACATACAAACAGGCCTCCAATCTCAGTGTTAGGGCTGGTAGAAATGAAAACCCCTTCTGAGAAGGTCCTGGTGGCCCTATATTCAAATACATCCATTGCAAATGTATTAAAAAATAAGGCAAAAAGGTAAAAGCAGCTATATAGTGTAAATCAAATATAAGAAATGTAGGTGTGGTCTAATTAAGTGCTGATACCAAAACAAAAAGCTGCCAGCACTAAATAACTGATAAACAAGTCATAAAAATGTAGAGTAAAAAATAAGGATGGGGGCGTGACCGGAAGTCGTACAAGCCGGACGCGCTGGAGAGGAGCTCCGTCTCTCAGGTTCACAATCTTGTGCCATCCGCTGCCAGTTTTAAGCCTACTGCCCCGAATCCACCCTGGACCGCTTGCTCTAACCCTCCGAGGACCCCCACTGGTGGTAGTTTTTCCTGGGGTTACGGGATTGTGGACGCGCAGACCTGCAGCCTACCTCCTCCCCAGAAGCCGCAGCCTTTCCTAGCCGGATCCGCGCCCGTGGCCCGAGACCCGGTAAGGAACACAGCTACATCCTTGGCCAGTGACTGCTCTGCAAGCCAACGACCGGTCTAGCCAGTCACTCTACTGCCCTGGAAACTGAGGGGAGACCCCACACGAGCCAGCATGCCGGGCCGCCCGCCATCTTGGCGGTTCCCGGCCTCACAGCGGTGTGTCAGGCTGCAACGCCTGTGCCTTTTACAAATCGCCTCTTCCGCCTGGCCAGTTGTTGCGTCCCTACTCTCCAGCTACTCTTCCTCTCAGGATCCCATCTAGACTGACTTTTTTGTATTACCCGGTCACTGCGACTCGAGGTCGCATTAAGCTACCATGACCAACTAAAAATCGCAGGGGCGTGAGTGGCAACCAACTTGGCAAGACGTGTTGGAAAGGAGCTCCATTTCAGAGACAATACAATCCACACTAATCTGCTGTTTAAAAGCAGCCATTAGCCCCTAAACCCATTCAAACCAGTGCATCCCCAGTAGGGATGATCGAACGGTTGGACCCGGACATTGGGTGTTCGAAATTCGGCCGAATTCCGAACTTTTTGCGGTAAAAGTTTGGAATTCAGGTCACCCGAATCGCCCAAAATGCAATGGGACAGGAAGTGGGCTTTAAAAGCCCGTGATTGGCCCAGAAATGTCAGTAAAAGCCAATGAGGGGGCAGGAGTCTGCTAGGAACGTGATTGGAGTGACTACGGGGACCAGAGGCCAATCAGGAGTGAATACGCCCCCCAGTATATAACATAGCCCCGCCTAACCTGTAGCACTGTAATACAGAGGCTTTGGAAGAGACTGGAAGCATTTGTGTTTCTCCAGCTGTGTTAAACAACGTTTGATGCATAGCTGATTGCTTGTAAAGCTCCAGATCAGCAGAAGAGCAGTCAGCTTACAGAAAGATTGTCAGTGTAGTTAGAAATACAGCGATTATGCTGTTTGAGTTAGAAAAAAAAAAAATTTAAAGGGACACTGTCAGTTAGAAATTATCTTCTGCTGTATGGAGCTGTTCTTTTAGTGTGAGGAAAGGGATATGCAGTGTAGTTAGGGTACTATATACCACTATAGTTAGATTCAATAATCTAGTTTTTGTAGGGATAGTTTTTAGTGTCAGGGTTCCGTCTAGTGAGCACGTTGCACTGCTGATATATCTACAACAGGTATACGTGCTTGCTAGTCAGCTATTGTGCAAAATACATTTCAGCGATACACATATCTGCTGTATTTAGCGACAACTTTGGGTCGCATAGCAGTGTGCGTCTTGCAGGTGATTTTAACATCGCACAGTTGATAAAGCCTCAGTGACAAGTTAACGTCTGTTCTTTTTGTAAGCGTTAAGTGCACTGCAAAAGGCTTTGCTACTCTGCGTCACACACATCTGCTTTATTTAGCAACAACTTTGGGTCGCATAGAAGTGTGCGTCTTGCAGGTGATTTTCACATCGCACAGTTGATAAAGCCTCAGTGATAACTATGTCAGATAGACCAAGGAAAGGCATACGTGGCCCTGCTGCTGAAAGGGGCACAGCTTCTAGGGTGTCTCGAGGCAAGGGTGGACGTAGTAGTCAGTCCTCAGCCAGGCAACCATTTCGATTGTTCTCCCGCAGTGGCCAAGCTATACGTCCACAGTACGTACAGGAGGTGGTGGACTATATTACCAAACCCTCATCATCGTCATCATCAGCAACTACAGTGACCCAGGCAGAGAAAAGTAGTCAGTCTTCTGCAGTTGGCAGAGCAAATAAAGATGAGTCCATGTCCACCTTAAGTCCTCCCTTAGACCCAACTTCAGACATGGCAGAGGAGTCAGCTGAGCTGTTTGACCACAGTGTCGGCCATCTACTCCTGCCTGATGCTCAGTCCTTTATGGAGTCTGATGTTGGGTCTGAGGTTCAGGAGGAGGCAGAGCAAGCAAGAGGGGAGAGCAGACGGTCCACTCCATCTAAGGCCACACCTGTTGTCTCCCGGGCCACTATACAAACCTCTTCTTGCTGGGCCTATTTTGAGAAATCTCATGCAGATCAAACAGTTGCGATCTGCAAGATTTGTCATAAGGGAATAAAGCGTGGCAAAAAGGTCAACCACTTGGGTACAAGCTGCCTAACCAGGAATTTGACAACCCACCCCTGGCCCGTTGGCAGGAGCATTTGAAGAACCCGCAAAAGGGCCAAAGATCGGTCAGTCGGCCTCCTAGTCCTCCTCGCGCTCCTCCTCATGCTCCACCTGCACATCAGTCTGTCCCTGCTATAGTCACTTGTCACCTGTTGGCAGCCTCCACTGACAGGGATGATGATATAGCATGCACAGGGGAGGACTGGGCCAGGGGACAGGGGGGCAATTGCCCCCTAGGCCACTCTGATGCCCTGTAAAAAGGCTGCACTGCTTCTGCCACAGACATGCCTAAAGGATTCCAGATGAAGAAGTAAAAAGTCCCCGCCACTGACCTACTGCGTGTGGGATGAAGACAAGGACAGAGCGCAGGCCTCCCCCAGCATGAATGGTGTAAACTGTGCCTGAGCAGAGACCAGTTCCATGCCCCACTGGAGACTCTTCTCCCCCGGCCAGCCGCAACCTAGCTGTCCCAGCTTCCCCCAACCACCCCCTGCTGGTCAGGTCAGGAACCCGGATTCATCCGGTAAGTAGAGAGTACCTGGAGCAGGGCTTCAGCTTGGAATGGGGATCAAGAGGAGGACTGGAAGAGGGAGAGTGGGAGGGGGGCCGAGTTGCTGCACCATGTGCCTCTGGTTTGTACTTGCCCCCTGGGCCGAAAGCTGCCAGTCTGCCCCTGAGCATGCAGTGTCGCATCTACCTCCAGCACAACACTAGCTGTAACATCTAGACGGCAAATTTCGATTCCACACATGCTGGAACGAAAAAAAAGTATACTCCCCGCCACCCACATGCCCAGCGTCTAAACAGTAGTTTGGAAAAACTACTGGCTCTGCAACTCTTTCCATTTAAGCTGGTAGAGTCTGCTCCCTTCCGCGACTTTGCAAAATGTGCAGTTCCACAGTGGCAGGTGCCAAGTCGGCATTACTTTGCCCGTAAGGCCCTGCTATCCCTATACCAACATGTGGAAGGCAATGTAGTGTCATCCCTGGCCAAGTCAGTCAGCCATAAGATACACCTGACGGCTGACACTTGGTCAAGCAAACATGGGCAGGGACGGTACATTTCTGTCACTGCTCATTGGGTGACACTGCTTGCCAGCGGAAGGGATTGTGGCCAGGGCTCCGTGCTGCAGCCAGTATTGCCCCCATGTCTGCAAACAGCTGGTGGTGTCGCTGATCTGGGTAGATCGATCACTTCTACCCCTCTTGCTCCTCCTCCTCATCCTCCTCCATGCCCTCCTCTGCAGAATGGTCCTTTGAATATGATGAGGTACCATGTAAGCGTTCAAAGGGCTATTCTATGTCTCAGGCCAAAAGGTGTCATGCAGTGCTGCAGCTTGTGTGTCTAGGGGACAGGCAGCACACTGCCCCTGAGATTCTTGGGGCTCTGCAGGCACAGGCCCAGATGTGGTTGATACCACGCCAGCTGCAGCCAGGAATGGTGGTTTCTGATAATGGGTCAAACCTCCTGTCCGCCCCCTTCGGCAGGGAAAGTTGACCTACGTGCCATGCCTGGTGCATGCACTGAATCTCGTGGTACAGCGGTTTTTGAACTCATACCCGGGAATGCAGGATGTGCTAAGGATGGCAAGAAGGGTGTGCAGTCACTTCAGGCGGTCTTACAGTGCCACTGCACGTTTGGCCAAAGTGCAGCGCGATTTTCACCTGCCGGTACACCGCCTCGTCTGTGACATGCCCACCCACTGGAACTCCACCTTGGTTATGCTGCAGCGCCTGTATACGCAGCAGAGGGCCCTCAATGAATATCTCTGCGAGTACGGCACCAGCACTGGCTCAGCGCACCTGGGCTTTTTTTCGACACGGCAGTGGCTTTTGATTAAGGATGCATGCGCTGTCCTCTCGCCATTTGAGGAGGCCACAAGGATGGTCAGCCGGGACAGCGCATGCATCAGTGACACCCTACCGGTAATGTTTTTGTTGGAGCACACTCTGCGTGGCATTATGGACAGGGCACTGGAGGCAGAGCAGCAGGAGGAAGAGGAGGACTTCCTTGCCTTTCAAGGCCCCCTTTATCCTGACCCCATTATGCCTATCTCCCAGTGGCCTGAGCAGGATCTAGGGGTGGAAGAGGAGTAGGAGAAGGACCATTCTTCAGGAACTTTTGCAGGTTTCGAGGAGGAGGAAGACATGCGGCAATCTGCAAGGCCTAGTTTGACTCCCTCGGGACACTTTGGAGTAGTACATGGCTGGGAGGAGGAGGAGCACATTCAAGATCATGTCGTTTTGAGTGACCCCGAGGAGTCAGCTTCTCAGGCCTTTGCAAATTTGCGACGCATGGCAAACATCATGCTTCAGAGCCTGCGAAAGGACCCCAGAATCAAGGCCATTAAAGAGACTGACCACTATTGGTTGGCCACCCTACTTGACCACTGGTACAAGTCAAAAGTCTCTGAGCTTTTCCCATCCACCCAGAGAGTCCACAGGATCAAATCCCTTGAGGACAGTCTCAAGAGGACTCTGGTGAACACGTTCCCAGACTCCCGTAGGGTGCAGGGGTGGGGACAACCTACCATGGACTCTAGTGCGGGTCATGAGAGGAGCGTTGGAGAAGGCGTGCGGTTGACGGATGCCTTTCGGTCTTTTTTTAGTCCTCACCGCCCAGGCCTCTCATCTGCCACATCGCATCGACAGCATCTGCATCACATGGTGGATGATTACGTCAGGGCACAAAGTGACACAGAGGGCTTTTCATGTGACAAATCCGATCCACTGCCATACTGGGTCTTAAGATTAGACCACTGGCCAGAACTGGCCCAGTATGCCATGGAGTTGTTGGCCTGCCCTGCTTCCAGTGTCCTATCCGAACAGGCATTCAGCGCAGCAGGAGGATTCGTCACAGACCATCGAACGAGTCTCTCCACCGACTCAGTCGACCGTTTGACATTCATTAAAATGAATCAGTCGTGGATATCAAGCTTTGATGCACCTGATGCAGACCTTGTAGACTAGTCTATCTTTGCGATGTGGCACCTGAGCCTCAGTTTAAGCCTGGACCAGGGTGCCACCCTCATACCCTCCTCTCGTTCTGTTTAGGTTCACAGAACCTCAATTTAGTTTCCACTAGAAAAGATCATTTTTTTTTTTTTTTGTTGGCCTTTTGCAACACCCGCTTTTTGGGCTTACGGTGGGGAGGCTCCGCCAACACCAAAAATACCAAGTTTGCGTACCTGTTCCACAGGTGCACACCTTCATAATTTTTACGCCTTCTTCAAAACCAGCTCTTTGGGCTTACGGTGGGGAGGCTCCGCCAACACCCAAAACACAATGTTTGCTCACCTGATCCACAGGTACACATCTTCTTAATTCTTTCATCTACTTCAACACCAGCTCTTTGGGCTTACAGTGGTATGGCTCCGCCAACACCCAAACAACAATTTTTGCGCACCTGTTTCACAGATACATATCATTGCAATTTTTTTCCTTACAAAGGCAATTATTGCCTTCATGACCAGCACTTTCATATGGTGTCAAGGCATCATCGGCACCACCAAAGGCCCAATTTTTAAGCATCCTTTACTATTTTTTCTATTACTTTTTTCTTTCTATTCAAAGTCAAGAGACAACAGTATTCATCCAAAACATCTCTAATCTTGTTCACTGTGCACTACATTGTGGCCCCTACCCCTAACCCTAACCCTCAATGTATCCGTGCATATATGTCTGTTTCTTGTGAGAATTCAAGTTAAAGTTAAACACGATTTTACATGAAATAAAGTGCATCTACATACATCTTTTGACTTCTTGAAAACATTTGGTAATAATAGCCCCATTGTGAAAATACACCCGTTAATTATATCCACATTTAAAGAGACAGCACCTTTTTCCAAAAAAAAACTCTAATCTTCTTCCCAGTGCACTGCATTATGTCCCCATTATACACATTGGCTGTGCAGTTGATTAGGAGCAAAAGAAAGGCGCGGTTAAGCAAAAAAGTCATTTTTGAAGGTTTGGCATGCTATAATTCTGGTTCTGGACTTGCTACAGAGCTGAAACTTCACAGGTACACTTTTTAGACCCCACTGACACTAAATCTAAAGAAATCTCATTTTTTTTTTTTTTTTTCAAAAATTGGCTCTCTATCAAAAGCCACAATTTTTAAGAACTTTTTTTTGCCTGATTCATAGTCCCTGGGGCATGACCCAGAAGCCTAGGCACTATTTAGGGGCATTTATTAGGTTTTAGGGCTTCATAATGGTGGTTTTTGATTGCCGAAGTTCGGGTCCCATTGATTTTAATGGGGTCCGGGAATCCGAACCGAACTTTCAGGAAATTCGGGTTTTCTGGTCGAACCGAACTTTTCAAAAGTTCGATCATCCCTAATCCCCAGCTCACCTACATCCAGCAACTGCCTGTATCTCCCCGCAGGAATCCCGATCCAGCAACATCAGGCTCGAGGCCTGCCACGCCGGCTCCCGCTCCGCCATCCGCAACTTTTCACAGCGGTCTTCCGCTACACCGGACTGCTCCTCGGGCCAAACGTAGCCTTCAGCTGCCTCAGCCCATCCTCCAATTACAATCGGTGCCCATACCGTGACAGCGGGATCCCGGATTTTGACACAAGGGGACCCAGGCCTACTTCCCAGGCTGCAGCCACGCCCTTTCCTATACATCCGTCGCGGCATCCAATCCCGGGAATGTAGGAGAATCCCATCTAACATCACAAGCCACCATAAGACCTCATCACCTGCCCTCCACCGAGACTGACCCTCTGCTAGAAGACCAGCAGAAACCTTAGGCCACCTTTCCCCCCGCCACCGGCTGCCATTTTGACCGCGACCTGGCATACCCTGGCAGCCCCCAGGAACTGCTTCCAAATCCAGCATCAAAATAGAGGCACCACAAAACCCTGAGCACCCACAACCCTACCCTGGGTATTCATCGCAGCACCTCTAGCATAAAGATTGCCCCAGGGGGCGTGGCTTACTGCCAAACAGACATGGAAATCTAGTCACACTGTTCCCGGTCAGAGAGAGGAGAAAGCTACGATCAAACACAAAGAAGGTAGAATATGCCTACGCGCTGACCATCAACCAGATGTAATAAGAAATGAGAGATTTAAGATAGAGATGAAGAAGGGGGAGTTCAAGGGTTAGCAGCCAATTCCTAGCAGTGTCTCCACATACATATATCAAGATAAATAGGGTAAAATGAATCGGCGCTTAATCACTCCCCATAAGAATAAATAATAAAAACTTTAAAACCAAGCACAGCAACTGCAAAAGTTCGATGGTAATATTCAAAGATATAGGTGATATTGTGCAAATAATGCAAAGGATAAAAAGTATAAAATATCATAAAGTGATATAGTGCATGGTGAGAGGTAAATAAATACACAGATAAAACGTGCAAAGAATAAGTTCGTCAATCCATAAATATCAAAAGTTCATAGCGAAAGTGCAGGTGAGGAAATAATTCCAGAAGTGCGGAAAACTCCTTAAAAGTGTGGGAAACCAATTTAACTGTGGTGGTGAGCTAGGATCCTTAAATAAGTGAAATGGCCGCTCACCTCCAAAACACTCAGAATGAGCGTTTGTACCAAGGGTAAAAACGGGATGGCCTCTGTGGGAATAGGGATCCACCAATGGTTCCTTAAAAGCAGGCTCCTCTGGGACTTAATGGAAAGCCAGTATCGACATCAAGGGAGAAAGTCACATGTCTGCTGTGACGCAACTAGTCGGGAGAAGCGCCTGACGTCACTTCCGGTCCTCGGCCGAGACCGGAAGTCCCTGGATACTACTGCCTAAGCCGCTGCCACGCTACTTTTATGCTGTTATATGCCTACATTTATGTGAGTGCATTCTTTTAATTTAATAAATGTTACCATTTGAAACGTACTACACCATGAAGTGCCTCCTTTTATCGTGGGTTTGAGCTCCAAACCTTATCCAGGATTTCATCCCTTGATGTCGATACTGGCTTTCTATTAAGTCCCAGAGGAGCCTGCTTTTAAGGAACCATTGGTGGATCCCTATTCCCACAGAGGCCATCCCGTTTTTACCCTTGGTACAAACGCTCATTCTGAGTGTTTTGGAGGTGAGCGGCCATTTCACTTATTTAAGGATACTAGCTCACCACCACAGTTAAATTGGTTTCCCGCACTTTTAAGGAGTTTTCCGCACTTCTGGAATTATTTCCTCACCAGCACTTTCGCTATGAACTTTTGATATTTATGGATTGACGAACTTATTCTTTGCACGTTTTATCTGTGTATTTATTTACCTCTCACCATGCACTATATCACTTTATGATATTTTATATGTTTTATCCTTTGCATTATTTGCACAATATCACCTATATCTTTGAATATTACCATCATACTTTTGCAGTTGCTGTGCTTGGTTTTAAAGTTTTTATTATTTATTATTTATTCTTAAGGGGGGTGATTAAGCGCCGATTCATTTTACCCTATTTATTACGATCAAACACAGCCATCTGCACTTCTGACTCATCATACATAGGGAAATCTTCAGCCACCAATTCCCCAATGCGATCACGCTCTCCGAGAATGAACACAATGCAAACCAGCCGCAGTATCCTGGAATTATTCCGACAACCACCACGTGAGACCCCGGCTCCAAACCGGGCTTATGCAGATGTTACAAGAGGAGGATCTCCCGCCTCACACTCTGCAGACCCAATACCTGCAACTTCTTCCCAGATCGCTCAGGCTCAAGATCAGCCCCCACAAACCTGCATACAACAACCTCTTAATATGCAGGATCTTAGAACAATCGCAGAAGACATCAAGTCCCACTTCGCTATCGCTCTGGCGGATCTGAGAAGAGAACTACAATCCACTACATTGAGAATTGAAGAAGTGGAAGAAAGAACAGAAATCCAAGGTAATTCAATCCAAAACCTACATTCAACATCCAGATCCCACACTGCACAATTAAGAGACATCCAAAGACACATGGAGGATCTAGACAATCGTGGCAGGCGCGACAACCTGAGAGTAAGAGGTCTACCAGAGTCAGTAGAGCCAAATCTGGTAGAACAAGCCACTGCGACCATATTTAACGAAATTCTTGGAAGACCCCCAGACACCTCTATTGACTTTGAGCGTATACATAGTGCTCTGGGACCCAGGGCGAGAGAAACCGACCCACCGAGAGACGTCATTTGTTGTCTTGTAAACTTCAGGATCAAAGAAGACATCTTAAGAAGATCCAGAAACAACTGAAACATATCCTATCATGGATCTGATATAAAAATCTTCCAAGACCTCTCACTGATAACGTTGCAAAGAAGAAGAGACCTTTACCCCCTGCTAGAGCTTCTCCGCAGCAGAGACATACAATACAGATGGAAGTTTCCTTTCTGTCTCTCTGCATCTTCCCAAGGACGCACAGCAAATCTGAGAGTCCCCGAGGACCTAGTGTCATTCTGCAACATACTCAACATACCATGCATTGAACTCCCTGACTGGTACAGAAGTCTTCATGCCCCACAACTGGGAAGAGCCAACTCAATGGACACTATACCAGAAAGAGAGGATTTCCAGATCAGAAGACCTAGATCTACTTCCCCTAGAAGATCCTCCTCAACTCAAGATAGGACCCGCAGCAACGGAAGCCCTACGGCCTCTCCAGCTCACAGGAGATCAAGACAAGACAGACCAGAATGATCATCCTCCTACATTAGACTGTCGCATCATCCTTGTCTCTTCCTTGTCCCCTCTCTGTTTTTGTCTCTCCCTATTAGGTCTATGCACGTTTATCCACCTTGAACAATTGGATCAGCCATACTTACAACAGTCCCAGCTCTTTGGTGAAAACAACTCTTCATACCATCTCTTCGAATTCATCAGGCAACTTCCCCAACCAGCAACGTCACTTCCATGACCGACTGCAAAATCCCGATAGACTTACCATCTCCGAACCTTTCAAACCACTACAGAATCTGGTCTGGTAAAGTATCTCTACACACCCCCATTCATCTAGCGACTTCATTTCACTGATAACTCACAGACCATCAGCCCAAGATTCTAAGTAAGTTCACCAAACTCTAACTTTAGACAAATAACCTTTTTCTCAGATTGGTGAATAGAAGCTTCCCACACTTACCCCTGTCAGAATAGCTCTCATTTCTACCACCCACCACGTGGAGGGAATATGATCCTATCAGGAATTCGATACAAACCCCAATCTTTTAATAAGGACCATTGGCTAATGCTGAATGCGACAACAAAAACTTGAGAGAAATTCTCTATATATCACCGCATGTTCTTTAGAGAAACCGTTTAATTGCAAATAACATCATTTTGGTAGTCGATTACTGATTGTAAGCAAACAAAATGGGTGGCAGAGGTCAGCTCTCTAGGGCCGAGCTTCCTTCCTATGAAGAGATGAAGAATGAAAAGGGAAGGGAAGGAAGGAGCAGGGGAAGTAAGGAAAAAGGGAAGAGAATTAAAAAGAAGAGATAAAAGGAAGAGGGGGAAAAAAGTCCCCGCTAAGGATCGGCCATCCTAAGCAAATATATTTAAATATCTGACATATAACTAAACGACAGTTTAAGATCAATTTAAATGATATACTCAGAAAAGATACAAGCCCTGGAGAGATGCCCTCTGCCATCTTATAACATATTTGGTCACCCTTTTCCCCCTCAGAACTCACACAATTCACAGAACCCAAATTCCATCCAATATCTAAAGCCTCATGTGACTTTTGACAATAAGCCTTGAATAACACCTACAGTAATTTGAAAGGATATGAAATAAATATGTCACATTAACTGCCATTTTTACATGACTAAAGCCGATTAGATAGCACACTAACACAGAACCATCAAACCTTTAGTCATTGTTCTAAATGTATAATGAAGCTTACAATAAGCGACATCCCCACATTACATTGACTGAAGATACACTCCAACGTCTCAAGGTGGAAAAAATGGATTTCTAGAATCTCTCAAACATATACCTATCTGATGACTGTAGACCACCCACCACCCCCCTAGGACGAATTTCTACCCTTAATTAACTAACCCAACCTCCCTCTCATTATTGAGACAACTCTTCGACAGTCTTACATGTTATTGGTTACTACTGTTTTAATTACAATTTCGGGTTCGAGAATGTAATTTCTGCTCAAAGACTCCCCCAAGATATACAATATGCTAATATTTCCTCCTTACTCTTATAGCTACTATGTACTGTAAGGGGTTGGCTCGGTAGCGGGTGTGGGTGACCCCTTGGGTGGGTTCGTTACACAGAGAGACAGCCGAGGAGTGGTTGAAAACAACGGTCTATGGTTTATTCTTCCAATTTGCTGGAAACAAGTGCAAGCATCCAAACAGCATAAATCAAACAAACATAAAATAAACCCTGGCCACTTGGGGCGTCTACCTTCACAACACAGGAACCTACCTATGGTGTCTGTCCCAACCTACTGCTGGGCAGACACTGCTGGTCATAGAGCTGAAAACCAATTGTCTATTTGTTTTCTTTTCCCACAGAAAAAGTCAACACCACCTCACCTTCAGAAGTCTTCCTCAGCTCACTGCTCTTCTTAACGCACAAAGCCTCAGGATGCAGCAATCAGTAGTCATCCTCTGGATAACTTATAGAGGCCTTAATTGCCTCATTCTGAATAGCTGAAGCTTTCCAACGTCCTTAAACCTTTCTGGCTACGTCTGCAGCCGACACCTGATAGTAATTGGTGAATTGTCTAAACAAGACAGAAATGTATCTTCCGTCTGTGACAACACCCACAGATTTACCTGACTTCCTGTCACAGTACACAAACTATTCTTCTTCCTCCCCCATTGGCTAAATTTAACAAACACTCCTCCAAAATGGCCACTGTATACCATTTCTGACTCTCCGTTTCTTTTCTGACCGGGAATATAACTCATACCATACTAATCCATATCTAACACAGACCTCCCCCCAAACGACGGGAATTGCCCACGCTTTTCCTTTGTCGACTAATTCCAATTTGTTAATATTTGGCTAGGTTGGAGTAGTCCACTCCTCCCTAGGTTTGGGTTTTTACCCCCCTACATTCATCCACCCCCTATTCTCTCTCCCCCTCCTCGAGTCTCTGTCCCTTCCCCCCTCATCCCCCCATCCACCTTACTCCACCTTCCCACCCACCTCATTTTTCTCCCAGTCTCTGTCCCCCAATTCTCGCAATTTAAGAGTGCCGAACAATATCAGAAATTTCTCAACCCATCCCTTTTCAATCGATAACTACCCTCATACATACCAAAAATGCCTAGCCCAAACCAAATTGACAAACCCACAAGTGGTGTCTTTAAACGCCAAAGGTTTGAACATCCCAGATAAACGCAGTCAAATACTTGATCTTATGACCAAACTGAATGTCGGATGTTGTATATTTGCAGGAGACACACTTTAGATCTAAAGACACACCAAAGCTCTCAAACCGAGCCTACCCCATTTCATTCCATTCTACAAACCCTCTAGCAAAAACCAAAGGGGTTTCCATCTTAATATCCAAAAATGTGAATTGGATCTTACGGGATTCAAATATCGACCCAGAAGGAAGATTTATCTTTTTAAAAGGCACAATAGCAAATAAATCTTTCACGCTGGCGAACATATACAGTCCAAATACAGCCCAAGTCACATTCTTTAGAAAAATTGCTACCAATCTTGCGGAATTTAAAACAGGTATAACCGTCCTTGGTGGAGACTTCAACATGGCACTCCTCCCCATTCTCGACACTTCTACGGGTACTACCTCCCTCCCTTACAGAGCCCTGAAACAGATAAAATTGCAACTGCAATAACTCCTTCTACACGACACTTGGCGAACACTCTATCCGTCCACCAAAGATTACACTTTTTTCTCCCCTCCACACAACAAATACTCTCGCATAGACTACCTCTTTATGTCACAAAATGACTTACCTATACTACGTAAAGCATCGATCGAACCAATGTTATTGTCAGACCACCACCCGATATCCATGACTCTTTCCCTCCCACCGACTCCTACACAACCCCAATTTTGGAGACTCGACCCTACTCTATTGACCACAGATTCCAACCTACAAAGCATCCGCAAGGACATTACTGATTTCTTTACCGATAACGCTCACCCAGATACCAATCCCATTACACTATGGGAAGCACACAAATGTGTACTTAGAGGAAAACGTATTTCCCTTAAAGCCTCCAGACGAAAAGCGCAAACAGATATTCAAAACCTAGTACAAAAAAATCAAAAATCTCGAGACTTCTCACAAAAGCACGCAAGCACAACAAACATACCAGGAACTCATAAAGCACAGACGACCCTTATTGGAAACTCTTAACGTTAAGACCAAATGTAAATTCATACTCCAGCAAAAGCTATTTTATGAATTTAACAACAAGAGCAGCAAGTTTCTAGCGAGAGCATTACAAGCAAAGAGGGCCAATCTTACCATCCATACTATCAAAGATGACCAAAATTGAGTTCTAAACGCCACTCCTGATATTGCAACCCAATTCGAAAAATATTATAAAAATTATACAATTTACACCCCACGGTCCCACCTACGGACAAAAACCTGCTTATACAAAACTTGCTACAAAAACATTGCCCCAAACCCATACCACAATCACAATCTACTCTCCTAGAACAACCAATGAATCAAGACGAACTCAAGAAAGCCATTTCCCAACTCAAAGCAGGCAAAAGCCCAGGACCAGATGGTTTAACAGCCCCATACTATAAGACATTTATAGATTTACTCACAGAACCACTATTACAAACATTTAACTTATTATCCAACCCCTCTATACCACCAAACAGACTGCTAGATGCCCAAATTACAGTCATCCCCAAAGAAGGGAAAGATGCCACTTGTGTTACAAATTACAGACCTATCTCCCTGCTAAATGTGGATATAAAATTATATGCCAAAATACTTGCAAACAGAATTCTTCCCATCTTACCGAACATAATCGATAAAGATCAAGTTGCATTTGTCCCGGGGCGAGAAGCCCGAGACAACACCATCAAGGCAATTAACATCCACCACTGGTTGTCAGCAAACAAGCATGAGGGATTTATGCTTTCACTGGACGCTGAGAAGGCGTTTGACAGGTTGGATTGGACATATATGACATGTGTTCTAAAGCACTTGGGATTTCAAGACAAAATGACCAATTACATTGTGTCACTGTATTCTACTCCATCCGCCAGTGTAAGAGTGAATGGCCACCTGTCAGACGCCTTCTCTATCTCCCACGGAACAAGGCAGGGATACCCACTTTCTCCCATATTGTTTATTCTCACGCTAGAACCGTTCCTACGCTCATTAGCTAACAATCCAGACATCCGTGGCATCAATATTAAATCACGCATATATAAAATCGCAGCATTTGCAGACTATATTCTACTATTCCTCTGCGAACCTCTTATATCTATCCCAACCCTACTGAAAGAATTTCAAAATTTTCAAAAAACCTCAAATTTCAAGATTAATTTTTCAAAATCCCAAGCCCTAAATGTTTCCTTGTTCCAGGAAAAAATTTCCCAATGTAAACGTAACTTCCCATTTCAATGGGCGCCTGACACTATTAAATATTTAGGCATTTACATACCGACTAAGCTATCTGACATTTTCCCTAAAAATTTTACTCCTATTCTCCAAACTATAAAAGACGACATCAAAAAATGGAATAAACCTCATTTTTCATGGTTCGGAAGAGCCGCGATAATGAAAATGAACATTCTGCCTCGAGTGTTATATCTACTCCAAAGTATTCCTGTTAAGATTCCTCCGTCCTTCTTCAAAACTTTCAAATCAATTTGTATACAGTTCCTGTGGAGTCATAAACATCCCAGACTCACTTATGAACTCTTAACAAAGCCAAAATCAGCAGGAGGAATAGGCTTTCCAGACCTCAAAAAATATTACTGGGCTTGTCACCCCACGAGACTAGTAGACTGGCATATACACAGATCCAGTAAAGATTGGATAACGTTGGAAGAAACATTCTCCACCACACCCTTATACACCATCCCATGGATAGATCACTCTCATGCACCTAACTCACTGAAGAAGCACCCCCTGATCAATAACACTTTGTCCTGCTTTAAAGACACATGTAAATACACAAACCTATCATCTAATCCAGGGCCGTTATCTCCGTTAAACCTCAACCCTGACTTTAGCCCAGGAATGACTGAGAATTTTCTCATAGACCTACAAAGAGGAAAATCCATAAGAGCTTATCAATTCTATAAACGTGGAGTTCTTCTGGATCGTACTGCACTCAAATCTGACGACACTTCTCCCCCCATACCTAACTGGATATACTTCCAAATACGCCACTTCCTTTCCTCTCTAAATCGAACCGGAGCACTCTCTAGAGAGCTAACACTCTTTGAAAAATTGTGTACCTCAACATCTCCACAAAGGCATCTAATATCCACAGTTTACAATTTACTCTTCCCAAAAACCCCTACAGCTACCGATAAAACATGCATAGCATGGGAAAATGATCTACACATTTCTATCTCTGACCAACAGTGGGAAAACATCAGCACCAACACACACAAAAGCTCCTTAAATGTTTCCCTACAAGAAAATTGCTATAAAATCATGACCCGCTGGAACAGAACACATTCAATTATTAATAAATTCTACTCAGATGTCCCTAATGAATGCTGGAGATGCTGTAAGGAACCTGGTATATTAATTCACCTACTCTGGTCATGTCCCATGATTCAACCATTCTGGAAGCAAGTGCACAACATAGCCTCCTCGCTAACTCTTTCCCCCATACCGTACACTCCGGCACAATTTCTTCTCCACCATACGGATATGCCCCCGCATAGATATCGCAAAACCTTACTCCCGTACCTCATCAATGCAGCTATGATCTGTATTCCGACTCATTGGAAGACACACACCCCCCCATCCGTGAAAGAATGGCTACAAAGAATTGAGAAAATAGCAAAAAATGGAAGAACTCATTTACATAGCACGAGATACCACTGAAAAATATGCACAAATATGGAACCCATGGATCTTTTATAGTCATTCTGAAGCCTATAGGGATTAAAGGCTAGCGCTGAGGATTATAATTATACTGATACCACTGTATAGTAGGCTGCTGCTGGTATAAAAGGTGATGTACCTTCATAAAGTGTATAGTGCAAAAGTATACCTGCGCTGCTAACAAAACAAACTAATAAATAAATCTCAATAATTATTGTGTATAAATAGTCTGTGTAAAGTGCTAGTGCTCAACTTAAAATACACAATCCTATATCTTAAATACCAATCAATATAAAAATATACATAAATACAAATTTTATACACGTGAAAAAATGAATGTGAATAAAATCCTTCAATTAAAGACGTGCTGAAATAGTGACAGTCTTTGTGCAAAATATAAGTCCAAAGTGCTGCGTGCTCGTAAAACAAGTGCCGGTGCTCTCTCTACATGGGTGGGTGCTCCCCTCCTGGACCCCTACTCACCAGAAGCCAAATAATACACCGCCTTCAATAATATCCTTAGATAGGACGAGCCTTATTGGACCATCAACTCAATAGCTTTACTGTAGATCACATCATCCAGGTATTTGCTCAAAAAGAGAAAAGAGATGCTGGCATCGTGAAGTATGTAACCACTTTATTCGATGCACACAATACAAGATACACTTACAATATGGCAAAGGTTCAAACGCCTAAAAGTCATCCCACGGGTTGCCAATCCAAACGACTGTACTCACTCCCCGTGTCCCCGTATCTCGGAAGGTGGATGTATTCGGGCGTAGTACGTACTCGGACGAACGGCTTGACGCGTTTCACTCCGCACACAGAGCGTTATCAAAAGCTGCTTAGTTTGTTTTGTTAGCAGCGCAGGTATACTTTTGCACTATACATTCTGAAGCCTATGCCAACCTTTGTAATGAACCACAACTAAATAATATGCAAAACTCAAATGCCATATAAACATTACTTCTCTCCCCATACATATGTAGCTCAGATAGAAACAATAACTTCCTCCCTAGAGCTAAAACGAGTTCCTCTCACCCTTAAAAAAGGGCTGAGTTTGAGAGGTACTCTATATCTTTCTATCACACACCCACACCCCGGCAATTACTCGCTCATCCCATAGAGGACAGAGACTGAGACCCCTTCTTCTTCTTCACGTCCCCTTTTCATCCCTTCTTCCCTCCCCCCTCTCTCCCTCCTCCTAATTTCCCCTCTTCCTTCCTTAAAGAAAATTATCACATCATTTTTCTTTTCTTTTTTTTCTCTTTATGCACTTTTTCTTTCGGCTAAACATGCTGCTCCCGCCATGGGAGGGGGGATAAACACCCTACGTCTTGTGAGATGAGGGGGGCAAATCCCTTTCCCATTCAGGATGTTGCGTCATACAGCAGGCTATATTGTCCCACTTAAATGAGTCTTGTTAACACCCCTTAAATTTTTTCTATTAGTCTGTATTTCAAACTGATTTTATGGTTAAATACATCATACTTATAGAACCTCTGGCTAAACCCATACATCTACTCAAAATATGTTTACTTTCTTTTTTGTAACCCTTTTTTTTTATATATATATATATATATATATATATATATATATATATATACATCACTTTCTTTTGATCTATTCAAGATTTAAGGTCATTCATTTGAGCAGACTTTTTCCTTACAAGTTTCCTACAAGTTTCAATGTGATTTAATAAGATTTAATATTTTCCCTTAAAATATGCTACATCACGTACTGTTATTGCTTTCTGACTCCTAAAATTTTACTGATGTCAGAATATGTTTGAAGTCTTATCACACCTGTTAACACAGACGTTACTGTGAATTTTCTGTATGTCAGTTCCTTTTCATGTTAATTTTCAATAAAGATATTTGGAAAAAAAAATAAATAAGTGCAGCGCTAAACAAATGTGACATGTGAATATACATAATCAAAATGACATCAAATGATAACATGATCAATTGAAACAAATGAATGAATCAAATGAAATAGTCACGTGTGGTCGTGACATAACGCGTAGGGCAGAGCACCGGAAGTGACGTTGCGAAGGACGGAAAGGATTAGTCCCGCGGCAGATAGACGCACAGTAGCGGTTTTATATGTGAGTGGCTAAATTTTTTTGAATAAAATTGTTTGGCAATACTACACTATATTGGCCCCCTTATTTTGAGATCCGTGGTACTACCAGTGAACCCATAATTGGATCCCTGCAAGGAGGAGCACACCACCATCCCCTTTACCTATTCTATATATTCAGAGGAGGAGAGGAGAAAGGAGTGGATCCCTTAATAGATCTTAAAGGCACATTACCTGAGGCATGGAGGTGAGCATTTAGCACACCTAGAGGTGAAGAGCACCGAAGAGCACCTTTATGCACAAAATATAGAGGTGGAAGAAGTTACTTTAATACACAGAAGAGGAAGATTCATGTTATTATTATTGTTTGGGACACTTGAGCACTTTTTTATGCATACAGACATCTAATCACATTTGTTATACAATGAGAAATATAATTTAAAGAAGTCACTAATTTGCACAGAGCACTTTATTGACACATGATTATCAACTTTATATAATTTTACTCATATGCGGAATCACCATAAGCACTTTGTTGATATTTGGTTATGCATTTGTTTATTATCTAAAGAAAATATGGTATATGGTTTTATGATACAGATTTATATATGATTTTACACCAATATCAGCAATTTTTTTATGATTATATGATTTATTTTAATATATTTAATTAACACATTAGAAAAAAGTGGAATTATTTATCAATTTATTTATTTATTTATTATTATTTATTACTGAGACACTTTATACTACACATCACCCTTGAAGCGTGGCAGAATCTTCCTACGAAACGACCAAGGATATGGTTCCAGGCTCATGGGAGTATAGAGGGAGAGGTGGAAGTCTCTCATGCACCAGACCACATGGAAGCCAAGAAAAAAGTGCACATAGCGTAATATTGCTAAAATAACTTTTAACCACTTGCCGACTGCCTAACGCCGATCTACGTCGGCAGTCAGCCCCTCACAGGTAAAGTGACGTAGGGCTACGTCACTAGCTTGTGAGGGTCTAGGGAGCGAGCGCGCGCCCCCGGAGGCGCGCTCCCGCTCCCGCGTGGTCATGGACCCCCCCGCGCGTGTGACCGGCGGACCCGATGTCCGCCGGTCACTCTGCGATCGGCGGGGGAGAGGGAGAAAGTCAGACGGCTAGTGTAAACAAGCTGCCTGTCATTCTCCCCTGTGTATGAAGGATGATCATACGGTTCTACTATGTAGAACCGTTGATCACTCTTCATACATCTGAAGCCACAGCCAATCACAGTAGAAAGCACGCCCCTAGGGACACACATAGCCCCTCCCTTTCAAAAGAAGTTAACCCCTTCACTGCCAGTGTATTTTTACAGTAACAGTGCATATGTATAGCACTGATTACTGTAGAAATGTCACTGGTAACCCCAAAAGTGTCAAAAATGTCAGTCAAGGGTCCTATCTGTCCGCCGCAATGTCGCAGTACCGCAAAAAAATCGCAGATCGCCGCCATTACGCGTTAAAAAAAACAACAAAAATGACAAAAATCTTTCCCTTTGTTAGTAAACGCAATAACTTTTGCGCAAACCAATCAAAATACGCTTTTTGCGATTTTTTTACCAAACATAGGTAGCATAAAACAAATTGGCCGAAAATGTTAAAAAATTTTGATTTTTACATTTTTTTGGGGGGGGGAATTTCATATAAAAAAATGTGAAAAATATTGCTATTTTTGCAAAATGTACGCTCTTTTTTTGTTTATAGCGCGTGATCAAAAAATCGCACAGGTGATCAAATACCACCAAAAGAAAGCTCTGTTTGTGGGAAAAAAAGGACGCCAAATTCGTTTAGATACAGCGTCGCACGACCGCGCAATTGTCCGTTAAAGTCACGCAGTGCCGAATCGCAAAATACCCCCTGGTCAGGAAGGGGGTAAAATATTCCGGGGCTTAAGTGGTTAATAAAAAGTAAAGACTTGCGCTTACAAAAATCACATAGTAACAGGCAATACACAAATGGCAAGATGAAGTCTACTGGATGCCTCTGACGCGTTTCGTCCTAATGGACATTATCAAAGGATATTGCTCAGTCTGTAGGAGGACGATGAATGGTTTTATAGATCCAAAAATGAGGGTGGGATGGTCTACACCTGTTTCACAGCGCGCACTGTACCTCCACTTCCGCCAAAATGGCGCTGGCATGCGCTCCTAGCTTCGCTCTGGTTGTAACCAGAAGCGTAGCGTCACTTCCGGTTTACACCGGAAGTGAGGCAATGACGGCCACGGAGCGCAGAACGAACCCAGGAAGTGAAGGTACCAATGCATTAGGGGCGGTATTGTACCACACCACTCATAGTTGGAATAAATCCAAATCAATAGCCTAATATTCTGACAAGAAACCATTAATTAAAATGATGCAAATAAAATAAAAGACAATTAATATAAAAGTAGCCCAATGCCATAGCTGCTGATAGGAACCAGAAGTAAAATAATGCAATAGCATTGGGGCTAATTAGCATATCGATAGAATCATAGCAAATACACTATAGTGAAAAACATAATATAATAATATCATCACTAAAATATAAGAATATAAAATATGGCAAGCATATCCTGAAAAGAAATCATTACAAGCTCATATATATAGGATAAGCCAGAGAACTATATGACATCCAGACTAAGGAGGACATAATATGGAGACCATTGTTTAGGTTGAAAAAATGAATACATTAAATAAAATCAAAGGGATCAGAAAAAAGGAAAAACATTAAGAGGCATTAGTAAAGGAATTAATATCCCACTCAATGTTTAACCCATGGGGTGAGTAGGACTTAAGGGTATAAATCCAATATGTCTCTTGGCGTGACACCCCAATTTTAGTGGAACCATCCCTCTAGGGGGCAACCTATTTGTCAATGACCTGAAACAGTGTACCCTTAGGATCTCCATTATAATAACGGGAATAATGTTTGGGTACATTATGTGTGCTTTTCTTTTTGATAGTATTCGTGATATGCTCATTAAGTCGAATATAGCACCGTCTTGTAGTGCGCCCCACATACTGTTTTTTACAAGGGCAGGTAATTAGATATACTACATGTGTCGTTGTGCAGGTGGAAAAAAAATGTAATATCATACGATATGTTAGTCACTGTAGATTGAAAAGTGGCGGATTTTTTCCTCTTATCACAATTAAGATGGCACACTCTGCATTTACCACAAGGATAGAAGCCCACTAAATCTGTGGAGAATTGAGGTTTCTTAGGTGGGTCTAGTACATTAGGGGCTAACCTCCCCCTAAGTGAAGGGGCTCCTCTAAAGGTGATTGAGGGTATAGCTGGAAGTAAAGGACCAAGGATCTTATCATTCTTTAAGATGTCCCAATGTTTGGTAAAAATTTGTTTCAGAGACCTATGATGATAGAATAGAATAGAATTTTCAGAGACCAATGATGATAGAATAGAATATTCTGTGAAGAAAGACCATTTCACAAAATTGGAGGAATTATTGACTTTATTTTGTGATCCGGCCAATAATTGGGCCCTATCTTTCGAAGCCACTTCCGCAATAGTGGCATCTAGATCAACACTATTATAACCTTTTGAGATAAATCTCTCTTTTAGAATAGTGGACTGCTTTATGCAGTGTTCTTTTACGGTGCAATTCCTCCTAAGTCGAATGAATTGACTTTCTTAGGTGGGTCTAGTACGTTAGGGGCTAACCTCCCCCTAAGTGAGGGGGCTCCTCTAAAGGTAATTGAGGGTCTAGCTGGAAGTAAAGGACCAAGGATCTGTCCCAATGTTTGGTAAAAATTTGTTTCAGAGACCTATGATGAATAGAATATTCTGTGAAGATAGACCATTTCACAAAATTGGAGGAATTATTGACCTTAGTTTGTGATCGAAGCCACTTCCGCAATAGTGGCATCTAGATCAACACTATTATAACCTTTTGAGATAAATCTCTCTTTTAGAATAGTGGACTGCTTTATGTAGTCTTTTTTTAGAGTGCAATTCCTCCTAAGTCGAGTGAATTGACTTTTGGGAATGCCTCTTAACCACGGTATATGATGACAGCTGTCTGTTGGCAGATATGGGTTGCGGTCCGTCATCTTGAAATACGTGTTGGTAATAAGACCATCTTTGGATTTTTTAATCTCCAAATCTAAAAAGTGAATATTGGTCTCACTGTATTCATAAGAGAGTACTATCCCCCGATCGTTAGAATTCAGAATGGACATAAAGGTTCATATCTGTATTTGTAGCTGATGTACTGCCTAACATTTCTCTCCTCAAACCACCAGTGTCTTAGCCACCTCATTGTTTGTATACCCTTGGCCATCTGTATACTTGATTTCTTTGATAATTTTTGTTATCCCGATTTAACTTGTTTTTCCTTATTGTTTCTAGATCGGACCATTGTTTGGTAATAATTGAATCAACTGTTTCTTTGAGTTTATCAAACTCCTCTGATGTAACAGTTGTTTCTAGATCCTGTTCCACTTTCTCCAACTGTTCAGATACAATACTCAATTCCTTATGTATACATATGAGATTGGTAAAGTTATAAGATCAAAAGAACATTTGTTTAAAATTTGCATAAAGGTATTCTTGTATTCATTCTTGTACTTCATTCTCACTAAATAATGTAGGGGTTAGTCTCACGTGCAGCCCTTTTGGGATCCTTTGTACACAATGATACTCAGTCAATTCCTGCAGGTCCAAGGATGTGTGTTTCTTTCGTAGTTCCTCCTGTGTCTGGGTATTATAAACAGGGGGATTATCCTTCAGGAAATCCCTGGATCCATCCACTTGGGATGCAATCTCTGTGGCTTCTTCCTGTGCAAATTAAAAAGTGCCTCCAAAATTAGTTTTCGTGTATTCAGGAGTAATATACTCACAAAGAGTCAAAATATCCAATTGTCAGGTGAGTTTATGTGTAGATTCTAGGAGAGGTGTCACAGTGGGCTCCCAATTATCCACCAATTCCAATAAAAAGAAGAAAGGGGACACAATCCTCAATGCAAAAAGTTTGCTGAATATTAGATCTCCATGCAAAATAGTGAACAAAGTGACTGTACAGTTTCTTTTAATTGTTTTTTATTGAAGCTTAGATAAAAAAAAAAGATTACATCAATTGTGATGTAATATACATTGGGTTACATAAACAATCAGCAAGCTATATCACAATTAACATATTTCAATGAGAAAGCACGCACATCCTACTTCTTCACTGTGGATGTCATGTACAACTTGTACTGTCTAAACTGCAAATTAGCATTTTTCAAGTTATAACTGTAAACTAATAAATAAACTGTAAACTAAACTAATAACATAAAGAAAAAAGGAATAACATAACATATGTTTACCGGGGCATGTAGTTCTACAAAACACTCATCAATACGAGAGGATAGTGAATCAAACAATTCAGTTTAATCATCTGTTGGATAATGTAAGACCCAGGGCTACCATTGTGGCATGAAAGAGCCTATGCTGTTAGATTGTAATGCAAAGTATTTCTCATACTGCTTTTGGGATGTAACTCTGTGAATTACTTCAGAAATGCCTATATATGCCTTTATACCAAAACCTATTTTAAAGGGACTGACAGGAATTCATACATCCCATTCAATAGCTGTCATTATAAACCCTGGGTATTAAATATACCCAGAGGGCAATATATGAGATTAAGAAGGAATTGTACACACATAGAGGATTTTGAGCTACAATCCTCTGTGTTAATGAAAAGGTTTGGGGTTAAAGGATATCCGAAGAAGTTCCTGGATGATGAAAGGGGAAAAATAGGGAATATGGAAAGGGATACTTTGATTCCAGATAAAATGGTAAAGGAGGATAAGGGGAACAGTGATATAGTGATGGGCCTTGATTATAACATCAAGCTCAAAGCCATAGAGCAGATAGTCAATAAATACGGGCAGATACTAAAACAAGATAGGATCATTGGACAATAAATACCGATTCACCCTAATTTTGTGTACTTTTACAAAAAAGCCCCTAGTTTGAGGGATAAAGTCATTAGGAATGGTATTGAGCCTCCTCAAATGACCAGTCTAAGTTTCTGGGATATTAAAGGATTCCCCAGCTGTGGCTGTTGCTACAGCTGTGTTAGAGTCCCCAATAACATAAGAAAGAGAAAAACAACTAATGCTGCTACACATAAATCTTACACCATTTGAGACTTTATATCATGTGATACTAAAGGGGTAGTTTATGCCCTGAAATGCCCCTGTGATCTACAATATTATACAGGCAGTAGAGAGCTACAATTTTGGGGGCTTGAAGCCCCTAAAAACCAATGGAGGTGTAACAATTATGTTTGGGAACTTAGTAATAGGGAATCCTGGTGGATCTATGAAATGGGACCCATGGTGCCGGGGGGGTTTGAACAAAGATTTTGATTTGGGATATTTTATTAGTAATGATTAAATTGCATGGTCAAGTTGTATTGTTTTTATTATTGTTTTATTATTATTTTAATTTTATTTACAGTGGGATTTACACTATATAAATGGAGAGTACTATACTAGTTTGTTCATTATAAGGAGCTGGCAGTTTAAAATATTAGATTTTTTAGGGTTTTAGCAAGACCACTGTGTGTGGGTTGGGGGTTTATCTAATGTTTATATATTTAATACTATTTTAGAATAGACCCCTTCTCACCGAGTTTCGTGATAGGATTTTTTGGTGGCACTTTATATCCCGTTATTGTCAGTTGATGGTGGGGCAATTTAGACATTTGAGGATACTTGGGTATTTTTGTGATATTCAGGGACTATTACCATATACAGTGTGTAATAGGGCACTGGTGCTTTGTCTCTCCATTTTTATATATTTTTTAATCTTTTTACTTTTAATTGTATTGTTACTGTGTTTTTAATGACCCTCGGATACGCACAAGCCTATATATACCGCCTGTTTAGTATTACTTTAATATTATTTTGAAGCATAGTGGTTTCTATTCTAAGATGTATGTATTAGCTAAGGTCAAAATAAGCCGATACATGGTTCTCCTATTGCCATTAGATAGTATTTTCAACCTGTTATATCAGCATTGCTGACGTCTGCATTGCTTTCATATGTTTGGCGAGAGATCATGATAAAATGGCGCTGATTGTGAACTACATAAAAATGGTGCTCACAGCTTTATATACTTGTCATTAAACCACACGTCCAATAGAAATCCCCCTGCAGAAGACATGTAAACCTGTAGCGATATGCGTAGGGGAGGGGCCAGGATGGTGACGACATGTGTACACTAGCGTGGAGCTGGAAGCCAGATTGTTGTGTGAGGCTTGTGTGAAGAGAGTGGCGTTCTAAAACACAGAATATTTTTTATGCCTTTCAGAGTCTGGTGCTCTCAAAGCACCAGAAAAGTGTGTTTTACCTAATAAAATTATTTTTGGAGGATATAAGCACTATAGCTGTTTCCTTTTTGTACACTGAACATCATGGGCTATCTCTGAGAGAGAAAAGCTACAAGGAGGTCGGAGCCATACTGTTTGAAGCCCAGGGAGGAAAAAAGGCTTTTATTGATCTCACTTCATTGTAGAGATCACACTACTTCAGGTGAGATTATTCCCTGAGGGACAGCACCTGAGCACCAGTGAGGAGGGGAGCACCTGTTTGTGTTTATCTACATCAACTGGGGGTCAGAAGGACTGTGTGTGGTACTGCAACAGCTTGAGAGGCTGTTTTTTCAGTATTTGATCCAGCATACACATTTCTGCATGGACTTTTATTTGTTTGGTTGTTTTTCCACTTTATACAATTATTCGCGGTTATGTGACTGTTTTAATTGTTATTATATACATATGCAATTTTTAACATATGAATATTTTTATAAGTTTGGATTTTCAACTCTTTTACACTATTTAAGTTTTCACGGTGGGTCACAGTGTGGTATTAGTTGTGTTTGTTAATCTATTATGCACATCTATAAGATTGTGAGCAATACCAGCTGCTTTGACTTTTCTAAATTTATTGGCTCGCGGATTTCTGTATTATTTTTCAATAGTTTTTATTAAAGTTTCAAAACATCAAACATAAAATACAGTACAGGTAAACGTAATGGTTGTATAACATTGAACAAATATAGTAAACACACTAGAGTATACCATACAAAACCGTGACGGATACATTTTTGGAGCCCCCAGTACTCAATATCCGGGCCCCCCTCGGAGACCAGGCCCCAGTCCAACTCCCCCCGCGCTGAGCCGAAGGTTCGGGCCACCCGGACCACCCCCAAGGGGATCAATACTGTGGTCCCACGCCCTCCCCCCCACCCCCGCAGGAGCTGGGACCCAGCCCCCGGCGTACACCCAGAGCTTCCCGAAGCTAACAAGAGGTGCGTCCACAAAGAACCTTAACTCTAGCATGCTGTAGAACATTACGTTTGCAATATCCACGCAGATGAACACAGAGACCATCAACCGGACGGTCTAAACATCAGCCTCAGATAGAAATATATGTCATCATTAATAATATAATCAAGTAAAGATCAAGCCCGAGCAAGAGGAAAACCCCTCAGCTCGGGTACTTTAGCAACCAAGGACTCCATTCGCGGTCAAACAGCAGGCTTCTATCGCTGGAGTTGGCAAAGAACTGTTCATAGGAGTAGTGGGTTCTAACCCTATTTATGACATCTGTCACCATGGGTGCATCAACAGACCTCCACGCCGCGGTGACAGACATCCTAGCAGCTGTGAGAATGTGAGAGGTCACACAACGAAACGGTCGTGGAACCTTGTCAATACCCAAGTTCAATAGAGCTAGGGCTGGGGACATGGACAGCGAAATTCCCGTTATAGAGATAAGTAGTGCAAACACCGCTGCCCAATATCCTCTCAGCTTCCTACACTGCCACAGTAGATGGAATAGTGTACCCCTACCCCCACACCCCCTCCAGCATAGGATTGGTGCATCTTTGAACATCTTAGCCATCTTCACAGGTGTCAGATAACTACGGTGGAGAAATTTGAGAGCCACCTCCCAGTGGTTAGTACAATGCGTAAATGTGTAAAAGGAGCGAATAGCCAGCCGCCATTCCAGCTCCGAAAATGCCACTGAAAGGTCGCCCTCCCAGGCCACCATACTAGCCGACTTGACCCATCCACGCTGGAAGCGCAGACGATGGTAGAACCACGACAACCCCTTCATTTTACGATACTCTTTGTGCAAATAGTCCCAGATCTCAGAGGGCACCTCAATAATCGGGTTGGGAAACTTAATGTGGTAATGGTGTAGCTGTGCATGAAAGAAGGAGGACGGGGTTCCGACCTGCCCACGGACATCATGGTATGTGAAGGTATCCGGGAACAATGTCCTCGGGGATTTCTGTATTTCAATTACTTTAGAAATATTAGGTGTCAAAGCAAATTTCCATTTTGCAGTGATAGTAAGATGCGCAGCTATCAGTATATGCGTTATGCTTTGTTGGTTTGATAATATAATCAGTTATAGATGAAATAAGGACAAATACTGCATTGCAAAAGGTACGTTAGTTTTTACAATCCCATAGGAGAATGCTGCCTCTCATTCCGCACTGTCTCCAGCAGAATGTGTTTTCTGAGGGGAAAAATTGGGCTAGTCTAGTTAGATTAGTTCTATATGCCATTTTCAACAAGTTCCCAATGGTTAGTGCAGTGGAAATAACGATAATATGCTTTAATGGCTTGTTGCCATTCCGCTGGAGTGAATGTGGATCCCAGATCTCTTTCCCAGCTGATCATAATAGAGGACTTGGGAAAGATCCCTTCATGTTGGAGAGTGGAGTAAAACCATGAGAGACCTATGGGTTTGTTCAAAAAAATTGTAGATATTCCTACGACTCTTTATTAAGCATATAGTGGATATTAGGGTGGTTTGCGTGAAAATACTGCACTTGAATCTGGGAGTAAGGTAAGGGGTCAGTATATTTGGATAGTGTGACATGAGTCACTTTGGCTGGGGGGCTTGTGGAACCCAGATTGCTTTAGGGAGGTTGGGAGACTACTTGTCCAGCTTCCCCAGCCCCTCTTATGTGTACGTCACCCTGTGTCTATTAGGGGCACAGGGTGACCAAGAACTCCAGTCGGGTCTGCACTAATCAGACTCGCTGTACAACCACACTGGACTCACCCTTTTGTGTTCCCCCGGTTATCCTGGGTTCTATATGTGTGGTTTGTATTGGGGGAGTGAGGGGCTCTTTCACTTGGGACTGTATTATTTCTGAACAGTGTCCCTCAGGAAATATATAAAGATATATTGCATAAAGTGTTTTCATAGACCCTTGCTAGTGGGGAGGGGGTTTCTTATTGTTGAATACCTGCATTCCATTGTTCTATTGTTCATGTCTACCTTGAGTAAGCTTATTATGGGATGTGTATGTCTGTGTGGATTGGCTAAGGGGGAGGGGTTGCCAGAGTGTATATCTCCTTCTGCTTTGTGTTTCAATAAACAGTTTGATTCTTACATATAGTTACATAGTAGGTGAGGTTGAATAAAGACAATAGTCCATCCAGTTCAACCTGTGTAGGTGTGTGTGACTGTAATCATCTAACATAGCCCTCAATCTCCTGATCCTTGAGATGTAAGTCTAAGAGTCTTTTGAAAGTCACCATACTACCCGCAGAAACCACCTCTTGTGGTAGACAATTCCACAATCTTGTAGCCCTAACAGTAAAGAACCCCCCACGTTGCCTGAGGTTAAAACGCTTCTCCTCTAATCGCATTGTATGTCCTCGAGTCCTCATGCAATTCCTTCGAATGAACAGCTTTTCTTCTAAGCTGAGATCCCCATTAAGATATTTATAAATTGCTATCATGTCCCCTCTCAGACGTCTTTTCTCCAGGGAAAATAAATCGAGCGATTGCAGCCGCTCTTCATAGGTAAGGTCCTCCAACCCCCTAATCAGTTTAGTTGCCCTTCTCTGGACTTTCTCCAGCTCCAACACATCCCTCCTGAGGACTGGCGACCAAAACTGGACAGAATACTCCAGATGCGGTCGGACCAGAGTTTTATAAAGTGGAAGGATTATAGTCTTATCTCTGGAATACATCCCTTTCTTTATGCATGCTAATATTCTGTTGGCTTTGGAAGCTGCCGCTTGGCATTGCATGCTGTTGCCTAATCTATCATCAACTAAGACTCCCAGATCCTTCTCCATTTTTGATTCCCCCAAGGGTTCCCCTCCTAACGTGTATTGTGTTTTTATGTTTTTGGTCCCCAAGTGCAAAACCTTACACTTCTCCACATTAAACCTCATTTGCCATGTCGTTGCCCACTCGGTAATTTTGTCCAGGTCATTCTGTAGGATATCTGCTTCATGCTGTGCAGTTATTGCCCTGGCCAATTTTGTGTCATCTGCAAAAACTGATAACGAACTACTGATCCCGTCCTCAATGCTGTTTATGAATAAATTGAACAAGGTTGGTCCCAGGACTGAGCCCTGGGGCACCCCGCTTACTACCTCAGACCAGTCTGAGTATGCGCTGTTTATTACTACCCTTTGGACACGGCCTTCTGGTTTTACTCCAAAACTTGTACTGTCGAGTTCTTGGGGTAACTAAAGGCAGATTCACGGATCTCGAGTTCCAGAGCTTAGGAAGCAGGTTTTTGGCGGAGATACCCAGGCAGGGTGTCCGGATTCCGTCACAGATAGTATATGTCAACAAGTTGCACCGTAACCACAGGAGTACCCTCAGGTTAGAGATTAAATATTCGAGAGTTTAGATGTGGTATCAAAATATCTGGGAATGCTTTGTAATACTCTGCCGAGAACTCATCTGTACCTTGTGATTTATGTGCTGGTAAAGCGCAGATGGTTTCGGCTAATTCTTTTTCTGAGATGGTGACGTTGAGGAATTGTAACGCCTTGTGCTGTAATGTGGGTAATTTAACTGAATTATTTTTTTTTTATGTTGGGCACTGTTGTTTGGGGTGTGCTTTCAATTGATTTGAGATTGTACAGATCTTTATTAGTTATAAGCCGAATACCCCCCCCCCCCGGGTCGGTTCGTACCAGAACACTGCGAACAGAGGAAAAGTTTGTTCGAACAAATGAACCCCATTGAAGTCTATGGGAGTCGAACCTCGAAAATCAAACGGCCTCAGTTTGAAGGCTTAAATGCAAGTTATTTCCCAAAAAAAGTGTATGGGGTCCAGGTACTGACCTGGGGAACATGTAGCAATGAAAAAAAAGTTTTTAAAAACCATTGTTTTTAAAGGAGCAGTGATTTACTGATTTTAATAAGGCTTAAAGTGAAGCTATAAAAATGAAAAATTCCTTCAAATATCGTGCCTGGGGGGTCCCCTGAATGTGCCTGTAAAGTAGTGCATCTTTACGATGTATGTAGCCTGCTGCAGCAATACTGACATTTCTAAAGCAAAATATACAAATATACATACAATTTTCAAATCAAATGTACTTGTCATACGGGCGCAGGAACGGGCCCTACTGCTAAAAATTCCATACAAATTTTGAAATAGCATGTCATACAGGTGCAGAAAAATTGGGCCTTGGTTGTTGGTGGTGCCTGAACACCCCAACCCCTCATAGTTACTGGGCACAGGGACAGGCCCTGCCATTAGAAATTAGATACTAAATTGAAATCGCATGAACTTGTCATACAGGTGCAGAAAAATTGGGCCTTGGTTGTTGGTGGTAACCAAGCCCTCGCAGGTACTCTTGCTGGGTGCAGGAACAGAACCTGCTAGTAAGAATTACATACAAATTTGAAATTGCATGAGCTATACAGGTGCCAAAAATTGGGCCTTTGCTGTAGGTGGTGCCTGAACACCGTAACCAAGCCCTCACAGATACTCTTGCTGGGTGCAGGAATGGGACCTGCTGGTAAGAATTACATACATATTTGAAATTGTTGTTGGTGCCTGAACACCGTAACCCCTCACAGTTAGCAGGGCACGGGGACAGGGCCTGCTGTTAAAAATGACATACGACATTTATATTGTATGCACCTGTCATACAAGTGCAGAAACATTAGGCCTTGGGGGGTTGGTAGTGACCTAAACCAAAAACATTCTTAGAAGCTAGCAGAATCAAGGTAGAGGAATAGGATAGACAGCATATGCAGTCTTAAAGGGATGGCAGACCCCTAGCAAATTCAATCAGTTACATCATCATCACGGGCTTGATAGCTCTTGTTGATCCAGGACTGGTTCATTTTGATAAAAGTCAGCTGGTCAACAGAGTCTGTGGACAGATGCACTCTTTTGTCCATCACAAAACCTCCAGCAGCACTGAACATCCATTCGCAAAGCACGCTGGAAGCAGGACAGACCAGTAGCTCCAATGCATATTGAGCAAGTTCTGGCCAGTGGTCCATCCTCAAGACCCAGTAAGCCAGTCGATGCTCAGCTGGAAAGGTCTCCAAGTCTGCTCTTGCGCCTAGGTAATCATGCACCATATGATAGAGACACTGCTGATGGTTGCTTAAACCTAACAGCCCTGGGTGCTGCTGAGGATAAAAAACTGTTTAAAGGCATCGGTCAGCCGGCCGCCTTCTCCACCGCTTCTCCTTTGGCTGAACGATGCCTCAGAAACATGTCCAGAGAATTTTGACCTCCCAGTGTCTGGAAAGGTGGCACACAAATTTTTTTTCAAGGCCTCCTCAAGATGTTTCATCCTCTGCTCCCTCTGTGAAGGCAGGATGAGCTCTGCAATTTCACCCTTGTAATGTGGATCAAGAAGGGTTGCCAACCAGTAATTATCCCTCTCCTTGATAGCATGAATCCTCTGGTCCTTTCGCAGGCTTTGCAGAATCAGGGAGCCCATGCAATGTAAGTTGGAGGAGGCGTGAGCTTTTGAGTCCTCTGCGTTACTAAGGATAACATTGTCCCCTCTTCCCAACCACGTACAACTCCTGGGGTTTCTGGGGAATCAAAACCATCCCTTGAAGACTGCTGTATGCTATCCTCTACACCCATGCTGCCAAAATCCTCATCCTCCTCTTCCTCCTGTGTGTTTTGTGGCCCTGCAGGAATGATATCTGCATAAAGGGGGCCTTGTGAGAAAAGGAAGTCCTCCTCTTCCTGCTGCTTTTCTGCTTCAAGTGCCCTGTTCATGATTTCATGCAGCGTGTGCTCCAGCAGGTAGACTAGCGGGATACTGTCACTGATGCATGCATCGTCCTGGCTCACCATCATTGTGGCCTCATCAAATGGTGACAGAATGATGCATGCATCCTTAATCAAAAGCCACTGGCGTGGCGAAATAAAAAACAAGCTTCCCTGACCCTGTCCTTGTGCCATACTCGCACAGGTACTCATTGATGGCCCTCAGCTGCATGTGCAGCTGCTGCAGCATTGCCAACATTGAGTTCCACCTGGAGGGCATGTCACAAATGAGGCGGTTGGTGGGAAGGTTGAGTTCCCCTTGAATGTCAGATAAGCAAGCACTGGCAATGAATGAATGGTGGAAATGGCCACAGACTTTTCTGGCCTGCCTCAGGAGATCTTGGAAGCACAGGTATCTGCTCAAGAAACACTGCACCACCAGATTCAGAACATGTACCAAGCATGGAACATGTGTCAAGTGTCCCTGTCGGAGGGCGGAGAGAAGGTTTGTGCCATTGTCGCATACAAACATTCCTGGCTCAAGCTGTCGTGGCGTCAACCATCTCTGAGCCTGCCCCTGCAGAGCTGACAGAATCTATGCACCTGTGTGGCTCCTATCCCCTAGACAGACCAACTGAAGCACAGCATGGCATCTTTTAGCCTGACTGCTTGCATATCCCCTTGAATGCTTAGGGAGCACTGCTGCTTCAGAGGACAATTGAGCAGAAAAGGACAAGGAGGAGGAGGTGGTGGAGTAGCCAGATGTGGCAGAACCAGCACCATGTTTTTGGAGGCGTGTTGGCAAAACAAGCTGCAACACTGAACCCTGTCCTGCATCCATCCCAGCTGCCAGCAGAGTTACCCAGTGCACCGTGAAAGAAATGTAACGTTCCTGTCCATACCTGCTGAACCAAGAGTCAGCAGTAATGTGCACCTTCCTACTGACCACTTTGTCCAACGAGGCCAAAACACTACCTTCCACATAACGTTAGAGAGTCAGAATGGCCTTACGTGAAAAGAAATGCCTTTTTGGGACCTGCCACTGTGGTGCAGCACATTCCACAAATTTGTGAAAGGGAGCCAAGTCTACCAGATGAAAAGGCAGCAACTGTAATGCTAGCAATTTGGCCAAGCTAGCATTAAGACGCTGAGCATGTGGATGGCTGGGACAGTATTTCTTTCTGCGGTTCAAATACTGAGGTAGTGAAATTTGCCTGCTGCTCAAATCAAGCGGTGGTGTACTGTTAGCTGATTGGGTGCAAATCTCTGTGCCTCTCATTGTTATACCATCATCCCTCTCAATGCTGGTATTTGAGAAGGCATGAGGTATAGTAGGGTTAGAGATCACATATGAGGAGCAAGGTGATGTATGCTTGTTTTGATCTAGTGCCTTTTCAGGTGCTGTTGCCAATGGACTGCATGGCAGGTCGTCATATGCCTTGTCAAGCATGTGGTGCCCAAGCGGCTGGTGTTCTGGGCACGCTTGATCCACTTTAGACAGATGTTGCAAACAGCAATGCTGCGGTCTACTGCACAGGTGCTGCTATGGCGGCCCCTGGAGCACATCCTGCCTCATTGGAGTTGTGCGTCCTCCTCATCTTCCCCCCTCCTCTTCCTCCTCCTCCCCCTCCTCTTCCTCCTCCTCCTCCTCCTCCTCCTCCTCCATGCTGTCAGGCACCCAAGTACAGTCAGTGACCTCATCATCCCCACCCTCCTCGTCACTGGAGCAAACTTGGCAATATGCTTCAGCTGTGGCAACATGACTGCTGGTTTCTTGTCCATCATTGTCACCCCCTCTCTCTAGGCTCGCAGTATTCCCTTCATAAAACCAACATCACAGATTTCAAGTTGCTGCGCATTCTCCAGCAGCATGTCACTGACACTGATTGAATAGTTCAGGTGACTCCTCTGTTCATTATGGTGGGGCGACAGAAGGAGTAGCTGTGCAGAAGGAGCCTGTGGAACGGGCTGCTTTGGCAGCTGCAGTGGAAGGCAAACTACTACGAGTGAGGGTGTCAGAGGACGAGGAGGATGAGGATGGCTTATTGATCCACTCCTCCAACTCTTCCACATGTTGGGGCTGAACAGCACAGGCAGCACCGGAAATAAAGGACGGGCGTGCCCCGTCTGCAGAGGATGCACTATGTCGACTGTGACCACCACTTTTCACAATGGACACAGAGGCTGCTTGCCCTCTTTTCGTGGCCTCTCCTTGTCAGCCTTTCGGACATGATGTTGATACAGATCAATATAGGGTATACGCAACTGACCAATAGATACTCAATGACCTGATATGATGTGATCGATAGCCCTATAGATGAGCTGTGGTGGTTATAGATGTACGCATATGACCGATTAACAATACTCTCACTAATATGATGTAATCTATAGCCCTTTAGATGATCTGTGCTGCTTATAGGATGTACCCAAGTGACCGATTAACAATACTCTCACTAATATGATGTAATCTATAGCCCTATAGATGATCTGTGCTGCTTATAGGATGTACCCAAGTTACCAATTAACAATACTCTCAATGATATGATGTAATTTATAGCCCTATAGATGATCTGTGCTGCTTATAGGATGTACCCAAGTGACCGATTAACAATACTCTCACTGATGTGATGGAATCTATTGCCCTATAGATGATCTGTGCTGCTTATAGGATGTACGCAAGTGACCGATTAAATATACTCTCACTGATATGATGTAATCTATAGCCCTTTAGATGATCTGTGTTACTTATAGGATGTACGCAAGTCACCAATTAACAATACTCTCACTGATGTGATGTAATCTATAGCCCTATAGATGATCTGTGCTGCTTATAGGATGTACGCAAGTGATAGATTAACAGTACTCTCTTTTTCAAGATTTTCGCTATTTTTTCTCTTATATCACAAAAAATAAAAAACTCAGTTGTGATCAAATACCACAAAAAGAAAGCTGTATTTGTGTGGAAAAAAATGATAAAAATGTTGTTTGGGTACAATGTAGTATGACTGAGCAATTTTCATTCAAAGTGTGAGAGTGCTGAAAGCTAAAAATTGGTCTGGGCAGGAAGATGGTGAAAGTGCCCTGTATTGAAGTGGTAAAGTAATACTAAAGGCAGAAGGTTTTTTATCCTAATGCATTCTATGCCCCATCTCGATTCAGTGATGTGCACGAGTGCCTCGGCCGTCCGGGACTCTCCCTCCTGTTTGGCTGAGACACAGCAGCAGCTGTCAATCAAAGTCAGTTAGCCAATAAGGAGAGAGAGGGCACAGGGCCAAACAGCAGCTCCATGTCTGAATGGACACACAGAGCTGTGGCTCGGCTCAGGTCCCCCCATGGCAAGCTGCATGTTGTGGAGGCACTCGACAGGAGAGAGGGCTAGCAGCGCTGGCAAGGGACCTGAGAAGAGGAGGATCTGGTCTGCTCTCTGCAAAACCACTGCACAGAGCAGGTAAACAATTAACTTTATGTATGTGAACAATGTTGAAAACGTAATAAACAAGCAAAAAATTGGGGGAGCAGACCCTGAACATGTATATCTAAAGCCGGTGCAGCTATGGACCAAGCAACATGTATATTAAAAAAGAATAGCGCAACCATGCAAAAGAAATGACTATCAAATATGGAGACCATCCATAAATAAAAATGGGGATTTAGTTCCACCATATGGCCATATCGTGCTCAAGCCCACCACTGCGTCAAAGTACCCCATTATCGGTGGGTCCTACACTATCCATAAAAAAAGGGGTGAATCCAGCCTCTCTTACCCTTGGAGACAACGCTCCTTGCTGGGAAGGTGTGCTAATGCACTGCAGGGGACTCCTCCTATATCTACTTGATAGAGGACACCAATAGAGTACAGGTGTGTGTGGGGGATGGGATGCTCAACCCCATAAGTCTGGTCAGACCGAATACATAATAAACAAGCAAAAAATTGGGGGAGCAGACCCTGAACATGTATATCTAAAGCCGGTGCAGCTATGGACCAAGCAACATGTATATTAAAAAAGAATAGCGCAACCATGCAAAAGAAATGACTATCAAATATGGAGACCATCCATAAATAAAAATGGGGATTTAGTTCCACCATATGGCCATATTGTGCTCAAGCCCACCACTGCGTCAAAGTACCCCATTATCGGTGGGTCCTACACTATCCATAAAAAAAGGGGTGAATCCAGCCTCTCTTACCCTTGGAGACAACGCTCCTTGCTGGGAAGGTGTGCTAATGCACTGCAGGGGACTCCTCCTATATCTACTTGATAGAGGACACCAATAGAGTACAGGTGTGTGTGGGGGATGGGATGCTCAACCCCATAAGTCTGGTCAGACCGAATACATAATAAACAAGCAAAAAATTGGGGGAGCAGACCCTGAACATGTATATCTAAAGCCGGTGCAGCTATGGACCAAGCAACATGTATATTAAAAAAGAATAGCGCAACCATGCAAAAGAAATGACTATCAAATATGGAGACCATCCATAAATAAAAATGGGGATTTAGTTCCACCATATGGCCATATCGTGCTCAAGCCCACCACTGCGTCAAAGTACCCCATTATCGGTGGGTCCTACACTATCCATAAAAAAGGGGTGAATCCAGCCTCTCTTACCCTTGGAGACAACGCTCCTTGCTGGGAAGGTGTGCTAATGCACTGCAGGGGACTCCTCCTATATCTACTTGATAGAGGACACCAATAGAGTACAGGTGTGTGTGGGGGATGGGATGCTCAACCCCATAAGTCTGGTCAGACCGAATACATAATAAACAAGCAAAAAATTGGGGGAGCAGACCCTGAACATGTATATCTAAAGCCGGTGCAGCTATGGACCAAGCAACATGTATATTAAAAAAGAATAGCGCAACCATGCAAAAGAAATGACTATCAAATATGGAGACCATCCATAAATAAAAATGGGGATTTAGTTCCACCATATGGCCATATCGTGCTCAAGCCCACCACTGCGTCAAAGTACCCCATTATCGGTGGGTCCTACACTATCCATAAAAAAGGGGTGAATCCAGCCTCTCTTACCCTTGGAGACAACGCTCCTTGCTGGGAAGGTGTGCTAATGCACTGCAGGGGACTCCTCCTATATCTACTTGATAGAGGACACCAATAGAGTACAGGTGTGTGTGAATGTTGAAAACGTATCTTTAGGGGGCGTGGCGACCTCCATGTAATATGGCCGCTTCGCACTGGAGCTCCTGTTCTCACCCAGCGATATTCGGATCCACAGCCCACCACACACGCTGCACGAGCCCGATACACATAGGTACAGGAGTGTGAAGGTCCCCTGCGCACCCCCAGTATGGCCAGGAAGAAAACCGGAGCCTCAGTCGTCAGGAAATTGTCCGACTTCTTCAGACCGGCAGCCCTCGGTCTCCCGCAAAATGGCGCCGGCGTCTCTCCACTGCCACAGGGTGTCCGTCCTCTAGTGGCGGCTACTCACGCTGCATCAGACGGCACGGCGGAGGCTCCAGGGCAGACTAGAGATGTATAGAACTGTTCGCCGGCGGACAGTTCCCTGCGAACTTAGCATGTTCCCGTTCGCCGCTGCGGGCGAACATATGCGATGTTCGGTCCGCCCCCCATAATACATCATTGAGGCAAACTTTGACCCTGAACTTTACAGTCAGCAGGCACATTTCCAGCCAATCAGCATACCTCCCTCCCACACCCTCCCACCTCCTATAAATAAGCAAGGGCAGCATCCATCTTAGATCATTCTGAAGCAGTGTGTGTAGTGAGAGTAGGGAGAGCTGCTGCTGCTGCTGTTAAGCTAGGGACAGTTAGTCAGTGTTCCTGGTCTTGCAGTGTTCTTGGTCCACTACTGCTGTAAGGACAGCACCCCAAAAAGCCCTTCTAAGGGCTGGTATTTGTGTAATTTTTATATATATATATATATATATATATATATATCTAGCGTCCCCAAAAGCCCTTTTAAGGGCTGGTAATTGAGTTTTTTCTTCTTATATATATATATATATATATATATATATATATATATATATATCTAGTGTCCCCAAAAGCCCTTTTAAGGGCTGGTAATTGAGGATTTTTTTTTATTTATATATATATATATATACATATATATATATCTAGTGTCCCCAAAAGCCCTTTTAAGGGCTGGTAAGGTAATAGAGTTTTTTTTTTAATATATATATATATATATATATATATATATATATCTATTGTACACTGCAGTTTCCTGCCCGCTGTGTGTGAGAGGCCACAGACCTACCACAGACTGTACTGTGTGCACACCACACTCATTTCGGGTGGCACAGGCACAGTACCTTGCATTTTAAAAAATATTTTTTTTTTTCCTCTGACATAATTTCAGTGAGTGCAGTGTCAGGTCCACAGAGTGCACTGTACCCACTGCAGTGCACTGCCCACCACTGATATATATACGGTGGCACAGCATCTTGTTGCAAATTGAAAAAAAAAAATATTTTTTATTATTGCAGTTGCCTGGGCTGCCAGTGACTGTCAGGTCCACAGAGTGTACTGTGCCCACTGCAGTGCCACTGTGTGCCCACCCACAACTGATATATAAGGTGGCACAGCAGCTTGCAAAGTAAACAAATATATATATATATTTTTAATTGCAGTTGCCTGGGTGCCAGTGACTGCTGTCAGGTCCACAGAGAGTGTACTGTGCCACTGCCCACCCACCACTGATATATAAGGTGGCACAGCAGCTTGCAAAGTAAAAAAATATATATATATTTTTAATTGCAGTTGCCTGGGTGCCAGTGACTGCTGTCAGGTCCACAGAGAGTGTACTGTGCCACTGCCCACCCACCACTGATATATAAGGTGGCACAGCAGCTTGCAAAGTAAAAAAATATATATATATTTTTAATTGCAGTTGCCTGGGTGCCAGTGACTGCTGTCAGGTCCACAGAGAGTGTACTGTGCCACTGCCCACCCACCACTGATATATAAGGTGGCACAGCAGCTTGCAAAGTAAAAAAAATATATATATTTTTTAATTGCAGTTGCCTGGGTGCCAGTGACTGTCAGGTCCACAGAGTGTACTGTACCCACTGCCCAACACTCCTATAGGGTGGCACAGCACCTTGCACTCATAGTACACAACACATTAAAAAAAAAAATGACAGGCAGAGGCAGGCCACCCCGCAAGGGCCGTCGTGGTGCTGTGATTTCCTTAGGCCCTAGAATAATGCCCAGTGTTCAGAGGCCACCACAGACCCTGAACTCAAAAAATTCTGAGGCCATAGTTGACTGGCTTACACAGGACACCCAATCGTCTACAGCTTCCGCTCGGAACCTTAATGCACCATCCTCCTCCAGCTCAGCTTCGGGCACCTCTCAATTTACCACTCGCCAGCCCGCCGGCACCACCACCAACACTAGCACCACAGCCGCTTCACTTGATCCATCAGAGGAGTTATTTTCACATCAGTTGGAAGAAATAAGTGATGCGCAACTATTAGTGCCAGAGGATGTAGATAACGGGGATATGTCTCAGTCAGGCAGCATTATACACATGGACGTACATTGTGATGATGATGATGTTGTACCTGCTGCTGCTGCCTTTGCTGAGTTGTCAAGTGAAGCGGCTGATGATGACGATGTGTCTGTGGATGTCACCTGGGTGCCTGCTCGAAGAGCAGAAGAAGAGGGGGAAAGTTCAGATGGGGAGACAGAGAGGAGGAGGAGACGAGTTGGAAGCAGGGGGAGGAGGTCATCGCAAGGAGCTAGTGGCGCAGTCAGACAGCATGTAGATTCGGCACCCGGGGTCAGCCAGACAGCACGCCAATCAACGCAAGCTGTTGCCACCACCAGAATGCCGTCCTTGCAAAGCTCAGCAGTGTGGCATTTTTTTGTGTGTCTGCCTCTGATATCAGCGATGCCATTTGTAACCTGTGCCAAAAGAAACTGAGTCGTGGGAAGTCCAACACCCACCTAGGTACAACTGCTTTGCGAAGGCACAGGATCTCACATCACAATGGGATCAACACATGAGCACACAAACTGAAAGCCACCATCCTCCTCCTGGTCCAGCATCTTCAGCCACGTCAACCACTGCTGTCCTCCATGCCCCCTATCAACAACCCGCCCCTCCGCCTCTCACCTTCAGCAGTTCCTGCTCACCTGCCCACAGTCACGTGTCTGTCAAGGAAATGTTTGAGCGTAAGAAGCCAATCTCACAGAGTCACCCCCTTGCCCGGCGTCTGACAGCTGGCTTGTCGGAACTCTTAGCCCGCCAGCTTTTACCATACAAGCTGGTGGAGTCTGAGGCCTTCAAAAAATTTGTCGCTATTGGGACACCGCAGTGGAAGGTACCCGGCCGAAATTATTTTTCACAAAAGGCAATCCCCAACCTGTACTCTATTGTGGAAAAGGAAATCATGTCACGTCTGGCACACAGTGTTGGGGCAAGGGTCCATCTGACCACTGATAGCTGGTCTGCAAAGCACGGTCAGGGCAGGTATATAACTTACACTGCGCATTGGGTAAACCTGCTGGCGGCTGCCAAGCATGGAATGCGTGGCTCTGCTGCAGAGGAGTTGGTGACACCGCCACGACTTGCAGGCAGGCCTGCTGCCACCTCCTCTACTCCTCCTACTCCATACTCTTTGCTAACCTCCTCGGCTGAGTCCTCTTCTGCTGTTGCATCTTGCTCCACACCAACTGCACCCCCCCCAGCTCCCCAGGGGCTATTCCACATGCCGGATACGACAGTGTCACGCTGTCTTGGGGTTGACTTGCCTGAAAGCAGAGAGTCACACCGGACCAGCACTACTGTCCGCCCTGAATGCACAGGTGGATCAGTGGCTGACCCCGCACCAACTGGAGATCGGCAAAGTGGTGTGTGACAACGGCAGCAATTTGTTGGCGGCATTGAATTTGGGCAAGTTGACACATGTGCCGTGCATGGCACATGTGTTGAATCTGATTGTGCAACGTTTTGTGCACAAGTACCCAGGCTTACAGGACGTCCTCAAGCAGGCCAGGAAGGTGTGTGGCCATTTCAGGCGTTCCTACACGGCCATGGCGCACTTTGCAGATATTCAGCGGCGAAACAAAATGCCAGTGAGGCGCTTGATTTGCGACAGCCCGACACGTTGGAATTCAACACTGCTAATGTTCGACCGCCTGCTCCAACAAGAAAAAGCGGTCAACGAGTATTTGTATGACCGGGGTGCTAGGACAGCCTCTGCGGAGCTGGGTATTTTTTTGCCACGTTACTGGACGCTCATGCGCAATGCCTGTAGGCTCATGCGTCCTTTTGAGGAGGTGACAAACCTAGTGAGTCGCACCGAAGGCACCATCAGCGACATCATCCCATATGTTTTTTTCCTGGAGCGTGCCCTGCGAAGAGTGCTGGATCAGGCCGTAGATGAGCGTGAAGAGGAAGAGGAAGAGTTGTGGTCACCATCACCACCACCAGAAACAGCCTTACCATCGCTTGCTGGACCTGCGGCAACACTGGAAGAGGAGTGTGAGGAAGAGGAGTCAGAGGAGGAATGTGGCTTTGAGGAGGAGGAACACCAACCACAGCAGGCATCCCAGGGTGCTCGTTGTCACCTATCTGGTACCCGTGGTGTTGTACATGGCTGGGGGGAAGAACACACCTTCAATGACATCAGTGAGGACGAGGAATTGGACATGAGTAGCTCGGCATCCAACCTTGTGCAAATGGGGTCTTTCATGCTGTCATGCCTGTTGAGGGACCCTCGTATAAAAAGGCTGAAGGAGAACGACCTGTACTGGGTGGCCATGCTACTAGACCCCCGGTATAAGCAGAAAGTCTCTGATATGTTACCCAATTACCGGCAGTCGCAAAGGATGCAGCAGCTACAAAATAAGTTGAAAAGTATGCTTTACACAGCATATAAGGGTGATGTCATAGCACAACAGGAATCCAACAGGGGAAGAGGTGAAAGTAATCCTCCTCCTACCACCACAACCACGCCGGCAAGGACAGGACGCTTTACAGACGTCTTGTTGATGGAGGACATGCAGAGCTTTTTTAGTCCTATGCATCGCCACAGCCCTTCGGGGTCCACCCTCAGAGAACGACTCGACTGACAGGTAGCAGACTACCTTGCCTTAACTGCAGATATCGACACTCTGAGGAGCGATGAACCCCTTGACTACTGGGTGTGCAGGCTTGACCTGTGGCCTGAGCTATCCCAATTTGCCATTGAACTTCTGGCCTGCCCCGCTTCAAGTGTGCTGTCAGAAAGGACCTTCAGCGCAGCAGGAGGTATTGTCACTGAGAAGAGAAGTCGCCTAGGTCAAAAAAGTCTTGATTACCTCACGTTTATTAAGATGAATGAGGCATGGATCCCGAAGGGACTGACAGTGGGGGATGCATTTGACTAAAAAAGGCCTGGTGATGACTGAGATGCCTTGGCCTAAAAATGGTCCACACGCTGCTGTCTTTAATCATTCTCTGCATGCCGGATGACTTACGTGACGTCTCCGCCACCAACTACGGTTCAAGCCGCAATGTTTTAGTGCACTATCTGCCTTGAAAACCTCAATTTTTCAGGCCGCTGCTACAGCAGCGGCTGCAACAATACCTACTTTTTCATGCATGTGTACATGCCTAATTTTTCTGGCCTCTGTGGCTGCAAAAAAACAAAAAACAAAAAAAAGGCACATACATGTGTCAATTCCCCTTCGTGATCGTTACCTTGTCGTGGTGAAGGGGCTTGCGTATCACAATGAAGCGATCACCTCTAGGAGTGTGTTGGCACACCCCAGATGATAAGGTCGTTGCTTCATTGTGAACAGACCAAAAGCGATCCGCAGGATAATTTTTCATAGAAAAAACATTCATTTTCTTTCATTCTTTCTTTCATTCTTTCTGGCCGCGTTACTGAATGCTCATGAACAATGGCTGTAGGCTCAAGCGTCCTTTTGCGGAGGTGACAACCCTGGTGGTCAGTCGAACCCAAGGCAACATCATCGACCTCATCCCATATGCGTTTTTTCTGGAGCGTGCCCTGCGAAGAGTACTGGATCAGGCTGTAGATGAGCATGAAGAGGAAGAGTTGTGGTCCACTCCTCATCACCACCAGAAACAGCCTTGTCGTTGTCAATTGCTGGACCTGTGGCAACGCAGAGAGAGGAGTCTGAAGAAGAGAAGTCAGAGGAGGAAGGTGGCTTTGAGGAGGTGGAATACCAGCCACAGCAGGTGTCCCAGGGGGCTTGTTCTCACCTTTCGGGGACCCTTGGTGTTGTACGTGGCTGGGTGGAGGAAGAGACCTTCAATGATGTCAGTGAGGACAAGGAACGGGACATGGCTAGCTTGGTATCCAACCTTGTGCAAATGGGGAGTTTGCGGTTGTGCAAATGGACTGACTGACTGTTGTTAAACGGTGAGTTTGGTCTGTCAGAGTTTGGTCTGTCACTGTGAAGCGGGCGTAACCCTTACACTACTTGACCGATAAAATATTATACCTGATCGTATTCACACACTGGATGTTTTAAAGCACGTTATTCCAAACAATTTAGGAATGTTAGGTGATTTATGCCCTTTATGGATCAAAACCCGACTCTGCGTCAACTACGTAATTTTCCATGGGAGTTTTGCCATGGATCCCCCTCCGGCATGCCACAGTCCAGGTGTTAGTCCCCTTGAAACAACTTTTCCATCACTATTGTGGCCAGAAAGAGTCCCTGTGTGTTTTAAAATTCACCTGCCTATTGAACTCTATGGCGGTTCGCCCGATTCGCCGGCGCGAACGGCGAATTTTAGGTTCGCGACATCACTAGGGCAGACCAGCTCGTCTCCACAGATGAGGCCATCCCGCACACAGGATTCCTCTCCATCCACGCCATCGACACAAAGTCCGGCTAAATCCAAGCCTCGAGGGGGGAGGAAAGCAGACCGAACTCTGATTACCCAGACATGGAGGTGAGCAACCAGGCAAGCTCATGCCCTACACCTTGGGCCTATGTGCCCCCTCCAGACCCTTTTGCAACCATCACTACCACAGGCCAGCTGGTGTCTGACACCACCTTAAAATAAATGATGTCAATGTTAAACAACTCCATGCAGGCTAATATTGCAGCATCCATCTCTTATTGCCAGAAGGAACTGCATGGCATGGGAGACAGGGTTCATAATCTTGAAGATAGAATGGATAGAATATTGCAGCATCCATCTCTTATTGCCAGAAGGAACTGCATGGCTTGGGAGACAGGGTTCATAATCTTGAGGATAGAATAGAAGAATTGACCTCCTCCTATAATGGCTTAGTTGATTCCCACACGTCCCACCAGGATGAGATCCATAAAATCCAGGCTAAACTAGCGGACCTTGAGGACAGGTCCCGACGCAACAACCTTAAAGTGCGGGGGGTCCCGGAGTCTGTCCAACCGAATCAACTCCCTTCCTTCGTGAAAGAACTGTTTCAGAAAGCAGTCCCAGAACTCACTAACTATGATCTAACCATCGATCGTATTCACTTCATCCCTAAACCTTCCTTCCTCCCACAAGAAATACCAAGAGACGTTCTACTTAGGGTGCACTTTTTCCAAGCCAAAGAAAGGATCTTGGAAGCCTTTAGACGTAGGGACCGCCTGCCTGATCACCCTGGCTCAATTCAAGTTCTTCCAGACTATTCGCAATACACGTTGCAACAAAGCGCAATTTGAACTCTATAACCAAGGCACTTCGCAACCACAAAATTGTGTATAAATGGAAATATCCGGCACGGCTGTGCGTGACCCACCAGGGTACTACATCCCACGTTACCTCAGTGGACCAAGGGATTCGTCTGCTTCGCCAATGGGGAATTGTCCCAGAACACACGGACACCCAACCCAACAGACCTGCGCCTCAACTCCGCCATGTACAACCCGAATGGAACGTCGTGTCAAGATCTTCGCGCTCCAGATCACGCCACAAGTGACTGCATCGTCCTACGCCCTCGCTGGGTGAAACAGGCCCTCAATGCTGATTGAGCACCCTTCATCGTGCTCACAACCCCCGATGCCTCTGCAACATCCGTTACACACATGGTCGTAACAGACCAAGTATTTTTTACCCTTTTCTACTTCCCTTTTGTTTTCTTGTGTGTCGTCGTTGTTGTCTTTTGCCATTTCTTACAGACTCGATCTGCAGACCATGGTTTGGAACCCATCGTTGACTCTTGCTCGAATCTTCTTTTACCACTTTGCCCAGAAGCGGGACGGACTAGTCTCTCCAAGCTCCCATATGGCCACCCTCCACGTCTTGCTGCTAATCACAAGACACAGGTATCTCAGGTATACAACACAAATTTAAAGCAGCGCTGGCCCTTAAATTATATAAATAAATAAATAACACTAGGTAGCTCCTAGGTAAAAAATGTGACACTCTCAAGTAAAAAATGTGAATATTAAATTATGTTAAACAATTTTTAGAAACAACTATATATTAAATATTGTGAAAATGACAATATTTCAGTGCTAAAATACATATATGATTATAAAAAGCTGTGAAATCGTGCTAAAGTCCATAAAAAATATGAAATGATAACTCTTGGGTGATCGAAATAAGGTGCTCCGGTGCCGGTTATACAGTAAAGTGCTCCAAGGTGAAAAAGGTGCCCCTTTTGGTTCGCTACTCACCACAACGCCAATATTTAAGAGCCTCAACAGTATTGCAAATAAGCCTTGACACCAGGATAATCTCCTCTGTACGCCTTTCACTGTAAATATGGGTCCGCTTGCGCATCCACCATTGAAAGAAATAAAGGGCGTATATAGTGAAGTATGTACGTATGGGTTTATTTCTGTCTAGCAGCCAAATACATACTTACAGCAAGTACAAGGTAATTAGGCATATACAAAGTAGTGCCTCGTGGTTACGCCGCTCGGCATGCGTTCCACAGGCAGGAAGTGATGGACCGGAAGTGACGTGCCGCTCCGTGCGTGACAGGAAGTGCATCAACGCGTTTCGCCGTAAGTTCCGGCGTTTTCAAAGACCTTTTGAAAAAATCTTACCCGACAAGGGTGAGTTACCCGACAAGGGTGCCCGCTGTCGCCCCTCATATTCAACCTACTGATAGAACCCTTGGCGGCATCCCTTAGGCAGAACCCCCTCGTTTCCGGCTTCAAATTCCTTCGCTCCCACCATGTCATAACACTGTTTGCGGACGATGTAATCCTTAGCCTAACTAACCCAATCATCTCCCTCCCAGCAACACATGGCGTCCTTCAAGCCTTTAGTGATATATCCTACTATAAGGTGAACTTTAATAAATCTGTTATCCTAAACATGGACCTAGGTGCCAGGGTTAAGACGCATCTACAATCAGCTCTGCCATACACGTGGTCAAACTCTCCCATACGATACCTAGGTATCAATCTTACCTTTCCCACAAAAAAATTAGTACCTTCCAACTTCTCTCCTCTCATTTCTGACATATCTAGGAACATTGCCAAGTTCAAATCTGCAGAACTATCCTGGACAGGCAGGATTGCGGCGTTCAAGATGATCTGCCTCCCCAAAATATTGTACTTGTTCCGGACCCTCCCAATTCCTGTCCCCCGCAAGTTCATTGCATCCTTAGAAAAAGATTTTGCGTGCATGCGTGTGGCAAAGGAAGAGAGCGAGGTGCGCTTATTCCCATATGGTGAGACACAAGTCGGTGGGTGGCCTAGGCTTCCCTGATCTCAACGACTATTATCATGTCTCTCGTTTAACACCACTGAAACACTGGTTCTCTGAACCAAGTGGAATCCCATGGATCCCCATTGAAACTTTCCTATCTAAAGTAGACACTATGAGCACACTACTACTTGCGGATTGTTGGAGGCGGCTTCCAATTCGCTCTCTTCCTCTCCCTACTCAAGCAACGCTGCTATCATGGAGATACTTTCTCACCAAACTCCCCAAAAACTCAACTATCTGTAGCAGCGAAACTTCCGCTCAATGTTCTCCAAGTACTTCTCCCATGCATCACCCTCTCCAAACTCACGTCGGCAGGCATAAGCGAGATAACTCAACTATATCGGGGAGATGAACTCAAACCATTTTCGCTTTTGCAGCAGGAATTCCAACTACCCGCCCAAACTGTCCTCACTTACCATAGCATCTCCAGCTTCCTACGTAAAACTCCCCCTCCCAAGTTACAACTACCCCCTCTGATATGGCAGTTCCTCTCTAGCTCTCGGACACATGTAAAGGGTATATCTCTATTCTACAACTCCCTTGCCCAGAAAACCACCTTCTGCAAAACACTGCATATGATCAAATGGGAAACAGATCTCAAACAGGTTCCCACTGAGGCACAATGGAAAGTGGCTATTAGTGCTTCATTCAAATCAACCCAGTGTGTGTCTCATTGGGAACAGGCGCAAAAATTCTCACACACTGGTACCTAACGCCTTATCGTCTTTCTAGAATATACAAAGATCAGAGCCCCTTGTGTTGGAGAAACTGTGACCAAGTTGGGACAATTTTCCATGTTTTTTGGTTGTGCAAGGGATTGACCAGTTTTTGGGGAAAGGTGTTCGAAATAATATCTACAGTCACTGGCACGGTGACACAACCCGATCCTGCTCTAGCTCTTCTGAATTTGGGTCTTGATCTAATCCCACACCCAACTAGAACGGTCGTGTTCCACATACTGATAGCGGCTAGAACCGCTATAGCCCGCTATTGGAAACAGTCTGCAGTACCCTCCCATACGTAGGTAATCAACCAGGTTAACTATCAATACTCCCTTGAGAAAGCATACACATTTTCTATCCTTAGGGGTCCGAAATTCCACGAAGACTGGTCAATGTGGTCACATAGGGCCGGATTTAAAGAAACTGCAGCTTCAAACATCTATGACGTGTTTCAGTTTCGCCGCGTTCAAATCAATTAACTGGCGCTGCGGCGAATTGGCGAGTAAAACAGCAATAATGAATTCCGCCGTCAGCGGGATTCACTTACGATCGCGGCTTCGCCAATTCGCAAACTTATGTCTTCGTGCTTATAGCAGTTTCACATAGCGATGTGGGCTAGTGGATTAGTGCACACATCACATGTCTGTAATTCATCTCCCTCTGCTGTAGGTTCGAGGCTTACCATCTCCACCTACTTTTTTTATTTTCTTTTTTTGTTTATATTGCTAAAATGTAACGGATTACATCATATATATTGCTAAATAATGTTACACTCAGAAGCGCTTGCAAGCTTACACCATTTTAAGTGTTTTTTTGATCTTGTCTGTGTGTCGAATCGATCTTATGAAGGAAAGTACCAAAGGCAAGTGACCAAACCCCTACCCTACTTCAGGGCAAGATGAAACCTCACAATTTTACCATGGTCTTCTTCCCACATTCCATACAATGTTTAGTTCTTTAGCTATATGTGCTTTTTAGCCTTAACACACTCCTTTTTTTCCACCATACAGCTTTATTCTGCACAATAGCTAAGTGCTTTGCAACTTCACTGCAGTTCACAACGTCATGGGTTCAAATCACATCACTACACTTGGGATCTCTTTTCACTCTCATTTTTTTTAACAGTTTTTTTAAACTATCTTGAATTTGGGGGGGAGGGGGGTGTCCTACCCAAATTTCAAGCACATCAATGGAAACAACACAATTTTGATTTTATGAGTGTGGTCCTAGTTTTATCGAGATGCAATTCTTTACATATTTACCATGGTTCTTACAATTTCTTGACCAATAAACATAGGTGTCTGATATTGGACTCTCTCCATATTTCAACAACACAGACCCTCATAGTCCAACACTACATTTGCCTCACACCTCAACACAACACTGTCACATCCCTAGTCTACATTACAACCCCTCACATCACCAGTACAAGCAGCATGCAAAGTGCAAAACTCCGGCCTTGGCAGCTTAATGGGCCATACACTAACAATTTGTCTAGACTTTTTCCTGTAGACTTAACCAAACCATATAATATAAGCTCAAACCTCAACACTTTCAATTTGGATGCAATCAGGCAGGCCCTTGCACTACATAGAAACTGTCAATCTGAAGGATAAAGTCTTCTCTAAATCTTACAGTGTGGATGGCCCTTTTGTCTGTAGGCACCCACACAAAACAAAAAAACACATGTTCAATTCTAATGTATTTATTTATTTGAGAATGACAGCAGAAGGAGGGATGCAGCAAAAGAATATTGTCACTCTCCAGTCCGTGTGCTTTTACAGCGCCAGACCACGATCTTTGCTCCATGGCTACGGGATTCTGATGTCTTCCACAACTTCCGGCAGAGTTCAGAATCCATTCTGCACCTCTACCAGCTCATAGGGGACAGGCATGGCAAGTTTGCTGGTCAGCTTCCAAGCCACTTTCGAAGTTCCAGGGTGTTCATGTTGGTCATTGGCCATGTGCCTTACCAAATATCCACTGACCACAAAAGAAAATGAGTGGAGTCCATCAAGGTGGGTTTCTACCACCTACACCCGCAAGCAGTACCACTCCTGGAAAAATAAAACAAAGGATAAGACATTTCATAATGAAAATCACATCTTAATGCCTGTTTGCTTCATTCTGAACTTCATTTAATTTCGACATCACGAGTGAAATAACACATTTTATGCCAACTTACACAAACCAGAAATCATTAATGTAAACATTTGAATACACACCTGTGACGCCAGACAGCCCATCACCACAGGCTTCCCATGGTACGTGCCATGATTCCAAGATGTTGATGTTCTGGAAAATTACAACACCATAAGATACCAAGCAGCCGTTCATGTTATCAATAACTACACAGGTGGCATAGACACAAATAAACACCTGCCAGCTCTTCTCAGCCCTTTACACTATTCACAATACCAACATGTTTATGGTTAGAGGTGCATGTTTTTGCTCAAGTAACACAATTTTACCAATGTTGACTACACTTTATCTACAATGGCAAGTGTCATTGGCAGATGATAATCACCCTCTGTCTCCCTGTGAGTGGCACCTCTGCTAACTAGCTAATTAATACACATGCCCTATCTTGACCGGTTACAGTACTTACATGTAAAGTGGCTAGCAACCAGGGTATTCCGGGTGGCCATACCGGCAGCGGTGCTCCGCCGCCTGGGGGCCGCCGGCTGACGGACCTCTGGCTCCCTCTCCTCCGTCAGCTCCCAAGAATCATCCCGGGCAACGCACATGTTGTGCAACACGCAGCACGCCAGGATGATCTTGGAAGCCTTTGTAGGAGAGTACAGGAGTTCACCCCCAGGCCGGGCCAAGCAGAGAAACCGGGACTTGAGAAGACCTATGGTCAACTCAATGATACTCCGGCTTCTCCGCAAGGCCCTGTTGTAATTCCTCTCTGCTGGGCCCTGGGGGTACCTGATTGGAGCCATCAGCCACGTCAGCTGCGGGTAACCAGCATCCCCTGAAAAATAAGAAAAATATACATTAGTTCTTCCTATCATGTGACTTTAGATGACTCCTCAAAATGGGAGACAATTAGGCATTTTACTAAACAACCTGCTCGTCTGTTTGCAAAAAATCATATGAAACATCTCAACTCTGTCTAACTGCCTAAATCACTAATACAAATGGGAAAAAGGACACACAAAGTGGTGGGTTTCTCTTGCAAGTTCCAACTTGGCCCCTATTTTGTTCCTATTACATTAGCCTAGGTCTTACTTCTGGAATATATCTGCAACTAGAGTGAGGAAACCAATATTGACTCACTTATGCAAAGTACTTTGGGGATATGGCAATACCATTGGAATCATTTGTAGGTTTTCTTTGGGTGGCTAGAGGACACCATTTACACATTGGTTAACCACCTTCATTGGACTCAAAGACAACTTTGCAAATCTTTCTTTTGTGAGCTGCTAAGCTGCTGATCTGGTTGTGTGTGAACAGCCTGACAACTCCTAACACATCCATTTTAGGTAGGCTTTGCTTAAATCAGGGTGTACACCGATGTAGCTTATTCCTATGTCTATGTAATCTTACAGTTTATGTTGTTAAGACAAAATACTTTACCAATAAGCCACCCTTCGGGCATTTGTCCACTTTCAAACACCTCGTACAGAGTACTTGTTCTTAACATACTGGAATCATGGCACGACCCTGGGTGACCAGTGTTGACACTCATGATGCGCTGTTTGGCGTCACACACTAATTGGACGTTCACGGAGTGGTACTGCTTGCGGTTCCGGTATTCACTTTCGTGGCTCCTTGGGGGCCTAATGGCTATGTGGGTGCCATCGATTGCCCCTAGGATTTGCGGCATGTGTGCCCGCCGGTAGAAACCCAACTTGACTTCATTCCACTCATTTTCATTCTGTGGCCAGTGGATAAAATTGGGCACTATATCCACTATGGCATTAATGACCAACATGAACACCCTTGAAACTGTGGGCTGGCTAATGCCCATGATACTTCCCGAAGTGGCTTGGAAGCTGCCACGCCCTAAAATATACAAAGTGGCCAGCAATCTGGCCATGCCGGGCACCGCATGGCCGCGCTGTGTGTCCGGGTCAATTTTCTCTGCTATGAGCTGGTAGAGGTGTAGAATAGTTCCTCGCTCGAGCCGGAACTTCCTCCTGACATCAGAATCCCGCAGCTTGTCCAAATAGATCCTTGGAGCAAAAATGCGTGGCTGGCGAGGTAAGGGCACACGGACTGGAGGTGCTGCTGCTGGAGGTGCTGCTGCTGCTGCTGCAGCTTCCCCACCTTCTGCTGCCTCCTGTGCCAGGGCCTCCTCAAACAAGGCACCGATAAATGCCAGCATTGCACCATCTAATGCGTCTGGGATATCGTCCTCCATTTTGAACGCGCAAATTCGCGAATGCGCAGATATATATAGAAACGGCCGCTAATTATCACACCTGTGAGCCAGCTATAAAAGGAGCACATGGCCAATATGGCTGCTGGATGTTATAGATCGATGTTTCTTATGTGCTAGCAAGACCCTGTGACCCACAACCTACATTATCTGGAGGTAAGACAATTGTATCTCTCTCTCCCAAAAAAAAGGAAGGAGAGAATTTGTACTTATCTTGGGTGTGCTTAAGTTGTCTATGGTGAATCCCCTCCAACCCACAATAGCTTGGGAACCCCTCAAGTGTCTTTTAATCATTGGCAGTTGGCCCCATGTGCATGTGGTTTGGACATGTGTTTTCTCATGTTTGTTAAAGGTGTGCAGTCTAGATTTGGCATCTAAACCTGCCCCCTTACCTTCCCAGCTTCCAAAGACACCATTTTTGCTTTCCTGATAACTGTAATTTATTATGTGCACGTATGTAGGTCATGCGATTTCTCATGTATGTTTAATGTTTGCAGCCTCCTTTTGCCTATAAAGGATTACATCACCCCCCCCTCCACCAAGTCTGTTTGTGCCATTAGGTAAGTGTTTGGAGGGCCTTGTGTGATTTGTACCCATATGCGTTTTCTTATGTGTTTTTTTTTTCCATTTCTTTGCAGCCTCTTCTGCTCTTTGCCACCACCACCACCACCACCACCACCACCACTGTGTTTGTGCCATTAGGTAAGTGTTTGGAGGGCCTCGTGTGATTTGTACCCATATGCGTTTTCTTATGTGTTTTTTTTTTCCATTTCTTTGCAGCCTCTTCTGCTCTTTGCCACCACCACCACCACCACCACCACCACCACCACCACTGTGTTTGTGCCATTAGGTAAGTGTTTGGAGGGCCTCGTGTGATTTGTACCCATATGCGTTTTCTTATGTGTTTTTTTTTTCCTTTTCTTTGCAGCCTCTTCTGCTCTTTGCCCACTACTACCACCACCACCACCACCAAGTCTGTTTGTGCCATTAGGTAAGTGTGTTCTGTAACTGTTCACTAATTATACTGTATATGAAGAGCAATCTGCAAATCCTGTTTTTTCTGTTTTCTCTTTTGTCATTTCAGATTTAGGAGTTTGGGGCTCTTTGCTGCTGCTGGACAGCCAGATTCTCTGCCCACCTCGTGCTCCCATGGCCCCACCCACTGGAAGGATGAGAAGGGGCAGGGTGGCCAGGGGGGCCAGGGGGGCCAGGGGGGGCAGGGTGGGCAGATCGTCTGGCTCTGGTGTGAGGGAGGCTCCAGCTGTATCCATGAGGGAGTCCACCATCCCCATCCCGGAGGAGGAAGCCGGGGGAGGTGTTAACACACCAAGTGGACAAGCTGGCTCTTCTGACAGTAGTCCTGGAGCGGGTCCGTCCACCAGAGTCAGCTTGTCCACATTACCCCGGCTTCCCCGTTTCACCCACAATCAGTGCTGTGCCCTGGTCCACGCCTATATGGCCAGATATCAGGCGATACATGGGACCAGGGCCGCGTCTTACTCAGTAACAGAGAAGAACAGATTGTGGGATGAAATCCGGGATGCTGTAAATGCACTGGGTGAAGCACCTCGCCACGTGACAGTGTGCGGAAGAAGGTCAACGACATCTGTGGGTCCGTTCGGAAGAAGCTAATTGCATGGGCTGCGGAGGGTCTTTATGACCGTCAAGGTCGGCTGGATGAACGTGCACGAAGTTCTCTCTGGGATTATCAATTACCTTTCTTGAACATCATAGGACCCGATACCATCTTTCCCAGAGAGGACTTAGATTCGGATGCTTTGCACCGAGGTAGGATATTATCTTGGATGTCAATTGTGTGAGTTGTTTGGAAAAGATTAACTACTATCCTATGTGTGACATTAAGAGAATGTGATACTTGCCCTTCCAATTGTCCTTTTTTTGTTTTCCCCAACCTGCAATTTGTTCATCTGTAGCACGGATCTCAGCCCCTCCACAGCCCATGCAGCTTGGCGAACCAGACGGACTCACAGGTGTTGACATCAGTGCTGACCCTCCTCCTGGTAGGTCCAATATCATACTGTGCCAAACAATGTAGATGTTTTTTTTTTTCCAAGATAGCTCATATTGCTATGTCCTTTACAGAAGATCCGCAGCAGGGAACACACCCAGTGCAGCTAGGCCTGGAGGAAGGTGTTGGTATGTCTAGTCAAATAATGTTTTTTTGAATCTTATTAACCCCATTAACACACATGTTTTTTCTTAGGAAAGAGTGTTGCCTTTTAGATGTTTACCCTGCAAAACACAGTTGACAGCATTAATGGGTGCCGTCATTAGTAGGCAGACCAAGCCTTCTTAACCTTTGGGAGGGTTTAGCAAGTGTCCTATGAGCCCAGGAAAGCACTTTTGAATGTTTGGCCTCAATGCTTCATTCATGAAGCTAGGAGGGCAATCTGGCCATAATCATTACTGACTAAGGTTATGTACTAAACATGTTTTTTTTTTTTTGTTTTTAAAAGAACATCAGGCCCCTCTTGACGTTGCAGCTGGAGTTGGATCAGGAGCTGGCGACGATTCTGCATCCAGTGCTGTGGTATGTGATATAAGCAGAGATGTATAGTAACGAAGTAGAACTACTTAAGTACTGTACTTAAGTACCGAAATGCGGTATCTGTACTTTCCTAGAGTAGAATTTTTTTCTCCTACTTCTACTTTTACTTCACTACATTTTTTCGATGATTTCGATACTTCTACTCAAGTATTTTTTTTTTTGTGCTGCATAGTTACTCGTTACTTTTAAAAAAATTACCACTGCCAGAACAGTAGATGGCAGGTTTCATGAAGCTCAAAAAAATGTGTATAATGTCATTTGTAAATCAGCGCATACGAAAATAAAGGCTGTGTATAATAAAAGCTGCTATACCAAATCTTTCCAATAAAAAGAAAATATGAAACAAACAAATAAATGGTGCTACAGCGCTTAAAGTGCATCAAGAAACTACTAACAAACACAGGTTAATCATTTGAATAAATCATTTGAAATAATAAAAACCAATATGATGTTCAAACTTTTGACTTCTTTCTTTAATAACTACATAGCACAGTACTTGTACTTCTACTTTCAGTACTTGAGTAGAAATTTTTTTTCAAAACTACTGGTACTTTTTACTTTAAGTACTTAAGTAGCACATTTTTTGAAAAAACTACTTGCAATACTTAAGTAAAAAAAATGTTGAATACTTTAGTACTTCTACTTAAGTAACTTTTTCTGCGAGCACTTCCACTTCTACTCAAGTCACTTTTTGATCGAGCACTTGTACTTTTACTCAAGTAGAAATTTTGAGTACTTTATACAAGTCTGGATATAAGGGAACAAGGTGCACATGTAACATTTCAATGGTAGCATTGATTTTGGACTAGATGTGGCTTACATTGTGTGTGTTAAATTAGTGCTATGACATTCTGACGATGCACCAGCACAACAAGAGTTCTATCTTGAACATCAGGGAATTATGTTATAATTTGGTGTGCCACTAATGTTCCAAAAACATCCAGGATCTTTAAAGTCCGGCCCGTCTTTGATTTTCCAGGTCCAAATTCATGGGTATCGTTTGGTTGGGTTGTCCTGTAGCCGATTGATGGCAAGATTTTAGACAACATACGTAGATGTATAAAGTCATTGGTGTAGTAACAGATTTACCAAAAGCATAAACAACCTACCACACCAGGGTTAATTGGGAACACCTTCATGTTGAATCTTTTTTGCCTTTGTCATATTAGTCATACCAATATAATATGTACCCATTATCAGAAGTGTTGCTAGCTTGGATAATCTTACAATGAACAAGTACTCATTAGAAGCACATCAAACTTTTCAACGTTCTGCTTGGGGTGTTAAGTTGTCAAACTAATCTGAAATATTTAGGCATGATGTTTGATAATGATTTGGTCTATTTCTTCTGCTTTCAGGTAGCCTTAGATGCAGAGGGATTGTCACCTACCCAACTTCGTCCATCTATGCTGGATGTAGCCGAGAGGCTGCTTGATGAGTATCAGGTCCAAAATGAGTTAAGGAGGCGTACTCAGCAATCTACTGAGGCAGTACGTCTGCTCGGGCTCATACAGGAATCTGTAGCAACAATGGTACAGGTTCACCAGGATATGTTACAGGTTCAACAGGATATGCGTAACAGCTTGGTAAGTTTAGCAGACCAGCATCAACTGGATCGGCAAAGCGTTGACACTCAGGTGCTGGCCACACGCCAATGCCTGTTTGGATCTGAAGATGCCCCATTGGCAGAGCCCTCCCAAACATCTCACTCACCTGCCACTGCAGGTTGTGGTAGTGGGAGGGTAATGCCAGTGTTGGCCACTTGTCAGGCAGCTGGGGATGGGACAATTCCTCCTGTAGCCACTCCTAGCACTTCACACTCCGTTCGGACTCCCACACCCCTCAATGAGCAATCCTCCTGCACAACCTCAATGCGCACTGGTTCCACAGTACCCCTTCCACCTGACTACATTCCCTCCACACCTTTATCACTTCACTCCTCCCCAGGCCGTTCTTCTTTTTTGTCACCAATGCGACATGTCGTTTGCCCCCGCACCGTGGACCACAACAAACAATCAACCACCACTCCCCACACATCTTCACAACCCTTGCACCACCAGCAGCATCAAATAGCCTTGGAGCAGCAACGATCCCATCTCATGGTAATGGCACACGTTGCCCAAATGCTTAGGCTGACCCCAGAGCAGATGACACTATTGGCAGAACATCTTCTGTCTGGGACATTTCCAACATTCAACACCCTGCATCATCAGCAGCCTCAGACAGAAGATATGATCCTAATGGGCCACTTGAGCACAACTCTACAGTTAACCCCAGACCAGATGGAACTATTGGCCCACCATTTGATGGCAGGAAACTTAACAGTGCTCACCACACTGCTTCAGGCACCACCACCAACTTGATTTTTTGTTTTTTTGTTTAATTTGGTTTAGTTTTGTTAATGATTTACATTGGCCAATTTGTTGGGCCATTTTTTTTTTTAATTTGAGGGTGGCACAATATGATTTATTATAGTGCTTCTTTTGGGGATGAAATAAAATTTTATGCAAAATGATTAGTTTGTGTTTGCTCTTTGGTTTTTTAGGAGTGTTGGTGGCCAAGTAATGGCCCTGGTTAATGTAGGCATTTATACACACGTGCTTCTCTATCTCCAAACATATGATTTCATGTAAATTTAGATAACTCAATGTTCACATAACGACCCAAGAAAAGGTCTCCCTTCAAATGTAGCTTCAAAACAAGTCTCAAGGCTAACATAAACCAAAGCCAACATACTAACAATTACAGACCACACCACTCAACTAAACAAATACAACACAAAAGACATTCGATGTGTACACCAAAAAGAAAACTTGGGTAATAAAATAAATGTTTTAATAACACATGTGGGTGTCTACCAACTGTAGCGTACAAAAAATATATTACAATATATAATAGAATGAACTAAATTGCCAATGTAACATTTTTGTTGCAAAGAGCAACATACTTAAATTTAATTTAGATAAACATTTTAAACATTTTTTATGTTTTGACATCATTTTTTGGAAGGTTTTCACAAAAACAATTCTTTTTTGTAAACATTTGTGGTTTTGTCGTTTGCCCTAAAAACAACAAGGCTTTTTTGTAAACATTTTTGGTTTTTTCCGTTGCCAAAAACAACAAGGCTTTTTTGTAAACATTTGTGGTTTTGTCGTTTGCCCTAAAAACAACAAGGCTTTTTTGTAAACATTTTTGGTTTAGTTTGTTACCAAAAACAACAAGGCTTTTTTGTAAACATTTTTGGTTTAGTTTGTTACCAAAAACAACAAGGCTTTTTTGTAAACATTTTTGGTTTAGTTTGTTACCAAAAACAACAAGGCTTTTTTGTAAACATTTTTGGTTTAGTTTGTTACCAAAAACAACAAGGCTTTTTTGTAAACATTTTTGGTTTAGTTTGTTACCAAAAACAACAAGGCTTTTTTGTAAACATTTTTGGTTTAGTTTGTTACCAAAAACAACAAGGCTTTTTTGTAAACATTTTTGGTTTTTTCCGTTGCCAAAAACAACAAGGCTTTTTTGTAAACATTTTTGGTTTAGTTTGTTACCAAAAACAACAAGGCTTTTTTGTAAACATTTTTGGTTTAGTTTGTTACCAAAAACAACAAGGCTTTTTTGTAAACATTTTTGGTTTTTTTCCGTTGCCAAAAACAACAAGGCTTTTTTGTAAACATTTTTTTTTTTGGGTTGCCAAAAACAAGGCTTTTTTTGTTTTTTTTTTGTTTTTTTGGGTCCCAAAAAAAGGGTTTTTTTTAAATTTTTATATTTTTTTTGTTTGCCAAAAACAAGGCTTTTTTTGTTTTTTTTTGTTTTTTTGGGTCCCAAAAAAAGGGTTTTTTTTAAATTTTTATATTTTTTTTGTTTGCCAAAAACAAGGCTTTTTTTGTTTTTTTTTTGTTTTTTTGGGTCCCAAAAAAAGGGTTTTTTTTAAATTTTTATATTTTTTTTGTTTGCCAAAAACAAGGCTTTTTTTGTTTTTTTTTTGTTTTTTTGGGTCCCAAAAAAAGGGTTTTTCTTAAATTTTTATATTTTTTTTGTTTGCCAAAAACAAGGCTTTTTTTGTTTTTTTTTGTTTTTTTGGGTCCCAAAAAAAGGGTTTTTTTTAAATTTTTATATTTTTTTTGGTTGCCAAAAACAAGGCTTTTTTTGTTTTTTTTTGTTTTTTTGGGTCCCAAAAAAAAGGGTTTTTTTTTAAACTTTTTTTGATTTTTTTGTTAGATTTTTGTTTATAATGGGCAACAATTACAAATGTGACATTTCTTTGTGTTGCAACGTGCAACATAAGTAAACAAACAAAAAAAAAAAATACTAGGATCTTTTTAAAGGTGTGACATTCCTAACGAATGGCTCCTTAGGGTCTGGATCCACGCCACAAAGGTGTTCCAAATAGAGAATTCGGTCTCCGCACCACCTCATATAATCCAGGAGGACCTCGTAGGTGAGGTGGGTGTGCCCTGGGTAGAAAAAAACATGACAATTAGTTTTAGGCAAAATGATCCAAACAAGGATTGTAATTAATGTGCCTCAACAAATATGCTTAGGAGTCTATTGGTTGGCTTTTATCAACACTCTGAAGCAAATATGCTAAATTGCTGTTGTAAACCTTAAACTCAAACTTTCACAGCAAATTGTTCAAAAGGTTACATAAGATGGCTTGGAATGTTAGTAGCAGTTCCACCAAAGCTAAGTAAAATGCTTTTCGGCATGTAAACACAAGCAATCATTTTGAAGAATGTAAGGTGTTTTGGGTTCAATTGGTCAACACGATACATGTGCACACATTTATCTCTATCACCATTGGAATCTGTGGAGCGTTCTCTCTCCCTCTTACTGTCTATAGATTGAACCTGACACATAGTAGAGACTCACCCTTAGGAATTTTGAGGGCCAGTTCTGGACGGAGCAGATGTGTCTGCTCCCCTGATCTCCTTTCCGCCATCCCAGCTGTGTTAAGAGAGAAGAAAAAGTTTATCAACAAATGGACTCACGCTAACTGTAGGTTACGCAGTCATGAAAACGCTCTAACACCCACTCATTACCCCTCCACATTTCCCTGAAAGTTTTATTTAGACATTGATATGGTGGTGATGCAGATTTGTACAGTGCAAGCGTCATTCTTCTGGGTGAAGCTTGTAGCGTTAAGGATACGTACTCCCTGCTTTTGTGCTGATTGTGTTTTTCTGATGTTTTTGGTGCCTCAGCCCTGCCTGTTCTAAGTGTTGGAAACATATCATTTTGGGAGGGCTGCGGAAAACTAATCAGGTTAGACTTACACTCTCTAGGTTTTTGGGGACAAGAGAAATAACAATCCTCCTTTTTACATGGCCCCTGTACACACCTCTAGGCACCTCCCTCCTGTTGTTTGACCCCACAGCAGGCAGCTTGCTATGGAGGCACATGAGATGAAGCCAAGCACCCTGTGCCTGTTCAGGCACTAGGCTGTGAGCCAGCCTTGCCCCCCTCCCTTCCAATGGTCTCAATGATTAGGAGTGACAGCATCAGGAGGCAATATTGGCATGCTGTCACCTCAGTTAAGGAGGAGGGGGAGTCTGTTCCAGACAAGTATTAGTGCAAAAATTTGGACCGTAAAAAATGGTCCCAGTAAGTCTTAGGGGGAATATGCACACCTATCACTTGGAATACTAATGCATAGAATGCATTCACATAAAGAACCCGCTGCCTTTAGAACAACTTGAAGCCTGAGCGGGGACATACACAGTTAGCATTTCTCCACTTACTAAGTAGACACATTACTGGAAAAGCACACAACTTACCATCATCAGGTTTTTTTGGGGCCCCTGAAGTGGATGGCGTGGCTGGCTCTGGAGAAACTGCACAAAAAGAACACAAATTGTGAACTGGAATGTGGTACATTACCGAGGAAGAGTATTTATGAAAGATTGACAAACACACATTTTCAGTGTTGACTAAATCAGGACATGATTAAATTACAATGTCCCCTAAAAATTTACAAGTACAAAGCACACCATTTCCAATGTAGAGAAACTAACACCAATTTAGAATAGGGTGGCTTGAGATAACTTACAAAAGATAACATGTCCTGTAATGCTCCCCAAAACCACCTTTCAAACATGAAGGTTAAGCAAGAGTGTTTCATGACCAACCTTCCTGTCACATATAGCAAAACTACACTTGCTTTGACTCCAACTTAGATTATCCTAGATACACATCATCCTAGCACACACAATTCATGTGAGAATCTAATTTTAGGTACTTACAGACTAGTTCAGGGGAGCCTGGAGTGGGGGAGGATGGGGGAGACCCTACATGGGGGGATGGTGTCCCTTCATGGGGGGATGGCGTTGTATCTCCTAGAAACACAAAGACACAAATACAATCCTTGAACAAAAGCTATTTGATAAAGGCACACAGAAAGTAGTCTGGAAACATTGAAGGTAGTAGTTACAGTGGACTGGGTAAGCAGTGGCCCCTCTTCCCCAGTCCTCCACAACAAACATCCTCAATGTCAGCTGCTACAAAACCCCAATGTCAAAATATATATATTACAGCCCTTATATTTACCAGGACACATTGAACACACAAACACATGTAGAATACTTACTTCCCCTTTGAGGAGAGCCCAGGTCCTCATCCGAGTCGGACCAATTGGCCTCTTCTTGGCCAACAGTTTGTTCCTGGCCCGGATCCAGGCGACTTGGCCCTGCCTGAGGCTCCTCTCTTGCTGAAGTTACATCAACCACAAAAGAAAACAAAACAAACAATCATTCCTCCAAGTTCGACCTAATACACAACACACCAGCACATCCACATTACTTACAGGGGGCCTGAGAAGGCTGAGCCTCCACATCCTGATCACTGGTTTCTAAAATAAAAGAAAAACATTATATATTATTTATGGACACAAATAGGCAGTAACCTCTCATCATGCTAGCACCATACTCAATGCCCCTACAATTCAGAACATAGAAGTGCACTTACACCAATGAGATGCATTGACCATGTTTTAAAACAGGAGGGCACCATGCAAATTAAGCGGGCGCCTAAGGCCTCGCACCTACAGGGGCCTTGCGGCCAGTGGCGGAGCACCAACATTTCGAAGGGCGCAGTCAGGGAAATCTCCCAAGTAAAAGATTGCTTTCAATCCTCGGATCAAAAAGTTGCAGCAGTGTGCTGCAGTCCCTTCAATGCGTCTGCCAGGTGTCTGTTGTCCGCTGACACTTACTCCTCCTTCTCTGCCTGGGGATTGGCCGTCTGATCATGTTATCCTAAGATGTGGAGGAATCGGTAGGTGTGTACCTGCACCAGTAGGAAGTGACTGGCCGGTCAACTCACTCTGCTATCATCAGTTGTTGCTCTGGGAGGAGAGCTCCGCCCTGGACCCGGAACATACAGGTAACCAGGCCCAGACTTGATATTTTGCAGGCTGGTCATAGATTTGTTGTGTCCACTATGCAAAGTGGTTGAGTAGCCCCAGGGAAGTTGGAAGAGTCTGAAAATGGTTGGTGGAGGAGGAGGAGAAGAAGGCCCTGGGTGGCTGGGGGACAAGGAGAGGGCCCCTGGGGGTTTTCTAGAGGAGGAAAGATCCACAATGACGCCAGAGTCAATTGCCAAGGAAGAGAGTGGAGCTGAGCAAGTCCTGCCTATCTGACATGAAAGCCAAACATGGTGTAGATGGAGCCCTTTGCCCTACACAATGACAGCACCAGAGGTGGAAGGTGAGTGGTAGCGGGTCTTTGACATTATAGAGCATATGGACTCTGTCCATTATTGGTAGTTTTGTTTGGAGTTGTCCTTTAGATGTTTAACTGTGTTGTTTTTGACCCGAGCTGTGAGGGACTGAGGTATGACAGCCCACTATGCTGAGACTTATAGTGCCCTAGAATGTTGAGGACTGAGGAATCCTTAGTCCCTAACAGAGGGCACTACAAGTCTTAGCATAGCAGGCAGTATTTCCTCATTCCCCTACAGAGAGGATTACAAGTCCAAGCAGGTAGCCTTCTGCAGTGGGACTTGTTGTGCCCTTGACTGTGGTGGACTGAGGAAGGGAAGTGTAAGAGGGTCTCTGTAAGCTCAGATGTATGGGGGAGCTTTGGGGAACACAGAGTTCCCTTTTACACCAGAGTCCCCAGCTTCCCCCCTCAAATAATGGTTCCCAGAACTCTCCTTACATCAGAGACTTCACACTTCCCTCTTACAGTGTAGTAAGTCTGGAGACTCCGATGTAAAGGGGGCTCTGTAAAATGTGATTAGAGATTAGAAATTTCTATCATTTTTATTTTCTACTTACGATCCACAATTTTCAGCTGCTCAAATGGCTCGCTGCCTCTGATTGCGTATTGTAGTGTGGCCGTCCTCCTCCTCCCCTTCTTCACCAAAAGCACAAGAGGGTGCCGTCCGTCCGCTTTGGCTAGAAGCAGAAGAAAAAAAAGAAACATAAAAAATACGAATGTACATAGTAGTATTAAAGGTTGTGAAGAGACACTTGATGGAGGTAGGAAAGGTAGGAGCGAGAGGGAGGGGGGGGGGGGGTGTTGGTATTAGTGTTGTTGCATAGCTAAACACATGTCCACCTACCCAAAAAATTGTAACCTATCTGGTCACATGTAATGTATATTTTTACTTACCGGAGATTTGCTCCACAGCCTTTAGCAGGAGCTTGGGTGAGCGCCTTTTGGCATCACTCCAGGCCCGCTGCAGATCCACTATATCAGGCAGGAACTGAAATCTCCGCTGCAGCCTCATCCGGAGACGACACATCATCTTGTGCTTTTGGTGAAGATGCGTATATACATTATCATACCCCCAGAGGAGGAGGAGCTGTGGAAAGAGCAGTGTATGTTTGAGTCCAAGTATGTCCAAAATAGTACAGTCTTCAAATAACATGCTAGGTCGTCTTTGAGATATTGTAGAACAAAGAATTCCATTTCTGGTGATACATATACATCGATGTCCAAATCTACCTCCATGACATAGGTTGCCCCACACTGGTGATTTCCTCTACATGATATAGCCATTTTCTCAATCGGCCCTTCATGACACACCCAGGGCCGCCATCAGGGGGGGACAGGCAGTCACTGTATTTACAACCTTATTGCTGTCCATTTAGCAGGGTGCAAGTAACTTTACACACATGTAGCATAGGTATCAACTTTTGTCACCATGTTAAAAGGACAGCAGTATGGGTAGCATTACAGTGACTGTTATTAGTCCAGGCTCACTTAACTAGCCAATGCTTGGAAAAGCAAGCCATGCAGATTGCTTTTCAGGTCCCTTTTAACACGAGCTGTCTGATTGGGTGTGGCTGTTAATTTTTGACGCAGACCTGATAAGCCCCTCAATTCTCCTTTATGGAGTGTTATATGTAAATGGGATTGCTTCATTTGAGATGCAGATTTAAACTGTGTATGGCCAGGCTGAAGGTACCCAAGTTGATTGGTCGATCACCTGGAGGACAACGTACAACCAGTCTGTCAGATTTTACACACACTTATCGCTAGCATCTCTTGTAGCCACTAGCAATAATCACTGTGTTTTCCTGGCAGGGGCAGCACCAGGAGAACACAATGGCTCCGCAGGAGGGTTTCCCCTGTCTGTGTTGATGGTGGAATCAAGGCAAAATGTTTTTCCTGCAAGCCACGGGACAAACAAAGATAGTTTTTTAATTAATCCATGATTTTGACAAAATGGAAAAAAAAAGATGTTTGCTTTGTATATTCTTAAGTTTGCTACATAACTAGAACATGTAACAGTGTTATATCATTGCAGGAGATTTCCCTTCACTTCCTGTCTTGGTGTCACCAGGACAGGAAGTGAGGGAATCTCCCGTGGGGATATAGCCAGCAATTCTTTCCTTTTATATATACTATGGACATTATAAGGCAACAATTGCAAGCTATTTCCCCACAGTGATATTCCCCTCACTTCCTGTCTTGGTGACACTAAGACAGGAAGTGAGGGAAAATCTCATGCAATGATATCACCCTACTAGAAATTGTAGTTCCGTCTAAAAAGTATACATAAAGTAAGCACTTGGTTTCCAAAGTGGCAAAATTATGGAGGAGTTAAAACCCCATAGTGTGATCGGGTAATCTGACGGTGTGTTCCTACACTCCTCAATGTGTCTGTTCATTAAGCTGTGCTGAATTATCCTTGATTCACAATTCCTGCAAGAGTTGCACATGGTATGTGGGAGATGCAAATTTAAGGTGGCATAATTATCCACACAATCACACATAATCCTTTTTAAAGGTCCCCAGCAGAATTTGATGGCATAGTGGTTCACAGCAGTGCCATCAGATTCCAGTTAGATCTGTAAATTAACAAAGCAATGTGATCTGGGGGTGTATTTAACTTGCAATGGACACCCCCATTCATTATCATATGGCAGTGTGAGATGGGTGTGTTGGGAATGTGATCCATTGAGACAAGTGATTATACACTCATGTGTTTCTTTTAGAGGTGATTTGTTCAAGGCAATCCTTTGAAGACATGACCATTCCAGATTTTTGTGATCACTGATTCCATCTCAGGTGAACCAATTAGCTGCTGTGTGCAGATCCAGCTTATGATGGTAAGAGTGTCAGACAAGACAAACGGTGCCGAGCTTGCAGTGTGTATGGATGTATGTAAGGCAATAATTTTTGGCATTATGCATTTAGGGAATATAATGTTTCTAATCTTGCATATATGAAAAGGGTCAATACATTTGTCTTTATCGAGACAGATTCCAAAGCGTCAGAGCAATCTGTCACAGATAATTGGGTTTCATTTTGTGTAAAAGTTGAAACGAATCAAATCTATCTATATACAGGCATAGCCCACTTTAAGTACACAATGGGACCAGGGCATGTATGTAAACTGAAAATGTACTTAAAGTGAAGCAATCCCTTTTTTCTTTTCTCGATGCATGAAAATACACCAGCTCCATTGTAAATTTTGGCCACATTGACATAGCCTTACTCCCAAACCATGTGGGAGCATGTTAAGGGGATCCAGGACTATGACATGATAGATTACCTAGGCAAGCTGGCCAGCCACAAAATGGATATGGTGTAGTCCTGGGTACCTGGGTACCCTGTCGTTGCTCCCTAAGTTTGTTATCCCTGTCACTTATGGTTTGTGAGCAGTGTCATGGCAAGCTGAACAAGCTGTGTCCTTACTCACGATTGTATATAAAGTGAGTGTACTTAAAGCAGGGTATGCCTATCTATATCTATATAGAAAGTTCAGAGATGTGAACCTGTTCCCTATTATATACACTAATATATGGTATATAACATATTCTATAATGTATCTAATGTATATATATTGTATATAATATATACATAGTATATATATTGTCTAATATATATATTTTGTATAATATATATTTTTTATATACACATACATATATATATATATATATATATATATATATACACACATACATACATACATACATATACACATACACACACACACACACACACACACACACATATATATATATATATATATATATATATATATATATATATATATATATATATATATATATATATATATATATATATATATATATATATATATATATATATATATATATATATATATAGGGAACAGGTTCACATCTAGGAAGTTTCTATAACAGGAAGCTTCTAGATCACGTCTAATAGGCAGAAAGTGCATGCGCAGATCAGCAGACCAAAAGTTTCTTGCACACCCGCTAGATAAGCGACCCACCCATCCCCCATCCCCCATCCCGCACCCTGCACATTCACACCCCCTCCTTACCTTACACACAAATGCCACTATTTCGGCTGTAAACAGTGCAGGAGCCATGATGCACACTTAAGACAGGGCCTGGACAATTTCCGGAAACGTGTGCACGCACCAAAAGTTTCGTTTCCGGTTTCATGTATAAATGTGAGAACGCGGTTTTGTATATTCGCGAATTCGCGAATAGTGAACATACACAACCATTAAGCAGATTTAACTTAGAAAAAGAAATACAAATACATACATTTGTGGACACCAGAAAACTTTATTTAGACACATGAAGACATTTTAAAAAAAAAATTGGAAACATGCTGTTTATTACATTTGTATTTTTCAAACCAAAACAACCTTTGTACAACATTTAGACCATATACATCGACAAAGAGCCCATAATCAACAGATGCATGTGCAGATTGACAGAATTATGTTAACAGCAATAAATACTTACAGAGAGTCAACACACAACACAGCCAAATCTCACCTCCATAAATAACAAAGGGCCAAAAATGTTACCCATAAAGCATGTGACACACAAATATATTGGACCTCTTCGTAGGTCAAATCTTTCCTGATGTCTGAGTGAGCTATATATAATCCAAGCAAACACACCCAGAATGGTAACGCCCAGTCCAAAAATTAACTGTGTGTGTCCTGTGTGTTTTGGAGCATGCTCAGTTGCCAAAACAAGGGAAATAGAAATGAGGAATAGAAATGTATGTAGGTGTGTATAGTATATGTGAATTGAAAAAATTCTCTCTTGAAGTTTGCTAGTCATTATTTAGAATGTTTAGATACAGGAATACATACATATATATACAATTACGTGAGAGAGAGAGAAATATATATTTAGGTAAACAATTGAAACACACCTTTTGGGATTTGGGAAGTGAGATTGTGACAATTGACCAGATATGTAAGCCAACAATCTGACTCATCACTCATGAACATCCCTAAATTTGGCGTGGCAATTATATCAGGCGTTCTTATGTGCATTTTGGCTGGCGTTTTCACAGGCGTTTTGACATGCATTTTTTGGGCAGGCATTGTTATATGAAATCACCTACAAAAGCCCCAAAAACAGACCACAAACACGTACATGTGAACGTAGCCCGTTTGGGGGCGTTTGAGGGGGATTTGTCCAGCTCAAGGATCAGCTCCCAAAACAGGCAAAAAATCCAATCCTATTCAGTTCAATGGCCCCTGTTCCCATGTGAGCATTTTGACGGCATGAGGAAAACACCCAACGCTCACTGAGAAATAGCACAATGATTAGGGAGTCTGCCTTCCTGCTGTAGGTTTGTAAGTTCGAATCCGGAAGGTGCCCTCTGTATGGGCAACACTTGGATATCTCCAATCCTCCAAATGTTGACATCATTAATTTTGTTCATGTTTGAAAAAGGCATGTGTATCAGCAAACTTTTAATCTAAAGACATGAACAAAATACAAAAGATGCCACATAAAGTCAATATGTAGCAATATTGTGAGCTAAAGCTCTATTTGTTTGTTGGGCATACTTTGCTAATTAGCCAAGTATAAGGGATATATATATATATACCTTCAGTTAAATGTGTAGTAAAATGGTAACACTTGGCCATACCCATATGGAAGAAAAGGTAGTATTTGCAATATATTTCTAAAAACATTCTTTGGAAACACATAAAATATTGTCAAAATTGTGACATTTCCTTGATATGTGTGAAATGCTAATAATCTTTCTTTGAAATATGTTTTACATCTATTTTTTTTCTATCTGACGACCAATTCCCCAATGTAATATTTTGTGGGTTTTTTCAGAGAATGTGGAGGTTCTATATAAACACTGTAGATTTGACTGCTATGATTTCGGAGTTAGCAGGAAAGGTGTATGGAATGTGATGGTGTTTACTAAAGGATCCCTTGTTGGAAGTGTGCATGTTTTTCCAATTCCGCCGGTTTTTGCCATTTTCTATGGGCGAGACAGCGGATTTGCAAGCGGTATTCAAAAAAAAATTGACCCAAAATCGCGCTGGCGAAATTTTTTGAGCCAATTTGGCGTTGCGCATGCGCACATTCGCGAGTTCGCAGCTCGCGGCTGGAGGAGCTGTTTAACCTTTCCACACTTTCGCAGATATCTCTCTTTCTAAGTCAGTTTTTGAGATTTTTTAAACGCAAGTCATCTCCAAATTGACTTCCACACCTTCCACAGTGATTTGGGATTTTTGGGGGTACAGGGGAAAATTTGGCTAAACTTTAGTCGAGCTTTTAGCTGGCGTGGTTTTAAGTCGCGCTCTGACCATATTGCATCTTAATAAATCTCACACTAGGCGCTATTTTCCGCCCGCCGTTCTTTGAATGCCAATTTCAGACTTAAATAATCGCCGGTTCGCAAAATCACGCCGAAACGCCAATTCGCCGTACTATGAATCAGGCCCATAGCCACTACTTTGTTCCATCCTGTTGAGAATTTTAGTACTATTGTATACTACTAGTGAAAAGTGAAAATACAAAATCAATTAAACACATGAAAATTAATAAAAAGTTCAAAGGAATTGATAAATAGATAAATAAGTCTTTGGGGGGTCCACCAGGATCATCCACAAAGGGGACCCCCAATCCGGCTTGAACGGCCTCCAAGCCCTGCATAGGACCCAACAATTCTGGTAAGTCATTTATTTCTACCACAAGCCACAGGAAAAGAGGAATCCACGTCACGAAAGTCACAAACTGTTATTTATTGAGCACGAAGCACTTTGCACCTGATCACTACTTGAAAATACTTTATTTATTGAATTTTACATTTATTTTATTCACATATATTGATCACCACCGGAAAATACTTATTTATCTATTTATCAATTCCTTGAAACTTTTTATTAATTTTCATGTGTTTAATTGATTTGTATTTTCACTTATACTGTAAAGATAAGTTTTCAACATTGTTCACATACATTAAGTTAATTGTTTTTCTGCGGCAAGCGCTGTATATAGGCTAGGCTATTTTTCTATCATCCATTTAAGTCTACAGCTGCTGCCACACAATATATATTTTTATATTTATATCTCACTAATTACACACATATTTTTATATTTTTATCTTATATTTAATCAAAACCTTTTCAGAGGTGCGGGGAGATACACTACTATAGTGTTATCTTTTTTCTATCTTCACAGAGCAGGTAAGTATAACATGTTTGTTATTTTTAAAGAAAAAATAAAAACAAGACTTTATTATCACTTTAAGGCTCCTTTCACACGGCCGCTCCGTGTGAAAGGTCCGCTGCGGGACTTTTTTTTTTTTTCTTCCACGGAGCGGATGACATTTCTGTCATCCGCTCCGTGTGCCCGCATATCATCCCATCCGTTTGCGGATGATATGCGGACATAATGTAAGTGAATGGCACTGCGGATGTCAGCGGATGACACCGCTGACATCCGATTTTCCTTCCTTTCCGTTTTTTACACGGAAGGAAAAATGGGGTTCTGTTCCATTTGTAAAAACGGAACAGAACTGAAAGGAGGAAAATCGGGTGTCAGCGGATGGTATTCCGCTGACACCCGCAGTGCCATTCACTTACATTATGTCCGCAAATCAACCGCAAACGGATGGGATGATTTGCGGACACACAGAGCGGCCGTGTGAAAGGAGCCTAAGGATGTGCACACTTTCAAGGAAAGGCAGTTTGTGATAACGTTAACCAAATTATAATACAGTGCAGAACTGAAGCCTTTTGGACCCCTGTGACTTAAAGTGATTGTATACTTCAGAGAGAGCAGGAAGACTGGTCCAAAATAATATGTAAGCGCATGTCTTAATTATCCAGTAGGTATCTATAAAGTGCCATCCTCTATCTGGGACATTAGGAGCAGCACGTTATTGTCTAATACATGAGCTAATTGAGTGATACTAAAAATAATAATGTGATACTTTGTTAAAGTTACTTTCTTGCTAAGACCCCGTTCACAATGGGGCGATCCGACTTGCCGGGGCGACCTCACAGGTCGCGGTGCGCAGCTCGCACCGCGACCTCGGAGCGGCCGGCACGGACTTCATATCATTGAAGTCAATGCAGGTCGCTCCAGGTCGCCCCAAAGAAGTTCCGGACCCTTTTTCTAAGTCGGAGCGACTTGTGTCGCTCCTATTAGAACGGGTCCACAGCTTCTCTATGGCAGGCGACCTGTCAGGCGACCAGGTCACCTGACAGGTCGCCCCGGTGTGAACAGGGTCTAATACACCTGTCAAATGTAGCTTTTCTTTCAAAGTAAATACAGTACATATCTGTAAGCCATACCTGCCTTGTCTATAGGTCTCTGTAGTGAATAGTAAGAAATTACAACTAGAGGTTTGAAATTTAAAAGAAATAAAAATGGAAATAAGTGATTTAAAAAAAATTAAGGGAAGTTTCACTGATACATGTGCTAGCGCATGGACATTTTGGTTGTATAACCTTCTAATAAGGTTTATTCTGCTGGGTACCAATATCAAGAATTTAGATAATTTAATTTAATTTTACATTTAATTTTACCATATATGAACATGAACCAGATCATTTTTTGTAAGTTGGTTAGGAATCTTGATTAGGGTCAGTCTTAAGTATTTAAATTCTATAACCTCTTAAAGTGTGGCATTGTGGCACCTATTTGGTTCATTAGTGTTACCCAGCAGCTTTAGAGCTAACATTTGCCAGTTTATCTTGGGGGTCCATAGGTGTCCAAAGGCATTGTGAGAGATGAGACCAGGATAAATTTGTGTTTTTTGGACACATTGAGTTATGGGCTGTCCCCTAATATTCTCCACTGTAATTCTCCATGACAGCAAGTTGCCATGCTCCTGAGTAGGGGTGAGCTGAACAAACTTGGGTTCAGTTCAAGGTGGGTTCAGAGAACATTACTAAAGTTTAGATGCCGAATCATTTTGAAAAGAATGTTAAAAATTTTTTATTTTCTAGGATAATACGAGGAGGATTGTCAAACAAATGGCATGTGCTAGGCCTTGTCCTGGGGAGCATTTACCAAAGTAAAACTAAAACTTTCCATTTGAAGAATAGCAGAAATTTCAATAATGATTAAAGAATATCAATAAATGTGCAAACTTCCCTTAAACAATGTGCCTGGGGGATGCCCTTAACCTGCCTGTGAAGTGTCTATCTGTATGATGTATACAACTTTCTGCATCAAACTGATATTTAGAAAGAAAAATGCACATTAAAATGCTGGTTAATTACAGTTCCCAGCTGCTTACTTTTTTTGTAAACAGCTACAGGTTCCTTGCATCTATACCAAACACTTAAGCCCCGTACACACGTACCGATGGTCGGCTTACAAATGTTCCTCTTTTCTCCCCGGGATGTCGGTGTCTGCTGAAAAGTGCAAAGACAGCACAAGGACAGCACAAGAATTTTGTCCGCCGACTGCAGAAGTGATGTCATGTAATGGTTAACTTTCCCTGTGTTTTCTATTTTCTGAGCATGCCCAGTCTTGCAAATCTGCGGTCTGTCGGCCGAATTGTGTACTGACAGGCGAACAATCGTCCGTTCTGGTGTCGGCATACAAATATTTTCATGTTTGCACGAAAGACTTTTGTCCGCGGATTGTGCGCAGACATCTGTCGGAGGCACCATACTAACACGCGTACAATCGGCAGATCCTTCGTCCACCGACGTTTGTATGCCGACGATCGGTACGTGTGTACGGGCCTTTAGGCTGGGTTTACACCTAATACTGATGCGGCTCACAGCAGGGTTCCAGTGCATCCCTGTTCTTTTTTATAGGGATGAATCAGGACTAAATTTTTGCCTAAATTCGCACCTGAAACGGATCCAAAGACGCACAGGACCACATCCAATTCGCAATTCGTCTTAGGCCTGTTTCGCATGGGCTTCAGCATGTATAGGGGCATTGAGAATAAAAAACTTTGGCAAAGCATTTTTAAAGCTTTCAGCAAGCTTTGTTAAAGTACCATTCAGTTCCAGTTTGTAAATGTTGAACGCAGATCCTCATGGAAGTGTTGATTACCACTTTAACTGCTTGCCAACCGCCTGCCACGGATATAGTGCGGCAAGCTGGCTCGGCTGCACGAACCCGCCGTACCTGTACGGCAGTTTGCAGGAGCGCTCCTCCCAAAGGAGCATGCCCGCCCACATTGGGAAGCCGATCCATGGGACCAGTGGCAGAGATCGCCGCCGGGCACCCGCGAACGCTCCGCGCTGAGAGAGCAGACTGTTGTTCTCTCTGGAATGAACACAGAGAGCCTGTGATCCTCCTATTTAGTATCACAGGTCTCTGTGTTGATTCCAGAAGTCCCTCACCCATACAGTTAGAAAACACCCCCTAGGCTCACACTTAACCCTTTGATCACCCCTGGGTTAACCCCTTCCCTGCCAGTGGCATTATTAAAGTAACAGTGCATATTTTTAGCACTGATTACTGTAGTAATGTCACTGATCCCCCCAAAAGTGTCAGAAAAGGCAGTTAGGGGTCCAATCTGTCCACCGCAATGTCGCAGGACTGCTAAAAAAAATTGCAGAAAAAAAATAAAAATGACATAAATCTTTCCTCTAGTTTGTAGATGCGATAACTTTTGCGCAAACCAATCAAAATACGCTTATTAGGATTTTTTTTTACCAAAAATATGTAGCAGAATACAAATTGGCCTAAAAGAAGGGGAATGTTACAAAGCAGAAAGTGAAAAATATTGGTGTTTCTCTTTTTTCAGAATTGTCACTCTTTTTTTGTTTAGAGCACAAAAAATAAAAATCGCACAGGTGATCAAATACCACCAAAAGAAAGCTTGATTTGTTGGAAAAAAAGGACATCAATTTTATTAGGGTACAGCGGCGCATGACCGTGCAATTGTCAGTTAAAGTAATGCAGTGGCCTGGTCTTGAAGGGGGCAAAACCTTCCGGTCCAGAAGTGGTTAAACAAGCTGCTAGCAGGCTTCAGAACTTCTTGAAGCTTGTTGAAAGTCTGCTAAAGCCTGCTAGAAGCTTGCTTAAATGGCAATCAACACTCCCATTAAGTTCTGTGTTCAGCGTTTCCAATCTTGAGTTGAATGGTCCTTTAAAAGTGTCAACTAAGCTCTCTTAAAGTTGACTGCGCTCATAAACAAGCAGTGATTGTAAAACCAGTGATTATAGAAAACCACTATGTGACAAAAACACAGCGCTCACAAAGACCCATTAAATAATTACTTGATCCTAAACAGTAAAAGTAAGAGGCGATCTTCTCCAATACATTTCACTCCAAAGGTCACCCATGAAAAGTGAGATTTCCTTTCTCCACTGGCCCTCACATGCACAAGCCACTCACCAAATGTATTTGACCCCCCCTACAGGTAGTCAAAAACAGCATAAAGGTAAATCCAAATAGGTCCCAGGTTCATCAGATAAAGTACTTGTTCTCAAATTGAGGAAGTAAAGAAAAGAGAAAGGCCTCTCATTGCGCAGTATTCAAACATGTTTATTTAATAAAAGTTAAAAATTGACATACAATGTAAAAACTTACTCTCAGTCCTTTACTAATAGGGGACGCTGTTTCGCGTTCCACCTGCTTTCCACACAGCTGAAGTTATGTGTTGCTTGTCCGTATCCCTACATGTTTCGTCAGCAAATGTCTGCAACAATGTCAACAATTCTGTGTTTTTCCGTCAATATCCTGATGATATTAATAATGGAGCTATGGACGAGGCAGAATCCCTATGGGTAGAGCTTCAAAGGAAAGGCACGGTGGGGAAGGTAATATTGGGCGTATGCTATAGGCCCCCAAACCAGAGGGAGGAGGGTGAGGTGGACCTCATGTTACAGATAGGATTGGCAGCAAGGATGGGAAATGTCATTATAATGGGGGACTTTAATTATCCTGATATAGACTGGGCAGAAGGAACCGCGCATTCAGCCAAGTTCCTAAATGTTTTGCAGGACAATTTCATGGGTCAGATGGTGAATGCACCGACAAGAAACAATGCGGTACTTGACCTACTGATTACCAACAATACAGACCTACTCACGGATATAGAAATACGGGACAACTTAGGGAACAGTGACCATAGGTCAATTGGTTTCAGTATTAATTACAGTAATAGGAAACACAAGGGTAATATAAGGACACTGAATTTCAAAAGAGCCAATTTCCCTAAATTGCGCTCGCTGCTAGAAAATATCAAATGGGATAGAACCCTGGGAACAAAGAACACGGAGGAAAAATGGGAGTGCTTCAAGAGCATACTTAACAAGGGGGTGGGCCAGTGCATTCCACAGGGAAATAAATTTAAAAGAGCAAAACTAAACCCTGGGGGGCTAAACTCCAACATAAAAATGTATATTAGAGCTAAAGAAAAGGCCTTCAAAAAATACAAGACTGAGGGGTCATTGGCAACATTTAACCGGTTGCCGACCGCCGCACGACTATATACTGCGGCGGTCAGCCCCGGCCAGGCAGAGTGACGTATCGGTACGTCACTCGCCTGTCACTGACTTGCGAGCCTATAGCGAGCGGGCGCGCGCCCGCCGAGGCGCGCGCCCGCCGCGGCTCGTTCACAGGCAAGTCAGTGCGTGTGACCGGCGGACTCGATGTCCGCCGGCCACACTACGATCGCTCCTGTGAAGGGAGAAAGACAGAGCAGCTTGTGTAAACAAGCTGCCTGTCAGTTCTCCCTGTGTAAAAGTAAAGATCTGACCGTTCTACTATGTAGAACGGTTGATCTTTGCTTTTACACCAATAGCAATGTCCCTACACAGTAGAAAGCACGCCCCTAGGACACACTTAACCCCTCCCTTCCCAATAAAGTTAACCCCTTCCCTGCCAGTGTCATTTTTGCAGTAACAGTGCATATGTATAGCACTGATTACTGCAGTAATGTCACTGGTAACCCCAAAAGTGTCAAAAATGTCAGTCAAGGGTCCGATCTGTCCGCCGCAATGTCGCAGTACCGAAAAAAAAATCGCAGATCGCCGCCATTACGCGTTAAAAAAAAAAACACCAAAAATGACAAAAATCTTTCTCTTTGTTAGTAAACGCGATAACTTTTGCGCAAACCAATCAAAATACGCTTTTTGCGATTTTTTTTACCAAACATAGGTAGCATAAAACAAATTGGCCGAAAAATGTTAAAAAATTTTGATTTTTACTTTTTTTTTTGGGGAATTTCATATAAAAAAATGTGAAAAATATTGTTATTTTTGCAAAATTTACGCTCTTTTTTTGTTTATAGCGCGTGATCAAAAAATCGCACAGGTGATCAAATACCACCAAAAGAAAGCTCTGTTTGTGGGAAAAAAAGGACGTCAAATTCGTTTAGGTACAGCGTCGCACGACCGCGCAATTGTCCGTTAAAGTCACGCAGTAAAAAATCGCAAAAAAACCCCTGGTCCTTTAGCAGCCAAATCCTCCGGGGCTTAAGTGGTTAAGCACTACAAAGAGTGTAATAAGAAATGTAAAGACGAAATCAGGGCGGCTAAAATAGAACACGAGAGACATATAACGGAGGAGAGTAAAAAGAACCCCAAGAAGTTCTTTAAGTATATAAACAGTAAGAAAGCGAGGCCAGAACACATTGGCCCCATAAAAGATGATAAAGGAAAAATGGCCACTGAGGACAGAGAAAAGGCGGAAGTGTTAAATAATTTCTTTTCTTCAGTCTTCACAAAGGAATCGGGGGGCTACACGAACCCCGCTTGTAAGGCCGAACTAAATAATACACCTCAGGAAGTGCCGCCATGGCTAACAGAGGATAGACTTAGAGCTAAACTAGAGAAACTTAACATAAATAAATCCCCGGGACCGGATGGCTTGCACCCAAGGGTTCTTAATGAGCTCAGCCAGGTGATTGCCAGACCATTATTCTTGATCTTTTTTTTTTTTTTTTTTTTTTTTTTTTTTAACAACATTTTATTGAGACTCATCAAATGCAATACAGAGATACGATAGTGCAATATACAGTGCAACAACTCAAAAAATGGCAGAGGAAATCCAGCACCTGAAAAACTTAGCAAGGTGAGGAACAAGTCTCAAACATTTCTTTTCTAGAACAAAAAGTACCACAGTGTACATGGGCCCGGCCCCAAAGGGCCAGACATGCAACCACAAGTAAGGTTGGGGGGGGGGAGGGGGGGGTAGACAAGGGTAAGAGAGGTGGGGAGGGTAGGGGGGGGTAGAAGTGCTTGAAAGGACCAGGAGTATGGAATATGTTAAGTAGGATGTAACACATGTTAAAAGCAATATTAAAGGCAATATTAAAGGCAGTATATGGAGTCATGTCGCTGTCAATACTAGGAAAATACATACATGCAATAAGGTAACATCAAAGTAGTGTGTAGTTCCCAGTCAAAAGCATCAACCAGTCATTTCAATCGGAATGTGTAAGGGCTAAGTAGTGAGCAGCGAGTACGATAGCTGAGTATGTAGATCCCCTGTGGCAGGGGGCGGTAGAAAAAGGCCAGAGTCTGGTCTGAGTCCATCCCACTTTTTCAGATGTTTGGAAGAGTGCCGGTGAGAGCACATAGACGCGTCCAGATGTTCCAGTTTCCAGAGTGCAAGAAGATCCGCTCTAATTTCCGCGAGAGTGGGTGGAGAGGCGTCAATCCAGTGTTTTAATATGGCTCTGCGAGCAATCATATAACAAGTGGAGAGCCAGGGTTTAAAGTGTAGCAGGGAGGCCCTGCGGTGGGAAGGTATAGTACTGAGTTGTATGTCCAAGTGGCCAAAGAGCAAAGCATAAACATCCTTAGGGAGAGTACAGTTCACCAGGCGGGAGACAAAGAGAATCAGTTTATCCCAGAAGGTAGAGATAGAGGGACATTCCCAAAACTTATGAAGTAGAGTAGGGTGAAGAGAGTTACACAACGTACAGTAGTGGCGTAGGTGATCTGGTGAGGCACAGAGATGGGGAAGATAGGCCCTGTGTAAGATTTTAAATTGTTGTTCCTTCCAGAATTCATTTTGGATATGACGACATGTGTAGAGATAGCCTTGTAATGCACATTGTTGAGCAAGAGGTGAGTTCAGTGCCTTGTTCCAAGGCGATGCCACTTGCGAAGCAATGGAGCAGAGACTGTCCGCATTGAGTGGATGATATAGGTGTGAAATTTTATGTTTCTGTGAGAAAATCCAGGTGTCCAGTAGAGATGCTTTGAACCTCAAAAATTTGGAGGGGCAGAGAGAGTTCGTAAAACTAAGACATTGCTGTACAAACAAGTGGTGTTGAGGGAGGACTCCATAGAGGTTAGAGAGGTCCGTAAGAGAGAGGGGGGTTCCGGAGATAGGGTCATAAAATTGGGAGAGTTTGGTCAACCCCCTTGAAGACCAGGTAGAGCAGAGGCGTTGATGATGGGCTTGGGGGAACAAGGGGTGCCCCTGAATGGGCAGGAACTGGGAAATGTTCATAGGGACGTGTAGCTGTTTACGAATTGCCCTCCACGCCGCAATAGTATCCTTAAGCAACAAATTGGCTCTAAGATGAGATGGTAGATCCCTATGAGCACAGTGCAGCAAAGAGGTCAAATCGTAAGGAGCCACCATTTGTCGTTCCAACTCATAGTTAGTATATTTTGATTCCTGTCGTATCCAGTCCAGACATCCCCGTAGCAGGCTGGCCAGGTTGTATAACCTAATGTTTGGAAGTCCTATCCCCCCCTCCCGTTTCGCGAGGAATAGTTTGTTAAGGGCTATCCTAGAGCGGCGGCCGTTCCACAGAAAGGAGGTAAGGGCCTTTTGCAGCCTTTGAACATCTTTGTGATGTAGAAGGAGCGGGATAGTTTGTAGTGGGTACAACAATTTAGGGAAACCTGACATACGAAAGAGGTGGCATCGTCCAAAGAAGGATATGGGGAGGGATTTCCAGTTGGAAAGGTCGGCAACCAGCCTATCGATAGTGGGAGATAAATTGAGCCTGTAAATGGAAGAAGGGTGGGGACCTATTTTAATTCCCAGATAGGTGATATGGGTCTTGGCCAATTTAAGTGGAGAAGAGGGGGCCCAATGAGGGGTCCTAGTAGTATTCAGGGGCAAAATTTCGCTCTTTGAAAAATTTATACGTAGGCCAGAGCAGTGGCGAAAGGACTCAAATATGGATTGAATAATAGGGAGGTCGTGAGGGGGGTCCGAAGTGAAAACAAGGACATCGTCCGCAAAAAGTGCAGATCGGAGCTCCATGTCCCCCACCCGGATCCCCCGCAACTGTGTGTGGGAGGTGAGAATCCTGGAGAGGGGTTCTAGTGCCAAGTTAAAGAGTAAGGGAGATAGGGGGCAACCCTGTCTGGTTCCTTTGAATAAGCGGAAGGGCTGGGAGGAGAGTCCTGCGGCCACAATCTGGGCAGAGGGGGAAGCATACATTGCTTGGATCAGGTGAAGGAAAGGGCCGGTAAAGCCAAATTTTCTCAGGACCAACTCCAGCCAACGAAAACTGACATTATCGAATGCCTTTTCGGCATCAAGGGTGATAATGGCAGAATCCAAGCTAGGGTCAGCTCTTGCCGTTTCCAGAGCAACCAGAACCTTCCGAATATTCGAAGTGGCCGAACGTCCTTGTGTAAAGCCTGCCTGGGCTGGATGAATGATGGTAGGGAGGAAGGATGCCAATCGGTTTGCTACCATTTTAGAAAGCAGTTTTGAATCTAGGTTTAGAAGAGAGATGGGGCGGAATGAGCCTGGGTCTAAAGGGTCTTTTCCTTTTTTAGGGATCAATTTAATATGGGCCTGGAAGCCCGTGGGAAGATAGGGGTGCCCCTGTCAAATATGATTAAAAGCCGCACAAAGGGTGGGAGCTATGGAGGGGGCCATAAGCTTATAAAAGTCGGAGGTGTAGCCATCCGGACCGGGGGACTTTCCAGGGGGCATTGCTTTAATGGAGGCTAGGACCTCCTCTACCGAGAAAGGGGTGTTTAGGGACTCTAGGTGATCTTCCGAGACCTTAGGTAGTTGAGCTGAAGCAAGAAATTCAGAGGCCGCTTCCTCATCGATAGGGTCAGGACTATAAAGCGTGCTATAGAATTGCTCCAGAACCTTGACTATTGCATCCGGGGAGTCCACTACCGTGCCTTGAGGGTCCCTGAGGGCGGGAATATGTGTCTGGGTGTGTGGAGGCTTGCAGAGGGAGGCTAAAAGTTTTCCCGGCTTGTTCCCATACCTGTGAAACTGCCAGTTGCGGAACGAGGAGTGGAGGCTCTCCTGCGCCTCGGCCCACCGTTCAAATCGAAGCTTAGCTTCTTTCCAGTTTTCCCTGTTGAGAGGGGTATTGGTCTGGTTAAGTTCAGTCTGCGCCTGCCGCAGACACGAACTGGCCGCCTGATAGGCTGCCTTTATCCTCTTCTTGTAGGCCGTGGCATAGGAGAGAATCCGTCCCCTCAGAACGGCCTTACCAGTCTCCCAAAGGAGGGTCGGGGAACAATCCGGTGTAGAGTTATGGGTCAGAAAATCCTGCCATGTGTCGTGCAAAATGGTACTAATGTCCTTATCTTTTGCAAGATAGGAAGGGAACCTCCACGACTTCTTGCCAGGGGTAGAAGGCGTGAAGGAGATCGTGGCCGATACTGGGGCATGATCTGATATCACTATATCGTGAATGTGTGAGTGAGAGGTGTAGGGTAGCATGGAATCATTTGCGAACACATAATCTAATCGGGTCAACGTGTTGTGGGGGTGCGAGAAGAACGAGAACTCTCTGTCTATCGGATGGGACAATCTCCACGTATCTGTGAGGGCGAGACTAGTGGCAAAGGAGGACAGAGGGGTGGGATGGGGGGTCGTCGAGGTACGGGGAGGAACAGCGTTTCCTGCCCTGTCCTCTTGAAGATCCATACACTGGTTGAAGTCCCCCACCATCAGCAGTGGAAGGTGGAGGTAGGGTGCGAGAATCGGTGCGAGGGACTGGAAAAAGGATTTAGAGGGGGAATTGGGGGCATAGATACCCGCCAACGCCCACGTCTGTTGAAGTGTTCGTAGCTGGAGTACAGCGACCCGCCCATGCTCGTCGTAGTGGGAGGAGATGAGGGCACTAGGATTGCGTTTGTGTATCAGAATAATAACTCCGCCCTTACCTTTGACTGCAGGGGAACCAAAGACTTGACCCACCCATAATTTTTTCATGCGATGAAAATCTTCTTCACGCAAGTGTGATTCTTGTAGGACCGCCACATCCGCCTTCAGGCGTCTGAGATGCCGAAGAACGGCCATGCGTTTGTGGGGGGACCTGAGGCCCTTAACATTCCATGTTACCAACGTCATATGAGGGACCGGGACTGGATACGACTAGACAGATGATAAAAGCACCTAAAAAGAAACATGATTACAACAACATGACTCCACACTGCATATTCCATGAAACAGAAAATAAGAGGAGGGGAAGAGAGACATGAGGGTTGGCAAGGGAGGAGGGTCAGGGGGGCCCTAGCAGAGCCCAAACACAGTTGTCCCGAAGGACTTAGGACAGGAAGCCCGTGCTTCGCTTTTTTCCACATGTAGCAGAGATCATCGTGAGGAACAGTGTTACCGGAGTATTATGCTTAGAGCCCTGATTAGGGATAGAACCGTAAACCGCAGCCCCCAGGAGAACCATAAGGTAATGGTAGCGGGTGCAGACGAGCAGGAAGCAGATTCCGGTGAGACTGTGCTCTGATGACAAGAAAGTCATTCTCAAAAGCAACTCTAGGGGAGCACCTGAGAATACCCTTGCCCCTTTAACCATGAGAGAAAATAAAACAGTGAAAACATCAGAAGCATGCGGTGAACATAGTCAAACTTGTAAAACTAATTTTTCAGGTGGTACAATACCACCGTAACCGGGGGAATGAGCTGTTAGTGAACCCATGGACAGGCCATGTCGAAGCATGAGGTGATGATACTCATCACAGATCTGGTCAGCGGGTGCGAGATCTGGACCTGTGGTCTGAGAGCCTTTGTTTCTTGGCCGAGTTCCTCCGTGGACTTCTTTGGGCCCGGTTTCCTGGAGAACGTTGGGGGTGTTGACCGGAGGAAGATTCAAGGGTGATATGCAGAGCGGATTGGAGGTACTGGGTGGCTTCCTCTGGATAGGTAAAGGACTTGATTTCCCCAGTGGAATCCGTTATGCGGAGCGTTGCAGGATAAGTCAAAGCAAATTTAATTGACTTGGCATACAATGCTTGACAAATCGGCTGGAACGCTTTCCTGCGTTTTGAGACTTCTTGTGAATAGTCAGCAAAGATGAGCAGCTTGTGGCCATCAATTTGCAGACCCTTGGAGTTGCGGAACGACTTCAGAATTTGTTGTCTGTCAGCATAGTTTAGGTATCTGACTATGATGGGACGTGGTGTTCTCCTTTCATTAGAGGGGGGGCCGATCCTGTGTGCCCTTTCCACAGTGCATGAGGAGATGAGCCCCAGAGCTGCAGGGATGCGAGCCATACAGATGTCTGTGAGGGAGTCTGATTGGAAGGATTCAGGCAGACCAATCACTCTCAGATTATTCCTTCTAGAACGATTTTCCAAATCGTCCAGCTTCTCTAGGATGTAACGCTGGGTTTGTCTTGCCTGCTGGTCTAGCGAGAAGGAGCCTTGCACCTCCTCCTCAATGTCCGAGAGTCTGTGCTCCAACTCTGATAGTCTATGGGAGTGTTCCCCCAGCTCCCGCCGGAGCTGCGCCATCCCCGCGGATATGGCCTTGTCCACCGCCGCTGTTATGGTCGGGGACAGGAGCGCCGCCACCGCCTGGGCAAGAGAAGCGACCTGGGCATCAGGGATAGGTGAGGAGGCAGTAGTGTGAGGGGAAGAAGGAGCCGGCTGGGCCGCGTCCGCCATGTCTATGGCGCTTGAGGCCTGGTCCGTCCCGGGAGACCTGGTCGGCGGAGCGGCCGATGGGGGGCCGTGTAAAACAAATTTGTCCATGCCTACCACGTCCTTAGGGATAGCGGGTGGTGTCCCAGGGGTCGGATGGCTCGGATGGGCTATGGATGCCGAATATTCAGATGCGATGTCCGGAGCCGCTGTTCCGCGCTGCCTGCTACATGGGCGCCGGAACCGGAAGTGATTCTTGATCTTTAAGGATAGTTTACAGACAGGTATGGTGCCAGCTGATTGGAAAAAAGCCAACGTGGTACCAATATTTAAAAAGGGGCCGAGATATATCCCGGGTAACTATAGGCCGGTCAGCCTAACATCAGTAGTCTGCAAAATTTTGGAGGGGATGATAAGGGACCACATTCAAGACTTTAGTAATGAAAACGGTATTATAAGTAGTAATCAGCATGGATGCATGAAAAATCGTTCATGCCAAACCAATCTATTAACCTTCTACGATGAAGTGAGCTGCCACTTAGATAAAGGTAAGCCTGTGGATGTGGTGTATCTGGACTTTGCAAAGGCCTTTGACACCGTTCCCCACAAACGCTTACTGTACAAACTAAGGAAGATAGGTATGGACCATAAGGTGAGTACCTGGATAGAGAACTGGCTCCAGGGGAGAGTCCAGAGGGTGGTGATTAATGGGGAGTACTCTGATTGGGCGGGTGTGGAAATTGGGGTCCCCCAGGGTTCTGTCCTGGGACCAATCCTGTTTAATTTATTCATAAATGATCTAGAGGAGGGGATATCTAGTACAATCTCAGTATTTGCAGATGATACTAAATTAGGCATGCCAATATCTTCTATGCAGGATGTGGAAATCTTGCAAGCAGACCTGAACAAAATAACGGGGTGGGCAACTACATGGCAGATGAGATTTAATGTAGAAAAATGTAAAGTAATGCACTTGGGGGCCAGAAACCAGAAAGAAAGCTACTCACTAGGGGGGGAACCTCTGGGTGAGTGTAGGATGGAAAGGGACCTGGGGGTACTGGTAGACAACAGGCTTGGAAGTGGCATGCAATGCCAAGCCGCTGCAAGCAAAGCCAACAGAATACTGGGTTGTATAAAAAAGGGGATTCACTCCAGAAATAAAGAGATTATTCTTCCACTCTACAAGACTCTGGTCCGGCCACATCTGGAGTATGCTGTCCAGTTCTGGGCACCGGTCCTCAGGAAGGATGTGCTGGAACTGGAGAAAGTCCAGAGAAGGGCAACAAAAATAATTAGGGGAATGGAGGACATCAGCTATGAGGAAAGACTACAAGCACTGAACCTATTCTCTCTGGAGAAAAGACGATTGAGGGGGGATATGATATCAATGTACAAATACTGTACTGGCGACCCTAGCATAAGGAACAAACTATTCAGAGAAAGGAGATACAATAAGACACGTGGCCACTCACTAAAACTTGAGGAAAGGCGGTTTAACCTTAAAGTGCGTAAGGGGTTCTTCACTATAAGAGCGGTAAGGATGTGGAATTCTCTTCCGCAAGCAGTCGTATCAGCGGGGAGCATTGATAGTTTCAAAAAACTATTGGATGGACACCTTAAAGACCACAACATACAGGGGTATACAATGTACGGTTAAAAGCAAACACACACACACATCATAGGTTGAACTGGATGGACTTGTGTCTTTTTTCAGCCTCACTAACTATGTAACTATGTAATATGGGGAGCTGTGTGTACATTCATGAGGAAGAAGAATGAACTTAAATGATTTTAGCAAATGGCTGCAATATAACAAAGAGTGAAAAATTTAAGGGGGTCTGAATACTTTCCGTACCCACTGTATATACAGTATCACACCCTCTGTTTTACAACAAATAAAATCCTGAATTTTGTAATTGACCGGAGTAACTGATGCAGTGAATTATTTCTTTATTCAAGTTCCCTTTTGCAGTGGAGAAAGCATCTACTGCAACTATAAAATCTTTCACCAGAGAAAAAGTAAAAGTTTCTTGAGGGGAGGGGTGAGTCCATGATATCCCTTTAAGTTCTGGGATTTTTTTTCTTTTTTTAGTAACAAATCTTGGGCTGTCTGGTGACACAGGTCCTAGAATTGTATATTTCTTCAGAATGCTCTAGTGTTTAATAATAATCCTTTCAATTTTTGATATTATTTACTAATAGTAGTAAGTACAATACAGAAATCCTGACCACCACCACCTAGACTATTCGACTGTTTATTCCTCACCAATAAATTCCTCTATAGGTCTCTCACTTTTGCAACTTCCTGTTTAATCCATTCTAGATTGCAACTCTTTTGTAAGAATATGTTGCTCACCATCTTTGATTGTTGCCTATCCATCAGCAAAAATACATATTTTTCTTCTATAGAAAGAGGTCAGTAGATTTGTGATATTGAAGATTGTCCAAACGTACCCCCACATTATCCAAGTATAAATTCAGTACAATTCTTGAGAATGGCTCACGAGGAGTTAGGCATGACCATTTTTGCGTAAAGTGCCATTTTCTACCTTAAGTGTTTGGCATTTTTAACATGGCGATTTAACTAAGGTATATCAATAAAAGCACATACAAGCATTAGTTTTCCTCTTCTAATAGTCTGCAAGTGCCCTTTCAGCTCTTATCCCTCACCCTCAGCCTGCTTTCCCACATTCTCCAATATGACAGTAATGCCCTCTCCACTCAAACTTTTATTTGTTTACCCCTCCTCTCCACCCCATATTGCATTGTATACATATTACCCTCAATTCTGCCCTTTTGATATTACTGCACTTATCTCTTGCTCTTTCTGTTACTACTTCCAAATCACTGGGGCTCTTACACAAGTCCTGCTCCTATCTCACCTTCCTAACCCTCCTACTGCTACTAATTTCTGGGGATATCACTCCTAACCCTTGCCCTCCACCATACAACTCTTACCCCCTGAGCATGCAGTCTCCTTTCTCTGGCAGCAGCTGCAATCCTCCCTGTGTTGGTTCAATCTTTCTGGATCCATGAGCCAGCCCCTGGCACTGGCAACTAATGCTATTTATACTTGAGTTCTGCATAAGATCATTGCTGAATGGTCTTTTAGTCTAAGTTCTTGTTATTCTTGATCATGAACCTTATGCTTGACCTGATTATTTACCCAGCTTTCATCTGACCTGCTACTTGATTATCCTTTCTTGCCTATGTTTGCTGCCCATATCAGCCTGGTCTACTAACCAAGAATTTGCCTATCAACTCTTGAACCTCACTGACTGCTGTTGCCAACCTCTCCTCCTAACCTTGATCCTGCTTATGACTTGGTGTCTTCCTGCTTCGACCCAACTCTGTTCACAACTAGACTTGGTGTATTCTGGGTGTCCAATCCACCATGTTTCTGCCTACGTGAGTTACAGTTTTCAGTTCCAACTTCCTGGCACTCAAGCCCTTACAGACCGTGTACCAAACTGCATTGTTGATTAGATGAAAATTATGCAAAGTCCCCCCCCCCCCCCCTGTCATAGTAGGCTTCCCATATAAGGTATGTGACACAAATGTTTAAAGCTTGCTTTAGATGTTTAAAGCTTGAGAATCATGTATTTATAAGCATGCTTATACATTTAATACATTATTAAAGTTTGTATAAAACTGGCATGAATCTGTATTATGTGATGTCCTTTAAAATCTAGCAATTGTCATAAAACAGTATGTATGTCATAAAACAGTATATGTCCCCTTAATGGGAAGGTTAAACTATTTGGGAAAGGCTTTTAAAATTTTTATGAATGAAGCCCCTGGGAGCCATTGATTATTTGGACATTTGCATTTGCTTGTCAAGGTTGATCAGATTTGCTTACAAAGATGTGAAATTAGATGCTGATACGCTTCCTAGTGGTTAAATGTTTCTGGAAGTCAACAAGATAAGACTGAAGGAAATAGAAAATGTCCTTTGTTTTACAAATAAACTGCATATACAATATATTTGTACAAATAAAACAAAAGAGCAGAACTGGCTCAGCAATAAAATGGAAAAATACAGTATGCCTTATTTTTGTTTCTCAGTTATTGCAGTGACTTTAACATTAATTCCATAATAAAAAAAAAAAAAACATTAGTAGGAGTTTTTTCCCAGTTTGTGAAAGTAGCCCGTGTTGCCCAGTTGTTAAATGAGTGTTGTTGCATTCTCGATATATTCTGCATAAACTATATAGTTATTGGTATATTAGTTGCCAAGTCATTATATGTGTTTTATCAATTTTTTTTAGCATTTTTGCATGTATGCTTTCAATTTTTAGTTTGTATTAATACACTGTATTTTATATATATTTTACACAGCTTTAACTGTATTTACTATATATACACACAGTAAAACTTTGGATTGAGAGTGATTTGCAAGAGAAGCAACATTTTTTTTACAAATTTTGGCTTGATAAATGAGTGATGTCTTGATATACAGGTAGCATCACGTCACAACTGAGTATAAAATAGAAGAGAGCCACCTCTAAGTGTAGCAATACGGTTACATGTAATGAAAGTACAACATTTAGCAATTAACATGGTTGATGAAAAAAAGCAGCAAATCTAAGTATGCAGGCATCTGAGGTACAGCTGTTCACATAGATCGTCCACCACACTGCCATCGACATCATCCCTTCCATCCTGCGCTCTACGAGCGATTCAAGCCTCAATTTCAGATCACAATTGCAGACTGACAGCAGTGACAGCCAGCGGTGCGGAGGATGGGCTATGTGGACAGATTCACCCCGGATGCCAGCAAACTTAGATGTGCCTGTTTTAATCATCAACCATGTGAATTGCTAAATTTTGGACCTTCATTAAATGTAACCATATTGCTACACTTAGAGGCGCCTCTCTTCTCTTTTATATTCTGTAGCTTCTGCTAGATTTTGCGTCTAATCTCCTTGTGGAGGCTGCCATTTGTGGATGGACATTTTATGGTTACACAACCTATCACATTGCTATAATCTTTTTGTATGGACTATAAACTGAAGGGCTTTTGAATAAATGGTTGTGGAACAAATCATCTGAGTTTCCATTGTTTCTTATGGGGAAATGAACTTTAATATACGGGTGCTTTGGATTTTAAATATATTTCCGGAGCAAATAATGCTAGCAATCCAAGGTTTTTCTGTTAAACAAGGGCTGATTACAAGTATTAGGGGGTTTTAAAGGTAAGAATGATATTGGAGGGGGTGTGGCCTCGTGCACAGCTGAGATTGCAGGAAACTAGAGGAGCTCTGAGTCTCCAGCAGCTTTCGGCCTTCCCTGTCTCCCACACTCTTCACTTTGGGCAAATTGACCAGGCACACACACCAGCATTTTTCATCTGCATCCTCTGCAGTAACATCTCTTGTATTTTCAAGTCTCAGGATTCTTCCCAGAACGAAAAAAATGTCATGACCATAAAGATATATTCCTTTAGAGTGAGGTAAAAATAAATATATTATACTTGTTTTACAGTATTTGACAAAAGTGAGTACATCCCTCACATTTTTGTAAATTTTTTAATTATAACTTTTCATGTGACAACACTAAAGAAATTACACTTTGCTAAAATGTAAAGTAGTGAGTGTACAGCTTGTATAACAGTGTACATTTGCTGTCCCCTCAAAATAACTCAACACACAGCCATTAATGACTAAACTGCTGGCAACAAAAGTGAGTACACCCCTAAGTGAAAATGTCCAAATTGGGCCCAAAGTGTCAGTATTTTGTGTGGCCACCATAATTTTCCAGCCCTGCCTTAACCCTCTTGGGCATGGAGTTCACCAGAGCTTTGCAGTTTGCCACTGGAGTCCTCATCCACTCCTCCATGACAACATCACGGAGCTGGTGGATGTTAGAGAAATAGCGCTCCTCGAACTTCCATTTGAGGATGCCCCACAGATGCCCAATAGAGTTTAGGTCTGGAGACATGCTTGGCCAGTCCAGCTGCATTACCCTCAGCTTCTTTAGCAAGGCAGTGGTCATCTTGTTTGGAGTTGTTATCATGTTGGAATACTGCCCTTCGTCCCCCGCCTCCTGAAGGGAGGGCAATCATGCTCTGCTTCAGTATGTCACAGTACATGTTGGCATGCATGGTTCCCTCAATGAACTGTAGCTCGCCTGTAGACAAAACACACTTTGTACTCCTCACCTGGTTGCCACCACATAGGCTTGACACCATCTGAAACAAATACGTTTATCTTGGTCTCATCAGACCACAGGATATGGTTTCAGTTAGGGGGATGGCGCTGTCTACTAATAAACTAAAGATGGGTATGCAAAAAATGGTGTAGTGAAAACTATGATAAATACCAATATAAATAAATAAATTATTAAAATAATACAAAAAATATTGTGGATGGCAATGGATATATAACAAATGTACGAATAAATGAATGCGGATAAATGTAAGAAAATATACACAATCTAAAAAAAAAATCACACAGTGAATAAATATTAAATACTATAAAGTACTAAGTGACAACAAGTATCCTTGAAAAAATATCAAGGTGCTCACAAAGGTATCCACAATAGTGATAAAGTGCAATGTGACAGTGGAGGATTTAAAATGTGCTAAAAATGACAATAAAATGGTAGAAGGATGGTGGTAATATACTAAGGTGATACAGTGCACATGTAAATATCCAATAGAGGGTATATATCAATAAATATACAACAAAGGGACGGGTGCACAAATGCTAATCAAAAACATTGGCTGGGTGTCAGCAAATGAGAACAGTCCATATATAAGTGACAACTCTTCATGCAGCAATGGTAAAGGTAACCCCGTGGTGTGTAATGTGGTGAGGTGCTTGGTGGCCCCTATGGTAGGTAGCAAACTCACCAGAGATACCCACCCCAAACAGGGGTATAGAGTGGGTATATAAGTAATTGCAGGGGAGATCCCTCAGGTAGGCCCTGGTTCCCTCAGGTATCCTGAAGTAAGGATGTGCCGGGAGTTCCTGTAGGGCTCCGGAGTGGTCAAGGGGTTCCTCTAAAGGATGTTCAGGGGTCTTGTGGGCTATAACCTCCGACAATCCAGGGGAATCAGCCAGTAATTCAGCGGGGCAGAGTATTAAGTGGAAGGACCATGTAGAGTAAGGAAAGGGCACATAGTGTGAAACTGTATAAACAATCTTTTATTCCAAAATCATAAAAAACGGGTACTCACAAACGTATGGTGTAAGGCAAGCGGTAAATGAGTCCTTGGAGCGCAATGCGTTCAACAGGAGTGCCGGAACCGGAAGTGATGTGACAGTGAATGTGGCTTATTGGCGATGCTGTCCTATGCAAAAAAAAAATAAAAATTCTGCCAGGCTTTTTATCCAAAAATAACAAGTGGGCTTTCATTTCAGGAGGGTGGTATATTTAAGTTTTCATTTCTTTTGGGGGTTTATTGGTATTTATCTTAAGTCAATAGGGTTTTCTTTATACTTTATGAAAGGGGAGAGGGGGGAGAGAGAGAGGGGAGGGAGAGAGAGAGAGGGAGGGAGGGAGAGAGAGGGAGGGAGGGAGGGAGGGAGAGAGAGAGGGAGGGAGGGGGAGGGAGGGAGAGAGAGAGAGAAAGGGAGAGGGAGGGAGAGAGAGGGAGGGAGGGAGAGAGAGAGGGAGGGAGGGATAGAGAGAGGGAGGGAGAGAGAGAGAGGGAGGGAAAGAGAGAGGGGGGAGAGAGAGATATATAGAGAGAGAGAGATGGAGAGGGAGGGAGGGAGAGAGAGGGGAGAGGGGGGGAGGGAGAGGGGGAGAGGGGGGAGGGGGAGGGAGAGAGATAGGGAGAGGGAGAGAGGGAGAGAGGGAGAGAGGGGAGGGAGAGGGGGAGGGAGAGAGAGAGGGGGGTGGAGAGAGAGTGAAAGGGGGGGGAGAGAGGGGGAAGGGAGAGAGAGAGGGGGGAGAGAGAGGGGGGAAGGAGAGAGAGATAATGAGAGAGAGGGGGGAGAGCAAGGGAGGGAGAGAGAGAGCGAGAGAGAGAGAGAGGGGGGAGGGAGAGAGGGGAGAGGAGGGAGAGAGGGGAGAGGAGGGAGGGAGAGGTGGGAGGGAGAGAGAGAGTTCACTCTCATTAAATAATTTCTTCTCTTCAGTCTTCACAAAAGAATTGGGGGGCTAACCCAGCTTGTAAGGCTAAACTAAACAACACACCTCAGGAAATACCGCCATGGCTAACAGAAGATAGACTTAGAACTAAACTAGAGAAACTTAACATAAATTAATCACCGGGACCGGATGGCTTGCACCTGATGCTTCTTAAAGAGCTCAGCCAGGTGATTGCCAGACCATTATTCTTGATCTTTAAGGATAGTTTACAGATGGGTATGGTGCCAGCTGATTGGAAAAAAGCCAACGTGGTACCAATATTTAAAAAGGGGCCGAGATATATCCTGGGTAACTATAGGCCGGTCAGCCTAACATCAGTAGTCTGCAAGATTTTGGAGGGGGATGTTAAGGGACCACATACAAGACTTTAGTAATGAAAACGGTATTATTATTAGTAATCAGCATGGATTCATGAAAAATCGTTCTTGCCAAACCAATCTATTAAGCTTCTATGATGAAGTGAGCTGCCACCTAGATAAAGGTAAGCCTGTGGATGTGGTGTACCTGGACTTCGCAAAGGCCTTTGACACCGTTCCCCATAAACGCTTACTGTTCAAACTAAGTAAGGTAGGTATGGACCATAAGGTGAGTACCTGTATAGAGAACTGGCTCCAGGGGAGGTTGCAAAGGGTGGTGATTAATGGGGAGTACTCAGATTGGGCGGGTGTGGAAAGCAGGGTCCCCCAGGGTTCTGTCCTGGGGCCAATCCTGTTTAATTTATTCATAAATGATCTAGAGGAGGGAATATCGAGTAAAATCTCAGTATTTGCAGATGATACTAAACTAAGCAGGCCAATATCTTCTGGGCAGGATGTGGAAACCTTACAAGCGGACCTGAACAAAATTATGGGGTGGGCAACTACATGGCAGATGAGGTTTAATGTTGAAAAAAGTAATGCTCCTGGGTGCCAGAAACCAGAAAGCAAGCTACTCACTAGGGGGGGAACCTCTGGGTGAGTCTAGGATGGAAAAGGACCTGGGGGTACTGGTAGACAACAGGCTTGGCAGTGGCATGCAATGCCAAGCCGCTGCAAGCAAAGCCAACAGAATACTGGGATGTATAAAAAGAGATTATTCTCCCACTCTACAAGACTCTGGTCCGGCCACATCTTGAGTATGCTGTCCAGTTCTGGGCACCGGTCCTCAGGAAGGATGTGCTGGAACTGGAGAAAGTCCAGAGAAGGGCCACAAAAATAATTAGGGGAATGGAGGACATCAGCTATGAGGAAAGACTACAAGCTCTGAACTTATTCTCTCTGGAGAAGAGACGATTGAGGGGGGATATGATATCAATGTACAAATATTGTACTGGCAACCCTAGCATATGGAAAAACCTATTCAGAGAAAGGAAATACAATAAGACACGTGGCCACTCACTAAAACTAGAGGAAAGGCGGTCTAACCTTAAAATACGCAGGGGGTTCTTCACTGTGAGAGCAGTAAGGATGTGGAATTCTCTTCCGCAAACAGTGGTATCAGCAGGGAGCATTGATAGTTTCAAAAAACTATTAGATGGGCACCTTAAAGACCACACCATACAGGGGTATACAATGTATGGTTAACAGCAACACACACACACACACACATCATAGGTTGAACTGGATGGACTGATGTCTTTTTTCAACCTTGTGGCCTCTTTTGGCCATGTAAATGACCAGCTGAGGGAAGAACTGAACACACTCAAAGTTGAACACAAGTCTGTCCTTTTAGAAATTGGATCTACAATGCAACAGCTACAACAAGAAAATGCTCAATTGAGGGAAGAGATAATGACACTAAAATCACAAATGATGCTGGAAAATCAGGAAAGAGAACTAAAGGAGATTGTTTGTACAGACAAAGTACCTGTGGCGGCCCGTGCATAGGGGGCGCCAGGGCGCCGCCCCCCTTAAAAAAAAGGAAAAAAAAAAAAAAGAACAATAAAGTTAGGGAAAAAAAAATCGGTTCGTCGGCCTGACCGGCCTATGTGGTGGCTAAAGGGGGGGTGGGGTTTACGACCCAGAAAGGCGCCGATTGGCTGCCTTCTGGGGGCGTAACCTGGGCGCAGGAAAGAGTGCTTGGCCACCCCCACCTTCGTGATGTCCTGGCTGTGATTGGTCCAGTCTCCAGCTTGGACCAATCATCATCCAAGACATCCGATCGCTGACGTCACAATGGGGGCGGTGCCGGTGCGTGCGTCAGTCACTCACCGTCACCACCGCTCAGAGGACGTGGGAGAAGCCGCTCACCTTCCCGCCACCGCAGAAGAGGATGAACTGGATCGAGGAGGGGAGAACCCACCACCGACAGGTAAGTGCATTAAATTGAAGGGAGCACGCACACTGGTCTCTGCATTGATTGGGGGACAATGCTGTGGGCACTCTGCAATCATTGGGGTATGATGCTGTGGCACTCTGCAATCATTGGGGTACAATGCTGTGGGCACTCTGCAATCATTGGGGTACAATTCTGTGGCACTCTGCAATCATTGGGGTACAATGCTGTGGCACTCTGCAATCATTGGGGTACAATGCTGTGGGCACTCTGCAGTCATTGGGGTACAATGCTGTGGGCACTCTGCAATCATTGGGGTACAATGCTGTGGCACTCTGCAATCATTGGGGTACAATGCTGTGGCACTCTGCAATCATTGGGGTACAATGCTGTGGGCACTCTGCAATCATTGGGGTACAATGCTGTGGCACTCTGCAATCATTGGGGTACAATGCTGTGGGCACTCTGCAATCATTGGGGTACAATTCTGTGGCACTCTGCAATCATTGGGGTACAATTCTGTGGCACTCTGCAATCATTGGGGTACAATGCTGTGGCACTCTGCAATCATTGGGGTACAATGCTGTGGCACTCTGCAATCATTGACGGACAATGCTGTGGCACTCTGCAATCATTGGGGCACAATGCTGTGGCACTCTGCAATCATTGGGGGACAATGCTGTGGGCACTCTGCAATCATTGGGGACAATGCTGTGGCGCTCTGCAGTGATTGGGGACAATGCTGTGGCGCTCTGCATTGAAAGGGGCACGCACGCTGAACTCTGCATTGATGGGGGCACGGAACAGTGTTCATTGCATTGAAGGGGGCACAGCACAGTTGCATTGAAGGGGGCACGCACGCTGAACTCTGCATTGTGGGGGCACAGCACAGTGTTCATTGCATTGAAGGGGGCACAGCACAGTGTTTATTGCATTGAAGGGGGCACAGCACAGTGTTTATTGCATTGAAGGGGGCACAGCACAGTGTTTATAGCATTGAAGGGGGCACAGCACAGTGTTTATTGCATTGAAGGGGTCACAGCACAGTGTTTATTGCATTGAAGGGGTCACAGCACAGTGTTTATTGCATTGAAGGGGGCACAGCACAGTGTTTATTGCATTGAAGGAGGCACAGCACAGTGTTTATTGCATTGAAGGGGGCACAGCACAGTGTTTATTACATTGAAGGGGGCACAGCACAGTGTTTATTGCATTGAAGGGGTCACAGCACATTGTTCATTGCATTGAAGGGGTCACAGCACAGTGTTTATTGCATTGAAGGGGGCACAGCACAGTGTTTATTGCATTGAAGGGGGCACAGCACAGTGTTTATTGCATTGAAGGGGTCACAGCACAGTGTTTATTGCATTGAAGGGGGCACAGCACAGTGTTTATTGCATTGAAGGGGGCACAGCACAGTGTTTATTGCATTGAAGTGGTCACAGCACATTGTTCATTGCATTGAAGGGGTCACAGCACAGTGTTTATTGTATTGAAGGGGGCACAGCACAGTGTTTATTGCATTGAAGGGGGCATAGCACAGTGTTTATTGCATTGAAGGAGGCACATCACAGTGTTCATTGCATTGAAGGGGGCACAGCACAGTGTTCATTGCCTTAAAGGGGGCACGCACGCTGATCTCTGCATTAAAGGGGGCACGCACGCTGGTCTCTGCATTGAAAGGGGGCATGTACGCTGGTCTCTGCATTGAAAGGGGGCATGTACCATCTCCTGTACCATGACCTGTGGCATGCCTATACCATATCTGTGCCATGCCTATACCATATCTGTGCCATGCCTATACCATATCTGTGTCATGCCTATACCATCTCCTGTACCATCACCTGTGCCATGCCTGTACCATCACCTATGCCATGCGTATACCATCACCTGTACCATCACCTATGCCATGCCTATACCATCTCCTGTACCATCACCTATGCCATGCCTATACCATCACCTGTGTCATGCCTGTACCATGACTTCAAAGTCACGCAATTTTTTACTGCGTTTTTTGGCGCGAAGCAATACCTATTACATTTTTCTTTTTGCGCCCCCCCAAAAATTTTGAGCACCAGCCGCCACTGTAAAGTACCCATCAACAAACAGCAGACTGGTGAGACTCATCAACTTCCAAAAATTAGCATTACAAAGCCCAACAATAGCCAAGACAATTCCAATGATCTGGAAACCACAAATAACCCATCGTCAAACCACAAGAACAGGCAAACTCCTGAAATTGTTTTAATAATAGACTCAAATGGGAAATACCTTAACACTAAACGTCTCTTCCCAGGAGCAAGAGTCTCCAAAATTCACTGTTCAACAATTGAACAGGCCACAGCAGTCATCAACGACCCATATTTCACTAACCCCAAACATATCATCATACACACAGGCACAAACAACATCCAGGAACAGCAGGAAGTTATTGCGGACAAATTAGTGCAACTAACAGAGACTGCACAACAAATATTTCCACAGTCCAAAGTAATTCTGTCCTCTCTTTTTCCAAGGAGGGACATACCAAACAGCATAATTCAAAAAATCAACACAGAGCTGACAGATAAAACCAGGTCAAAACCTTCAATTCACCTGGCACAACATCATTTTATAATGCCCCAACACCTCTATGACAATAAACATCTGAACAAACAAGGGGTCAGTCTCCTGGCTAGAGAATTCAAACACACTGTTCTTGTGAGAACTCATAACCCTGGACCTGACACAAACCATTTTCAGACAGACACAATTACAAATATAAGACCCCAAACCTCACCACTAATCCAATACAACAACAATACACTCAACCAAAAAACAGGTACCCAAACATGGAGGAAGCCACCCACCCCAAGATGGACATCAAGACCACTAAAAAGAAGAGAAATGGCAGAGATAAGAACCCTCCTCAGCACAATATGCGATAAAATAATGTAACTGAGCTCAAAAAGCAAAAAAGACAAGGACAATCACCAATAATCCGGTTTGTCACAGGAAATGTGCCCATTACAAGGTAAACAACTACACAAGGGGCGTGGCTTACCGGCTCATGTAGAAGGACGTGTTTCTCCTCGGCTCCGATATCCTGATACTGTATCATCCTGTTAGTGGACCCTCACCCACCGGAAACATCGCCCGAGTGCTCCGCAGTCGTGTCTGCCTTTCCGAGGCACCGTCCACAGCGTCCCGGACCGCATCGGTGGCCATGACGAGGCAGAAGGAGGGGAGCCTGCCGGCGCCCAAACAAATCCAACATGGCGGCGCCACGCTGCCACAGCGGGCGGGCAAGGACAAGGTGCCTGCGGCGCTCTCTAGACTGGAGCAGTTCGCTCATGTCCCGGCATCACAGAGAGCGCAGCACAAGCAGACCGCAGCTTCGACGAGCAAGCAACCCGGCCACTCTCCTGCACCGCAGCTGCCTTCTCCCGGGAGGGATGATGCAGCCATGGCTTCCACTGCCGGCACAGTGAGTACTCCTGCGGGGCTCCGGAGGGAGGATGATGTCCCTGGGGACTCTGAACCACCTGCCCCCACTATTCAAGATGTGCTAACGGCTGTGCACACCTATGGTGCATCCCTTGCTGACCTGACTGTGGAGGTGAAAAGTATGAAAGAGGGACTGTTACACATGCGGCAGGATATGCAAATAATCAGGGAGCGGGCCACGGCCTTGGAAGGCAGGGTTAGTGTGGTGGAGGATGAAATGCAACCCCTTATACAAGATGTCAGAATGAACTCCTCTGGGGTCTCTGAGGCAATGGCCAGGCTGGAGGACATGGAAAACCGGCTGCGCCGCAGTAACCTTCACTTGGTGGGTATACCAGAAAAGGCAGAGGGCAAAACGCCAGTGGAGTTCATAGAGCAATGGCTACTAACAACCTTTGGAAAAGATAGCCTTTCTCCTTTCTTTTCGGTGGAGAGGGCACATAGGGTGCCGTTCAGGGCTCCACCACCAGGGGCCCCTGACCGCCCATTTCTACTGAAACTTCTGCACTACAAGGACAGAGACACTATCCTGAGACTGGTCAGACAACAACCTCGTATGGAGATTCAAGGATCGCGGATTTCTATATACCCTGATTTTTCTGCGGCTCTCCAGAAACAACGCGCACGATTCACGGAAGTTAAAAAACGAATGCGTGCCATACCGTTGGTGTACTCCATGTTGTACCCTGCCAAATTGCGAGTAGTGGCTAACGGTGCTGTACATTTCTTTGAAAATCCCACCATGGCGGTTAATTGGCTGGACCGCCACGAACGCCAGCTGCAGGAGGCTGCGGCCTGATGATACACGATGGCGTGAGCTTCGATACCTTGCGTAGGGGTCCATACTCACCCTGTTGGGAGCTGAACGGTCTCCCCCTTGTTTGCAACAGTTTGCACTCTCAGGTTTGCCGTTCTGACTGCAGTTTTGTTTGGAATGGCCTTCTGTTCTGGACTGTGCGAGTCTGGGCCCTCTTCACTTCACCCCCCTGGGCCCTGTGGGCCAACGGACGTTTCCCTGCGGGGTCTGGATGGGAGTCGCCCTTCGGGCTCTCCGCCTAAAGTGTGCTCTCTCATCGTCTGTACTTTGTTTGCTTCTTCTTTTTTTTTGTTGTTCCTGTCCTCATCATTTTTTTTCTGTTTTGGTGCAACTCCACGACCTATACTGTTAGGATATGCTGAGCACGACTCACCCGAGTCTCTGACGGACCTCCTTGAGACTTTGTCGCTGTCCCTCACCGGATTTCCTTATTGGCAAATCTCCCCCTGGCCTGCTGATGTAACGCAGGCAACTCCTCTAGTGCTAGATACCCATCATGGCTAGCCCACTTGGCACTTTGATATCCTGGAATGTCCGTGGCCTGGGGGACCCTCGCAAGCGTACTGCCATATGGACCTCTTTGTCACACCAGAGTCCTGCTATTGTCTGCCTGCAAGAAACCCATCTGACTACTGACTCTTTGGGTTGTATTAGCACCTCTAAATACCCGGTGCAGTTTCATTCCTCTCATACCCAGTACTCTAGGGGGGTATCCATTCTAGTATCAGCTTCAACAAGATTTGAGACTCTTGCCTCTCTGGTTGATCCGCAGGGGAGATTTATTTTTCTTGTGGGGGTGTGGGATACTCTTAAGTGTATTATTGCTAACATATATGTTCCTCCCCCGTTCGCGTTCGAGGTGCTGGAGTGTCTGTCCCGGTTTCTTGGTGCACACCCCCAACTCCCGGTGTTGGCTGTGGGGGATTTTAACAATGTCCTTGACCCAACTCTTGACATACTTAAACGGTTCTGCCCGGATGGTTCCAGGACTCCCACTCCCTTTGCTAGGTTTCTGGGGGAGCTGGGACTTCTGGATATCTGGCGTAGCAAGCACCCCTTAGAGGCGGGCTTTTCCTGTCATTCCTTGTCACACTCTACATTGTCCCGTATTGACTTGGCCCTGGGATCTGACCTACTGTTCTCTTACGCACCCGTGGTGAGCTATCTGGCGCGTGGGCTCTCTGACCACTCCCCGATGTTGGGGAGTCTCAGGTTGCCTGGTCCCAGTCTGCCTAGGCAGTGGAAGCTGAACCCCTTTTGGCTTCCACTCTTCCCTGATCATGCTCAAATCGCCACTCATCTTATTAATTTCTTTGCCGATAACGGACACTCTGCAGCTCCGGGAATGGTGTGGGATACCATGAAGGCCTTCCTTAGAGGTATTTGTATCAAAGAAATTTCGTCGGTTAAGTCACGGAGCAGGCAATGGGCTCGGGATGCCGGTGAGGCGGTGCTCCGGGCGGAGGCTGCTTTCCTGGCGTCTCCCACAGCGGATAATCAGGGTTGTTGGCTGGAGGCGCAGAGATTCTTTCGCTCCATCCAGCAGCAACAAGCTGAACACAAACGTTTTTTCATGTCACAGGCATACTTTGAGGAAGGGGAAAAGACTGGGCATATGCTTGCAACCATTTCACGGGCGCAGAGGCCTCCCCCGATAATTCACAGATTGACGCTCCCCTCTGGGGATGTGGTTTCTGATACTCCGTCTATCCTGCAGGGCTTCAGTACATTCTTTAGGGATCTCTACGCTTCCCAGGTGTCATACGACCCGAGTGACTTATTGGCATTCCTACATGACCTCCAGTTGCCGCAACTTGCCGCAGCTGATAGGGCTCTCCTGGACTCCCCCATTAAGTTGGAGGAACTCCAGGAGGCACTGGCGGGTTACCCTAACTCGAAGGCACCGGGTGCGGACGGGCTCCCTATTGAGTTGTACAAGGCCTTTAGTGGGGTGCTGCTGCCGGAACTCCTGCGCACTCTTGAGTTCTCATCGGAGTTGGGGTCGCTTCCCCCCTCTATGTATGAGGCGGTGGTGGTGGTTCTATTGAAGCCCGGGAAGGATCCGACGCGCCCTGATTCGTATAGACCCATTTCCCTCCTCACGTCGGATCTCAAACTTTTTGCTAAGGTACTGGCCAACCGCCTTTCTAAGGTGATCTCTAATATTGTACATGGGGACCAATCTGGGTTCATCCCAGGGCGTTCCACGGCGACTAACATACGCAGGCTGTACTTGAATATGCAGATTCCTCCAGATAACTGTGGGAACAGGGCTATACTGTCACTCGACGCGGCTAAGGCCTTTGATAGTGTTGAGTGGCAGTATCTCTGGGTTGTTTTGGAAAGACTGGGGTTTGGGCCTCGGTTTATAGCATGGATCAAATTATTGTACAACGCCCCTACGGCGTGTGTGAGGGTCAACAATATGCTGTCTCCGGTGTTCCCGCTGCACAGGGGCACGCGGCAGGGCTGCCCATTGTCGCCCTTGCTGTTCGCCCTGGCGGTGGAGCCCCTGGCGGCAGCAGTTAGGGCCAACCCCGCCATCCATGGGTTCAGAAGGGGAGAGGGGGAAGAGAAAATCGCATTATATGCTGATGATGCTTTGTTGTTCCTTGGTGATACCTCGGGCTCTTTGGTAGAACTGATGACTATGATAGCTAAGTTTGGATCCTTCTCGGGCTTCCGAATCAATTGGGACAAGTCGGTGCTGCTACCGTTGGGCCCGTTGGGGGCTGCTCTGCCGCCCCTGGCGTCTCAGGTCCAGGTGGTGTCCGAATTTCGGTATTTGGGTATTACTGTGCATCCTGATTTGAGAAAGTATGTCAAACTTAATGTAACCCCATTACTAGGAAGGTTCAAGGAGAAACTGTCCAGCTGGGTCCGACTACCGCTGTCAGTGGTTGGTAGGTGCAATCTTATCAAAATGATTTGGAATCCGCAACTGTTGTATGCTCTACATAATGCCCCCGTATGGATACCGATCCACATTTTTAAACAGTTTGACACTATTTACCGGGCACTTATATGGAAAAAACAGTCCCCTAGGATCCGCCTGGGGACGCTACAGGAGGCTAAGGATAGTGGAGGCCTAGCGGTCCCCAACCCATTGTACTATTTTTTGGCTTCCCAACTACAGCATCTCACGGGCTGGTCCCGGGTTGACGACGGCGACCCGATCCGCAGGATACTTGTGGCTTATCTGGGGGGGGAGTCGCTGGTGGAATCGTTAGAGAGTGGGGAGCTGGGTACGTTTCCCCAGCACCCGACTCTGCTATTGATAGACAAGGTGTGGCGCAGGGCCCGAGATCACTTTACTTATAGGGGGTTCTCCAGGTTTTCCCGCATACTTCGTAATGCCAACTACCCAGAGCTGGATAGACTCCGGGATACCCTGAACTGGGCTAGCTATGGCATCCGATTCATTTTCCAACTGTATAGGGGAAATACTCTCAAAGACTTCCAGGCACTTCGGGCTGAATTTGGGCTGCCTAACACATTATTCTACCAATACTTACAATTGCGACATGCCATCGCGGCACAAACCAGGGAGTCCCAGTGGGGTCTATGCCACCCGGTTATACTTATGAGCCTAGTAAACTCTACAGTGAAGAAGGGGCAAATTTCCTCCTTATACTCTTCCTTCATGGAACACGTGTCGAGGGCCATGACATATAGGTGCAGATCGGCCTGGGCGGACGAACTGGGATCACTAGCGTCGGAAGAGTGGACAGGTATACTTGACAATGTGCTCAAGGTGTCCCTGTCGGCTTCACAGCGCCTTACGCAACTATTCATATTGCATCGTACATACCGGACTCCGCAGCGACTGCACAGCTGGGGCAGGAGGGATTCTCCGTTCTGTCCACGCTGCAAGACTCAGGAGTAGGGTTGAGCGAACACCTAGATGTCCGTGTTCGACGGGTTCGGCCGAACTTTAAAAAAAAGTCCGGGTCCGTGTCCCGGACTTTTACCGAACTTTTCCCGGACACCGAACCCCATTGAAGTCAATGGGGACCCGAAATTTAAGGCACTAAAATGGCTCTAAAACACAAAAGGAAAGGGCTAGAGTGCTGCAAATGGCAGCAAAACGTAATTAAGAGCATGGCAAGTGCTCTGCAAACAAATGTGGATAGGGAAATAACTTAAAACAACAAAAAAAAAACAGAAAAATAAAACAATGTTCTTCTTCATCTCTGAAGGACGAGGCCCATATGGAGTAGGAGGGAGGTTGAGGTGGTGGTGGATGTGGCGGTGACATAGGCGTGCGCACAGGGTGTGCTGGGTGTGCCTGGGCACACCCTAATCACCTAGGGCACATAGCATTGCCAGTGAGGAGATGGGAAAGATCTCCCTGGGACCTGCTCTGCTCTATTTCTCCTTGCCTACAGGTACATGGCCCCGATACATTACTCTCCCTGCTGGCAAACACATGCATGTGTATTTCAACTTTGGGGTGCACACCTTAATGCAATAGGCTGCGCACACCTATGGGCGGTGTAGGTGGAAGCGGCGGTGGAGGAGGACCAGGGCCGGATTAACAGCATCATGGGCTTGGTGCTGAGGATTTTGAAGGGCCTTAAGGGCCGTGCCTTGCCATGCACCCAGAGGAGGAAGGGTGCAGCCATGCATGCCTAATTCAACATGGGATGCTGTCTCTGAAGCCCATAAACACATCCATGCATCGCCAACTGTCCCTCCTTGTCCGGCCTTCACGCTGTGTGGGGAGGTTCTGAGGGTGCTGCCTGGGGAAGCGAGCATAGAAGCCAGACTTCTGTGTTTACAAGTGACAGAAGAGCGGTCACAGTGAATATGGCCAACCCGGGGCCTATATAAAAGGTAGGGGCCTGGAGCTGCAGCTCCAATAGCCCCTACATTAATCTGGCCCTGAGGAGGAGGACGAGGTAGCCAACACTGCTTCTTTTCAAAAATTTTAAATGAGGGTACACCCCAAAAGAGTGAGAAAGAGCAAAAATGGAACAATGGGTGGGTAAGGTCGGTATCCATTGCTATTCTGCATAAGGTACGGAAAAGTCCCGTGGGATCCATGCCTGGTTCATTTTAATGAACGTGAGCTTGTCCACATTGTCTCTGGACAGCTTGTCTGTTATAACGCCCCCAGCCGTGCTAAATACCCGTTCAGATAATACACTGGCTGCAGGGCACGCCAGCACCTCCAAGGCGTAAAGGGCAAGCTCAAGCCATGTGCCCAATTTGGAGACCCAGAAGTTGAAGGGGGCAGACCCGTCATTCACTACATGTAGGCGTGTGCACACATACTGCTCCACCATGTTGGTAAAATGCTGCCTCCTGCTAAGACGTTCCATCTGAGCTGCTGGTGCTGCTGTTTGTTGTGGCGTGCTGACAAAGCTTTTCCACATTTCGGCCATGCTAACCCTGCCTTCTGAGGTGCTGGCGGTGCCCTGGTTGCGTTGGCGACCTCCTCCTCCTCCTCCTCTGCCTTGTGCTTCCACTGTGGCCCCGCTGTCAGATGGGAATGCCAGCAGCATGGCGTCTACCAGCGTGCGCTTGTACTCGCGCATCTTGCGATCGCGCTCCAGTGAGTGAATTAAGGACGGTACGTTGTCCTTGTAACGGGGATCCAGCAGCGTGGCCACCCAGTAATCAGCACAAGTTAGAATGTGGGCAACTCGGCGGTCGTTGTGGAGACACTGCAGCATGTAATCGCTCATGTGTGCCAGGCTGCCCAGAGGCAACGAAAGGCTGTCCTCTGTGGGAGGTGTATCGTCCGTGTCCTCTGTATCCCCCCAGCCACGCACCAGTGATGGCCATGAGCTGGCCTGGGTGCCACCCTGCTGTGAACATGGTTCCATCTCCTCCTCCAGCTCCTCCTCCTCCTCATCCTCCTCATCCTCCAGAACTGTGCCCCTGCTGGACAATTGCGTCCCTGGCGTTTGCGTGTGCAGGAACCCACCCTCGGAGCCCCTTGCGAATGACTGCCCTGAAAGCCTTGGAAATGTTACCTCTTCATCCTCCTCCTCCTCCTCATCCTGTGCCACATCCTCTTCCATCATCGCCCGAATTGTTTTTTCAAGGAGGCATAGAAGTGGGATAGTTAAGCTGAGAACGGCGTCATTGCCACTGGCCATGTTGGTGGAGTACTCAAAACAGCGCAACAAGGCACACAGGTCTCGCATGGAGGCCCAGTTAAATTAAATAGCGGAATAGAAAATATGATCCAAAAAAAGTGTATGTATATCACACGTACACAACCACACTGGGCCCCAATTACTATTGTTTGTACCCCTAAAAGGCTAGATGAGGAGTAGGGGGAGTATGGAACAGGCAGCACCCTCAAACCTTCAGAAGTATGAGATGAACCCCAACAACTTGGAAAGGTGGATCTCTCTCACACGTACCGACACAGACTATCCCGCAATTCAATTGATCCTCAAAGGTTTTTATTGAATAGCGGAATAGGAAATATGATCAAAAAAAGTGTATGTATCTCGCACGTACACAACCACACTAGGCCCCAATTACTATTGTTTGTACCCCTAAAAGGCTAGATGAGGAGTAGGGGGGGTATGGAACAGGCAGCACCCTCAAACCTTCAGAAGTATGAGATGAACCCCAACAACTTGGAAAGGTGGATCTCTCTCACACGTACCGACACAGACTATCCCCCAATTTAACTGATCCCCAAAGGTTTTTGATTAAATAGCGGAATAGAAAATATGATCCCAAAAAAGTGTATGTATATCACACGTACACAACCACACTGGGCCCCAATTACTATTGTTTGTACCCCTAAAAGGCTAGATGAGGAGTAGGGGGAGTATGGAACAGGCAGCACCCTCAAACCTTCAGAAGTATGAGATGAACCCCAACAACTTGGAAAGGTGGATCTCTCTCACACGTACCGACACAGACTATCCCGCAATTCAATTGATCCTCAAAGGTTTTTATTGAATAGCGGAATAGGAAATATGATCAAAAAAAAGTGTATGTATATCACACGTACACAACCACACTAGGCCCCAATTACTATTGTTTGTACCCCTAAAAGGCTAGATGAGGAGTAGGGGGGGTATGGAACAGGCAGCACCCTCAAACCTTCAGAAGTATGAGATGAACCCCAACAACTTGGAAAGGTGGATCTCTCTCACACGTACCAACACAGACTATCCCCCAATTTAACTGATCCCCAAAGGTTTTTGATTAAATAGCGGAATAGAAAATATGATCCAAAAAAAGTGTATGTATATCACACGTACACAACCACACTAGGCCCCAATTACTATTGTTTGTACCCCTAAAAGGCTAGATGAGGAGTAGGGGGGGTATGGAACAGGCAGCACCCTCAAACCTTCAGAAGTATGAGATGAACCCCAACAACTTGGAAAGGTGGATCTCTCTCACACGTACCAACACAGACTATCCCCCAATTTAACTGATCCCCAAAGGTTTTTGATTAAATAGCGGAATAGAAAATATGATCCCAAAAAAGTGTATGTATATCACACGTACACAACCACACTAGGCCCCAATTACTATTGTTTGTACCCCTAAAAGGCTAGGAGTAGGGGGAGTATGGAACAGGCAGCACCCTCAAACCTTCAGAAGTATGAGATGAACCCCAACAACTTGGAAAGGTGGATCTCTCTCACACGTACCAACACAGACTATCCCCCAATTTAACTGATCCCCAAAGGTTTTTGATTAAATAGCGGAATAGAAAATATGATCCAAAAAAAGTGTATGTATATCACACGTACACAACCACACTAGGCCCCAATTACTATTGTTTGTACCCCTAAAAGGCTAGGAGTAGGGGGAGTATGGAACAGGCAGCACCCTCAAACCTTCAGAAGTATGAGATGAACCCCAACAACTTGGAAAGGTGGATCTCTCTCACACGTACCAACACAGACTATCCCCCAATTTAACTGATCCCCAAAGGTTTTTGATTAAATAGCGGAATAGAAAATATGATCCCAAAAAAGTGTATGTATATCACACGTACACAACCACACTAGGCCCCAATTACTATTGTTTGTACCCCTAAAAGGCTAGGAGTAGGGGGAGTATGGAACAGGCAGCACCCTCAAACCTTCAGAAGTATGAGATGAACCCCAACAACTTGGAAAGGTGGATCTCTCTCACACGTACCAACACAGACTATCCCCCAATTTAACTGATCCCCAAAGGTTTTTGATTAAATAGCGGAATAGAAAATATGATCCCAAAAAAGTGTATGTATATCACACGTACACAACCACACTAGGCCCCAATTACTATTGTTTGTACCCCTAAAAGGCTAGGAGTAGGGGGAGTATGGAACAGGCAGCACCCTCAAACCTTCAGAAGTATGAGATGAACCCCAACAACTTGGAAAGGTGGATCTCTCTCACACGTACCAACACAGACTATCCCCCAATTTAACTGATCCCCAAAGGTTTTTGATTAAATAGCGGAATAGAAAATATGATCCCAAAAAAGTGTATGTATATCACACGTACACAACCACACTAGGCCCCAATTACTATTGTTTGTACCCCTAAAAGGCTAGGAGTAGGGGGAGTATGGAACAGGCAGCACCCTCAAACCTTCAGAAGTATGAGATGAACCCCAACAACTTGGAAAGGTGGATCTCTCTCACACGTACCAACACAGACTATCCCCCAATTTAACTGATCCCCAAAGGTTTTTGATTAAATAGCGGAATAGAAAATATGATCCCAAAAAAGTGTATGTATATCACACGTACACAACCACACTAGGCCCCAATTACTATTGTTTGTACCCCTAAAAGGCTAGGAGTAGGGGGGAGTATGGAACAGGCAGCACCCTCAAACCTTCAGAAGTATGAGATGAACCCCAACAACTTGGAAAGGTGGATCTCTCTCACACGTACCAACACAGACTATCCCCCAATTTAACTGATCCCCAAAGGTTTTTGATTAAATAGCGGAATAGAAAATATGATCCCAAAAAAGTGTATGTATATCACACGTACACAACCACACTAGGCCCCAATTACTATTGTTTGTACCCCTAAAAGGCTAGGAGTAGGGGGAGTATGGAACAGGCAGCACCCTCAAACCTTCAGAAGTATGAGATGAACCCCAACAACTTGGAAAGGTGGATCTCTCTCACACGTACCAACACAGACTATCCCCCAATTTAACTGATCCCCAAAGGTTTTTGATTAAATAGCGGAATAGAAAATATGATCCCAAAAAAGTGTATGTATATCACACGTACACAACCACACTAGGCCCCAATTACTATTGTTTGTACCCCTAAAAGGCTAGGAGTAGGGGGAGTATGGAACAGGCAGCACCCTCAAACCTTCAGAAGTATGAGATGAACCCCAACAACTTGGAAAGGTGGATCTCTCTCACACGTACCAACACAGACTATCCCCCAATTTAACTGATCCCCAAAGGTTTTTGATTAAATAGCGGAATAGAAAATATGATCCCAAAAAAGTGTATGTATATCACACGTACACAACCACACTAGGCCCCAATTACTATTGTTTGTACCCCTAAAAGGCTAGATGAGGAGTAGGGGGAGTATGGAACAGGCAGCACCCTCAAACCTTCAGAAGTATGAGATTGTGTTCACTGTACCCCACAAAGATTGAGTTCACTGCACCCCACAATGATTGTGTTCACTGCACCCCACAAAGATTGTGTTCACTGCACCTCACAAAGATTGTGTTCACTGTACCCCCCAAAGATTGTGTTCACTGCACCCCACAAAGATTCTGTTCACTGTACCCCACAAAGATTGTGTTCACTGCACCCCAAAAAGATTGTGTTCACTGCACCCCAAAAAGGATGTTGTTCACTGCACCCCAAAAAGGATGTTGTTCACTCCACCCCAAAAAGATTGTGTTCACTGCACCCCACAAAGATTGTGTTCACTGCACCCCAAAAAGATTGTGTTCACTGCACCCCAAAAATGATTTTGTTCACTGCACCCCAAAAAGGATTTTGTTCACTGCACCCCAAAAAGGATGTTGTTCACTCCACCCCAAAAAGATTGTGTTCACTGCACCCCAAAAAGATTGTGTTCACTGCACCCCACAAAGGATTTTGTTCACTGCACCCCAAAAAGATTGTGTTCACTGCACCCCAAAAAGGATGTTGTTCACTGCACCCCAAAAAGGATTTTGTTCACTGCACCCCAAAAAGATTGTGTTCACTGCACCCCACAAAGGATTTTGTTCACTGCACCCCACAAAGATTGTGTTCACTGCACACCAAAAAGGATTGTGTTCACTGCACCCCAAAAAGATTTTGTTCACTGCACCCCAAAAAGATTGTGTTCACTGCAGCCCAAAAAGATTGTGTTCACTGCAGCCCAAAAAGATTGTGTTCACTGCAGCCCAAAAAGATTGTGTTCACTGCAGCCCAAAAAGATTGTGTTCACTGCAGCTCACACACAGAAAAATGGATGTGGATCACTGACACCTGCCTATCTCCAATCCCACACCACACAGCAATATCGATTGTAGTTTGTAGAACACAGTTTCCCTAAAATTCAGCAGACTCTGTCCCTAACAGGATTGAGAAGAGATCGTAGATCAGGATTGAGTGCAGATTCACCCCACCCCCCACACAGCAATATCGATTGTAGTTTGTAGAAGACACTGACCCTATAATTCAGCAGACTCTATCCCTAAAATGCCTACAACTCGCCCTGCCTAAACACTCCGACCTGTCCCTCAATTCTATCCGGACACAAATGGTTTTTTCCTGCCTATCTTTCCCTAATCAGCAGCCAGCACGTTGATGTGTGCTCTGTCCCTGAATCTAAGCAGCATAATGACGCCGCTGCGGCTGCCTCGAACTTATAAAGACTTGGTCACATGCTTCAGACGGCCAATCACAGCTACTGAGACATTTGCAGGCATGGCTGGGATGGCTTAAGGCACACCAGTTAAACGATTGTTGATTGGCTGTTGAAAGCCCGCCATGAAAAGAGCGCCAAAGCATGCAAAACCCGGAAATAAAACGACCGAACACGGATTTTTACCCGAACATACAGTAAAGTGTCCGTGTCCGTGTTCGGGTACAAAAAATCCAATTATTCGGTACGAACACGAATAATACAGTCCGTGTTCGCTCAACACTACTCAGGAGGGAACACTAATCCACATGCTTTGGAGATGTCCAAAATTACACCGCTACTGGACTGAAGTACTTCGCTCCATTAACACTATATGGGGGCTGAAGCTCCCTCAGGACCCGAAGCTTTGTATTCTGGGCTAGTTAGACGAGGAATTGTATACCCCAGGGGTTTTGAGGCGGTCCTCAGGACCCTATTTCTTGCCCGCAAATTGATAGCGAGGAAATGGATATCTCCATCTGCTCCCACACATGCAGAATGGACGGCTGAGGTTAAGTCTCTGTTGTCCAGGGAACATTTGACTTTTTTACATAGGGGCAGCCACATGAAGTTTGAACGCATCTGGGGACCATGGTTGGACGTGCCAGGACTGGCTCCTCCGCACCTGGTCACTAATAGATTCCTGGGGGGGTTGTTTCCTCAGCCCCTTGAACCTGTTGTGGATTTCATTACTTATTCTACATTGGGCCTGGATAACTGTCTTGTGGGTGGGGGTGGACAGGGTCAGGCTACATACTCCCTTTTTACCTGGAGGGATGGTGGGGAAGTCGGTGGGGAGAGGGGAGGGAATTCTCTGTGATTTTCCCCCTTATGACTGGAGGTTGCACCACCAAACTACTATCTTTTTGTCCTTTTTCTGATTCTGTGTTTATATCTTTCCTCTCTATCTTTTTCTTTCTCTCTATATGTCCGATTATGCTTTTCCAATATGGTGAGGCCGGTTTCAAAGATCCTTGATTGGCCATGACTCAGAGTGCCGACAATGTTATGTGCACTGGTACATTCTCCTTGAACCTAGGGGGGACCCCCAATTTAGGGATGATTCATATATTTTATTCATTTATGTTTTTTATGGAATGGAGAATTTATGCTTGTTATTATTCCAATGTCTCTTGCTGTCTGCTGTTACGTGCTATTGATACCTGGCCGGAGTTCATTGTAATGGATGTTTCTTTTTCTTTTTGTTTTTCTGTTGTTTGTAATGAAAAGTGTTTTCTAAATAAAAATTATCTGATTTAAAAAAAAAAGAAACAACTACACAAACAAAAATTACATCATTAGTAATCAGTAGCTGGAACATTCAGGGTCTGAACACTTCAGCTTTCGGATCCAAAGTAAATGATCCAGATTTTAAGAAAAGCCTACGTGAGACAGACATACAAATCCTCCTGGAAACATGGACCCAGGCACAGGAACCATTAGTACCTATTGGCTATAAGGAATTCTCTGTCCCTGCACAGAAAGATAAAAACATTAAACAGGGTCAGTGCTCAGGGGGAATATTAGTCTGGTATAAGGAGGAGCTACATGACAACATCAATGCAATCAAAAAAGGAGAGAGCCACATCTGGATAAGAATAAGTAGCTCCATCCTTGCCTCTCAGTCTAATATCTACCTGTGTGCAGCATACATTGCCCCACCAGAGTCCCCATATTTCATACCAGACATCTATGAGGTCCTACAAAGTGAGATAATCCACTTCCAATCCCTGGGACAAGTGTTCATCTTTGGAGACCTCAACGCTAGGACAGGAAAGGGAAAAAGACTATACAAGTTCTGATGGCAACATGTACATACTGGGCCCCGCAAATTATTGTCACGAGTTGATACAGATACAAAGAAACACCTATGACAGTACAATCAACAAAAATGGAAGAAAATTGCTAAATCTGTATGGCAGTCTGGGGCTATACATCCTCAATGGCCGTACCAAGGGAGACTCTCTGGGAAGGTACACATTAAACTCCCACATAGGCAGCAGTGTGAAAGACTATGCTATCACAGATATGGACCCTGCCCTCATCAATGCATTTACAGTCACCCCACAAACACACCTGTCAGACCACAACCAACTACTGTTATATATTAAATCTTCTAACAAACCATCACCAAAATGCCACCGGACTTCTCTCTGAAACCTGCCACAATAATTTAAATGGTCCAAACAGTCTACCACAAAATACAGAGAGGTAACTGACAGACCTGACATTACATTAAAAAACAGCTTGAAAACTTCCAAAACAACAAATATGAGGTAAGCCCATGCGGTGTGAACCAGGCAAAGAACTTCCATAATATACTACACACCTTTGCAGAAACAGCCCAACTGAGAAAAGTCAGCTACAAGAAACCACCCACTAAACAACCCAATAAATGGTTAGACAAAGAATGCAAAGAAAGAGGAACACCCTACGGACAGCCTCCAATAACAAACACAGAGACTTTGACGTAGTGGTGGGCTTGAGCACGATATGGGCCATATGGTGGGACCAAATCCCCATTTTTATTTATGGATTGTCTTCATATTTGATAGTCATTTCTTTTGCATGTGTGCGCTATTCTTTTTTAATATGCATGTCGCTTGGTTCATAGCTGCACCAGCTTTAGAAATACATGTTCAGGGTTTGCTCCCCCAACTTTTTGCTTGTTTATTATGTATTCGGTCTGACCAGACCTCTGGGGTTGAGCACCCCACCCCCCACACACATGTACTCTATCAGTGTCCACTATCAAGTAGATATAGGAGGAGTCCCTTGTAGTGCATTAGCACATCTCTCCCAGCAAGGAGTGTTGTCTCCAAGGGTTAGAGAGGCTGGATTCATCCTTTTTTTTTTTTTGTTTACAAAAGATTTTATTAGAAAGTCATAGAAAAATTTAACACAGGTCAACCATGTAACATAGTACAAAAATATACATTGCATATAGAAAACGAGAAGATTGCAAATATCAAAAGAACATTGGTCATAAAATAAAAGCATATCAAATAGACCGTTGCCAGCATAGGGTCAAAACCTTCATATAAAACACACTATAAATCTCTGGAAGCATAATAAAGCCTATACACATACATCCCAAGGATCCCATTTAGCATGGAAAGTAATCATTGAACCATGTAGGGAATGAAAGATTCTTTCTGTTAACTTGATGCATTACATTCTGGAGAGTACCTGAGGCCACAATAAGGTGTCTGATCGCCAGTTAAGGGCAATCATCCAGTGAATGGAACACATCAATGTGTGGATCAAATTGGAGGTAGGTTTGAGAACACCAGGGACTTTCACAAAAAGTAGACACACCTTAGGAGAGAGAGAAACCGATGTACCTGTCAGTTTGGATACCAGCCTTTGTGCTTGGTCCCAGGTGGGCCGCAGGAGATTGCAGCTCCAAAAGAGATGGAGTAGGTTACCCTCCTCCGGACAGCCCCTGTAACAGTGAGGGGAAACTGAGCCGTAGAAGGTGTGAACCAGGGAGGGGGTCAAATACCATCTGGTAAAGAGCTTAAGAGGAGTCTCCCTGCATGCACTAGAACGTGAGCATTTGCGCATGTTGGATATCATATGATGCCACTCAGGAACAGAGAAAACACAGTTAAGGTCCTGCTCCCACTTAATCATATACTTGTGTTTATCAGGGAGGGTGAGGGTAACTAGATGTGTGTATAATAATGATATCAGCCCTCTATTTCTGGATGAGGAAGAACATATGTTCTCAAAAATCGTAAATGGAGGATTCAGTGAAAGAGGGCCTTGTGATTGAAAAAATGCTCTCAACATAGTATAGTGGTCCCTTTCAGAACTGGGGAGTTTAGGAGTTTATGCAGGTCCACCAGTTGTTCAAAGGTACAAAAAATGTTACCCACTGAGAGTTTCTGAAAGTTCACCAGGCCTCTGGTTATCCATGGAGATAAGTCATCCCTGCTCAGCGTGAGTGAATGGGAACCAATATGTCCCAAAAAGGACGTCAGGGGAGAGACTTGAGACATTAGATTAAGGGGGGTCTTCAGTTTTAACCACAACCGGAATAAATGGTTGATTATTTTGTTTGCAAATGAGTTGTAGTTGATCGGGGGTGAACCACTCCAGAGAACAGCCGAGATAGAGCACGGGGAGACTGAGGCCTGTTCAAAGGAGAGCCAGGGGATACTAACGGATTCTGCATTCCACTGTGCAATTTGTATGAGTTTAGCTGAGAGGTAATAGGACCATAAGTCTGGGATACCCAGACCACCCAGGGACTGGGGGGCGTAGAGAATATGGCTATTATATCTAGATCTTTTGCCATTCCAAATGAATCTAGAGACCTCCCGCTGAAAAGAGATAACATGGGACCTAGGAACATTGACAGGGAGGGCCCTGAAAAAAACAAGACCTTTGGTAGAATAATCATCTTCGTAGCCATAACCCTGCCCAGGAACAAAATATGGTACGAAGACCACGTCTTTAACAACAAGCCTAGTTTCTTAAACACTGGAGGGAAATTTGAAATGAAAAGTGATTCATAATGAGGAGTGATTTGAACCCCTAAGTATCGAAATGATCTCGTACACCAGGTGAATGAAAAACTCTCCCTTATGGAGGTCTGCATCCAATTAGGCAAATTAATCGGCATAAGAGAGCATTTGGAAAGGTTCACCCCTAAGCCTGACATGGAACGAAATTTCTCCAACTCAATCAGCAAATGAGGCAATGAGACATGTGGTTTGGACAGGAACAATAAAACATCGTCCGCATACAAACTAAGTTTAAATTCTTGTCCCCCTCCATGGTACCCCGCAATATGAACATTTTTCCTGATGGCCGTTGCCAAAGGCTCGATCGCAAGGGCAAACAGAAGGGGGGAGAGCGGACAACCTTGCCTCGTGCCCCTTTGCAAATGAAAAAAGTTGGAGTTACACCCAGGGAGGCGAGCTCTTGTCTGCGGGGACTCATACAAAGCTTTGAAGCCGTGAATGAACCTGTCACCCAGACCATACTTAGGCAGGAGATGTTCTAGATAGGGCCAACTAACGCTGTCAAAAGCCTTGTGAATATCTAAACTCACAAGGCATGTAGGGGATTTGCTAGGATTAGCATCATGGACAATATTTGCGACCAATCTAATGTTGTCTGAGAGCCTTCTCCCTGGAATAAAACCCGTCTGATCAGGATGGATCAATTTATGAATAACAGTGGACAGTCTGTTAGCTAGAAGTCGGCCAAATAGTTTAAGGTCGTTATTCATGACCGAGATGGGTCTGTAGTTTTGAGGGAGAGAATGATCGGGTTTCGGAATGAGGGACATGTTAGCAAGGAGCATTTCTTCTGGGAAACTTCCTCCCTGAAGGACGTGGTTAAATAGCTTAGTTAGTCTAGGGGCCAGAATTGGGGCAAAGGATTTATAGTAAGAAGAGGAAAATCCATCCGGGCCTGGGGCGGAGGACGATTTGAGTGATTTGATCATTTCTAAAACCTCATCGACCGTACAAGGTGCTTCCAATACATCTTTTTGTGTAACCGACAGGGACGGGACAGATAACCCATCAATCCAGGGGTGAAACTCGTTTAAGGGCAGCGTAGAAGGTACTGAGAGAAGATCTTTATAGAAGTTTGTAAAAATATCCAAAACTTCTTTAGGGTGCGAAACAACCCTTCCATCAGGCCTTCTAAGCTTGTATACGTGAGTGGGTTTAGTTGTCTGAGTTAACTTTTTAGCAAACATAGTAGATGTAGAATTACTGTGAAGGATAAATTTGGCTTTGGACCACCTAAGAGCCTTTTCCGTATTACTGGAGAGGATGTCATCCAGGTCCTTTCTTTTAGTGTTAATCTGGTCCATTAGTATAGAGGAGGGGGAGAGACTATGTTGGTTGTATAATTGATCTAATTCTTTCATGAGGGATTTAATGTCAGACAATCTAGACTTGTTCCTGGCTGAGGCTAGTGCAATCAAATTACCCCTAATGACCGCTTTGTGTGCTGTCCAAACAATAGGTATAGGTGAAATACCATCTTCATTTATTTGAAAATAATCCACCAGTGAAGAGGAGATCTGGGCCACCAACGCAGGATCATTCAGCAGTGAATCATTTAATCTCCAGTTATACGTTGTGCCGCCCAGTCCCACTCCCCCCGTTTCAAACATTACTATTTGATGATCGGACCATGGGCAGACATGGACCCGCGCATCAGAAGAATTTGCCAACCAAACTGGTGTACAAAAAATATAGTCAAGCCTGGCAGAGCTATTGTGAGGGTGAGAATAAAAGGTATAACCTTTCACTCCGACATCGTGCGCACGCCAGGTATCTATCAATTGCATATCGCTGAGAGCACGGGTCAGGCTTTTTGGGAAAGCTTTAGATGAGGCTGTAATGTTGCTCCTATCTAATGAGGGATGAGCTGCAAGATTGAAATCCCCTCCTACCACCATATGGGGGGACTCAAACCTGCCTAGCACTTCGAAAAAGTGTCTAAAAAATGAGGAATGCGTGTCATTAGGGGCATAGAGAGAAGCAATATGTGGAGGAAATATCGAATATGATATTATTTCGAATGAAGATGGCAACACCTCTTGTCTTATTCTGGAATGAGGAGCATTTAAATTGTCTAAAGGATTTGTCAAAAAATTTTGGGTGTCTATCTGTCGCAAAGTGTGTTTCCTGTAATAGGAATTATATCCGCACCTAATCTTTTATATTGTTTGAAGGCCTTATGCCTCTTGTTAGGGGAATTGAACCCTTGGACATTATGTGACAAAATCTTAATCCCCATGATCTATATAAGGAGAACTACTCTCAATCTGAAGCAGCTGAAGGTTGGATTTTTGATGAAAAGAAAAAAGAACCAGAACTAGTCTTGATTGAACCCACATAGGAAACACCTGAGAAAAACAGGGATAAGGCCCCGATCCAATTGGGGGCTGATTCCCAGCCACAATGGAGCGTGAACCCAGCCCCAAATTAAGGGTCACAGAAGTGTATATTGACCAAGATACCTGCATGATACGTAAAAGGACCTGAAAAAATGACTTTCTGTTTTCACATGAATTTTTTCTAAAACAACTACTGACTATACATGAAAAGATCAACCAAATGTATTAAACCTGAAAATACTTCTTAGAGATGGGCAGAAAAAGAGAACCCATCCAAAAAATTACCACCCAATGGACATAACCGTCCAATAGCCGTGTGCGGAGACCCGGGCCCCAGAGGCGCGGAAGGTCCGAGGGGACCCCCCACAACCCAGATGCACGAATCCTCCCAAAACAGCACATAGGGGACAAACCAACGGGAGAGGAGAGAGAGAAAGGCAAACAATCAACTTCAAATATATGCGTCAGAGAAAATAAAACATTTGAGTATCAGTGCAGACACGCCGGCGGGCACAGTCGCCCCGGCACAGCCGCCCCATGAGGAGGGAGCGACCACCCAGGGGCAAGGGCACACCAGCGTCTATGAATCAAATGGTACAAGCATGTAGACTCTAATTTGATTGACAGTAATATCCGCGCTATGGAGAAATGCTCTATTTCTAGAGATTTTTAAATATTCTTTAAAAATTCTTTAAGAACGGCTGCTGCCTACCTCTGAAATATGGACCAGAGGTCGATATTAGAAATAGTGTAAAAATGATGAGGTAATTGGCGCTGCCTAAATTAGATTGTAAATACGGGTAGATCAATATCTCATGTGTATGGCTCAATTCCAATATATATATATATATGCATAAAAATAAAAATGAAAATAAGAATAAAGTGCAGTATAAAACAATATGAACAATCACAAATTATTGATAAATACAGCTGAATAAATATAAAGTGACTTAGTGCAATACATCTGTGCGCATGGTTTCCAATTGTGTCACTAAATGTATGTGCGCATGTGCGACAGTGATAAGTTGGCCAGATACTGCTGGCTATAGTGTCTGGAAACACTCAGAAAATAATTAATTGATTGAAACATAAGCTGCTAATCAGAATAAATTACTAGTGAGATATAAACAAATTAAGGTGGTGGACAGTTATAAAAACGAATATATTGTAAAAAAGTGATAAAGTGTTATCCGTGCAGGTGATAAAAATAGATTATCTATAAAAAGTGAGAAATATATGCATTTTATATATAATAAATATTAAAAGGATCTATGGCAGTATTTTTTAAAAGGAAGTTTGATCGCTTAAGTAAATAAAAAAGAGAAGCAAGTTCATATAAAGTCCATGTAGAGGTATATATAAAAAATGGGCTACAACGGTGTTCGGCTCCGTGGGCGATTTTCGTGGTGCTCCGGGTATAAAAGTGCCAGGTGTGGAAACAGTGCTCCCTTGGTCCCAACTTTTCCTGCACTCACCAGAAGTTATCACCCCTACAGGGGTAACCAGCATGTAAGATCTGTATCCACTATTCGATCCAAAACAATCCCATAGGCTGATCCCTCTCCTGTGGCCGTATGTACCAGTTAACTCATATGCCCATCATACCCATGAAGCATGGATCCAGGGTTCCATATAGAGGAAGGAAATCTCGTATAGTGATGTACCGTTTGAATATTGTGTACTTTATTATAGAATAAACAATGTACTCACATTTGAGAAGCAAGCATAGACGATAAAAGACATAGGGACCGCAAGACCCTCTTTAGCGGTGGCTTCCGGGACGCCGTGCTGACCAACCGCCGGATCTGCGTTCCACCAGTGCGGAAGTGACGTAGTTACGTTTGACGCGTTTCGTCATCAATGACGTCTTCAGAAACGTAACTACCGTCACCTCCGCTCCGTATAAAAACAGTGTGGTTACTAAGCAACCGGATGAAACAGTGGCAACTAGCCAATCATTTGGAATTATTGCGGAAGGAAGTGATCATTTGTTGCTGGGCAGAATTGGAGTATCTAAAAATTCCCGATTGGTGGTATAAGATCGTTATGTATTCAATCAGAAAGAAGGCATAGTTTATTGTCAGTAGTTGCTAGGTAAAATGGTACAATCTAAATAATGTTTTTTAAGAAAACGGAAATATAAAGAGTGGTGGATATCAAAGGTATAGAAATATATAAAAGATGTTAAGTGCGGTCCAGGTTATTCGTTAGGCGGACGGCACCTGTCAAAAATTATTTTTATAAAGGCACTTATGGGTTTATTTTGTCCATGATATCTTATTTAAACGTATTAGGGAACATATAAAAAACATCAGGAATGGCTTCCCGAAACATAGCCTATCGAGGCATTTTAAAGAGGCACACAACCGTAACCCCAAAGGCCTAGTGTTCTATGGGATCGATACCATTAAAGAAAATTGGCGAGGGGAGAACAAAACACAAAAAATAACCCAAAACGAAACTAAGTGGATATACCAGCTTGAGTCACTCCAGCCGGGCGGATTCAACCTGGATTTTGACCTTAACTGTTTTATCTCTGATTTTAAAATTTTAAATTTTAAGAAATTAAATTTTATTCTGTTTTTGTTTTTATGCATGGAGTTTTAAAACTGTGTTATTGATTATTTATATTTTTAAATGGTGTTATCGATTAATTATATGTAATGAATTAGAATGTATATAATGTGTGAATACTGGACCACAGGATGGACTTCTACACATAAATTTTCTATATGCACCATAATATGATGTACGCACATAAAATCACCCTTAACACAGTTTTTTTAGATTTGTATGGCCAATATTTATTACTTTTTATAGTAATTTTATGATATATATATGTTTTTTGATATGCATCCCCATTTGATAACTCCCCGTGCATAATATTATATATACTTCCCTCAAAATACTTTTAATATTTTTAACTTAAAAAAAAAAATTTTAATAATTATTTTTTTCCAATTTTTATATATATATATATATATATATATATATATTTTTATCTATGTATATGCATATATTTTATATATATATTTATTACATATTAGTATCACGGTCTATGAATAGATATACCTCTGTAACTCCCCCTTTTCTCAAACAAACACGTATTTATACCTATGAGATTAAATAAACTTTTATCATTTTTTTCCGACAACACATATAATGTGTTTCCAGGTTATAAATATAATTATAATAATGGAGGGCCCCTTGTCTTATAACTTTTTTAACACGAAAAAATACATATACTCTCCCTGTTTTTAAATAAGATATCATGGACAAAATAAACCCATAAGTGCCTTTATAAAAATAATTTTTGACAGGTGCCGTCCGCCTAACGAATAACCTGGACCGCACTTAACATCTTTTATATATTTCTATACCTTTGATATCCATCACTCTTTATATTTCCGTTTTCTTAAAAAAAATTATTCAGATTGTACCATTTTACCTAGCAACTACTGACAATAAACTATGCCTTCTTTCTGATTGAATACATAACGATCTTATACCACCAATCGGGAATTTTTAGATACTCCAATTCTGCCCAGCAACAAATGATCACTTCCTTCCGCAATAATTCCAAATGATTGGCTAGTTGCGACTGTTTCATCCGGTTGCTTAGTAACCACACTGTTTTTATACGGAGCGGAGATGACGGTAGTTACGTTTCTGAAGACGTCATTGATGACGAAACGCGACAAACGTAACTACGTCACTTCCGCACTGGTGGAACGCAGATCCGGCGGTTGGTCAGCATGGCGTCCCAGAAGCCACCGCTAAAGAGGGTCTTGCGGTCCCTATGTCTTTTATCGTCTATGCTTGCTTCTCAAATGTGAGTACATTGTTTATTCTATAATAAAGTACACAATATTCAAACGGTACATCACTATACGAGATTTCCTTCCTCTATATGGAACCCTGGATCCATGCTTCATGGGTATGATGGGCATATGAGTTAACCGGTACATACGGCCACAGGAGAGGGATCAGCCTATGGGATTGTTTTGGATCGAATAGTGGATACAGATCTTACATGCTGGTTACCCCTGTAGGGGTGATAACTTCTGGTGAGTGTGGGAAAAGTTGGGACCAAGGGAGCACTGTTTCCACACCCGGCACTTTTATACCCGGAGCACCACGAAAATCGCCCACGGAGCCGAACACCGTTGTAGCCCATTTTTTATATATACCTCTACATGGACTTTATATGAACTTGCTTCTCTTTTTTATTTACTTAAGCGATCGAACTTCCTTTTAAAAAATACTGCCATAGATCCTTTTAATATTTATTATATATAAAATGCATATATTTCTCACTTTTTATAGATAATCTATTTTTTATCACCAGCACGGATAACACTTTATCACTTTTTTACAATATCTTTGTTTTTATAACTGTCCACCACCTTAATTTGTTTATATCTCACTAGTAATTTATTCTGATTAGCAGCTTATGTTTCAATCAATTAATTAATTTTCTGAGTGTTTCCAGACACTATAGCCAGCAGTATCTGGCCAACTTATCACTGTCGCACTTGCGCACATACATTTAGTGACACAATTGGAAACCATGCGCACAGATGTATTGCACTAAGTCACTTTATATTTATTCAGCTGTATTTATCAATAATTTGTGATTGTTCATATTGTTTTATACTGCACTTTATTCTTATTTTCATTTTTATTTTTATGCATATACTGTATATATATATATATATATATATATATATTGGAATTGAGCCATACACATGAGATATTGATCTACCCGTATTTACAATCTAATTTAGGCAGCGCCAATTACCTCATCATTTTTACACTATGTAGACTCTAATGTAGCACCAAAAAATTTCCATCCACTGCAGGCTTCCTCAGAATACACCATCCCTGAAGGGATTGCGCCATCTACGCTGTTCTCTTCTGTTTGCTGGGGTGGACCAGGAGGGCGTAGGCCTAGGAGTGATCTGCGGGCGAGCATCAGGGGCGGCTTCCAGGAGGCCCAGTTTACAGAGAAGTTCCTTTCCTTCTGCTAGGTTATAGACCACATAAACAGTGCCATTATGAGGGACTGATAGCTTAAAGGGGAAACCCCATCTATACCGGATTCGGGCTGCCTGAAGCACAGAGGTGACCTCTTTCATTTTGCGGCGCCTTTCAAGTGTGGCCTGAGATATATCAGGATAAATCTGAATGCGCTGGCCCTCCATTAAAATATTAGGAGTGTTTCTGGAGGCCCGCAAAATGTCCTCTTTGATCAGGAAGTCCTTGAGGCACAAGATGATGTCTCTTGGAGGCTTATCAGGAGGTGGTTTGGGACGCAAGGCTCTGTGAATCCTGTCACAAGTGAAATCGGACTCCTGCTTGTCAGGCAGCAAGTCAGTGAAGAGCTTGGAAACCACAGGGATCAGATCTGTGACCGATTCTGGAATGCCTCTAAGGCGCAGGTTATTCCTGCGATTCCTATTGTCCAAATCTTCCACCTGTGTTTGTAATCAACTATAATTATCTGATAACAGCTCAAAGTCCTTTCTAAGGTCATTATGGGCGATAGAAAGTTCATCATGCTTGGTTTCTAATAGGTCGGTGCGGCCCCCTAAAGCAGCGATCTCCTGTGTTAGTGTATTAGTTGATTTGTGAATCTCAGACTGAAATTTGTCTGCCAGCTTCTCATAAATGGCAGCTAACCCTGCATCCAAGTCTGCCTTTGTAACCCCACAAGAGTACTCACGAGTCCCGGATTGAGTGCTGGGAGAAGAGGGTGGTTGCACTGTCTCTGCCTGTGGGGATGGGAGGGCCTGGGCGCCATCTTGAGGCATCTTGGTGATCTCCTTGGTGCGTAGCAGATAAGTCGTCAGGGAGTGCTTTGGCGGACCCCCCCGGTTCTTTTTCTTTGCTGACTGCATGCACAAGGTATTCCCACGGGGGTGTTGAAAGTTACGGGTTGATATGAGCAAGAATGGCCCCGGGGATCCCGCCGATCTCTCTCCTCTCTGACGGAGCTGCACTTCTAGCACCCGTCCAGCTCCGCGCCGCGCATGCGCCCCCGGATTCATCCTTTTTTATGGAGAGTGTAGGACCCACTGACAATGGGTTACTTTGACGTAGTGGTTGACTTGAGCACGATATGGCCATATGGTGGGACCAAATCCCCATTTTTATTTATGGATTGTCTTCATATTTGATAGTCATTTCTTTTGCATGTGTGCGCTAATCTTTTTTAATATGCATGTCGCTTGGTTCATAGCTGCACCAGCTTTAGAAATACATGTTCAGGGTTTGCTCCCCCAACTTTTTGCTTGTTTATAATGTATTCGGTCTGACCAGACTTCTGGGGTTGAGCACCCCACCCCCCCCTCCCCCCACACACACTTGTACTCTATCAGTGTCCACTATCAAGTAGATATAGGAGGAGTCCCTTGTAGTGCATTAGCACATCTCTCCCAGCAAGGAGTGTTGTCTCCGAGGGTTAGAGAGGCTGGATTCATCCTTTTTTATGGATAGTGTAGGACCCACTGACAATGGGGTACTTTGACGTAGTGGTGGGCTTGAGCACGATATGGCCATATGGTGGGTCCAAATCCCCATTTTTATTTATGGATTGTCTTCATATTTGATAGTCATTTCTTTTGCATGTGTGCGCTATTCTTTTTTAATATTCATGTCGCTTGGTTCATAGCTGCACCAGCTTTAGAAATACATGTTCAGGGTTTGCTCCCCCAACTTTTTGCTTGTATACTACACACCATTGCAGAAACAGCCCAACTGAGAAAAGTCAGCTACAAGAAACCACACACTAAACAACCCAATAAATGGTTCGACAAAGAAAGCAAAGAATTAAGGAACACCCTACGGACAGCCTCCAATAACAAACACAGAGACCCCAACAACACTGACCTAAGTATAGCCCATATCATCTTACAGAAAAAAATACAAACAAACCCTTAAAAAGAAAAGGCAAAGGTTAATCTCTAACAACCTACAACAGTTAGAAAAGGCACTTCAGGAAAATTAGAAACATAGAAACATAGAATGTGTCGGCAGATAAGAACCATTTGGCCCATCTAGTCTGCCCAATATATCTGAATCCTATGAATAGTCCCTGGCCCTATCTTATATGAAGGATAGCCTTATGCCTATCCCATGCATTCTTAAACTCCTTCACTGTATTTGCAGCTACCACTTCTGCAGGAAATATGGAAGAATATTGGGAAATATGGAAGAATATTGGCTCAGCACCCAGGAAAAACAACCTCCACATCCAAAATGATGACATCTGGTTTAACTACTTTAAGAACCTCTACAAAGATATTCCAGAAGAGAAGTTAACTGTAGAACAAAAATACATCATCAAAAGACTAAAAGATATGGAGGAAAAAATCAAGGACTTCCAGAACCCCCTAGATGTACCAATTACACTACAAGAAATTAGGAAGAAAATCCAACACCTGCAAACTAAAAAAGCCAGCGGGATGGATGGAATCCTGCCTGAAATGATTAAGCATGGCTCCCCAGATGTACATGCTGCAATATGCTAAGTGTTCAATCTGGTCCTGAGTGCTGGTTACTACCCTAAAGTATGGAACCAAGGCCTCATAACACCCATCCATAAGAGTGGAGACCAGTATGATCCAGCCAACTACAGAGGGATATGTGTCAGCAGCACATTAGGGAAACTATTCAACAGTATCCTCAACAAATGGATCCTAAACTTCCTAACACAACACAACGTCCTCAGCAGAAGTCAGGCAGGGTTCATGCCAACCACTACAGACCACATCTACACCCTGCACAGTCTCATTAGGAACCATATTCACAATACAAAACATGGAAATATATTCGCCTGATTTGTGGACTTTAAGAAGGCATTTGACTCTGTGTGGCACCCAGGCCTGTTCCTAAAACTATTGGAAAGTGAAATAGGAGGGAAAATATACGATGTCATCAAGAGTTCATATACTGAGAACAGCTGCAGTGTAAAGGTGAATGGGAAAAGAACCAAACACTTCCAACAGGCCCAGGGAGTCAGACAGGGCTACAGCCTAAGTCCAACCCTCTTCATAATCTACATCAATGAACTGGCTGCAGCTCTAGAATCCTCCCCAGCACCTGGACTGATTCTGCATGACACCGAGGTGAAGTTCCTGCTCTATGCGGATGACCTCTTACTTATGTCACCAACAGAAAGAGGCCTACAAGACAGCCTGGAAGTGCTGGAGAAATATAGTGCCACATGGGCACTACCTATCAACTCAAGCAAAACAAAAATCATGGTGTTCCAAAGGAAAAATACAAAAACAAAGAGCCCCTCCTTTACATTAAACAACCACACTCTTGATGAATCCAACAACTACACTTACCTAGGCCTTAACCAATCAGGAAGTTTCAGGCCAGCCATAGAGGCCTTAAAAGACAAGGCACGCAGATTTGGGATGATTGAACTTTTAAAAGTTCGGTTCAGCCAGAACACCCGAACTTCCCAAAAGTTTGGGTCCAGATTCCAGAACCCCATTGAAATCAATAGGACCCGAACTTTGGTAATCAAAAAACACAATTTTCAAGCCCTAAATCCCAATAAATGCCCCTAAAAAGTGCCTAGGGTTCTGGGTCATGCCCCAGGGACTATTAATCACACAAAAAAAAGTTCTTAAAAATTGTCGTTTTTGATAGAGAGCCAATTATTGAAAAAATTATTGAGAAAAAAAAAAATAGATTTCTTTGGATTTAGTGTCGGGGGGGGGGGGTCTAAAAAGTGTACCTGTGAAGTTTCAGCTCTGTAGCATGTCCAGAACCAGAAAAAAAAAAGATAATTTTTCTTAGAATTTCAATACCGCAGGGATGGGGCTACGCTCCTATATATGGAATCAAAAAACACCATTTTGAAGCCCTAAAACCCAATAAATGCCCCTAAAAAGTGCTTAGGGTTCTTAGTCATGCCCAAAGGGACTATTAATCACACAAAAAAAAGCTCTTACAATTGTCGTTTTTGATAGAGAGCCAATTATTGAAAAAAATTATTGAAAAAAGAAAAAAGTGATTTAGTGTCTGGGGGGGTCTAAAAGGTGTACCTGTGAAGTTTCAGCTCTGTAGCATGTCCAGAACCAGAAAAAAAAGATCCTTTTTCTTAGAATTTTTATTAGCGCAGGGATGGGGTTCCGCGCCTTTCACACCTGGGCGTTTTTGTTTCAGGCGTTTATTGGGCATTTTTTGGGCGTCTTTGGAGGCAGGCATGACATCTGATCTTCTGTATAGTATATAGAATATAGTACCCTAACTACACTGCATATCCCTTTCCTCACACTAATAATTGCTAAATGACACTGGAGCAGCAGGAGTAAAAGAACTGCTTCCACTCTCTTCCACCGCCTCCCTATTACAGTGCTAGAGATTTGGCGGGGCTATGTTATATACTGGGGGGCGTATTCACTACTGATTGGCCTCTGGACCCCCTAGTCACTCCAATAACATTAAAGAAAATAATATTGCTGCGCCAAGTCTTTCATTGGAGATAAATAAATAAATATGTTTGGTGTACAAAATGTTATCACAATAACTCTAAATCAGTCCATCAACTGTGATACTAAAGTGATAAATCAATTTCTGAGCCGTGATTATAAAATCAATAATATTAATAGTCCCAATCCTCAGTGAAAATAGTGACTGAAAGAAAATCAAAAAATCTTCATCCACAAACGTGATCAAAAGTGCTGCATGCTTCACTCCAGGTGCTCCTAGTGACTAGTGACAGATTACCAGCTCACCTTAGGAACAGACTCCTGAGAGTCAATACACACTCTGGGATAATCACTGCAGTCTGGTTTGCCTTCCCATCACCGCCTCCTGATAGTCCCTCCAGGTTTATATGGCATCGGTGTGGAAAAATAAAAGCAAGATCCCGCTGACGAAGTCTATGACGCAACGCGTACGGGGGAGGAGCCTGCACGTCATCACATCTAATCTCGGAGACCACAGGCAGCGTTTGATGCTATGATAAGTCCGCACTGCTGAAGTGCTTTGAAATGTAAGTGCGATTTCACCATTTATGATTTAATAAATAGCCTTAAAATCAGAGAGCACTAGATCTTGCTTTTATTTTTCCACACCGATGCCATATAAACCTGGAGGGACTATCAGGAGGCGGTGATGGGAGGGAGAGAGGTAGGGAGAGGGGGAGATAGAGAGGGGGGAGGGGGAGATAGAGAGGGGGGAGGTAGAGATAGAGAGGGGGAGAGAGAGAGAGGGGGAGGGAGAGAGAGAGAGAGAGAGAGAGAGAGGGGAGGGAGAGAGAGAGGGGGGAGGGAGAGAGAGAGAGGGGGGAGAGAGAGAGAGAGGGGGGAGAGAGAGGGGGAGAAAGGGGAGAGGGAGAGAGAGAGAGAGGGAGAGAGAGAGAGAGAGAGGGATATAGAGAGAGAGGGATAGAGAGAGAGAGAGGGGGGAGGGGGGGAGAGAGGGAGAGAGAGAGGGGGGAGAGAGAGGGGGAGGGAGAGATAGAGGGAGGGGGAGAGAGAGGGGGGAGGGGAGAGAGAGAGGGGGGATAGAGAGAGAGGGGGGAGAGAGAGGTGGAATGGGGGAGACGGGGGGATAGGGGGAGGGGGAGAGAGGGGGGATAGGGGGAGGGGAGAGAGGGGGGAGGTGGGAGATAGAGGGGGGAGAGAGAGGGGGGAGAGAGAGAGAAGGGAGAGAGAATATCGCACCTGAAGCAGCAGTTTGTCTGTGCTCGGTCTTGCTGCCTCACTCAGGCAGTTTCCCCTCTGCAGCGGCCGCACAGTGAGGATGAAGGGAGGAGCGGAGGTGGGTGGAGCCGGAGACTCTGTAATGGGCACAGAGGAGGACGCTTTGCATGCTGGGTCCCTACTCTGATGTCACTGGTTGCTAGATGCCATTCGGCAGGCGATCCTAGCAACCAGTTTACCGCATACTTTAGCTGCTGCTGCGGCGTGGGGGGATCAGATTGGGGGAAATTGCCACCCTGCATGGGACCCCCAGACAACTCCCCAGCATGCACATGTGGAAAGACGGCCCTGCCGGGGCCCCCCCCCCTGACCTCGGGCAGTGCCCGAGTGCCCGAATGGTCAGTCCGCCCCTGGTATGGTATTTGCCACCATGCTGCAGCTCAGTTTCAGGGTCTCGGCAATCTCTTATAGCCTAGGCCATCTTTATGTAGAGAAACAATTCTTTTTTTCAGATCCTCAGAGAGTTCTTTGCCATGAGATGCCATGTTGAACTTCCAGTGACCAATATGAGAGAGTGAGAGTGATAACACCAAGTTTAACACACCTGCTCCCCATTCACACCTGAGACCATGTAACACTAATGAGCCACATGACATCGGGGAGGGAAAATAGCTAATTGGGCCCAATTTGGACATTTTCTCTTCGAGATATACTCACTTTTGTTGCCAGCGGTTTAGACATTAATGGCTGTGTGTTAAGTTATTTTGAGGGGAAAGCAAATTGACACTGTTATACAAGCTGTACACTCACTACTTTACATTGTAGCAAAGTGCAATTTCTTCAGTGTTGTCACATGAAAAGATATAATAAAATATTTACAAAAATGTGAGGCGTGTACTCACTTTCGTGAGATACCGTAAGTAGTGGGTACTTACAGTATCTCACAAGCGGTGAGTACACCCCTCACATTTTTGTAAATATTTTATTATATCTTATACTGTGACAACACCGAAGAAATTTATATAGATGTCAACTTGCATAACAAACAATCAATTTGTACGGGATACAATGATAGCAATATCTCTATCACCCTCATATGGTACTATCATATGTACAGTGGGTAAGGAAAGTATTCAGACCCCCTTAAATTTTTCACTCTTTGTTATATTGCAGCCATTTGCTAAAATCATTTAAGTTCATTCTTCTTCCTCATGAATGTACACATAGCACCCCATACTGACAGAAAAACACAGAATTGTTGACATTGTTGCAGATTTATTAAAAAAGAAAAACTGAAATATCACATGGTCCTAAGTATTCAGACCCTTTGCTGTGACACTCATATATTTAACTCAGGTGCTTTCCATTTCTTCTGATCATCCTTGAGATGGTTCTACACCTTCATTTGAGTCCAGCTGTGTTTGATTATACTGATTGGACTTGATTAGGAAAGCCACACACCTGTCTATATAAGACCTTCCAGATCACAATGCATGTCAGAGCAAATGAGAATCATGAGGTCAAAGGAACTGCCTGAAGAGCTCAGAGACAGAATTGTGGCAAGGCACAGAACTGGCCAAGGTTACAAAAAGATTTCTGCTGCACTTAAGGTTCCTAAGAGCACAGTGGCCTCCATAATCCTCAAATGGAAGACGTTTGGGACGACCAGAACCCTTCCTAGAGCTGGCCGTCCGGCCAAACTGAGCTATCGGGGGAGAAGAGCCTTGGTGAGAGAGGTAAAGAAGAACCCAAAGATCACTGTGGCTGAGCTCCAGAGATGCAGTCAGGAGATGGGAGAAAGTTGTAGAAAGTCAACCATCACTGCAGCCCTCCACCAGTCGGGGCTTTATGGCAGAGTGGCCTGACGGAAGCCTCTCCTCAGTGTAAGACACATGAAAGCCCGCATGGAGTTTGCTAAAAAACACCTGAAGGACTCCAAGATGGTGAGAAATAAGATTCTCTGGTCTGATGAGACCAAAATAGAACTTTTTGGCCTTAATTCTAAGCGGTATGTGTGGAGAAAACCAGGCACTGCTCATCACCTGTCCAATACAGTCCCAACAGTGAAGCATGGTGGTGGCAGCATCATGCTGTGGGGGTGTTTTTCAGCTGCAGGGACAGGACGACTGGTTGCAATCGAGGGAAAGATGAATGCGGCCAAGTACAGGGATATCCTGGACAAAAACCTTCTCCAGAGTGCTCTGGACCTCAGACTGGGCTGAAGGTTTACCTTCCAACAAGACAATGACCCTAAGCACACAGCTAAAATAACGAAGGAGTGGCTTCACAACAACTCCGTGACTGTTCTTGAATGGACCAGCCAGAGCCCTGACTTAAACCCAATTGAGCATCTCTGGAGAGACCTAAAAATGGCTGTCCACCAACGTTTACCATCCAACCTGACAGAACTGGAGAGGATCTGCAAGGAGGAATGGCAGAGGATCCCCGAATCCAGGTGTGAAAGACTTGTTGCATCTTTCCCAAAAAGACTCCTGGCTGTATTAGACCAAAAGGGGGCTTCTACTAAATACAGAGCAAAGGGTCTGAATACTTAGGACCATGTGATATTTCAGTTTTTCTTTTTTAATAAATCTGCAACAATGTCAACAATTCTGTGTTTTTCTGTCAGTATGGGGTGCTATGTTTACATTCATGAGGAAGAAGAATGAACTTAAATGATTTTAGCAAATGGCTGCAATATAACAAAGAGTGAAAAATTTAAGGGGGTCTGAATACTTTCCATACCCACTGTATACCCAAAATAGTTATAAGTGTAACTTACCAATTTGGTCTTAGAGGATGTGGATGGTGGCTTTCACTGTTCACCTGTCCTATCATGAAATGTACATTAATTTAGAAAGAAAGGAATAGTGTCTAAAAACCCCATGTCAGTCAGAATGTGAAGCTATCTCTCTGATGGCCTATCAAGACCTATTTCTCTCAGATATGTAATGTGGGTACAAATTGTGAAAAAATTAGGTGCGCTGATATAAAGTAAAGCTGCTACCGAAACTATACCTAATAGTGATAAAATTGCTGTAAATTGGGTGCGCTAAACCTGACCCACCTGGAACAAGTTTGCATCACAGTCAAGAAGTCCCTAATCCTTTCTTATGTGGCAGCTCAACAATAATAAGGAAAACAAGTTTCATTGCATAAGCATTTTCTTGTGGAGCATCTAAAAGAATTTTACTTGGTGGAGTTTATTAGAAGAGCGGACCTACAAGGTTGAGAAATCTGCCCAGGGCGTTTGGCCATCCAAGAGAACCTTCATCCAGTGTGATTTTACAGCGCTTAAGCTGCACCTTTTGGTAAGAGGTCCATCAGTGTGTACACACAGAGTGGGAGTGTGGTGGAGGTTCTCCCCTTATCAGTTGGCCGTATTTGTAAATAACTGCCCATCAGCTGTCAGTGTCTGGTAAGGAGATAAGCCTGTAGGTGGTGGGAATCACTTAATCACACAGTTGTTTCATCACCAGATTTGATTTCTCACTTCACATCAAGAAGTTTGATCACTGTCACAGGGTGAAGATTGTTCAATATATTGGACCAGTTGTGGACCTATTGATTTTTTATCGCTTATCATCACCGGAATACTTACAGTTTTCACTTGCACTTTATGGACTATTGATTTGCATTTTCATTTATATGGTCACATGTGTATTTCATTCATTGTTTTAGTGTGTTTACGCTAAGAACCTAATTTTGTTTAGCGCACCCAATTTACAGCATGTAATGTGGGAACACTCATACATGTGGATGCAAACACACAACTAATGGACGAGCCCCACAAAAATAATTCTCTAGTGGCAGGCAAATTTTTGTATCTCACCCCAGCAAAAAAGGAAAAAAAGATTGAGGAGAAAAATATGGTAAATAATGCGACCCATAAGAAAAAAGGAATGAAAATATATGTGCTCCCAAAAGGACTTTAAACCTTACATGTTTCGTTCCTATATTTGAGCTTCGTCAGAGGTGAAAATAATAAGGAGGTGAGCAAGAAAACTTCAAATCAAACTGAACCACCCAGTCACATGTTTCTTCATCATTTGACTCGGTGGTTCAGTTTGCAAAATGTCTCCCTAAATGTCTCCCTAAAGGAGGAGATCCTGTCTAAAGCGAGAAAAAGTGAGCTACTATGTTTTAATGGTGACACATAACACTATTTAAGGACTTAGCCCTGTGTACACATTTAAGAATGGGAAAGAGTTACCCCCCCTGCTGTATGCACTCCATGATAAAGGAATGACACACGGATGACAGTTTCCCTTTTGTGTTAAGTGTCATGGAAAGCAGCACCCATGACATACTCCTAATGATCACCCAGACTGAGTGTTTACAAATCCCACTGATGGACATACCAGAGTATTATGAGGAATACAAGCTACCACTACCTGTCTGCAGCCCCCTACATACACTGCTCACTTCATCTTAGAAGAGACTTTTCAAAAAGAGCAAGGCTAGTCAACATGGAAGCATTGGATCTGGAACTCCTTCTTCACATGCAAAACCATTTTGGGTAGGGGAGGAAACATGAGCAATACCCTTTCTTTGGTGCATACTTCCTCCATACCATAGGAGAAAAGTCCTTCTGAATTTCTGAATAAATCTCACTTTTTGAGGAGCTGCAAATGAATTTTGACTCTGACTCTTGCGCAGCCAGGCAAATTGAATTTTCACAGGCACTTCAGTCAGAGAATAGTCCGTGACTTTTTTTTTTCTTATTTATTAGGGGTTAATAACTTGGATAGGGATAGGAGGTTATGGGATGCCCACTTATTTCAGCAGAACTTCAACAACACTTCAGGGGCATCCTCCTACGTATATACAGTACAGTATATATACAGTTTCCTTCTCTTGCCTCCTGCACACACTTGCTTGCTTGCCCCAGCTGAATCATGATATGATGATCTAACAAGTTCCCAGTAAGACCACAAAAATAGCCCTTTACAGGCAAAGACTCACAGCCCCTTGCTGTGTAGCAAAAGTGTAGTGAAACAGTTTGTCGGGGGTTTTGCTCATGGTCAGTGTTCCTACAAAAAGTGCCACATCCCTTAAAATACAAGAAAATTGGGGGGGGGTTCCCCTAGATTTGGGACTTTTTAGGCACAAGAATTTTCAAAAGATATTTTAAATGTTCAAGAAATTAGTTTATTAAATACACAATATCAAAAAAGAAATTAATTGATTAAAAACAGCAAGCAGCAATCAATAACAAGTAGTACAACCATATCTGTTCCAGAACCTGACACCCAACATGTTTTTCGAAAAAACTTTTTCTTCTTCAGGGGTGGTTCATTAACAATGCTCTGTCAACAAGAAAACATGATCATAGAATCATGCAGGTAATAAATTGTACATTTACATTTTGACAGTAATACATAGTGTATGTACATTTTAGATATTCATACAGTAGAGGCTATTCGAAAACGTCCCTCAAGAGAGCCTACAAAAGGGCCCTCCTGAGCGACAGACAAAAACTGCTAGCCCCAAAAAATCGGGACAATAAAAATGATGGTAATAACTTGAGAATCATTACACCTTATGCGTACCAGCATTCTAAAATTAAAAAAATAATTTCTAAACATTGGCACCTTTTGACATCTGACCCTATTTTGGGTCAATATCTTTCTAATTCGCCAAGTTTTATTTTCAAAAAAAGCCCCAGCGCTTAGGGACAAATTGGTCCGAAGCGAGTATGTTAACAATGCCTCGACTGACTGCTGCAGATATAAGAGAACCGTTATGCGACTGGTGAGTATCTTGCGACTGGTGAGTACCTTTGCGACTGGTGAGTATCCTTGCGACTGGTGAGTGTCCTTGCAACTGGTGAGTATCTTTGCGACTGGTGAGTGTCCTTGCGACTGGTGAGTATCTTGCGACTGGTGAGTATCTTTGCGACTGGTGAGTGTCCTTGCGACTGGTGAGTGTCCTTGCGACTGGTGAGTATCCTTGCGACTGGTGAGTATCTTGCGACTGGTGAGTGTCCTTGCGACTGGTGATTATCTTGCGACTGGTGAGTGTCCTTGCGACTGGTGAGTATCCTTGCGACTGGTGAGTATCCTTGCGACTGGTGAGTATCCTTGCGACTGGTGAGTGTCCTTGCAACTGGTGAGTATCTTTGCGACTGGTGAGTGTCCTTGCGACTGGTGAGTATCTTTGCGACTGGTGAGTGTCCTTGCGACTGGTGAGTATCCTTGCGACTGGTGAGTATCTTTGCGACTGGTGAGTATCATTGCGACTGGTGAGTATCTTTGCGACTGGTGAGTATCCTTGCGACGGGTGAGTATCCTTGCAACTGGTGAATATCCTTGCACTGGTGAGTATCCTTGCGACTGGTGAAGTAACTTGCGACTGGTGAAGTAACTTGCGACTGGTGAGTATCTTGCGACTGGTGAGTGTCCTTGCGACTGGTGAGTATCCTTGCGACTGGTGAGTATCCTTGCGACTGGTGAGTGTCCTTGCAACTGGTGAGTATCTTTGCGACTGGTGAGTGTCCTTGCAACTGGTGAGTATCTTTGCGACTGGTGAGTGTCCTTGCGACTGGTGAGTATCCTTGCGACTGGTGAGTATCTTTGCGACTGGTGAGTATCATTGCGACTGGTGAGTATCTTTGCGACTGGTGAGTATCCTTGCGACGGGTGAGTATCCTTGCAACTGGTGAATATCCTTGCACTGGTGAGTATCCTTGCGACTGGTGAAGTAACTTGCGACTGGTGAAGTAACTTGCGACTGGTGAGTATCTTGCGACTGGTGAGTGTCCTTGCGACTGGTGAGTATCCTTGCGACTGGTGAGTGTCCTTGCGACTGGTGAGTATCCTTGCGACTGGTGAGTATCCTTGCGACTGGTGAGTATCCTTGCGACTGGTGAGTATCCCTGCGACTGGTGAGTATCCCTGCGACTGGTGAGTATCTTGCGACTGGTGAGTATCTTGCGACTGGTGAGTATCCTTGCGACTGGTGAGTATCTAGTGACTGGTGAGGGTATTAGCGACTGGTGGGTACCCCAGGTTTTGTACCAGGGAAGTTAGAGGTAGTGTAGGTAAGGAAGAGCAGGTTTTGGTAATATTATCCCCATAGAGTAGTGGGTAATAATGTCCGACAGGATTGGGGATGCCACTCAGTGCACTTCTTGCGGCATGTATGCGTTCCTTGATGAAACAATCGAGGACGAATACTGCTGTGCAAGATGTGAGCGACTTGTTGCTCTGGAAGCCCACATCGTGGATCTAGAGAACACAGTGACAAGACTGCGTGGCATCTACAACCTGAAAAGGAGCTTGGACATTACCCAGCAGGCGCTGGCAGGGGTCAGCATAGAGGAGGGAGGAATAGAGGAGACGCAAGCATCAGAGGTACGCAGCTGGGTGACTGTTAGGAATGTTAGGGGGAGGAGAGTCAGGGAGGCCAGTCCTGAGTTGGTAGACCCTAACATGTTTGCTGAGTTGCAGGTTGAGGGGGATATCAACTCAGGGGTGGCAGAGCTGGAGCATGCGCCCTCCCCCAGCTGCCAGGGGAGGGACGGCTCCAGGAAGAAGGGGGGCCGTAACGCAGGAAAGGTTAGACAGGTTGTGGTAGTTGGGGACTCAATTATCAAGAGGACAGAGAGGGAAATCTGTAAAAAAGATCTCGTGAACCGAACAGTTTGTTGTTTACCGGGCGCCCGAGTTCGGCACATCGCAGATCTGGCAGACAGATTGTTGGGCGGGGCTGGGGATGACCCAGCGGTCATGGTGCATGTGGGCACTAATGACAAAGTTAAAGGTAGGTGGAGGATCCTTAAGAACGATTTCAGGGACTTAGGTAATAGATTGAGGAAAAGGACCTCCAAGGTGGTTTTCTCTGAAATACTGCCTGTACCTCGAGCCACACAGGAGAGGCAGAAGGAGCTTAGGGAAGTTAACAAGTGGCTGAGGAATTGGTGTAGGAAGGAGGGGTTTGGGTTCCTGGAGAACTGGGCTGACTTCTCAGTCGGCTACCGGCTCTTTAGTAAGGATGGGCTGCACCTTAATGGGGACGGTACAGCTCTTTTGGGGAGAAAGATGGCCACCGAGTTGGAGGGGCTTTTAAACTAGGAGACGGGGGGGAGGGCTCAGAAGTAGAATCAGTCAGGAGGGAGCAGAGGACTGAAGGCAGTTGTAGGGTCAACAGCGACAGTAGGTCAACAACATCAATTGGCGGGTCTGTGCGGGAGAACAGCAGACCAAACAGAAATAAACAAAACCGCCAATCACGTTTAACTTCCGTAAAACTAAGAGGGGTATATGCTAATGCCAGGAGCCTAGCTAATAAGATGGATGAGTTGGAAATGTTAGTACATGAGGAAGACATAGACCTTGTGGGAATAGCGGAGACTTGGTTCGACCCCTCACATGACTGGCTGGCCAATATCCAAGGGTATTCGGTGTACCGGAAGGACAGGGTTGGTAAAAGAGGGGGAGGGGTATGTCTCTATGTCAAGAACAATATAAAGGTGCTAGAAAGGAGTGACATTACGGATGGGATGAGCATGGATTTAGAATCTGTGTGGGTTGAACTCGATAGGGAAGAAGATAAGGGAAAAGTAGTTGTGGGGGTTTGCTATAGGCCACCTAACCAAGGGGAGGAGGTAGAGCTGGAATTTTTAGCACTAATAGGTAAAGCGGCAAAACTAGGATCAGTCATCATATTGGGGGACTTCAATTATCCCGACATTGACTGGGAAGAGGGGACTGCACACTCGCATAAGGCCCGGCTATTCACGGAAACCTTACAGGATAACTACATGTCGCAGTTGGTGGATTCCCCTACTAGAGAGAATGCTATCCTGGATCTATTGATCACTAATGACCCAGACATAATCTCGGAGGTAGGAGTCCAGGACAACCTGGGCTCTAGCGATCACAGGATGATCACATTTAGTGTAAATAACAATATAAAAAGGCAAGTGGGGAACATAAGAACCCTAAACTTCAGAAGGGCAGACTTTCCAAAATTGTACTCATTGATGGAAAGGGTAAACTGGGACCAAACCCTGGGATCACTGACCACAGAGGAAAAATGGGAATGCTTTAGAACAATATTAAGCAAAGGCATCTTGCAGTGCATTCCTATGGGGAATAAATTTAGAAGAGACAAAGCCAAACCTGGCTGGCTAAACCGTAGCGTTAAAAAACTTATTAGGGGAAAAAAATTGGCCTTCAAGAAATATAAATCAGAGGGCACAGTATCGGCCTTCCAGCAATACAAGGAGGAAAATAAGAAGTGTAAACACGAAATCAAGATGGCTAAAATCAACTTTGAGAGACAAATAGCGGAGGATAGTAAAAAAAACCCAAAGAAATTCTTTAAATATATCAACAGCAAAAAAACTAGGGCAGAGCATATTGCACACATAATTAACGATGATGGGAGGATGGTTACAGAGGACACTGAAAAAGCAACCGTGCTGAATTCTTTTTTCTCGTCAGTCTTTACGCAGGAAAAGGAAGGGTACACGGACCATGACTGTATGGTTAGTAGTAATACACAGGACTTGCCACTATGGCTAACAGAGGGGGAAATCAGGGAAAGACTGGATAAACTTAACACAAACAAATCACCAGGCCCGGATGGCGTACATCCGAGAGTGCTCAAGGAACTCAGTATGGTTATATCTAGACCACTGTTCCTGATCTTTGCTGACAGTATTAGGACAGGAGATGTACCAGGGGATTGGAGGAAGGCTAACGTGATTCCGATATTCAAAAAGGGCCAGAGACATATCCCGGGAAATTATAGGCCTGTCAGTCTGACATCAATAATATGTAAACTTTTGGAGGGGATGATAAGGGACTATATCGTAGAGTATGCTAAAGACAACAACATCATCAGTAGTAACCAGCACGGGTTTACAAATGGGCGTTCTTGTCAAACCAATCTCTTAGCATTCTACGAGGAAGTGAGCTGTGAGCTAGATAGGGGGAGACCAGTGGATGTGGTGTACTTGGATTTCGCTAAGGCGTTTGATACAGTTCCCCACAAGCGCTTAATTTATAAAATAAGGTCTGCAGGTATCGACAGCAGGGTTTGCTCTTGGATACGGAATTGGCTAAAAGGCCGTGTCCAAAGGGTAGTAATAAACAGCGCATACTCAGACTGGTCTGAGGTAGTAAGCGGGGTGCCCCAGGGCTCAGTCCTGGGACCAACCTTGTTCAATTTATTCATAAACAGCATTGAGGAAGGGATCAGTAGTTCGTTATCAGTTTTTGCAGATGACACAAAATTGGCCAGGGCAATAACTGCACAGCATGAAGCAGATATCCTACAGAATGACCTGGACAAAATTACGGAGTGGGCAACGACATGGCAAATGAGGTTTAATGTGGAGAAGTGTAAGGTTTTGCACTTGGGGACCAAAAACATAAAAACACAATACACGTTAGGAGGGGAACCCTTGGGGGAATCAAAAATGGAGAAAGATTTGGGAGTCTTAGTTGATGATAGATTAGGCAACAGCATGCAATGCCAAGCGGCAGCTTCCAAAGCCAACAGAATATTAGCATGCATAAAGAAAGGGATGTATTCCAGAGATAAGACTATAATCCTTCCACTTTATAAAACTCTGGTCCGACCGCATCTGGAGTATTCTGTCCAGTTCTGGTCGCCAGTCCTCAGGAGGGATGTGTTGGAGCTGGAGAAAGTCCAGAGAAGGGCAACTAAACTGATTAGGGGGTTGGAGGACCTTACCTATGAAGAGCGGCTGCAATCGCTCGATTTATTTTCCCTGGAGAAAAGACGTCTGAGAGGGGACATGATAGCAATTTATAAATATCTTAATGGGGATCTCAGCTTAGAAGAAAAGCTGTTCATTCGAAGGAATTGCATGAGGACTCGAGGACATACAATGCGATTAGAGGAGAAGCGTTTTAACCTCAGGCAACGTGGGGGGTTCTTTACTGTTAGGGCTACAAGATTGTGGAATTGTCTACCACAAGAGGTGGTTTCTGCGGGTAGTATGGTGACTTTCAAAAGACTCTTAGACTTACATCTCAAGGATCAGGAGATTGAGGGCTATGTTAGATGATTACAGTCACACACACCTACACAGGTTGAACTGGATGGACTATTGTCTTTATTCAACCTCGCCTACTATGTAACTATATGTAACTATGTTATCTGCGGAAGATGCAACTACTGCGGTTTCATGCTAACGCAAAAAAATCCTACCTTGCCTAATGGTCTTAAATTCAAGGCAAAACATTTTGCCAATTGTCGCACATCTGGCGTAATCTACTTGCTTCTATGCAATTGTAATTGTTTTTATATAGGAAAAACTAAGCTGGAATTTTGGAGACGAGTTTATCGTCACATAACCAGCATGAGAAAATCAGATCCAGATCTTCCCCTTGGACGACATGTCGGTCTAGTCCATTCCGGCAAATTCCCTAAAGTCAGGTTTTTAATTTTGGACCGTATCCACCCCAGTCAGAGGGGAGGAGACTGGAACAAGAGTCTCCTCCAGCCTGAACTGAGGTGGATACATTTTCTTAAAGCAACTGAGCCCCCCGGCCTTAATGGTGTTCTATCCTTCAAACCATTCCTGGAAGGGTTCAGCTCTGGTGGAATGGAAATCTAGTTTGCTTTCTTTGAGTTTCAGGATTTTTTTAAAGTCCATAGACCAATTTACATTGTATTGTTTCATACTTTGAGAATTATTTACGTTGTAATAATGGTTAATATGACTATGGAACAACAATATCCTGCCAATTAATATGCCAGTTTTTTCGAATAAGTTAAATCAATATGGGTTCCGTGTTTCCTGGCAGCATCTTAAACTAATTATATCTAATATTATGTATGAGCCAAGCCAATATGCATACCAGACTCTATACTAAATATTGCTATATGATAATCCTTCTAATGCTGTCATAATTCTATTCCCCTTATTTATGTTTTTCCTGGATATATATTATCCTTGTGGTGTCCCCAGTGTGGTCATCCCGGCGTGGGTAGACATGCCGCGACACAGCGGCGTATCTAATTGGTTATTACCATCGTATACTGCCTCCGCCTGGAGGGGCAGTACAACCAATCGAATCCGGCCGTATTCTATACTTCCGGTTTTGTTTCCCGTGTCGGTGGAACGCAAACGCCGCCCCCGCCCCCACCGCGTCATGCCGTACGGACATGCGCAATCGGGTGAGGGCGGTCCTGGCCTCTGCGATCCAGGAAGCCCTCATTCGGATGCCAGCTGACAACAATGCCCTGTAATTAAGGTACTGTTTTAATCATTTCAGGGCGCTCCACAGCATAACTTTGCTGTTCGGAGGCCGTGATACTGCTGAATATATGATGTTCCTTGCTGAAGGGTAAGCTTACTTTTTAAATTTGGCCATATACTGGATGTTATAGGATAGCATATCAAAGGCACCTATAATATGAAAGCCTTTCTCTAATTACAGCTATGAAAGCCTTTCAGCTTTACACATATATTCTTCCCCCTTTTTTTCATTGAATCTATCTAGCATTCCCGCAATTTGAATACAGCTTTGGCGTCCACTTACTTGGACTTCAGTTGCCCACACTTTAAGGACATCCACCTGGCTATATCCGTTATTTCATCTAACATATGATGGGATGTGTTTTTGATTCCTGAAAGGAGAAAGATACTGCCAGTCCCAATCACGGTTAACCGATTTGATTTTAACGTGTATTGCAAGCATCATAGATTCAACACAAGTTCAACCCTGTAAGTGCTCCAACAAATCATACTGTTGTAAAATGTGTATACTGTATGAATATCTAAAATGTACATACACTATGTATTACTGTCAAAATGTAAATGTACAATTTATTACCTGCATGATTCTATGATCATGTTTTCTTGTTGACAGAGCATTGTTAAAGAACCACCCCTGAAGAAGAAAAAGTTTTTTTGAAACATGTTGGGTGTCAGGTTCTGGAACAGATACAGTTGTACTACTTGTTATTGATTGCTGCTTGCTGTTTTTAATCAATTAATTTCTTTTTTGATATTGTGTATTTAATAAACTAATTTCTTGAACATTTAAAATATCTTTTGAAAATTCTTGTGCCTAAAAAGTCCCAAATCTAGGGGAACCCCCCCAAATTTCTTGAAACAGTTTGTCGATTCTCTCCTGTGGCTACTGCTCCCAGCACCACCTCGCCAGGCTACACCAACCCCCCCTGGCTGCAGCTGCCCCTTTCATTAGCCCTCCAGGCCAACTCTCCACACCAGTCCTCCAGACTGACTCCTCACCAGCCCCGCCAGCTGACCCTCAGGCGATCTCCTGAGGAAGGATGAACTCTTAAGCACACTGCTGGCTTCAGGGAGACTGGCTTCATTTGGCTTCCCCCTTGTTAGTCCCCAGCAGTGCTGCTTTACTCACACTGTCCACACTTGCTCCTGTGCCTCCAGGAAGGGCTTCCTCCAATGCGCTATGGCAGAATCCAAACAGAATTTTGAAAAAACGCAAACTCTTAAGGACACTGATGGCACACATTCATGGCGCACATTGCATGTATCTAGCACGGATTACACCTTTTATTTGATACTACACAACAGATATTCTTGAACTGACTACACCATTGTGTCCCAAAGAGACCTCTGTACCCTACAACATGCCTCTATTGCCTGTATTGGAACCCAAATTATGTCTGATCATGCTTCAATTTCTTTAGGTTAATCTCCAAACCAAGCCAAAACTTTTAACTAGGGACTCAATGCCTCCCTTTTAACAGATCCACTGATGCATAAGCAGATAGCTAACCAGATAGAGAGTTACTTTACCCTCAACCCAAAAGAGGAGACCAATCCTATGATTATTTGGGATGCACACAAATGTGTAGTATGAGGAGAACTTATCAAATTGGGTGCGAAAAGTAAGAGGTAAAGGGAAGACAAGATTTTTTTTTTGTCCAACACAATAGTAAAACTTGAGTCTTTTCATAAACATTCTCTATCAGTACAGTCAACAAATTAGCTCTTAGAGTTTCGCAAAGCTCTACACCAGCTAATGGAATCTAAAGCCAAGCATGTCCTCTTTCTTAAGAAGGGAAAATATAATGAGCAAGGAGACAAAAGCAGTACAATTTTTAGCCAGGACGTTGCATGTCCTCTTTCTTTAGAAGGGAAAATATAATGAGCAAGGAGGCAAAAGCTGTATATTTTTAGCCAGGGCGTTAAACAATTCCAAACTATCATCCAGTATGTTTTGTAAAAAAATGAAGAAGGTAAGCTTAAAGTGTTACTAAACCCACAACAGTAAAATCTAAAATCTGTCTGCACTTGACTCAAAAACTCCATAGTGGGGCCCAGGTAGCTATACAGTTAATTTCTAGCTAAAAAAAATAAATAGGACTTTATAACCCAAAGCCCCACACCCACTTGATTATAGGGATTACAGTAATTTTCCCCCTTAGGTCAACAGAGGGGCCCAGGAGGTGAGAGCAGGGGAGGGACTTTTTTGCCATTTTCGGGCGCAGGCACATTGTCCTGCACTGCATGCTGCTCTTCACCTGTGGAGCTACAAAGATTAAAGTTCTGGCCGCCCACTGTGTGCCTTCCCTGGTGGATGGATACAAATGTGGAGCCGCATCCATGCCTCAGAAAGTGTAAGTGCTGCAGTCCGAGGGAGAGAGCGATCACTGAGGAGGCTCAGAGCTCAGTGGGAGTACTTCTGATAGCCATACACAGGCAAGCAGTTCCCTGCACATGACAAACTATCTGACAGGTCACATAGGCTACTCAGGAAAGTGCAGTCCTCAGACTCCCTGCTGTGTGCTTAGGATGATGATAGTCATCATCATTCTGTTGCATTCTCACAGCACAGCGGGTTCTCTATGTCTCTCTCAGTGTCACATATCTGTTGGGTGCTGACTGTGTTATGGCTGTACTGTGTTATAGTCTGTAACACACAGTAGAGCGATAGAGAACCTGCTGTGCTGTGAGCAACATAATGATGATGATCATCATCATCATTAGCACACAGTTAGATGCTACTTTACACTTGTGTTTAGGGTGGGGGTTAGTAAAAACACACAGCTGAGGTACATTTTTGCCACCCCTCAAACCACTCCCCTTTTAAGAACCTTTCACCCCAGCTTTCCAATTAGGTTTGCCTGTTAGTTTTTCCTGAGGTAAATTAGCTTGTGTCTGTTTACACTCACTTACCCCATGCCAATTCAGGTCCAAAAAAAATTGATTGAAAAGGCCTGCATCCTGGGGGGCGTGCCCGGAAGCGGTCATGTGAGGACGCGCTCCGTTTGCCTCGTGTGAGAAGCTCTCCCTCCCCGGAGCCTGCCCGAAGATGAGCAGGAGATTCGTACAAGCCTGGACAGCATGGGAATGGTGAACCTGTCAAGTCTCCCTCTGCCTTCCCCCGTCTGCCGACCTTAATAGCGTACCAGCACGCTGCTCAGTCCCGCCACCCGAAAGCATCTCGCCTCCCTATACCTCCGTGCCTCTCAATTCTCTCAAGTCTCCCCCAGCCTTCCTCCGCCTGCTGCCCTCAAAAGTGGACCATCACGCCGCTAGGTCTCGCCACCCGGAAGCACCTTGCCTGCCTACACCTCTGTGCTACTGCACAGCCGGGCGGACACACGCAGAAGCCGCACCGTCAGCCACTGCTGTCCGAGATGAGACGAGAGGGTAGAAGCAAGACTCAAGGAAACGTCTAGTGGAAGCCCTATGAGAGCTGCGAGGGGTGCGAGGAGCTTCTCCATTGCCTTATTCGTTTCACCCTATCCATTTGGATGCCTGCCATTTGAGGGTCAGAACACAAGGAAGATATGGAAATAAACAGCTAATGGATGAGCAGAAAATCTGGGAAGAGGGGACAGTCGGCTTAAAACTGTAAGTCACAGGGGTGTATCCCCCGCTGCTTGTTTGTCTGCTTGTTTATCTCTGTTATTTTCAAACAAATTCAGAGAACTTTTTGCTCTGGGAACCTGCTGTGAGATGCCTGCCCCCCCTTTACCGGATGAATGAGAGAAGTGTGCGGGAGAGCCTGCCCCATTAAGATTCAGCGGTATTGAGGTGGGGAAAAGCTGTGGAGTTGAAACTCAGGAGAGAGCAGCAGTGTACTGAGTTCTCAGTGAGAGAGGCATACGCTGGTGAAGAAAGGGGCGGACAAGGCCTGGTGCAGTATCGGAGAGAGTGGAGAGAGATTTGTGGCTTTGGCCCTAAACCTTGCATTGGTGGCTCTCTACCCCGTAGCAGTGTGAAGAGCTAGCATGACCCTTACAAAAAAACGTAAGGCTAAAAAGAACACCGTGAAAAATCCAGGCAAATCAGAAGGAAAGATAAGGAAATTCTTATCTACTAATCAGAAATCAACAACAATAAGTAAAACGGCGGAGATGGGTGATACACAGACAGATTGGGACTCTAGTGGTATCACAGACTCTAGGGCTACGTCACCCATGCAGGAGAGAGACTCTGAGTGCAATCTAAGAATGCAGACAGAGGAGAGAACACCCTCTTCGAGCTCTCATTTGGCTGTGCAAATGGCGGAATTTAGAGCTATGATAAGCTCTCTTCCAACGAAAGCAGATATGGAACAGTTGGTAGGACGGGTAGAGGAGACCCATAGAAAGGAAATTCAACTCATTAAAAACGAGGTTCATGTACTGACTACTAAACTAAGAGAGGAAGATACAGAAATAGCTTTAATAAAGGAACGGCTTACAGTCCTGGAGAGAAGGAATGAATACCAGGAGGAGAGGGACTTTAGGGTACAACCACAGCTTGAAGATATAGAAAACAGAAATCGGCGTAACAACTTAAGAGTCCGAGGGCTACTGGAGTCACTGAAGGGCCCCCAGTTGGAAGAAGCGGTAAATACGCTGTTCAAAAATATTTTGGGTGCAAATTACCCAGGTAAAATAGAGCTTGACAGGATGCACAGGATACCGAGCCGACAGAAAAAACTCAAGAGAGACCAAGAAATGTCTGCAAATCTGCAAATTACACTATTATCCCCAGAAGGAGATGATACTGAGAATGGCCAGAGATTCCAGAGATTGGAAATTGGAGGGCATGGATATACAAATTTTCTCGGACATATCCAGAGGGACATTACAGAGAAGAGCCATATTGAAACCTGTCCTAGATCTGGCTAAAAAAAAAGGATGCACCTATAGATGGGGTTTCCCATTCGCAGTGACATTCAATAGGGATGGATGGTTTTTCACCTTACGTAGCTATCAAGATAGAGATTGATCAAGATCAAGATTTTGACTTTCTAGAAGCAGAGCCTATAGAAGTACCAAATTGGCTGGGAAGAGTAATAGGAGACTGATTTAGGGACCCTATATGAATTAGGAGAAGGGTGGGAGGAGGAAGAGAAAAAGGGATGGTTAGAGGGAAAACTGGTCATACCACAGGAAGGAAAATGTAACATCATTGGGTTAAAGAAGCTTTTGTGAGAGCCTTGGTTTTTTCTTAATTCCTTTTTTTTTTTTTTTTTTTGGCACACGGTGAAAAATAGGGGAATAAGTCCCCCATTTGGTTGGGCACACACTTAATGAGGGGAATGTTGGATTCCCTCTCCTTTCTTCTCTTTTTTTTTTTTTTTTTTGCTCTTTTTCGGTTTTGCACGGTTAAAAAATAGGGGAATAAAGCCCCCATCTGGCTGAACACACAATTAATGAAGGATTTCATTTCTTCTCTTGCTTTCTTTTTTTTTTTTTTTGTGGCACGAAAAGGGGAATAATTCCCCCATATGGTTCAGCACACTAATTTTGAGGGGATTGTTGGAACCCCTCTTCCTGTTTTTTTTTTTTGATCCCCAGAGTAAGGGGATGCTGATATAGAAATGAGATAGTGGGTTTGAATATAGGTATGTAATGATAATGGTGAATTAAGGTGTCTATAAAATAGTTGGATGACCTGGCTTCTCTACTCCCCTAACCCACCCTCTTCCCAGGTAGCCGCTTTTTTGAAACTTCTGAAAAAAAAAAGCGGGGAAGACAGGGGTTGAGAGATATAGAAGTGCAATAAGATATGGATTCGTTAGATCTCCTGTAAAAATGGTAAAAATGGTTTGATGGTATTACTTGAACCTATCCTCTTTTTATGGGTCAATAATAAAAAAATGTTCTTTTTTTTCTTTTTTCCTCTCCCCCATAGTTAAGAACAGGGGAATAACCCCCCCCCCCCCCCCCATATAGCTGAGCATATTGATTATGAGGGGACTAATAGAATCCCGCTCCTCTATCTTCCCTTTTTTTTTTTTCTTCACAGTTAAAAATAGGGGAATAACTCCCCCATATTGCGAGGCACATTAACTAGGAGGGGATTAATTTTTATTTTTTTTTTGTCTTTTTTCTTTTTCTTCTTTTTTTCACAGTTAAAAATAGGGGAATAATTCCCCCATATTGCGAGGCACATTAACTAAGAGGGGAATTTTTTTTTTTTTAAAAATAGGGGAATAATTCCACCATATGGTTGGGCACATTAAGTAGTAGGGGATTATTAGAATCCCGCTCCCTCACCTTTTTTTTTTATTTTTTCTCCTTTTTTTCTCTCCACACTCAGACATTTTTAGCACCGATGTTATGACATTGCACTAGAAGGAGGGAGGGAAACAATCTCCCCTGTATGAAAAATAAGAAATTCAAAATATGGTGATAAAATCATTGTTAGAAGGCATGTTAAGATATCAAGGTTATCGGTGGGGGGAGGATAAGTGGGAGGAGAGACAGGGATGGGGGTAGAGAGGAAATCAATGGGGCAAGCATAAGGAGAGGGAAGAAAGCAACAAGGGGACTTGAGATAAGGAATAGAAGGGGATAGGTATCAGAGGTAAAGAAATAGGAACGTCTGGGTAACATGGGGAGGGAGGAGCGGGGGCGTCGGAGGCCGTTTAGGTAAATCCCCCTGAAGTTAAGAACACACTTGTGGCAGTAAAATGCCGTGTGTTGGAAGGATTTAAATCCGACCTGTGGGCCCGGATTGGGAGGAATCGGGAGCTCTCCCCAGTAAAGTGCGATCCACAGGGAAAGGAGTGAGTGACGTAAGAGGTGTGAGTGGGTATACAAGGGTGTGTGATAGTATTTTTTTGTATTTTTTTGTTAAATTTTTTTTTTCTTTCTCTTTTCTTCTTAACAAATGGAGGATATAAAGGTTGTCTCCTTGAATGTAAAGGGCTGAAATACTCCAGAGAAGAGGTGGATACTATTATCAGAACTTAAACGGGTGAAAGCAAATATAGCATTTATCCAAGAGACGCAGTCGAAATCTCGAGGGGTCTCAATATTAATAGATGGATAAAAAACACCTTGGCACCTGGAGGATAGGCTATGTGATGATGGAGGTAGATTCCTCTTCCTAAAAGGGAAAATAGGAGATAACCAGGTTACTCTGGCCACTCTATATGCTCCTAATAATCAACAGGATAAGTTTGTAGCCAAAACATTAAAAAAACTTAGAAATTTTGCACAGGGGCAATTGCTTCTGGGGGGAGATTTCAACATACCGCCATCGCCCATAGCTGATACCTCCAGAATCAAACCTATGGCTTCTGTAAAGATATGCAGACAGCTGTTGAAGACCTTACACAAAGAACAAATGATAGATATTTGGCATCTTCAACACCCGACTGAAAAAGAGTTTACATGCTACTCGAACCCTCACGGGAGCTATTCGAGAATTGATTTCTTTCTGGTACCTCACGCCTACCTTCAAGCGGTAAAGAATACTGACATAGATAGTATTGCATGGTCAGACCATGCAATGATTTCTATGATATATAGCATTACAACGATTAATTTGATAAAAGAAAGATTTTGGAAATTGAATGAAAGCCTCTTACAGATAGAAGAAGTAAGGGCGGAGATACAGAGGGAACTAAGGAACTACTTTGAGGCCAATGACCAACCAGAATGTGCCATAGTAATATTATGGGAAGCTCATAAATCAGTGATAAGAGGAATACTGATTAAGCATGGTGCAAGAATAAAAAGGGAAAGGAATAAACAATTAACAGCATTTTTAGACAAGCTTAAAATATTAGAAATGGAGCATAAGCGTAAAAAGGCAAATACAGAGCTTGGGGAATTAGGTATTGTAAGAAAGCAGATAATAGAGTTAATGCAATACAGAGCCAAAACGGCAGTACAAATCTCGAGAAAGGTATCTTACGAATCGGGAAATAAGTGCGGAAGAACTTTAGCAAAATCTATGCAGAATCAAAAAACAAGATCTTATATACCCCAGATAGTGACATCGGAGGGAGTAAAGAAAGTAGTACCAAAACAAATAACGGGAGAGTTCAGGAATTTTTATTCTCTGTTGTATAAACTACCGGTAGTAGGAAAATCACAGAAAGAGATGGATGACTACCTGGCACAGACAGAAAAAATATGAAAAAAAAAGGCAAGGCACCTGGCCCAGATGGGTTGACACCACAGTACTTGCATGTCTTGGCCCCCATCTTGGGACCATACATGGAAAGATTATTTAATGAGAGAGGCCCTGAGGGAGCGTTTACCAGAGATACACTGACTGCCTATCTTTCACTAATTTTGAAGGAGGGCAAAGATCCCTTGAACTGCGGAAGTTACAGGCCTATATCGCTCCTGAATACAGACCTAAAGATTTTCACAAAAATTTTAGCGTCTAAAATGGCAACGGTACTTTCGAAAATTACCCACTTGGATCAAGTTGGATTCATGATAGCGAGAGAAGCGAAAGACAATACCACAAGGGTTCTTAACCTAATTCATATAGGTAAAAAAGCAAAAATTCCCTGTGTCATACTGAGCACCAACGCAGAAAAGGCATTTGACAGCATTAGTACTCAAATATCGGTTATAATAAGCAGACTGTGCAGATGTATGGGGTCACCAAACCGTCACCACTTGTGCTCAGAAGGGGGATAAGCAATGCCCAATCACCAGCTTCATATGCTCAGTCACTCTCGTGACAGAGCGAACAGGCAGATAAAGCAGCTTCTCTTAGGCTTCCAAACCGGAACAGTAGCTCAGGACCACTCACATATGAGACCTCTAATTTCCCAGCATTTGACCCTCACAGCACCGTGTTGTCATTGTTCAGCCTTGATGGTCATTTCACCATCAAACAAACATGGCGGCAGTAAGCCATGTGCCCACATCTGTAGGCCAAAGGTGACTGAGCATATGGAGCTGGTGAGTGGGCATTGCTTATCCCCCTTCTGAGCACAAGTGGTGACGGTTTGGTGACCCCATACATCTGCACCGACAGTCTGCTTATTATAACCGATATTTGAGGACTAATGCTGCATATCAATCTATGAACTGTACCCCATTGGTGATTTTTTACATATTGTCAGTGTCAGCTGACGAATTGGTAGGGGCTGGATTGTGGTCTCCCCTTGCGCTACTGGAATATTTTACCTATGTGTGTCTGATTATTCTTTTTATATATATTTCCAATATATTTAGGGAAAAAAAAATTAGAAATATATTGAATATGGCCAAAATTGTAGCATTTAAAATATATTTCTAATATATTTGGGGGGAAAAATAATTTTTTAAAAAATATATTTTAAATATATTTTTCTTCCATGTGGGAGAGGATGTTTGAGTCAACATTTGGGCCAACAAAATGTACCAAAATCCAGGAAACAAATTATAAGATCTTAACTAGATGGTACAATACACCAGATAAATTACATAAATGGTACCAACAGGAATCAGATAGGTGTTGGAGGTGTGGGGAAGAGGAAGGTACTTTGTATCATATTTTCTGGAATTGCAGATTATAAGATTGAGGGAGATGCAGCTTTCTGCCTATTACAGATATCGGAGATACCAAGAAGGAAATATGAAAGATCTATATTACCCCATATGATGAATGCGGCAAGAGCATGTATACCCCAGCACTGGAGGAAGATACAGGCTCCTTCAGTGATTGAATGGGTAAGAAAATTAGAACATATAAGTAAAATGGAAGAATTAGTGTTTAACGCACAACATAAACAGGAGCAATATAAGCTGATATGGGGAACATGGAATCTATTTATGATTTCGGAAGAGGGGAGGCGGGTGATCACCTAGAATATAAGCCCAGAGGCTTAACCGGTATTAAATTAGTAGGAAGCTGCTTGATAACCAGTTAACCTCCATATTTTCCCTTTCTTTCTTTTCTTTTTTTCTTTTCGTTTGTTTTTTTTTTTTTTTTTTGTTTCGTTGTATGTGCTGAGTGTGTGGATGAGAGTGGGATGAGATGAATGGGGGATGGGAGGGAGGAGGGGTGGGATAGAAAGGGAAAAGGGGAGAGGAAAGAGGTCGGACAGGAGGATGAGGTGGAGGGAAAGACAATTAAAGAGAGGAGCAAAATGGAGAGAGCCGGAAGAATCTTGCTGTCTTAACAATGCCCCCTTCTCTTTTTCTTCTTTTTTTAGGAGTAGATGATAAATGATTGTTGATTTTTCTTTTCTCTTTTTGCTCTTGGAGGATTGTAATATATTTGAGATAAGAGAAAGGAGGTTTTTATGATCATTGTGCTCTGATTACCTCATTGGTTTTGTATGCTATGATGTTTGTACCGGCTCTCTTTCCTCCTTTTTTTTTTTTTTTCTCTGAAATCAAAATAAAATAAAGTGATAAATAAAAAAAAGAAAAGGCCTGCATCCTAAATGTGACAGATCAGAGTTAGCCTGATGTAAGTGGACACAAGTCCATTTACATCTGGCTACCCATAAAGCCACCACAAGTCTGTGGTAAATGTAGACATACTCTGAATGGGCATGGACATCAAAACACTGACATCTGTCCCATTCAGCTCCAGTTATAATTGCTGGAGCGCTGTGACAGAGTCCTGTCAGGAAAGCTATGGTGGGTTCAGACTAGGGTCCAAACACACCTGAGCTCATCCCATCTAATTAGTGGTTGTGAAAAAAATTCTAAAATAAACATAAGACTCTGTTACTTTATAATATGTGTAATTTTAGAATAGTAATGGTTATTAACCACTTCAGCCCTGGAAGGTTTTACCCCCTTCCTGACCAGGCCACTTTATTCAACTTGGCACTGCGTGAATTTAACTGACAATTGCACGGTCATGCAATGCTGTATCCAAACAAAATTTATGTCCTTTTTTTCCCCACAAACAGAGCTTTCTTTTGGTGGTATTTGATCACCTCTGAGCTTTTTATTTTCTGTGATATTAATAAAAAAATAGCGAAAATTTTGCAAAAAGTTGACATTTTATACTTTGTCTTTAAAAAAATATACAATATATTCAATTTATATATATATATATATATATATATAGGCCAAAATATATTTAGCTACATGTCTTTGACAAAAAAAATCTCAATAAGCGTATTTTTATTTGTTTGCGCAAAAGTTATAGCGTCTACAAACTATGGTGTAAATACTGGAATTTACGTAGTTTTTTCTTTCTGACTGCCTATCTCACTTCTTGAAGTGCTAAAATGGCAGGGCAGTACAAAACAAATCCCAAATTACCACTTTTTGGAAAGTAGACTTCCTAAGGAATGTCCTGAGAGGCATGTTGAGCTCATTGAATATTTAATTTTTTTGTCACAGGTATTTGAAAAATGACTAAAAAAAAAGATTTTTTTTTTTTACAAAAAGTTGTCATTGAAATTATATATTGCTCACACATGCCATGGGTATATGTGTAATTACACCCCAAAATATATTCTGCTGCTTCTCCTGAGTACAGGGATACCACATGTGTGAGACTTTTTGGGAGCTGAGCTGTGTACGGGCCCCTGAAAACCAATTACCACCTTCAGAATTTCAAAGGGTGTAAATTGCTCATTGCACTTTCTCACTACCTATCACGGTTTTGGAGGCTCTGAAATGTCAAGATAACACAAAATTCCCCAAAATTACCCCATTTTGAAAAGTAGACACTCCAAGGTATTTGCTGAGAGGCATGGTTAGTCCATGGAATATTTTATATTTTGCCACAAGTTTTGGGAAAATTACACTTTTTTTCTTTTTTAAACACAAAGTTGTCACTAAAAGATAAATTGCTCACACATGCCATGGGTATATATTGAATGACACCCCAAAATACATTCTGCTGCTTCTTCTGAGTACAGGGATACCACATGTGTGAGACTTTTTGGGAGCCTAGCTGTGTACGGGACCCCAAAATCCAATCACTGACTTCAAGCTTTCTAAAGGCGTAAATTGCGATTTTACTTCCTCACTGCCTATCACAATTTTGGAGGCCCTGAAATTTCAAGATATCACAACCCCCCCCCCCCCCAAATGACCCCATTTTGGAAAGTAGACACTGCAAGCTATTTGCTGAGAGGCATGGTGAGTCCATGGAATGTGTTTCTATTTTGCCACAAGTTTTGGAAAAATTATTATTATTATTAAAGGCATTTCATGGCCTTTAAAACTGTTATAGGTATTGAGGAGTGAAATCAACAATTTACGCCCTTAGAAATCCTGAAGGCGGTGATTCGTTTTCGGGGTCCTGTACGTGACTAGACTGCCAAAAAGTCTCACACATGGGGTATCCCTATACTCAGGAGAAGCAGTAAAATGTATGTTGGGGTGTCATTTCAAATATATTCATGGTATGTGTGAGAAATATATCACTTAGTGGCAACTTTGTGTAAAAAAAATAAAAAATAATAATTTTCCTGAAACGTGTGGCAAAATATAAAATATTCCATGGACTCACCGTGTCTCAGCAAATAGCTTGGAGTGTCTACTTTGCAAAATGGGGTCATTTGGGGGGAGTTGTGCTATCTTGAAATTTCAGAGTCTCCGAAACTGTGACAGGTAGTGGGAAAGTAAAATAAGCAATTTACGCCATTAGAAAACCTGAAGGTGGTGATTGGTATTTTGGGGTGTCATTTCACATATACCCATGGCATGCATGAGCAATATATAATTTAATGACAACTTTGTGTAAAAAAAAAAAAAAAAAAATTGTCATCTTCCCGAAACTTAGGGCAAAATATAAAATACTCCATGGACTCAATATGCCTCTCAGCAAATAGCTTTGGGTGTCTACTTTCCAAAAAAGGGATATTTGGGGGGTGTTTAAACTGTCCTGGCATTTTATGCTCAATCTTAGCCACACATCACCCACTCTTCTAACCACTTGAAAACCAAGCCTTTTCTGTGACTTTTTGTTTACGTGAAAAAATATTTTTTTTTACTAGAAAATGACTTTTAACCCCCAAAAATTATATATATTTTTTTAAAGCAGAGGCCCTACAGAACAAAATGGTGGATGTTGCAATTTTTTTTGTCACACTGTATTTGCGCACAGATTTTCTAAACGCAATTTTTGCAAAAAAAATTAAATTTAATGCACAAATATACTATATATTTCCTAATTGTTTGGTAAAATTTAAAAGATGATCTAATGCCGAGTACATAGATACCAAACATGACATGCTTTATGTAGCACCCTACAAGGTAGGTGCTAGGTAAAGTGTAGTAGGTCTTGTCTGCTTATCAGCAAGGCCATGAATTTCAGCTAGGATGGCATGTGTTCCCAGGTGTGCCTGTTGAGTTGGGGAGACTCCCCACTGTGTCCCAATGAGGGCTCTCATTGGGCAGTGGAGGAAACTTGACCAATAGCACACCAGGTATCCATCCTGGAAGGGCAGATTCTGCCGCAGAGCATTCTGGAAGAGGATAAAAGTTTGTGGGGAGCACATGACAGATGGTCATTGGCGGGAAGCAGAGTCCCCGGAAGGAGGGTACGGCTGTCTCTCCTCCTGACAGGAAGGATTGGTATCCCCCAGGTGGCTTGCCTGAGGGGGTACAGGGCTGAGCTGCAGAGAGGATTTGGTGTTCCGAGGACCAGCGGAGCTGAAACGGGACAAGTTTCAGGAAAGCATTCCCAGTCGTGAGTACTGCAAACTGCCCCTGGGGTCTGCCTCGGTGCAGGAGCAGAGTAAAGGGGGTGTCAGTGTTGACCCTGAAGAGTAAAAGGGGGTGCCAGTGGTTGGGCCCTGAAGTGCAGAGTGTACAGTGCAGTGTGTACAGTGTTAAGAGTTGCAGCTGCATTACAAGAGGCTACCTCAGTCAGGAAGGACTGTAGGGAGCAGTGTCAAAGACTTTTAAGCTAACCAGAGCATCAGAAGTTAATCTTCAGTACAGTCAAGGACACCTGTGATAATTAGATTGCCAGGTGAGCCCAATTTACGTAAGGAAAAACTACTAAAGGAGGGTGTTGCAGAGCACCATTTTCTTGCAAGAAAAAGGATCTCTCTGCTAGAGATGGCCTTGCGGTTCACTTGGCGGTCGGTTCGCAGCGAATTTCGCTTGTTCGCTACCCGCCAATTTTGCGAACACATGGCGTTGTTCGCGGTGGCCATATTAGTTTACATTGGGGAGAACTTTGACCCATCACACAGCCGTCAGGTGGAACGGGACAGCCAATTAAAACATTTCAGCACATGGACATGCCCCCTACCCTATAAATAGACCTGAGCTGTCGGCCATTTCACATTCCGCTTTTTGCCAGTGTAGGGAGAGGTCTGCTGTGCTCATGAGGGAGAGATTGCCAGACACAAATAGCTCTGTGAAGATCCACAAAAGTCCTTTTCAGGGCTGGTATTTTGGTATAGGTCTATCTTTTCAGGTTAGGGGCAGGTATCCAGTCTGTGCTTTAGGGGCAGTTATAAATCGGCATCTGCAGTGACACAAATCGCTCTGTTAATGTCCACAAAAGTAATTTAAAGACCTGCAATTTCGCTATAGGTCTATTACAGTCTCTTCAGTATAGGGACAGGTATCCAGTCTGTGCTTTAGGGGCAGTTAGAGAGATCGGCTGCAGTCACACAAATCGCTATGTTAATGTCCACAAAAGTCATTTAAAGGGCTGCAATTTTTGGTATAGGTCCAGTCTCTTTTCAGGTTAGGGGCAGGTATCCAGTCTGTGCTTTAGGGGCCATTAGAGATCAGCAGCAGTGAAACAAATCGCTCCGTTAATGTCCACAAAAGTCATTTAAAGGGCTGCAAATTTTTTGGTATTGCTGTGCAGTGCACTAAAAAGGGGGGTGGGGGTGGGGGAGGGGGGTAATCCACAGTATAATATACTTTGTAGAAATCCACAAAAATAACCGTGCTAGGCACAATAAGGGGAAATTATAAATAAATGGATAATTAAAAAACAAGAGTGAAAAAACAATAAAGCTGCAGCTATAGTGGGATACACCAAGTAGCAAATATAAAAGATAAAGCTGTGCTAAATGAAAATAAATATTATTGCAATGTATACATAAATATAAATTGGTAAACAATCAAGTTCCAAAAATTAAATATCACAGTTTCTGCAAATTAATACCACAGTGTCCATAAATCAAAATCAACGAAAATATGAAATAGATAAAGTCCAAACATCTGCACATATAATTTAGACTTTCTATTTCATATTTTCGTTGATTTTGATTTATGGACACTGTGGTATTAATTTACAGGAAACTGTGGTATTTAATATTTGGAACTTGATTGTTTACCAATTTATATTTATGTATACATTGCAATAATATCTATTTTCATTCAGCGCAGCTTTATCTTTTTTACTTTGTAGAAAGCATATTATAGTGGATTAGTAGTATTATTGTGCACTGTGCAGCATTGTGACAGGTGTGGTGACTGAGCGTTGCTGCAGCAATACTACACACAGTGACAAAAGCACTTATAATGTATTATTATAACTGGTGTGATAGACCAATGCGCCCCCCCCCCCCCCAATACCACATATGGAAGTGGGGTGTTATCTGAGTATACTTTTACATGTTTATTTGTGTCCTGCAACAATATTGCCTCTTTTGCTGAGTTAAGTCTGATACACACAGTGCCAAACTCACTGGCCAATTTTTGTTGAACTGCTGTGATAGACCAGTGGCCCCCCAATACCACATATTGAAGTGGGGTGTTATTTAACAGTATCATTTTCTAAGAGTGTATTTTAGTCCTGCAAAAATTTGGCCTCTTGTTGTGTAAACTGTGCTACACACTGTGACAACAGTTACTGGCCAATTGTTTGTAGAACTGGTGTAATAAACCTGTGCCCCCCCCCCCAATACCACAGATTGAAGTGGGGTGTTATCTGAGTATACTTTTACAAGTGTATTTGTGTCCTGCAACAATATTGCCTCTTTTGCTGAGTTAAGTCTGGTACACACAGTACTAAACTCACTGGCCATTTTTTTTTAACTGGTGGTATGGACCAATGGCCCCCCAATACCACATATTGAAGTGGGTGTTATCTGAGTAAACTTTGACAAGTGTATTTGTGTCCTGCAACAATATTGCCTCTTTTGCTGAGTTAAGTCTGGTACACACAGTGCCAAACTCACTGGCCAATTTTTTGAACTGGTGTGATAGACCAGTGGCCCCCAATACCACATATTGAAGTGGGGTGTTATTTAACAGTATAATTTTCTAAGAGTGTATTTTAGTCCTGCAAAAATGTGGCCTCTTGATGTGTAAACTGTGCTACACACAGTGACAACAGTTACTGGCCAATTATTTGTAGAACTGTTGTAATAAACCTGTGGCCCCCCAATACCACAGATTGAAGCGGGGTGTTATCTGAGTATACTTTTACAAGTGTATTTGTGTCCTGCAACAATATTGCCTCTTTTGCTGAGTTAAGTCTGGTACACACAGTACCAAACTCACTGACCATTTTTTTGAACTGCTGTGATAGACCAATGGCCCCCCAATACCACATATTGAAGTGGGGTGTTGTCTGAGTAAACTTTTACAAGTGTATTTGTGTCCTTCAACAATATTGCCTCTTTTGCTGAGTTAAGTCTGGTACACACAGTGCCAAACTCACCGGCCAATTTTTTGAACTGGTGTGATAGACCAGTGGCCCCCCAATATCACATATTAAAGTGGGGTGTTATTTAACAGTATAATTTTCTAAGAGTGTATTTTAGTCCTGCAAAAATTCGGCCTCTTGCTGTGAAAACTGTGCTACACACAGTGTCAATAGTTACTGGCCAATTATTTGTAGAACTGTTGTAATAAACCTGTGGCCCCCCAATACCACAGATTGAAGTGGGGTGTTATCTGAGCATACTTTTACAAGTGTATTTGTGTCCTGCAACAATATTGCCTCTTTTGCTGTGTTAAGTCTGGTACACACAGTGCCAAACTCACTGGCCAATTTTTTGAACTGGTGTGATACACCAATGCCCCTCAATACCACATATTAAAGTGGGGTGTTATCTGAGTAAACATTTACAAGTGTATTTGTGTCCTGCAACAATATTGCCTCTTTTGCTGTGTTAAGTCTGGTACACACAGTGCCAAACTCACTGGCCAATTTTTTGGACAACTGGTGTGATAGACCAGTGCCCCCCCAATACCACATATTGAAGTGGGGTGTTATCTGAGTAAACTTTTACAAGTGTATTTGTGTCCTGCAACAATATTGCCTCTTTTGCTGTGTTAAGTCTGGTACACACAGTGCCAAACTCACTGGCCAATTTTTTGAACAACTGGTTTGATAGACCAGTGCCCCCCCCCCCCCCCAATACCACATATTGAAGTGGGGTGTTATTTAACAGTATAATTTTCTAAGAGTGTATTTTAGTCCTGCAAAAATGTGGCCTCTTGTTGTGTAAACTGTGCTACACACTGTGACAACAGTTACTGGCCAATTGTTTGTAGAACTGGTGTAATAAACCTGTGGCCCCCCAATACCACAGATTGAAGTGGGGTGTTATCTGAGTATACTTTTACAAGTGTATTTGTGTCCTGCAACAATATTGCCTCTTTTGCTGAGTTAAGTCTGGTACACACAGTACTAAACTCACTGGCCATTTTTTTTAACTGGTGGGATAGACTAATGGCCCCCCAATACCACATATTGAAGTGGGGTGTTATTTAACAGTATACTTTTCTAAGATTGTATTTTAGTCCTGCAAAAATTTGGCCTCTTTTGCTGTGTTAACTGTGCTACACGCAGTGACAACAGTTACTGGCCAATTATTTGTAGAACTGGCGGACCGGCAGATAGGGAGGAGAGGCAGGCAGAACTTGCATTGCACAAGAGGTACAAAGCAGACTGCAAATGTATAAGGAGCGAGCCATCAACCATGTACAGTCACATCTGGTGCTCCCAGGACGCTGTCACATGGCTCCGCAGTGTGGGCTTTTTTTAATGTGTCCGTTGCTGACCACAGTGTTGCCATCTGCAGCCTTTGCAGTCAACGCATAAGTTGCGGTAAGCCCAAAACTCACCTAGGGACCACCGCCTTAAGAAGGCACCTGAAATCCTATCACCGAGCCCAGTGGGAGCAACACCGTCAGAACCGACAAAGTCACACTCCAGGCTCTCACCGTCCAGCCTCTTCTCCTTCTCCTGTCTCCTCACAGTTGTCCTCCACTCCACCTTCCATGATGCTGTCATCACGTTGTTCCTCCTGAGTATGGCGATACCACATGTGTGAGACTTTTCCACAGCCTGACCACATACAGAGGCCCAATATTCAAGGAGCACCGTCAGGTGTTCTAGAAGCAAAAATTACACATATAATTTTCTGACCACCTATCACACTCTTGAAGGTCCTGGAGCACCAGGACAATGGAAACGCCCACAAAATTACCCCATTTTGGAAAGAAAACACCCAACACATAATATAGGAGGCATAATGAGTCTTTTGAACATGTCATTTTTTTCCACAAGTTTTTGGAAAATGTGGAAAGAAAACCAAAACGCATTTTTTTTACACAAAGTTGTCCATGTATAAGACATTTTTAACACATAGCATGTACATGGCAAATATTACACCCCAAAATACATTCTGTTACTCCTCCTGAGTATAGCAATACCACATATGTGGCATGGATGTGGCACAGATGAGGCACGGATGTGGCACGGATAAGGCATGGATGAGCACGGATGAGGCATGGATGAGCATGGATGTGGCATGGATGAGCACTGAGGTGGCATGGGTGGGCATGAATGTGGCATTGATGAGCACTGAGGTGGCATGGGTGGGCATGGATGATGCATGGATGAGGCACGGATGATACATGGATGGGGCACAGATGAGGCACTGTGATGGGGCACAGATGAGGCACTGTGATGGGGCATGTTTGAGGCAGAGGAGGTGTGCAGCTGCAGTTTCTCTCCTCTCCTCGCACGCTGTACCGATTGCTGTGTACAGCGCGTGAGGAGAGGAAAGAAATGAACCAGACATGCTTTGTTGTGAAGTGAACGCTCCGTCATTGGACGGAGCGATCACGTGGTAAAGGACCACTCTCATTGGCCATTTACCACGATCCTTGATGCGTCGGGTCCCCGGGACCCGGCGAACACGGACGCTCCCGTGTGCGCGCCCCAGGGGATGTGCGGGAACGCGATTCTGGGAGGACATCCATGTACGCCCTCCCAGAACTAGACGACCGTGCTGTAGCCGTCTTTTGGCTATGGCCCGGTCAGCAACTGGTTAACCACTTGCCTACTGGGCACTTAAACCCCCTTCCTACCCAGGCCAGTTTTCAGCTTTCAGCGTCGCATTTTGAATGACAATTGTGCGGTCACACTGTAACCAAATTACATTTTTTATCATTTTTTCACACAAATAGAGTTTTCTTTTGATGGTATTTGATCACTACTGGGGGTTTTATTTTTTGCTGAACAAACAAGAAAAGCCCGAAAATTGGAAAAAAAAAACAGTTTTATTATAAAATTTTGCAAAAAGGTAATTTTTCTTCTTCATTGATGTGCGCTAATGAGGCAGCACTGATAGGCTGCACTGATAGGCACTGATAAGGCAGCACTGATAGGCACTGATAAGGCGGTACTGGTGGGCACTGATAGGTGGCACTGATGGGTAGCACTGATGGGTGGCACTGATAGGTGGCACCAATGTGCACTGATGGGCGGCACTGAAGGGGGTTGATAGGTGGCACTGAAGGGCACTGATAGGTGGCACTAATAGGTGGCACTGATGGGTGGCACTTATGGGCACTGATAGGCACTGGTAGGTGGCACTGATTGGCAGTACTGATAGGCAATGATAGGTGGCACTGGTGGGCACTGATAGGTGGGACTTGTAGGCACTGGTAGGTGGCACTGGTGGGCACTGGTAGGTGGCACTGACTTGCACTGGTAGGTGACACTGGTGGGCACAGATGAGTCGGCAGTGGCTTCTCTCTTCGAGATGCCCCTCTTGTAAAAGCCGGTGATCGGCTTTTTTTTTCTTCTCACGCTGTTAGCATCTCTGTTTACATTACGTGATCAGCTGTCTTTGGCTGACAGCTGATAACGTGGTAAGGGGCAGAAAAAACGCTTGACGTTTGTGAACGTGTGTAGCGCTTTAGGCATGTCAAATTATGTTTTCTGGCCATTTAATTTATTTAACATTCATTCACTAAACATGCCTCGCGTTAAAACGTGTCAAAAAAATGTTCTGTAAAAATGCCTCTAAACTCCTCTAAATGCCTATGTGTGCATTGACACATAGGGATTCATTTACTAAAACTGGGGAGTGCAAAATCTGGTGCAGCTGTGCATGGTAGCCAATCTACGTCTAACTTCAGCTTGTTCAATTAAACTTTGAAATGTTCCCAACAGCTCTTGCTGGGTGCTGAAGGTACCAAGGCCAAGAAGCCATTTTTTTTTACTTGAGGCTGCGATGCAATTTTTGTTTTTTCAAATTTAATGTTTAGAGATACGGCAGCCTTGCCCACAAGTAATATGGTGGGTGGGAGGCGACACTGGATTACTTCTGGGCAAGGCTGTCATAGTGTCCTGTACTTCAGGACCAGCCTGCAACCAGGTTCCTATGGGGATAACACATCACTAATGCCGTTCAAAATGCCAGTAAATTTCAGATGCTATCGTTCAGAGGTGAGGGAAGTTTTCCTACATTCCTCCTTAGTCCTAATTTACAATATAACAGAGGAGGGGAAGCCTAGAATGGCTTTCCACAGTTCTCTGCTACATTGTATCTGGGATTTGGGGTAAGTTTACAAGCATAACAAAAGTTTGTGTGCCAAATCTGAACGCCACTCAAGTCAATGGGAGCAAAATGCTCTGGGGACAATGTGTCAAAGAAAAAAAAAATGTTTTAGTTGCTGTTTGGCAGGCAGCAGCAATTTTATTCACCCTTAAGGGGAAACATTAAAATAAAAAAATCCTATTACAAAACCTGCCTGGGGAATGCCCTGAAGCTGCCTGTAAAGTGGCACATCTGTACGATAAAAATACAACCTACTGCAGCCAAACTGACATTTACAAAAAAAAAATGCCATTGATATTGCCGGTAAATGACAGCTCCCGGCAGCTCCTTCTGTATGTAAACAGGAAATCCCCTATCCTAAATGAGGGGGGAAATCACAAATTAATGGGGGGCATCAGAAAAAAAGTGTGGGATTCCCCTAAAAATACATACCAGACCCTAATCCTTGATATGGGTATGGATGTAAAGGGGGACCTCACTCAAAAAAAAACAAACAAAAAAAAACATAAAACAGTATGCCCCAAATCTATACCAGAACCTTATTCAAAGAAGTCTGGCTGGCTGGGATGATGCCAGATTGGGTACAAATTCATGTATTAGGTGCAATACTATTCTACCTCACAAAAGTGAATGTATGGTTCCTTATATCCTAGGTACTGGTTTTCTGTGTTGTGTCTCTTTGTTACATTTAAAATATTACAGCATGTCCTTCCTTGTCCTTATTGACATCACTATTTACAGTATGTATGTTACAATGGAATTAGGAAGAAAATTGAAAATATATAATTTTATTTCCTGATGCCTATCTATGGAAGCATACAACAATCCAGGGTATTGAGCTATATGAGAAGGGTTAGTCCAGAGGAAGGTCAAAGGTTTATATAGCTTATCACTAGTCCTGTGGGTTAAAAGAGGGTGGGGCCACCAAGCTTATGTAAGCTGCCATGGATAGACAGTATATCAGTGCCATAGATCTTATTTATCTTAGTTATATCTAAAGTTTCTACATAACCCAAAATAAAAATACACTTCGCTCTGACTGAAGTAGCTATCCAGTCATTAAACATGAACTCCAGGAAAAGTAAAAATCCTGCCTTTCTGTGAGATTACTCCTGCACTGCAAGGTTTACATGTTTGTTTACATGTTTGTTTACATCTGAGGAACTTAGAAAAGCAGTTTTGCTTACCTGTTTTTGTAGGCACCTCTATCCTTTAGGAATGGTCCCCACAGCCTCTTCTATCCTATGCTCATGTGACTGAATGCCCTCTGACGTCATTAGGACTGATGCAGGACCCATAGCCCTGCATTAGACGTAAAAACACCAAGGAACAGTCTACTGTCAAAGCATAGGAAAGCAGCATCTGCTGGGGGTGCAGATAAGTGGGTAAGTAAAACTGCTTTTTTTCATCCCCTAGGAATAAATGAGCATTTATCCTTTGCAGTACAGGGCGGACCCGTTGCACAGGAGGATTTGTACTTTTCCTGCTGTTGAGCTTTAAAGCAGCCATATAATACTCTATAAATATGACATTTTAAAACATTTAATACTAGAGCTCATTTAAAAACTCTAGAAAAGAACTAGAGGTTTGGCGCATAGCAACCAACAGTTTTTTTGTATCTGAATGATGTTTCCTTCCTGGGTACTAAGGAGCCTTTAGTAGGCCTTTGGAACACACATATATATATATATATATATATATATATATATATATATATATATATATATATATATATGGCATTATTATATTTATCCTATTTTCAAGACACACTTTGGAATATATTTTGTTATATACAGTACATAGGAGTTAATAATTATGTTTTACACTAGTTCAGTAAGTAAATATTTGCTTTTTACGAGATTTATAAGAAAGTAAAGATTTACTGGTCTAATGTTAAATCTCCGTGGCGACTTTTTTTAATGTCTTGGTTTGTATATGTATGACAGAATCTTACTCATCATAAATGAATGTGACATTAAACAGCAAGCATACTTACTGAACAATTACTGTTCAATGCAGTCATTTCTGGAGTATTAGTCAACACATGGTTAAAATTTCTCACGAATCAGACAAATTGGAGAGAAATTCACAATATTTTCAAATTAGGTTGTTTCCAGAGGACTAACAATAATGTAATTCCTATTGTAACAAAAGTACATCATATTGCTTACTTTTATATTTTCAGAAGCAGCTAAGTACTATCTCAAATAGAGCAGCCTTTCCTCCTGAGTGCCAGTGTCATTGCAGCAAATACAAAGCCAAAAAACAGACAGCCAGTTGTCTTTTGAGAACTTGCCCAGTTTGTTAAATAAAGACTGTTTCCTCGTAGTTCCTGTTTTGCAACCTTTAGGAGAGCAAATATACAAGGCAGACATTAGAGAGACAATCTTTTATGCACAGGCAAAATGGATATTGCGCACTACCATAGACATTGACGAGACAGATAACATACACGAAAAACAGTAGTTCCTATGTCTAATTGAGAGAAAAAGCTCAGAGAAGACTTGTTCTGCTTCCAAATAAACCTCATAATTGTAAAGAACCGTTGACTGCATTGACAAATTTGCATCAATGCCTTGATTCCTGGCTAGTCAAATGTTATATTATACTGCCATCAACTGATGGGCTTCTGTAAATGCATACAACAACTAATTTCACTTGATAGTGGTATTTTGACTTAACTTAATTTCCAATGAAGCACCAGTAAACCCCTGGGTAGATATTCTACCAATTTATTTTCTCTTGCAGGGATAACTGTGAAATTTACCCACGCTCTAAAGGAAAAGAAATTATTGTTTAATAGCCGTAATGGGTTTTAGAGTATTTTGGGCTGTAGCCAACTAAGACTTAGACATGGATGTTCAGGCATAGAGAATGCACTGAGCTTTGTTTGTGTGTGGTTTTACTGGCAGAAAACCTTTACTAAAGACGTTCTAATTGAACCCTTCCACAATAATAGTCCCAAAGAAGGTTTTTTTTTTTCTTTTTTTTTTTTACTAGAGTAAATAAATGAAAATGCATTGCACTTCAAAGGAAGAAGTATTCACATGTCTGATGTTCAATTACAATTCACTTTATTAATATTATTATTTTTTTCTTTTTAGCTGTTTTTGCTCTTCCATGATCTTTTGATTCCCCAAGTACCGACCCTGAGCTTGTTGACTGTTTCTTCACCCTTACATCAATCCACACTTTCACTTCTTTGCTTGTATATAAAAAAGGTGTTCTGCCAAGGGGTCAGAACTCTAGACTGGTTAGATGGTCAGGACAAATTTAGGGACACAAAGTAAAAAGTAAATAGTAGCACTTTATTGTGAGAAAATCATCGTATGTGAATACATAACCGTACAGATGTCGATCAAGTGTGTGGTTTACCAGTATAAACAAAGAACAAGACGTACAACATTAAACATAAAACAATAAACAGGGTACCGGCCGGTGCATAATAAATGTCATCACAGAGCTCTCATGTATCAAAAATAAATGCAGGTGGTGTATACCACTATTCAATTCTCCTGGTGATGTGTTCCTGTGGACGTTCGGGGAGTTAGGGGTTAATGGATTACTTCATGCTAAATTATGCAATGTAAGTGGAAGTATTGATTGGCAGGTTTGCCGGGATGGCTATTTCTCCATTGAACATCATTTGTAAGTAATGGGGGTATATTGGATTTTTCAGAGTTGGCACATTGACCTATAGCTCTGACGGCATCTGCCGTTGCTTCTCTTTTTTCCCCTTTAAATGATGTAGTCGGTTTACCAGACTTATCAGGAGTCTATGTGTGGCAGGAAAATTTATGGGGTATTAATTGCCCTTGGATGAAGTGGCTAAAAGTTATCACTTCTAGTTTTGTTTTTCCTGTTTTTCCTGTTCCTGACAGGTGTATCTTATTCCGTGGTGAGGAGGGGTATGTTCTATCGTTGCGGCCGTATAGTGGAGTGTCAGGTCTGTGAGTCCCGGAGCATCAGTACATGGGGACTTGTGTAGAGTGTATATGACGGTCACCGTTAGGCTGCTTAGTGGGGGGAAAGAAAGTAAAGGGGATGCCTCAGCAGGTTACTGCTCCGGTCCGACACTCTGTCGGCTTGCTGGCCGATGCTTCACCCCGTCAAATAGTGTGATGCTATTACTTACCTGACCTCCTAACTATAGCCGGGAAGCTCCGATTCTCCTCCTTCGTTGCGGTGTCTGGTGTAAAAGCCGATCCCGGTCTTCCTTGCTTCTATCAGCTCCGCTCGCTTCTATCAGCTCCGTCCGCCGTCCGCGTCTGGGACTCTCGTGGTTGCTCCGGCGGTGATGATGACGTCAACGCATTTCGCTTCCAAGTAGCGTAGCTTCGTCTGGACGTAAGTTAACCCGGTGCCTGTGCCCTTTTTGTATATGCCTTCACAGGTGATCCAGGTTAAGTTCGATCAGGTAATCAGGGAATTCTCATATGCTTGATTACACATCGGGTGGGTTCTCATGACAGGAATGATTAAGAAACTTTTGACATGTCATGTTATATTAGTCATTTCTTGGGTGCATGCAATTCAATGCTGGATGATTTAGTGGTATAACTGTCAATTCGTCCATCCCTACAGATACCAAGTATACAGTTTTTAAGGGGGAAAAAAAAAAAAAATTCTTCCATTTATCGGACAATATTGCCGCATATCTGCCCGTGTATGTCGGTCATTTTTTGACATTTTGCTTTTTTTGAAAAAAGTGTGTCTTTTTTGGTGGTAGACAAATCAAGGGAATCCTTGTTACTGGGACAGACATTGATAAAGACATATACTGGTTTGCTAAAGTTTAAATTTAAGGGACGTATGTGTGTATTGTAATTTGCTAGGGATAGAGTTTAGTTATATAACTGATACTTCTCTTTTCGTTTGGGAAGTGCTTTACTGGGAGAAAGTTTTTGTTCAGCAGGTTTGTTTATAGTAGTTTTTTCTGACGGTAAGTTTTCTCTGAGGTTTAAGAATGTAGTCCTTGTTATTTTTCCAAGAAAACCTGGAGGTTCATTTCTGTATTTAACCCTATAGGGGTGAGGCTATTTAGGTTATATATCCACCATTTTTCTTTTTGTAATAGGATACGGTTAAAGTCACCCCGTCTGGGGGAAATTTTTAGTTCATAAATTCCTTTAATTTTCGTATCTTTTAAGTTTCCATCATGATGTTCGGTGTAATGCCTGGCTAGTGGTTTATCCGGATTTTTTTCTCTGATTTCTCTCATGTGTTCGCCAATTCGTGTCTTGAGTTGTCGTTTCGTTTTCCCGATATAATTTTTGTTACATGGGCATGTGATCATGTATACTACTTTGGTTGTCGCACAATTCAGGAGGTTACGGATTTTGTATTCTTTCTCTCCTGAAGCGTTGTAGAATGTGTCTGTTCTGTCGATGTATGGACATACTTGGCATCTGCCGCATGCGAACATGCCTTTGGTTCTTAGGGTTTGCATTAACCAGGTTTCTTCTGCTTCCTTTGAGAACTCGGATTTTGTTAAGATATCCTTCAAATTCCTTGCTCGTCTAGCTACCATGTTGGGGTTGTCGCCTATTATTTCTTTTATGGTTGGTGTGCTGCTGAGGATACCCCAATGTTTCTTGAGGACTTGGCGTACTGACTCCCATTGTGTTCCATATTGTGTGATTATTCTAGTCGCCCCAATTGCATCCTTTGTCTGTGGGCTTTTTTTCACTAGAAGTTCTTTTCTTTCTCGTTTACTGGCTTTTTCCTTTGCTTTCCTCAGCTGCTTATGTGAGTATCCTCTTTCCCGGAATCTTTCATAAAGATTTTTACTTTCACGGTAGTAGTCTTCTTGTTTCGAGCAATTTCGCTTTATCCTCAAAAATTGGCCTGTGGGTATTCCATTCTTTAGCCATTGAGGGTGGTGGCTGTCGGCTTTCAGTAATGTATTCGCTGCCGTTGTTTTGCGGAAGGTGTTTGTTATCAGTTCGTTGTCCTGATTGCTGATCCACAGGTCTAGGAAAGAAATCCTGGTTTGGTCATAGGTATACGTTAGGTGTATGTTTCGGTTATTTGTGTTTAGGGTTTTGATGAATGTATGCAGTGTCTTGATGTCTCCTCGCCAAACCATTAGCACGTCGTCTATATACCTTAACCAGGTATGTGCATGTTCCTTGTATATGTCGTTTGGGTATACAATCTCTTCTTCCCATAATCCTAGGTGTAGGCATGCGTATGCCGGTGCCCATGACGCTCCCATAGATGTACCTTGAATCTGTTTGTAGTAACGGGAGAGAAATTGAAAGTTGTTGTTGTTTAAGGCGAATGTGATAAGGTCTATCAGGAATTCGTTTTGGTGGCTGAAGTCTGTATGGTATTTTTCCAGAAAACTCTCAATTGCTTTTATTCCCCATTCATGGGGTATTGAGGTGTACAGGGATTCGACGTCTATGCCCACTAACCAGGTTTCGCCTTCTATTTTTATTTTGTCAATCTTTTCCAGGACGTCTCTTGTGTCTTGAACATAAGATTCAAGGTTTGTGACCATTTCTTTTAGGAGTGCATCCAGGTATTTTCCTACCTTCTCTAAGGGCCCATTGATCGCTGATACGATAGGTCTTCCGGGGGGATTTTCCAGAGACTTGTGCACTTTCGGTATTGCATAGAAAACTGGTATATTGTAATCCTTTACACTTATGTATTCTGCCTCCTGTTTTGTGAGAAGGCCTTCCCCTTTGGCCCATTTGATTTTCTCATTTAGTTCTTTTACCAGTTTAGGGAATGGGTTATTCTCTAATCTTTTGTATGTGTCCGTTACGTTCAGTAGTCTGAGGACTACTGCATTTACAGCATATTGGACTAAGAACAAAAGAACAAACAAGGGTGTAAGCAGGGTAACAAATTAGCATCCCCACTGGACTTGGCATACTGGATTTGACGCAAACAAAATGTTTTTATATAAACACAAATTTCGGATTCAGGGGAAAAAAAGATCAGTAAACAACAATTGTGGTGTGAGTATAAGGCTGGCCATACATTATACAATTTTCTTATTCAATTTCCTTTAGATTTACCTTTAACTATGTAATACAAGGGCCTGTCTGATTGTATTCAAAATTTCAAGTGTTTAGGTTTGACCCCCTATTATATGGTTTTGGTAAATCTAAAGGAAAATTGTACGAGAAAATTGCATAAGAGCCAGTTCACACTGGGGCGACTTGTCAGGCGACCTGGTCGCCTGACAAGTCGCCTGCCATAGATTAGCACAGGACCCGTTCTAATAGGAGCGACACAAGTCGCTCCGACTTGGAAAAAGGGTCCTGTGCTACTTTGGGGCGACCTGGAGCGACCTGCATTGACTTCAATGATATGAAGTCCGTGCATGCCGCTCCGAGGTCGCGGTGCGAGCTGCGCACCGCGACTTCACTGGTCGCCCCGGCAAGTCGGGTCGCGCCTATGTGAACCGGCTCTTAATGTATGACCAGCCTATGAATCACGCAAAGTTTGATGTGTGTTGTACATCTGCCAGAGTCACACAGCCTGGTGCTCCAGTGACGGCAGAGCGCCAACAGGAAGGAGATTGCTGAAACCGGAAGCAGGAAGCAGGACTGTGTGTGTGCGTGCGTGTGTGCAGAGAGAGGAGGAGGAGGAGAAGGTGCTGCGGGGGAGCCGGTGCGGGAGATCTCCAGGAACCGAGGGGTCCGGTAACTGAAGGGGAGGATCATCTGAGCGGCAGCAGAGGAGGACTAAAGTTCTGAGTACCCCCCCACCCCTCAGAAGAGCGGCGGCGGCGTCCGGGCTAGAACCCCCCTGTAAGGAAGCGGGCGGCGAGCGGACTGATAACCCCCCCTACCTTGTGTGGCGGCGGCGTCCGGTGCTAAGACCCCCCCTTGTTGCGGGCGGCGTGCAGGAACCCCTCCTCACAGAGAGGAGCAGAGGAGACTAGCTGACAGGGATTGACCGAGGGAGGCGAGGTGCTGTGAGGAGACGGTGCTGACTGACGCACTGTCAGGAACTGCTAGTGACAGGCTTAAAGGGACACACACTAGGTAAGTAAGACTGGTGACTTAGATTGAACAGTGACTGAGGGGGTAGTGTAGTACATGAGTAACTGTGAGTACCTAGTGCTACCTGAGTGTACTGTGAGTGGGTGCGTCTGACCGGGCTGCGACTCAGTGTTGTGCGTCTGACCGGGCTGTGCGACTGAGTGTTGTGCGTCTGACCGGGCTGTGCGACTGAGTGTTGTGCGGCTGACCGGGCTGTGCGACTGAGTGTTGTGCATCTGACCGGGATGTGCGACTGAGTGTTGTGCGTCTGACCGGGCTGTGCGACTCAGGGTGGTGCGTCTGACCGGGCTGTGCGACTCAGTGTTGGGCGTCTGACCGGGCTGTGCGACTCAGTGATGGGCGTCTGACCGGGCTGTGCGACTCAGTGTTGTGCGTCTGACCGGGCTGTGCGACTCAGTGTGTGCGTCTGACCGGGCTGTGCGACTCAGTGTTGTGCGTCTGACCGGGCTGTGCGACTAAGTGTTGTGTGTCTGACCGGGCTGTGCGACTCAGTGTTGTGCGTCTGACCGGGCTGTGCGACTTAGTGTTGTGCGTCTGACCAGGCTGTGCGACTCAGGGTGGTGCGTCTGACTGGGCTGTGCGACTCAGGGTGGTGCATCTGCCCGGGCTGTGCGACTCAGTGTGGTGCGTGTGACCGGGCTGTGCGACTCAGTGTTGTGCGTCTGACCGGGCTGTGCGACTCAGTGTTGTGCATCTGACCGGCTGTGCGACTGAGTGTTGTGCGGCTGACCGGGCTGTGCGACTGAGTGTTGTGCGTCTGACCGGGATGTGCGACTGAGTGTTGTGCGTCTGACCGGGCTGTGCGACTCAGGGTGGTGCGTCTGACCGGGCTGTGCGACTCAGTGTTGTGCGTCTGACCGGGCTGTGCGACTCAGTGTTGTGCGTCTGACCGGCTGTGCGACTGAGTGTTGTGCGGCTGACCGGGCTGTGCGACTGAGTGTTGTGCGTCTGACCGGGATGTGCGACTGAGTGTTGTGCGTCTGACCGGGCTGTGCGACTCAGGGTGGTGCGTCTGACCGGGCTGTGCAACTCAGTGTTGGGCGTCTGACCGGGCTGTGCGACTCAGTGTTGGGCGTCTGACCCGGCTGTGCGACTCAGGGTGGTGCGTCTGACTGGGCTGTGCGACTCAGGGTGGTGCGTCTGACCGGGCTGTGCGACTCAGTGTGGTGCGTCTGACCGGGCTGTGCGACTTAGTGTTGTGCGTCTGACCGGGCTGTGTGACTTAGTGTTGTGCGTCTGGCCGGGCTGTGCGACTCAGTGTTGTGCGTCTGACCGGGCTGTGCGACTTAGTGTTGTGCGTCTGACCAGGCTGTGTGACTGAGTGTGTGCGTCTGACCGGGCTGTGCGACTCAGTGTTGTGCGTCTGACCGGGCTGTGCGACTCAGTGTTGTGCGTCTGACCGGGCTGTGCGACCTAGCGTTGGCGTCTGACCGGGCTGTGCGACTAGTGTTGTGCGTCTGACCGGGCTGTGCGACTGAGTGTTGTGCGTCTGACCGGGCTGTGCGACTCAGTGTTGTGCGTCTAACCGGGCTGTGCGACTCAGGGTGGTGCGTCTGACCGGGCTGTGTGACTCAGTTTTGTGCGTCTGACCGGGCTGTGCGACTTAGTGTTGTGCGTCTGACCGGGCTGTCCGACTTAGTGTTGTGCGTCTGACCGGGCTGTGCGACTCAGTGTTGTGCGTCTGACTGGGCTGTGCGACTCAGTGTTGTGCGTCTGACCGGGCTGTGTGACTCAGCGTTGTGCGTCTGACCGGGCTGTGCGACTCAGTGTTGTGCGTCTGACCGGGCTGTGCGACTTAGTGTTGTGCGTCTGACCGGGCTGTGCGACTTAGTGTTGTGCGTCTGACCGGGCTGTGCGACTGAGTGTTGTGCGTCTGACCGGGCTGTGCGACTTAGTGTTGTGCATCTGACTGGGCTGTGCGACTGAGTGTTGTGCGTCTGACCGGGCTGTGCGACTGAGTGTTGTGCGACTGAGTGTCAAGCGAGTGTAGCGGAGTACCAGAGGGTGAGAAGGTAGCGTTAGGAAGCCAGGAAATAGCCACATAGGATAGACTTAAATCGCTGAATCCCCATTAGATTAGATTAGTAGGTACAATGCCCGGCGGGTGTGGAGATGCGATTCGGTGTACATCTTGTGATATGTATGCGTTCCTCAGACATGTGATCGAGGGCGAATACAAATGCGCAAAATGTAAGCACGTTGCTTCCCTGGAAGCTCAGGTCCTGAATCTAGGGAAGCAGCTGGCAACACTGAGACGAATGTCCATACCGGAGGAGAGCCAGGATCGTACCAGTCAGGTGCAGACAGGGGCCTGCACAGAGGTGGGCGGAGTATTGGAGGTGCAGGCAGCAGAGCAGAGTAGAGGGGTGACAGTTAGGAGGGGTAGCAAGGAGGCTGATCCTGGGCTGGAGCACCCCAATAGATACGCCCCGTTGTGTGATGTTGGGGAAACCAGTCAGGGACCAGCATTGCTGGAGCAGAGTGACGCCCCTAGCTGCCAGGGGAAGAACTCCTCCAGTGAGGCCGGGAGAAAGGGAGAGGAAAGACAGGTGCTGGTGGTAGGAGACTCAATTATTAGAAGGACAGATAGTGTAATCTGTGACAAAGACCGTGTGCGCCGAACAGTCTGTTGTTTGTCCTACCTTATTACCAGCAAAGCCGCGGGTCGGGAGAGCCGCCATGGCACATCCTCCCGCACCCGCGGCTTAAGACTGGTCCCACCGGAAATGACGCGTGTCCGCTAGCGTCACTTCCGGCGCGGGCGCCATTTTGTCGGATGTCCGCCACTAGAGGTCAAAAGAGCTCCGTGGTTTACAGCCGTACCGGCCAGTAAGCCGGAGGGGGCCGGTGCGGATACCGCCCCCTGCTTGGCGCCCGTAATCTACACCGAAGGGGAGCCAAAAGGCAGGAAGGGCGCAATCCGGATCCATCACATTAGTATTAGAAATACATGCAGTCTTAAGGACGAAAGGTATATATCGTAACAATGTTTAGTAATACATTCATAGAAAAAAAGCCAAATATTTTAAATCGTCACATATTTGGGACAAAAGAGAAACCTAGCAGAGACATACATATCCTACTACGGATCCCAAAGTGAACGCCAATCGGGCAACTCTTAGTCTGAAATAAAACAAAAATGAAACAAACACAAAAAATGGAAAACAATGAGGAATGTAAGAGACAAGAGATGGAAATAAGTGAAAAAAAAAACATAATGAATGTGAGAACATATGGAAAATAGAATACATGAGAAAGGAAGAAAAACAGCTAATGGAAAAGATAGGCACATAGGAATGGGAAAGGGAGGGGAAGGGATTGGAGGGAATGGGAAAGGAGGGAAGGGCCCTATCCCCCTTCTGTATAACTGGAGCAAGGGTGCCACAGAGCGACCGTGCCAAAGCAGTGTCGTATATTATGAAGGCTCTTGGAAATTGTCCCACTAATGGCCAAATATGGACCCATGGAGAGAGTATAACGTCCCCATCCCTAGCTTACTCCGAGGTACAGAAACTGGGCAAGGAATATCCGCACCAATTTGATGGTTGCATACAATCTGTGTCGTGGATGTAAAGAATATAAGAAAAAAAAAAAAGACATGAAAAATAATAATAAATAATAAATAAATAAATGCTAGGGCCAATGTTAGAGGGGCCTCATGGGAGCATAGAAAGTGTATAATGTTCCCTTCCATGCTAACTCTAAGGTATGAGAGTACAGCATATTAAATAAGATTCCACAAGAGTGACACAAAAAAGACACAAGTGAGTCTTTTGAAAATGTAATTTTTTTTGCAAGTCTTTTGAAAAATGCAGAAAAGTAAATGACATTTTTTTTTTTTTTGCAAATGAATATTATATGTCTTACACACAGCATAGGCATACTTAGAATTACACCCCAAACACATTCTGCTACTCCTTCTAAGTAGGGCAGTACTACATGTGTGAGACTTTATCACAGCCTAGCCATATGTCACCAAAACAGTGCAGTCTTACCAAAGTGACACTGTACTCTTCTGGGGGGTTTTCAGGATTTATTTATTTCACTGTGATCGCTTATTACAATTGTGCAATATGCAATTCGTTTTGGCCCGAATATAAATTTGGACAAATTTTGGGTTATTCAGAGATTGGGATGTATCCGAATCTCCGAATGAAAAAGTAATGAATTTCATTTAAATTAATTTAATTTAATTTTGTATATTCGTTTTCTAATGAATTCCAAATTTTAGGAACAATTTGAACTTGAACTTTCCGAAAAATTATCAACTGATTTGAATTTTGTGTGAAGAATATCTGGTTGTTAGGTAATAGGCCTGGGAAGCCATCCTCCGTCCCAAAGCACCCCTCCCCCCTCCCCCCCATGTTGAGGGCAGATGGCCTGATTTTGTTCAAAACGGGAGGGGCTCTAGCTTGTCCCCCCCCTTTCCTGCCAGGCTGCATGCTCGGATAAGGGTCTGGTATGGATTTTGGGGGGGGGGGCACAAGTCGTTTTTATCTAGAGCTAACAGCCCCCGTGTTACAATATATATATATATACACAGTACACACACACACACACAGGTGCATCTCATAAATTACAATATCGTCAAAAAGTTAATTTATTTCAGTAATTCAATTCAAAAAGTGAAACTCAAATATTTTTTATAGATACACACAGAGAGTGATATAATTCAAGCATTTCTTTCTTTTAATATTGATGATTATGGCTCACAGCTAGTGAAAACCCAAACTTCAGTATCTCAGAAAATTAAAATATTACATAAGAACAAAAAAAAAAGGATTTTTAATACAGAAATGCACTCAATACTTGGTTGGGGCTCCTTTTGCAAGAATGACTGCATCAATGCAGCGTGGCATGGTGGCGATCACCCTGTGTCACTGCCGAGGTGTTATGGAAGCCCAGATTGCTTTGATAGTGACTTTCAGCTCATCTGCATTGTTGGGTGCATTGTTGGGTCAGGTGTCTCCCATCTCCCTCTTGACAATACCCCACAAATTCTCTATAGGGTTTAGGTCAGACGAGTTTGCTGGCCAATCAAGCATAGTAATACCATGATCATTTAACCAAGTACTGGTATTTTTGGCAGTGTGGGCAGGTGCCAAGTCCTGCTGGAAAATTAAATCAGCATCTCTATAAAGCTGATCAGCAGAGGGAAGCATGAAGTGCTCTAGAATTTCCTGGTATGGGGCAGTGCTGACTTTGAACTTGATAAAACACAGTGGACCAGCACCAGCAGATGACATGGCTCCCCAAATCATCACTGACTGTGGAAACTTCACCCTGGACCTCATACAACCTGGAATCTGTTCCTCTTCATAGTTACATAGTTACATAGTTACATAGTTAGTGAGGTTGAAAAAAGACATCAGTCCATCCAGTTCAACCTATGATGTGTGTGTGTGTTTGCTTTTAACCGTACATCGTATACCCCTGTATATTGTTGTCTCTAAGGTGCCCATCTACTAGTTTTTTGAAACTATCAATGTTTCCTGCTGATACGACTGCTTGTGGAAGAGAATTCCACATCCTTACCGCTCTTACAGTGAAGAACCCCTTACGCACTTTAAGGTTAAACCGCCTTTCCTCTAGTTTTAGTGAGTGGCCACGTGTCTTATTGTATCTCCTTTCTCTGAATAGTTTGTTCCTTATGCTAGGGTCGCCAGTACAGTATTTTTACATTGATATCATATCCCCCCTCAATCGTCTCTTCTCCAGAGAGAATAGGTTCAGTGCTTGTAGCCTATCCTCATAGCTGATGTCCTCCATTCCCCTAATCATTTTTGTTGCCCTTCTCTGGACTTTCTCCACTTCCAGCACATCCTTCCTGAGGACCGGTGCCCAGAACTGGACAGCATACTCCAGATGTGCTCCAGATCTTCCTCCAGACTCTGGGACCTTGATTTCCAAATGAAATGCAAAATTGTCCACAGCCCATGATGATTTAGCGAGTCATGTCATCTGCTGGTGTTGCTATCACAGCTTCAACTCTTCTGTGAAGGCTGTCCACAAGGTTTAGGAGTGTTTCTATGGGAATGTTTGACCATTCTTCCAGAAGTGCATTTGTAAGGTCAGGCACTGGTGTTGGAGAGAAGGCCTGGCTCGCAGTCCACGCTCTAATGTATCCCAAACGTGCTCTATCTGGTTGAGGTTAGGACTCTGCGCAGTCAAGTTCCTCCACCCCATACCCGCTCATTCATGTCTTTATAGACCTTGCTTTGTGCACTGGTGTGTAGTCTTGTTGGAACAGGAAGAGCCAACCCCAAACTGCTCCCACAAAGTTGGGAGCATAAAATTGTCAAAAATGTCTTGGTATGCTGTCGCCCTAAGAGTTCCCTTCACTGGAACTAAGTAGCCAAGCCCAATCCCTGAGAAATAACCCCACACCATTATCCCTCATTCCACCAAATGATTTGGACCAGTGCACAAAGCAAGGTCCATAAAGACATGGATGAGCGAGTTTGGGGTGGAGGAACTTGACTGGCCTGCACAGAGTCCTGACCTAAACCTGATAGAATACCTGACATAAATTAGAGCAAAGACTGCAAGCCAGGCCTTCTGTCCAACATCAGTGCCTGACCTTACAAATGCACTTATGGACGAGAGGTCAAACATTCCCATAGAAACACTCCTAAACCTTGTGGACAGCCTTCCCAGAAGAGTTGAAGCTGTTATAGCTGCAAAGGGTGGGCCAACTCAATATTGAACCCTTGGACTAAGACTGGGATGGCATTAAAGTTCATGTGCATGTAAAGGCAGGCATCCCAATACTTTTGGTAAGTGTGTGTGTCTATATACACACACGCGCACACACACACACTAACGGTCAAATGTTTTTTTTTCAAATTCTTTATTTAAACAGTGAAAAGATACAAAGTGCATCAAAAAACAGAGTCAAAAGAGTCAGCAAACATGAATTCTGTAAAATGCAAGAGCCATAGGCTCAGCGACATAGTAGTGAAGGAATCTTTACATACTGTATGTATACATAACATTCAAAAATACAGGCCACCGAGATTGGAGTCTGTAGTGTAAGAAGCATAATAAACGCCAACTATGGTCAACGTGATGCATAGGTTCGGTGTGTCCTGTAAGCGGATACACTGAAAATCAAGACCAAATGTACCAGACAGTAAAGAAAGAGTGAGAGAAGGGAAGGAAAATACATCTCTGGAGCATAGGGGAAGGGGGGGGTGTCAGGTAAAGAAGGGAGGGAGGAAGGGTGTGGGGTGTTGCCAATGGAGGGATGAATGCATGTGCGTCCCGCGCGGGTGACCCCGTCCGCATTCAGGCTGCGGGAGGAGGGACCCACCCAAGGCCCGTCCTTCGTCAGAAAGAATAAACGTATTCCAGCAAGTGCTAGAGTATTGTTCTCTTCTACCCTGTGCGGTGAGCACCAGTTCCTCAAAGTCATTGATCCATTTCACTTTCTGCAGCCAAAGGGCAATCGTAGGGGGGACTCGCTTTTCCAGCAAAGACTAATGCACGATTTCGCTGCATCCGTAAGATGCCTCAACACCGAGCGTTTGTAGCGTTTCGGAGCCATGGAGTAGTGGAGCAAGAAAAAAACGCTGGGTCCTCTGGTACGTCTCGTTCAGTCATCAATTGAGTAACACGGCGGACTTCGGTTAAAACATCTTTAAGTTTGGGGCAGTTCCAGAAGATGTGGGACAAGGTGCCCACATCCTGTTGACACCGCCAGCATCGATCAGACGTCTCCGGAAAGATATGTCAAAGACAGGAAGGGGAGTAATACCAATGAGCGAGGTTTTTATAATTGGATTCCTGGACACGGGTGCATATGGAGGATTTAAGGGAGAATTGAATGATATTTCATCGCTGGGGTTCGGAAAATGTCCGGTTAAGTTCCCCCTCCCACCTTGAGGATGCCTGGGAGGACAAAGTCCGCAGGCGGTTGTGAGATAAGGGCATATAACTGAGAAAGGGCATGGGGCATATGGCCCCCGGTCACCAGCAGATGTTCAAGGGGCATAGAGCGAGGGGGGCCCAGGTCATGTAAGAAGTGGAAAAGTTGCAAGGCCAGCCATCTGGATAGGCGATATGTTCCGCTGGGCGAAGTGAGTTGGGAAAGAGTCGGCCACCCCATGCTTGTGGCAAAATGGGACACCTGGAAGGTGCCCCCCTCCAGCAGCTCGCCAAATCTGTCCCTCACACAGCCCGGGGGGAACCGCGGGTTCCCAAGAATCGGGAAGAGCGGGCTGTAGCCGTCTGAAAGACTCCTCCCAGTAATAGTCGAGGAGCACACCCGAATTGTCGGACCCACCTTAGGATGGCGCCTAAGTGCGTCAGGGATGTCGCGGGGTATCAGGGGGCTCTAGACAGGAGCACCGAAGAGAATGAGGCCTCCAAAGTGACCCATAGTTTCAGATCCGCGTGTCGTGCCCGATCTATCCAGCGTGTGAGCATGGCTGCTTGATAGTATCGCCTAGCATCCGGCAAGGCCACCCCACCGTGTCGTTTGGGTAGTACAAGTATGCGTCGGGCCAACCGCGGATGCCTCCCTGCCCAGACGAAGTTGGTGAAGATCAATTCGACCTTCCTGAAGAATGTCACCGGTATACAGACCGGGAGCGTTTGAAACAGGTATAAAAGCTTGGGGAGTATAGACATCTTCAAGATGTTGCAACGGCCGAACCATGAGTGAAGCCCAACGGACCACTTCGCGAGTAGTGTGCGGATCGTAGCAAGAAGAGGGGGGAAGTTCAGACGAAACAGCTCTGCACGATTAGACGAGAGTAGGGTACCCAGGTATTTAAGTCCCGCCGTCGCCCATCGAAACGGGAAATTATGAGTCAAGAGGTCCTGTAGGGCCCGCGGTAAGGCCACCCCTATGATCTCCGATTTAGAAAAGTTGATCTTCAGGTTGGAGATAGAGCCAAAGAGCTCAAATTCTTTCAGAAGACACGGTAAAGAGATCAGGGGTTGGGAAAGGGAGAGAAGAAGGTCATCGGTGTACGCCAAAACCTTATATGTGGCCGTCCCCACCGGGATGCCCGAGATGTCTGTGTGCGATCTGACCTTGGCCAGGAAGGGTTCCAAGGAAAGCGCAAAGAGCAGTGGCGACAAAGGACATCCCTGGCGAGTACCATTGAGAACATGAATCGGGTCCGAAAGGACCCCGTTCGCCTTCACTCTAGCACTGGGATTAGTGTAGACACTCTGGATCCATGCCATCATCTGATCACCCAGACCAAAGCGACGGAGGGTTTCGAACATGTAGCGCCAGCTGACCCTATCGAACGCTTTTTCCGCGTCGGTGCTCAAGAAAATGATAGGGATGTTAGAGCAGCGGGCCTGGTGAATCAGATTGATGACCTTGATCGTGTTGTCCCTAGCCTCACGGGTGGGAACAAACCCCACTTGGTCCAGATGTACCAAAGCAGGAAGATGCGACTGAAGGCGAAGGGACAGAAGCTTGGTGAAAAATTTAAGATCGGTGTTGAGCAACGAGATCGGGCGGTAACTACCACAAGCCGAGGGGTCCTTCCCTTACTTGGTTATCACGGAGATGTGGGCATGCATAGTTTCCGCACGGAAGGATGAGGAGGTGCCAATTGCGTTAAAGAATTGCAGCAGGGGAGGAGCCAGTACCTCATGGAGCGTTTGGTAGTATGACACCGAAAACCCATCAGGCGCCTTTCCCCTCTTCAAAGATGAGATAACTTTGGAAAGTTCCTCCAAAGTGAAAGGGGAGTCCAACTCCTCCCGATCTGGGGAGGGGACCCGCGGCAGGTCTACGGAATCCAAATAAGATGCTGTGGTGAGCAGGCGGCGCTGCGGCTGGGGGAGACCATACAGCTGAGAGTAGAAGGAGCCAAAACACCGAGAAATATCCCTCGGAAGGTGGACCCTGGCTCCACCGGCGTCCAACAGATAGGGAACATACGACGCCGATTGACGCTGATTGTTGCTCCCGTAGGGAGCGTGCCAACATCTTCCCACACTTGTCGCCAGACTCATACGTAAACCGTTTGCACCGTTGTAATGCCGCCTTGGCCTGGAAGTGCAACAGATCCACAATCTGCACCCTAAGGTGGGTCAATTTCAAATACAACGTGGCGAGGGTAACCCTAACCTCCCCCAGGCGGCCCTTGAGAAACAGGAATCTGCCCCTCGGGTCCATTCGACGGTCCAGGAGAGTCCACGGGAGGTGATTCGAAATCAAGATGGACACCCCTCTGGATTTGGATTCAGAGTTGGAGGCATGGTACACACACGGGTAGAATCTATTCTGTAGGAGGGGGAAACTCCCCTCTCTAAAATGAGTTTCTTGGACAAAGGCAACGTCTGTGCAGAGACGGCGCAGTTCGCCAAGCAGCATACGTCGCTTCTCAGGCACATTGAGCCCCCTAGCGTTAAGGGAGGTCACCCGCACGGGATCCATGAGGAGTAGGAGAAGGGCGGTAGTGCAGGGTAGGGAGAAGGAGGAGGAGGGGTAGAGGGGGGACACAATAGGCGGAAGAGAGGGGGGAGGTAGGGGACGGTAGAGGGGAAGAAAAGGGAAGAGAAGGGAAGGACAGCAGATGAGGGGGGAGATAGGAGAGGCCCAAGACAAGGGACAGAAATGTAGCTAGGGAAAACAAAGAGGGGTGGGGGAAGGCTACAAAAAAAAGCAAAGGTAGTACACCACGGGGTGCGACCCTCTAGCGGAGGGAAAACCCGGTTGTGGGGTGTGGGCCTAGTGGGGGCGAAGGCCTGAAGGTGGAGACTACGTAGGGATAGGCGAGTGTCACGGGCAGAGCTCACCCTGTCCCCAACCCATAAGAGTCAGGAATACAATGCCAATGATGAAATGACATACCAAATAACCAGGAAAAACAGTATGTAACACAATAGTAAGTAACACAATAGTAATGATGAATGGGAAAGAAAGCGCTGATTGTATGAAAGGCTGCGACCAGAATATGAAAAGATAAATGTGTTTAAATGTGATGGTGCGCTTTTCAATGTGAGATGAATATAAACAATGTATATCTAATACACAATGAACATAAATGTTAATGTGACAGGTGAAAAACCAAAAATGATTTACAAATAAGTCTGTTGATCTGTGAACAAAAAGTCCCGTGAAATTCAACCGTGTGTAGGTCAAACAAATCAAACTAAATATTCCTTTACATGGTGATAATGAAAACAAATGTATAGGTGAAAAGTCCAATAACAAATCAATAAAGTGATGAGTGATTCCCTCCACCTGGTGAAATGCCTCCTTACCCGGCGGAAAAGAGGTAAGTGCCTGATAAGAAATTCCTGTGATGGTGATATATGTATCCTAGTATACACCTGCCAAATGTGCGCGATCCCACCGGTGATAGAGCTTATAGAAGCCTCTTACCAGATAATAAGGAAAAAACAGCCTCTGAATCGATTGATGAAACTGTAGGGGCTCTTTCTTATCCTTTTAGAGTATGGATGGATGGCTCGCACTTGATCCCATATATCAAACAAAAGATAGCCTCTCTATCTCTTTACATAAGCATGGAGAGTTCCCACGGTATTCCAGTGCAGTACATAAAAGGTATAAAGAGGACTGATAGTGCATAACCTTTTTAAAAGTTTTATTTAGAAAAAAGATTGCACTTACATTTGCATGAATGGTTTCAAGCAGGAAAATCTTTGGTTACAGGCAGAGGATCTCTATTGCACCTCGGATCGGACTCCGAGTGACGTAATGACGGCACGCCTCCCTTCTGACGCGTTTCCTCCAATAGGGCTTCGACTGAGATGGGAGATAGGCGCGTGCCGTCATTTCCGCCTTTTTATACAGGAACAAAGGATCCTCCACTTTCCGGTGTCTGCAAAGGCTGTTCCGAAACCAGAAGTGTCCTATATTTTGACAATTCGCTTCGTGATACAGCAATAAGGATTATATCGATGCCGATTTGTAAATTTTTCCTATATTTTAAGGAATGTGTACGGATCAATTATATATTAAAATGATTCCTATCGAAATATTCTCATTTGCTTTACTCATATGATTCGAATGTCTCTGGTTTAAATGACACCGGAAGGGAGATTCCTTTGTAACTTCCTGTTTGAAATTAGAAAAACCACCTATATATTCATATGGTTTCAAGTTTCTATAACTAAAAACGTACCAATCTTTATACATTTATACCATTAAATTTATACAATACATAAATATACTTTATTAGAATATATTAAAATATTAAAAATATTTTTATTTAATATATGTCCTAAAAGGTTTTAACATTTTAAAATTTTTTGTTAAAAAGATAAAACTTATTTTTAAAATGTATTTTAAGATGTATATAAAACCATATAGGGGTGGATGAATTGTATATCAGGATTTTGGGAAATAAAATTAGCTATTGTTAATGTGGGAATTAATATCCAATTCAATATTGTGTCCTCGAGGTTGGAAGCATTTTAATTCAAAAATCCAGAAAGTTTCTCTTCTAGAGATGGTTCTTTTTAAATTGCTCCCCCTCCAATGTGGAGTGTATTTCTCTATGACAGTGATTTTCATTTTTTTAGGATTTTTTTGATGGCACTTTGCATAGTGTTGGGATACACTATGTCCAGGAAAGGCTTTATAGATGTTGGTTAAATGTTCTCCTATGCGTACACTGGCTGTACGTATGGTTCTTCCCACGTATTGTTTGTTACACTCACACTGTAACAAATAAATAACTCCTTTAGTATGGCAGGATATGAACTCTTTAATAGGGTATTCTTTCCCTGTGATACTGGACGAAAATTTCTTTGTTCTCACGGTGTGGGCTTCTTTACAAATCCTACAACTTCCGCAGGGATAAAACCCTTTCATATCTGGAAAGATTCTCGTTATTGTCGGTTTTTCGACTGGGTTTTGGGCTACCAAATTTTTAATATTGGTCGCTTTTTTGAAAATGATTTTCGGTTGCTCAGGTATTGCAGGTCCAAGAATCTTATCGCCTTGCAGCACTCCCCAATATTTGCGAAATACATGATTGAGCCATTTATAGCTGGTGGAAAATTGTGTAACAAACGCAAACTCAAACTGAGGTCGGATCTTCTCTGAATTCTTTTTCAACACTGGCTCTGTCAACGCAGATTATTTCATTAGGCTCATTTTTTGTATTTCCTGATCCAACTTTTGTGGGTCATATCCTTTTTCAACGAATCTTTCTTTTAATACTAATGCTTGTTCTTGGAAGTCTTTGTTTTCAGTACAGTTTCTTCTGACTCTTCTAAATTGTCCTTTAGGGACAGTATTCAGCCACGTGGGGTGGTGGCAACTGTCTAGAGCAATGAAGCCATTTTTATCTGTTGGTTTAAAATAGGAACGGGTGGCAAAACTTGTGCCTTTTCTAAAAATGGTTAGATCTAAAAAAATTGATGGAACTTTTACTGTATTGGTATGAGAATCTAATTCCCCAATTATTGCAATTGAGGTCTTTCATAAATTTCTCAAGAGATTCTTCACCCCCCTGCCAAATAAGTAACGTGTCATCAATATATCTTCTCCATATCACTAGTTCTTTCACTTTATTGGAAAAAATATTGCGATCTTCCCATAAGGCCATAAATAAATTATCTTTTCATATTCTGGTCGCAGCCTTTCATACAATCAGCGCACCCTTTCTTTCCCATTTATACATTATACACCAACTCGGGTAGCAGCAGATAAATTTACAAATCGGCATCGATATAATCCTTATTGCTGTATCAAGAAGCGAATTGTCAAAATATAGGACACTTCCGGTTTCGGAACAGCCTTTGCAGACACTGGAAAGTGGAGGATCCTTTGTTCCTGTATAAAAAGGCGAAAATGACGGTGCGCGCCTATCTCCCATCTCAGTCGAAGCCCTATTGGAGGAAACACGTCAGGAGGGAGGCGTGCCGTCATTATGTCACTCGGTGTCCGTGCTGCAGCCGGATCCGAGGTGCAATAGAGATCCTCTGCCTGTAACCAAAGATTTTCCTGCTTGAAACCATTCATGCAAATGTACAGTAAGTGCAATCTTTTTTCTAAATAAAACTTTTAAAAAGGTAATGCACTATCAGTCCTCTTTATACCTTTTATGTACTGCACTGGAATACCGTGGGAACTCTCCATGCTTATGTAAAGAGATCGAGAGGCTTTTGTTTAATATATGGGATCAAGTGCGAGCCATCCCTCCATACTCTAAAAGGATAAGAAAGAGCCCCTACAGTTTCATCAACTGATTCAGAGGCTGTTTTTTCCTTATTATCTGGTAAGAGGCTTCTATAAGCTCTATCACCGGTGGGATCGTGCACGTTTGGCAGGTGTATACTAGGATACATATATCACCATCACAGGAATTTCTTATCAGGCACTTACCTCCGCCGGGTAAGGAGGCATTTCACCAGGTGGAGGGAATCACTCATCACGTTATTGATTTGTTATTGGACTTTTCACCTATACATTTGTTTTCATTATCACAATGTAAAGGAATATTTAGTATGATTTGTTTGACCTACACACGGTTGAATTTCACTGGACTTTTTGTTCACAGATCAACAGACTTATTTGTAAATCATTTTTGGTTTTTCACCTGTCACATTAACATTTATGTTCATTGTGTATTAGATATACATTGTTTATATTCATCTCACATTGAAAAGCGCACCATCACATTTAAAAACACAATAGTAATGAGCACCAAGGACTGGAGCCTCTATCCTCCCATCGGTCAGGACCACATGAGAGGAGAAAGGCATCCACAATAATGCAGGAACCCCATCCCGAGGTTCCATATCCCCTGAGCCATAAAAGGGATGCAGTATCAATGGGAACAACAGTATACCCCTGCCCGCACCAAAGGAGATAATTCACTAGCCTCCCAGGAGAGCCCACCATGGGAAGGGTCCCCTTCCCGGGATGTATGCACTGCACACTGTGGCGGGCCCCAGGTAGAGAGAGCACTTTAAATGGGCAACAGATGCCAGGTAACCCGTTCCCTGGTCCCCCCAGAGAGCAGGGATGCCCCCACCCACCCCGGAGCCCCCCAACCAGAATCGTGGACACTTCCGTGGACCTAGCCCCCCATCCCCCTAATCCAGCAGAACCTTCCGCAGAGGGTGGAGCACCAGCAACCAGGGACACGTCAACCCGCACATGTTGCCACCCCCCAGACCCCTCCCCCCAAAGCAGAGCCTGCCAAAAATGCAGGAGGAAAGGCCACTCCCGACAACCCCCCCCCCTCCCCCAGCCACACATATCCAAGATGCTGCAAACAGACTGTCCCAAACCCTGTATACCACACAGTAAAACAAGTCAGTGAACATGGGGGCTAAAACCTCCCCAAACCCCTGAGAATGTTCCAAAAAAAATAAAAATAAAGTGGAAAAAACAACAGCAAAGTCATCCATTAGGGCATCGGACCAAGTATTGGGGGGGAGCAGGAGGGGAGAGCAGACCACCCTGAGGGGGTCGGAGAGTCATCATGGGCAGAAAGGCAAGGCAGGAGGGCTAGGCAGGGCCATGACTGATCCATAGGGGTCCCCGGAGAAAAAACATGCATGCAGTCTCCTAGATCAGTCTCTCGAGGGTGCCAAGTGCGCCGGGGGCCCGCGGAAACATGGAGGAAAACAGCCGTCTGTCCAGTGCAGCAGTCCAGGGGACATAATAACAGGGAGGACGGGGGGGCCCGGGGGACCCACTGCACCTGGGGATAGTTCAAGAGGCAGAAGTCAATACTGGGCAGTCACGGGGCAGGAGGGCAGGAGAAAAGGGGAAAACAAAACTGGATACTCATCTGTGAGCTGGACTCAGGTGATCACTGATGGCGGACATCAGCCCTCTCACACCGCAGTCGCTGGTTCCGTGCGGAGTCGTCGGCAGCGCCTGGGCGTGCGAGGGGGGAGGCCCCCCGCCTCTGCCGGAGGTAGCTGACGGTCTGCGGCCCGGGCTCGGAAGATGCTGCAACCAATTAGGGACCTCCATCGGCTCCATATCCAGAAAGGTGAAGAGGTGTGGTAGGTCGTCCGGGTGGTGGAAAGAAAAGGAAGAGGGGCCTTTGCGGACCGTGAGGGAGATGGAGAACCCCCAGCGGTAGGTGCATCCCAACTGCCGAATCCTTTCCAAAAAAGGGCGCATCAGGGAACATCGCTGAAGAGTGGCCCGTGACAGGTCAGGCAGGATCCAGACGGAAGCCCCGTGGAAGTCCACATCACCGGCTTCCCAGGCCTGCCTGACAATGGTGTACTTATGGGAGTAGCGGTGCAGCCGGCAGATTACATCGCGGGGTCATGCGGCATCGGAGGACCGGGGGCCCAACGCCCTATGCACTCGGTCAAATTCTAAAGAGGCGGGAGGGATATCCGGGGCCAGACGCTGGCAGATGGCTCGGACCGTATGCTAGAGAGATTCCTGTTCCGTGGCCTCCCCCGAAGCCGCAGGTTATTCCGGCGGCTTCGATCCTCCATCTCCTCCAAGCGCAGTTGTAGTTCCCCAATGTGGATGGAATGCACAGCATGTGCAGCCTCTAGTCTGGCGACCCGTGATTCTAGGGTGGATACCGACAGTTCGCCGGCTGACACCCGGTCGGAGAGATTGTGGACATCCGTACGCACCGCTTGGATGTCCCTGGCGTGGGCCTCTTCCAGGTACAAGGCCAAGGCCTCGAAGTCCCGCTTCGTGGGTAGAGCTTGAATTAGAGCCCGCAAGTCCCCCGAGTCTCCCGCAGGGGCAGCTGTAGCAAGCGAGTTCAAAGTGGAGATCGAGGAGGACGGGGACTGTGACCCGGGCTCAAAGAGGAGCGGGGCAGTTGGGGAGGCCGGTGCAGACGCCATGGGCGCCGGGGATGCCCCACGCGGCTTGGATCGGCCGGCACAAGCTGATGCGGATCGGGTTCCAGGAAAGTAGTGATGCAGCTCCGCTCCAGGTGATGTATGGAGAGGTTTCCTAGGTCCTCTCCTACGACCGGTGCTCATTCCGTGGCAAAAGGTAACCGAAATACAACGTAGGACAGGGTGAGGTGGCTGGAGCTCAAACAATGTGCTTCCTCACGCCGCCATGTCCAGGACACGCCCCCCCGGTCAAATGTTTGAGAACACCCCCATTTTTCCAGTTTATTGAAATTGAAACAGTTCAAGTCCAGTGAATAACCTGAAATGGTACAAAGGTAAAAAAGACTGTATTAATACACCCTCTTAAGCAATATTTGGACAGTATAGTCACAAAAAAGTGCACCTCTCTCGTTCAATAAAGTGCATTTAAATTATAGTGCATAATTAAATATCTGAAAACAGTATAAAAATCATCTATATAATATATACAGTATACAGTCCATCAATAAATGATTCAATGTCCGTGAAAAAAAAGTGCAGTCCCATACAGCAGAAACTCTTCAGTACTTGCCTCTGATCACCACAAAACTCTGTGTGATGATCCGGCCGGCTCTCTTCCTCTCCTCTCTCTTCCCCTGGCCGATCGCTGAGAGAATGGCTCCCATTCAACCCCCACCTGGCAGCGGTGCTCGCAGCCCCACATTCGCCCTCAATCTTTTTCCACTCACTAAATGTGAGCAGGGTAGTAGAAGTTTTGAGGGCTGCAGTATACAGTGAGTACAGATTCCCACACCATCAAAAGGTACTTGGAAAGTGTAGGAAACTGGCAGGAGGAGCTTGGGCAGACCCAAAGCCACAACAGACCCAGAAGACACGTTTCTGAGAGTCCACATCTTGCCTGTCAGGAGCCAAAATTCCTTACAAATTTAAAATTGCATGTGCTATACAAGTGCCAGAAATTGGGCCTTTGCCGTAGGTGGTGCCTGAACACCGAAACCAAGGCCTCGCAGTTACTCTTGCTGGGAGCAGGAACAGGATCTGCTGGTATGAATTCCATACAAATTTGAAATTACATGTGCTATACAAGTGCCAAAAATTGGGCCTTTGTCATAGGTGGTGCCTGAACACCGTAACCAAGGCCTCACAGTTACTCTTGCTGGGAGCAGAAACGGGACCTGCTGGTAAGGACTCCGTACAAATTTGAAATTGCATGTGCTACACAGGTGCCAAAAATTGGGCCTTTGGTGTTGGTGGTTCCTGAACACTGTAAACCCTCACAGTTAGCAGGGCAAAGGGACAGGGCCTGCTGTTAAAAATGACATACAACATTTAAATTGTATGCATCTGTCATACAAGTGCAGAAAAATTAGGCCTTGGGGGTTGGTAGTGACCTAAACCAAAAACATTGTTAAAAGCTGGCAGAATAAAGGTAGAGGAATAGGATAGGCAGCATGAGCAGTCTTCAAGGGATGGCAGACCCCTAGCAAATTCAATCAGTTACATCAGCATCAGGGGTCTGTTAGCTCTTGTTGATCCAGGACTGGCTCATTTTGATAAAACTCAGCTGGTCAACAGAGTCTGTGGACAGACGCACTCTTTTGTCCATCACAAAACCTCCAGCAGCACTGAACGTCCATTTGGAAAGCACACTGGAAGCAGGACAGGCCAGTAGCTCCATTGCATATTGAGCAAGTTCTGGCCAGTGGTTCATCCTCAAGACCCAGTAAGCTAGTGGATGCGCAGCTGGAAAGGTCTCCAAGTCTGCTCTTGCGCCTAGATAATCATGCACCATTTGATGGAGACGCTGACGATGGTTGCTTAAACTTAACAGCCCTGGGTGCTGCTGAGGACAAAAGAACTGTTTAAAGGCTTTGGTCAGCAGGCCGCCCTCTCCACCGCTCCTCCTTTGGCTGAACGATGCCTCAGAAACACCTCCAGAGAATGTTGACCTCCCAGTGTCTGGAAAGGCGGTACACAAATTTTTTTTCAAGGCCTCCTCAAGATGTTTTATGCTCTGCTTCCTCTGAGAAGGCAGGATGAGCTCTGCAACTTTACCCTTGTAATGTGGATCAAGAAGGGTTGCCAACCAGTAATTATCCCTCTCCTTGATAGCACAAAACCTTGGGTTCTTTCGCAGGCTTTGCAGAATCAGGCAGCCCATGCAATGTAAGTTGGAGGAGGCATTAGCTTCTGAGTCCTCTGGGTCACTAAGGATGACATTGTCAGCAGGAGAAACATAGGTGTGCGCAGCCTATTGCATTAGGGTGTGCACCCCAAAGTTTAAATACACATGCATGTGTTTGCCTACATGTATATGGCCCCGGTACATTACTCTCCCTGCTGGCAAAGTGAAATAGAAGTGTGTGGCACTTCTCTTATGGCAGAGCATGTCCGAGGGAGATCTTTCCCATCTCCTCACTGGCAAACAGAGCGATAATGCTAATGTGCCCTAGGTGATTAGGGTGTGCCCAGGCACACCCGGCACACCCTGTGCGCACGCCTATGACACCGCCACATCCACCACCACCTCAACCTCCCTCCTACTCCATATGGGCCTCGTCCTTCACAGATGAAGAACATTGTTTTATTTTTCTGTTTTTTTTTTGTTGTTTTAAGTTATTTCCCTATCCACATTTGTTTGCAGAGCACTTGCCATGCTCTTAACTACGTTTTGCTGCCATTTGCAGCACTCTAGCCCTTTCCATTGGTGTTTTAGAGCCATTTTAGTGCCTGAAAGTTCGGGTCCCCATTGACTTTAATGGGGTTCGGTGTCCGGGTAAAGTTCGGATGATATTCAAATCTTTTGAGATGCACCTGTATACTACTCCCTTTATACTGTATAAAATGTTTCTATTGTTACAATATTTGGGCAATGAGCGCATTCTCCACATGGGAAGGTCCCAGTATAATTGCACAGGTCCTTCCTGTGTTCTCCCCCGAATTTGCTTTGCATTAATTGGTCTTTAAGGGAACCCGCTCTCCTAAAAGTAATTGACGGGCCACCCCCCACTAAGCCTCCAATATTGGGGTCCTCATTTAAAATGGGCCAATACTTTTCAAAGATTTTTCTTATTTTGATGTGTTTGGTGGAGTATTTAAGGATTATCCTAGTTTGATCAATTTTAGATTTTATTTTCATTTTAAAAGAAGATCTTGTCTATTCAACTTTTTTTCACAATTAAAGGCTTTTTTTTAGGCAAGCCTTGTGGTGCTTTTCCACTGCATGGTACAGCTTGATTTGGCTCGGTTTGGCGCTTTTCCACTGCATGGTTCCGCATGGTACATGTTAGAAGGGTTCGGTAGGGTTTGGTACAGTGGCGCTTTTCCACTACATGGTACGGCTCGGTACGGCTCGCTTAAACAGTACCACCTCGGATAGGGTTCCAAGCGGGCCATACCTATGCCATATCCCACAATCCTTTGCATGCAGCCTTGATTGTTTGTCACTACTAGCCACTGATTGGTCAGAGAATCGTTGTAATCCCACCCACTTACTACTTTAGTGGAAAAGCAAAATGAGCAGAGTAGAGCCTATACAGTGCTGAAACATGCCGACTCGTACCACGCAGTGTAAAAGCAAACTGAGCCAAGCTGGGCCAAGCAGTGACGAGTGGAGCTGAGACGGTACTTGCAGTGGAAAAGTGTCATTGGTATACCCGTAAACCAGAGCCTCTGTCAGCATTTCGTCTCCTTGCCAGTGTGATGAAGGATAAATGAGGACAGAGAACATTACCGGGTACAGAACCGACCTAACTGAATGGGACATGGACTTTACTACTAATAGTGGTCCCCCTCCTTTCCCATAGACAGAAGCCGGGTCATATGTGACGGTTAATTGTGCCATGTGGGGTTGAGCTACACATACTGATTCCGAGGAATTTTTGAGAGTTCAGGATTTTAAAGGAATTTGTCCTCATACAGCTGTTCCTTCCTCCTCCTTGATTTTCCTACATGCTCCATGCCTATGGAGATCTGGTAAGCGATTTCTTTAGAGCACTTAGTTGGATGTTGTGTGCTATCATCTTACATGATTATCGGTAATGGGATCTTCTGTGTATGGAAATTGGACCATCATCAGATACTAAGGGCCTAATTCATAGTACCGCTATTTGGCTAACGCCGGGATTTTTGCGAACCGGCGAATTTAAACGTCTGAAATCGGTATTCAAAGTACAGCGGGCGGCCAATAACGCCTAGTGTTAGATTCATGAAGATGCTACAATGTCAGGGCGCGACTTAAAAACAGGTCAGCTAAAAGCTCGACTAATGTTTTGCCAAATTTTTCCCTGTACCCCTAAAAATCCCAAATCACTGTGGAAGGTGTGGAGATGAATTTTGAGATGACTAGCTTTTAAAAAATGTCAAAAACTGACCTAGAAAGAAAGATATCTGCAAAAGTGTAGAAAGTAAAAACAACTCCGCAAGTCCCGAGCTGCAAGAGCGCGAATGTGCGCATGCGCAACCCCAACTAGGCTCAAAAAATTCCGCTTTCGCGAATTTGAGCAAGCTTTTTTTTGAATACCAACTAAAAATCCGCTGTATCGCCCATATAAAATGGAAAGAACCGGCGGATTTGAAAAACATGCACACTTCTACCAAGGGATCCCTTAGTAAACACCATCACGTTCCATACACCTTTCCTGCTAACTCTGAAATAATAACAGTGAAATCTACAGGGTTTATATAGAACCTCCACATTATCTAGGTTATCCCACAAAATATTACATTGGGAAACATGTACTCAGATAGAAGAAAAATAGATGTAAAACATATTTCAAAGAAAGATTATTAACATTTCACAAATATATAGCAAATGTCACAATTTTGCCAATACTCTATGTGTTGAAAAATAACGTTTCTCTAAATATATTGCAAATACACTTTCTTCCATATGGGTATGGCCAAGTGTTAGCATTTTAGTACACATTTAACTGCAGGTATATATCCCCATACTTGGCTAATGAGCAAAGTCTGGCCAACAAACAAATATAGCTTTAGCTCTCAATATTGCTAGATATTGACTTTATGTAGCATCTTTTGTATTGAGTTAATGTCTTTATATAAAAAGTTTGGTGATACACATGCCTTTTTCAAACATGAGCAAAAGTATTGATGCGAACATTTGGAGGGTTGGAGACCTCCAATTGTTGCCCATACAGAGGGCTCATTCTGGATTCGAACTTACAAACCTACAGCAGGAAGGCAGACTCCCTAATTATTGTGCTATTTCTCAGTCCTTACTGGCATTAAAGAAGCTCATGTCCTCTTGTGAGCGTTGGGCGTTTTCCTAATGCCATCAAAGTGCTTACATGTGAACAGGGAAGGGGGGGGGTTTCCTTTTGATCACAAGCCCATAAGTCGGTTCTGCCACCGTCCCTATTTACATGTAATGGGGTTGCTGGTGCCTCAAGCCAAAGAAGGGGTGGGACTTTATGGGCAGGTATATATATGTATACAAGGAGATAGGTAAAATGTAAAAAACATTTTTCGAAAATGCTGATAATGGTATATAAATACATACAAAAAATTAAAGTGATGGTGTGCTTGGGAGAAGAGCCCAAGTGTGGAGAAAGTAAAGGTGATTCGAAAGAATCGGTGACAATAGTGAATATTGTGACAAGCAAAAAGGATTTTTTCTCTCTGTGTTTCCTGTCGGGGTTCATAGGAAGATATTCCCAGAGAGAGATCTCAGATTGCTAATGCTGACGCGTTTCGGCTCTATCGTGGGCCTTTTTCAAAGCGTTTATGTCACACAGTTAATGATCTATAAAGATAATACAGGGATTATTAAAAATCCTCTCAGAAAGTAGATACAAGGTGTACTCATAGTAATTGATAGGTACATACATAGGTATAGCCCTATTTCTGCGCCAAGGTTCCTATGTCCGGTAGCAGTCACAGCGGGAATCGTATATTGCATGTAGCCTATGGGTTATATAAGGAGAGTAATGAATATAAGTATCCATTGATAGTGGAGAGCTTTTTAGTTTTAAGTAGGAAGTATTCCTTCACTTACAGTTTTGAGGCTGGTGGAGTGAGTTTTCTCCAGAGTCCTGGGGATATATATTTCCCCTTTCCTCAGCCAAATCCTTTATCTGCAGTATATAATGTATGGTAATCAGGTGTTTTTACAGTAATTTTCGTGACTTGAAAAAACATAAAAGTGATTGTGGTAGCAGGTTCCCTCCGGGGGGGGGGGGCACCCGGTAACCACTTGCACTTACATGGATTCACTGTGTGTCTGCTTGATGTGGAGATGTTCCATCGGCTGGCGCAGGGTATGTCCTTCCTCTCCTCTCTCCATGAGAGAAGTGCGGATAGACACTCATTCCCCGGCCTTTTAAAGCCCCTCGCGCATGCGCACATTGCGCTATGTGCAAGCGGGCTTCTGGTGAGTGTGACGTGGCGTGCACTGTCTACGCCTGCGTCGGGTGGATGCGCGCGCAGGTCCGCCCGTCATTTGGACGCTCACTGGCCGCCAACACGTAGAGGAGGGGCCGTCTTCTCCCAGAGAGGAGTGGTTGGTCCCAGTTAACCCTTGCGACGCAAGGGCTTTCCGTGCCGGGTGTGACTGCTAAGTTGTGGGAACCCAGGGAGCAACAAATGCGGCATATACCTGTAATTTCTGATCACATAATATGCAGTTTTGAACACTTGTTAAATGTTCACAGTGTATCATAATAATATAAGAAAAATAGGAGAAATACAGGGGATGAGCATTTTAACAGCAGTAACATATATAAAAACCACCATGGGTAGCAGTGGGTTGGAGGATGGGACAGGTCCCGATTTGCTGGGTGCTATCATGAAGAGTTACTCAGATGTCATGTCTACATATTGTGAGACCTATATTGGATGTATCAGAAGTACCGTATCATTGGCCTTGTTGTCTGTTTTTGGGGCCAAGATTATGGATGTTCATGAGTGATGAGTCAGATTGTTGGCTTTGATATCTGTTCAATTCTCTCTCTCTCTCTCTCTCTCTCTCTCTCTCTCTCTCTCTCTCTGGGAGTTACCATTACTGAGTGTGTGTTTTCCTTAATTATATATAGACCACTCAGACAGGAGCAAAGATTTGGCCTGGCAAGAGGTCCAATATATTTGTCTGTGACATGCTTTATGTTTAACATTTGGGGGCCTTTGTTATTTATGGAGGTGGGATTTGGCTGTGTTGTCTGTTATGTACAAAGACACATAGCCCACTTGACTCTCTGTAAGGCTGCATTCACATGTCAGCGTTTGGATCGCGGGCAGAACCGCCGCGGTTCCGCCCGCGATCCGGAGATTTATTGCAAATCGCGGGACGCCTAGCGTTGCCCGTTGATTTGCAATAGACCCCCAAACGCTGAGCGATGTTGCTGCGATTTCCGCCTGCCGAATCGCGGCAACATCGCGCAAACAAAATCGCGGGACGCAATACGCTCCAAAGAAGTACAAGAGCTTCTTTGGAGCGTATTGCGTTCCGCGATTTTGTTTGCGCGATGTTGCCGCGATTCGGCAGGCGGAAATCACGGCAACATCGCTCGGCGTTTGGGGGGCTATTGCAAATCAACGGGCAACGCTAGGCGTCCCGCGATTTGCAATAAATCTCCGGATCGCGGGCGGAACCGCGGCGGTTCTGCCCGCGATCCAAACGCTGACATGTGAACGGAGCTTAAGTATTTATTGGTGTTAACATAATTGTGTATTGTTCTGTCAATATGCACATGTATCCGAAGATTATTGGCTCTTTGTCGATGTATATGGTATAAATGTTGCACAAAGGTTGTTTTTGTAAAAAAATTTACATTATGTGGCTTCAGTGGGATACTGTGGAGACTGTGCCAAAAATATGTCATGTGAAATGTTTGAGCTGTGTATCCTCTTTGTAATAAACATTGATGGTGTTGGGCGGGCATGTTTCAAATGTCTTCTCAAAATGTCTTCATGTTTATAAATAAAAAAGTTTTATGGTGTCCACAAATGTATGTTTTGTTTTATTTTTTGCTATGTTTGTTAGACATGCTGAATGTTTGTGTAAGGTGACTATATATTGCGAATTCGCTAACATTAAAAACAGCGTTCTCACATTTGTAAATGCAACCGGAAACGACACTATTTGTGGGTGCACACGTTTCCGGAAACTGTACAGGTCCAACCACAATTCCGAGCACTATGGCGCCAGCTCTTTTTACAGTGAAAATTGTGGCCTTCATCTGCAAGGTGAGGGGGGGGTGTGTGTGAAGGTGCGCGAATGTGCGAGATGTTAGTTAGCCGGGGGGGGGGGGGGTTGTAGTTTTATCTAGCGGGTGTGCAACTAACTTTTTCTCTAGTGATATGCGCATGCACTTGCTGCCTATTAGACATGAGATAGAAACTTCCTGTTATAGAAAGTTCCTGTATGTGAACCTGTTCCCTACTATCTATATATATGTATATATATATATATATATATATATATATATATATATATATATATATATATATATATATAATATATATATGTATATCTATTTATATTTAGATATATATTTATATATTTATATATATATATTTAGATTTATATATATATATTTAGATTTATATATATGTATATATTTAGATTTATATATATATATATATATATATATATATATATATATATATATATATATATATATATATATATATATATATTTAGATTTATATATATATATATATATATATATATATATATTTATATATATATATATATTATTTTTATATATATTTATTTTTATATAGATTTAGATTTAGATTTAGATATTTATATATAATTAGTTTCTACTTTTGGACAAAATGATACACAATTATTTGTTACAGCTTGCCATGACGCTTTGGAATCTGTCTAGATAAAGACAAATGTATAGCCCCTTTTCATATATGCAAGATTAGAAACATTATATTCCCTAAATACATTGAGAAAATACTTTTTGGCTTAAATACATACATACATACACACTGCAAGCTCTGCAAGGTTTGTCTGAGAGTCGCCATCATAAGATGGATGTGCAGACAGCAGCTAATTTGTTCACCTGAGATGGAATGAGTGATCACAAAAATCTGGACTGGTCAGTGGTCATGTCTTCAAAGGATTGCATTGGAGAAATCACCTCTAAAGGCAACACATGAGTGTATAATCACTTGATACTGAGACTGATGTGATAACACTGTGATTTGCCAGTGTCTTAATGGATCACATTACCAGCACACGCATCTCACACTGCCATATGTGAATCCATGGGGGTGTCCATTGCAGGTTAAATACACCCCCAGATCCCGTTGCTTTGTTAATTTACAGATCTAACTGGAATCCGATGGCACTGCTGTGAACCACTATGCCATCAAATTCTGATGGGGACCTTTAAAAAGGATTATGTGTGATTGGACTGTGATTGTGTGGATAATTCTGCCACATTAAATTGATCCAAATTTGTTAGGCCAATTAGATTGAAATTGTATTGTGTATGAGCAGCCTAAGTAATCACACAAGTCATCCCAGTGTGAAAAGGGTGTCAACACATCATTAGCTTGATCAAGAACGTATGTTTGTGTTGAGACTTCGATGTTAGCTCTAACATGTGATCCCACAAATTACATTGGTACAGATTCCACGATGTGTCAAGAGGCACTTTAGCATGTACATGATACAACACCTCACAAATAAAACATCTTCCAAAGCAACAAGAGAGATTGTGCTCTTTCTTGCTTGTTTTGCTTTTGTGAAGTAATAAATAGGCAAACAGTTGGGATCAGGGAATGTCAGAGCTCCCCTCTAATCTAACATCCAGGGCCGCCATCAGACATTTTGGAGCCCCTTGCACAGTTTTAGGCCTGGGCCCCCTGGTCCCCCCATCTCCCCCATCCCTAGACCTGACCATCTACATTCCCCTGGGCCCGGCCACTGGCAGTCCCACTGAGTCCAATTCCATGTCCTCCTCCTCCAGTCTCATCTCCCCGATCCCATGTCCTTCTCCTCCTCTTCTAGTCCCATCCCCCCATCCCATGTCCTCCTCTTGCAGGAATTCAGAATCCAGGATAATTCAGCACAGCACAATGAACAGACACATTCAGCAGTGTATGAGCACAGCGTCATATCCCAGGATCACACTACGGGGTTTTAACTCCTCCATAATTTAGCCACTTTGGAAACAAAGTGCTTACTTTATGTATACTTTTTAGACGGAAGTGGAATTTCTAATAGGGTTATATCATTGCATGAGATTTCCCCTCACTTCCTGTCTTAGTGTCACCAGAACAGGAAGTGGGGGAATATCACTGTGGGGAAATAGCTTGCAATTGTTGCCTTATAATGTCCATATTATATATAAAAGGAAACAATTGCTGGCTATATCCCCACCGGGAGATTCCCTCACTTCCTGTCCCGGTGACACCAAGACAGGAAGTGAGGAGAAATCTCCTGCAATGATATAACCCTGTTAGATGTTCTAGTTATGTATAAAACTTAAGAATATACAAAGCAAGCATCTTTTTTTCCCATTTTGGCAAAATTATGGAATAATTAAAGAAACATTATTTGTTTGTCCCATGGCTTGCAGGAAAAACATTTTTGCTTGATTCCCCCATCAACACAGACAGGGGAAACTCTCCTGTGGAGCCATTGTGTTCTCCCGGTGCCGCCCCTGCCAGGAAAACACAGTGATTATTGCTAGTGGCTACAAGAGCTGCTAGCGATAAGCGTGTGTAAAATCTGACAGACTGGTTGTACGTTGTACTCAAGTTGATCGATCAATCAACTTGGGTACCTTCAGCCTGCCCATACATAGTTTAAATCTGCATTTCAAATGAATCAATCCCATTTACATCTAACACTCCATAAAGGAGAATGGAGGGTCTGATCAGGTCTGCGTGAAAAATGAACAGCCAGACCCAATCAGACGGCTCATGTTAAAAGGGACCTGAAAAGCAATCTGCATGGCTTGCTTTTCCGAGCATTGGCTAGTTTAGTGAACCTGGACTAATAACAGTCACTGTAATGCTACCCATACTGCTGTCCTTTTAACATGGTGACAAAAGCTGATACCTATGCTACACGCGTGTAAAGTTACTTTCACCCTGCTAAATGGACAGCAATAAGGTTGTAAATACAGTGACTGTAATTAACAGGGCAAGGGCTATGAACTGTACATGTCTTCTAGCTAAATCTAGCAGCTTCAGTAGGAAACAATTCTTTTTAATCTCTCTTACCTCGATCTCTGCAGCAGGTTTTTTTTGCAGAGGAATTCAATCCCATCAGCAGAAGAAGCACCAGGCTGTGCAGTGCTGGACAGTGCACCCTGTGTACCCATTGGCTATGGAGGCAGCAGGAAGAGGATCAGCCTGCCTCCTGTTACCTCCTCAGCCAATGAGTAGCTGAAAGGCTCTTAAGTTCCTCCCTCATAATGTCTCCCGAGTCCCAGCCCTGCCAGCTAGTTTACTATGCTTACTATGCATTTATCCTTCGGTGCTTCTCCTGCCTTATGTGTCCCCTGGCTACTGTCTCCTGCACACTTCATGGATGCCGGGTCCGGGGCCCCTACAGGCACTCGGGCCCCCTATATGTGTATCAGCTGTCCCCCCCTGATGGCGGCCCTGGGTGTGTATTGAAAGGACAATTGAGAAAATGCCAATATCATGTAGAGGTAATCACCAGTGTGGGTCAACCTATGTCATGGAGGTAGATTTGGACATCGATGTATATGTATCACCAGAAATGGGATTCTTTGTTCTACAATATCTAAAAGACGATCTAGCATTTTTTTGGAAGAATGTACTTTTTTGGACATACTTTGACTCAAACATACACTGCTCTTTCGTAAATATGCATCTTCACCAAAAGCACAAAATCATGTGTCGTGTCCGGATGAGGCTGCGGCGGAGATTCCAGTTCCGGCCCCTTGTGGTGGATCTCCAGCGGGCCTGGAGTGACGCCAAAAGGCGCTCACCCAGGCTCCTTCAAAAGGCTGTGGAGCAAATCTCCGGTAAGTAAAAATATACATTACATGTGACCAGATAGGTTACTATTTTTTGGGTAGGTGGACATGTGTTTAGGTATGCAATGACACAACCACCACCCCCCCCCCCCTCCCTCTCGCCCCTACCTTTCCTACCTCCATCAAGTGTCTCTTCCCAACCTTTATTACTACTATGTACATTATTCTTTTTTATTTTTATTTTTTCTCTTCTGCTTCTAGCCAAAGCGGACGGGTGACACCCTGTTGTGCTTTTGGTGAAGAAGGGGAGGAGGAGGACGGCCACACTGCACTATGTGGTCCCAGAGAGCGAGCCACTACAGCAGCTCCGAATTGTGGATGGTAAGTAGAAACATTTTAATTGTAGAAATGTCAAATCTCTAATCACATTTCACAGAGCCCCCTTTACATCAGAGTCTCCAGACTCACTACACTGTAAGAGGGAAGTCTGAAGACTCTGATGTAAGGAGAGTTCTGGGAACCATTATTTGAGGGGGGAATCTGGGGACTCTGGTGTATAAGGGAACTCTGTGGTCACCAAAGCTCCCCCATGCATCAGAGCTTCCAGAGACCCCCTTACACTTCCCTTCCTCAGTCCACCACAGTCAAGGGCACGACAAGTCCCACTGCAGAAGGCTACCATACCTGAGTCACCACAGAGGTGACTGTAAATTCCAGTATAGTGCACTGCCATTCCTCCCTGAGGAATGGAAGCCTGCTATGCTTGGACTTGTACTGCTCTCTGTAGGGGACTGAGGAACTACTGCCTGCTATGCTAAGACTTGTAGTGCCCTGTGTTAGGGACTGAAGATTCCTCAGTCCTCCACATTCTAGGGCACTATAAGTCCCAGCATAGTGGGCTGTCATTCCTCAGTCCCTCACAGCTTGGGGCAAAAACAACAGAGTTAAACATCTAAAGGACAACTCCAAACAAAACCAATAATGGACAGAGTCCATATGCTATATAATGTCAAAGACCCAACCGGAAGTGGTCATGGGAGGTCGTGCCCCGTGAACCTCGTGTGAGACTCCCTCCCTTGTCAGCAACCCAGCCGAAAAATGCTCAGAGAGAGCCGCATGTAATCCGCGGCGTGAGGACGGCGCGCTGCACGGACATCCCCTCGTCCAACTCGCCTACCCTTGCCTACCCCGGTTAGCCGTGAGCGGTAAGAGCGCAGAGTCGGAACTCCGGCGCCCGCCGCGGACAGCCTGCCAAGCAACGGACCGGAGCCGAAAGCAGGACGAACACGGCGTGGCCCCACACACCTGAAGCCCTGCACTAAGAGAAGGGAGAGATCGGGAGTGAGGCAAGTGCGTTGGCGGGAGAGAACGTCACAAACCCAGGTGGAGTGGAAGCCCCCGCAATTGAACCCCGAATCCCTGGGTACAGATTGTGCGAGAGCCCTACAATATATGCCCCACTCAACTTTCTGGGCTGTATGATCGAATACAGGCAATTGGAGAAGAACATAATCCCAGATGCACAGGATACACCCAAAGACAGAGAACTGGAGAACGGAGCCCCCCTTCTTCAAACCGTGAGTGAAACCCCCTGACATCTATTAAGAATATATGAATAAATTAAACTGCCAGAGTTCTCAACAGTGTAGCATAAATATACGACTACGTGGGAGACAGACCTGGAAGGGGATAGAAGAGGACGTGAATTGTAAAACTAGAAATAAAGTTAACTGCCCCTTATTACCAGTGGACTGATAGAAAGCAAAGGGGAGAGGCTAACACAGGTCTGGAACATTGGGAGGAACCGGTAAATGCTGAAGTTGTGATGAGGGGTACATAAACCTGGGAACACACACGGTTTGATAAAGTACTCCAGAAAACGGAAGGGTGCCCCTGATTGCTACATCACTGAACTATTTCCCGTAAGATAAAGAACTAGTATGACACTTACAAAAAAACGCAAGGTTAAAAAGAACACTGGGAAAACCCCTGGGAAGCCAGAAGGAGAGATAAGGAAATTCCTTTCTACTAGCCTAAACACCACAACAGCAGGCAATATGGCGGAGATGGGGGACACACAGACAGAGTGGGAATCTAGTGATATTACAGACTCTAGAGCCACATCACCCCTAGAGGAAAGGGACCTGCGGCCAGACTCCAAATTCCAAAAAGAGCAAACTCTACCCTCCCCGAACTCCCAGTGGTCAGCGCAAATGGCGGAATTTAGAGCCATGATTAGCTCGCTTCCGACCAAAAAGGATATGGAACTGCTAGTGAATCGGGTGGAGGAGTCACATAAAAAGAAATTTCAGCTCATTAAAATAGAGCTTCAAGTATTGTCCTCTAACCAAAGAAAGGAAGACGCAGAAATTGCTGCAATAAAAGAACGGCTAGCAGTATTGGAGAGGAAGGTAGATCACCAGAGTGAAAATGAGGCTAGGGTACAACTTCAGATGGAAGATATAGAGAATCGAAGCGGTCGCAATAATTTAAGAATTCGAGGCCTGGCTGAGTCACTGAAAGACACACAGTTGGAAGACACAGTGAACAACTTATGGAAGGAGATTATGGGGGCAAGCTACCCGGGTAAAATAGAGTTTGACAGAATTCATAGGGCGCTCGGCCCACTGAAGAGAGACCAGGAAAGACCAAGAGACGTAATATGCAAATTGCATTATTATGCCCAGGAAGAACTGATACTGAGGTTGGCCCGGAACACTAGAGAGTGGAAAATGGAGGGAATGACCATTCAGGTTTTCTCAGATATCTCTAAAGGAACTCTAAAGAGAAGAGCTATGCTGAAACCCATTTTGGAATTAGCTAAACGTGAGGGATGCACATATAGATGGGGGTTCCCGTTTACAGCAACATTTAACAGAGATGGCCGTTTCTTTACGTTGCGCAATTTTCAAGATCGGACTGCTTTGTTTAACTTCCTAGGGGTCCCAGCAATAGAGATCCCTAATTGGTTAGGGAAAATCAACAGGAACCCGCTTAGAGACCTTCCGCAAACCCGAGAGAAGGAGGGGAGGAGGGTGGGAAGGGATTAGAGTTTTAGAGACACCAGTCTAGGGGCCATGAGGGACCAGACTTCTGGGGGGTGCCGGAGATCAGTAAGGTCGAGAATGGACGCAAGCCTGTTGGTGGTGAGAGGGGAGGGGTCTAGGATGAAGGGGCTAGATCCCCTCGGCTAGACCCCCCCCCCCCCCCTGTTTACTACATGGAGGAGATTTGAGGGTGTTATAAGTTTTTTTCCTTTTTTTTTTTTTTTTTTTTTTTTTTTTGTCTTTCGCACCCAAGAATATATGGAAATAAGGGGAGTTTCCGCACTAATGTAATAACTCTGAATAGGAGTGTTTTTGTAATATTTTTTTTTTTTTGCACTAAGATTATATGAAATTTAGGGGTATATTTTTTTTCACTATATTAATTGTCAAGAGTACTGTTGTGGTTATGTTTTTGGGGTTTTTTTTTTTTTTTTGGTTATGCACCAAGAGTACACAGAAACTAGAGAAATATTTTTCACTAACGTATCAAAATTTTAATTGAAGTGCTGTTGCAACCTCTTGCGGGTTTTTTTTTTTTTCCCTTCTTGCTCACTTATTGCACTAAGAGGAGATGGAAATTAAGGGGTAGATTAGTTTTCACTGCATTAACTTTCAATATATTTTTTTTTTTTTTTTGCACAGGACGGATCTGGGGCACACCAGCCCTTATTAAGTAGAGCTATAAGGGATTTGAGAAAATGGGAAATCCACGTTTTTTTGAGTTACTGTTATTCAGAGAGTGGGTGTTTTTTTTTTTTTTTTGGGGTGTCTTATGTAGCAGTATATAATAGAGCTCAGAATTGAACATAGAATATGCCAACAGAGGGTATGGTAAGCTTGGGTGACTAGACCCCCCAGACCCCCGCTCTAAATTAATAGACTTCTGAAACTTAATTGGAAAAGGGAGATAGAGAGATTTAGTATCACAAGAGGAAAAAAGAGCGGATTAGGATGATTAAATATGAAAGCTGCATTTGGTATAGGCCCTGTTTTAGCGTTGCTGACCTCCTAATCCCCCAGGTTTTTAATATTATATGCTCCTTTTTTTTTTTTTTTTTCACGATGAATTCAGGGTACAATACCCCATATTAAGATACATAGTCGGGTAGTAATTAGGTGCACTTAAGGGTTTCCTTTTTTTTTTTCTTTTTTTTTTTTTTTTTGCACAGGATTAACTAGGGGCATACTAGCCCCTACCAAATAGAGTATAAGGGATTTGAGAGAATGGGAAAGTCACGTGTTATTGAGTTATTGATATTTAGGGGGTGGGTTTTTTTTTTTTTTCTTCTCGTAGCTGTTTATGGGGAAGGTATGGTTAGACATCAAGGCTCTAAGATAAACTAAGACAATATAGAGGTATAAGAGGGCAATAATTTAGAGACATAGGAACAAGGGGGTTGAGTGGGGAGAGAGGCCCGGAAGAGGGGAAAGAAATTTTTGGTGGGTAGACATAAAGAAATAAAAGTAAACAAGCATATAAATAAGTATAGGGAGGGAGAAACGGGGACAGAGGGAATTGCCTTAGGTATTTCCTTTAAAAGTTAGAACACACAGGTGGCGGTAAACGCCGTGTGTTAGAAGGATTCAATAATCCGACCTGGGATCTGACCGGGAAGAGCTACTAGCCCAACCCGTGAGGGTAAAGATCCACAGGGAAGGGCACGAGAATGAATGAAATAGTGTGAGGTGGTTGAATAAAAGATTGAGTGAGTGGTTGTGTTGTGAGATTCATTTTTTTTCTCTCTCTCTCTATCTCTTCCCCCCCTCTTACCTACCGGCCCCTCAGTTTCTGTTTAAGCACTACAGCTCGTCAGGTAGAATGGAAAATATAAAAATTGTCTCAATCAATGCAAAGGGTCTAAACACACCCGAAAAAAGGCAAATATTATTAGCAGAACTCAAAAGAGTGAAGGCAAATATAGCATTTATACAAGAGACGCATTTTAGATTGGGGAACTTACCATATCTAAAAAGCAATGCATTCCCATACATATATCACTCAACCTTCCCACAATCAAAATCAAGAGGGGTATCAATATTAATTGAAAGTAAGGTGCCATGGCAGCTGGAGGAGAAACTATGCGACGACAGCGGTAGATATCTCTTCCTAAAAGGGAAAATAGGAGAACTGCAAATGACATTTGCAACACTATATTCTCCTAACAAGCAACAGGACAGATTTGTCGCTAAAATATTGAATGTACTCAGAGAATTTACCCAAGGCCAATTGATTCTGGGAGGAGATTTCAATACACCCCTGTCTCCCATGGTTGATGCCTCCAGAACCAAATCTACTTCATCGGCTGAGATGTGTCGGCGGATGAGGAAGAATATACATAAAGAACAATTGATAGATGTATGGCGCCTCCAACACCCAACTGAAAAGGAGTATACTTTTTTTTCGCACCCACATGGCACCTACTCGAGAATAGATTTTTTTCTGGTGCCGCATGTCCATCTCTTAGCGGTAAAACACACGGACATCGACAGCATTTCATGGTCAGACCATGCAATGGTGTCGATGATATATAACATTTCTTCAGTCAATCAACTAAACAAAGATTCTGGAAACTAAATGAAAGTTTACTACAGATAGAGGAAGTAAGATCAGAGGTACAAAAAGAACTTAAGGATTACTTTGATCGTAATGATATACCGGGCTGTGCGATAGGTACATTATGGGAGGCACATAAATTAGTGATAAGGGGAATCTTAATTAAACATGGTGCAAGATTAAAAAGGGAAAGGAATAAACAATTACTAGCATTATTGGACAAGCTTAAAATATTAGAAACAGAACACAAACAAAAAAAGGAAAATATAACAATAGGGGAACTGACCCTCGTAAGAAAGCAAATACTTGACTTAATGCATTATAAAGCTAAAGCAGCGATACAAGTATCAAAGAAAATTATGTACGAGTCAGGGAACAAATGCGGAAAAATGTTAGCAAGATCAGTACATAATCAAAAAGTAAGATCCTATATCCCACAAATTGTCTCCCCGGAAGGAGTTAAAAAAATATTGCCGGGTCAAATAACGGAGGAATTCAGGTATTTTTATTCACTGCTTTATAACCTGCCGGAAATAGGAAAAGAGCAAAAGGAAATAGATGACTATTTGGTACAATCAGGAATACCAAAACTCTCTGAGGAAGATAAAGAGGATCTAGAAAGACATATTTCACAAAAAGAAATAGAACAAACCATAAAAAGCATGAAAAATGGTAAAGCGCCAGGCCCAGACGGCCTGTCTCCACAGTACTTCCATGTATTGGCCCCCATTTTGGGACCATGCATGGAGAGACTGTTTAATGAGAGAGGCCCAGAGGGAACACTATCTAGGGATACATTAACGGCTTATTTGACGTTAATATTGAAAGAGGGTAAGGACCCTTCGAATTGCGGAAGCTATAGGCCCATTTCGCTCCTGAACCTGGATTTAAAAATCTATACAAAAATTATAGCGGCAAGAATGGCAAAGGCACTTCCCAAAATAATACATTTAGACCAAGTAGGCTTCATGGCAGCGAGGGAAGCAAAGGATAGTACCACTAGAGTCCTTAATCTAATTCATATAGCTACCAAAACAGAAACACCGTGTATCGTATTGAACACCGACGCAGAAAAGGCCTTCGACAGAGTTGAATGGACCTTCATGCAGTCGGTGCTCACGTATATAGGAGTAGGAGAAATAATGCGCGAGAGAATAGCTAGGGTATATTCGAACCCAACTGCAAGAGTAAAGGCAAATGGGGTGCTATCGGAACCCCTGAGCATAAAAAATGGCACGAGACAGGGGTGCCCACTGTCCCCCCTGTTATTTGTGCTGACATTAGAGACTCTTTTGAACAAAGTCCGATTAAACCAGGCTATAAAAGGAGTTAAGGTAGGTAAGGAACATTATAAGACTGCAGCTTATGCTGATGATTTGCTGTTCACGTTGACGGAGCCAGAAATGTCGCTTCCAGTTCTTCTGGAGGAAGTCAAACAATATGGAGAATTATCAAACTTCAAAATAAATTATAAGAAATCTGAAGCAATGGGTGTGGGAGTATCAAAAGCAAGTAAGGACAGATTAAAGAGCAATTTCGGATTTGCATGGGTAGAGAAAGCAGTGAAATATCTAGGGACTCACATACCCGCAAAGCTAGCCCAGATATATGAACTAAATTTCACCCCCCTGATTGGAGAGACAAAGAAAATCCTGGAACAATGGAGGGGAGGCCTCCACTCATGGTTTGGAAGAAGCAACCTGATTAAAATGAATGTTTTGCCAAAATATTTATACATTATGAGAGCTCTCCCAGTTAATATTCCTAACAGTTTTTTCAGAATTATGCAGGGTGTGTTTGGAGGATATATCTGGGCGGGTAAAAAACCACGTATAGCGCGTAACATTATAACACTTCCCAAAAATATGGGTGGGTTAGCCATACCTGATCTGATACTACCATGCCATCCATTTAAACAGAATAATGGACTGGTGGCATCATCAGGAAACGAAAAGGTGGGTCCAAATGGAACAAGCTCAAACGACGATCTCATTAAAAAGAGCAATTTGGTGCTATAAGACACTTCCCAAATCTTTGAAAACACATCCTCTGTTGGGAAACACAATAAAAATAGGATACCTGCAGACCCTGAGACAAAACCTAACTTCAATCGAATCTCCTTTATACCCGATCTTGGGAAATCCCGAATTCCCCCCAGGCTTAGAGAGACAGCATTTTAAAAAACTGTGGGAAACAGGACAAGATGGCATCAAAACTTTTACGACTCAGCAGACGTGGCCCCCAATTAGTAGATTAACAGATGAGGAGGGACCATATAAGTTACTTTTATGGGAAGCATTCCAAGTGCGACATTTTTTAGAGTCGTTGCCGGAACCGGAAAAATTTAAGAAACCACTGACACATTTTGAGAAACTATGTGAGAAAATAGGAGGTATAGATCGCCCATTATCTATTCTATATAAAATGCTGAACACTCCATTAGACCATCCGAAGCTGAAATGGTTGGAAAAATGGAAAGCGGATCTAAATACAGAAATAACAGACTCACAGAAACAGAGCATGTTCAGGGCAATATTTAGACCAACTAAATGTACTAAAATTCAGGAAATAAACTACAAAATCCTGACGAGGTGGTATCACACACCAGTCAAAATGCACAGGTGGTACACCCAAGAATCAGACAGGTGTTGGAGATGTGGAGAAGGCACCTTATACCACATCTTTTGGAATTGCCCAGAGATAAAGAAGTTTTGGTCAGAGATTGGGGACATAGTTCAAGAAGTAACAGACTTCAAAATCGAGGGAAAAGCCGCTTTTTGCCTCCTACAGATACCAGGGCAGATAGAGAGGAAATACACAAAATCAGTATTACCACACATGATGAATGCGGCAAGAGCATGCATCCCCCAACATTGGAGAAAAAAACAAGCCCCTTCAGTGCTTGAATGGGTAAGAAAATTAGAACACATTAATAAAATGGAGGATCTATTGCTTTCTTCACAACACAAACAGGCAGGAGCAATATAAAAAGACATGGAGAATATGGAACTCATTTATAGCTTCGGATAGAGGCAAACAATTGGTGGCACCTCCACTGCAAAACACAGAAGGAGTCCCTAGTCCCAGTAGAGGGGGAGGGGAGTCGTAGGGAAGAGGAGGAGAATTAGCTTGTAATTTTTTTTTTTTTCTTTTTTCTTTTGTTGCGGTCACTGTAAGTATGGGAATGTGAGTTGAATGATAGGGGGTATGAATGGGGGGATTGAGGTTGAGAGATGGGGGAGTAATTAGGGGGAAAAAAGGGAAAGAAGAAAAGGGGCGGTAATGAAGAGTATGAATGGATAGAAAGAAGAACAGGGAAACAAGGACAAGAGTAGAGACCTAGGGTCATTTAAAGCACAACGTAGCAAACAAAAGGCAAGGAGCGAACGAGTAGGTACAGAAAAGGAGACTTGATGTTTTAACAATATCTTGCCTTGGCTGACTATGACTATTTGATAAAGGCCTATATATTATTGAGTTGGAAATCTCGGGAGGATGTTATTAGATCCTGGAGATGAGAAAACTAGTATGGATAATGTCTTTGTAACCCATTAATTTAATATGGTATTATATATTCTGTAATTGACTTCTTTGAAAATTCAAATAAAATGATAAATATAAAAAAAAAAAATAATGTCAAAGACCCGCTACCCCTCACCTTCCACCTCGGGTGCTGTCATTGTGTAGGGCAAAGGGCTCCATCTCCACCATGTTTGGCTTTGATGTCAGATATGCAGGACTTGCTCAGCTCCACTCTCTTCCCTGACAACTGACTCTGGCGTCATTGTGGGTCTCTCCTCCTCTTGAAAACACCCAGGGGCCCTCTCCTTGTCCCCCAGCCACCCAGGGCCTTCTTCTCCTCCTCCTCCACCAACCATTTTCGGACTCTTGCAACTTCCCTGGGGCTACTCACCCCTTTGCATAGTAGACAGACACCACAAATCTATGACCAGCCTGCAAAATAACAAGTCTGGCCCTGGTTACCTGTATGTTCCTGGTCCAGGGCAGAGCTCTCCTCCCAGAGCAACAACCGATGATAGCAGAGTGAGTTGACCGGGCAGTCACTTCCTACTGGTGCAGGTACACACCCACCGATTCCTCAACATCTTAGGATTACATGATCAGACGGCCAATCCCCAGGCAGAGAAGGAGGGGTAAGTGTCAGCGGACAACAGACACCTGGCAGCCGCAGTGAAGGGACTGCAGCACACTGCTGCAACTTTTAGATCCGAGGATTGAAAGCAATCTTTTACTTAGGAGATTTCCCTGACTGCGCCCTTCTAAATGTTGTTGCTCCGCCACTGGCCGCAAGGCCCCTGTAGGTGCGAGGCCTTAGGCGACCGCCTAATTTGCATGGTGGCCTCCTGTTTTGAAACATGGTCAATGCATCTCATTGGTGTAAGTGCACTTCTATGTTCTGAATTGTAGGGGCATTGAATATGGTGCTAGCATTATGAGAGGTTACTGCCTATTTGTGTCCATAAATAGTATATATTTTTTTTTGTTTTTTGTTTTTAGAAACCAGTGACGAGGATCTGGAGGCTCAGCCTTCTCAGGCCCACTGGGCTCCGTTCACATCTAGGCGTTTTGGGGCGTTTTTGGGGAGATTTTCTGCTCTAGGATCAGCTCTCAAAACGCCCAACAAGACAAATCCTATTCATTTCAATGGACCCTGTTCACATCTGAGCGTTTTGACGCTGTAAGCAAAACGCCCAACGCTCAAAAAAGTACATGAGCTTCTTTTTGGGCAGATTACAGGCGTTTTCCATTGGTTTCTATTCAATCTAAAAACGCCTACACAAAAAACGCCTGTAAAAACGCCTGTAAATCGTGCTAAAAAATTGCGGTAAAATCGCTGTAAAATCGCGGTAAAAATCGCGGTAAAATCGCGGTAAAAAAACGTGCGAAAACGCTACGCTCAGGTGTGAATGTACCCTAATAATGTGGATGTGCTGGTGTGTTGTGTATTAGGTCTAACTTGGAGGAATGATTGCTTGTTTTGTTTTCTTTTGTGGTTGATGTAGCTTCAGCAAGAGAGGAGCCTCAGCAGGCAGGGCCAAGTCGTTTGGAGGAAGTCGGTGGCCAGGAACAGGCCGATTTGTCCCTCAGCGAGGAGGACCTTGGCTCTCCTCAAATGGGAAGTAAGTATTCTACATGTGTTTGTGTGTTCAATGTGTCCTGGGAAATATAAGGGCTGTAATATATATATTTGGCCTTTGGGGTTATGTAGCAGCTGACATTGAGGATGTTTGTTGTGGAGGACTGGGGAAGAGGGGCCGCTGCTTACCCAGTCCACTGTAACTACTACCTTCAATGTTTAGGGACTACTTTCTGTGTGCCTTTATCAAATAGCTGTTGTTCAAGGATTGTATTCTTGTCTTTGTGTTTCTAGGATCTCCAACACCATCAGCCCATGCAGGGTCTCCCCCATCCTCCCCCACTCCAGGGGTGGAGGCCGGTTACTCCACCGTTGTGTGTGGCTCCCCTGAACTAGACTGTAAGTACATTAAATGTGATTATCACATGTATTGTGTGTGCTAGGATGATGTGTATCTGGGATAATCTAAGTTGTAGTCAAAGCAAGTGCAGTTTTGCTACATGTGACAGGAAGGTTGGTCATGAAACACTCTTGCTTAACCTTCGTGTTTGGAAGGTGGTATTGGGGACATGTTATTATTTTTAAGCTTTCTCACGCCACCCTCTTCTAAATTTGTGTTAGTTTCCCTACATTGGAAATGGTGTGCTTTGTACTTCTAAATTATTTGGGGCCATGTTAATTAACTCATGTCCTGATTTAGTCAACACTGAAAATGCGTGTGGCTTGGCTTGAACATTGTGTGTTTCACAACCTTTCAGAAATACTCTTCCCCGGTAATGTCCCACATTCCAGTTAACAATTTGTGTTATTTTTGTGCAGCTTCTCATGACCTAATGCCATCAGGCTCTGTGGGCCCACTAAACATTGTTGATGGTAAGTTATGTGTGCTTATGCTGTAATGTGTCTACTTAGTAAGTGGAGAAATGCTACATGTGTATGTCCCCGATCAGGCTTCAAGTTGTTCTAAAGGCAGCAGGTTCTTTATGTGAATGCATTGTATGCATTAGTATTACAAGTGATAGGTGTGCATATTCCCCCTTAGACTTACCGGGACCATTTTATTACTGTCCAAAATTTTGGCCAAATACTTGTCTGGTCCGGACTCCCCCTCCTCCTTAGCTGAGGTGACAGCATGCCAATATTGCCTCCTGATGCTGTCACTCCTAATCATTGAGACCATCGGAAGGGAGGGGGGCAAGGCTGGCTCACAGCCTAGTGCCTGAACAGGCACAGGGTGCTTGGCTTCATCTCATGTGCCTCCATAGCAAGCTGCCTGCTGTGGGCTCAACCAACAGGAGGGAGGTGCCTAGAGGGGTGTACAGGGGCCATTTTAAGAGGAGGATCGTGATTTCTCTCGTCCCAAAAAAGCTAGAGCGGGTAAGTCTAACCTGATTAGTTTTGCCCAGCCATCCAAAAATGAGATGTTCCCAACACTTTGAACAGGCAGGGCTGAGGCACAAAAAACATCTGAGAAACACAATCAGCACAAAAGCATGGAGTACGTATCCTTAACGCTACAAGCTTCACCCAGAAGAATGAAGCTTGCACTGTACAAATCTGCATCACCACCGTATCAATGTCTAAATAAAACTTTCAGGGAAGTGTGGAGGGGGAAGGAGTGGGTGTTAGAGCGTTTTCATGACTGCCTAACCTACAGTTAGCGTGAGTCCATTCGTTGAGAAACTTTTTATTCTCTCTTAACACAGCTGTGATGGAGCAAAGGGGATCTGGGGAGGAGAGGGATCAACCCCTGCCATGAATCGGACTCAAAATTCCAATGGGTGCGTCTCTACTATGTGTCAGTTTCAATCTATAGACAGTAAGAGGGAGAGAGAACTCTACACAAATTCCAATGGTGATAGAGATAAATGTGTGCACATGTATCGTGTTGACCAATTGAACACAACACCTTACATTCTTCAAAATGATTGGTTGTGTTGACATGAAAACCCTTTTACTTAGCTTTGGTGGAACTGCTACTAACATTCCAAGCCATCTTGTGTAACCTTTTGAACAATTTGCTGTGGAAGTTAGAGTTCAGGGTTTACAACAGCAATTTAGCATATTTGCTCCAGAGTGTTGAGAAAAGCCACCCAATAGACTCCTAAGCATATTTGTTGAGGCACATTAATTACAATCCTTGTTTGGATCATTTTGCATAAAACAAATTTTCATGTCTTTTTCTACCCAGGGCACACCCACTTCACCATGGAGGTGGCCATTAAATATTTAAGATGGTGTGCATCAAGGATAGCCCTCTTGGAGCGCCAGTTGGGGGTTGATCCTGACCCTTTAGAGCCCTTTGTGCGGAACTACACCCCATTGGAGTGATATTTATTGTTATTTTGTTTTTATGTTGCACGTTGCAACCCAAGTTTTATAACTTTTATATATTTAAATAATATATTTTGAATGCCAAAATTTTGATATACCTACTTTTTGTAGTAAAAAAAATATTTATCTTTTCTTACAAAAGTATTTTTTTTGGTGTACACATCGAATGTCTTTTGTGTTGTATTTGTTTAGTCGAGTGGTGTGGTCTGTAATTGTTAGCATGTTGGCTTTGGTTTATGTTATCCATGAGACTTGTTTTGAGGCTACATTTGAAGGGAGACCTTTTCTTGGGTCATTATGTGAACATTGAGTTTTGAAAATGTAAAAGAAACCATATGTTTCGAGATAGAGAAGCACGTGTGTAGAAATGCCTACATTAACCAGGGCCCTTACTTGGCCACCAACACTCCCAAAAAACCAAAGATCAAACACAAACTAATCATTTTAAAATAATTTAATTGCATCACCAAAAAAAATATCAAAAAACATATCCTGCCACCCGCTAATTGAACATAAAAATGGCCCCACAATTTTGCCAATGGTCACATGTCTAAATTATATAACAAAAAAGATAACAAAACAATACAACAAATATAAAATTAAGGGGGTTGAGGAGGAGTTGTGCTTGACCATGGGAAAGTTCCTGCCAACAATAGCTGGGCCAAACAGACGGTTTGCTGGGGGTTCAGATCCAGACCTTCTACAATTTGTCCCATATGAACCAGGTTTTGTAGCTGTGGCTGTTGCTGCGGCTGTGGCTGTTGCTGCGACTGTGGCTGTTGCTGCGACTGTGGCTGCTGCACCCAGGGTACTTGATGCTGCTGGTGGTGCAAGGGTTGTGAAGATGTGTGGGGACTTGTGCCAGATTGTTTCATGTTGTGGGCCACGGTGCGGGGGGAAAGGACATGTCGGGCTGTTGACAAAAAAGGGGGACGGCCTGGGGAGGAGTGAGCTGAGAAAGGTGTGGAAGGAGTGTAGTCGGGTGGAAGGGGTATTGTGGAACCAGTGCGCAATGAGGTTGTGGAGGAGGATTGCTCATTGAGGGGTGTGGGATTGCGAAGGGAGTGTGAAGTGCTGGGAGTGGCTACAGGAGGAATTGTCCCCTCCCCAGCTGCCTGCCAAGTGGCCAACACTGGCATCACCCTCCCACTACCACAACCTGCAGTGGCAGGTGATTGTGATGTTTGGGAGGGCTCTGCCAATGGGGCATCTTCAGCTCCAACCAGGCATTGGTGTGTGGCCAGCACCTGAGTGTCAACACTTTGCCGATCCCGTTGATGCTGGTCTGCTAAACTTACCAAGCAGTCACGCATATCCTGTTGAACCAGTACCATCGTTGCTACAGATTCCTGTATGAGCCCTAGCAGCCGTACTACCTCATGAGATTGCTGAGTAGGCCTCCTTAACTCATTTTGGAGCTGATACTCGACAAGCAGCATGTGGGCCACATCCAGCAGAGATGGACGAGGTGGGGTAGGTGACAATCCCGCTGCATCCAAGGCTGCCTGAAATCAGAAGAAATAGACCAAATCTTTATAAAACATCATTACTAAATAGTTCAGATTAGTTTGACAACTTAACACCCCAAGCAGAACGTAGAAAAGTTGGATGTGCTTCTAATAAGTACTTGTTCATTGTAATATTATCCAAGTTAGCAACACTTCTGATAATGGGTACATATTATGTTGGTAGGACTAATATGACAAAGGCAACAAAGTTTAGACATGAAGCTGTTCCCAATTAACCCTGGTGTGGTAGGTTGTTTCTGCTTTTGGTAAATCTGTTACTACACCAATGACTTTCAACATCTACGTATGTTGTCTAAAATCTCGCCATCAATCGGCTACAGGAAAACCCAACAAAACAACACACATGAATTTGGACCTGGAAAATCAAAGACTGGCCGGACTTTAAAGGTCCTGGATGTTTTTGGCACATTTGTGGCACCCCAAATTATAACATAATTCCCTGACGTTCAAGATCTAACTCTTGTTGTGCTGGTGCATCGTCAGAATGTTATAGCACAAATTTAACACACACAATGTAAGCCACATCTAGCCCAAAAACATTACTACCATTGAAATGTTACATGTGCACCTTGTTCCCTTATATCACATACCCCAGCATTGGATGCAGAATCATCGCCAGCTCCTGATCCAACTCCAGCTGCTACTTCAAGAGGGGCCTGATGTTCTTATAAAAAAAAAAGTACAAAACAGGTTTAGTACATAACCTTAGGCAGTAATGATTATGGCCAGATTTCCCTCCTAGCTTCAGGAATTAAGCATTGAGGCCAAACATTCAAAGTGCTTTCCTGGGCTCATAGGACACTTGCTAAAACCCTCCCAAAGGTTAAGAAGGCTTGGTCTGAATACTAATGAAGGCACCCATTAATGCTGACAACGGTGTTTTGCAGGGTAAACATCTAAAAGGCAACATTATTTCTAAAGAAAAGACATGTGTGTTAACTGGGTTAATAAGATTCCTAAAAAGATACATTTGCTATACATACCAACACCTTCCTCCAGGCCTTGCTGCACTGGGGGTGTTCCCTGCTGCTGATCTTTTGTAAAGAGGACATAGCAATATGAGCTATCTTGGAAAGGATAAAATATACATCTACATTGTTTGGCAAAGTACGATATGGGACCTACCAGGAGAAGGGTCAGCACTGATGTCAGCACCCGTGAGTCCATCTGGGTCGCCAAGCTGCATGGGCTGTGGAGGGGCTGAGATCTGTACAGATGAACAAATTGCAGGTTGGGGAAAAGAAAAAAGGACAATTGGAAGGCCAAGTATAAAAGTCTATTCATGTCACACATAGGATAGTAGTTCATCTTTTCACAACAACTCACACAATTGACATCCAAGTTAATATCCTACCTTGGCGCAAAGCATCCGAATCTACGTCCTCTCTGGAAAAGATGGTATCGGGCCTATAATCCTCAAAAAAGGTACTTCGTAATTCCAGAGAGAACCTTGTGCACTTGGATCCAGCCGACCTTGTCGGTCATAAAGACCCTCCGCAGCCCATGCAATTAGCTTATTCCGAACGGACCCACAGATGTCGTTGACCTTCTTCCGCACACTGTCAGTGTGGTGACGTTGACCACCCAGTGCATTTACAGCATCCCGGATTTCATCCCACAATCTTCGCTTCTCAGTTACAGAGGTAGCCGGGGCCCTGGTCCCATGTATCGCCTCATATCTGGCCATATAGGCCTGGACCAGGACCCAGTTCTGATTGCGGGTGAAACGGGGAAGCCGGGGTAATGTGGACAAGCTGACTCTGGTGGAAAGACCCTCTCCAGGACTACTGTGAGAAGAGGCAGCTTGTCCACTTGGTGTGTTAACACCTCCCCGGCTTCCTCCTCCGGGCTGGAGACGGTGGACTCCCTCCTGGATACAGCTGGAGCCTCCCTCACACCAGAGCCAGACGATCAAAACCAGCCTGCCCCCCCTGGCCACCCTGGCCACCCTGCCCCCCCTGGCCACCCTACTACTTCTCCTAGGCCTTCCAGCGGGTGGGGCCATGGGAGCACGAGGTGGGCAGAGAATCTGGCTGTCCAGCAGCAGCAAATTGCCCCAAACGCCTAAATTTGAAATGACAAAAGAGAAAACAGAAAAAAACATGAGTTGCAGATTGCTCTTCATATACAGTATAATTAGTGAACAGTTACAGAACACACTTACCAAAGCTAGCCACTGCTTGTTTTCAAAGCTACGTTGGTGGTGTTGGTGGCAAAATAGAGCCTAGGAGGCTGCAAAGAAATAAAAAAAAAATTAGAAAACGCATATGGTCAAACATCACACGAGGCCCTCCAAACACTTACCTAATGGCACAAAAACACTTTCTTGGTGGTGTTGGTGGTGGTGGTGGCAAAAGAGCCTAGGAGGCTGCAAAGAAATAAAAAAAAAACATTAGAAAACGCATATGGTCAAACATCACACGAGGCCCTCCAAACACTTACCTAATGGCACAAAAACACTTTCTTGGTGGTGTTGGTGGTGTTGGTGGTGTTGTTGGTGGTGGTGGTGGTGGTGGCAAAAGAGCCTAGGAGGCTGCAAAGAAATAAAAAAAAACATTAGAAAACGCATATGGTCAAACATCACACGAGGCCCTCCAAACACTTACCTAATGGCACAAAAACACTTTCTTGGTGGTGTTGGTGGTGTTGGTGGTGGTGGTGATGGTGGCAAAAGAGCCTAGGAGGCTGCAAAGAAATAAAAAAAAACATTAGAAAAGCATATGGTCAAAAAACACACGAGGCCCTCCAAACACTTACCTAATGGCACAAAAACACTTTCTTGGTGGTGTTGGTGGTGTTGGTGGTGTTGGTGGTGGTGGTGGTGGCAAAAGAGCCTAGGAGGCTGCAAAGAAATAAAAAAACATTAGAAAACGCATATGGTTAAACATCACACGAGGCCCTCCAAACACTTACCTAATGGCACAAAAACACTTTCTTGGTGGTGTTGGTGGTGGTGGTGGCAAAAGAGCCTAGGAGGCTGCAAAGAAATAAAAAAAACCATTAGAAAACGCATATGGTCAAACATCACACGAGGCCCTCCAAACACTTACCTAATGGTACAAAAACACTTTCTTGGTGGTGTTGGTGGTGGTGGTGGCAAAAGAGCCTAGGAGGCTGCAAAGAAATAAAAAAAACATTAGAAAAAGCATATGGTCAAACATCACACGAGGCCCTCCAAACACTTACCTAATGGCACAAAAACACTTTCTTGGTGGTGTTGGTGGTGGTGGTGGTGGCAAAAGAGCCTAGGAGGCTGCAAAGAAATAAAAAAAATCATTAGAAAACGCATATGGTCAAACATCACACGAGGCCCTCCAAACACTTACCTAAGGGCACAAATTAGGTATATTTGGTGGCGGTAGTTCTGGAAGCTTTTAGAGGCAAAAGGAGGCTGCAAACATTAAACATACATGAGAAATCGTATGACCTACATACGTGCACATAATAAATTACAGTTATCAAAAATGGGGTCTTTGGAAGCTGGGAAGGTAAGGGGGCAGGTTTAGACGCCAAATCTAGACTGCACACCTTTACCAAACATGAGAAAACATATGTCAAAACCACATGTACATGGGGCCAACTGACAATGATTAAAAGACACTTGAGGGGTATTGTGGGTTGGAGGGGATTCACCATAGACAACTTAAGCACTCCCAAGATAAGTACAAATTATCTCCTTCAGGAAACAATAATGGTGAGCAAGAACACACAGACAGACATATATATATATATATATATATATATATATATATATATATATATATTTTTTTTTTTTTTTTTTTTTTTGAGAGAGAGATACAATTGTCTTACCTAAAGATAATGTACGTTGTGGGTCACAGGGTCTTGCTAGCACATAACAAACATCCATCTATAACATTCAGCAGCCATACTGGCCATGTGCTCATTTTATAAATGGCTCACAGGTGTGACAATTAGTGGCCGTTTATATATATGTCTGCGCATGTGCGAATTTGCGCGGTCAAAATGGAGAACGAACCCCCAAGCGCTTTAGATGGTGCGATGTTAGCCTTTATCGGTGCCCTGTTTGAGGAGGCCCTAGCACAGGAGGCAGCAGAAGGTGGGGAAGCAGGTGCTGGGGAAGCAGCTGCAGCAGCACCTCCAGTCCATGTGCTCTTACCTCGACAGCCACGAGTTGTGTGTTTTTTTTTTTTCTTGGTGGGTAGTGAACCAGCAACAATAATAATTGCTGTACCCCCTTGTACATCTCAGGTGCTCTTCCTTCTGCTCCAAACATGGGTGTTTTTTTTTTTTTTGGTGGTGAACCAGCAACAATAATATTAGGGCCATAATTGCTCTTGCTCTACCCCATTGTGCATCTCAGGCGCTCTTCCTTCTGCTCCAGACGTGGGTGTTTTTTGGTGGGTGGTGAATGAGCAACAATAATATTAGGGCCATAATTGTTGTACCCCTTTGTGCATCTTAGGTGCTCTTCCTTCTGCTCCAGATGTGTGTGTTTTTTTTGGTGGGTGGTGAACCAGCAACAATAATATTAGGGCCATAATAGCTGCACCCCCTTGTGCATCTCAGGCGCTCTTGTTTTAGCTCCAGACATGGGTGTTTTTTTAGTGGGTGGTGAACCAGCAACAATAATATTAGGGCAATTATTGCTGTACCCCCTTGTGCATCTCAGGCGCTCTTCCTTCTGCTCCAGACGTGGGTGTTTTTTGGTGGATGGTGAACCAGCAACAAAAATATTAGGGCCGTAATTGCTGTACCCCCTTGTGCATCTCAGGCTCTCTTCCTTCAGCTCCAGACGTGGGTGTTTTTTGGTGGGTGGTGAACCAGCAACAAAAATATTAGGGCCATAATTGCTGTACCCCCTTTGCATCTCAGGCGCTCTTCCTTCTGCTCCAAACATGGGTGTCTTTTTTGGTGGTGAACCAGCAACAATAATATTAGGGCGATAATTGCTGTACCCCCTTGTGCATCTCAGGCACTTGTGCATCTCATGCGCTCTTCCTTCTGCTCCAGACGTGGGTGTTTTTTGGTGGGTGGTGAACCAGCAACAAAAATATTAGGGCCATAATTGCTGTACCCCGTTTGCATCTCAGGCGCTCTTCCTTCTGCTCCAGACGTGGGTGTTTTTTGGTGGGTGGTGAACCAGCAACAATAATAGTAGAGCCATAATGGCTCTACCCCCTTGTGCATCTCAGGCGCTCTTCCTTCTGCTTCAGACGTGGGTGTTTTTTGGTGGGTGGTGAACAAGCAACCATAATATTAGGGCCATAATTGCTGTACCCCCTTGTGCATCTTAGGCACTCTTCTTTCTGCTCCAGATGTGGGTGTTTTTTTTTTTGGTGGGTGGTGAACCAGCAACAATAATATTAGGGCAATAATTGCTGTACCCTCTTGTGCATCTCAGGTGCTCTTCCTTCTGCTCCAAACATGGGTGTTTTTTTGGTGGGGAACCAGCAACAATAATATTAGGGCCATAATTGCTGTACCCCCTTGTGCATCTCAGGCGCTGTTGCTTCAGCTCCAGACATGGGTGTATTTTGGTGGGTGGTGAACCAGCAACAATAATGCTAGGGCCATAATTGCTGTACCCCCTTGTGCATCTCAGGCGCTCTTCCTTCTGCTCCAAATGTGGCTGTTTTTTTTTTGGTGGGTGGTGAATTAGCAACAATAATATTGAGGCCATAATTGCTGTACCCCCTTGTGCATCTCAGGCGCTCTTCCTTCTGCTCCAGACGTGGGTGTTTTTTGGTGGGTGGTGAACGAGCAACAATAATATTAGGGCCATAATTGCTGTACCTCCTTGTGCATCTTAGGCGCTCTTCCTTCTGCTCCAGATGTGGGTGTTTTTTTTTGGTGGGTGGTGAACGAGCAACAATAATATTAGGGCAATAATTGCTTTACCCCCTTGTGCATCTCAGGTGCTCTTCCTTCTGCTCCAAACATGGGTGTTTTCTTTGGTGTTTGGTGAACCAGCAACAATAATATTAGGGCCATAATTGCTGTACCTACTTGCACATCTCAGGCGCTCTTCCTTCTGCTCTAGACATGGGTGTTTTTTGGTGGGTGGTGAATCAGCAACAATAATATTAGGGTCATAATTGCTGTACCCCCTTGTGCATCTCAGGCGCTATTCCTTCTGCTCCAGACGTGGGTGTTTTTTTTGGTGGGTGGTGAACCAGCAACAATAATATTAGGGCGATAATTGCTGTGCCTCCTTGTACATCTCAGGCGCTCTTCCTTTAGCTCCAGACGGGAATGTTTTTTGGTGGGTGGTGAAACAGCAACAATATTGTTAGGGTCATAATTGCTGTACCCCCTTGTGCATCTCAGGCGCTCTTCCTTCTGCTCCAAAACGTGGGTGTTTTTTGGTGGGTGGTGAACAAGCAACAAAAATATTGGGGCCATAATTGCTGTACCCCCTTGGCATCTCGGGCGCTCTTCCTTCTGCTCCATATGTGGGTGTTTTTTGGTGGGTGGTGAACCAGCAACACTAATGTTAGGGCCATAATTGCTGTACCCCCTTGTGCATCTCAGGCGCTCTTCCTTCTGCTTGCGACGTGGGTGTTTTTTTGGTGGTGAACCAGCAATAATAATATTAGGGCCATAATTGCTGTACCCCCTTGTGCATCTCAGGCGCTCTTCTTTCAACTTCAGACGTGGGTGTTTTTTTTTGGTGGGTGGTGAATCAGCAACAATAATATTAGGGCCTTAATTGCTGTACCCCCTTGTGCATCTCAGGTGCTATTCCTTCTGCCTCAGCAGGGGTTTTCCTTTTTTTTAGCTTTATTAATTTTTTTTATTAATAAACAAACTAGAATAAAATAGTTTATAGTGCACCAAGCACAACATTTTTGCACCCAAGCATCATATTTCCATCACACATTCTGATATAATCAGTTATAAAAACTAACACAAAATCCACATCATGTCCGAAAGACCAAAAAGAAGAGGAAGACGCTCGCAGGCCACTAAAAGAAGGCAATCAGCCTCTGTGTCCACCGTGAAAAGTGGTGGCCACTGACATAGTGCATCCTCTGAAGGTGGGACACGCTTGGCTGTGTTATTGAGCCACAACATGCAGTAGAGTCGGTGGAGTGGATAACTAAGCCATCCTCATCATACTCAACCTGTCACACAGGCTCATACTAGTTTGCCTTCCAACGCAGCTGCGAAAGTGGCCTGTTCCACAGGCTCCTTGTCTACAGCTACTCCTTCCATAGCCTCACCATCATGCATGGAGAAATCACCTGAATTATTTGATCATAGTGTCAGTTGCATGATGCTGGAGGATGCACAGCAGCTCGAATGCTCCGATGTTGGTTCCCAGATTGAGGAAGGGAATAACGTGAGCCTAGAGAGAGGGGGTGACAACGAGGGACAAGAAACTATCCGTCTATCTCTACCCCTACTATACCTCATGTCTTCTCAAAAAACTGCACTGAGAGGGATGATGGTATAGCAATGAGTGCCACAGATACTTGCACCCAATCTGCTAGTAGTACACCACCTGTTGATTTGACCAGCAGGCAAATTTCACTACCCCAGTTGCTGAACCATAAAAAGAAATACTTTCCCAGCCATCCACATGCTCAGCGTCTAAATGCTAGCTTGGCCAAATTGCTCGCACTACAATTGCTGCCTTTTCATCTGGTAGACTCTGCCCCCTTTTGGGAATTCGCAGAATGTGCTGTACCACAGTGGCAGGTTTCAAAAAGACATTTCTTTTCACGTAAGGGCATTCCATCTCTTTACCATCATGTGGAAGGTAGTGTTTTGGTCTCCTTGGACAGAGCAGTCAGCAGGAAGGTTCACATTACTGCTGACTCTTGGTCCAGCAGGAATGGGCAGAAAGTTATATTTCTTTCACGGCGCACTGGGTAACTCTGCTGGCAGCTTGGAAGGATGCAGGACACGGTTCAGTGCTGGAGCTTGTTCTGCCCTCACACCTCCAAAAAGCTGGTGCTGATTCTGCCACATCTGTCTACTCCACCCCCCTCCTCCTCTTCTTCTCCCTCTATGTCCTCTTCTACTGAATTGTCTTCTGAACTAGCAGTGCTCCTGAAGCGTTACAGGGGCTACGCAAGCAGTCAGGCTAAAACATGCCATGCAGTGCTTCAGTGTGTCTGTCTAGGGGATAGGAGACACACGGGGCTAGAGATTGTCAGCTCTGCAGGGGCAGGCTGAGAGGTGGTTGACATCATGGTAGCTTGAGCCAGGAATGGTTGTATGCGACAAAGCCAACAGCCTTCTCTCTGCTCTCCGACAGGGACACTTGACACATGTTTCATGCTTGGCACATGTCCTGAATCTGGTGGTGCAGCATTTCTTAAATAGGTACCCGGGCTTACAAGATCTTCTGAGGCAGGCCAGAAAAGTCTGTGGTCATTTCCAGCGGTCATACAATGCCAGTGCTCAGCTATCTGACATTCAACAGGAACTAAACCTGCCCACCAACCGCCTCATTTGTGACATGACCACCAGGTGGAACTCAACATTGGCAATGCATCAGTGACACTATCCCTCTAGTCTTCCTGCTGGAGCACACGCTTCGTGGAATCATGGACAGGGCACTTGAGGCAGAACAGCAGGAGGAAGAGGAGGACTTCCTTTCCTCACAAGGTCCCTTTATGCAGATGTCATTCCTGCGGGGCGACAAAACACACAGGAGGTAGAGGAGGAGGAGGAGGATTGAGACACCATGGATGTAGAGGATAACATACAGAAGTCTTCAAGGGATGGTTGTCATTCCCCAGAAACTCCAGGAGTCATACATGGCTGGGGAGAGATTGCTCCTGACAATGTCATCCTTAGTGACCCAGAGGACCCAGAATCTCATGGCTCCTCAAACTTACGCTGCATGGGCTCCCTGATTCTGCAAAGCCTGTGAAAGGACCAGCGGATTTGTGGTATCAAGGAGAGGGATTATTACTGGTTGGCAACCCTTCTTGATCCACGTTACAAGGGTAAAGTTGCAGAGCTCATCCTGCCTTCACAGAGGGAGCAGAGGATGAAACATCTTGGGGACACCTTGAAGAAAAATTTGTGTAACACCTTTCCAGACACTTGGAGGTTAACGCTCTCTGGACATTTTTCTGAGGCATCGTTCAGCCAAAGGAGGAGAGGTAGAGAAGGTGGCCAGCTGACCGATGCCTTTAACCAATTCTTTAGTCTTTAGCACCCAGGGCTGTTAGGTTTAAGCAACCACCGGCAGCGTCTCCATCATATGGTGCATGATTATCTAGCGGCAAGAGCAGACTTGGAGTCCTTTCCAACTGAGAATCCACTGAGTTACTGGGTCACGAGGATGGACCACTGGCCAGAACTTGCTCAATATGCAATGGAGCTACTGTCTTGTCCTGTGTCCAGCGTGCTTTCCGAATGGACATTCAGTGCTGCTGGAGGTTTTGTGACGGACAAAAGAGTGTGTGTAGCGGCCGCCCCCATGGAAAGAGTGGTTTCGCCGCCAGAGATGTTCTCTTCCCCCTAGTGTGAGGGATGCTTTAGAGTGGAGCAGGAATCACTCTCACCATAGCTAGTGATTTAGCTATCCAAACCGAAGAGAGATAGAGCTGGTATAGCCTTCTCCCACAAACATGAGATGACACTCTATGCTGTGAGTCTAAACAAGAACTGTTTATTACATTCCAAGACATACAGTTTTACACACAGCTAAGGGGCACTCCCATTAGCCTTGCAGAGGGGGGGGGAGGGGACAAAGACCAACCAATGAGAACTGAACATTTGTACATTGAAACAGGCAGTCTTAATACACACCCCCTGCGGAGAGATGTCTTCAGCTCAGACTATTGTCATGAATCCACACACTTAGACACAGGAACAGGAGGGGGGGGGGGTGGGCTGTAACATTACATTACATTAACTCAATGCCATGAATCATGCCATCTTCAGTTGTTCAGAGGATGAATAAAGGGAAAATAAAATGCAATAAAAGGGCAATGTCCCAAACTCATAGGAAAATGACACGAAGGGGTTTACAATCCAGGGACAGGGTGATCTGTCACACATAGTGACGGTTAGTACCGTCACAGTGTGTCTGTCCACAGACCCCGTTGACCAGCTGACTTTTATTAAAATTAATCAGTCTTGGATCAATAGCATCTATCAAGCCCCTGATGCTGATGTAACTGATTGAATTTACTAGGGGTCTGCTCTCCCTTTAAAACTGCACATGCTGCCTATCCTATTCCACAATTTTCATAATGCTAGCTTCTGATAATGTTTTTGGTTTAGGGCACCACCAACACCCAAGACCTAATTTGTCTGCACTTGTATGACAGGTGCATGCAATTTCAATTTCGTATCTAATTTTTTACAGCAGGGCTCGTTCCTGCGCCCAACAAGAGTAACTGCGAGGGGTTGTAGTGTTTAGGCACCACCAACACCCAAGGCCCAATATTTCTGCACCTGTATGAGAAGTGCATGCGATTTTGAATTTGCATGGAGTTTAACAGCAGGGCTCTTTCCTGCGCCCAGAAAGAGTAACTGCGAGGAGTTGCGGTGTTCAGGCTCCACCAAGGCCCAATTTTTCTGCACCTGTATGACAAGTACATGCGATTTCAAATTTGTATGGAATTTTTAACAGCAGGGCCCCTTTCTGCGCCCAGCAAGAGTAACTGCAAGGGGTTGCGGTGTTCAGGCACCACCAACAAACAAGGCCCAATTTTTCTGCACCTGTATGACAAGTATATGCAATTTCAAATTTGCATGTCATTTTTAACAGCAGGGCTGGAGCGGAAATGGGAGCAGGTTCCTGTCAAAACTAGGTACCCGCTTCCCCCCACCCTCCCTCCCCAAAAACATGACATGTCAAATGTTGCATGTCAGGGGATCAGGCGTCCTAAAGCGGAACTTCCACTTTTGAATGGAACTCCGCTTTAATTATCAGATGTGGGGGATACTATTTGGACAGCATTCTTTGATGTTGTAATCCAATTTTGTACAAATGCTTTTATATTGTGTAGTGTGATGTTCATTTATGTGGTTCAAACTTTTTAAGCCAAAGAAATAAATGTTCATATTTGAATATATTGTTTGATTAGACGTAAACTTCAAAGTCCTAACAAGAGTTATTGTGGTTTATAGACAAATCAGTTCAATTGTTCTGTGTTTAGTCTCAGACATGAGACACTGTAATTTTCATTTTCCAAATGAAATATGCCAGCTCTTCCCCTCTGAAACTGCATCCTAACGAAAAGAGTACATACTAGCCAGGAAACCTGTTATTTTTTTTCAGTCTTCAGTCTCTAAAAAAAAAAAAAAAAAAAGATTAATCTTTTTTTTTTTATATATCCAGATGAAATCTGCCTGCTTCCACTCTCTAAAATAGAGGCCTATCAAATAGGATAAAAAAGTGCAGCAAATCTATACAAATTTTCTCTCCTCGGTTCAAGAAAAAACACTGTCATTTTTTTTATTTTATTTCCAGATGAAACCTGCTTGAACTATCCCTCTAAAGCTCCATCATAGCAAAATGGAGTGCATACTTTCAAGAAATTTTCAAATATTTCCTGTTTTCTGTGTCAGAAAAAATACACTGTATTTTTTTATTTTCAAATTTAATCTGCTTGATCGCTACCTTCGATGTTGTATCCAAGCAAAAAAAAAAAAAAAAAAAAAGGAGTACATACTGTCCAGCAAATATGTACAATTTTTCTGTCGTCAGCCTCAGAAAAATGAACTAAAAATGTTTACTTTCATGATGACACCTGCATAGTCTTTCCCTCTTTCACTACAGCCTACTAAAAAAACTTACATGCTGTGCAGCATGTCAGTGCAATATTTCTGACTCTTGATTCTGACTTAATAAACTGTCATGAACTATCATTTTTTTCACAAAAAAAGGCCCAATCTCTTTCTCTAACATAGTGGCCCAGTATAACTGCCAGTATAATATGCAGGGATTATTTACAATAATATTAGCTGCTGTCTTTGAAATAACACACATTTTGTTTCCTTGATGGAAAATGACTAATCTCTCCTTCTTACATTACTGTCAAGTGCTCCATCAAGCCAGCCTCTGTCCTGTATGTCTGGCTATTGTCTCTGCAACATGGCACTGTCATTTATATATTAGCATAGCAACTGTTTTATCCCCATAATATGAATTTGTATATAGCTTGTATTCAATTTTAGATCTATGTTGTCTGCTCCTTCCACTGCTCTAATTCTGACCTATTAGTGCTACACAAAACACTTGATGAAGCTTTCCATAAGAAAGCAGGCAAGTAAAAGGAGAAATTATGCAGCAGGTGCCAGCACCTCCAGTTGGAGAAGTAAACACATCTGTTGATATTGGCTTAAAAGAGAAGTTCAGCATTTTTTTTAAGAATCATACTTACCTAGGTGGATGCACCATTGGTCCCATGCTGCATCTGCCCCCTGCTGGCTCTAAGACTGAGAACCGAGCAATCAAAGACTGCTGATCACTCAGTTCTCAGAGCTCCATGACCAGTGAGCTGATGACTGTCAGTCATCGATTCTCTGCTTTGCCCCCCTCCCTGTGGTCACTGGAGCGCTGGGCTATAAAGGGGGCGGGAGAGGCTGGCTTAGGCTCTCAGCAGCTTTCTGAGAGGCTAAGCCTGGTGCCGGCCCAAGGTTGTGGGTAGATCCCAACCACATTGTCCCGATCTTGCCCCAAACTGGACTGGTTCTGTGACATTAGCGGGCTTCAGCCCGCTCTCTGATAAAAACAGGTCACAGGAGTGCAGGAATTAACTGCACTCCTGTGATCCACAGGAGAAGTATAGACAAACAAGCTTTGGCTGTACTTCTCCTTTAACTAGTTGCATTTCTGTCTTTTGTCAATCTAACTCTGTAATATAGAGCCCCATACAATCTTCTGGTCTCCAAAGCTGTCTACTCATCAGCAGGAGCAGTGCACTATATTGCTGAATAAAGAAAAGCATATGACTGCCTGGCAGCAGAAGAGAGTGACTGGGAGCAAGGGGGTAAGGCAGGAAGTAGTTAGGCAGCCAGAAAAGAATGAGCTTTCAGCAGGGGGTGTGAGAAAGTTGGGGAGGACTCTCTGCTGATGGAGGGGTTGACGTGACCAAAAAGAAAAGTGCTGTAAGCCGGGCATGAGGTGGCTGAAGAGAGATTTCAGTGAGGCCATTAAGTGGTGGTAAGGCATGCACTGTCTGCAGGGGATGAGGTATCCAGGAAGGGATAGGCGGTGAGCTGGGCTGATGTGTGTCTATAGTATTTTCAGGCTGGGTTGTAAGACACTAGGGAGGGATGGATGTCAGTGGGGGTTAGGTGGACAGGAAAAGGTATGTCAATGGGGGAAAATATGTGCTGGGAGCTGGGAAAGGATGTGGGGTGCTAAAACAGCTCGGGAGGTATGCGATGTGAGTGGGGGGTAAGGTGCCTGGGGGGCTGGGGGCGAGGCTCATTGGGATATATAGTGCTGCATATAACCCAGCAGACCTGTCCTAAGATGTGGTGGCTGCACATTTTCTTTTTTCAAGTTTTTTTTTTTTTTAAATATATTTTTACCACTTAATTCTGCCAGTAACACACTTCTAGTCTTAGGATGAGAACACTCACTCACTTTGCTGTGCCAGGACAACAGAATGACATGGGACCACAGAACCCTACCTATTCATACTGTTCATGATATAGAGGGGCATGGTTTTTTGATAATGGGTTGGGGTTAGGTGACTGGGGAGAGATGAACTGTGGGAGGTTTAGGTCAAAGAGGGGTGTGCTGTGATTGTTAATGTGGCAGCTGGAAAGAGAGGTCGGTCAGCAGGTGTGAGGTCAGATGTCTGTCAGTGGAGAAGAGGGCCGGTGAGAAAGCTAGTGTGGTGTGTCAGCAAAGGCAGTTAGGCAGTCCAGTAGGGATGTGCTGTGACATGTATATTGACAAATACTGGGAAAACAATAACTGTCCAGAGGAACAGAGTGCCAAGGTACAAGATGCGATTTACATAGGAGCCTGTATTCACTATATCTGGACTCACAAAGGACACAGGACATGGAAATGCAATAATTTTAGTAAATATAAACTGCTAAATGCCTTTTCTCACAAGCAGTATATAGCAGTCTAGAGACGTCTACCAATGTCCAGTAAAGCTTGAAGGGGGAGGAGTGTTCATTCTCCTCTGACTGTCCTATAAGGCTGCATGACTTCTTACCCTCTGTCTGGACAGTGCTGATTGGCCCTGTGCTGATCACATGCACCGTTTCAAAAAAAAGAAAAAAACTCTATAGCAATACATAGTTACATAGTTAGCCAGGTTGAAAAAAGACACAAGTCCATCTGGCTTAACCAATAAAAAAAAAAAAAAAAAAATGAAAACCCAACCATACAATCCCATATACACATATCCTATACCCGCAGCTGATCCAGAGGATGGCAAAAAAACCCCAGCAAAGCATGATCCAATTTGCTACAGCAGGGGAAAAAAATTCCTTCCTGATCCCCGAGAGGCAATCGGATATTCCCTAGATCAACCTTACCTATAAATTAGTGATTAACGACTGGTATCGTTTTTTTAATGCCGATACCGATATTTTGGTCATCGGATATCGGTATCGGGGAGTACAGTAGTGTGGGGCATATGTGGGGATTTTATGGGGTACTGTCTCAGACCCCGTTTTTTTAATATAACCGGGATGTGGTACCTGTAATTGACCATTGATTGGTAAGTAGAGCTTTTCCCTGTTTGGATATCGGTATCGGCCAATATCTGCCGATATTTTCGGACATTAAAAGTTTTTTACATGGAGACCTGGGTCTTCTCTTCAGCGGCGGCGGAGGTAGGATGCCAGGGTCTCCTGGTGGAACGGGAAACCCGGGCGAGCTGCAGAAGGTGGCGGGAGGGGGGATGCCCCCTCCCGCTCCTTGCAATGACAGCTAAGTGGCTTCTCAGCTGCATCGATTAAGTCAGCCGACCATCGGCTATGGACACCGGTACCGGGGTGATGCCTCTAGCCCGGTACATGCACTTTCCCTAAATATTGGCATTATCGGCAAATCCAAACGCCGATACAGATATATCGGGCAAAGTGCATATCGGCACCCGATATATCAGTGTTGCCGATAATCGGTCGATCTCTACTATAAATATTAGTACCCACTTATATTAAGTTCCCCCAAAAACACCCAAATACACATCAAACTGAGCATGAGCCAGTCACCAGCTCTCTGCTCACGGAGCTCTGAGAAGGGAGGTTCAGCGGTCTTTGATCGCTTGGTTCTTATTCTTAGAGCCAGTGGGGGACCGATGCTGTGTCCACCTAGGTAAGTATGATTTTTGACACCAAAACCTTTGCAGAGGTGATGGTGACATGGAAGGCAATCTTGTGAATATGAATAGACAGACTGGATACATGGATTGTTCCAAATAAGTTCAAAGGGCAGTCTTTGAGAAGCTGTAAACTGGACTGAGAGCACACAGAGTCCACAAGGCTCTCTACTATCAGGAGATGGATTGAGGACTGTGGAAGAAGGGGAGGATCAGAGACAGGATCAAATAGCCTTTATACATAATGCACAGGAACCCCTTAGTTTCCACAGTGAGTATAACAAGCATGCTTTACTGCATATACAGACTGGTTTTACTGTTATGGGTTTAGCAACACTTTAAGCAGCCTTTTAAACACCATACACAGATAGCACAGTTACTTTGTTGACAATCTAGTTTCTGTCCTTCTTTCAGTGGATTGCAGGTCAATGGTGGCTATGGCAGGTAAAATGAAATTCTGAGGACACATCGATGGCTTGGGCCTCTCCTAGCTGGGATAGTACTGCTGCAAGGGTGAGCATGCAGGGGAGCTGGGGAAGGGGCATATCCATGCAAACCAGAAACACCGTACTGTGCCTGTGTACATTTGTTGGCTAATTTTCCAGGCATATTCCTAAAAAATATTTTAATACTATCTTTTTTGTAGAGATTCACAGTAGCACTGTGTGTATGGAGACGCAGATGATGAAGCAACTTGATTTGCAGAGACTGAATTATGATAGAAGTTGCAAAGGAAAAAAAACTAGCAGCAGCCATATATCTTCTGTTTTCAGTTGTTTTTAAATGACCATTTTTCATTTAAGAGTATTGCATTCCCTTAGGTACAGCACAAATGTAAGAGAAACTTAGTCTGCACATATAACTTCTAAAGTATATTATAGATCAATAATTTCTTGGTTTGTTTATGAAATATTCTGACTTACAGGGACAGTCATTTTTAAGAGGCAGCTTAGATCAATATTTATATGCACAGATTTATGACTCTGTTTGTTACAATCAGAGTTACCCTCTTGCAAAACTTTAAATGGACAGTAGAATATATTTTAACTGTTAATCCAAAATTGCGTGTATCCAATATATACTGTATATACTGTATATAAATAACACAATACCACCCAGGAATTTGATACTTCAGAATAAATAACATATAAAAGCAAACCCCAAGTAAGCAACATACAATACAAAGGGTGTTAAAGATACCAGGACATTCTGTTTAGTGGCTAATTGCTATAACATACAGTAAATATATAAATAACTGACTATAACATGGAAATTAATAGAATTTAGAAACTGCAAGAAAATGAGCACTATATATGTTAAACTGTGTTTTATATATTCATGGATACCATGAAAACTATAACAATTATATGAAACAAATGCCCTCTGTGCAAGGGATTATTTACTACTTTTTTTGCACTGTTAGATACCTGACTAAAGATTCCTCACACACAAGGTGATCATTTACAATTAATAAAGAACGTTTCACAACACTTGAAGAAGTGGGGTTCCTGGTACCCATAAAAGTGTTAAGTTTACGTAACCAAAGAAGTTTTTTTTTTTTTTTATGTTTATATGGCTTTAGTAAATGTCTGAATTTGAAAAGTTGTGTAGAAATAGTGTACTAAAGGCCACTTTAAAAGTCCTATTTTTTAGAAAATGTTGTTTGTGTATTGACCTCATATCCTGCAATTACCCTTTTGCTGCCAGAGCCGTGTTTGCATTTTGCCACACGTGTTTAATAAATAATTTTAGGACTAAAAATTATATAAAACACCCAAACATTATATATTTTCTGAAAGTAGTCACCCTAGAGAAAAAAAATAGTGGTATAACCTATTTTTCATGTCACACATGTTTATGAAATGCAAAATTTCATAGTGGATTTTAGAGCGCATAAACACATACCCATTTTTTTTGTAGATTAGAAAAGATGAGGTGACGAGTAAATATGTACCCAACATTTCAAGCTTTAAAATGACATGTGCCCCTGAAACAATGACCTACTTCAGTTCCCCTTATAATTTCCATAGGCAACACTTTAAAAGCCCCTATAGGTCATCATTTCAGAGTTAGGGCCCTTTCACACAGGCTTTCTGATTAGGTCTGCCTGTCAGATTTTGCAGGTGGACCTGATCGGAAGCTCCCTGCAGCCCTAAGGAGAGTCGGATGTGAACAGACTTGTGTCTGTTTACATCCAATTGCCCCTGAGTTCATCCAGGTCCATTAGCTTGATGTAAACTGACAACGGAGTCCATTTACAACCTGGCACCCATGGAGCGGTCATTGGTCCTCCTGTGTCTAATAGGCACGGATGTAAAAAAACTGATATCCTTCCTGATTGGCTCGGACATAGCAGGAGATTTCACAGATCCCCTGCTGATTGGAGCAGACTCTGCTCAGTGTAAATGAGCCTTGACAGTGAATAATGGGCCTAGTGGGCCCCCAGTGGCGACATGTAATATGTATAGCACAATCTACGTTTTCACATGCAGGTGCTCCCAACGCATGCTTTTACATTGGTGTATATATGGGAGTGGGGGGTCCCAAAGTGATGCTTTACATGTTGCTTCCCGGTCAGTAACAAGAAGGGAAGACTCCCCCTCTACTCAACCGCACTCGCCCTGCTGGTCCTGGGCCCACTTACGGGTGCATGTAGCCCAGGAAACATGGTGGGGTGGATTCTACCAGGGTGTGTGGAAGCAATCTGGTAGCTGCAGAGTCAATTGATCACTTTTCCATCTGACAGCCACCAGTCAGCTTCTCAGATTTATACACAGTCCCAGCAGCTGAAGCCACAAGGAGTTTGTGTAAGCCCCTTACTGTCACTAACATAGTTTTTACTTCGATGGCAGCAAAAGGCACATGCCTGGTATGTTGCTGGACTTCAAGTGGGTGTACCAGGATGATGCCTGCAGCTTCAGGATTTCCCTACTCCCTTCACATGTGTTCCCTGGCTTTACCGGGATCTTGCGTTCCACTTAGAGTCCCGATCTACCAGCCAGCACTTCAGCCAGCTGATCAGCGTGCCGAACAAAGCCCGGTTTCTCCACTGACAGCTGCATGTAAAAAAAAAAAAAAAAAAGGATGCCAGCAACGAAAAATTTATGAAAAAAAATGTGTGAGGTCCCCCCAATGCATACCAGGCTCTGCGGGTCTGTTATGGATTTTAGGGGAAGCCCACAACAAAATAAAAAAAAAAAGATGGCCCTGTTGATGGGGACAAGGGCCTCTTTTACACAACCCTGTAGCAGGTACCCCTACTCATTCACCAAAAAAAAGTATAAAAAGTAAAAAAAAAAACAGATTTTGACAATTCCTTTATCAAAATGTTTTTAAAAACTGTCAATTATGATGTCCGCTGCCACCGCTGACCCCAAAAAAAGAGAAAAAAAAAACATCTCCCGACGAAGGCTTTTGCCATCTGAAAGTTCCTAAATCACTAAGGGGTGGGGCCACCCACTGACATTACCGGGTGGCAGCGCCCCCTTCTTACGTCAATGACCGATGGCCTGCTGGGTTAGTGATGTCACAAGGGTGTGGTGGCACTAGTTATTTCAGAGCTTTTAGATGGCATGAGCCTTTTTTTTTTCTCTTTGGGTCGATGGTGGCGGCTTAAAAGGCGCTTCCAGATTTTGATAAGCCCCCTTCCACAGACCCCCCCCCACAACCACCGGCCAGGGTTGTGGGGAAGAAGCCCCTGTCCCCATCAATATGGGGATGTTGAGGGCATGGGGCATGGTATGGTTCAGGAGGGGGGGGGTGCTCGCTCTTCCTCACATTTTCCTGACCTGAAGGCTGCATGCTCAGATAAGGGTCTGGTATGGATTGGGGGGGGGGGGAACTACGCCATTTTGTTTTTTAATTTTTGTGTGGCTGCTTTTTTTAATTTATTCTTCATTGTCAGCATTCTTTTGACAGGTCGCATGTATATCATGCAAGTGTGACTTTTATGCAACATTTTCAGGATTACATTGAAGTCTATGGCCCTCAAGTCACATAAGAGTCTGCCAAAAGTAGTGCAGGAACTATTTTAGAGTTTCTGCAACGTTAAATTGCACAGACATGAACGGTACTCATTGGAAAACATGGGGTGTGCCTTGTCATGTGACTTTAGAGACCAAAGTCACATGACAAGTGTGAATAAGGCCTTATAGAGTATTGGGAAATGTCAAAGAAGTGATCATAAAAATCAGGTATAATCAATAACGGGGAGAGTATGTGTGTAGGTCAAGCAGAGCGTGGGGGGAGTTGATCTCAGAAAGTGAAATTCACAGATGGGAGTGACAGAGTTTGTGGCAGTGATGTCATCTAGGTGGATCACATGTAACTGGGCAGGTGGCTGTTTGTGCTGCTAATAAGTAGTGATGGGCTCAGGCGTGTTCGAATTGAACCCTCCAGGAAGCTGTCACTGCACACCGCCAATAATAGACAGTGAGGCATTTCCTGACTGGCAGCTGTACATACTGTGCACACACTGCCTATCAGTGGTGGAACTACCAGGGTTGCAGCAGTTGGGGCCCTGGAGTTTTGTCATTGTGAAGGGGCACACCGCCCCCCAGCTGCTACCGCTGCCGCCACTTCCAGGCAATGACTGGGGCAATATGTCTCGGACATAGTTGTACACTGTGGGCGCAACCTGCCACCTCCGCTAAATGCAGGCATTATGTCAGTCCTGCCACATCTGGAGTATTTGGTCCAGTTCTGGGCACCGGTCCTCAGAAAGGATGTGCTGGAACTGGAGAGAGTCCAGAGAAGGGCAACAAAAATAATTAGGGGAATGGAGGACATCAGCTATGAGGAAAGACTACAAGCATTGAACTTATTCTCTCTGGAGAAGAGACGCTTGAGAGGGGATATAATATCAATGTACAAATACTGTACTGGTGATGACCCTAGCATAAGGAACAAACTTTTCAGAGAAAGGGAATACAATAAGACACGTGGCCACTCACTAAAACTAGAGGAAAAATGGTTTAACCTTAAAATACGTAAGGGGTTCTTTACTGTCAGAGCAGTAAGGATGTGGAATTCTCTTCCACAAGCAGTGGTATCAGCAGGGAGCATCAATAGTTTCAAAAAACTATTAGATGGGCACCTTAAAGACCACAGCATAAAGGGGTATACAATGTATGGGTAACAGCAAACACACACACACATCATAGGTTGAACTAGATGGACTGATGTCTTTTTTCAACCTCACAAACAATGTAACTATGTAACATTATACACTCACTGTTACTGGCACAGCATTCTGCCCATTCTTCCAAGCAGATCAATGTTGGGTGGAGGAGAAAGTCAGCTGATCAGCTGATGGGCCAGTACAGAGAAGGGGGAGGAGATCTCCCCTGTGTGAGCCGATGTGAAGACAGAATGCCCATGTCGGGAGAGCTGCTACTGGAGGCACTGTGAGCAAGGAGGGGTATCGACTGACACTGGTGAGTGCCAGTGTCACCATTATATCCCCCTCACCATCCCTCTGCCACTGATCTCATCCCTCCATCCCATCCCCCGACCATCCCACTGCCCCTGATTCCATCGATCCACCACCATCCCTCTTCCATTGATCCCATCCCTCTACTACCATCCCATCCCCCTCACCATCCCTCTGCTACTGATCCCATCCCTCCAGCACCATCCCATTCCACCACCATCCATCTGCCACTAATCCCATCCCTCTGCCCCTGGTCCCATCCCTCGCATCGTCCCTCTGCCACTGATCCCAGTCCTCCAATCCTTAATGAGTCCCTAAAAATTAGAAACAAAGGCTTTGAAATGACAGAGCTCAATTCTTTTAGGATATGTGGGTGAATGCCATCTGATCCAGGCCCTTTATTCACCTATATTTTGTCTAAATACTTCTGGACCATATCACTTTTGAGCCATTGTGAATCATTTGGGGCTGTGTCAATACCATCCTCATTATGGTCATGAGTTCCCTCATGCTCCTTTGTATACACAGAGCTGAAGAAAGTATTTATTAAATGTGCCTTCCCTTTGTCCCCAGTCACCCACTCCAGATTATTTAGTAAAGGGCCTACATGCTCAGACCTGACCTTTTTACGATTTATATATTTGAATTATTTTTTGGGGTTTGTCCTACTATCTTTTTCAATCTCTCGTTCATTTTAAACTTTTGCGTCCTTGATTTCCTTTTTACATATTCTGTTATATACTTTGTTGTAACTGTCCGCTTATCACTAGAGATGTCACGAACCTAAAATTTTCCGTTCGCGAACGGCGAAAGCAAACTTCCGCAAATGTTCGCGAACAGGCGAACCAGGCGAACCACCATAGACTTCAATAGGCAGGTGAATTTTAAAACCCACAGGGACTCTTTCTGGCCACATAAGTGATGGAAAAGTTGTTTCAAGGGGACTAACACTGGACTGTGGCATGCCGGAGGGGGATCCATGGCAAAACTCCCATGGAAAATTACATAGTTGACGCAGAGTTGGGTTTTAATCCATAAAGGGCATAAATCACCTAACATTCCTAAATTGTTTGGAATAACGTGCTTTAAAACATCCAGTGTGTGTATACGATCAGGTATGATGTTGTATCGATCAGGTAGTGTAAGGGTTACGCCCGCTTCACAGACCAGTGACAGACCAAAACTCTGACAGACCAAACTCCCTGTTTAACGCACCGCAAACAACCGCATTGCACAACAGCAAACTCCCCATTTGCACAAGGTTGGATACCAAGTTAGCCATGTCCTGTTCCTTGTCCTCACTGACGTCATTGAAGGTCTCTTCCTCAACCCAGCCACGTACAACACCAAGGGTCCCCGAAAGTTGACAACAAGCCCCCTGGGATGCCTGCTGTGGTTGGTCTTCCACATCCTCAAAGCCACCTTCCTCCTCTGACTCCTCTTCTTCAGACTCCTCTCCTTGTGTTGCCGCAGGTCCAGCAATCGACAACGACAAGGCTGTTTCTGGTGGTGATGGTGACCACAACTCTTCCTCTTCATGCTCATCTACGGCCTGATCCAGCACTCTTCGCAGGGCAGGCTCCAGAAAAAACGCATATGGGATGAGGTCGATGATGTTACCTTGGGTTTGACTGACCAGGTTTGTCACCTCCGCAAAAGGACGCACGAGCCTACAGCCATTGAGCATTCAGTAACCCGGCCAAAAAATACCCAGCTCCGCAGAGGCTGTCCTCTTTTTTTTAAATTAAAAAAATCTGTTTTTACCAGTTTAATCTCTGTTTTGTCCCCTATCAGGGGCCAGTGTATGGAATAGATTTTAGGATCCGGGAGATGGAAAAAGATGGTTGGTCGGTCCTCTTACCTCCAATTTGGAGCACTGCACGTGCGCCGTGCAATGTACTGTGCCATCCTATGAGTGGTGTGTTAAGTAGTACTATTCTTATCAGTTTAATCCCTGTTACGTCCCCTATCAGGGGCCGGTGTATGGAATAGATTTTAGGAACCGGGAGATGGAAAAAGATGGTTGGTCGGTCCTCTTACTTCCAATTTGGGGCACAGCGCGTGTGCCGTGCAATGTACTGTGTAATCCTATGTGAGTGGTGTGTTAAGTAGTACTATTCTTATCAGTTTAATCCCTGTTACGTCCCCTATCAGGGGCCAGTGTATGGAATAGATTTTAGGAACCAGGAGATGGAAAAAGATGGTTGGTCGGTCCTCTTACTTCCAATTTGGGGCACTGCGCGTGCACCGTGCAATGTACTGCGCCATCCTATATGAGTGGTGTGTTAAGTAGTACTATTCTTATCAGTTTAATCCCTGTTACGTCCCCTATCAGGGGCCGGTGTATGGAATAGATTTTAGGAACCGGGAGATGGAAAAAGATGGTTGGTCGGTCCTCTTACTTCCAATTTGGGGCACAGCGCGTGTGCCGTGCAATGTACTGTGTAATCCTATGTGAGTGGTGTGTTAAGTAGTACTATTCTTATCAGTTTAATCCCTGTTACGTCCCCTATCAGGGGCCAGTGTATGGAATAGATTTTAGGAACCAGGAGATGGAAAAAGATGGTTGGTCGGTCCTCTTACTTCCAATTTGGGGCACTGCGCGTGCACCGTGCAATGTACTGCGCCATCCTATATGAGTGGTGTGTTAAGTAGTACTATTCTTATCAGTTTAATCCCTGTTACGTCCCCCACTGTTGTTTCGCCGCTGAATATCGAAAAAGTGTGCCATGGCCGTGTAGGAACGCCTGAAATGGCCATACACCTTCCTGGCCTGCTTGAGGACGTCCTGTAAGCCTGGGTACTGATGCGCAAAGCATTGTACGATCAGATTCAACACATGTGCCATGCACAGCACATGTGTCAACTTGCCCAAATTCAATGCCGCCAACAAATTGCTTCCATTCTCACACACCACTTTGCCGATCTCCAGTTGGTGCGGGGTCAGCCACTGATCCACCTTTGCATTCAGGGCAGACAGGAGTGCTGGTCCGGTATGACTCTCTGCTTTCAGGCAAGTCAACCCCAAGACCAACTCCTCTGCAGAGCCATGCATTCCATGCTTGGCAGCCGTCAGCAGGTTTACCCAATGCGCAGTGTACGTGATATACCTGCCCTGACCGTGCTTTGCAGACCAGGTATCAGTGGTCAGATGGACCCTTGCCCCAACACTGTGTGCCAGAGATGCTATGACTTCCTTTTCCACAATAGAGTACAGGTTGGGGATTGCCTTTTGTGAAAAAAAATTTCGGCCAGGTACCTTCCACTGCAGTGTCCCAATAGCTACAAATTTTTTGAAGGCCTCACACTCCACAAGCTTGTATGGTAAAAGCTGTTGGGCTAAGAGTTCCAACAAGCCAGCTGGGCAAGGGGGTGACTCTGTGACATTGGCTTCTTACGCTCAAACATTTCCTTGACAGACACCTGACGGTGGGCAGATGAGCAGGAACTGCTGAAGGTGAGAGGCGGAGTGGCGGGTGGTTGAGAGGGGGCCAGGAGGACAGCAGTAGTTGATGTGGCTGAAGATGCTGGACCAGGAGGAGGATGATGGCTTTGAGTTTGTGTGCTGTTTGTACTCATCATGTGTTGATCCCATAGGCGTTTGTGATGTGAGATCATGTACCTTCGCAAAGCAGTTGTACCTAGGTGGGTGATGGACTTCCCACGACTCAGTTTCTTTTGGCACAGGTTGCAAATGGCATAGCTGTTATCAGAGGCAGACACACAAAAAAAATGCCACACTGTTGAGCTTTGCAATGACGGCATTCTGGTGGTGGCAACAGCATGCATTGATTGGCGTGCTGTCTGGCTGACCCCGGGTGCCGATACATGCTGTCTGACTGTGCCACCAGCTCCTTGCGACGACCTCCACCTGCTTCCAACTCGTCTCATCCTCCTCTCTGTCTCCCCATCTGAACTTTCCCCCTGTTCTTCTTCTCTTCGAGCGGGCACCCACGTGACATCCACGGACACATCGTCATCATCACCCGCTTCACTTGTATTTGACAACTCAGCAAAGGAAGCAGCAGCGGGTACAACATTATCATCATCACACCGGAAAAATGAAATTCATTTTTTATCTGCAAGGTGCTGGGCCACCCTATATGAGTGGTGGGCAGTGGGAACAGTACAGTCTGTGGACCTGACACTCACTGGCAGGCAACTGCAATTATATTACAGAGGAAAAATGAAATTCATTTTTTATCTGCAAGGTGCTGTGCCACCCTATATGAGTGGTGGGCAGTGGGCACAGTACAGTCTGTGGACCTGACACTCACTGGCAGGCAACTGCAATTATATTACAGAGGAAAAATTAAACTCATTTTTTATCTGCAAGGTGCTGTGCCACTCTGTATGAGTGGTGGGCAGTGGGCACAGTACAGTCTGTGGGCCTGACACTCACTGGCAGGCAACTGCATTTATATTACAGAGGAAAAATGAAATGCAATTTTTATCTGCAAGGTGCTGTGCCACCCTATATGAGTGGTGGGCAGTGGGCACAGTACAGTCTGTGGACCCGACACTCACTGGCAGGCAACTGCAATTATATTACAGAGGAAAAATTAAATTAATTTTTTATCTGCAAGGTGCTGTGCCACCCTATATGAGTGGTGGGCAGTGGGCACAGTACAGTCTGTCGACCTGACACTCACTGGCAGGCAGTTGCAATTATATTACAGAGGAAAAATTAAATTAATATTTATCTGCAAGGTGCTGTGCCACTCTATATGAGTGGTGGGCAGTGGGCACAGTACAGTCTGTGGGCCTGACACTCACTGGCAGGCAACTGAAATTATATTACAGAGGAAAAATTAAATGATTTTTTTTATCTGCAAGGTGCTGTGCCACCCTATATAAGTGGTGGGCAGTGGGCACAGTACAGTCTGTGGACCTGACACTCACTGGCAGGCAACTGCAATTATATTACAGAGGAAAAATTCAATTAATTTTTTATCTGCAAGGTGCTGTGCCACCCTATATGAGTGATGGGCAGTGGGCACAGTACAGTCTGTGCGCCTGACACTCACTGGCAGGCAACTGCAATTATATTACAGAGGAAAAATTAAATGAATTTTTATCTGCAAGGTGCTGTGCCACCCTATATGAGTGGTGGGCAGTGGGCACAGTACAGTCTGTGGACCTGACACTCACTGGCAGGCAACTGCAATTATATTACAGAGGAAAAATTAAATTATTTTTTTATCTGCAAGGTGCTGTGCCACCCTATATGAGTGGTGGGCAGTGGGCACAGTACAGTCTGTGGACCTGACACTCACTGGCAGGCAACTGCAATTATATTACAGAGGAAAAATGAAATGAATATTTATCTGCAAGGTGCTGTGCCACTCTATATGAGTGGTGGGCAGTGGGCACAGTACTGTCTGTGGGCCTGACACTCACTGGCAGGCAACTGCAATTATATTACAGAGGAAAAATGAAATGAATATTTATCTGCAAGGTGCTGTGCCACTCTATATGAGTGGTGGGCAGTGGGCACAGTACAGTCTGTGGGCCTGACACTCACTGGCAGGCAACTGCAATTATATTACAGAGGAAAAATGAAATGAATATTTATCTGCAAGGTGCTGTGCCACCCTATATAAGTGGTGGGCAGTGGGCACAGTACAGTCTGTGGACCTGACACTCACTGGCAGGCAACTGCAATTATATTACAGAGGAAAAATTCAATTAATTTTTTATCTGCAAGGTGCTGTGCCACCCTATATGAGTGATGGGCAGTGGGCACAGTACAGTCTGTGCGCCTGACACTCACTGGCAGGCAACTGCAATTATATTACAGAGGAAAAATTAAATGAATTTTTATCTGCAAGGTGCTGTGCCACCCTATATGAGTGGTGGGTAGTGGGCACAGTACAGTCTGTGGACCTGACACTCACTGGCAGGCAACTGCAATTATATTACAGAGGAAAAATTAAATTAATTTTTTTATCTGCAAGGTGCTGTGCCACCCTATATGAGTGGTGGGCAGTGGGCACAGTACAGTCTGTGGGCCCGACACTCACTGGCAGACAACTGCAATTATATTACAGAGGAAAAATGAAATTATTTTTTTATCTGCAAGGTGCTGTGCCACCCTATTATATGAGTGGTGGGCAGTGGGCACAGTACAGTCTGTGGACCTGACACTCACTGGCAGGCAACTGCAATTATATTACAGAGGAAAAATGAAATGAATATTTATCTGCAAGGTGCTGTGCCACTCTATATGAGTGGTGGGCAGTGGGCACAATACTGTCTGTGGGCCTGACACTCACTGGCAGGCAACTGAAATTATATTACAGAGGAAAAATGTAATTATTTTTTTTATCTGCAAGGTGCTGTGCCACCCTATATGAGTGGTGGGCAGTGGGCACAGTACAGTCTGTGGGCCTGACACTCACTGGCAGGCAACTGCAATTAAATTACATAGGAAAAATGAAATTAATTGTTTATCTGCAAGGTGCTGTGCCACCCTAAATGAGTGATGGGCAGTGGGCACAGTACAGTCTGTGGGCCTGACACTCACTGGCAGGCAACTGCAATTATATTACAGAGGAAAAATTAAATGACTTTTTATCTGCAAGGTGCTGTGCCACCCTATATGAGTGGTGGGCAGTGGGCACAGTACAGTCTGTGGACCTGACACTCACTGGCAGGCAACTGCAATTATATTACAGAGGAAAAATGAAATGAATATTTATCTGCAAGGTGCTGTGCCACTCTATATGAGTGGTGGGCAGTGGGCACAGTACTGTCTGTGGGCCTGACACTCACTGGCAGGCAACTGAAATTATATTACAGAGGAAAAATTTAATTATTTTTTTTATCTGCAAGGTGCTGTGCCACCCTATATGAGTGGTGGGCAGTGGGCACAGTACAGTCTGTGGGCCTGACACTCACTGGCAGGCAATTAAAATTATATTACAGAGAAAAAATTAAATTACTTTTTTATCTGCAAGGTACTGTGCCACCCAATATGAGTGGGGTGCACACAGTACAGTCTGTGGGCCTGTGGCCTCTCACACATGGGCAGGCAACTGCAATATATATATATATATAAAAAAAAATAAAAGCAGACTGATGTACCATTCCTAAAAAGGGCTTTTTGGGGTGCTGTCAGGATGCTGTCCTTACAGCAGGAGTAGACACAGAACACTGGCCTAGCTAAAGATTTCCCTATTAACCACTTAAGCCCCGGAAGATTTTCCCCCCTTCCTGACCAGGGCCTATTTTACGATTCGGCACTGCGTGACTTTAACGGACAATTGCGTGGTCCTGCGACGCTGTACCTAAACTAATTTGACGTCCTTTTTAACCACAAACAGAGCTTTCTTTTGGTGGTATTTGATCACCTGTGCGATTTTTTGATCATATGCTATAAACAAAAAAAGCGTCAATTTTGCAAAAATAACAATATTTTTCAAATTTTTTTATATGAACTTCCCAAAAAAAAAAAAGTAAAAATCTAAATTTTTTAACATTTTAGGTCAATTTGTTTTATGCTACATATGTTTGGTTAAAAAAATTGCAAAAAGCGTATTTTGATTGGTTTGCGCAAAAGTTATTGCGTTTACTAACTAAGGGAAAGATTTTTGTCATTTTTGTTGTTGTTTTTTTTAAATGAGTAATGGCGGCGATCTGCGATTTTTTTTGCGGGACTGCGACATTGCGGCGGACAGATCGAACCCTTGACTGACATTTTTGACACTTTTGGGGTTACCAGTGACATTACTACAGTAATCAGTGCTATACATATGCACTGTTACTGTAAAAATTACACTGGCAGTGAAGGGGTTAACTTTTTTTTTGAGAGGGAGGGGTTAAGTGTGTCCCTAGGGGCGTGCTTCTAACTGTGATTGGATGTGGCTTGAGGTGTAAGAACAGAGATCAACGGTCCTACATAGCAGAACCGTATGATCTCCATTCTTACACAGGGAAGAATGACAGGCGGCTTTGTTTACATTAGCCGCCTGCCTTTCTACTGATGTAACGGACAATCGCGAGTGCCCGGCGGACATCGGGTCCACCGGCCACATGCGCGGGGGGGGGTCCGTGAGCGAGCGGGAGCGGGAGCACGCCTCCGGCGGCGCGCGCTCGCTCCCTAGAGCCTCACATCCCTAGAGTCCTACTTCGCTTTTCCTGTGAGGGGCTGACCGCCGCAGTAAATAGTCATGCAGCAGTCGGCAAGTGGTTAATTCAGCAGCAGCAGCACTCTCCCTGCTCTAACTAACACTACAGCTTCAGAATGAATCTAAGATGGATGTTGTCCTTGCTTTTTTATAGGAGGTGGGACCGTCTGGGAGGGAGGGTATGCTGATTGGCTGGAATGTGTCTGCTGATTGTGAGGTACAGGGTCAACGTTTGCTCAATGATGATGTACAGGGGGCGGACCGAATATCGCATATGTTCGCCCGCCACAAACGCGGACAAGCGATGTTCGCCGGGAACTGTTCGCTGGTGAATAGTTCGGGACATCTCTACTTATCACTTTAAATCCTTGTTCTGCACTAACTGCCAGGTGGAACCTTTCTGCCTTCCTCTTGTTTCTCTGGGGAATGTTTTGATCATCAGACCACTCCCTCTTCCTCTAGTTTTAGAGGCAATGCTTTCTGTGACTCAGAATTCATATGCAAAGCAAGTCAGCAGCACCTGGAAAGGCGATTGCTATGGAGGTTTTCTTTTTTCTTTTCTTTTTTAACAATACATTTTTATTGAATTTTTCATATTAAAGGGGAAATAACAAGGGAGTAGGGAACCATTGTCAAGAAATAACAATACCATAAACATTTTGATGACCAGGATCTCCGAAATACAGTGTAAATGTGAAGTACAATGTAAACAATCACCAGAATTGTACCATACAATGTAATTTATTATCAAAAGGATTCAAGTATAGTAGAGAAAAGTAAGATGAATAAAGGTATAACTCCATGGCACCAATACCCATAGGATCAGTGACCTTGGTGCCACAGGTTATTACCCCTAAAAAGGATAACAACATTAACAGTAATGCAGTTAGTGCAACTTGTCAGATATTAAGATGCAAAGTATATGGCCAAATATGCCACGATTTTCGAAATTTGCTATATCTCAGAGTGTTGAAAGCTAAGGATTTTTCTGATTGGTAGTTACTATTAACCAACGAGATTATTTTTTGAAAAGATAGGGATAGTTTGGGATCTCCAGTTACGTAGTATTAATGTCCTTGATGCTAGGAGTATGTCAGTTACTACTTCTCTATGAGAAGGGGGGTAGTTGTCAATGCCTACATTAAGTAGAGCAAGTTCTACCTTGGGGGGAGCTAGGATACCTGTGTAGGTCGCTATATTTTGGAAGACCATTCTCCAGAAGCTAGTCAATGATGGGCAACCCCAAAGAATATGGTGTAACGTTCCTACCTGGCCACATTCTCTCCAGCATAGGAGTGAGATATTGGCCGACATTTTTGAGAGTCTATAGGGTGTGAAATACCACCTATTAGTAATCTTTATGGTCATTTCCCAGTGATTCGTGCAATGGGAATATTTGTAGATGGATTTGAGCGCAACTTGCCACTGTTGTATAGTAAAGGATAATTTTATAGTTTCTTCCCATTTAGTCATATGTGTAGTTTTAAATGTGGATGTATCGCTATTTAGGGTGTTGTAGAAGAAGGAAATGCCTTTCCCTTTTGGGGGATCAAGCATATACAATTGCCAGGATTTAGCATTAATAGAAAGTTCCACAAGGAGATGTTTGGCTAATAATAGTAGAATTTTGGATAGGGTAGGATTAAGATCTGGTGGGATATTAAATTCTAGGGATAGATCTTCAATTCTTTTGAGTTTGCCTTTGTTGTATAATTGTGATATGTGCTCAAGTTTGAGATTTATAAGTGGCTGTGTTTTGAGTATGTAAATTTTCGATTCTAGAAGGGAAATTGGCGTAGTGTTTTCCGAAAGCATATTTGTCAGTGGGTGTTTGTTAGAAAGTGTTCTCCAAGCAGATAACGATGCTTTAATGGTCAGAGGGAGTTTTGATAGGTTCCAGGGCAGCCAAGTATCGCCTATAAGCATTAGTTGCAGATTTTTCGTAGGAACCAAATTGGATTCCAATTGGGACCACATGGGTATTTCCTTCTTGGGGAACCAGTTTATGATCTGGTCGAGACGGGTGGCCCATAAATATGAGGATAGGTCTGGGAGCCCAGCTCCACCTAAGTATTTTTGTCTGGTTAAGACATCATATGATATGCGTGCTTTCTTGTTAGTCCATAGAAACTTTTTAAGAATGCTTCCGAGTGTTTTCAAATGTGATTTGTTGAAGGGTAATGGTAACGCACGAAAGAGATAGAGAATCTGTGGGAGAACAGTCATTTTTATGGCAGCTATTCTTCCACCCCATGAGATATCCAGTTTGGCAATACGGGACAAATCAGTGGTTAATTTTTGTTTTAGAGGGGAGAGATTAGCGGGAAGTAATGTTGATATATTGGGTGTAAGGAATATTCCAAGATAGGGGATTTTGTCTTTGGTCCACGGGAAGGGGCATGAATTTCGTAGGACATAGCTGACATCTGGAGGTACACCTAGATCCAGGATCATAGATTTTGAATCATTTATTTTATAATATGACAGTTAACTATACTCCTGTAGGATATTGTGTGCAGCAGGTAAAGATAACAGGGGGTTCCTCAGCATTAATATGATGTCATCTGCGAAAAGGTTTATTTTGTGATCAGTGTATCAATTTTGAATCCATGAACCTCGTTCGACGAACGGAGAGCCTTCGCTAGAGGTTCAATTGAGAGATCAAATATCGTGGGGGAAAGGGGACAGCCCCGACGGGTACCATTCGAAATTTTGAATGATTTGGAGAGTGTACCTTCAGTGTAAACCTTGACTGAAGGTTTAGAATATAAAGCTAGAATAGCCGAGAGTATAGAGCCTTGTAGGCCAAATTTCAGTAGAACAGCTTTCATATATTCCCAATATGCCCTGTTGAATGCCTTCTTTGCATCCAGGGTAAGGAGGAGAGAAGGCGCTCGACTTTTCTTGGCAACATGTATTATGTTTATTAATCGTCTTGTGGCGTCAGATGTTTGACGTCCCAGCATGAACCCCATTTGATCTCTTTTGATCAAGGAAGGCAATTTATTTTGTAGTCTCTTAGCTATCAGTTTGGCATAAATCTTTAGATCAGTGTTTAGCAAAGAGATTGGACGGTAGTTAGCAGGGGATGATGGATCTTTGCCAAGTTTAGGCAAAGTAACCACGTATGCTCCAAGCATCTCTTCGGGTAGATTAGATGTTTCTAAGGCTTTTTTATAGACTTTGACTAGGTGGGGTACTAATAGATGGTGATGAAGTTTATAATATTCGTTTGGAAAACCATTAGGCCCAGGCGATTTACCATTAGGGAGAGAGAGAATGATTTTCTGGATTTCATTAATTTGGAGTGGGGCATTAAGAGCAGAAAGCTGTTCCGCTATAATGCGTGGTAGATTGAGTTGGTCTAAAAAGGCAGAGATTTCTTGCAAGAATGGTTTGTGGATCGAGGGGTCTTTTTCTAAATTGTAAAGGGATTCATAATAGTTTGCGAATTCATCCGCTATATCTTGGGGATGAGTTAATTTGGATGTAGAGTTATAGAGAGAAATATGGGATATTCTGGTTTTAGCTTGTCGTGATTTTATTTTATTCGCTAGTAATTTTCCAGCTCTATTTGCTAGGGCATAGTATGTTAATTTAAGTTTTCTGAAATGTTTATCTTGTTGTTCCATGAGTAGTGTTCTCAAGTCATTTTTAAGGTTCTGTAGTGTATTAGAAACTTTTGGGTCGGGGGCTAATTTGTTTTTTTGTTCATGTGTGTGAATCTGGGAGAGCAGGGAAGTAAGTTTGTTGTTATACATTTTTTTAAATTTTGTGTTGTGTTGGATGCAAATCCCTCGCATGTAAGCTTTATGAGCTCTCCATATTATCCATGGATCAGTTACAGATTCGGAATTTATCAAAAAGTATTCCCTGAGATGTTTAGATAAATACTTGTCACCCTCACCATATTGCAAAGATTTGGTATTACATCGCCAGACATAGCTGCCACCTCTTGGGATCCCCTCCTCCACGGTCAACTCGATCACAGCATGATCTGACCAGGTAATGTCTCTGATGACCGTAGTGGAGGTCCTGCCCAAGAGGTGGAGTTCTACCAGGAACAAATTGATTCTAGAGTAGGATTGATGCCTGGAGGAGAAGAATGTATAATCCCTTTCGGACGCGTGTTGGCATCTCCAGGCATTAAACAGCCGCTCTTCATTCAATATATGATGCATCGATATCTTCCTCCCACTAGGTGGTGCAGAAGAGTCCAACCTTGCGTCAACTACCATATTAAAGTCACCGCACAACAAAATATTTCCATATTTTACCTTAGATATACTTTTGAGCAGTCTTTTAAGAAAGCGCAGTTGATGGGTGTTTGGGGCATACAGGGAAACCAATGTGATGGCTAAACCATTGAAGTCCCCCGTAAGGATGATAAAACGACCGTCTTCATCAATTATTGTGTCTTTATTTTGCAGGGAGATAGTATTCTTGATGGAAATCATAATACCTCTCTTCTTTTCCGGAAATGTGGCATGGAAAATATGTGGGAAGTCTTTGTGGGTACACTTCGGATGGTTGTCCGTTTTGAAGCGTGTCTCTTGAACGGTTAATACTGTATGTCCGCTTGGGTTGATTTAGCTTCCTTCCATATTGCATACCTTTTGGCCGAGTGGTAGAGGACATTTACGTTAAAGGAAACACACTTAAAAGGCATGATGATTTATGTTTTGGATTGCTTTGGAGTATGAGCACAGAGATAATATATCCTGGTTAAAGGTTGCATCTATGTTTTGATAAAAGATAAATGTGTCCAGTTGGTACCACCTGAGACTTGAAAATATGAATGAAGTTGACAATGGGGAAGAGAATGGGGAAGAGAACATGGGGTGTATAAAAAAAGAGGACCTGTGTTGGGGTCCAAGGTTAACTAGAACAGTTAATAAGGTGGAAAGAACAAGGGCCATTTGGTTATTGTCCAATCCTGTGGCCTGGGACCATATTAGTGGCTGTGAGTGGGTACATTTCCTCCATTATTGTTTTTTTTTTTTTGTTTGTTGGAGGACCTTTTCCTAGAAACAACTTGCCATTCATCTTGAAGAGGCATATGAGACGGCAAAGGCGTCAGTGGAAATTCTGTGGGTGGAAGAATACCCCAGCCCCTAAGCAAGGAGATACCTTCTTCCAGTGTGGAGATGGTTGAAGTGGAGCCATTATGTGTAATGGTCAGTAGGGCAGGGTATTTCCATTTATGAAGAATCCTGTGGTTCCTCAGAGCTTTGGTGATGGTGGCAATGTTTTTTTTTTTTTTTTTTGCAAAGTATGCTTGGAAATATCAGGTAGTATTTGTAAGCCTTGAAACTCACTTGGGAGGTCACTCTTTTGTCTGAAAGTGGAGACTATTTTTTCCTTAGATTGAAAAAAATGCACTCTCAAGAGGACATCTCTGGGAACATCAGATGCTAAAAAGCTCGGTTTAGGGAGTCTATGGATCCTGTCTATAGACAATTCTGCCTCAGTAAGTGTAGGAGCTAGGGTGGAAAAAGGGCGGGTAACGTGCTGCATAAGCTGATTTGATTGCACTGTTTCCGGGATCCCCTTTAATTAAATATTTTTCCGCCTTGATCTGTCCTTCAGATCCGCCACTTTATCTTTCAACCACAGTATTTCTTCTGTATGGTGATCATGCGCATCAACCATGGCATTAAAAGATAACGCGTAGTTCCCTAGTGATGTTTCTACAGCACAGATCCTGCTTCCCATAGCCTGCATTTCCTGTTTACACTGCTGCATGAAGCACATTACATCAGAATGCATAGCTGATCTGAGGGATCTAAGTAATCCTTTTAGTGAAGAATCTGTGATTGGTTGTCCCTCAGTGTGGAAGGATTCAAATGGATCCTGTGGGGCAGAGGATTGTGCTGGTAGTAATGGCTGGTTATCATCCATGCCTATAGTAGCTTCTTGCCAGGGTTTGGCAGATGGGGAGACAGGAGAGGCAGATCCAGATGAATCACCACTATCTGGGTTTGAAAATCTAGGCCGCCGCCATTTTGTTGTAGCCCCGCCGAGCCCGCTCTTGTCTCCAGCTTCTGGAGCTTCGGGGAGTCTTTTCTGCGGCGGGTCATGTTGTGCGCTGCTCCGGGATGCTGTGAGGGCAGAGTCTGACGGGTTTCAAGTGCGGAGGAAATCACTGCAGGTCCCGGTCGGCTTCACGGAGCTAGCACTGCTCTGCTGCATCTGTAGCCACGCCCCCCCCGCTATGGAGGTTTTCTGAAGTTTAAAGTTGCACCCCTTGGCAAGTGGAGAGAGGTACACAGTAAAAGTGCATTATATATAAAAGTATATATGTTCTTAGGCATAAAATGTGTCCATGCTGTTAGTTTAAAAACATGCTGTAGATAATCCAAATGTTTGTATATTAAGTATTGTAATCCAAAGCCTTGTACATATAGCTATGCTTCCTTAGATGTTTATTGTATTTTGGATATGTGTGCAGACAACCGAAATCCACCTCGTAACTCCACATTTGTAATCAACCTTGTAACCCCCTTTTTGGTGATCACTGTAAACAAATGTATTGTATGTCGTTTTACAGTTTTCACTGTGCTCATGGTGCTTATCGAGTTCACGGTGCTCAAGGTGTTAAAGAGCTTAAGGTTGGTGGTGCTCAACCCTCCTGCACACCTTTGATGCAAAAGAATAAAAGTACTGCACCCGTCAGAAGCTCTCCTCATGTTATTTACTTGATGCCAAAGGGGCCACTACAGTGAAAATTCGTCGCTGTGGTGAAGGCTCGACACTGCATCTCTGCTATCACCGGTTGCATCACTGTCTTAATAAAACTGTGAGTAAAGGTTTCCCAACGCCTCGCAGGACACGTGAGGACTCCATCTTGGCAGCAGAGAATCGGCTGAAAAGTAAACGTGTCACATGGACTTTTAAATATAGCGGGCTGTTTTATACATGGTCCGGAGCCCCCCTAATTAGTATGCGAGACAAATAATTAATATTTTGCTAAAGTAGTGATTAAGTTTATTATTTTTGTGATATGAGAGCCTGGTGTTTAGAGGCCTAGTGTCAAATTTAAAGCAACGCTATCTGCCAAGTTTCTAATTCACTAAACTGCTGTTAGTTACGTAAAGGGTAAATTGTCTGGTAGAAAGTATCAGCACTATATTCGTTTAAAACATTTTATCGTATTGTATGAATTGTTTGCTAAGTGTAAATGCCTGTTTTCTGCCGTAGCCCTTAGTAGCAAGTTTGAGCCAACACTCATTCAAAGTTGGTTTCAGGCACATACACTTGAAAGGCAAAGGCACACTAGAACAAAACGTTGTCACCTGCTAAAGAAACAGACAAACCCACAGAGTCACAACTGGTGCGGTCCAGCTCCAGAGAGCGAAGCTTAACAGAAAAAGGCCAAGAAATGCACAAAAAAACTGTTAAGAAAAATGAAAAGGCATTCAACAAGGTGTATGACTCTTGGAAGGAGCTAGCAAAAGAATTTAGGAGGAAGCTAAAGAATTTCTGCTCAACTGAAGTCCTTGATACAAGATTGAAGGGGATTAAAGCCAAAGAAGCGTTAGTACAAAAACAGTATGAGTCCAGTTGCCGCAATCATTCCACTACCCCATACGTTGTTAAGAAGAGAATGGATGCATGCACCACGTTAACAGCTGAAATCTGCAACTTCACCATCAAACGGCTAGAGAATGCAGAAAAAATCTTTAATGATCAACTTGAGAAGGAAAGAGTGAGGATGGTATTTAATAAAGAAGAGCACGAGTCAGTCTTTGGAAACAAAGAAACTTTCCTCTCAGAGTCCTTACCAGACTCCAACTCAAGCTCGAGAGCCACTTCCAGATCTAGCAAACACACAGACGCAGAAGCCGACCTCGCACCCAAGATAGAACAGACAAAGATGATGCAACAGATGCGAGAACAACAAGCTAAGCTGAAAAAAACCTGGAGGCAGAAATGAAACTGAATTTGGATGAGGAAAAGACAAGGCTACAACAGCTACAAGCAGAAAATGAAGTCAAGGTAGCTGTAGCAAAAGTGAAAGCCTACAATGCCTATGATAGTCTTAAAAATTGTGAACAGGAGACAGACCACGAGGTGCAAAACCTCTGCCAAGATAATGAACCTCGAACCCCATTGAATCCAAAAGCTGTGCCATTTCAACCTTCAAATACACCACTTGAGGTGTCAAGACCACAAGAAGAAGTTAGTCTAACTCCAAGACTTGCAAGTCTGCTCATCTCCAACCGTCTCCTAATACCTGAATCAACCTTATTTACAGGTGATCCTTTAAAATTCATAGATTGGAAGATATCCTTTATGGTGCTGATTGATCAGAAACCACTCCCTGTGTGTGAAAAAATGCTGTACTTGAAGAGGTATCTCGGTGGTGAAGCTCATAAGGCAGTGCGTAAGAGACTTTCAGCTGGACCCAAACAGGCATTGGTGCGCATGCCAAGGCACATTACAGTGTGCACAGGAAGAAATGTGGGTGTGTGCATGCGCGAATGTGAATGCGAATGTGCATACGTGCACGCATTGGCGCCAAACGGCCTATTTAGGCTGAGCAGTGACAAGAGCACATTGCTGAGTGGTCTTTCAGCTTGTTCCTGTTCACCTGTGCCCTGACCTGCTTCTGGTTTACCTGTGCTTGCCCTTGACTCTCCTTTGGATTTCTGCCTGCCTACCTGTGACCCTGGCCTGTGATTGACCTTGCTGCTGTCTTATGCCTTTGTACCTCGCTGCCTGATTGTGTACCGACTTCAGCTTGTATCCTGACACTGCTTCTATCTCACGTTCCTGTACCCGCACTGCCTGGCTGTTGACGACTCCTTGGTTTGTGTTCTGACTTCACTCCTGCCTTCTCATCCAGCATCACGGAATTCCAGGTGCTCATCTGGTGATCCATGGCATCGGTCTCCTGTCAAAGCACCACCTGCTATACTGACCCTCGTTCCACTCTGTTCCCCACACCGCCTGTCATCTCTACCAGGGGTGTTGGACAGGAGGTGCAAGAGAAGCCCCCTCTACAACTCGATCTCCACCATGTATGTGATACAGTGGAAGGTTTCTTCTATCGAAATTCAGATAACACTTATCTAGGTGCTTGGGGAATCATACAGGACAGGAATGGAGGGCCATTCATAATGCAAAGAGCTTTCAGAGAAAGGTTGGCTAAATGGCCAAAGATATCAGCAAACGCCCCTTTAAGCATTAAGAGAGTTTGCAGATTTCCTTCAAGATGTGTGGAGGCCATTCCTCGTGTTAAAGGCCTAGCTATTCTAAATGATTGTGAAGAAAACCACAAGCTTTTCAAGAAACTGAATGGATCGTGCGGAGATGGAGTCGCATCGTTGTGGACGAGTTAGACAAGTCTAAAGAATACCCAGCCTTTGCTCAGTTCCTGCAAAGGGAAGCTAAGATTGCATGCAACCCCATTGCCTCCCCCTTCCTCCTCAGTACCAAGACTACAGATGAGAGAATTCCCAAGAGAGCCAAGGTGCTTAACACAAGCACTCAAATGAAGTCCTCCACCTCCAGCTTTCCAGAGATCTCAGCTTCAAGACCAAAACCACCTTGCCTAGACTGTGTAACGCTCCTGCGTTTTTATTGTAAGCTGGATTTGCAGCTGCAGAATCTCCACTCAGTAGTCATGTAGAGATGTGTTGGAATACCAGATCCAACTCTCCAGACTCATCATTGTGGGCCTGTCTGCTTCAGCATACAGATATACACACACTCAATAAGATGTTCCTGGAGTGATAGGATGTATATGATAGTATGGAGGTGATGTGCTGAAGGGACAGGTGTGAGCAGTGACAGTAATGGTAAGCACTTGATAGTAATGTTCAGGAGAGTAGTAGATGGTAATAGGTAGAATGCAGATAGGTTAGTAATCATGTATGGTAACAGGTGGTAAGGACAGCAGATGACATAGACAGGATAGACTAACCCAGTGCAAGGATAGATGGTAGTAGACTCAAGAGCTAGCAATCTATGTAACAGTGCAGATGGTAGAATTAGTATGCATAGATAGTAACAGTCCTTAATGTGCAGAAGATGATAGTGTAAGTTAGTTATGGAGGATTCCCCTGTGGGGTACTTATCACTAGTAAGGTTTAGTAAGTAGAGAGGGAGTGATCCGGTAGCGAGATACGGGATCAGTTGCGAGGTTCCGGTCTGTTCCAGGTAAAGGCAAATAGCTGGAGGTTCCGACAGCAAGACAAGGCTTGTGAGCATGTAGACACACATTGAACGAACAACATGAGAGAGAACGCCGGCGATTGAAATAGCCGCTCAGCGGCGCTCAGCGATGACGTCATCCGTCTTAAAGGTGTATGCGTTCCACCTAACTAGAAAGATGGGACGCAATGTTTTGAAAGGAAAATGGTAAATAAGGGTACCAAAGGTACCAGAATTTTACAGACTGCAAAGACGAAACACACACGGTGTCACTAAATGTCCGACTTTTGCAGCAAAGACCATCAATGAAAAGAAGGCCTTTATTCATGAAAACCACCTCTGCTTTGGTTGCTTAAGAAGGGGGCCTCACTACAAAAAACTGCAAAGGAAGACACACGTGTAGCATATGTAGTCAAAGTCATCCAACCTGTTTGCACATACAGAGAAACACTGAGCCTGTCAAAACACCAACAGATGATACAGTAGCCAAGGGAAATAAGACAAAGGACAACGTTCCCAAAGTTATATCCCATACATTGACAAGGCATACTTCTGCCACATCCTACATTGTTCCAGTTTTGTTGTCAGCTGCGATGGAGCCTCAGAGAGAAATCCTCACGTATGCCTTACTTGACACGCAGAGTGATTCAACCTTTATTCTGACAGACCTGGCATCTAAGCTAAATGTGAGCACCAAGCCGTTACAGCTAAAGCTCAGCACAATGACAGCTATTTGCTCATGGTCTGCGAGTGCGTGGCTTCAACTCTAAAGCTCAAGTCCAACTCTGTTAAGCCTATATGAGAGATTTTATTCCAGTAGACAAGTCTCACATCCCCACTAAGGAGACTGCACTCCAGTGGTCACACCTTAAGCACTTGGCAAACAAGTTACAGCCACTTCAAGACTAAGAAGTTGGACTGCTAATCGGTTACGACTGCCCATTAGCACTGGCTCCCTTGGAGGTCATTACCGCCTCGAAAATTAACCATTTGCTCAAAAAACTATGCTCAGCTGGAGCATTATAGGATCAGCAAATCCACATCTTGATAGACAGGGTAGCCAGAGCTTCGTACACAGAGTCACAGTAAAATAAATGCCCCCCGTTACTGATGTGTTAAAGGCTTTAGAAATGGACTTCATTGAAAGAAGTTCTGAAGATAAGTACGTGTCTCAAGATGACATTCACTTTGTGCAGTTTCTCTCTGAAACCATAATGAAAAGGATAGATGGACACTATGAGATGCCATTATCCTTCAAAAATAACAGTCAACTGCACTACCAAATAATAAGAGGCTGGCTATTATTCGACTTCAACATCTAAAGAAAAGGTCAAAGACCAATAAACAGTACCATGAACACTACACTGCATTCATGAAAGAAACTATTAGAAAAGGCGATGCAGAACCAGCCCCTTTATTATCAGATAAAGAGACAGGGTGGTACATCCCACTTCACAGGGTTTATCACCCCAAGAAGCGAGACAAGTTAAGTTGATTGTTCAGCAAAGTTCCAAGGCATCTCCCTAAACAACACCTTATTAACAGGTCCCGACCTGATAATTTCTCTAGTCGAAGTCCTCTGTCGCTTCAGGAAGGAAGCAGTTGCTGTTATATGCAACATTGAAAAGATGTTTCATCAGTTCTACATCCCCCCAGAAATGCGCAATTACTTAAGGTTCCTTTAGTGGGAGAATGGTCAGTTGGAAACAGAACCCAAAGAATACAGAATGGTAGTTCACCTTTTCGGTGCTAGCTCCTCTCCAGAATGTGCCAACTTCAGCCTTAAGTATCTTGCACGACAATACAAGGCAGAATATCCCTCAGCATCAGCCTTCATTGAGAAAAACTTTTATGTCGACGTCGGCCTAACCCGTGTTTCAACGGTCAGTGAGGCTTCAAATCTAATCCTTGAAGCGCAATAATTATGTAAAAATGCTGGCCTATGACTGCATAAGTTCAACTATAATAAAATGGACATCCTGTCTTGTATAGCTCCATCAGAAAGAGCAACAACTGGTGTACCTGTCAGACTTAACCCAGACTCAACATCAGAAGGACAAGTACTTGGCATTCAGTGGTCAACTCGTCGTGGTAACCTGTCAGTCATAGCCTCTCTTTATGATCCTCTATGGTTCATAGCTCCCTTCATACTGAGTGGCAAGTGAATTCTCCAAGAGTTTTGCTGCAGGGGCATCAATTGGAATGAAGCACTTCCTGAGCGCTTAAGCACACGGTGGGAGGCCTGGAAGAGTAGTCTGCAAGCTTTAAGGGAAATCAAGATACCCAGATACTATCATCCTCCAGACATCAGTAACAAAGTGAAGGTGGAACTACACCACTTTTCCGATACCAGCAACGTAGGACATGGTGCCTGTTCATACCTTAGGTACAAGAACAAAAAAAATGGGGTTTGGACTTTAAATAAGGCAACGGCTAACAGCTGATGAAATGATGTATAAAATAATTTTGTATTGATGATCTGATGAAGACAAGAAAACCATAGCGTCTTATAGAGGAAAAAATAACATTTTGGAAAACTGAGCCAGTATATATAAAATACATGAACAGGTAAATACAATGCTTCATTCCAAGAAATGACACCATATCATACATATAATCAAGGTACAGCATGTAATAGTAGTAAGGCTGTATCAGTAAACACTCAACGCGTTTAATGTGTTAAACAAATTTTCTCAGGATTGGATGTAGGACATAGGTCTGCAAAAAAAAGTATATGCATGAGTATCTATGGAACTTATCCCAAAACTCAGGGAAAACAGGAAAAAATATATGATGACTTAAGAATAGGCTCAGAGTTGGAATGGTTTTGAGGATGGCAGGTAGCTGAGAAATATAATGCAGACGCAGGCATGCGACCACAGCTGATGCATCAGTTAATATCAGTGGACAGACCCAGTCCCACAGACGTCTTTGATGAGGCAGACCATCCTACATTGGTCTGCAATTATATATAGTTGATATGACAAATGATATTTTCATCTTATTATTGCTTCATATATTTTTATTCATGATCCTCCACACGGGCTGTCTTCATGGGGCTGAGCAATTTATCCAATACCCTGGAGCTGCGATGCACTCCGGGGGCCCCCCCTTCCTCTTGCATTGTTGGGGGGTGGGGTAGGCCATTCCGTGGCGCATCTGCGCCACTCCTCGTGCAGTGCGCATGAGGTCATCCTTGACGTCTTAGTACCGGTCACAATTTATTTAACAGCAGCGGTTGATAGGTGATGAGTCTGGTGTCGCATGTTGGTGAGCACTCATGCTCTCCACGCAGACGCTCTTCGCATACACCACGCCAGCGTGACTCTGGGAGCACCTGGCGGGCATGTCCAGTACACACACAGCACTCTGGGGGAACATCCAGCCTATCATACCTTTCCCCTCAGGGACGTGGATTACTACCTCTGTAGTTCCACTATTTTCTTGGGACTCACTAGATAACTACTTTTTGTCTGTTTTTGCACTCACTCTTCTTTTTATTTCTATTTCTTTCATTTTTTCCTAATTGTTTTTTATTTCTCCAAGTTCATCCTCTTTTGGACTCTATTCTTTTTTACTCACTTTTTTACTTTGTACTCTGGTTTCCCCTACCTTTTGCTATTTGCACAGATTTTCATCATTTTTTTATATTTCTATATGATTATGTATCCTTTACTCACTTGTTAAGCCATAACATTTACTACCAATCTATGGCCTGCCCATTGGCCACATTGGTTTCCTCATTTGTATGGACTCTTTCTTTGGCTTTGTCTTTGTGCTGATACCCATTTTGGTACTATTTGCTTTCTTTTTTTCCTGTTCACTCACTATCTCTTAAGTATCACTCTCCACTTTCTTGGTTTGCTCACTTTTTGTCCCTATTTCTACTTCACTACTTGTCCTATGGTTGGATCAGGTTTCCCAGTTTGCCTCTTTATATACTGCTTATTTTCTTTTCTTTACAGATATACTTTTTTTGCTGCTGCATGTACAGTTTTCTACCTTTTTTGTTGGGGACCTCCTATCTCTGGAGTGGGCCTGGGTTGGGCTTTCGACTGCCGCTGGTCATGCTCCCTCGGCTCCCGCGTTGGACATTATATTTCTCAGCTACCTGCCATCCTCAATACCATTCCAACTCTGAGCCTATTCGTAAGTCATCATATATTTTTTCCTGTTGCATATGCTTTTTTTGCAGCCCTATGTCCTGCATCCACTCCTGAGGAAATGTGTTTAACGCAGGAAACGCGTTGAATATACTGGCTCAGTTTTACAAAATGTTATTTTTTCCTCTGTAAGACTGAGGTAAAACAAAGGTTTTCTTGTCTTCATCAGATCATCAATAAAATATTATTTTTATACATAACTTCATCAGCTGTTAGCCATTGCCTCATTTAAAGTCCCAACCCCCCCCCCCCTTTTTTTTTTTTTTTTTTCGTTATTTGACTCACAGGGATGAAGATACCTGGCGGTTTTGGAGTAGGTGTCTTATTTTAAGTCCCAGTTCCCCCCTCTTTGCCTTAGGTACAAGAATGACAGAGTTCAAGTCCATTGCAGCTTTGTGATAGTTAAAGCAAGAGTTGCGCCAACGAAGATTGTGAGCATCCCAAGGCTTTAACTCTCAGCTCTAGTCACCGAAGCAAGGTTGAGTGTCATGTTGAAGGCAGAACTTGAAATAGAAATTGATGAAGAATTCTTCTGGACAGACTCCTGGGTAGTTTTGGCCTACATCAATAATGAAGTGAGAAGGTTTCATGTGTTTGTAGCCAATCACGTTCAACTCATAAGAGAGATTACAGATCCAACTCAGTGCCATTATGTGAATACAACACAAAACCCAGCCGACCATGCATCCAGGGGTCTTCACGTAGCAGATATTTCCCCCTCAAGTTGGTAATCTGGACCTAGTTTCCTATGGATATCTGAAGTGCCCGCATCTCCAAGCTCTTCAGCAGAACTGATTGTAGACGGCCCCAAAGTCAAACCCATTACAACCCTTGCCTCGCAAATCAGTGAACAAACTGATATTGTAAATCATCTGAACAAGTTTTCCAGTTGGTTAATACTTGTTAAGGTGATTGCAAGAATCAAGAGAATAGAATTGAAGACACATCACTGCAGTAATCTTGTAACTGTGGAGGAATGTAAGAACGCTGGGGAGGTAGTGAAAGGTTTAGTTCAACAGCATGTTGTCCCCCAAGAGCTAAAACTTCTTCAAAGAGGAGATAGTTTTCCGAGTTCAAGCCCTCTTAGTTGCCTTGACCCCATTCTGGTTCAAGGACTTCTTCGTGTTGGTGGAAGGCTGTCAAGATCAACCCTTAGTCAAGAATCAAAGCACCCAGTCCTTCTCCCAAAAGAAGGGCACACACCTTGACATAACCTGAAATTACATGACATAGTTATAATCAAAGAAGATATGTCTCCCAGTTGCCAGTGGCAACTTGGATGTGTGATTGAAACTACAATAGAAAGGGATGGTCTAGTTCATCCAGTGGAGTCAAGGTGTTAGTAGGTGACAGAAGATTGCAAGATAAGAAGGACCATGTATCAGAACCTTCAATTATTGAATGTCCTATTCAAAAGCTAGTAATTCTCATAGAAAATAAATAAGTTATCAGTTTTAGTGATACTTACTAGCTCAATACAGTGACCTGTTACAGAGGTACCTATAAGCTAAGTTGTGTACGACTCACGTTTATAGCAGCCATGGTTATGTTCTGGAAATTATGTATGACTCTTTAAGTTATACGCTAAGGATAAATAGACAAATAGATAGGCTGCAGCCTCCCTAAACTATAGTCAAAGACTATATAAGATGAAGGTAAAGATAGGGTAATGGCGCTGCCTATAGTGACGAACTAAATAGATAATGTTGGGGGCAATTTATTTGGCTGACACCTAACTGCGGACCACTGGAGATTACCCCCTTCCTGAGCGTGGACCCCCTAAGGATCCTGAGCATCCCACTAGGACCCTTGTTTACCCACGGAGGACCCCTGGTATTCTTCTACCTTCAGAAGGAATTGAGATCCCATTGAGTGATCAACACCTACATATTATCCGCTCTATACCCCTGTGTGGGGTGGGTACATCTGGTGAGTGAGCTACTTAACTTAGGGGTCATCCAGCACCTCACTTGTTACCCACCAGGGGGGGACCTTTTGCTTTTATAGACTAAACCTGTCACTTGGTCACTTTTTTGGCACTGGCCATACAGACTTTCTTGCCAGTTGATATCTAGTCACCTTAATGCATTTATATGCACTGACCATTTTTTGTGCACTTTATTGCACTTTTTTTTTAACTGTCACTTTACTTTGAATCCATATTTCTTATGTGCACGACTCACTTTATTACTCATTTTTTGTCCGGTTTAACCCACTTGTATTTGTGCACATTGTCACTTTAAATATTACCTGCCACTTTTTTGCACTATATCACTTTAATAATCCTCGGGTGCACTCAGTCACCTTATTTATATTGTTATATATTTCTAGTCATTTATTAATTTGAGGAGTTTTATTAGTTATTTATTCTTTATTGGATCACATCACATTCTTTTTATTGTTTACACACAGTTTTTTTATATATTAATTTATACTTATGTGGTTTACACACTACTGCTCATTGTTTATATATATATTCTCTTGTTCTTATCACATTATTTTACTGTTGCACCCAACATTATCTATTTAACTCTTTAAGTTATATTCATCATAACATAATTTGGTGGGAGTGCAACTGTCCACTTATCACTTTAAATCCTTGTTCTGCACTAACTGCCAGGTGGAACCTTTTTACCTTCCTCTTGTTTCCCTGGGGAATGTTTTGATCATCAGACCACTCCTCCTTCCTCTAGTTTTATAGGGAAAGCTTTCTGTGACTCAGAATTCATATGCAAAGCAAGTCAGCAGCACCTCATGGGAAAGCGATTGCTATGGAGGTTTTATAAAGTTTAAAGTTGCACCCCTTGGCAAGCGCAGAGCGGTACGCAGTAAAAGTGCATTTTATATAAAAGTATATATGTTCTTAGGCATAAATTGTGTCCATGCTGTTAGTTTAAAAATATACTGTAGATAATCCAAATGTTTGTATATCAAGTATTGTAATCCAAATCCTTGTACATGTAGTCATGCTTCCTTAGATGTTTATTGTAATTTGGATATGTGGGCAGACAACTGAAATCCACCTTGTAACTCCACATTTGTAATCAACCTTGTAACCCCCTTTTTGGTGATCACTGTAAACAAATGTATTGTATGTAGTTTTACAGTTTTCACGGTGCTCATGGTGCTTATGGTGTTCACAGGGCTCAAGGTGTTAAAGAGATTAATGTTGGTGGTGCTCAACCCTCCTGCACACCATTAACCACTTGCCTACTGGGCAAGGCCTTCCTGCCCAGGCCAATTTTCAGCTTTCAGCACTGTCACGCTTTGAATGACAATTGCGCGGTCATGCTACACTGTACCCATATGAAATTTTTATCATTTTTTCACACAAATAGAGCTTTCTTTTGGTGGTATTTAATCACCTCTGGCTTTTTTATTTCTTACAAAAAAAAGAAAAAAGACAAATTATGAAAAAAAAAAAAAGTTTTTCTTATTTTCTGTGAGTAAATTTTGAAAATAAATACATTTTTCTCCTTCACTGATGTGCTGATGTACTGATGAGGCGGCACTGATAGGCTGCACTGATGGGCACTGATGAGGTGGCACTTATGGGCACTGATGAGGTGGCACTGATGAGGAGGTACTAATATGCCGCACTGATGAGCACTGATAGGTGGCACTGCTGGGCACTGAGAGGTGGCACTGCTGGGCACTGAGAGGTGGCACTGCTGGGAACTGAGAGGCGGCACTGACGGGCGGCACTGATGGGCACTGAGAGGCGGCACTGATGGGTGACACTGATGGGTGGCACTGATGGATACTGACGGGTAGCACTGATCAGCCACACTCAGTGCCCATAGTGCTGCTAGTCAGTGCCCATCAGTGCCTAGATGAGCAGGCACTGATGGGCACTGACTGGCAGCACTGTGGGCACTGACTGTGGGCACTGATGGGGGGCACTGATGGCGGGCACTGTGGGCAGTTGTGGCATTTTTTTCCCCTCTTCTGTAATCAGGGCACTGGTGATCAGTGCCCTGATTACATTCCTTTGTGTCCCCTTACCGGTGATCGGGCTCTCCTCTTCCTCACACTGCAGTCTCCGTGTGAGGAAGAAAGCTGGCGATGAGAGATGATCTCATATGTTTACATATGAGATCATCTCTCATTGCACGGTCCGATCACGTGGTAAATGCCCGCTGTGATTGGCCATTCACCACAATCTGTGATTGGCTGTGTCCAAGGTACACGGCCGACACAGATTTCTCCCCAATGCGCACTAGCGGGAGCACGCGGGAAGCCTGTTACTGGGAGGCCGTATAAAGACGGCCTCCCAGAAATTAGAGCCGTACTTTGGCTATAGCGCGGGCCAGAAGTAGTTAATGTAAAAGAATAAAAGCACTGCACCCCTCAGAAGCTCTCCTCTCATTATTTACTCAATGCCAAAGGGGAGACTACACTTTGTAACAATTAAACAATGATAGTGTACCTTCATTTTTATATTTTTCAAAAGCTCTTTTCTTATTATTTATAGATTTTTTAAATTTGGCTGTGAGCCTCATAGGTTTTATGTTTAGCCTTTTAAACTTATTGCCCATGGGAATTAGGGCTGCAACTAATGATTATTTTCATAATCGATTAGTTGCCGATTATTATTTCGATTAATCGACTAATCGGATAAAAAACCTCAAAAAAAAAAGTTAGTGTATAATTTAGTTAATATTCTTGAATATCTATATGCAGTGGTAAATATAACTATCCAGCTATATAGTTGGATATTTAATCTACTCTGAGACAGATATATGTATTAGAGGTTTAAATGTGGTACATATCGGACTCGGAGGTCAATATTTTTAAAAGACCTAAAACACAGTTTTGCAAATTTTCAGACTGGATTGGTATATAATATTCATGATAGACTCCCTTATTAATAGGCAGGTAGCTGGATACAAGCTCCCTGCAACTTCTGTCTCTTATGCTGGCCATACACAAACTACATTTTTTTTTTTTAGAAAATTTTTAAAAACATTCATTTGATTTTTCTAACCATTAGTGGGGGTCTATTCGGTGTTCGTTGTCAACCACAGTGACAGGAAAATTTGAAGGAGCAGAATAGAAAACTTCTCGATCAAACAAATCTTCAAATAGTGTATGTGGTTTTTGCTCAGAAGTTATATTAATTTTAAAATTTGTTAAAAACAAGTGGAATTTTCAAACAACACTCGTCATTCAACGAATTTACAAATAATTTTTGAACAAATATAGATGCAAATATTTTTGTCCAAAAATCCAATACATGTATGGGCAGCAGAAGACCTTTAGTAGCAGCAGCATGCTTTTTTTTCACCTGTCATGATGGGGTTAAGAAAAAAAATAGCCCTTTATAGTAAAAAAAAAAAAACAGCAGATATCGCTACTGTAATATAATTATAATTTCTACTGTGAAACAGTGAAAGTATTTATATCTTGTATCGTGTATGTCTATAAAAAAATATGCCCAGAAGTCGGATATCCAGGATATTTTAACTGGGAGTCAGACATGGAGCTATAGGAAGGGTGGAGGGGGGAAAATTAACATTTTTATTTTAAAGTAGTACTAAAAGCTGAGACTTTTTTTTTTCATTTATATAATAATTTTAAATATAATGCACAATACTAGTAAACCTTTACTTTAAATGTAATTGTAATGCCCTCTAGTCTATCGGCCTCCACCTTCTCTGGGTTCAGATGCTGATCTTCCCTGCACAGAGCCCTAAAGTGATTGTAAAGGTTGGATTTTTTTTCTTTTTAACAACAATCTTGTCATACTTTCCCTCTCTGTGTAATGATTTTTCACAAAGCAGCACTGATTCTCCTCTTCTGCCCCCCCCCCCCCCTCCCCCACGGCACTTCTGGCCCCTCCTGCCTTAAAAGTGCCCCTATAGGAAGCAGCAAAGTATAGTACTGTACAGAGTGTCCCTATAGCAAGGTAAAACAAAAAAAAACTCTGCCTTTTAGAATCACTTGGTTCTCTTTCCCTGGACTACATTTCCCATGAGGCATTGCTCCTCACACATTCACAAGTTCTCTGCCATCTACATACATGTATGGAGGGTGTACTGAGCTGTTTGTGTGTTGCACTGTATTTTCTGATATGTAAACAAATAATGCATTCTGTATGCAGGACAACTAATCGGCTGACCGATTAATCGATTACGAAAATAGTTGACAACTATTTTCATAATTGATTAGTTGACGATTAATCGATTAGTTGTTTCAGCCCTAATGGGAATATACTTTTCAGTGAGTTTGCATAGTCTTTTTGAAGAATTCCCATTTCTGTTCTGTGTTTATCAGTGCCAATATTCCCTCCCAATCTAAATCTTGGAAAATTTTCTGTATTAAAGTTGTGTTTTTATATTTCCTGTATGCGTTGGTTGCTTACAGCTAACATTAAATTAAATCATATTATGGTCACTGCTACCCAGATATTGGGACTAAGGTGAGGTGTGAAGGTGCAGGAATTGGGGCTGACCTGAGGTATGAAGGTACATGAATTAGGGAGATGATCTGAGGTGTTAAGGTGCAGGAATTTGGCCTGATCGGAGGTGTGAATATACAGCAATTGGAGGTGATCTGAGCAGCGAGGGGGCAGCAGTGGCGGAGCTAGACTTTTAAAACAGGGGTGGCAAAGGGGTGGCAAGGTATTATTTTGGGGGGTCAATATACAAAGGGTTCAATTACACTAAAAATATGTTTACTGTGTGTGCTGCCGCGTTATGTTTTGTTTTGGAGCCGTTTGGAGCACGAAGGAGTTGCGTGTCAGCTTAACCAATGAAAAGTGTAGCAGCAACACGTCCCCCATATAGACCTCCCCCCGTACAGTAGGCCAGGGTAAGGTGAGGTCCTGTCCCCCATATAGATTCCCCCTACAGCAAGCCAGGGTGAGGTCAGGGGACCTCACCCTGGCCTACTGTACAGGGGGAGATCAATATGGGGGACAGGACCTCACCTCACCCTGGCCTGCTGTAAGGGGGGATCTATATGGGGGACCTCACCTCACCCTGGCCTGCTGTAAGGGGGGAGATCTATATGGGGGACGGACCTCACCTCACCCTGGCCTGCTGTAAGGGGGATCTATATGGGGGACCTCACCTCACCCTGGCCTGCTGTAAGGGGGATCTATATGGGGGACCTGGTCCCCCATATAGAAACCCCTTACAGCAGGCCAGGGTGAGGTGAGGTCCCCCATATAGATCCCCCCTTTCAGCAGGCCAGGGTGAGGACCCCCATATAGATCCCCCCTTACAGCAGGCCAGGGTGAGGTGAGGTCCCCCATATAGATCCTCCCTTTCAGCAGGCCAGGGTGAGGACCCCCATATAGATCCCCCCTTACAGCAGGCCAGGGTGAGGTGAGGTCCCCCATATAGATCCCCCCTTACAGCAGGCCAGGGTGAGGTGAGGTCCCCCATATAGATCCCCCCTTACAGCAGGCCAGGGTGAGGTGAGGACCCCCATATAGATCCCCCCTTACAGCAGGCCAGGGTGAGGTGAGGTCCCCCATATAGATCCCCCCTTACAGCAGGCCAGGGTGAGGTCCCCCATATAGATCCCCCCCTTACAGTCAGCAGACCAGGCATTGGGCAAGGGCAGGTTCCCCATAAGATAGATCCCCTTTCCTTTACAGACTTCTCACTACTCAGTCAGTCACTAGTACAGTCAGACAGAACTACAGTCTCTTACCTACCTTTTGTAGTGACCAGCATGCCCCCCATCAATGTAGTGACCAGCGTACCCTCCCATCAATGTAGTGACCAGCGTACTCCCCCATCAATGTAGTGACCAGTGTACTCCCCCATCAATGTAGTGACCAGTGTACTCCCCCATCAATGTAGTGACCAGTGTACTCCCCCATCAATGTAGTGACCAGGGTACTCCCCCATCAATGTAGTGACCAGTGTACTCCCCCATCAATGTAGTGACCAGTGTACTCCCCCATCAATGTAGTGACCAGCGTACTCCCCCATCAATGTAGTGACCAGCGTACTCTCCCATCAATGTAGTGACCAGCGTACTCCCCCATCAATGTAGTGACCAGCGTACTCCCCCATCAATGTAGTGACCAGCGTACTCCCCCATCAATGTAGTGACCAGTGTACTCCCCCATAAATGTAGTGACCAGCGTACTCCCCCCATAAATGTAGTGACCAGCGTACTCCCCCCATAAATGTAGTGACCAGCGTACTCCCCCATCAATGTAGTGACCAGCATGCCATGTCCCCTTCAATAAAGAGACCAGAGAGACTTACCGTCCTAAGGTAGAAGAAGAACACAGCCTGACACAGACACATCCATCCCACATATTCAGTCTGTGTCTGCCCGGCCCGCAGCTAGTTCTCTTCATGACCGAGCAGTGAGTGCGGCACCGCGAACCAATCACATCGTGTGTAGCGGCACAGCGAACCAATCAGGTGTGCAGGCACGCGTGATTGGTCAGCTGTGCAGCTGCTCACGGCGCCGCTGCTGCTCACCGCTCAGTCACAGTCAGGAGAACTAGCTGCAGGCGCGGAGGCGCCCACGCTCTATCGTTCAGCACAGCCAATGAGCCCGGGTGCAAGACACCATAAAGGGCCCCCCTGACCCCCAGCCATTGGCAAAATGCTAGGGCCCGGTCACAAGTGCAACTTTTGGGACCCTGGTAGTTCAGCAACTGGTGTCATTTTTTTTATTTTAGTTATTTTATTTTTTACCAGTTTATTTATTTTTTCACAATTTTATTTTTTTAAATTTTTTTTTTTTGCGAGCACAAGAGCTTGACACAGAATTGGAACTGATCTGATCTGAGGTGTGAAGAGGCAGGAGTTGGGGCTGATCTGAGATGTGAAGGTGCAGGAATTGGGGCTAATCCGAGGTGTGAAGGTGCAAGAATTTGAACTGATGTGAGTTGTGAATATGCAGTAATTGGGATGATCTGAGCAGTGAGGGGGCTGGAATTGGGGTGAGCTAAGGTGTAAAGGTGGAGGAATTGGGTGATCTGAAGTGTGTAAGTGGAGGAATTGAGGTGATCTGAGGTGTGAAGGCCAAGCACAATTAATCCCGTTGTGCTAAAAGCACAGTTCTCAGCTCTTTTATTACAGTTACATAGTTAATCAGGTTGATAAAAGACACAAGTCCATCTGGCTCATCCAATAAAAAAACAAAAAAAAAAAACTTAATGAAAACCCAACCATACAATCCCATATACACAATCCTATACCCGCAGTTAATCCAGAGGAAGGCAAAAAAAAAACCAGCAAAGCATAATCCAATTTGCTACAGCAGGGGAAAAAAATTCCTTCCTGATCCCTCGAGAGGCAATCGGATATTCCCTGGATCAACTTTACCTATAAATATTAGTACCCACTTATATTAAGTCCACTCAGGAAAGAATCCAGGCCTTTTTTAAAGCAATCTAGTGAGCTAGCCAGAACCAACTCTGGAGGGAGTCTATTCCACAATTTCACAGCTCTTACGGTGAAGAAACCTTTCCGTATTTGGAGACGAAATCTGTTTTCCTCTAGAGGTAAAGAGTGCCCCCTTGTCCTCTGTGTTGACCTGAAAGTGAACAACTCAACATCAAGTTCACTATATGGACCCCTTATGTATTTATACATGTTGATCATATCCCCCCTTAATCTCCTCTTTTTAAGAGAGAATAAATTCAGTTCCTCTAATCTTTTCTCATAGCGGAGCTCCTCCATGCCTCTTATCAGTTTGGTTGCCTTTCTCTGCACGTTCTCCAGTTCCCTGATATCCTTTTTAAGAACTGGTGACCAAAACTGAACTGCATATTCCAGATGAGGTCTTACTAATGATTTGTACAGGGGCAAAATTATATCTCTCTCTCTGGAGTCCATGCCTCTGTTAATACAAGAAAGGACTTTGCTTGCTTTGGAAACCGCAGCTTGGCATTGTATGCTATTATTAAGCGTATGATCTACCAGAACACCCAGATCCTTCTCCGCTATGGATTTCCCCAGTTCTACTCTGCCTAGTATGTATGATACATGCATATTCTTTGCCCCCAAGTGCATATCTTTACATTTATCAACATAAAACATAATTTACCACATAGTTGCCCAATGAAACAGTGCATTGAGGTCAGCTTGTTAGTTGGAGACATTCTGTAAAAAAAGTGTTCCTGACAGACTTCATGGCAGCATACGTTCGGGTAGCCCCGCCTCCTCTCCTACCCTATAGGACCCCACTCCCATAAATCTTTGCTCCCTTTCAACATCCGTGTTCCTTTTTTGTCCTCCTCAAGCATAATGATGCGTTCCTACAAAGCAGTCCTATATATATTTACTGGAAGCAAGGATTGGGTCAGCATGGAGCCTCCGCTAAGCCCTTTGCTCTTAGCAGGGTATGTAGGGGGCAATCGAAAAGACCCTGGGCAGGAGCTCGGTGGTCTGGCCGAGAGAGCCCAACTGCTGCAGGGGGCCTACTATTGCCCAAAGATAAGCCTGGTGTTGCGTCTCCGTGGACCCGTCCCTGCTCCAGGAGGCAGGGTGGTAAGCCCTGTTATGGGACCTTTTAACTTCCTTATTAATGCAGATGTCTCTCTTGTGTTGTTTCTTTTGTATGGTAACTTATGGCAGGTTGTCTTTCCTCTGTTTTATTTAGTATTTCATTGGGAGGTGCTCTTTAATATAGTTCGGGTTGCCTGTGTGTGTTCTCTTGTGCAGTTAAAGCCTTGTCCGGTACTTACCTCCCAGATGTTCGCTGCACTCGGTCCTGCCGCGGCCGCGATTGCGGCCGTCGCTTCCGGGTTGTACATGCACGGTGCATCCGATCAGCCCAATAGCCCTCTATTTAAACTTCCTTGATGCCTGGAGCCGGTGGGAAGGTCAGCGATTGTGTATAGCCTCCCCAGCTCCACGTTTTTTGTTGGAAAGGTAGGAGTTGCCTTCTTCCTCCACCCCCCCCCCCCCTCCAGTCATGGCTGTATATACTAATGCAGGGTTTTCTCCTTTTATTTTGATTCAGTCAGCAGGGACTTGTATCTGTGCCTTAAAATATGGATTCGTCTCCGCCCCCTGGTGGCCAGCCCGATCACACCAGGTATGTGCAGGGCTGAAAGGGGGTAGGGAGGGTCTTTTCTATTTATCTATGGCCATTCCCTTTTTCTATGTTTTGTGGATAAAAAATATTAAAACCCGCGCTAAATAAATAAGTGTAGGTGCTACCTGCAGCTGCTGTACACTTAGAAAAGAACTAAGAAGACAATGGAATACAATATTAAAACAGCGCTACCAGGCATATAAAAATGAATAATGTGCACTAAAAATCTCTGAGATCAATATTATCAAAAAAGTGCAACAGTGCTAGGAAAATATATACTCATAAAATCACATAAATACATACAAATTAAGTCCCATATAAATGGTTAAAGTGCAGAAAAATATATACTAAATATAAGGTGCCAAAATGTGCAAACAGTGCAAAAATTATTTTTAAATAGATATAGTGCAGTCCAAAATATGGTGAATAGTCCACTTGTATATAAAGTGCTGACTATCGTGCTCCACACAAAAAGTGCCCAGTGCTTCCGAAGAGCCCTCTTGGGGATCCACTCACCAGACTTATGAGAATTCAGAGCCTTATGTACATCAAGCAACACCTCCAAATCAGCCTCCAACCTCAGATGCAGGATACTGCACAACCTTGGTGTCCCCCAGGGTAACAATGGGAATGAGCCTCCAAAGAACCTTCGATCTCCACCAAGATTCCTCCAACCCAGAATCTCAGACAAAAGAAGGGGAAGGAGCCGAAAATAGTGAAGCCCGCAAGGTAATTTTATTTATAAAAAGGTATAAAAAGTTACTCACAAACAGCCGAATAATCACAGCATTGTATAGAGATCAGTGGTCACAATCAGCCTATACACTTCCGGGTACGCTGCCGGTGTGCGTTCCACGGTGGTTTACGGAAGTGACGTGGTGTGACGTGTAGCTAACAGGAAATTACGTCAACGCGTTTCGCCCACCTATGTTGGGCGTCATCAAGGACATCACTTCCTGTAGCGGCGGAACTTATTTATAATGGACTGACGTTCGTTTTAGCCAATTGGAAAAAAAAAAGGAGGACGCCAATTATGCTCAAATCACTTCCTGTTGTTTACTAAGGAGCGCTGAGTGTCCCCATAGTGAACAGGAAGTATAAAATACCATGCTAAACAGCGATAGGTATTGAAATGTTTTATATGGCAAAGTTTTTCTTGGCACAAGTTGTTATCACTAATACACCACCTCACTTTCTTACCACATATAAACATTATACAATCCATTTATTTAAAACCATGTTAAAAACAAAGTTAAAAACAAAGAGGATGATCGATTAGAGAGGAGAAAATAGACACTGATCAATATAAGATCCCTTCCAGGAAATTAAATATGATCTTTACCAAAAATATTTATTTGAATATGAATATAAAAATTGTGTATATTAATCTCTCCATGTTCTTTAAATATGAATATTACAATAAAGTGTTGTATATTATTCTCTCCAGTAAATCACCTCTCTTATCATTCAAAATATCATACATAAAACAATATTATATTGCCAAAATATTAAAATACATCATAGAAACTGTTCTCGTTATAAGGGAAATCTCAGATCTAAGCAATATGATGAATAAAATAAAATAAGGGAAAAAACAATATATAAAAATAAAAATACAATTAAAAATAAAATAAAAAATAAAAATAGAAATAGAAAATACAAATAAAATAAAAAATAAAAATAAGATAAATAAAAAATAAAAATAAAATTATAAATAAATAAAATAAAATATAAAAAGTAAATAATAAATAAATGAATAATAAAAAATAAAATAAAAATAAAATAAAAATAATCAAAAATAAAATAAATAAAAACTAAATGAAAAAAATATAAAGATAACAAAAATATAACAAAAAAATAAATAAATAAGAATAAAAATAAAAAATAATATAAATATAAAAAATATAAAGTAAAAATAAAATGAACATAAGAAAAATGAATGGAATGAAATGAAATAGGATTACCAATTAGATAAGAAACAATTGAGATCCAAATCAATGTTGAGCCCCTCCGGTTGGAGGGTCCTCAAACAGTGTACCACTGAGTCTCATTACGAGAAATTGCTCTCTTGAGGTTCCCTCCCCTCCAGTGGGCTTCAACCTTGTCTATACCACAGAAGGTAATACCCCTAGGATCACAGTTGTGCATCAATCTAAAATGATTGGACACACTGTGGTGGCGAAACCCTTTCTTGATATTTCTGACATGATCCCGTAATCTCACTCGTAGCTCCCTCGTGGTTCTACCCACATAATGGTACCCACAGGGGCATGACAGCAGGTATGTAACATGGGTAGATGCACAAGTGATGAATTTATTGATCGTATATTGTTTGCCATCCACCTGCGATTTGAATTCCACATTTTTCCTTTTAAGATACCTAGAAGTCTTATATATTATTCATTTTCCACAACTATAAAAACCAGTCTGATCCAAAAAAGTGCAAGTTTGTGCCAATTTCAATCTCAGTGTTTTCGGTTTGGTATATATAAACTTGGGTCTGGTAGTTAAAAATGTTTTTAAAATATTGTCTTTTAAAAGCAATGGCCAATGTCTCTTTATTATACGTAAAGAGAGAGAGAGAAACCAAGCGCCGATCTAAGTGTAGCAATGTATGTACTTTAATATCACATAAAAAATGTTACTCACAAGAGTCCATTAAAAGCAGGCATCTCAAAAGCAGTGGGAGTGTCCTTGTGGTCACATCCAGGGTGTCATCTTGATCCTGCTGCAAGGCTGCTGCTGTGAGGGACGAGCGCTATTCACCTGTTCCGAGGCAGGGGATTTGCCGGTCCACAGCGGTGATAGGGCAGGCTTGGGTGCGCAGGTCGGAGGATTGTGACATCACCTCCTGGAGATGCAGAGGGGGTAGAACAGTGACGCGTTGCGGAGCTCCGCTCCTTCTTCAGGCCATGCAGGGGCCATTTTGGATGTGGGCATTTATGCCAGAGGTTCAGAGAATGAATTACGGGGGCTCAGCAGGGACAAAAATAGTGCAAAGCAAAGCGGCAAAGTAATATACATAGCGGAGGCAGAAATGAAACTGGAGGGAGAAATGCAGTGGATATCCAGGAGGGGGGGGGGGGGGAGGGGAGGGGGGGAGGAATCGTGGGACAATGCGCTGAACAGATTGGATTGCAATTAAGACTAAATGATTAAAGAGACCATTGTTCGTTGGATATAGTTAGGGACTGGATGGTATTGGTTTGGTGCATGATATAAGTGAATGGAGATATATTTTCTTTTCTTAAAAAATTTGTATAAAAAAATTCATAAAAATCATACAAAATTCATATAAAAAACCCATAAAAGAATTCATCTAAAAATCGTGTAGAACATTCCCATGTGTGTTTGTAAAAAGGAGAAAAATAAGAGAGATCTCCTATGTTTATGGGAAAGAAAAGTTGGGGAATATATGCAAAATATATACGTATGAAAAATAGAGAAATTCTTTAAATATATTGGTATAAGGAAAATTAATTGCTTGTTATTATTTTGTACATACATCCATACATATACAGTATAAGGGTCAGAATTATGTTGTTGGTAGGACTGGTGGGTGTGTGTATTAGTTAAATGTCTGTATGGGCTAATAGGGCAGCAAATAAAATATACATGGTCAAACTTAACTTCTATAGTGGGTACTTACTTTTGGAGTTTACATGAGATAAAGAAGCACGGGGAGGTTGAGAGAGATCAATGGAGAATGGGATGAGACCTGGGCAGAAAATGATCAAGTTAATATACATATCATTAAATAGGGTTAGGTAGATGGGCTACAGCAGCACATTGACTTCGATTTCCTCGTTCAGGCCTCCAGGCAAGAGCATTTCAAGGGACTATATCCAGAAGGTCTCTCTTTGGCATAACCACCTGAAACGCTCTGTCCTGGGCAATGTGTCCGGAATGGACTCAATTACCCACACCTTGAGTCCTGACGAGGATTTATTGTGGAATTCTGCGAAGTGCCTGGGGACACTGTGCTTGTCCTTCCCTTTTTCGACCAGGCAGCGTTGTTCGCCAAATCGCTTCCTGAGTGGCCTGATGGTGCGTCCTACATAGAATAGTCCACAGGGGCAAGTTAAGCAATATATTACATATTCTGTTGAGCAGTTGTAGAATTGTTTGATTTGATATGTTTTACCTTTGACAGTGAATTCTATTTGGCCGTGGTGGATATGGGATATAAGGGATATAAGGGGATGAGGCAGAGGGTTTTGGTGGGGTGGGCGGTGGCGGATTTTAGTTTGCTTGGAGCAATAAGGTTTTTTATATTAGAGGATTTTCTGTAGGAGACTTTTGCCTTGGGGGGGATGGAGGAATTCAAATGTGGGTCCTCTAATAGGATGGGCCAGTGTTTTTGGAGGATCTTTTCCATTTTCCTGTATTTCGTATGAAACTGGGTAGTGAACCGTAGGGGTTGGGGCGCTGGATTTGGTGAATGAGGTGGGGTATGTGAAATATTCGAATTGTATTGTAGAAGGTAATGTGAGCGGGCTTGCTGGACCAAAGATACAGGATATCCCTTGTACCTCCACTTACCGCCCTCTCCCACAAGACCCTCTCACTAAGTTCCAATTCAGAGGCCCAATCTCTCTTATTGTAAGAGATGCGAAAGAGGACGGTGTAATCAACAAACAAGAACTCTCATTTTTCAATAGAGACTTCTTTTCCACCCCATACTTCTATCATATACCCAAAATACACAAAAACAGCCATCACCCTCTAGGCCGTCCCATTGTAGTTGCCATGGATAGTGTCACCAGCCCATTTTCCCAATACATTGATCAATTCCTGCAACCATTAGCACAAAACCTCCTCTCATACATCAGAGATGGCGTCTATATACTGGATCTCCTCAGTCACTACTCCTGGGAACCCACATACATGTGGGCCTCCCTCAATGTCAATTCCCTCTACACTTCCATCCCCCATCAAGTTGGTCTCAGGGCAGTTACACACTTCCTATCCGCTGATCCCACGGTTCATCCCAAACAAGCCCAATTCATCCTAGATGAAACTGAATTCTGCCTGACCCGGAACTACTTTGTTATATATGTAATATATTGCTTAACCTGCCCCTGTGGACTATTCTATGTAGGACGCACCATCAGGCCACTCAGGAAGCGATTTGGCGAACATCGTCGCCTGGTCGAAAAAGGGAAGGACAAGAACAGTGTCCCAAGGCACTTCGCAGAATTCCACAATTCTGTACCTCGAGCCACACCAGAGAGGCAGTGGGAGATTAGGGAAGTTAACGAGTGGCTGAGGAGCTGGTGTAGTAAGGAGGGTTTCGGGTTCCTGGAGAACTGGGCTGACTTCTCAGTCGGTCACCGGCTCTTTGGTAGGGACGGATTGCACCTAAATGGGGTGGGTGCAGCCGTACTGGGTGCAAGGATGGCCAAAAAGTTAGAGGGGCTTTTAAACTAGGGAATGGGGGGGAGGGTACAGATGTAGAGTTAGCCAGTGGAAAGCAAGTTTCAGAGGGCAGAAATGGGGGCATTAGCGGTAGAGTGTTCGGAGCTCCTATACCCAGGGTGGGTATGGGGAAAAATCAAGAGAGCAGCCTAAAAACATCAAATGAAGATAAATGTAACCGATCAAAATTAAGAGGGTTGTATACCAATGCCAGAAGCCTGGCCAACAAGATGGGAGAGCTGGAGCTGCTGATGTTTGAGGAGGACTTAGATTTTGTGGGGATAACTGAGACTTGGTTTGACAGCTCTCATGATTGGATGGCGACCATTCAGGGGTATTCCCTTTATCGCAGAGATAGAGAAGGTAAAAAAGGGGGAGGGGTATGTCTGTATATTAAGAACAGTGTACAGGTAAATATGAGGGATGATATTAATAATGGAGCTATGGACGAGGCAGAATCCCTATGGGTAGAGCTTCAAAGGGAAGGCACGGCGGGGAAGGTAATATTGGGCGTATGCTATAGGCCCCCCAACCAGAGGGAGGAGGGTGAGGCGGACCTCCTTTTACAGATAGGATTGGCAGCAAGGATGGGAAATGTCATTATAATGGGGGACTTTAATTATCCAGATATAGACTGGGCAGAAGGAACTGTGCACTCAGCCAAGGCTAGGCAGTTCCTAAATGTTTTGCAGGACAATTTTATGGGTCAGATGGTGAATGCACCGACAAGAAACAATGCGGTACTTGACCTACTGATTACCAACAATACAGACCTGCTCACGGATATAGAAATACGGGACAACTTAGGAAACAGTGACCATAGGTCAATAAGTTTCAGTATTAGTTACAGTAATAGGAAGCAGAGGGGTAATATAAGAACACTGAATTTCAAAAGAGCCAATTTCCCTAAACTGCGCTTGCTGCTAGAAAATATCAATTGGGATAGAACCCTGGGAACAAAGAACACGGAGGAAAAATGGGAGCGCTTCAAGAGCATACTAAACAGGGGGATTGGCCAGTGCATTCCAAAGGGAAATAAATTTAAAAGAGCAAAAATAAACCCTGGATGGCTAAACTCCAACATAAAAATGTATATTAGTGCTAAAGAAAAGGCCTTCAAAAAATACAAGACTGAGGGGTCATTGGCAGCATTTAAGCATTACAAGGAGTGTAATAAGAAATGTAAAGATGAAATCAGGGCGGCTAAAATAGAACACGAGAGACATATAGCGGAGGAGAGTAAAAAGAACCCCAAGAAGTTCTTTAAGTATATAAACAGTAAGAAAGCGAGGCCAGAACACATTGGCCCCATAAAAGATGACAAAGGAAATATGGCCACTGAGGACAAAGAAAAGGCGGAAGTGTTAAATAATTTCTTCTCTTCAGTCTTCACAAAAGAATCAGGGGGGTACACAAACCCAGCTTGTAAGGCCGAACTAAATAATACACCTCAGGAAGTGCCGCCATGGCTAACAGAGGATAGACTTAGAGCTAAACTAGAGAAACTTAACATAAATAAATCCCCGGGACCGGATGGCTTGCACCCGAGGGTTCTTAATGAGCTCAGCTAGGTGATTGCCAGACCATTATTCTTGATCTTTAAGGATAGTTTACAGACGGGTATGGTGCCAGCTGATTGGAAAAAAGCCAACGTGGTACCAATATTTAAGAAGGGGCCAAGATATATCCCGGGTAACTATAGGCCGGTCAGCCTAACATCTGTAGTCTGCAAAATTTTGGAGGGGATGTTAAGGGACCACATACAAGACTTTAGTAATGAAAACGGTATTATAAGTAGTAATCAGCATGGATTTATGAAAAATCGTTCCTGCCAAACCAATCTATTAACCTTCTACGATGAAGTGAGCAGCCACCTAGATAAAGGTAAGCCTGTGGATGTGGTGTATCTGGACTTTGCAAAGGCCTTTGACACCGTTCCCCACAAACGCTTACTGTACAAACTAAGGAAGGTAGGTATGGACCATAAGGTGAGTACCTGGATAGAGAACTGGCTCCAGGGGAGAGTACAGAGGGTGGTGATTAATGGGGAGTACTCGGATTGGGCGGGTGTGGAAAGTGGGGTCCCCCAGGGTTCTGTCCTGGGACCAATCCTGTTTAATTTGTTCATAAATGATCTAGAGGAGGGGATATCTAGTACAATCTCAGTATTTGCAGATGATACTAAACTAGGCATGCCAATATCTTCTATGCAGGATGTGGAAACCTTGCAAGCAGACCTGAACAAAATAACGGGGTGGGCAACTACATGGCAGATGAGGTTTAATGTTGATAAATGTAAAGTAATGCACTTGGGGGCCAGAAACCAGAAAGCAAGCTACTCACTAGGGGGGGAACCTCTGGGTGAGTCTAGGATGGAAAAGGACTTGGGGGTACTGGTAGACAACAAGCTTGGCAGTGGCATGCAATGCCAAGCCGCCGCAAGCAAAGCCAACAGAATACTGGGATGTATAAAAAAGGGGATTCACTCCAGAAATAAAGAGATTATTCTCCCACTCTACAAGACTCTGGTCCGGCCACATCTGGAGTATGCTGTCCAGTTCTGGGCACCGGTCCTCAGGAAGGATGTGCTGGAATTGGAGAAAGTCCAGAGAAGGGCAACAAAAATAATTAGGGGAATGGAGGACATCAGCTATGAGGAAAGACTACAAGCACTGAACCTTTTCTCTCTGGAGAAAAGACGATTGAGGGGGGATATGATATCAATGTACAAATACTGTACTGGTGACCCGAGCATAAGGAACAAACTATTCAGAGAAAGGAGATACAATAAGACACGTGGCCACTCACTAAAACTTGAGGAAAGGTGGTTTAACCTTAAAGTGTGTAAGGGGTTCTTCACTGTAAGAGCAGTAAGGATGTGGAATTCTCTTCCACAAGCAGTCGTATCAGCAGGGAGCATTGATAGTTTCAAAAAACTATTAGATGGACACCTTAAAGACCACAACATACAGGGGTATACAATGTACGGTTAAAGCAAACACACACACACGCATCATAGGTTGAACTGGATGGACTGATGTCTTTTTTCAACCTCACTTACTATGTAACTATGTAACAATAAATCCTCGTCAGGACTCAAGGTGTGGGTAATTGAGTCCATTCCGGACACATTGCCCAGGACAGAGCGTTTCAGGTGGTTATGCCAAAGAGAGACCTTCTGGATATATTCCCTTGAAACGCTCTCGCCTGGAGGCCTGAACGAGGAAATCGAAGTCAATGTGCTGCTGTAGCCCATCTACCTAACCCTATTTAATGATATGTATATTAACTTGATCATTTTCTGTCCAGGTCTCATCCCATTCTCCAGTGATCTCTCTCCACCTCCCCGTGCTTCTTTATCTCATGTAAACTCCAAAAGTAAGTACCCACTATAGAAGTTAAGTTTGACCATATATATTTTATTTGCTGCCCTATTAGCCCATGCAGACATTTAACTAATACACACACCCACCAGTCCTACCAACAACATAATTCTGACCCTTATACTGTATATGTATGGATGTATGTACAAAATAATAACAAGCAATTAATTTTCCTTATACCAATATATTTAAAGAATTTCTCTATTTTTCATACATATATATTTTGCATATATTTCCCAATTTTTCTTTCCCATAAACATAGGAGATCTCTCTTATTTTTCTCCTTTTTTTCAAACACACATGGGAATGTTCTACACGATTTTTAGATTAATTCTTTTATGGGTTATTTATATGAATTTTGTATGATTTTTATGAATTTTTTATACAAATTTTTTATGAAAAGAAAATATATCTCCATTCACTTATATCATGCACCAAACCAATACCATCCAGTCCCTAACTATATCCAACGAACAATGGTCTCTTTAATCATTTAGTCTTAATTGCAATCCAATCTGTTCAGCACATTCTCCCATGATTCCTTCCCCCCCCCCCTCCTGGATATCCACTGCATTTCTCCTTCCAGTTTCATTTCTGCCTCCGCTATGTATATTACTTTGCCGCTTTGCTTTGCACTATTTTTGTCCCTGCTGAGCCCCCGTAATTCATTCTCTGAACCTCTGGCATAAATGCCCACATCCAAAATGGCCCCTGCACGGCCTGAAGAAGGAGCGGAGCTCCGCAACGCGTCGCCGTTCTACCCCCTCTGCATCTCCAGGAAGTGATGTCACAATCCTCCGACCTGCGCACCCAAGCCTGCCGTATCACCGCTGTGGACCGGCAAATCCCCTGCCTCGGAACAGGTGAATAGCGCTCGTCCCTCACAGCAGCAGCCTTGCAGCAGGATCAAGATGACACCCTGGATGTGACCACACGGACACCCCCACTGCTTTAGAGATGCCTGCTTTTAATGGACTCTTGTGAGTAACATTTTTTATGTGATATTAAAGTACATACATTGCTACACTTAGATCGGCGCTTGGTTTCTCTCTCTCTCTTTGGATCCATACAGGATTGCTTCACCCTTCACAGCCTGCAGCCATCCAAGTGTTCCAGCAATCCCTCAGACCTGTATATTTGCCTTTGCCCACATTTAGTCTACTTCTGCAGCCTGCTCAGTCCGATCGCGCCAATCTCCCCCCCTTTTTTTCTGTCTTTATTATACGTTCCCGTCATGAAGGCCAAACCATACCAATCAGTGTTGTTGGAACCTGGTTCTTTGTCTTTTAATAGTTTTTTTCGGTCAGTCTTTCTTATGTCTTCTTTGATCTTATGGAGTTCCTTAGATTTATACCCCTTCTCCTTGAAGTGTCCTATCAACATATCTGCTTGTTGGTTGAAGTCCTCTTCCAGATCACAATTTCTTCTTGCCCTCAGTAGTTGACTCTTGGGGACGGAACTCAGCCATTTAGGATGATGGCAACTTCCAGTCGGGATGTACCCATTCCTGTCTACATCCTTAAAGTGCATGCGGGTAAGGAGCTTTCCATCTTGCTTGAGGATCTGCAGATCCAAAAATTTGATAGAATCGGTTCCTACTGTTTCTGAGAAGGATATACCATAACGGTTTCCACTGATATAGGTCAGAAAATCAACAAGAGAATCGTGAGAGAGCCCTTCCATACAATGATGATGTCATCAATGTACTGGTCTGTTGGCAAGAATGGTTTCTTCCTCCATTTTCTCATGAAGATGTTGGCTATAGAGGGGGCATACTTAGCCCCCATAGCCACTCCTCTCTTCTGTCTGAAAAACCTTTTGCTATGCCAGAAAAAATTATGACTCATTGCTAAGTCCAGTGCTTGTAGGAGAAACTCTTTTGTTTTCTCTTAATTTTAGTTGAATTGAGAGCCCATTTTGCTGCTTCTAAGGCGTGATCTTGTTGGATATTCGTATAGAGTGAGTTCACATCTATACTTACTAGTAAATCCTCTTCATCTATTTCCATGCCATTTATTATTCCCATAAGGTGCTTACTATCCCTCAGGTAGGATTTTCCTTGTTGTGCCAAGGGTTGGAAAAAACAGTCCAAATACTCACCGACTCTGGAAAACAAGGAGTCAACCCCACTAATTATAGGTCTCCCTGGGGGTTTATTTAAGCACTTATGAATTTTTGGCAACTGATAAATCACCGGTATCCTGGGTGCATCCGGTATCAGATACCTGCTCTCTTTCTTGTTTAAAATTTCCTCTCTTGTTGCGTTTTTAATTAATCTAGTAAGTTTAATTCAAAATAGGTTAGCCGCGCTCCGAGGAGATACAAAGTTCCAAAACGATCCCCCAGTGAAGATAAAACAAAACCGTGCTGTCGGTATAGCCACCACCAGGAAGGTATAAACATGCAGCCTCTTACCAGATGGACTAAAGGAAACAGCGTTCAATCAGGATAAACCAAATGAAGCAGGCTTCTGTCACAGACCAACAGGCGAATCCAACCAGGTAGCATAAATATATATCATACAGAAGTGTATAATAAAAAGTGGTTGAAAAACACAGGGGGATTATCAAACACTCGCCCAGCGCTTAAATTTCTGAGGGTAAAAACCACATAACCATAGATAAACTCGGTATAAAATATCATAAAATATTGCTGATCGCAGCTACTGTAAAAGAGAAACAGACTAAAATATAATGTAATAAATACTAAAACAGGAAATGTCCAGCACAAATCACATTCAGCAGCGCTCAATATGTCTTCAACATATCATGATCCTCATATGAGAGAGTTATACCGCCAAAACAGTCTCTATTCAAGGTAAAAACCAGCTATTCATCAAATATTTGGAGTTCCCGGTGCTCAGAGATAATTAATCCGGCATTAACCTTCACCACACCATCAATGACCCCTTAAGAGTGGGCACTCACCAGAAATAACATGGTAATATGCCTGTAAGCATTGGTTGCTTGAACCCTTGACACTCCGGACCACCTCCGCTCTCACCAGAAGAACTCCGCTTTCCAGTATCAGTCAGGGATCAGCTCATACCCATAAAAACATTGGAAAGATAGGAGGCACAATAGTGTGATACCGATTCAAAAAGCTTTATTTAGTACCCACACTCCAACATAAAACCTCCAGCATCCAATATGCTTACATCAAGATAGAAATATTCAAGCATGTAATAGATAATCCCGATGTGATGGCCTGCTCACCGTTCCTGCATAGGTTCTGTCCGTTTGGCCTATGGGTGAGATCCGGAATTCGACCAAAACCTCGGTGACCATCAGGGAGACAGCATGCCTGTGTCCTGACGCATTTCGTCGTATGTGACTTCAACAGAGGACACAGACACACTGCACACTGTCGCCTTTATGTACCCTAAAAGATTAGGACTGGTTCTGCCCAATTGTAATGACTCCTCCCCTGGGAGGGAACTCATGGTGCCGTTTTCCCGCCAATTGGTGTGCTTCCGGTATCCCCGATACCGGATGTGACGAGTATTATGTACATTTTGCCTCCCACCAATCCTGGCCTGTAATCTGCCGCAAAGAGAGTTGCCGCTACCGCCGCGGACAAACTCTTCCGGAACAGATGACCAGGAGCGTCACTCATGCGCCCTTTGCTTACAGTCCGTGGCCCCTTTGTGACGTAATTTCCGCTTCCGCCGCCGCAAACGACTTCCAGGGCCTAAGGTTGCGAGGATATGACATGCGGACCTCGACACACAGAGGTATCGATTCCGCTGCGGTTTTCGACTTCCGGTTTAGACAACCCGGATGTTGTTATATACTAGTCGGCTATGACCATAATAATACTATTGCGGCAGAACAGAAGTATTTAATCGGTGCCACTTATGAGTTCTGATACACTCGATTCACAAGAGCATAGGGATAACCCAGTCCTATTCCGTGATGCACCAAATAAACAATTGTATGCATATTCAGGATAAATACCTACATAATAAACATACACAAATTATTATTGGCCATTTAAAACCAATAGATGCGTCCATACAAGATCCATTAACCTATGTAGGTATTAAAAGTATATATATATATATATATATATATACATATCTGTGTTAAAATGCTAAAAACAATGTATACATCAAAAGTGTTAAAGGAAGAAAAATGCAATAAAAGATATATCTCAATATGTATGATCCATAAAAGCGGAAATATAAAATAGTATGTAAAAGAACCCGCCACCATAATAAATATATGGACAAGCTTAAAAGTTTAATAGAGGTAGGGAGGACATGTGGATATAAAAGGTAATTGTTAAAAAGTAATAGGTAATAAAAACCTTTAAAAATTACTTAAAAAACAATTTAAATCCAGATCCACATTTAATCCATTGGGAGTAAGGGCATTGGTCCCATAAATCCACTCTGTTTCTTTTTTGGAAAGTTCTCTGACCCTATTTGCCCCACACCAAGAGTGGGGCATTTTCTCTATGCCCCAAAATTTTAAGCCAGATGAATCCATTTTGTGTTTGTCCCTAAAGTGTAACGGGACACTGTGTTCCCTGAATCCTATGCTAATATTGTGGATGTGTTCTGCAATCCGCACCCCCAACTTTCTTTTTGTGCGACAAATATACAACATGCCACATGGACATTCCATTCCATATACAACATGCGTGGACATGCATGTTATCACTTCTTTTATTTCGAAGGATCTACCATTTGCATTGGAAGTGAAAGTGGTCAGTCCTCTGAAGTGGGTGTGAACCTGTCGGCAAGCTTTGCAGCGTCTACAAGCATAAAATCCTGGGGCATTCCAGAACATTTTAGGGACCTTAGGTAGGTCAAGGACCTTTTTGACAATTCTATCCCCGATACTAGGTGCCTTCCGATAAATAAATATAGGGGTAGGCGGTAAAACAGGTCCTAAAATCTTGTCCATCTTTAAAATCTCCCAATGTTTTTTAAAAATCTCCTCAAATTCGCGATATTGCACATTAAAATCCGTGATAAAACCCCATTGGTGTCTGTCGTTGGTAACTTTCTCTTTAGTGGCAAGACACTCATTGTGGGGGATACTGAGCATTTCCTGCACTGTTTTATCAATCAGATCTGTCTTGTATCTTTTCTCTACAAATTTCTCTTTAATAATCGCTGATTGTATCAGATAATCTTCATCATACGTGCAATTCCTGCGAATCCTTAACAACTGTCCTTTTGGGATATTTCTTAGCCACATGGGGTGGTGTCCACTTTGTATGGGTAAGTATCCATTGCGGTCAGTAGGTTTAAAGTAAGCTTTTGTGCTTATCTTTCCGCTATTCAGAGATACACTAACATCTAAATAATTGATGGTTTCCCGGCTCCATGTGAACTCTAATTTGATGTTTTGTGTGTTAGTGTTCAACTCATCCATGTACGTTAACAACGATATGCGTACGTTATACAGAAGTGTATGTCCAGGGGAATGGACCCAACATATAAAGTAGTTCCTCGTGATAAAAATGAAATGACAATATCATTGCGCAGACATCCTTAAAAAGGCTTTATTAAACATATGATAAAACTCTGCACACAGGGTACTCACATTATATCCAAAGATAAAAAGCATATACAGTAGTAAAAACAGCATGTGTTTGTTTCTCATCCAAAAACATGGCCGACCTCCAACAGCATACCAGCATCATGTGGTTAGGCTCCTCCCAACATGTTTCGTCACACTTGACATCATCAGGGGGCGTGGCCACATGATACCAATCAAATGTTTTATATATAGGGGTTATGCTGGAAATGAGTGGAGGTCAAAGGTCATGAGATTAATAATCAAAATAATATATGGGAAATATACAAATTTTTAATGCCCACATAGTATATAGAAGAATAAATAAACCATACGAGGTGGCACTCGGGCAAGAGCGAAGCCAAAAATAGCCGCTCTGCCCAGGAAAGGTAACTGGAAGTGACCGGAAGTGACGTTCCGCTACACCAGAACGCATCACTACATTACCCATAATAGGAATGATTATCATTAGTAGCGTTTACAATGTGCCCCCATAGTATTAGATTGAATAACCAATACGAGGTGGCGCACGGGCAAGAGCGGAACGAAAAAAGACCGCTCTGCCCGGAAATCGCGACCGGAAGTGATGCTCCGCTGTACTGGAAATGACACTCTGCCGTACCGGAAGTCGTCACTGCTTCACACATACCCGGAAGTAAACAAGCGGGACATGAGAGGACACAATCAGCCACAGAACGTGTCCAAACGGCCCCGCCTCTAATACCATGACCCCATACACTGTATAAAGGAACACTTCCAGGCGGGGTAAACACTATTAAGCGAAACTGAATTAAAAGATAGTAATAAAAAGCAGCAAAAAGTGTTTGTACATAAATACCCACACATGTATATAGTGTATAAAACACGGGCAGTATCATTAGGTAGCCCAATATTTAAGTCATAAAATATATTAAAAAAAATTTTGTGGAGATATAATAAAAAAAGAAGGGGGGGGAGGGAACTGATTACCCAATGATTATATCCCAAATATAACATAAATTGATGCAATCACCATGAATGTGACTGCATCAAAATTGTGGTGATAGAAAGGAGCATAAAAGAGGCCGACCAATCCATTGGACAAGAAACATACAACACCAATATAATCTACAAAAACAAAATGCAATATTCAAAAGTATACAAAGATCAGCTATTATTAATAAATTCATTTATATCCCAGTCCACATTTAGGCCAAAATGCCTATAAGATTTAAAGTCAAATATCCATTTTGTCTCGAGACGAGAAATGCCTCTCCTAACGTTGTCACCTCTCCAATGGGGATAGAACTGTTGAATGGCCATGAAAGATGTGCCAATAGGATTCCTACCATGAACAAGGTCATAATGCCTTGAAAGGTTGTGTTTAGGGAATCCTTTTCTTATACTGTATTTGCAATATGTTCCTTCATGCGCACTTGGAAAGCACGCACAGTGCGGCCAATATAATGTAGGCCACACGGACAAGTGATTACATACACCACCTTCTTGGTAGCAGATGTCAAAAATTGATCAATGTCATAGTTTTTTTAAGTGACATTAGACTGAAAAGAGGTGTATTTTCTACTCTTAAGTGAATTTGTAGAACATACTGCACACCTTTTGCAAGGGTAGAATCCTTTCAATTGACTGAAGAATGTTGGTTTTGTTTGGTGTGGTGACAACGTTAGGAGCAATCTGTAAACGAACTGGAGGAACACCTCTAAAGGTGACTTGGGGTCTCTCAGGCAAGAGAGGGCCCAAGACCCTATCATTCCTGAGAACACCCCAATGTTTCCTCATGATATTCTTAACTGCATGATGTGCTCCTTTCTATCACCACAATTTTGATGCAGTCACATTCATGGTGATTGCATCAATTTATGTTATATTTGGGATATAATCATTGGGTGATAAGTTCCCTCCCCCCCCCACCACTTTACTGCGGCAGTCAGCCCCGGCCAGGCAGAGTGACGTAGATCTACGTCGCTAGCCTGTCACTGGGTTTTGAGCCAATAGCCGGCGAGCGCGCGCCCGCTTTGGCTCGTTCACAGAGGAGTGCGGCCGTGTGACCGGCGGACCCGATGTCCAGTGGCAATTTTACTTTTGTTTGTTTCATGTGCGTTTGGCCTTCCATGTGTTCTTTGCTATGAAGGCCAGTAATAGGTGGGGGTAGAGGCCATTTTCTTTGTTGTTAATGTGTACTGGTGAGTGGACATACTGGATGCCTTTGCTTTAATACCATCAGCTGGGCATCCATTATGCCCCCAATTACCTTTAGGAGGGATGGGCCACCTCCAGGCTCACCTGCCCCCTATCTATCCATTAGCTTGCATGTGCTTCCACTGTGAAGACTCTTATAAATTCATTAGAGTTAGTACTGCAGGTATACAGGGAGCCGTGAAGTGGCCCTGCAGCTTTCACATGCGTTTGCAAATGTGTGCTAACTAAACCCCTGTTTTGACGCAAACTGTTAGACAGGTTAATCTGGTTGGTAAGCAAACTGGCTAGCAAATTGAACTGGGAATTTTACTTTTGTTTGTTTCATGTACATACAAAACATCTTTTACAGGGAAACCAACCTTTCCTAGTGAAGAATGTAAAGTGGAAAGCTTCCCCTAAAGATTTGGGACTTTATAGGCACTAATAAGATCTAAACATCAATACATGAATCTACACAGAGACAACTGCGTGGATTGATGTGCAAGTTACCCAATGCGTTTCAAAGCTTGTACAGCTTCTTCCTCAGGGTGTAACATATTTCAATCCTCTATGGAATACAAATACAATAATCAAAAGACTGCACAAAATCATATATACAAAGGTCAAATCAAAATTAGGCATTTTAACAAACACATTCAGAGTATGAAAATTGGGAACCTTTATCTTCCATTGGGAAGATACATGGCAAAAACACATAAATATAGAATTCCCAGGGTCACTTTTATGGCCCTGGATAGATTACACATTCCAGCCAGGGGGGGGGGCGATTGAAACAAGCAGCTGCTACAGTGTGAAATGCGCTGTATTGCATGTCTTGCTGCAACCACCCCCCCCCCCGGGATTAAATGAGACGGAGCGCTACAGGCCGTTCTTGGAGGGTTTCTTCTCAGGATTGACAGATTAATGACTTCGGAAGACAGGTTTGTCTCCAAGGTCTGTGACGTTGTTTCTATCCTCCCTTTGCTGTTTACTAGCTGGTACTGTTTCCTCCTTTTCCTGCCTTTTTCGCTCCCCCTCCTTCTTTTCCTTTTCATTTAAGAATCATTATGCTATATCCCACTGTTAGTTTGATTTAAGAATATATATATATATATATATATAATCTTTACTATTTACATTTCTGGGAATGCTTAATGACAGCAAAATGGTACTTTGATGTATTGCTATTTGTGTTGTCATATTAGGATTTAAAATCTGTGATATTACATATAGTTACATAGTTACATAGTATGTGAGGTTGAATAAAGACAATAGTCCATCCAGTTCAACCTGTGTAGGTGTGTGTGGCTGTAATCATCACGCATAGCCCTGAATTTTCTGATCCTTGAGATGTACGTCTAAGAGTCTTTTGAAAGCCACCATACTTCCTGCAGAAACCACCTCTTGTGGTAGAGAATTCCACAATCTTATAGCCCTAACAGTAAAGAACCCCCCACGTTGCCTGAGGTTAAAACGCTTATCCTCTGATCGCATTGTATGCCCTCGAGTCCTCATGCAATCCCTTCGACTGAATAGATGTTTTTCTATGCTGAGATCCCCATTGAGATATTTATAAATTGCTATCATGTCCCCCCTCAGGCGTCTCTTCTCCAGGGAGAATAAATCAAGAGATTGCAGACGCTCTTCATAATTAAGGTCCTCCAATCCCCTAATCAGTTTAGTTTCCCTTCTCTGGACTCTCTCCAGCTCCAACACATCCCTCCTGAGGACTGGTGACCAGAACTGGACAGAATACTCCACATGTGGTCGGACCAGAGTTTTATAAAGTGGAAGGATTATAGTCTTATCTCTGGAATACATCCCTTTCTTTATGCATGCTAATATTCTGCTGGCCTTGGCAGCTGCCGCTTGACATTGCATGCTATTGCTTAATCTATCATAAACCAAGACTCCCAGATCTTTCTCCATTTTTGATTCCCCCAAGGGTTCCCCCCCTAACGTGTATTGTGCTTTTATGTTTTTAGTCCCCAAGTGCAAAACCTTACACTTCTCCACATTAAACCTCATTTGTCATGTTGTTGCCCACTCTGTTATTTTGTCCAGGTCGTTCTGTAGGATATCTGCTTCATGCTGTGCAGTTATTGCCCTGCCCAATTTTGTGTCATCTGCAAAAACTGATATCGAACTACTGATCCTGTCCATAATGCTGTTTATGAATAAAGTGAACAAGGTTGGTCCCAGGACTGAGCCTTGGGGGACCCCGCTTACCACCTCGGACCAGTCTGAGTATGCGCTGTTTATTACCACCCTTTGGACCCTTTTAGCCAGTTCAATATCCGAAGGGCAAACCCTGTTGTTGATAACTGCAGACCTTATTTTATAAATGAAGCGCTTGTGGGGAACTGTATCAAACGCCTTAGCGAAATCCAGGTACGCCACATCCACTGGTCTGCCCCTATCTAGCTCACAGCTCACCTCCTTGTAGAATGTTAAAAGATTGGTTCGACAAGAACGCCCATTTGTAACCCGTGCTGATTACTGCTGATGATGTTGTTGTCTTTAGCAAACTCTACGATATAGTCCCTTATCATCCCCTCCAGAAGTTTACATACTATCGATGTAAAACTGACAGGCCTATAATTTCCCGGGATATGCCTCTGCCCCTTGAATATCAGTATCACGTTAGCTTTCCTCCAATCCCCTGGTACATTTCCTGTCATAATACTGTCAGCAAAAATCAGGAACAATGGTCTAGATATAAACTTACTGAGTTCATTGAGTACTCTCGGATGTACGCCATCCGGGCCTGGTAATTTGTTTGTGTTAAGTTTATCCAGCCTTTCCCTGATTTCACCCTCTGTTAGCCATAGCGGCAAGACCTGTGTATTACTACTAACCATACAGTCATGGTCAGTGTACCCCTCCTTTTCCTGTGTAAAGACTGACGAGAAAAAAGTATTCAGCACGGTTGCTTTTTCAGTGTCCTCTGTAACCATCCTCCCATCATCGTTAATTATGTGTGCAATATGCTCTGCCCTAGTTTTTTTGCTGTTGATATATTTAAAGAATTTCTTTGGTTTTTTTTTTTACTTTCCTCCGCTATTTGTCTCTCAAAGTTGATTTTAGCCATTTTGATTTTGTATTTACTTTTCTTATTTGCCTCCTTGTATTGCTCGATAGCCGATACTGTGCCCTCTGATTTATATTTCTTGAAGGACATTTTTTTCCCCCAATACGTTTTTTAACGTTACGGTTTAGCCAGCCAGGTTTGGCTTTGTCTCTTTTAAATGTATTTCCCATAGGAATGCACTGCAAGATGCATTTGTTTAATATTTTCCTAAAGCATTCCCATTTTTCCTCCGTGGTCAGTGATCCCAGGGTTTGGTCCCAGTTTACCCTTTCCATCAATGAGCACAATTTTGGAAAGTTTGCCCTTCTGAAGTTTGGGGTTCTTATGTTCCCCACTTGCCTTGTTATATTGTTATTTACACTAAATGTGATCATCCTGTGATCGCTAGAGCCCAGGTTGTCCTGGACTCCTACCTCCGAGATTAGGTCTGGGTCATTAGTCATCAATAGATCCAGGACTGCATTTTCTCTAGTAGGAGATGTGCGCAGGGGTACCCCCTCATTGATTGTGTCTTGGCCTCATACAGATATCCCTATTTGGTTGGTGACCCTCCAGGTCCACCGCTTGATGCCCAGCACAGGTAAACCCCAATTATATCTGGGGCACCTCTTTCACACCTTGGGCATTCCGATGCTCTGGTAGGGTGTCATTTATTTCCTGTGTCGGGTTTTCTCACTTATGCCCTTTTTGGCGTTCCTCTTATCCAGCCTCTGCTCCAGGGGAGACTGTCTGCTGACAGCCGTGGTGACCCATCTTGAATGTGTCTCCCTTTTTCCGGATTGCGGGAGGGGACGGACAGAGGATAACAGCGGTGACTCATTTACTATGGGTCCACTCTGTTTTGTTAGCCTAGGCGACCTTTTTCTGCCCATTGGTCATCCGGAGGGGAGGTATCCTCTGGGAGCTGTCACTGGACTGCACCTACGCCGGTGATGGGGGCCTGGCCGGTCCTTCCCATTGGGGTGGAGTATGGTTGCCGTGGCAACACGCCAGACTAAGGGTAGCGGGCGTCCTCGCCGGCAATTCCAAGCCAGCGATGATGTCATCACACCCACAGTACACCAGTGCATGTGCCAGCGCATTCACAGTGTACTTATTGAGACACCGGGAGCCACGGGGATAGGTACACATCCCCCAGACACAGATCCCGGTCGGTCACTCGGCGAACACGCATCCCAATTACGGAGAGGGGATATCTCCCTTTCTCCCCGCTATGTGAGCAGTAAGTTCAAGCCTCCTCTTCTTGTACAGGAATGGTGGATGCTTTCTCCTACCTTCCTTATACTTTTCAATACAAATACAGTAGTCCTCAGTGGGCTTTTTCTCCCTTTTTTCTCCCCCTTGAAGGAAGTCATTGGGAATATATATAGACCCATGAGTAACTGCTGAACAGCCCTAGGACTAAATCCTTTTTTTGATTTTCTCTTCTTCAAAGAGAGGTAAGAATTAATTGTTTGTTGGTAAATTGTGGCAAGCCTAAGATCGTAGCATGTATGGATTCATATATGCATATTATATATATATATATATATATATATATATATATATATATATATATATATATATATATATTTTTTTTTTTTTTTTTTTTTCATGTAGATATCTACTTCAAGAGGAGGCTTTTTATTCTGCTATTTTTGGCTCTTGCATCAATTAGGTGGTGGTGGATGGAGTTTTTCTCCAGCCTGAGGGCTAGAGGTATGGATGGGACAGAACTGGGAGACTCTGTGCACACTGTTGTAAATATATATACTGTATACTTTTTCTATGGTATTTTTTGTATTTTTTGCATTTTCTATACTTGTTTTCATGTGTGCATTTATATATTGTTTTCACATTTATTCTTATATTGTATTTGAAAAGACGGTAGCTCATTGCTTGTTGTACTTTTCAGAAGTGGAATTGCAAATCCCTGACGAAGATACATAGATATTAAATCTCGAAACGCGTTGGAACAATTTACCACTGGCTAGCAACTCGGCATGTATCACAAATCTTTTCCACATGTACTCATGCAAATGAACTTATGTGATGTATAACAATATTATGTCACTGTTTTTTACACGTAGAATTTTATGATGTTTTGTCCTAATAAAATATAAGGATTTTTTTAGAATAGACCTCTCTTGGCCTATTAATTATGTTGTGTTAGTTGCCTTAAAGTCCCAATCCAAAGAGGATTTTCTGTCCACACAAGTAAATAGGGATGAAGGCAACCTCTATCCCCCCTCTATGTGGATAATCTTACAAATTAATTTGGTTGCTTGCCTTTCTAATGCCCCGTACACACGTTCCGATTATCGTACGATAGTCGTACGACTAAAGTTTCGTAATTGTTGCATGTTACAAAAATTGAAAGCAACTCTGCGTACAAACCATCCGACTTTCTTCGTATGCTTCACTGACCAGGTGTATTTTTCATAGCTATGTATCGGAAGTGATGTATATACGTCTGACACCTGCGTCGTGCAACGTCATTTGACTATTTCCGATCGTATGGTATACGCCTTTGTGTAGAGCTCTACAAGCCAAGATTCGTCGTGCTCATTCGGTCGTTCGAGTGCTAGTGTATAACGTTATACAAAAAATGGAGGACCAGGCACTTCCAATTGCCATCTTGGGGATAGTTGCTATCCAGAATTTGCTTCAAAAGAAGAAACAAAAAAGGAGGACATGGTCCAAACAATGGCTACGTGACGAGAAAAGTATTCTCACATGACTCTTCTCAAAGAGTTAAAAGATAATAATCCTGATGATTATAGGAACTTTCTCAGGATGAATGATGAGTGTTTCCAGAAATTGCTGCAAGTTGTCACACCATGCATTCAAAAGAAGGACACACCAATGCGGCAAGCTATTAGCCCTGAACAACGGCTAATAGCTACGTTACGCTACTTGGCGACAGGGAGAAGTCTGCAGGACTTAAAATTTTCAACGGGTATCTCTCCCTAAGCACTGGGTCAAATAATCCCTGAGACCTGCATGGCTATTATTGCCACTTTACAGCAAGAGTATATTAAGGTACAGTGCCGTTGTCCTCCATCTCCAGCTTTATGTTTCTGGTTTTTATTAATTCTTATTTGTAATAGTGTGTTTATTTTCTTACAGTTCCCCACCAATCCACAGCAGTGGAAAGAAGTTGCCCATGTGTTTCAAGAGCAGTGGAATTTCCCAAATTGTGGTGGAGCCAATGATGGGAAACATGTCAGAATTGTACCACCTGCAAATTCTGGGTCTTTCTTTTATAATTATAAATGTTTTTTTAGTATAGTTATGCTTGCCATAGTTAATGGCAATTATGAGTTCATGTACCTAGATATTAGGAAAAATGGGCATAACTCAGATGGAATTATCCTAAATCAAACGTTTGTTGGAAGGGACACTAAACATACCATCCTGCAATGAAACCTTTGAAGGGCTTAACTTTGTATTCGTGGCAGATGACGCGTTTGCCTTCAATGAACACATTATGAAACCTTTCCCCATGCGCAATCTCACCAAACAGCAGAGGATCTTTAATTATCGTTTGTCCTGGGCACGCAGGGTTGTGGAGAATGCATTTGGCATCCTTGCCAATAGATTCCGTATTTTCCTAACCTCAATTAATCTTTCATTATACAAAATAGATTCACTTGTTTTATGTTGTTGTGTCCTTCACAATTTTCTTCGTAGAAATTTGCAGGGATACATGGCATCTTTGCCTTTTGAAAGAGACTCAGATACGTCTGCAACAATGCCAGGTAGCAGTATTCATGGTGACCTTCATGAACACATGGAAGTACTCACCCCGCTAAACAGTGGTCATCCAAGACTTCCTACCCAAACTGCACGTCAATGTTGTCTTGATTATATTGGATTATTTTGTTGGCAGAGGAGCAGTTTCCTGGCAGGATGACCTGAAGGCCACTATGCCACTAATATCCCTAAATTTTCAAACAGCCATCTTATTGTATATTGTACATAAATAAATTTGAGTTCTTGTGTTGACTAAATGTCTCTGATGTTTTATTTGTAATGATTATTTTAAACAATATCCAATCTAGTCAGACTATATACACATAACATATACAGTAATAGCCATATTAGCTACATGAGTGTGTTCAAAATTTAGTATTAAAAATAACATGAAAAGTTCTTGTTAGCTCTGATTACCTCATTCGTCTGGCTAGATAGACGGCACTGATAATGGGGCATTGATGATGGTGCACTGATAGGTGGCACTGGGGATGACACTCAGGTGTTACTTCTGTGACAGCTGCCGTTCTCATTGTGACCGATGTCCCTCTGACATAATCCAACAATTGGCTGTATAAAATAAGCCCATTACTAGCTCTGTTTACATCATGTTATCATCTGTAATTGGCTCACAGCTGCTAACGTGTTAAGGAGCTTTAGAAAAAATAAATGTGTGTATATATATATATATATATATATATATATATATATATGTACATATACAAACTATATTTTGACATTTGTAAACTACATATATATATATATATATATATATATATATATATATATATATATATATATATATATATATATATATATATATATATATATATATATATATATATATATATATATATATGTCAAATGAAAGTATTTCCAAACCCACCAAATAAACTTAGGAATACATATATATATATATATATATATATATATATAACTATTTGATGGGTGAGACAGGCATGATGCATAATGTATGATGGGGGAGACAGCCGACATTTCCTTGGGGGACACAGGCTGCAGGAAGACGGTGTTATGTGAGATACGTCTATTTATACACAGTTGCGTGAGAGGTGGGGCGGGGCCGATGGACGCATGCCTAGTCTATAAAGTAACGAGCAACGCAACAAACGTTCTTGTACGTCACACACACATCTTCATCTCGTGTTGTCTCTCACAGAGCGTTCGGATTCCTGTCGGACCTGTGTCACCTAAAGAAGGTAAATTAACTTGACCTAAAGGAACTATTTTTTTCAACACAAAAATAGAACAAATGTCATGTCATTGTTCGCTGTTTGCAAGTTGGGTACGTTTGCAACAGACCTTGTGTTTACTCAGCTGACACAAAATTTTGATAATAATTGTTAGAGAGTACCTCTATATCAGGCTTAAATGCAACATAGCTGAACTTGTTTTTTTTTTTTTTTTTTAGGAAGCATGACGGACAAATTTACGTCGCCGGAATTCCTCCCCAAAGTTATAGAGATGTATAGGCAGATGCCATGTTTATGGAGGATTAAATCGAAAGAATATTCTGACAAAAATAAAAGGCACGAGGCCCTCACTAAACTTGTGGAACTATCCAAAAGCATTAGTAGGTCTGCAGACATTAGCTATGTCAGGAATAAAATAGCTAACCTGCGTACAGTTTTCAAACGTGAACTGAATAAAATAAATGATACCCAAAAATCTGGAGCAGGAACTGATGACATACAGTATATGTTCCTAGACTCTGGTATTTTGAGAGTCTGTGATTCCTCACGGAACAGGTGGATGCCAGAACATCAATTTGTACCTTCTCTACCATCCACCTCAGCATCTGTTGATAACGCTATGTCTCCTGAAATGGTGTTTGAGGACAGGGAGGACATACACCAGACACAGGTACCTTATGAATAATTATGTGTGCTTTCATTGTGGTTCTAACAAATAATCCATGCATGCTGTTTGCAGGTAACATTGATGCTTGGGGTTTAATGTGAATATGAACTGCATTTGTCAAATAAACTAAAAATCCTTTTTCTTTTAACAGACAAACACACAGGAAAAGGAAACAACAGAGGACATTATAAATGAGCCGACTCCCATCATACCGGAGAGCACTCCAATACCACCTGTGGCTAGACCTCAAAAGAGGAAGAAAATTGAGGATGCCACATCCTCTTTTCTTAACAAGTGCTGCTCTTGATAAAAAGCCAGATGAAGCGGATGCTTTTGGGATTCTCACAGCCAACAAGCTACACAGAATGTCGGAGGAACAACGGCAATATGCAGAAACTTTGATGCTAGAAACCATGCATAAAGGCATTAGAGGGGAATTGAGTCAACATACACGCATGACCGAGTCTACAGCACCATCACGGCCATTGCAACAGGCCAATCCACACCCCAATCCACCCCCAAATCCACACACTGGTCTGCATCATGGTGCTCAATGGCCATATATGCAGCCTGAACATCAACAGCCATCTTGGCCCCAGGAATATCAGTATACCGAATTATAAAGTACAAGATATTTAGTTATAAGATTGGTTCATTTTGTTATTTGTTTCATCTGTGTTTTATTGAATGATTTTTTGATTTAATGTTTTCTCCAAAATAAACTCCTGTGTGTTAATCTAGCAATATCGACATCTTTATTTTGAAGTGGCATTGATTGGTCAGTTCACTCTATCAAAACACCTGTTTAGGAGAGCAGATTGACCGTTCTACTGACAGGGGGGGGGGGTCTTCACTGATAATCAGCACATTTATTGTCAGTGCAGATCCATTGGGGATGCCCACTAGAAACAACAGGGATATCTGTGTTTGCCCATAATGCCTGTCAGTGGTTCCTCCATCAGTGCAACTTCCACTGAAAAATTAGTCATACAAGAAAAATTCGAAACTAGCTATACCTCTATTAAAAAAATTCAATCACACATAAATTAAAATGATAAAACTTTTATTTATAAAAGACAGAACATTGTAACCAGCAGTGTTCATTTTTTTTTTTTTTAGTTTTTTTTAAATATTTTTTTGGTATGTTTTTTAAAGGTTTTTTTTTTTTTAAAAACTATAATTTTTTTTTTTTGTGGTAAGCACAACAGGTGCTTGTCTGTACACTTTCCACCACTCAAACACAGTTAAACGTTGCCCAACATGTCTATCACGGTATTTATTTTGGTCATCACAACTTGGCATCGTTCAGCAATTTCACCAATCTCTGCCTTGCAGGCTATAAGCTCGTTGATCAACAGCCGTGCACTGGAACCTGTGAAATGCTCTTCGGCATTGATCGCCATTTCTCCTTCTAAAACATAATAAATAAAATTAAAAGGATGCTAGGGATGGTATCTGTGGCATGCATAAATCAACAAACATTGGTGGTATTATCAGCTTACCAGTGCTTGTAACATTTAACATATCCAAAACCACCTCCTGGTCTTCTGGATTCTGTGTCTGGCTGCTCTGCTGGGTGTCACCAGTTGTGTCAGTCTGTTCTTTCTGAGCTTTTTTTCTTTTCTCTCCTGTTCAAAGATGAATAACAAACATCAAAGCACACAGGGTATGTAAAGTATCTCTATGCTAAGTGGATGCATTAAAGTGCGTTCCTGCATTGGCTCTCCTAGCTCCTACCTTCTGTGCAACTACCCTGTGTACTGTAAAAATAGGCCCACACATTAGACACAGATTACACTTTACACACACTATACTCGTACGATTATTCGCTACGAACGAACGATCTACGCATCAAATACAACATAGCACATGGTGCAGAAAAATATGGATATAAACACAAATTAATATATACTCACTTTTCTTTAGACGTTTCTTTATCTTAGAAAACTAATCCTCCTCTTGCAATTTGAGATCCGACCAACGTTTGCGGAGTTGGTCCTTTGTCCTCCTCACCCCAAATTTCTTATGCAGAACATGGACCACCTTCTCCAGTATCTTATCTTTCCTGGCATTAGGCCTCGAGTACGATCCCATTCTCCCATCATAATCTTTGCAGATCAGGATGCCCACCATCTCTACCATCTCATCAAAGGACATGTTTGAAGCCTTTTTTTTTGCTCCTAGGCCTGGAAAACTGCCTTTCCTCCCTGTCTGTGCCACATGACACATGTGTGTCCTCATCCATATCCGCCATCTTCATTCTGCCCACACCAGGAGGGAAAAGGGGCGGGCCATATATCATAGTAGGTATACAAGATTATTGTACGTGTGCAACGTAACGTTCGCCTAGGTTGCCACTTTTTGCGCTTAGTTTAAAAACAAGTTTAGGAAATAAAGTTAAAATACACATTACACGTTCGAACGATTTTGCATTCGGTCGGTGTTTACGAAACACATTCAACCCATGTTTCGCAAGCAATATACATTACCACAAAAATGAACCTGCACAGTGACTAATTATAGTGCAAAGCACGAACAATAGAAGCCAGGCTTTACATTTATTGATTTTATTATAAGTAACGATCAAATGTTGAGATACATTGGGATAGCATACACACAATTTTCGGGGTGAATGTTCGCTGGGTATTGTTTAGTTTCTCCCATCTCCTTCCGGATTATTTGACTGTTTCCGATCATGCGTGGTATTTGTCTATCGACTTTTAGCGTACGCATACTGTACTGACGAAACGATTATCATTCGAGAAGATGTCGTATGACAGAAGTTTTCCTGTTTGTACCTTCGGATTTTGTTGGACCAACTGTCGTGATCGGCAGTCGAAAGCTGTGTACTAACGATCAGATTATCGCGAGACCAGGTCGAAAGCGAGTTTTGTCGTACGATAATCGGAACGTGTGTACAGGGCATAAGAGTTTCTTCTTTTGTGCAAAAGCTAGTGAGACAGCACACTATGTTTCTGGGGGGGATCAATTTATCTTCCTATTGGTGCAATGCACAGTGGATTCTTTCCATCTCAATAGCGTTTGTAGCAGATCTGTCTAATAAATCATTAAAGATGGCTGTCACTACTTGTTTGATTTGGTCATTCTCAACAGATTCTGGAATACCGTGGACCTACAGGTTATTTCTGCACCCTCAATTGTCCAAATCTTCCATATGAATCTGCATTTATCTAACTTGGAGAGTGTGGGTATCTTGTATGAAGTGCAGCTGCTCAATATGAATCCCCTGCTGTGAGGTTATGGTTTCTACCTCCTGCACTTATTCAGCCATGTTCTGTAAGTCATGGCGGAGGTCTACTAGAGCTGCTGATAGTGTGTTCTTAATGTCTGCCGCCAGTGTGGAGTATCCACTGGTGAGGAGGAGCAATCTCTTACCAGGTTAGAGGTTTGCTAACTAGCCTGCTGCATGTTAGTGGTATCAGGCGCGGTAGCTTGCGAGGCAGGCAGGGAGGCCACGGCCATATTGGCATTCTGTGTCCCAAAGATCTCCAGTATTCGGTGGCTTAATTGTGTGCCTGTGTGCCACTGAGATCTTGAGTGGGAGGAGGATCGGCTTCGGTTGGGTTTCCCCATAGCTGTCTGTTAGTAGGTCTCAGCTGGGTCTCTGACTGTGTCCCTCCTTCGGCCCGGAGCTCCAGGCTCATGCGTCCATCTTAGTTCGAGGTCAAGACATGCCCTCAAACAAAATTCGTCTTGAATTTTTACCTCCTGCTTTTGGGTCAAGTCCCAGCATTTTTGATATTAGCTTCATATTGAAAATACTGCCCTCCTGAACTTTATCCACACCCTTAATGTGTTTAAAGGTTTTAATTATGTCCCCTTTTACCTTCTCCGATCTGAGCTGTGAGTTTTTTTTTTTTTTTTTTTTTATTTTTAACCTATAAAAACTGTGTGGTGTGTACTAGGATTACCTCCCTAAAGATAAACCATAAGGCCCCTTTCACACAGGCGGACCGTTCAGATCCGCCTGTCCGTTTTTTTGGCGGATCTGAACGGTCCCCCCATGCATTTCGATGGGGCATCGGACGTCAGCGGAGACATGTCCGCTGACATCCGATCCGTCAAATCTGCACGGACGGAAACCCTATTTTCCATCCGTCCAGCGGATTGGATTGGATGGGATCGGATGAGAATGGACCAACATTCCATTCCCATCCGATTTCCCTCATAGAGATGCATGGGGAACCGACAGCTGTGTCTCCACACACAGCGCGGAGACACAGCTGTCATCCTCCTGCTCAGCGGGGGATCGGCGGCTCGATCCCCCGCTGAGAAAAACGTAATCCGTCCGACGGACGGATAGTGTGAAAGGGGCCTAAATCAGAGATAATCCAAGGGACATTCCCAATGGGAAGAAGCCAGTTATATGTATAGTCCACTATACCACCAAATTGGCTTAGATTACCATACCAAAAGAGTAACTATAAAACTAAAAGATGGGAGACTCCCAAAGAGAAAAGTGGGTACTACAGGTAATGTTGTATAAATACCAATAAGAGGCGCTAGGATAAGGTGCCACACATGAAGATGTACTTACTGATATGTTGTACCCCTGACCATCCACAATATATACTGTATATCAAGGATAAAAATACCTGTGGCGAAATGATTATATATAATTATAAAAATATATATATATTTTTTTTCTGTTGGCACCTAGAAACTATGCACTGTTTATGTATGTACAGTGTATATATATATATATATATATATATATATATATATATACTGTGTGTGTATATATATATATATATATATATATATATATATATATATATATATATATATATACTGTATATACAGTATCTCACAAAATGAGTACACCTCTCACATTTTTGTAAATATTTTATTATATCTTTTCATGTGACAACACTGAACAAACTACACTTTGCTACAATGAAAAGTAGTGTGTACAGCTTGTATAACAGTGTCAATTTGCTGTCCCCTCAGAAAAACACAACACACAGCCATTAATGTCTAAACTGCTAGAAACAAAAGTGAGTACACCCCTAAGTGAAAATGTCAAAATTGGCCCCAATTAGTAATTTTCCCTCCCCATATCTGTGAATGGGGAGCAGGTGCGTTAAATTTGGTGTTATCGCTCTCACTCTCTCATACTGGTCACTGGAAGTTCAACATGGCACCTCATGGCAAAGAACTCTCTGAGAATCTAAAAAAAATAATTGTTGCTCTATATAAAGATGGCCTAGGCTATAAGAAGAATTGCCAAGACCCTGAAACTGAGCTGCAGCATGGTGGCCAAGACCATACAGCGGTTTAACAGGACAGGTTCTACTCAGAACAGGCCTCGCAATGGTTGGCCAAAGAAGTTGAGTGCATGTGCTCAGCGTCATATCCAGAGGTTTTCTTTGGGAAAAAGACATATGAGTTCTGCCAGCATTGCTGCAGAGGTTGAAGGGGTGGGGGGTCAGCCTGTCAGTGCTCAAACCATATGCCGCACACTGCATCAAATTTGTCTGCGTGGCTGTCACCCCAGAAGGAAACCTCTTCTAGAGATAATGCACAAGAAAGCCCACAAACAGACTAAGGATATGGATTACTGAACCATGTCCTGATGTCTGATGAGACCAAGATAAACTTATTTGATTCAGATGGTATCAACAAGGTGAGGAGTACAACAAAGACGTTTGTCTTGCCTACAGTCAAGCATGGTGGTGGGAGTGTCATGCTCTGGGGCTGTATGAGTGCTGCCGCAACTGGGGAGCTAGGATTTATTGAGGGAACCATGAATTCCAACATATACTATGACATATTAAAGCAGAGCATGAACCGCTCTCTTCTGAGACGGGGCCGCAGGGCAGTATTCCAACATAATAACGACCCCAAACACACCTCCGAGACGACTACTGCCTTGCTAAAGAAGCTGAGGGTAAAGGTGATGGACTGGCCAAGCATGTCTCCAGATCTAAACTCTATTGAGCATCTGTGGGGCATCCTCAAACGGAAGGTGGATGAGCGTAAGGTATCTAACATCAACCAGCTTCATGATGTGGTCATGGAGGAGTGGAAGAGGACTCCAGTGGCAACCTGTAAAGCTCTGCTTAACTCTATGCCCAAGAGGGTTAAGGCAGTGCTGAAAGATAATGGTGGCCACACAAAAAATTGACACTTTGGGCCTAATTCTCTGTACCGCTATTTCGCTAACGCCGGGATTTTTGCGGAATGGCGAATTTGAACGTATAAAATTGGTATTCACGGTACCACCGGCGGACAATAACGTATATAGTGTTAGACTCACTAAGATGCTACAACGTCAGGGCGCGACTTAAAAACAGTTCAGCTAAAAGCTAGACTAATGTTTTGCCAAAATTTTTTGAGTACCCCAAAAAATCTCAAATCACTGTGGAAGATCATTTGGAGATGAATGGCTTTTAAACTGTGTCAAAAACTGACATAGAAAGAGAGATTTCTTCAAAAGTGTAAAAAGTCAAAATAGCTCAAGTCCCGAGCTGCAAGAGAGCTCATGTGCGCATGCGCAACGCCAACTGGGCTCAAAAATTTACGTTTTCAAAAACTTCAGCATGCGGTATAGTGAATTCCAAGGTAAAATCTGCTGTATCGCCCATGTAAAATGGAATGAACTGGCGGATTTGTAAAACATGCACACAGTTCATACTTCTAGCAAGTGATTCCTTAGTAAACACCATCACATTACAACATTCTAGAAACCTTTCCTGCTCAATCATATTTCACTTGAACAATCTTATATATAGTTTTTATATAGAACCCCAACATTATCCAGGGTATCCCACAAAATATTTAATCAGGAAAGACGTATGGCCAAGCTTTTGCATTTTATAACAGATTTTACTGCAGGTAACATCCCCTACTTGGATAATTAGCAAAATTTGCTCCAAATACAAATATAGCTCTATCTCTCAATATTGCTAGATATTGACTTTTTGTGGCATATTTTTTATTTTGGTAATGTCTTTATATTAAGAGTTTGGTGATACACATGCCTATGTCAAACAATAGCAAAAGTATTGATGCTAACATTTTGAGGGTTGGAGACCTCCAATTGTTGCCCATAGAGAGGGCTCTTTCTGGATTCGAACTCACAAACCTAGAGCAGGAAGGCAGACTCCCTAATTATTGTGCTATTTCTCAGTCCTTACATCTCCAAACTTATTAAGGATGTTTATGAGTGATGAGCATGATTATTGGCTTAGCTATATGTTCAATCTTCATTGAATCAACAACCTGAACCCCAAAAGAAATGCCCCCCCCCAAAATAATTGCAAAGCCCAAATTTTATTTTTAAATATATATATATGTCTCTCTCTCTATATATACTATATATACCGGATTTATCGGCGTATAACACGCGCCGGCGTATAACACGCACCCCAATATTTGGAGAGAAATTTCAGGGAAAAAGCTTAAAATTTAAAATAAACAGCTTTGAACTTTGAAGCAGTGTCCATGTATGCAGCCCACCAGCAGTGTCAATAATGCAGTCCACCAGCAGTGTCCATAATGCAGCCCACCAGCAGTGTCCATGTATGCAGCCCACCAGCAGTGTCCATAATGCAGCCCACCAGCAGTGTCCATAATGCAGCCCACCAGCAGTGTCCATGCAGCCTCGCAAGCACAATGTCCAAATATGCAGCCTCGCAAGCGCCATTGGAACTGACCAAATTTGTTTTAAAAAAGGCCGGGAAGGAGCGCCGAGAGCAGAAGGGGCGGGGCGGGCCGGGCCGAGGAGAAGGAAGGACTAGCTGTCTGTCATAAGAGAAGAAGGGGGCGGGCCGGGCAGAGGAGAAGGGAGAATGAGCAAGCGCAGTCATCAGAAGTCCCGCCTCCTCTGCCGAGACGTATGACATCTGTCATAGGCGGGACTTCCGATGACTGCGCTCGCTCGTTCTCCCTTCTCCTCGGCCCGGCCCGCCCCCTTCTGCTCTTATGACAGACAGTTAGTCCTTCCTTCTCCTCGGCCCAGCCCGCCCCTTCTGCTCTTATGACAGACAGCTAGTCCTTCCTTCTCCTCGGCTCGGCCCGCCCCTTCTGCTCTTATGACAGACAGCTAGTCCTTCCTTCTCCTCGGCCCGGCCCGCCCCTTCTGCTCTTATGACAGACAGCTAGTCCTTCCTTCTCCTCGGCCCGGCCCACCCCTTCTGCTCTCGGCAATGCTTCCTGGCCGTTTTTTTTTTTTTAATATCGGCGTATAACACGCACTGCTGCTTTTTCCTCCATTTTTAGGAGGAAAAAGTGCGTGTTATACGCCGATAAATACGGTATATATATATATATATACCAACATATATCATGTATTTGTATATATATATATATATATATATATATATATATATATATATATATATATATATATATATATATATATATGTATCTATACCTCTATATAAACATTAGAAATAGTGGTTTGTAAACACCAAAAAAAATTATTAATTTCACATATATATATATACACATACATACATACATATATATATTTTTTTTCTGTCTCTCTCTCTATATATATATATATATATATATACAGTGGGGATCGAAAGTTTGGGCACCCCATGTAAAAGTTTGTATTAATGCGCATTAAGAAGCCAAGGAAAGATGGAAAAATCTCCAAAAGGCATCAAATTACAGATTAGACATTCTTATAATATGTCAACAAAAGTTAGATTTTATTTCCATCATTGACACTTTCAAAATTACAGAAAACAAAAAAATGGCGTCTGCAAACGTTTGGGCACCCTGCAGAATTTATAGCATGCACTGCCCCCTTTGCAAGGCTGAGACCTGCCAGTGTCATGGATTGTTCTCAATCATCGTCTGGGAAGACCAGGTGATGTCAATCTCAAAGGTTTTAAATGCCCAGACTCATCTGACCTTGCCCCAACAATCAGCACCATGGGATCTTCTAAGCAGTTGTCTAGAAAACTGAAACTGAAAATAGTTGACGCTCACAAAGCTGGAGAAGGCTATAAGAAGATAGCAAAGCGTTTTCAGATGTCAATATCCTCTGTTCGGAATGTAATTAAAAAATGGCAGTCATCAGGAACAGTGGAAGTTAAAGCAAGATCTGGAAGACCAAGAAAAATATCAGACAGGACAGCTCGCAGAATTGTGAGAAAAACAATTCAAAACCCACGTTTGACTGCACGATCCCTCCAGAAAGATCTGGCAGACACTGGAGTTGTGGTACACTATTCCACTATAAAGAGATACTTGTACAAATATGGTCTTCATGGAAGAGTCATCAGAAGAAAACCTCTTCTACGTCCTCACCACAAAAATCAGCGTTTGAACTTTGCAAATGAACATATAGACAAGCCTGATGCATTTTGGAAACAAGTTCTGTGGACCGATGAGGTTAAAATTGAACTTTTTGGCCGGAATGAGCAAAGGTACGTTTGGAGAAGAAGGGGCACATAATTTCATGAAAAGAACCTCTGTCCAACTGTTAAGCATGGGGGTGGATCAATCATTCTTTGGGGTTGTATTGCAGCCAGTGGCACAGGGAACATCTCACGAGTAGAAGGAAAATGAATTCAATAACATTTCAGCAAATTTTGGATGGTAACTTGATGCCATCTGTGAAAAAGCTGAAGTTAAAGAGAGGATGGCTTCTACAAATGGATAATGATCCTAAATACACCTCAAAATCCACGGGGGATTACATCAAGAGGTGTAAACTAAAGGTTTTGCCATGGCCTTCACAATCTCCTGACCTCAACATAATTGAAAA